>NC_072444.2:25950000-27150000 GCF_028878055.3 Symphalangus syndactylus | reverse complement strand
CTCTACCTGCTGTGCTCCTGGCCGG
The DNA here is from genome assembly GCF_028878055.3 of Symphalangus syndactylus. Taxonomy (NCBI): domain Eukaryota; kingdom Metazoa; phylum Chordata; class Mammalia; order Primates; family Hylobatidae; genus Symphalangus; species Symphalangus syndactylus. Next base: position 27,149,975 of record NC_072444.2, on the reverse strand, counting down.
AGCTGCCCGTCCTGAGCGCCCTGGAGCTGCTAGACTTCAGCTTCCCTGATTGCCACGTAGGCTCCTTCGCCATCAAGTCGCTGCGGAAACTGACGTGAGTCCCAGCTGGGTGCTCCCCACTTCTCCAGAGGGCAGCTGTGTCCTGGCTGCCAGGACGTGGGCTCTGGGTGGGGCGTGAACCTTCCCATGGGCTTGCTCCCTCCTGCCTGGCCTCCCTCTGGCTGCCGAGGGAGCTCCTTCCTGTCCTGAGTCGGGGAGCTCCCAGCCCCAGCGCCTTCCTTCCCTGCAGGGACGATGAGCTGTTCCAGTACCTGCTGCAGCTGGTGCAGGTGCTCAAGTACGAGTCCTACCTGGACTGCGAGCTGACCAAATTCCTGCTGGACCGGGCCCTGGCCAACCGCAAGATCGGCCACTTCCTTTTCTGGCACCTCCGGTAGCGGGACTTGCCCCAGCCGTTCTGTGGGAATCCCAGCCCCTGAGTCTCCCTAGAAGGCCATGGGGGACGTTTTCAGCAGGCCTGGGTGTCCTGGCCTCGCTAGTTCCTGCTGGGCGGGAGGGGCTGTGTGGTCCTGCCTGGTGAGGCTCAGCCCTCCTTTCCCCTTCCAGCTCCGAGATGCACGTGCCGTCCGTGGCCCTGCGCTTCGGCCTCATCCTGGAGGCCTACTGCAGGGGCAGCACCCACCACATGAAGGTGCTGATGAAGCAGGTGAGGCTTAGGGTCCTGAGGGGTGGGCAGGAGGCGGCCCTGATCATCTGAGAATCCCCAGGGCTGGGCGGAGGCTGGGACCTGCCCACTGCCGCCCTCCCATCTCCCCACCAGGGGGAAGCACTGAGCAAACTGAAGGCCCTGAATGACTTCGTCAAGCTGAGCTCTCAGAAGACCCCTAAGCCCCAGACCAAGGAGCTGATGCACTTGTGCATGCGGCAGGAGGCCTACCTAGAGGCCCTCTCCCACTTGCAGTCCCCACTCGACCCCAGCACCCTGCTGGCTGAAGTCTGGTGAGCCCAAGCCCCGCCACGAGGGCTCCTCCCACCCCTGGGAGGCCGGCAGAGGAGCCCCCGCTGACTGCCCGCTCTCTGGCCCGGCAGCGTGGAGCAGTGCACCTTCATGGACTCCAAGATGAAGCCCCTGTGGATCATGTACAGCAACGAGGAGGCAGGCAGCGGCGGCAGCGTGGGCATCATCTTCAAGAATGGGGATGGTGAGGGCCTGGCCTCCCCACACCCCACCTGTACTGCCCTGGGGGGTCCTGGGGTACTCCTAGAGTGGGGGTGGAGAAGACAGAATTCTGAGACTTAAGGGCTTGGGTGTAGCTGGAAGCAGAGAACCTACCAGAAACTCACGCTTCTCCTCCCACCGGCCGGCGGCACAGACCTCCGGCAGGACATGCTGACCCTGCAGATGATCCAGCTCATGGACGTCCTGTGGAAGCAGGAGGGGCTGGACCTGAGGTGAGGGCCCCCACCCCACATCGTCCCTTGGTGTCTGTGCCCGGCCTGGGAGTCTGTGCCTCTGGGAGGGGTCCTTGTCGAAGGTGGCATGACTATCTCAGCCGGGGAAAGGGCTGTCCTAGGAAGAGCCAGGAGCGGTTTAACTCTAGGCCAGGAGGCGACGGGCAGCAGGATGCGTGAAGGCTGCTCCTGGGGCTTAGCGTGTACCCTGCTCTGTTGCTTTAGTTGCCCGGGTGCCCCTGGCTCCCCCAGCCCATCTTGGGAAGCAGTGGCATCTTCTCCCAAGGCCACTGCCCAGTTCTCTTCCAAGCAAATGTGAGCTCAGCCGTGGTGCTGTCTGCACCTCAGATGCTGGTGCTGGCATCTCCAAGGAGCCAGCATCTCTCACCTGCTTTTTAGCAATGTGGGCAGCAGCATCTTCTGTGGCTTCTTGGGGCACCATGAGTTTCTGGGGCTCAAGCGGCCTCAGGGACAGCCCTTGATCATGCCATTTGCCTGTCCCTCTTCCCACTTGCCTAGGATGACCCCCTACGGCTGCCTCCCCACCGGGGACCGCACAGGTCTCATCGAGGTGGTACTCCGCTCCGACACCATCGCCAACATCCAACTTAACAAGAGTAACATGGCAGCCACAGCCGCCTTCAACAAGGACGCCCTGCTCAACTGGCTGAAGTCCAAGAACCCAGGGTGGGTTTCAGGCCCAGGGATAGGTACCCTCTCCTTTCCAAGAGGTGTGGTAGTGGGAGGACCTAGCCTGTCAGAGCAAAGGAGTGGGGAGGGGCCTCAGACCATCTCTGTGGCTACTTGGCTCAGTTGAGGACCAGCCTGTGTCTGGGTTGGGGTGAGGTGGGTCTCTCTTCCCCAAGTATCGGTGTCTCTTGCTATGCAACACCATCCAAAGCACAGGGCTTTAAAAAATAGCCATTTACGATTGGCTCACAAATCTGCAGCTGGGGCTGGGTTCAGCCAGGTGGCTCTTCTGCTGGTTCCGCATAATCACTCGTGCAGCTGTTCTCATCTGGTGCCTTAACTGGGCCAGCGGGGTCTGAGATAACCTGTCTCATTCCTGGGGCCTTGGCGCCAGCTGTCTGTGATGCCTCTCTGCATGTGGCCTCCTCATTTAGCAGCCTCACCTTCCTTCCATGGCTCTGTATTGAGGGTGTGGGGTTCAAGATCTGCAGGTGTCTTCATGCCTTGGCTCTGGAATAGCGTCTGCAAGCGATGTCCAGCATTGTGTCCTCCATGTTCTGTTGGTCAAAGCAAGTTACAGGGCCAGATTCAAGGGGAGAGGGAGTAATAACCCACCTCTTGATAGGAGGAGCTGCAAAATGGTATGGCCATGCTTTTCAATCTTCCCCACCCAGGGAGGCCCTGGATCGAGCCATTGAGGAGTTCACCCTCTCCTGTGCTGGCTACTGTGTGGCCACATACGTGCTGGGCATCGGCGATCGGCACAGTGACAACATCATGATCCGAGAGAGTGGGCAGGTACGGGGCCTGGTGCTGGCGGCTGCTGTGGGGACTTGGCTTCTGGCGGCAGCCTGCTGGCGCCTTTGCCCAGCACACAGCTCTGTGGCAGGGGTCCCCCAGCCCTGTTGGCTTCCTGTCTCCCCTGGATTCTCTCCTCTCTGACACCTTCTTAATCCTGCCCCTCCTCTCCCCTCCCCTCAGCTGTTCCACATTGATTTTGGCCACTTTCTGGGGAATTTCAAGACCAAGTTTGGAATCAACCGCGAGCGTGTCCCATTCATCCTCACCTATGACTTTGTCCATGTGATTCAGCAGGGGAAGACTAATAATAGTGAGAAATTTGAACGGTGAGAGTGCCTGAGCCCCACCAGATGCCCCTCAGTGTGGGGCCCCAGGGAACGGGGCAGAGGTTCCCAGGCAGGGTGCAGGATGGGACTCAGCTCTCAGCCCCACACCTGGCCCCTCATCCCAGCTGTTGGGTTTGGAACATGCCCCTGCTCTGCCCTGCAGTGCCCCTTTTGGGCAATGTGGGCAGGTTTGTGGGTCATGTAGCAGGAGGCTGGCTGGGGCACGGGGGTCGGTTAGAAGAACTGGAGGCCTTGTGTCCACCCATTTCCAGGGCAAGGGCAGGTGCCCTCGGGGAAGGGGCTGGTTGGATGCAGAGTGGCCCTCTGGCCTGTGGCTGGGAGGTCCCAGAGCCTCACCTCCTCTGCCCCCCACCTGCAGCTTCCGGGGCTACTGTGAAAGGGCCTACACCATCCTGCGGCGCCACGGGCTTCTCTTCCTCCACCTCTTTGCCCTGATGCGGGCGGCAGGCCTTCCTGAGCTCAGCTGCTCCAAAGACATCCAGTATCTCAAGGTATGTGCCAGGCAGGAGACTGCTGTCACCCATGGCCTTCCAAGGCCTGCCCCCGAGTAGTATGACCTAGGAGGGCCCTGAGTGCAGTAGGCCCCAAAGGGCACTGAGCTGTGTGTGCCTCATGCCGTCCCAGGACTCAGCAGTGGGGTTGGTGGGTGGTGGAGGGGAAAGTGGCTGGACCAGAGTTGAGCCGCCTGGGCATGGTTCCACTCAGTGGCAGATGTGTAGTAACCTCTCCGGGTTGGGGCACTGTGCTCAGGGGCTGCGGGGCTTTCAGGTGTCCACTAGGGGGCTGCATGAGATCTGGCTCCCTCTGCCTTCCAAAAGATATTTTTCGGCCAGGCGCAGTGGCTCACGCCTGTAATCCCAGCACTTTGGGAGGCCGAGGTGGGCGGATCACCTGAGGTCAGGAGTTCGAAACCAGCCTGACCAACGTGGAGAAACCCCGTTTCTACTAAAAATACAAAATTAGCCAGGCATGGTGGTGCATGCCTGTAATCCCAGCTACTTTCGGGAGGCTGAGGCAGGAGAATCACTTGAACCCAGGAGGCAGAAGTTGCAGTGAGCCGAGATTGCGCCATGGCACTCCAGCCTGGGCAGCAAGAGCAAAACTCGGTCTCAAAAAAAATAAAAATAAATTTAAAAATAAAGATATTTTTCCAGGCCAGGTGTGGTGGCTCATGCCTGTAATCCCAGCACTTTGGGAGGCCGAGGTGGGCGGGTCACGAGGTCAGGAGTTCGAGAGCAGCCTGACCAACATGGTGAAACCCTGTCTCTAATAAAAATATAAAAATTAGCCAGGTGTAGTGGCGTGCACCTGTAATCCCAGCTACCCAGGAGGCTCAGGCAGAAGAATCACTTGAACCTGGGAGGCGGAGGTTGCAGTGAGCCGAGATCATGCCACTGCACTCTAGCCTGGGCAACAAAAGCAAAACTCCATCTCAAAAAATAATAATAAAATAAACATAAATAAAAGATATTTTTCCAGGCTGGGCATGGTGGCTCATGCCTGTAATCCCAGCACTTTGGGAGGCTGAGGCAGGTGGATCACCTGAGGGTCAGAAGTTCGAGACCAGCCTGGCCAACATGGTGAAACCCCATCTCTACTTAAAATACAAAAAATTAGCCAGGCATGGTGGCACGTGGCTATAATCCCAGCTACTCATGAGGCTGAGGCAGAAGAATCACTTGAACACGAGAGACTGAGGCTGCAGTAAGCCTAGATCGCGCCACTGCACCCCAGCTCGGGTGACAGAGCAAAGACTCTGTCTCAAAAAGAAAAAATTGGCCGGGCGCAGTGGCTCACGCCTGTAATCCCAGCACTTTGGGAGGCCGAGGTGGGTGAATCACGAGGTTAGGAGATGGAGACCATCCTGGCTAACACGGTGAAACCCCGTCTCTACTAAAAAATACAAAAAATTAGCCGGGCATGGTGGTGGCTGCCTGTAGTCCCAGCTACTTGGGAGGCAGAGGCAGGAGAATGGCGCGAACCTGGGAGGCAGAGGTTGCAGTGAGCCAAGATCATGCCCCTGCACTCCAGCCTTGGCGGCAGAGACTGCCTCAAAATATATATATATATGTGTGTGTATATATTATATATATATATTTTTTCCTTCATGTGTCCTCTCTGTGTGAGAAGATGGGGTGGGGCGGTGAGGCTGCTGGGGCCACACATGCTTGCAGGACCTTCCCTCTGGTGCCCAGTCCCTGCAGAAGGAAGCTGCTCCCACGCTCTCCCAGAGCCACTTCTCCAGTGGGGGAGGCGAGGTCACCTGGGAACTGGGGGCTCTGGGGCCAAGACGTCTTTGGTACCTTCATTTGAGGGTGGGAGCGGAATAGAGAGCTTTTCCTGAGATGTCGGGGGCTCTCTACTAATCCCTTCATGCAGTGACTGAAGTCCCCAGAGAGGGCCGCATCCCAGAGCAAGGTCCAGGCCCCCTTAACGTGGACCCTGCTGTAATTTGTTTGCAGGACTCCCTGGCACTGGGGAAAACAGAGGAGGAGGCGCTGAAGCACTTCCGAGTGAAGTTTAACGAAGCCCTCCGTGAGAGCTGGAAAACCAAAGTGAACTGGCTGGCCCACAATGTGTCCAAAGACAACAGGCAGTAGCGGCTCCTCCCAGCCCTGGGCCCGAGAGGAGGCAGCTGCGGGTCGTGGGGACCAGGCACATTGGTGGTCCTAAAGGGGCTGAAGAGCCTGAACTGCACCTAATGGGAAAGAACCTACACGGCTGCCTTTTGTTTACACTGGTAATTTATTTATGACTTGAAATGTTTAAGGAGTTAAACAGCCATAAACGGAAACGCCTCCTTTGTGCGGCGGCGGTGCTGGGCCCCTCGAGGCTGCACCTGGCTCTCAGCTGAGGATTGTCACCCCAAGTCTTCCAGCTGGTGGATCTGGGCCCAGCAAAGACTGTTCTCCTCCGGAGAGAACCTTCTTCCCAGGTCTCCCGCCAGACTGCCTGGGTCCTGGCGCCTGGCGGTCACCTGGTGCCTACTGTCCGACAGGATGCCTCGATCCTCGTGCGACCCACCGTGTGTCCTCCCTAGACTGAGTTCTGGCAGCTCCCCGAGGCAGCCAGGGTACCCTCTAGATTCAGGGATGCTTGCTCTCCACTTTTCAAGTGGGTCTTGGGTACGAGAGTTCCCTCACCTTTCTCTATGGTAAAGTGATTTTGTTTGCAGGTAAGAAAATAATAGATGACTCACCACACCTCTACAGCTGGGGAAATCAGGCCCAGCCCCATAAAGGAGAATCCATGCTGGTCCTCAGGGCGTGTTATAAAGAGATCTGGGCCTCATGTAGCTCACCCCGCTCACGCGTGAAGGCGAAAGCGGGTCAGAGGCAAATACTCTCCCATTATCTCAAAATTTTTTTTTTTTTTTTTTGAGATGTGGTCTCGCTCTGTTGCCCAGGCTGGAGTGCAGTGGTGCAATCTTGGCTCACTATAACCTCCACCTCCCGGGTTCAAGTGATTCTTCTGCCTCAGCTTCCTGAGTAGCTGGGATTACAGGTATGCACCACCGTACCCAGCTAATTTTTGTATTTTTAGTAGAAACGGGGTTTCACCATGTTGGCCGGACTGGTCTCGAACTCCTGACCTCAGGTGATCCAACCGCCTCAGCCCTCCAAAGTGCTGGGATTACAGGCATGAGCCACCGCACCCAGCCCACTCTGCCATTGTCTAAGCCACCTCTGAAAGCAGGTTTTAACAAAAGGATGAGGCCGGAACTCTTCCAGAACCATCATCACCTTTGGGAACCTGCTGTGGGAGTGCTGAGGTACCAGAAGTGTGAGAACGAGGGGGCGTGCTGGGATCTTTCTCTCTAAGTTTGAAATGGTGCGGGTTTAGTCTTAAGCCTCCAAAGGCCTGGATTTGAGCAGCTTTAGAAATGCAGGTTCCAGGGCTTCTCCCAGCCTGCAGAAGCCAACTCTGCAGACGGGGCTAGGACTGTGGGCTTTTAGCAGCCCACAGGTGATCCCAACATTATCAGCCGTGGACTCAGGACCTGCCCGGTGATGCTGTTGATCTCTCAAAGGTCTTCCAAAACTCAACAGAGCCAGAAGTAGCCGCCCGCTCAGCGGCTCAGGTGCCAGCTCTGTTCTGATCCACCAGGGGTCCGTCAGTAGTCATTGCCACCCGTGGGGCACCTCCACGGCCACACGCCTGTTCCCAGCAAGTGCTGAAACTTACTAGACCGTCTGCCTGTTTCGAAATGGGGAAAGCCGTGCGTGCGCGTGTTATTTAAAAGTGCGCCTGTGTGCGCGGGCGTGGGAGCACACTTTGTACAGCCGCAGCGTTTCTGATTTGGGTGTACAGTCTTGTGTGCCTGGCGAGAAGAATATTTTCTATTTTTTTAAGTCATTTCATGTTTCTGTCTGGGGAAGGCAAGTTAAGTATCTATCAATCAATCAATCAATCACTAATGTGGGTTGAGACCAGCACTCTGTGAAACCTTGAAATGAGAAGTAAAGGGAGATGAAAAGAAAAGAAAAAAAGCCTTCTTATGTTCTTATGTTCTCGGCTCAGAAACAAGGAAGTGCAGGTTTAAAACCAAAACAGGAGAGAAGACAAACCCCGCTCCGGCTGGAGTTAGAACCAGAACTTTATTGTAGCGGATACACTTTCTGACCTATCATCAGTATACACATCTGCGAAGGGAAACCGCGCAGCGACAGCGTGAGGACATCCCCTGGGCGTGAGTGTCTGTCCGCTGTCTAAACGGAGCAGCTACAGGGACGGGACATGGAGGATGGCCACACATGGCACAGCCACCAGTGTCCTCAGAACTGGCAGTCAGGGTCACAGAACAGTATTCAAAATGATTGCCCACCCGTTTTAGAAGTCTAAAATTTTACATGTAACTAAGAGCAAAGTGCTATGTGGGTTTTAGACCATGACTGCTCTCCTTCTACCCTACCACCAAGCAAAGCAGCAGGGCTCCTGGAGGGGAGGAATTTCAACCCCCCTGATGGCAGGGGGGCTCTGGGGAGGAGAGAGGAGAGAACAGGCTGTTTTGGAAAATTCCAGCACTTTGACTTCGGGCCACGGGTCTCTGCTGGACGTTCTGAGTATGGATTGCTCAAGCCTCCTGCCGTCTCCGAAGGGAGTGGTCAGCTGGTCTGCAGGACACCTGTCAGTTTCTCCTTTTACCAGCAGGAAAACGTACATCTAAGCATAAACCACAAGGCTGCACACGGTGAGACCAGGCCACTGCCCAGGGAGCTGCTGTCGGAGGAGGAGCGTGGAAAAGGGGCCGGGGACCCCACACCCCACACCATTAGGAACAGGTAGAATCCCAAAGGCAAGGCCCGGCTACTTGTAGCTACCAAAGAGCGGTCCCTGATCCAGTCTCTTGAGCAGCACAGCTAAAGGCCCGTGGCCCCCGACTCCCGGCCACACTCAGACCTGAGCAGGGCCTGGGGCAGGGCTGGGCAGGGTGGGCCTCTCCCTCTGGGGTCTGGGGAGGGAGGGCCCGACGGGAAGAGCCCGTGCTCAGAGCTCTGAACTTCACTTTACATTCCAGTCCCCGGTTACACTAGCACAAAGGACACAAGGAATCCGATTTATTTACAAAATATTAAAAAGTCAGTTAATCATCTACACAGTACCCCCCCATCCTGCCATTATTTATACATGCACTAGTTTGGAAAAAATAAAAACTTTTTTTAAAAAAAGAAAAAAATGATTACCGGGTGAGAGTGAGCATGTTTTACCCTTTGTCAACGAGTCCAGCTGGCATGGCTTTTCTGGAGTGCGAGGGGCCAGCGTCCTCTCCCCAGGGGGAGACTCCAGACACAAATGTGGGGCCTGAGGCGCTGCGAGGCCCCTGTGCGAGCTGGATGGCGGCCAGAGAGGACGTGTCAGCTCCTCGTGGGACTGAGGAGAGTGACCAGGCAGAAGGCGGGCGGGGAGCCTAGGGTCCTACACACCAAGCACGGCGACGATCGTGGCGGGGAGGGGTCTGCACACCTACTGGCCGAAATGACTTTGTACATCGTGGACCCTTGGGACTGGGAGAACGGATGGCAGCAGTCTTTGAAAGCAGAAACCGAGGCGGCCGGGGGCGCAGGTCAGTAGCTGAGGGTGGAGTCATCCCACTCCAGCTGCTGCTGCCGGGTTGCGTTCTGGGGGTCGCCCTGCTCCCCCTCCTCCTCCTCGCTGCTCTCTGAGTCTGCGCTGGTGATGTCATCTTCTTCCTCGCCGTCCTCACTCTCCTCTTCCTCCTCCTCTTCCTCCTCCTCCTCACTGCTGTGCTGGTCCTCGTAGGTCTGGCAAGGAGAAGTGACAGCCACGTGAGTCTGGCCCTGCCCACAGCCCCGTCACCCAGCATTCTCCTCTCGACAGCCACAGAGGAAGAACTCGCCCCAGCGTCTCCCTCCCCAGCAACAGAGCAGCCAGGATGGCACCGGAAGTTATTAGAAGTGAAGGGAAAACAAAGCTCCAGTCAGCACCCACGGAGTCACCCACATACAAAGCAGCTGGGGACAGCACTTCGGCTGCCCCACCAGAGAACTCTCTCAGGAGTACCATGACCGAAGAGCTCCAAGCCCTGGCACGGCTCATCTCTACATTTACTAGGCAGAATGGCCTCAAATAAGGCTGCTCTCAGCCTCGGTTTACCCAGGAAGACACCTAAGCCCCAGGCTCGCTGAGCAGATGACGCGGTGGCAAGCACGTGAGCCCGAAGGAACCGCGCCGTTCCGGCTTCTCGGAGGCCCCAGCCTGTGCTGCGTCTCAGTCCTGGAGGTCGCCTGCCCACTCCTACCTCCATGGGGTTGACGGTGATGGTCAGGGCGGAGTCGTCCCAGTCCATCTCGTTCTCCTTCCCCGCGTCCTGATCCCGCATGGTCCGCTGATGTGCAGCCCGGATCCGAAATACCCCCAGGATAATCATGAACACCAGGAAGCTGACGCACACCACAATCACAACGGTCGCAGTGCTGGGGATGACTGCGGGAGAATGAGGGGGCGGGACGTGAGTGAGGTCACTCAGCCCAGAGGGCCACTGTGCCCTTGACCTCCTCGGCTGTGGCCAGTCAAAACGGGCTGGACAGCATGCTTCATCTGAACCCACAGGCCAGGAGGAAATACCAGGAAAAGCTCGGCATAGGCCTCCAATCTGACTCAGCCACATCCTGCTCTATGGCTGCAGGTGACATCATCTGCCCTCTTTGAGGGCTTTAGTTTCCTTGTGTGACAGGGAATATTTGGGACAGGGAATGACCGGTGGTCATGCTGCGCAGGAGGCTGTGTCCACGGTGGGGTGGGGGCAGGGCGGACGGCATGGAGCATCTCCGCTCTGTCTCCCTCCCCTTGTCCTACCTGCAAACGGGTGGGGGTTGGCCAGGTTGTGGCCTGACAGGTCAACAAAGGAGCGGTGTTCCGGGTGCACGAACTGTGGCTGGGCAGCCATGTGGTTGGCGTGTTCCATGGGGTTGGCCGTGTGGATTACATTCACCTACAGCAGAGAAAGAGAAAGGATCGCTGGAGACAGGCATCCTGAGCCTGTCCAAGAGGTGACAGTGGAGTCCTGCAGCTGGCATGACCAGTGCCACTTAGAGTGGCTCCTGGACCGCAGCTAGGGGCAAATGGAGCTATGGGAAAAGGACAGAAAAAAAAAAAATCAAGAGTAAGCACTTAAAATACAAAAAAAGAAAAAGAAACAAAAACCAACCAAACAAAAAAGAGTAATAAGCACTTAGAAACTGCTGTAACAATCTAATATTCTCACACATTCCAGAAATGTATCACTTTTCTACTTGTTAGTATTTGTTGAGACTGGGTCTTGCTGTGTTGCCCGGGCTGGAGCGCAGTAGCTATTCACAGGCATGATCACAGCTCACTGCAGCCTGGAACTTCTGTGCTCAAGAAATTCTCCCACCTCAGCCTCCCAAGTAGCTGGGACTACAGGCAATCACCACGCACCTGGCTGCAATCCATTTTTATTGCATTTTATAAAAGATTAAGCCCAAAACAAGAGCAGAAAAAGAAGCCAACAGTCCTTCCCCATGGGTCGTTTGGGAAGCACTGGCGTAGACCTTTTTCCTCAAACCACAGCCGTGTGAAAGACAGCACCAATCACTGCCATGGATTTCCTTTCAAATCTGTTACCCTTTGACTCAAACAAAACAGGCACCGAATTTAGCATTCTGCTCTTGAGTTCATGGTGAGATATTCCATTGCTAAGAGTAACTCTGGGTCAATTTTCTGCAGACCTCAGAGCAGGACGAGCTACCCTCTAGCCTGTGTGGCCTGTGAGTCACCATCGCCGGCCTCGGCAGCACTGGTCCTGCCCGTGCGGGTCCCTGCATGAGCCCCTCTCAACCTGGGCCGAGGACTCGACTTCATTCACAGGAGGGCCAGTGACCTTTTGGTTCCCTGGGTGCTGCTCTTTCTAAAACAGCGTCCTTGTCTGGGCACAGTGGCTCACGCCTGTAATCCTAACACTTTGGGAGGCCAAGGCAGGTGGACTGCTTGAACCTGGGGGCACAAGACCAGCCTGGGCAACATAGTGAGACCTCGTCTCTAAAAATAAATAAGTAAATTAAAACCGCGTCCTCCTGTTTCTCTCATGGGAAATCTCAAGAAGCCCCAGAGGCATTAACTGCCACTTGCTCTTTGTCACCTCCCTCCAAAGTTCCTTAGGCTCCAACTCAGGCTGAGGCAGCCAGGGAAAGGGGAGCACCCCCCACCCCAGCCCACCCCAAACACAACTTGTCGCTCCAACAAGCCCAGGTGTAACCTGCAGCAGGCCCCAGGCTGGAAAGGCGACCCCCTTGAATGAGCCTGTATAGCTGCCACCGTGAATGCTCTGAGGGTTGGCGTTTGTGAACATTAGGGCTGCAAATCAGGGCACTCACTCACTGCTGCTATTGGCCCTGCTTGGGGGAGCCCTGTACTCACCTCCACCTTAAATTCGTTGCTGATGTAGCGGCCATTCAGCTCCGAGCAGATGAGCTTAAACTTCCGGTCAAGCAAGGACCTGGCGTGCCAGTTCCGGTAGCGCAGCAGGTGCAAAACCTCCTCGTAGCTGGCCATGGTGTCCACACCTGCAGGGGTTGAAAGGGGGAAGATTGCCGGGTGGCCTACGGCAGGAGCATGGGCAGGGCTGCAGCTGTCAGCACTGGCAGGCTCAATTAGACACCCAGGTTAGCTAGGCCAAGGGGTCACACAAGTTGGCTTTCTAGCCATGGGAATAAATGCAGTGTGCACAGGGGCATTCTTCCCTCTGCGGGAGACGTGTCATCCCATGCCTCAACCCTCCCCCTTTAGAGAGTAGTGGCTACACATCCGATTCCTGTCCAAGAGACAGGAGTATGCGTGCAGCCAACAATGATCCCAGCGAACGTGCTCCTTCCCCATCTCCCTCTAAGATAACAACATTCTCAGATGGCAGGCAGCAGCCGGCCAAGAGCTCTCAAGGTCCCCTCTTGCAGCCTGGCCCACCAGCATGGCTGCAGCGCTCCCCTTACCTGTGAAGGTCATGCCCAGCTCAGAGCTGCTCACTTCGATGCCCTTCTGCTGCAGGCGGGCCATGTCCACCTCTAGGCTCTCCTGCTCGTGGTTCAGCTCCTCTCCCTCCACCGTGACCTCACAGGTATCCAGGTCATGCACGATCTCCTCGGACACTAGTGATTCTTGAACTGCAAAAGAGGCCCAACCAGAAATATTAAGTAGGGGCAGTGGGGCCCAGGGTGGCGGGGCACACTGGATGCCCTGCCGGCTCACCCCAAACCTACATGGCTCTTATAAGGACCAACGACAGAAGCAAGCGAGAGTTGCTTTCAAGAAACGGCCGGGCGTGGTGGCTCACGCCTGTAATCCCAGCACTTTGGGAGGCCAAGACGGGTGGATCACCTGAGGTCATGAGTTTGAGACCAGCCTGGCCAACAGGGTGAAAGCCCGTCTCTACTAAAAATACAAAAATTAACCGGGTGTCATGGCGGGTCCCTGTAATCCCAGCTACTCGGGAGGCTGAGGCAGAAGGATCGCTTGAACCCAGGAGGTAGAGGCTGCAGTGAGCCAAGATGGCACCATTGCACTCCAGCCTGGGCGACAGAGTGAGACTCCATCTAAAAAAAAAAAAAAAAAAAAAGGCGGGGGGGAGTTTCATGTGTCCTGAGCAAGAATTGTGGGGACATTGTGCCCCCATGGGCTGGCCAGCCTGGCAGGCGCCAGCAGTGTCTCTCGCAAGTGCCCTCAACCCCTCAACCTCAAGCCACATCTCAAAGCCTGACAGCAACCAGGAAAAGATGCAAGACCCCTCCAGATGGGATTCCAGAGATCACCAGGAGCTCCAGCTCACAGCTCAGATTCCAGAAGCACACCCAAGAGAACACCAACAAAACATTAAAACCTCCCCAAATCCCACAGAGACAAAGAGCCCCGCCAAGTACACGGGGACAACAGGGTTTCCGGCTGAGGCGAGGGAGCCCGCGCCCCACAGAGCACATTACCTGTGGGGTCCTCAGCCCCGTCCCCTTCAGGCTCCACTTCTCTCGTGATGGTGCTGATGATGCGAAGCTCAGGGAAAAGGAACACTCCTTCTGAGCTTTCAAATTCAGAAGCTGCTCGGGCAAAATGGTGGACACCGCTCAGGCTGATCTTGGGCTCCTCAGGCTGTAAAACCATCACGTAGCCATCTACCGGGGGGACCGAAATGCAGGTGGCCTCGTTAAAACACCTGCCAGCAAGAAATGGGGAAGGGTCAGGGCTTTGGGAGCCGATCTTGGAGCCCACCTGTGCAAAGGCACATGGAGGTGGGATAGAGAGGCCCCCACTAACACCTGCCGGGGCCACTGCAGGAACACACTTGCAAACATGATGCATAAATATCACTCAGCTCTCTCCCCCACACTTTCTGGTAACAAACGATGGCTCACCTTTCCTTACAGAAGGGGTTAGGCTGTCTTAAAAACCTAAATATACAAGTGTCATTGGGCAAAACAGGCCTACTGTTAAAAATCAGGACGTACTTGATTGTGCTGGTGATTTTGAGTCTGCGAATTCCGGGCGTGGGGAACTGCCGGGAGTTCAGGTACGAGATGTGCTGCATGGCCTTATCCAATTCCCCAAGGTCTTCTCCCTCCAAGGTCAATACCAACTGGCTGGGGTGTGCTTGGATCTGAAATCACACCAGACACAGAGAGGAGGGGAATAAGGCAGTAACTGCAGGAGCTGAAACCACAGATGCCTCCACAAAGGGGATTGGCCTGGGGTCGATTTGAATTGCGGACTTGAAAAGAAAAGCTCGTTTAAGTCCAGTGAACACAACTCTTTTACCCAACAGTAAACGTATCAATCACAGATGACTCCCTCATCCCACCAGCCTCCCGGGCTGTAGTCTAACGGGCCCATGAGTGCTGTGCAGTCGAGCTCTCGGTGTTACCTGCACGCCTCTGCCACTGTCTTCGGGGACCTGCAGGTCCAGCCCCTCCTTGCAGGTATACAGACAGTCGATCACCTTCTTATCCGCGAGTTTCCCAGAACGGAGAGTTAAGCCAGCCAGATTGCCTCGGAAAAACTGGGTCATGTGCAGGTCGCCACCTTTGAGTCAGGGGAGAAAAGGCGGAAGTCAGGCGTGCAGCCCAGCATCGCCCAACTCACTTCTCACTCAATGCGGTGTTACCGGTGCTGGCAGCTCGGTGGATGGACATGCAGGTTAGTTCATACCAAGTCCTGTTAGCCTTGCAATCTACATGGAAGCGCAATGAAGAAATTAAACCATTTATGATCATGCACATGGCCTGGAGAAAGGGAGAGTTGGGGGCGTCTCACCTGAAGCCAAGAGGTCCCCTGAGGGTCCCCACACCTCTGGCCACTCCCTGGTAAGGTGGCCTACCCTGTTCTCATCACCAGGGTGCATGGTGACGCTTCCTACGCACCACCAGCCTCTCCAACCACTGCCTTCTCAGGTGGCTGGGTTCCACATGGCTGTTTTCTCTACCTGGCACGCCCTGGGGAATGAACCCACACAAGCGAGGCAGGGAGGATAAAAGGGAGGCTTAAAACACTCCCTGCACGGAACGGCCTATTTCAAGGATGCTATGGTGTTGAGTCCCATCCTTCCTGCCTCCTCCTGAGGATTGCTGAGAAGTGCAGATGTTACAACAAAAACCAAAACCCAGAAAATGGCCCTTGATAGATGACAACAAAGAGCCAGAAACAGGTTACACTAAACCTTGTTCTTAAACTGAAAAGGATAAATTTTCAGCAATGTGTCTCATTCTGGTACGGAAATCAGGCACTGTAAATTATCACTAGGAATTGAGGTTTCTAAGAAACGTCTATTTGCCGGGCATGGTGGCTCACGCCTGTAATCCCAGCACTTCGGGAGGCTGAGGCAGGTGGATCACCTGAGGTCAGAATTCGAGACCAGCCTGGCGAACATGGCGAAACCCCGTCTCTACTAAAAATACAAATATTAGCTGGGCATGGTGGTGCATGCCTGTAGTCCCAGCTACTCGGGAGGCTGAGGCAGGAGAATTGCTTGCACCCAGGAGGCGGAGGTTGCAGTGAGCCAAGATCATGCCACTGCACTCCAGCCCAGACAACAGAGCAAGACTCCATCTCAAAACAATAAAAAAAAAAAAGTCTATTTAAAATTTACTGTCAATCAGGACAGAATATCCAGAAACAACTCTTTTCTTGTCTCGTGTTTCATCCACATGACAGTCACGAGGCAGCCTCCCAAACCCTGCCTATAAGATTGAAATAGCAGGGAGCCTCATGCAGTTGGGGTCAGGGTCAAACTGGATGGGGGGGAAGTCCCATGCGTCCACTGCCTGAGATGTCATGTCATTTGTCCTCACTCCAGCTGGGGTCAGAATGGGCAGAATAAGGGAACTCCATGAAGCAATGGGGATGCGCAATGCAGGGAAGCGGCTCAGATGGTGTCCGGGACCAAAATGCAACTGGGGCGTTTCATGCGACACATGGAATGAATCAGTCTCATCTTTAAATGAAACACAATAGTGAATGTAGGGAAAAAAATCCAGCAACCTGCAGAGGCCACAGTCACAGGCTCAGTTTCATTGTCATTTTCAACTCCTGAAAACTCTGTGGAAAAGCAAGACAAAGACAATAGAAAAAGGACTGAGAGGTTCGGGTCTTCAAACCGGACCTTGAAAACCAGGTTTGAAGCAACCAAGTATAAAACATGAAGGCAAAATTCCTTTGTGATCCCGCTCTGGGATGTACCCATCTGGATGCAAACTTGTACTTAATCACCTTTTCCCAGAAGTGACATTTACCACCCCCAACCCCAGGCTTTTGTTTTCTTCTTTTATTCCACCTTCCCACATCCTCCTTGCCAAAACATACATTAGATTCAAAATAAGATGAATGAAAGCACACACATGGAATTCGTTCCCCTCCCCAATCCGTGCTATGAAGTAGGACACTCCACGGAGGCTGAGCCTGGGCTGCAACGCTGCTCCCGATATAAATAACGCCAAGTTCCGGACCAACAGCACCTCTTCTCCTAATAGGGAAGACACTGTGCAGACAAAACGGCGTAGCACACACGTGTCCAAAGCCTAGTACACAGTAAACATGCGAAGTCTGTATATTTTGGAAGCTCTACACAAGTTTACATCTGTCTAGCCACTAACCTTTGGGTGATAGAGGAAAGAAGACATTTTCAATCACTTTTTCTGAATGAGAGGGAGATGCAGAGGCTAAGGAACCCACCTAGGGAAGCATAGCCTATGGTGGACCTGGGGACTCTAACGACCTTCAGCTCCTCTAGCTCCTGGATCCAGTGTCCTGAGTAATATGACCTACCAGAAAGGCACACACACGGCGGCTGAGCACAGAACCAATGCTCTCCAGGTCATGTTGAGGGGAAAGGCCGCTCCTCAAGCCCTGCAGCCCTGCAGCCCTCCCCTCTGTGGTGTGCTAGGGCCCCTTTTGGGCTGCGGCTGTGCGGGGCCGCATCAAGGGGCAAGGCTAGAGGTGTATCCAGGTGAAGCCCACATGAGCCAAGGGCCTGTGCTACCTCCACACACACCAAGACTCCCCCACAACACGCTCGTAGAAGGGAATGAAGCTGCTGCCCACAGCCCAAGCTCTCCGTGGCCAATGTGTAGCAAAAGTGGCAGAATCAACCATAAAAAAGAAAAGGAGATCCTCTGTCCTGTTAACTGAATTTTAAAGAATCTGTGGGGGTTTTTTTGTTTGTTTGTTTTGAGATGGAGTCTCACTCTGTTGCCCAGGCTGGAGTGCAATGATGTGATCTTGGCTCACTGCAACCTCAGCCTCCTGGGTTCAAGTGATTCTCCTGCCTCTCAAGTAACTGGGATTACAGGCGCACGCCACCATGCCTGGCTAATTTTTGTATTTTTAGTAGAGACAGGGTTTCGCCATGTTGGCCAGGCTGGTCTCGAACTCCTCCTGACCTCAAGTGATCTGCCTGCCACTGCCTCCCAAAGTGCTGGGATTACAGGCGTGAGCCACTGCGCCTGGTCATCCTTCATAAATTTCTAACCTTACTCAAGGTACAGTATTTCCATAGGGAGAAAAAAACTAGTCAAAAAGTAATTAATGACGACGACACTTTGAAATGACACAGCAGAGTCCAGTGCAAGGGTCAAAGTGAGAATCATGAACCTCTGGGGTAACCTGAGGGTTCCATGAACTTGGATGGGAAAAATTACATGCTTATTTCCACTAACTTCTGAAATTCAGCATTTCCTTTGGCTATAAATGTAGGCTACACACCACAGCAGTGTTAGCAATGACTGCAACTTTGTCACCAAGAGAACGCACTGATATTTGCACACCAGGCCACAGCTGTTGCAGATGCCACAGGGATCCTCACATAGCCCTCATGACTTGGAAGTTACACCACTGTTGAACCTGCTGCTAAAGCTGGTTCATTTGTTAACATAAAGTACCACCGGTGTTACTGTTTCACAAATGTAGTATTTCAGGATGTTAATAACTATATTTCAGTTTAAATGATTACCCTTGAAATCCTATGTATTTATTTTGTAGATTAATAAGAAGGGATCCATTGGCCTTGCCAGACCACCCAAGGGCTCCATGGCGCAAAAAAGGGCTTAAAACCCCAGGTCTGAGCCAGGCACAGTGGCTCATGCCTGTAATCCCAGTACTTTAGGAGGCTGAGGTGGGAGGATCTCTTGAGCCCACGAGTTTGAGATCAGCCTGGGCAACACAGTGAGACCCCATTTTTATAAAAAATTAAAATAATAACAATAATAAAAACCTTGATCTGGTGGGTCTGAGTGTGAGCCCAGAATACACAGGTTTTTCTTTTTCTTTTGAGACAGGGTCTCACTCTGTTGCTCGGGCTGGAGTGCAATAGGGCATTCTTGGCTCATGCAGCCTCTGCCTCCTGGGTTCAACCGATTCTCCTGCCTGAGCCTCTCAAGTAGCTGGGATCACAGCACATGCCAACATGCCTGGCTAATTTTTGTATATTTAGTAGAGATGGGGTTTCACCATGTTGGCCAGGCTGGTCTCAAACTCCTGACCTCAAGTGATCTGCCCGCCTCAGCCTCCCAAAGTGCTGGGATTATAGGCGTGAGACACCGTGCCTGGCCCACAGGCTTTTCAAAGTAAAAAAATTCAAAACCCTGGCTCCGGATTCATCAGCTGGGTGACGCCTGGCTTGTTGCTTCTCTGGGCCTGAGTTTCTTCAGCTATAAAAAAGGGATTTTAAGGTTTAGGTGAGACGACGTGTATAAAGGAGTTGGCACACATCCCGCCACTTGGTAAGTATAAGTAAGAAGCACTGGTGCTCTGGTGGTTATCATATCCCCTCTCAGCAGAGACTTCCATGGAATCCTCCCCACACGTGGCCCTTGCTGGGGTGAACAGAGCCCTTGCAGCCCTCCTACCGGGTCACCAAGTGATAAACACTCTGGAAGAGTCCTCCAGGTCCAAGGCGCACTTCTACTTCTGTGTCCTTTATTTCTGTGCCTGACTCTTGCTGTTGCCTCTTTGTCCTTGTGAACCTTTCAATAAATGGATTAATTTATAAAACGGTTCCCCCCACTACACGCTCCCTCTGTGGAACGCTCCCTCTTGGGTTTCCGGGAAAGGTGACGGTGTGGTCAGTCCTATCACCTTTATGGAGCACCCACAGACAGAGCCACGCTAGCTAGAGTGGGGTAACGGCAGTGTCCCCAAAAAGGCTGTACACAGGAAATGGAAGGAAAAGATCCAGGACACGAGGGTAAGGCTGTAGGACACTGATCACAGCCTGCTGCCACCAACCTAGTAAAGAGGTGCAACTTAATTCTCGAGTCGAGGGCGGGGGTAATGACAGGTACCTTGCCAGCAAGCCCCCACCACGAGCTGAGTTTCTATCTTGGATGGATGGAGCGGGTAATCCTCAGTCACAGAGAAGGGCTCGTGGGATGTGCCATCCACATAGAGAGTCACGCTCGGGAATTCCACATTGAGGACGTAGTGGTGCCATTCCTCATCACAGACCTACAGAGGCAAAGGGAAGGGGCGAGGTGTGAGATGTCCACTTTCCTTCTCATCAATGCCCATGGAAACCAAGTCACCCAACGCAAGGGTCTTCCTAGAAGGAAAAGGATGAAAAAAATCTAACCACAAAATATCTGCAAATACATCTCACCAAAAGAAGCCAAGCATCTCTAGGGCATTTCTAAACTACGTGGCATGCATTGCTCACTAACCAGAGGACACAGCCCAAGTAGGGAGCTGCCCAATTCTGCTCTGCCAACAGTGTGGCACCAGAAAGTTCCTGTATGGTCAAGCTGGATACCCACCCTCGAAAGCATTGAGTTAGTTTACCACTGGTCATTCCTTTCCTGAATAAAAATAAAAAGTGCCTTTAGGCTGGGCGCAGTGGTTCATGCCTGTAATCCCAGCACTTTGGGAGGCCAAGGCGAGGAGATCACTTGAGGTTAGGAGTTTGAGACTAGCCTGGCCAACATATCGAAACCCCGTCTCTACTGAAAATACAAAAATTAGCCGGGTGTGGTGGTGCACGCCTGTAGTCCCAGCTACTCGGGAGGCTGAGGCACAAGAATTGCTTGAACCCGGGAGGCGAAGGTTGTGGTGAGCCCAGATTGCGCCACTGCACTCCAGCCTGGGTGACACAGCAAGACTCTATCTCCTGCCCCACCCCCCAAAAAAGTGCCTTTAATCTCAGAATAAGGCACACCATAGTACATGTATCTTCTTCTCCAACTCAAAGCTGATGATCTCAGTAAGTATGAACATCAGCTCCAAGGGCACCCCAAATCAAACTGTGTTCCCATCCCGTGATGAATGAGCGTGTAACACGGGTCAGCCAGCTGCAATGGGGGGCACCTTATCTGGGTCATAACTCAAACAAATTGTAAAAACAAAAACATTTATGAGGCTACTTGAAATCTGAACATTGACTGGCTATTTGATCGTATTAGAAATTTTACTGTTAGTTTTTTTTTAATGTGAAAGAGTGCTGTGATTATGCTTGTCTATGAGATACATCATGACATATAGGCGGGCGTCTACAAGAATGAAATGCTCTATTAGGGATTTCTTGAAAATTATTAAGTAACGTTTGAGGGGGTAATAAAAATTTTCCGCAGTGAATAACAATCAAACAACACTGACCAAGAGTTGGCAATTGTTGAAGGCATAAGGGCACACAGGGCTATTCTTTAATCTGTCTGCTTTTATATAAATCTGAAATTTTCCATAATACTGTTTTTAAACAGTATATACTTAGAAGAAACTAAATATATAACAGAACTGTAGCTAAAATGTCTACCTATGTTGCAAAATATTTTTCCAGGACTAAGCCTTCCTTTAGTTTTTTGAAAATAATTAATGGTAATAGTTTCTGAGAAATAATCACTCACGTAAATAAAAAAATACACCAATAAGAGATGAATGCTACCCACCTGACCAAAATGGTGAAACCCCATCTCTACTAAAAATACAAAAATTAGCCGGGCGTGGTGGCGCGCGCCTGTAATCCCAGCTACTCAGAAGGCTGAGGCAGGAGGATCGCTTGAACCCGGTAGGTGGAGGTCGTAGTGAGCCAAGATCTCACTGCACTCCAGCCTGGGCAACAAAGCGAGACTGGGTCTCAGGGGGAAAAAAAAAAGACGAATGCTACCAACTGGACACCCACTTCATCTTTCCACTATCATATACTTTTTCCTTTCTCATTTATTCTCTTTTACTTTTATCTATCCTATTATTATTTTTAGACGACATTATATTTTAGCAACTGCAGGCACATATAACGTATGTCAGCTTTTGCCCACTAACTCCATGAGACAAATAAAATGATGATAAGGCCAAAGGTTTCCTTCTCATCCCAACTCTACATCAAAAGAAAAAATGATCTATTCTGATTTTAATGAGGTTTCTCATTTTACAGTGCGCTCTCGTTTCCTGTAACACGTGGGGTTTTTCACAGGATATTTGCTTTTTGTCACAGCAACTGCTAGAAAATTAGCTTTGCGGCCAGGCACAGTGGTTCAGGCCTGTAATCCCAGCACTTTGGGAGGCTGTGGTGGGCGCATCAGTTGAGGTCAGGAGTTCAAGACTAGCCTGGCTAATATGGTGAAACCTCGTCTCTACTAAAAATACAAAAATTAGCTGGGTGTGGTGGCATGTGTCTGTAGTCCCAGCCACTCATAAAATTATAAATATACACTGACTATACACAGCCAGTCATGTGCAAGGTTGCAGTACCTGCTTACTCTCTCTTAGATCACAGTGTTTTTCTTTTTCTTTCGAGACGGGGTCTCGCTCTGTCACCCAGGCTGGAGTGCAGTACCTGCTTACTCTCTCTTAGAAGATCACAGTGTTTTTCTTTGTCTTTTGAGACAGGGTCTCACTCTGTCACCCAGGCTGGATGCAGTGGCACAATTGCAGCTCATTGTAGCCTTGACCTCCTGGACTCCATCAATCCTCTCACCTCAGCTCCCCAAGTAGCCAGGACTACAGGCGTATGCCACCATGCCCAGCTAATTTTCGTGGGTTTTTTTTTTTTTTTTGTAGAGACAGGAATGTTGCCCAGGCTGGTCTTGAACCCCTGGGCTCAAGCAATCCTCGTGCCTCAGCCTCCCAAAGTGCTGGGATTATAGGTGTGAGCACCTTGCCCGGCCCTATTAGTGCGTTTTCAATTCACTCACCTGATTCAACTTCCAGTGGAACTCTGCAGGTCTGTATTTCTTCTCCTCAGAAGGATCCTGACGGAGGAGGAAGATCAGCCGGCACCCGTGGACGTAGAGTGAGTAGTGGTGCCGATTCATATCTGCAAAGGCAGTTTCTATGGGTAAATTGCCAACTAAAGACCCAAAGGAGAAATAAAAGCTGTTTCTTGAATGGATTTTGAAGACACAATTTCATCTGCATAAATGAACTCTTCAGCTGAGCCAAGGCAGGGCTTAGAAACAAATACACTTGGGTTTTCCTGAGAAGCAGAGCCTGTGATCACCGTGGACCCCACTGAGCAACAATAGCAAATACCCAAATGCCCAGGCCGTGGCTCTCGGGGACCAAGTGCCCCAGGCACACAGCACGGCACATGGCCTACGAGCACCAGGCCTGGAAGGGGGCCCTGGGAAAGGAGAGGGAGCCTGCCGCTGGCACCCACCCCAATGAACACTGGGGCCTGGCATCGCTTGCAGAGCTATTACCCTACCTGTTTTATCAGAACTGCAAAGAATTGTCTCCTTCTTCCTGCCGAATGGCCCATGTCTCATCCACACGGAGATGGTGAACGGCTCTTTGGGGCTGACCGACACGATGCCATCTGGGATCCTCACTGCCTGGGTGCCGTTGAACTCAAACACCTGGTCACTGTCATGGCCATTGTCGGTGGGCAGGCCCACGGTCCAGTTGAGGGAGCCACTCGGGGATGGCAGCAGCTCGGCAGTGCCCGCGGCCGCACCTGAAGCCACAGTGCTCGGTGAAACTCACGTGAGGAGTGAGAGGTCCCGCGCACCTCAAGCCCCCAGGCACGTGCTTGTCTTACACTTAGGCAATCTGCTGGCTCCAGTTACTTTTTTTTTTTTTTTATTTCGAGACACAGTCTTGCTTTGTCCCCAGGCTGGAGTACAGTGGCGCGATCTCGGTTCATTGCAACCTCCACCCCCCGGGTTCAAGCTGTTCTCCTGCCTCAGCCTCCCGCGTAGCTGGGATTACAGGTGCGCCCCACTAAAACTGGCTAATTTTTGCATTTGCAGTAGAGCCGGAGTTTCACCATGTTAGCCAGGCTGGTCTCGAACTCCTGACCTCGTGATACACTTGCCTCGGCCTCCCAAAGTGCTGGGATTACAGGCATGAGCCACCACACTTGGCCCTTTCAGTTTACTTCTCTTCAAAAATCAGGGTTTTAAATTACAAAAATAAAAATAACAACCATGGATTTGTTTAAGGAAGGGAAAGGGCCAGGCGAGAACCCAGGAGGCGGAGCTTGCAGTGAGCCGAGATTGCGCCCCTGCACTCCAGCCTGGGCAACAGAGCCAGACTCCGTCTCAAAAAAAAAAAAAAAAGGAAGGGAAAGGAAGTATTTCTTATAATCTGATTCAAATTATACCATTTTAGTATAAACACCCAGTCCTCCTTTGGTAAATATACACAAAAATGATGCATTTTATTAGAAAAATGGAGTCCTGGCCGGGCGTGGTGGCTCACACCTGTAATCCCAGCATTTTGCGAGGCCAAGGCACAGAGATTGCTTGAGCCCAGGAGTTGGAGACCAGCCTGGACAACATGGCAAAACCCTGTCAATACAAAAAACACAAAAATTAGCCAGGTGTGGTGATGCATCCCCGTAGTCCCAGCTACTTGGGAGGCTGAGGTGGGAGGATCACTTGAGCCCAGGAGGTTGAGGCTGCAGTGAGCTGTGATTGTGCCACTATACTCCAGCCTGGGCGAGTGCGACCTTGTCTCAAAAATACATAAATAAAACAAAAGTGGAGTCCTGCTATGTATGTGCATAATACATATATATTCCTAGTAATATTCATCTATCATGTAATTTAAACTATCTGAATAGCCTTTTTTTTGAGACAGGGTCTCCTCTGTCGCCCAGGCTGCAGTGCAGTGGTGCAGTGTTGGTTTACCGCAGCCTCTATCTCCCGAGCTCAAGCAATCCTCCCACCTCAGCCTCCCAAGTAGCTGGGACCACAGGTGTGTGCCTCCATGCCCGGCTAATTTTTGTGTTTTTGTAGAGACGGGGTTTTGCCATGTTGTCCAGGCTGGTCTCCAACTACTGGGCTCAAGCGATCCACACACCTCAGACTCCCAAAGTGCTGGGATTATAGGTGTGAGCCACCGTGCCCGGCCTGAATAGCATTTCATTGTACAGATATACCATCACCTACTGACCAGCCTCCCAGGTGGGCACTGAGGCTGTCCCTAACCTTTTCCTATTATAAACCTCACCTGCATGCACAGCTTTGTGTGTCTCCATGATTATTCCCTTAAAATAAACTCCTAGGAATGAAATTACTAAGTCAAAGAACATAAAAAATGTTTTCCAACCATTCTTATGTATTGCCATGTTCAAATTAAAAAAAATTTTTTTTTTGTCCACAGGAAAAGATTTTGCAAGCTCCTTCCTGACTAAGCTATTACTCGGAGCAGCAGGCCTTGGCTGTACCAGCGGGGCCTTTTGAGTAACAGAAGACCTTGGTCCAAATGTTAGCTCCTGAGGCTAGGCATGGTGGCTTGTGCCTGTAATCCCAGAACTTTGAGAGGCTGAGGCAGGCAGATCAACTGAGGTCAAGAGTTCAAATCAGCCTGGCCAACATGGTGAAACTCTGCCTCTACAAAAATACAAAAATTAGCCAGGCATGATGGCAGATGCCTGTAATCTCAGCTACTTGGGAGGCTGAGGTGGGAGAATCACTTGAACACGGGAAGTGGAGTTTGCAGTGAGCAAAGATAGCACCATTGCATTCTAGCCTGGGCGACAGCGAGACTCTGTCTCAAACACACACACACACACACACACAAACTAGAACCTCAGCTCCTGAATATGTGGGCTTGGGCAAGCTACTTAACCTGCTTTAGTCTCAATTGTTTAATTCCTCTGTAATAAGGTCAATACCCACCTACTTTGTAGACTTGTTGGGAACATTAAGCTAAAACACACATAGAAGTACCTGGAGTAAGGCCAGGCGTAGTGGCTCATGCATATAATCCCAGCACTTTGGGAGGCCGAGGTGGGTGGATCACTTGAGGTCAGGAGTTGGAGACCAGCCTGGCCAAAATGGTGAAGTCCCATCTCTACTAAAAATACAAGAAGTAGCCAGGCATCATGGCACATGCCTGTAATCCCAGCTACTTGGGAGGCCGAGGCAGGAGAATCGCTTGAACCCAGGAGGCAGACGTTGCAGTGAGTGAGACTGCGCCACTGCACTCCAGCCTGGGCGACAGAGGGAGACTGTCTCAAAAAAAAAAAAAAAAAAGTACCTGGTGCATAGTAAGCACTCAAATTATTTCTATTCTTCCTAACTTTATTCTGCTGAAAAAAAATTCACTTAATACCATGAAATGACAGCCAGAATAAATTTTATATATTATACTTACATGCATGGTTTAAAACAGAAAATGTGCCAACCTCCTGACTTACATATATTTAGGTGACAATTATGAATATTTGGATTCAGAGTTGCCAAACACACCTGTATACTCATCATTGGGCTGTGGCAGCAATAATGTCTAGTTTTCTCCTTTGGTTTATTTACTATATGATAATTTTCTCCTTATTTATTATTATTTTTTTTTCTAAGATAAAGTCTAGCTCTGTCACCTAGGCTGGAGAGTAGCGAGCGGCACACTTTTGGCTCACTGCAACCTCCTGGTGCAAGCGATTCTCCTGCCTCAGCCTCCCGAGTAGCTGGGATTATAGGCACCTGGCACCATGCCTGGCTAATTTTTGTATTTTTAGCAGGGGGAGTTTCATCACGTTGATCAGGCTGGTCTTGGACCTCTGACCTCAAGTGATCTGGGTAATTTTCAATTATATAAGAAAACCAGTGGCAGGGCACGGTGGCTCATGCCTGTAATCAGCACTTTGGGAGGCCGAGGTGGGCGGATCACAAGGTCAGGAGATCGAGACCATCCTGGCTAACACAGTGAAACCCCGTTTCTACTAAAAATACAAAAAATTAGCCGGGCATGGTGGCAGGTGCCTGTAGTCCCAGCTACTCGGGAGGCTGAGGCAGGAGAATGGCGTGAACCCAGGAGGCGGAGCTTGCAGTGAGCCGAAATGGCGCCACTGCACTCCAGCCTGGGCAACAGAGCGAGACTCTGTCTAAAAAAAAAAAAAAAAAAAAAAAGAAAACCAGTAACCTAAATCTCATGGTTATCAGGCTGGTGAAAAGACTAATCAGTTTAAGAAAATGCTCCCTGAAAAGCTGTTTCACAAAAGCTTTTTGAAACACAAAAGACCCTTCCAATTTATGAAGACGCTGCTTCCTTTAGTGGGATTTTATCACCAGCCAACTAAATGTTCTTCCCTCAGCATCTTCCATGACAGCCATCCATACCTCACCTCTTCTTCATTTAGATAAACCAGAAAAATATCCACAGCTGACAGTAAAGAGAGAGACCTAGCCTTCTGGTGGGTTTCCCAGTAATTCTGTCTCTCAATTTCTCCACACAATATTGTGATATAGAAAGTCTACTGAGATTCTAAGTTAGATGCAGCTATCTTTAGTTCTGATTTTCTACTTCATGTTCGTCAAAAGCTATTCTATCACCTATATTTTTCCTTCAGTTCTTTTTGAGACAGGTTCTCACTCTGTCATCCAGGCTGGAATGCAGCAGCGTGATCTTGGCTCACTGCAACGTCCACCTCCTGGGCTCAAGTGATCCTCCTCCCTCAGCCCCCCAAGTAGTTGGGACTACAGGCGTGCACTGCCATGCCCAGCTAGTTTTGGTATTTTTTGTAGAGACGGGGTTTCGCCATATTGCCCAGGCTGGTCTCGAACTCCTGAGCTCAAGCAATCTATCCGCCTCAGCCTCCCAAAGTGCTAAGATTACAGGCAAGAGCCCCCGTGCCCTGGCCTTTTTCTTCAATTCGTAAGTAAACACCTCATTTCATAAGAAACTCACTCTGTGTACTCCTATAGAAGCCCTTTTTGGATGATTCTCAGTGTATGTTGGAGAAATACTTCCTTCAAATCAGTGGTTCTTTTTTCAAAACAGGGTCTCACTCTATTGCCCAGGGTGGAGTGCAATGGTGCCATCACAGCTCACTGCAGCCTCAACCTCCGGGGCTCAGGTGATCCTCCCGCCTCAGCCTCCCAAGTAATTGGAACTGCAGGTCCATGCCACCATCCCCAGTTAATTTTTCAATTTTCTGTAGAGATGGGGTCTTGCTGTGTTGCCCAGGCTGGTCTCAAACTCCTGAGCTCAAGTGATCTTCCCACCTCGGCCTCCTAAAGTGCTGGAATTACAGGTATAAGCCACCACATCTGGCCACCAGTGGTTCTTAAAATGCACATATACACATGTTGACTAGATGTTTAGGAGTTGATGTCCACCCCCCGCCCCACCCCCAAAGCCCATCCAGTATGAAAACTAGCCAGCAAGGCAGCAAAGTTCACGTCAGAAATGCAGATTCTCTGTCACAGTTTATAATTCTGAACACAACACACGCAAGTATTTCCAGTTGTAAAGGTCCCTCCCACCTTCACCGAAGCCAGCCGGATGCAGGAACGCCTGGTCTCCTTACCACAGAGCCGGTGGAGGGACTTCTCCGAGTAGGTGTCTCGGTCGCAGCCTTTCCCTATGTGGCTGGTTTCTAGCTCCACTGTGGCCTGTACTGAGGCGACTGGCTCGTCACATGTCTCCAGGTGGATATTTGGGAAGACGGCCAACGCGCCTGTACCCGGCTCATACTCAATCCTGTTGTTCCATCCTGTGTTGGTCCACAAGTCAGCAGGGGAGGAGAGAAGGGAAACACACACTTTAGGTTGCTGCTGCATATATCAGTTTTAAGAGCAGATGTGAGCCCAGGGGAGAGAATGAGGCTCACCTTGCCACCCAGGGGTGCAGGTGGGCTTAATGCTGATCTTCACCAAAACATCTTCTGTGGCTCTTTTCTTCCCACAGTCATAGGCAGTGACGGTCAGCTTATACTGATGTTCTTTCCCGTAGTTTAATTTCTCTGTGTTTTTTATATAACCTTACAGAGGGCAAAAACAACAGTGAGAGCCAAAACCCACGCTGGTTTTACTTTTGTTGTCCTAGGCAGAAAGACAAAATGCATAGGCTTTAAGCCCTGTAAATACTCAGCCAGAAATAAACATATGCTTGGGATGCTTAACCCTCAACCTGTCCTCCCTGAGCCCTAACACGCACTAAATCCACCCTGAAGAGTTTCACCAGAAGAGACGGAGCTACACAGCTCAGTCTCCACTACTCTCACAGTGTTACACTGGGCTTTACATTAAGATTTAACTGTTCACATACATTCAGACAATTCAAAAAATAATAATTCAAGTACCTCAAATATTAAATACAAGATCGCTGATCAAACATTTACTATATTAAAAGAAAGAGAGATTTCCTACCCCCACCTGCTTAGAACAGAAGCCTGCTTTTTGAACGTGAGTACAGATCTCTGGAAAGTGTTTGCAATGTCCATAATTCCATCAAGGATTCTAGACTGTGCATTAATTAACAATGGAAACACCGTATTATCTTTGTTTTCTTTTTGGAACAGGGTCTCGTTCTCTTGCCCAGGCTGGAGTGCAGTGGCCTGATCTTGGCTCACTGCAACCTCTGCCTCCTGGGTTCAAGTGATTCTCCCACCTCAGCCTCCCAAGTAGCCGAGACTACAGCGTGTGCCTGCAGTCCCAGCCACTAGCGAGGCTGTGGCAGGAGGATCCCTCGAGCCCAGGAGTTCGAGGTTACAGTGAGCAATGACTGCACCACTACATTCCAGCCTGGACGACAGAGCAAGACCTTCTCTCACAAAAAAAAAAAAAAAAAAAAAAAAAAAAAAAAAAGATGTCACAGGAGATTCTAACTTAACGGAGAACATGGGCATCTCACTTGAGCTGAGATTGCACCACTGTACTCCAGCCTGGGGAACAGAGTGAGAATCTGTCTCAAAAAAAACCCACAAAAACAAAAACAAAAAACTTAATGGAGAACAGAAAATGAGACAAACTAAATGTAAAGGTCAGTCTCATTCAGATGCATGTGGACTGAAAGTTAAGAAGATTAAAAAAATAAAGCCATGTCAGGTGGGAGGATTTTTATTTGATTCTGGTGGGAAAGCAAAAAAGAGGTGAGTCCCACAAGAGAACACAGGACTTACAGGTTCCAGAGAAGAAGTTATCAGGGTACAAAGTAGAAACTTAAATGTTTTTACAATTAAAAGCAAACACACACCAGGTTAGGTCTCCAACATGTGAGTTCCGTGAAGTTCTGACAAAGCACAGAAGCTGGGGTGTAAAGTCAGTGGGGTTAGCAGGGACTGTCTGCCTAGTGAAAAGCCGGCTCCTCTATTCTTACCATCTTTGTCGACAGTAAAGGGCACGTCTGGAGTGATGATTTCGTAGCTGCAAATCTGGCTGAACTGAGGGGAGCAGTCGGCATCCACGGCCTCCACCCTCAAAATGCTGTCGTACTGCTTCCCCTCGATGACCGTGGCTTTGTAGGACTTCTCCTTGAACACGGGCGCGTACTCGTTCACGTCGTTCACCTGAATATGGACAGTTGCTCTGGACGAAGGGAGGGAGAAAAATATTTTTCTGCTTATTTTCGGTGTGAGAGAGAGAGAGACAGTGTGTATGTGTGGTTACCCAATTCTGCCCTACTTTAAAATTTCCTGTTTCTGATACCTTGTTTCATGAAATTCATACGATGAAGTCAAAAATTAAACCAAGCTATTCACTGCTTTTCATTCAGTGTGGAGATAACAGAAAGTTAAAAGAGGGATTTGGGTCGATTCTTCCACATCCTAAGAATAAAGCAAAAAAGCAATCATCTAAAATAAAAGAGACTTGGGTGTTTTTTTTTTTGTTTTTTTTTTTTGACAACATGGGACAGGACAGGCAGAAGGGAGATAAACAATACCAGACGTCTGTTTGCTCTCCAATTATAAAGTTGAAACATATTTTGTTGCAAAATCCAGAAAAAAAAATAGAGCCCAGGGAAGAAGGGGTATGAAACAGAGAAAGCATGAAATGGTTTGATTCTGAGAGTTCAGACGAATTCTGTCCTACTTCTAGGGAACAGGCTAGAGACCATGGCATCACCTGGTCCTAATTCAACAAATGGAAGAGCTCAGGAGAGGCAGGCCCTTGCCACCTGCCAATACCCCAGCTCAGTTATCAAGAAAATTAGGGTGTCATCAGACCTGGCTACAAATAAAGAAAACTGTAGGTTTCAAGGGCTAATGGTCAGGGCATGCTTCTGAATCAGACAAGGATTTCGGTCAAAATCTGACCTTTTCAAGGGAAACAACATGACACTGTGGAAAAAGGGAAGTGACTCACTGGGGCACTGCACCTTCTGCTCACCATGAGCCTCCTCATCCCAGTGCCATCGGTCTGACCCTCACAATGGGTTACGTGACACCATCTCACCCACATACCCTTCTTTAGTAGATGTGCTAAGTAGAAACTGAGACTCAAGGCCGGGTGTGGTGGCTCACGCCTATCCCAGCACTTTGGGAGGCTGAGGCAGGAGGGTCACCAGAGGTCAGAGTTCAAGACCATCCTGGCCAACATGGTGAAACCCCGTCTCTACCAAAAATACAAAAATTAGCCGGGTGTGGTGGCGCGTGCCTGTAATCCCAGCTTGGGAGGCTGAGGCATGAGAATCGCTTGAACCCTGGAGGTGGAGGTTGCAGTGAGCCGAGATTGTGCCACTGCACTCCAGCCTGGATGACAGAGCAAGATTCTGCCTCAAAAAAAAAAAAAAAAATTAAATAAACAAATAAATAAAACAAAAGAAAAAGAAACAGACTCAACAAAATTAAATTTGCACAATGCCAAAGGGCTAGCAAGTGGTGGAGAAAAGACTAGACCTCTAGAAAAGACTAGAGCTTGCAATGTAATTGTAGAAGACACTGAACTTGAGAACACCAGCAGTCCCCAACCTTTTTGGCACCAAGGACTGATTTCATGGAAGGCAATTTCTCCACAGACGGGGGTGGGAGGATGGTTTTGGGATGAAAATGCCCCACCTCAGATCATCAGGCAGTTGATTCTCATAAGGAGTGCACAACCTAGATCCCTGGCATGCACAGTTCACAACAGGGTTCGCGCTCCTCTGAGAACCTGATACCGCTGCTGATCTGACAGGTGGTGGAGCTCGGGCAGTAATGCTCACTCGCTCACATGCTATTGACCTCCTGCTGTGTGGCCCGGTTCCTAACAGGCCACGGACCAGTACTGGCCCACGTCCCGAGGTATGGCGACCCCTGTTCTATGTTGTCTTGTTCAAAGCCCTCTTTGTTACACCTGCAGTTCCTAACTGGCAGAGGGTGCAGCAACACACTCAGGATTGTGGCAGCGAGTCAGCCTACTTCCGCCAGCAGTGACTAATTTTTTTTTTTTTTTTTTTTTTGAGACGGAGTTTCATTCTTTTCACCCAGGCTGGAGTGCAACGGTGTGATCTTGGCTCACTGAAACCTCCACCTCCCAGGTTCAAGTGATTCTCCTGCCTCAGCCTCCCGAAAAGCAGGGACTACAGGTGCGTGCCACCATGCCTGGTTAATTTTGTATTTTTAGTACAGACAGGGTTTCTCCATGTTGGCCAGGCTGGTCATGAACTCCTGACCTCAGGTGATCTGCCTGCCTCGGCCTCCGAAAGTGCTGGGATTATAGGCGTGAGCCACCGTGCCTGGCCAATTTTTGTTGTTGTTGTTTTTTAGGGACAGGGTCTCACTCTTGACACTTAAGTTGGAGTACAGTGGCACAATCATGGCTCACTGCAGCCTCAACCTCTTGGGCTCAAGCAGTCCTCCCGCCTTAGTCTCCCAAGTAGCTGAGACCACAGGCACGCGCCACCATACCTGGCTAACTGTTTATGTTTTGTAGAGATGGCATCTCCTACATTGTTTAGGCTGCTCTCAAACTCCTAGGCTCAAGCGATCTTCCCACCTCAGCCTCCCAAAGTGCTGGGATTATAGGTGTCAGCCACTGCACCTGGCCAAAAATGATTGAGTTTATGCCCTTAGGAATTACAGCAAAAGATAAATATGACAACAAAATAACCCTCCTAAGGGAGAAGCAGACTTTTTCAATTTTTAATGTAGGGCCTTTATTTCTTTAATAGAGTTTTTGGTGTGATAAAATTATTCACTCATTCATTTATTAAAAACCTAGGCCAGGTGCAGTGGCTCACGCCTGTAATCCCAGCACTTTGGGAGGCTGAGGCAGGCAAATGATGAGGTCAGGAGTTTGAGACCAGCCTGGCCAACAGGGTGAAACCCGTCTCTACTAAAAATACAAAAATTAGCCAGGCGTGGTGGCAGGCACCTGTAATCCCAGCTACTCGGGAGGCTGAGGCAGGAAAATTGCTTGAAACCGGAAGGCGGAGGTTGCAATGAGCCGAGATCGTGCCACTACACTCCAGCCTGGGTGAAACAGCGAAACTCCATCTCAAAAACAAAACACAAAAAGGCCAGGCAAGGCTCACGCCTATAATCCCGGCACTTTAGGAGGCCCAGGCAGGCGGATCACCTGAGGTCAGGAGTTTGAGACCAGCCTGACCAACATGGAGAAACCCCGTCTCTACTAAAAATACAAAATTAGCTGGGCCTGGTGGCGCATGCCTGTAATCCCAGCTATGCGGGAGGTTGGGGCAGGAGAATCGCTTGAACCCGGGAGGCGGAGGTTGCGGCGAGCCAAGATCATGCCATTGCACTCCAGCCTGGGCAACAAGAGCGAAACTCCATCTCAAAAAACAAACAAAAACAACCCCAAAAAACCTAATATGCCTAATGTGAGCGAGGCTCTTGCTAGGAGCTGTATACAAGGGTAGACAGACATGATCCCTGCCCTCCAAGAGTTTACAATCTAATTGTAGACACCTGAGAACTATCTTCTGCCTATTTCAAAAACACAGTCTTGGGGAGCAGGCAATAGTCACTACTATTTTCGTTCTGCGCACACACGTTCTGCGCATACTCGGCGGGTTATGTTCGCTCTTTGTCCAGCTTACTTACTTATGAGACTTTTTCACGTTGGTGCCATCAGGTCCCTTCCCACAATCATAGGCCTGGATGGTGAATGAATAGTCTTTCTGCAGCTCACAGTCCAGTTTTTCTTTGGAGCGAATGACTCCCTCACCAGTGGATTTATCCACTACCACTGCATCAAAGGGGACATTCTGCCCGTGAATTTTAAATCCACAAATCTCACCTAGGGAGTCAAAGCAGAACAGGTTAGAATTCCTACCACAAAGATCTTCTGCACCTTGCCCTCCTCCCCCGACTCTCCACCCCCAAAGAAAATAAATGACAACAATTCGGCAGCCAGGGGTTTGAAGGGTCCGTGGACAAAGCAGGGGCACTGTGCTTTAAACATGGGGAAGTTCTGGGGCTTTAGTAAGATGAAGCAGATTCTGGCTTTCCAAGCAACTTGTTTACTTTGCATCCATTCATGCAGGAATACAAAAGAGAGAGAGAAGAAAATATAGACAGGCATTCCACAGGAGCACTTAGATAGCTCGAGGGTAAAAGGAGTCTCATTAGCACACAGCCAGGCCTGAGAACACCAGCGCTGCCCCAGCTCCTGG
Source organism: Symphalangus syndactylus (assembly GCF_028878055.3). Lineage (NCBI taxonomy): Eukaryota > Metazoa > Chordata > Mammalia > Primates > Hylobatidae > Symphalangus > Symphalangus syndactylus. Next base: position 27,115,968 of record NC_072444.2, on the reverse strand, counting down.
GAGGGCTGGCAGCCAGTTTGATTTGGACCAGAGAGAAGCTAAAACGCAGTTATGTGTTGAGAGAGGAGGAAGCGTGAGATATAGGATCAGCACCGTAATTACAGAAATTCTGTCAAAAAAAAAAAAAAAAAAAAAATCAAAGGAAACCAAGTCTTCCTGTGCAATGAGCCTGGCTAAAATTAGGGAATCAAAACAAACTACTCAATGAGAAAGGTAGAAATACCGACTCGTCAGGCATCCATTTCAACAGCTATTTTATCATCTACGATTCAGACACAATTTCTATTATGGGAGGGACTGGCTAGACTTGCCTTTGTTTCAGACTTTATCCTATCAAACCTGAAAAAGACACCAGCCTGGGAACTTCTCTACATCTAAATTGGCTCACAAGCTTAATTAGGAGTTAAAAATCTATGTTTCCATTCTTGTCCATGGGAGAACAGTATAAATGTTTTGATGTCAATGTAAAACTCCACAAAATGTATTTCACATGAAAATAAGACTGCACTCCTTCCACAATTCCAACTAATAGAAAATTGTTACAAAGCAAATCTCTGAAGTTCGATTAAACAAAAATGTACAGTGTTATCCATACAGTTCAAATGGATGTCTGATTTCCAGATATTTCTAACCAAGGGTCTGGTTACATACAATTTCCATCAATATACTTTAAAATAGAAACAAAGTAGGAGAATAAATAAGGATAAAAGAGCATGACAGTTTCTTCTGTTTAAGGGCTGATTCCCAATTTTATAAACAAAGTTAGTGGGTTAATATTCATAAGAGGGGAAGAAAGAACCCTTTATCACCTTCTTTGGTGACTGTCACCTCAAAACTCTCTAAAGGGAGAAAAGATAAGCCCATGTCAGTAATACAGGAAAGAATGAAGACGGAACATACTAAGGAAAAAAGTCAAAGGTGCACATATTACACATTTCCACACCAAGCTCAGCGACTGGCTTCTACGATTGCTAAAGCAAAACCTAATCTTCATTCAGGAACAAAATGTCACTTTGAATCCAACTTACCATGAACTACTGAATAATTCTGAAGTTATTAATTTAGGAATGAAATACTCCTACATGAAGTGTCCTAACATCCTCAGGGGTCACTAGGATTTTTCTTTTCTTTTTTTTTTTTTTTGAGATGGAGTCTTGCTCAGTCGCCCAGGCTGGAGTGCAGGGGCGCGATCTCGGCTCACTGCAAGCTCCGCCTCCCGGGTTCAGGCCATTCTCCTACCTCAGCCTCCCGAGTAGCTGGGACTACAGGCGCCTGCCACCACGCCCGGCTAATTTTTTTTGTATTTTTAGTAGAGACAGGGTTTCACCATGTTAGCCAGGATGGTCTCAATCTCCTGACCTCGTGATCCACCCACCTCAGCCTCCCAAAGTGCCGGGATTACAGGCGTGAGCCACCGCGCCCGGCCAGAGCAAAAGGTTTTAACCCTTTGTTCTTGAACTGAAAAAAATAACAATATTTTTCTAATCCAAAGTACACAACCAAGGCAACAAATATAAACCCCTCTGCTACTGGAACATCTGCTTAACTGTGAATAGAAACCAGATTCAAAACTAACTGCAGGGATGCTACAATGGTCACTGTTTTTATTACATGAAAGCTCTGTTCTACCAAGTCAATATACATCCTGCTTATAAATCCTTTACTATGGAGGAGTGGAAATGTGAAGAGGTCAGGAATTCCACTGCCCTCAACACACTGGGACCTCACTGGTGGCACCTTCTCTCCCCCAAAGGTAACACGGCCAGAACTCCCTTGCTTTGATAATAGTTCTACCATTTATTTTCCCTGAACAGTGTTGTTTCACTTTGCTTGGTTTTAAGGTTTTAAAAAATGTTATCACGTGGCATGCAGTTTTTTGTTTGTTTGTTTTTTGGGAGGGGGGACGGAGTTTCGCTCTTGTTGCCCAAGCTAGAGTGCAATGGTGTGATCTCGGCTCACCGCAACCTCTGCCTCCCTGGTTCAAGTGATTCTCCTGCCTCAGCCTCCTGAGTAGCTGGGATTACAGACATGCACCACCACGCCCGGCTAATTTTATATTTTTAGTAGAGATGGGGTTTCTCTGTGTTGGTCAGGCTGGTCTCGAACTCCCGACATCAGGTGATCCGCCCGCCTCAGCCTCCCAAAGTGCAGGGATTACAGGCGTGAGCCACTGCGCCCGGCCCACATGCAGTTTTTATGACTTGATGCTTTTTTTTTTTTTTTTGAGACAGAGTCTCACTCTGTTGCCCAGGCTAGAGTACAGTGGTAGCATCTCAGCTCACTGCAACCTCAGATCCCCAGGTTCAAGCGATTCTCATGCCTCAGCCTCCCAAGCAGCTGCGATCACAGGCGCCTGCCACCAAGCCTCGCTAATTTTTGTATTTTTAGTAGAAATGGGATTTCACCATATTGGCCAGGCTGGTCTTGAACTCCTGATCTCAAGTGATCCACCTGCCTCGGCCTCTCAAAGTGCTGGGATTACAGGCGTGAGCCACCGCACCTGGCCATGACTTGCTTTTTCATGCAACTTTGTGTATCTAAGATTTATTCATCCTTGCTGGTATCGGTAGCTACAGTTTATTCATTTTCACTACTACCTAACAGTGAGAATCCACGGGTCAAAACATGTAAAGTGCTTAAAACATTGCCTGGCGGAAAGAGAGCACTTAACAAATGTTTGCTATTATTACAATCATTTTCCATTGTGTGAAAATGCCATCAGTTGTTTCTGCTGTTTAAAAACAATGGTGTCATGATTATTTCTGTCCCTGCTTGCTGCTGCACGTGTACGAGAGCCTCTGTATGCCTGTGCTGCCTAACATGGTAGCCACTAGCCATGTGGGGCTGTTCAAATGCAAATGAAAATTCATGCTAAAAATCAAACAACGTGAAAAATCCAGTTCCTCAGTTACACTGGCCGGTTCTCAAGGGCCCAGCAGCCACACGTGGCTGGTGGCTGCTGCAAGGAGACAGTGGACGCAGAGCGCTCCCCTTGGCACAGCAAGTCCCACTGGACAGAGCTGCTTTGAATTAGGGGTCTGCAAACTGCCGTTTCCAGAAAGTCCAACCTGTTCCTGATTTTGAAGAGCCCACACACTAAAAACAATTTTTAATAGTACTTCATAACATGAGAAAATTACATGAATTTCAAATACAGTTTCTTTTTGTTTGTTTTGAGATGGAGTCCATGCTCTGTCGCCCAGGCTGGAGTGCAGTGGCGCGATCTCGGCTCACTGCAAGCTCCACCTCCCGGGTTCACGCCATTCTCCTAACTCAGGCTCCCTAGTAGCTGGGATTACAGTGCCTGCCACCATGCCGGCTAATTTTTTTGTTTTTCCATTTTTAGTAGAGACGGGGTTTCACCGTGTTAGCCAGGATGGTCTTGATCTCCTGACCTCATATCTGCCCACCTCGGCCTCCCAAAGTGCCGAGATTACAGGCGTGAGCCACCGCGCCTGGCCTCAAATACAGTTTCTATAAATATATTTCACTGGAACACAGACATGCTCGTTTGTTTAACGTATGGTCTCTGCTTTCACACTGCAAGGGCAGAGGTTGTTGCAGAGTTACATCATTGCGAAAGAGATCCGAGGGGCCCCAAAGCTTAAAATAGTCCCTATCTAGTTCTTCACAGAAAAGGTTTGCTGATCTCTGCTCTAGAGAGACACCCATGAGTAAAACTGCCTGGTACCTGATGTGTCCAAATGTTTTCCAGGATGTGCTAACTCACAATATTACATGTTTTGATGCATATTAATACTGCATAATACATTTTAAAGTAATTTAGGTTGCCCAGCTTTAATTAGGATAAAACTTCTCAGTTTTTGACTTGAGTTTACTGTGGAATAGCGAGGCAGTTCCACATCATCTGAACTGACATTAGTGACAGTGATTGTGCTGTGCTTTCCTGACACAGGTCTCTCCATAGGTAAGTGCAGATTTCCTGCTTGTTGGTTGGTTGTTTTAGAGACAGGGTTTCCCTCTGTTGCCCAGGCTGGAATGCAATGATACAATCCTAGCTCTCAGAATACTCAATATTCTGAGTATTAACACTGGCTACTTTAATGAGTTCCACCAACGGGATATGGTGGGTACCTCAAATCCACCAGTACTTGTTCAATTGCTAGTCAGGCTGGGTCCTTTACCTACAAGGACTTAAAAAACCAACTCGCCAGGTTGGTAGTTCAAGGTGGCAGGTGCAGTGTGGGCTTTGCAAAACTCAGGCAGACCTGGGTCTTCCGCGCCAGCCTTGCAACCGAGCCCATCACTGCAGAGCCTGCTGAGCCATCTGCAGGGTCAGCCAGTACGCCTACCTCAAGGGGCCATTTGTGCATTCAACCTAAAACTCTACTTTTAATAAGGAAGACGGATCGGACTGGAGCAAGGCAGGGGCCACCATAGTACCTCCGATGAGATACAATGAGGGCTGAACTAGGCACTGCCCCAAGGAGACATTTAAGGGATTTTTAGGGGACTAGATACGACCTCCACCTCCTGAGTTCAAGAGATTCTCCCATCTCAGCCTCCCGAGTAGCTTGGACCACAGGTGCATGCCACCCATTCCCGGCTTTTTTTGGTAGAGGCGGGGTTTCACCATGTTGCCCAGGCTGGTCTTGAACTCCTGAGCTCAAGCGATCCACCTGCCTCAGCCTCCCTCAGAGCTGGGATTACAGGCATGAGCCACCACGCCCGCCCCAGTTCACGATAGTCAAACGCATGCTATGGCACCATCACATATGAAGGTGCAGCTCCACCGCTCGCTATCCTAAACTCAGCCTCTCTCAAACTCAAACAACCTCATCCGTTGCAGGGAAGGACCTCTCAGAATTGCCTCTCACATCCCAGTTCCTTTCTGCCCTGCTCCCTCGCACTCACTTCAGCTGGCTCTGCTAGGCAAATCTACCTAAAACCCTGCTTTTATCAAGCTGAAAACACCCAACCAGGTTTCCCAGACAACCTCTCCAGTTAGGCTCTCCTAGGAACGGGCCAAATCCTTCCCAGTCTCTTTCCCCAAACCTTCATTCCCCTAGGAGATCACCTAAAATGGTCAAAAGGAACTTTACTTAAGAAATTTGAGGGGCAGGCCTGGTAGCTCACGCCTGTAATCCCAGCACTTTGGGAGGCTGAGGTGGGTGGACCACCTGAGGTCAGGAGTTTGAGAGCAGCCTGGCCAACAGGGTGAAATCCTGTCTCTACCAAAAATACACAAAATTAGCTGGACGTGGTGGCGTGCGCCTGTGGTCCCGGCTACTTGGGAGCCTACGGTGGGAGAATCACCTGGGCCTGGGATGTTAAGCCTGTAGTGAGCCATGATCATGCCACTGCACTCTAGCCGCTGTACTCCGGGCGACGGAGTGAGACCATGTTAAAAAATTTTAAAAAAAAATGTTTAAAGGAATTTTTAAAGCAAAACATAAAAATATGAAAAATGGATGAACCCAACAAAGTCTAGATTTGACTTCTGGATATCCAAAGTCATGTGCAGGTTCTCAGCTGACAGCACTTTGCCCTCACTTTCCTCATCTGTGCCTTTGACAAACCCCAGCTTTAGGCTGGCTCTGCTGTTCTTTCAAAGTCTTCTTCCTAATCTGAGGATGGCCCCTCTTACACACGTCTCCCAGCTCTCAGGGGACCCTGCCCTTATATTGCAAGTGTTTCCTTTGCTCCTTACGTATAACAGCTAAGGTTCTCTGACTGTAAGCAACAGAAATCCTTTCTAGGTAACTTGGCAAAAGGAAACTGATTGGAAAACTATCGGGAACTCATGGAACTGACTGTAGGCCAGAGAAAGGGACTTGGAAACAGGTGGAAGCCAAGGCGGCTGGAGACCAGGAAATAGGAACCACAACAGTCCCACTGCAAAACAGCCTGGACAGACAGACCCGAACCGCAACTATTCTTAGCATCGCTGTCGCTCCACTCACCATTCAAACTTCAGGGAGGGGCACCTGTTCAGCCTAGCTCACACTGTCCACACACTTGGCTGGGGGAAGTGGGGTAACAGGTTGTAGATCCACCGATCTGTGCCCAATGGGAAACGGATCAGGGGGCTGTAAAATGGGCCGGGTGTGGTGGCCCACACCTGTAATCCCAGCACTTTGGGAGGCCAAGGTGGGTGGATCACCTGAGGTCAGGAGTTCGAGACCAGCCTGGCCAACATGGTGAAACCCGTCTCTACTAAAAATACAAAAATTAGCTGGACATGGTGGCAGGCACTTGTAATTCCAGCTACTCAGGAGGCTGAGGCATAAGAATCACTTGAACCTGGGAGGCAGAGGTTGCAGTGAGCCGAGATCGTGCCACTGCACTCCAGCCTGGGCGACAGAGTGAGACTTCATCTCAAAAAAAAAAAAAAAGAGAGAGAAAATGGACACTTGCTAAGCAGCAACTATCCACTTCTCTCTGCTCCACTTGGCCTTGGTGCCCACACTCAACAGCTGGGTGTCTGGGCTATCCCTGATGTTTAGTGACCTCTGGCTTCCTTGCTTACTGGTCCAGGCTAGTTTCTGGAACAAGCTCCTATGTTTCTCTAATCAGTAGTTTTTTCAAGGTACCTTCTTTTTTTTTTTTTGAGACGGAGTCTCGCTCTGTCGCCCAAGCAGGAGTGCAGTGGCGCGATCTTGGCTCACTGCAAGCTCCGCTTCCCGGGTTCATGTCATTCTCCTGCCTCAGCCTCCTGAGTAGCTGGGACTACAGGCGCCAGCCACCACGCCTGGCTAATTTTTTGTAGAGATGGGGTTTCAACGTATTAGCCAGGATGGTCTCTATCTCCTGACCTCGTGATCCACCAGCCTGGGCCTCCCAAAGTGCTGGGATTACAGGCTTGAGCCACCGCGCCCGGCCTTTTCTTTTTTTTTGGAGACAGAGTCTCGCTCTGTCACCCAGGCTGGAGTGCAGTGGCACAACCTCGGCGCACAGCATCCTCCACCTCCTGCGTTCAAGTGATTCTTGTGCCTCAGCCTCCCAAGTAGCTGGGACTACAGGCATGCACCACCACGCCTGGCTAATTTTTGTATTTTTAGTAGAGACAGGGTTTCACCATGTTAGCCAGGCTGGTCTCAAACTCCTGACCTCAAGTGATCTCCTCGCCTTGGCCTCCCAAAGTGCTGGGATTACAGGTGTGAACCACTGCACTCGGCCTAGGGTACCTTAAATATATGTAACAATAACCACAGACTCCAAGAGTTACACTCTCGCAAGTTCCTCACTGACTACAGCAGTGGCTCTCAAATTCTAGTGTGCCAAATATGGTCTGTGAAGCTTGTTAAAAATGTGGTTTCCAAGCTCCATCCCCAGAAATTCTGACTTGGTGGTTCTAGGGGCTGAGCCCAGTGATCTGTATTTTGAGCAAGCACTGCCAGATGACTCCAACACAGACAGTCTGCAGACCTGGGAAGGTGGCCCATCGGGGGTTTGCAAACCTAGCTGGCTGGTATGGATTTCTCAGGTGCCACTCCTGGAGGTACAGACTAGGTGGCTGAGCATGGAGCTCAGGAACCTGCACTCTACACCAGGGCCCCAGGTAATCCAGACATAGCATTGGAAAACCCCATGCATCCATTCAGCCTAGCAATGGAAACCATGTGGACTCAAGCTGACTTCAACCCTGTGCTCCTCTACACCCCACGCCACACAAGCTGACCTGGTCACCTACCCTGGGAGGCCCTGCCAGTTCCCACCTCTGCTCCCACCTTTCCCCTCCCTTCACTGCCTGTGCAAACTCCACCCACCCTTTACAGGGCTCGAGCCCTGTAAACCACTGTAGAACCACTTCTGGGCTGTCTCAGCCCATTCAGTGTTGCTACAAAGGAAGACCTGAGGCTGTGTAAACTATAAAGAAAAAAGGTTTCTTTGGTTCACACTTCTGATGGCTGGGAAGTTCAAGGTTGGGCATCCGCATCTGATGAGGGCCTCAGGCTACTTCCAATCACTGCAGAAGGCCAAGGGGAGTCGTGTGCAGAAATCACATGGTGAGGGAGAAAGAGAGAGAGAAAGAAAGAGACAGAGAGAGAGAGAGAAAGAGAAAGAGGTGGGCGGGGGGAGGAGGAGGAGCAACCACAGGCTCTTTTTAGCAACGAGCTCTTGTGGGAACTAAAAGAGTGAGAATTCACCCACTACCCCCCACCCCACCACCTCACCCCCATACCCAGGGACAACATTAATCTATTCATGAAGGATTCACTCTCTGTGACCCAAACACCTCCCATTAGGCCCCACCTCCAACATTGGGATCAAGTTTCAGTTAGGGGCACCATGGCTCATGCCTGTAATCCCAACACTTTGGGAGGCCAAGGTAGGTGGATCACTTGAGGTCAGGGGTTCAAGGCCAGCCTGGGTAACATGGTGAAACCCTGTCTCTACTAAAAATACAAAAATTAGCCAGGTATGATGGCACAGGCCTGTAATCCCAGCTACTTGGAAGGCTGAGGTGGGAGAATCGCTTGAATATCTGAGGCAGAGGTTGCAGTGAGCTGAGATCCCGCCGCTGCATTCCAGCCTGGGTGATGAAGTGAGGCTCCATCTTTAAAAAAAAAAAAAAGTTTCCACATGAGGTTTGGAAGGGACAAACATCCAAACTGCAGCACTTGCCTCCCTAGCCCACACCATCGTTGCCTCTGTCACTTGGTGCTGAACTACAAGTTTCCTAGTATCCTTTGCCAATGTTGGTTTGGCCCTCTTACCTAGATTATCAGTGGCTTTGAGAACAGGAACCAACTTTTACACTTTTTTTTTTTATCATCTCTAGAAAACCTAGCATAGCTACCTAGTATTTAATCATTACTGATTCCAAACTCTTCCTGGGTGGTGCCTACATCCAAAATGGGTTCATTCAAGTCAATCACGGTTAATGAGAAGCATCTGTCCTAACATTCCACTACTTACTTAAAATTGTTACTCAATGGATTATTGCCTTCGATTAAGCTGAAGCATGTGAAATGTCATTTTTTTTCAAACACTTTAATATTTCAACATTTAAAAAAATGGGGGCAGGCGCAGTGGCTCAGGCCTGTAATCCCAGCACTTTGGGAGGCAGGCAGATCACCTGAAGTCGGGAGTTCAAGACCAGCCTGACCAACATGGAGAAACCCCATCTCTACTAAAAATACAAAATTAGCCAGGTGTGGTGGTGGGCGCCTGCAATCCCAGCTACTCGGGAGGCTGATACAGGAGAATCGCTTGAACCCGGGAGGCGGAGGTTGCGGTGAGCTGAGATTGCATCATTTGCACTATAGCCTGGGCGACAAGAGCGAGACTCCGTCTCAGGAAAAAAAAAAAAAAATTGGCCTGGTGCAATGGCTCAAGCCTGTAATCCCAGCACTTTAGGAGGCTGAGGCAGGGGGATCTTGAGGTCAAGAGTTTGAGACCAGCCTGGCCAATATGGTGAAACCCTGTCTCTACTAAAAATACAAAAATTAGCCGAAATCACTTGAACCCGGGAGGCGGAGACTCCATCTCAAAAAAAGAAAAAAACAAATGGAGGCCAGGCGCCGTTGCTCCACCTGTAATCCCAGCACTCTGGGAGACTGAGGCAGGTAGATGACCTGAGGTCAGCAGTTTGCGACCAGCCTGGCCAACATAGCGAAACCCTCCTTCTACTAAAAATACAAAAATTAGCTGGGCATGGTGGTGGGCGCCTGTAATCCCAGCTACTCAGGAGGCTGACGCAGGAGAATCGCTTGAACCTGGGAGGTTACAGCGAGCCAAGATCACGCCACTGCACTCCAGCCTGGGCGACAGAGTGAGACTCTGTCTCAAAAAAAAAAAAAAAGGCAGTTTCATGCAGGTCAACCAATTCACTGCTGCAAACACAAGGTCAGCTCAGTTACATGTGCTAAAAAAGCAAAACTGGGCAGTGAAATGCAGCAGTTAACCCCACTGGCCACCCTCAGGGCATGTGAATCACATTCATAACGAAGAATACAGACAAGAGTATCACAGGGCTCCTGGGTGGGCTCTAACTGACTATCAATGAAAAGAAAGTTCCCATTCTTGCCCTGAAACTTCTTTTGGATCATTATGGTTCAACCAGTCTTGTAACACATCCATACTTAATCTGGAAAAGCAGGAAAGAGATTGCTAGAACACCACCACCTCCTAGAAGGAGGAGCTCTGAAGAGGATGCAGGGAGAGGAGGCATGGCTTCTGACAAGAACAGAATGCATCAATCTTCAAGGCCCCAACCCTGTGGCCCACACATGAGGCTTAAGCTTGTAACTCTCCACGAAATATATAAAATGTAAAAAAAATAGGCCGGGCGTGGTGGCTCATGCCTGTAATCCCAGCACTTTAGGAGGCCAAGGCAGAGGATCACTTGAGGCCAGGAGTTCAAGACCAGCCTGGCCAACATGGTGAAACCCTGTCTCTATTAAAAATACAAAAAATTAGCTGGCTCGTGGTGGCGCACGCCTGTGATCCCACCTACTCGGGAGGCTGAGGCATGAGAACTGCTTGAACCCGGAAGGCAGAGGTTGCAGTGAGCCAAGATCACGCCACTGCACTCCAGCCTGGGTGACAGAGCGAAACCCTGTCTCAAAAATAAATAAATAAAAAATAAAATGCAAAAATTGTTTTCTGACCCACGACTACTCAGGCTTTCAGGAGACTAAGGAGAAGGAGCAGAACAAGAAACTGAATCATTTAAATTTCCTAAAACACTTGACAAATACCAAGACTCTGTATCAGAATTTCACCCCAAGGAAATAATCTGGGCGAGACTGGATCTTCATTGTGAATGTCTGATTAGTGATGACTTATAAGGAGCTTCAATGACTAAGCTCCCAGCATTGCACGTGCATTCATTTCAGAGCTCTGACAAGTGAACTCCTGTGGCTACCCACACACACATGCCTTGTAGTGGGATCACACTATGAACCGGAATGTTCACACAGTGAGTTGGGCCCAGAGGCGGCTCTGTCATTTACGAGCTGTGTGATCCTGGGCAAACGCATCTCCTCCCTCCACAAATATCTATGGAGTGACTGTGTCCCAGGCACTGACGGAGGTTTTGGGGATAAAATGGAGAACAAAGTAGCTTCTCCTGCTATCACGCAGCTGGCAGACACACTGAGCCTGGTTTCCGACCTGGAGAACAGGGACAGTGGGCATGTCTACCACGTAAGAGTGGGAAGAGACGCCGGGCGCAGTGGCTCATGCCTGTAATTCCAGCACTTTGGGAGGCCGAGGCGGGCAGACTGCCTGAGCTCAGGAGTTCGCAATCAGCCTGGGGAACACGGTGAAACCCCGTCTCTACTAAAAATTACAAAAAATTAGCCAGGCGTGGTGGCATGTGCTTGTAGTCCCAGCTACTCTGGAGGCTGAGGCAGGAGAATTGCTTGAACCCAGGAGGCGGAGGTTGCAGTGAGCCAAGATCACACTATGGCACTCCAGCCTAGGCAACAGAGCAAGACTCCATCTCAAAAGAAAACAAAAAAAACTGCTGAAAAGAATCGGAGAAAGTAACCCACACCGGGCCCTCAGAGCAACCTCTGCCACACTGCAGGCACTCAATAAACGTTAGATGTCACCACCACCATCACCACCCTCCTCCTCAACATGGTGCGAAATTAAACTCAATGTCATCACCCAAATCAATCTAAGATGAAAATAAGGCTCCAGGTCTAGCCTCTGTCTTATTCAAAAAATACTTAAGGAAGTCTGTAAGAAAATGCAACACTATAACGACTTTTGTAGAAAGATGAAAAAATATTTCTCACAAAATGTTAAATGAAAAAATATTTTTAAAAGATTCTATTAGTAGTAATAACAGCAGCGGCAAACACTATAGGTAGTAATTACTGTACCACGCACTGTTTAAAGCTCTTCACATGTATGAATAAAGAAGCTAACATTCCCCCAAACCAATGAGGTCTGTGACATTAATGAGGTCTGTGACATTGTATCCTTTTACAAATGATGAAACGGAGGCACAGAAAGGGTAAGTAATTTGCCTAAGGCCACACAGCCAATAAGTAGCAGAGCTACAATTCCCGATTCCCTCACTGGTCCCTCAGTTCTAGGGTCTCTGTTCCTGACCTCCCTGCTCAGTCTCATAGGGTCCTGTTCTGTGCTGGGTGGCACCATGGGGGCGGGGTTCTGTGCTGGGCAGCACCTTGGGGGCAGGGTTCTGTGCTGGGTGGCACCATGGGGGTGGGTTCTGTGCTGGGTGGCACCATGGGGGTGGAGTTCTATGTTGGGTGGCACCATGGGGGCAGTGTTCTATGTTGGACGGCACCATGGGGGCGGGGTTCTGTGATGGGTGGCACCATGGGGGCGGGGTTGTGTTAGGTGGCACCATGGGGGCGGGGTTGTGTTAGGTGGCACCATGGGGGCGGGGTTGTGTTAGGTGGCACCATGGGGGCGGGGTTGTGTTAGGTGGCACCATGGGGGCAGGGTTCTGTTGGGCGGTACCATGGGGGCGGCGTTCTGTGTTGGGCGGCACCATGGGGGCAGAATTCTGTGTTGGGCGGCACCATGGGGGCAGAATTCTGTGTTGGGCGGCACCATGTGGGTGGGGTTCTGTGTTGGGTGGTAGCATGGGAGTGGGATTCTGTGTTGGGTGGCACCAAAGCAACAGAAGAGGGAGGGAGGGAGGGAGCAACACAGGGAGAAAGTAAAGGAGGGAGGGAAAGAGGGAGGGAGGGAGGGAGGGAAGGAGGAAGGGAGGGAGGGAAGGAGGAAGGCAGAGAGGGAGGGAAGGAAGAAGAGAGGAAGGGTAGCTCGGAGGGAGGGAGGGAAGAAGGGAGGGAGGGGGGAGGGACGGAGAGAGGAAGGAAAGGACAGAGGGAGGGAGGGAAGGAGAGAGGAAGGAAATGAGAGGGAAGAAGGAAAGGAAGAAGGGAAGGAGGGAGGGAGGTAAGGAGGGATATGGCAGCAGGTCAGGTGCTCCCTCCCCACCATGCAGCTGCCCACTCCTCCAGCAGAGGACCCCACGCTTCAGTCAAGGGGATCAGTTGCACTCCTGTGTGTATACTAAAGGACTGAAAACCTATGTCCACACAAAGACCTGTACAGGAATGTTCACAGCAGCATGACCCATAATAGCCAAAAAGTAGAAGCAACCCAAATGTCCATCAGTGGATGAATGTGGTCTACTCATAGAATGGAATAATATCCAGCAACAAAAAAGGAATGAGGGGCTGCTAGGCACCTAACACAGGTAAACTGTGAAATCACCATGCTGGAAGTGAGACGCCCATCACAATAACCCGTACAGTGCATTTACATGATTATCCAGAATAGAGAAATCTGTAGTGGTAGCCAGGGCTTGGGAGTGGAGGAGACTGAGGGGTGAGTGCCACTTGGTGCAAGTGTTCCTTTTTAGGGTGATGAAAATGTTCTGGAGTTAGACAGTGGTTGGCAGGTGCATGGTTTTTGGAACATTCTAAAACTCAATGAGCTGTATACTTTAAAAGGGTGATTTTTTGGCCGGGCACGGTGGCGCACACCTGTAATCCCAGCACTTTGGGAAGCCAAGGCGGGCGGATCACGAGGTCAGGAGATCGAGACCACGGTGAAACCCCGTCTCTACTAAAAATACAAAAAATTAGCCGGGCACGGTGGCGGACACCTGTAGTCCCAGCTACTCGGGAGGCTGACGCAGGAGAATGGCGTGAACCCAGGAGGCAGAGCTTGCAGTGAGCTGAGATCGCGCCACTGCACTCCAGCCTGGGCGACAGAGCGAGACTCCGTCTCAAAAAAAAAAAAAAAAAAAAAAAGGGTGATTTTTGTGGCATATGAATTATCTCCAAAAAAGAAAAAAGAAAGAAAAAATATTATATAAGAGTAACTGCGCTTCCCCCGTGAAAATATCCAAAAGGAAAATATTGACTTATCTATCCACTATGGCAAATACAACTAAGTTACCACTATAATTGGATTTAAATTGCTTTTCTATACAGTTAAAATACATACATGTCACATAATATAATTTTTGTAAATCAGTAAAAAAAAAACCTCAGAATCTCTAAAAAATAAACTTGTATAAGTATTATTTCATCTAGCATATCTTAAGTTTGAGAAATATACAATAAAATTAAATACAATAAGAAAAAAGATATTTCGCCGGGCGCAGTGGCTCACGCCTATAATCCCAGCACTTTGGGAGGCCGAGGTGGGCGGATCACGAGGTCAGGAGATCGAGACCATCCTGGCTAGCACGGTGAAACCCCATCTCTACTAAAAATACAAAAAAAAAAAAAATCAGCCAGGCGAGGTGGCGGGCACTTGTAATCCCAGCTACACGGGAGGCTGAGGCAGGAGAATGGCGTGAACCCCAGGGGGCGGAGCCTGCAGTGAGCCGAGATCACGCCACTGCACTCCAGCCTGGGCGACAGTGAGACTCCGTCTCAAAAAAAAAAAAAAAAAAAAAGATATTTCATTGATAAGACTTTTTCCTTCAAAGTTAACACTCGACGTACATTTCATTTCCTACTTCCTTGTGAATGTGCAGTTACAGATGTTGCTACGTCACCGTAGCAGGCAGCTGTCCCGCCTGGCCTGGAGCCCTGCCTCTGCACCCCCGACGAGCTACACACCCAGAGCAATAGCTTAACTATTCTGTGCCTCCGCTTCCTGCCTTTAATGCAGAAAAGCGTATTTATTATCTTACGGTTATTGGGGATTAAATACAAATTTATATTTGTACAGTACTTAGAATAGTGCCTGGGACACTGCTATGCATGCTTTGTAAGTGCATGCATTATTGGCTGGGCGTGGTGGCTCACGCCTATAATCCCAGCACTTTGGGAGGCAATCTCAGCTCACTGCAAGCTCCGCCTCCCGGGTTCATGCCATTCTCCTGCCTCAGCCTCCCGAGTAGCTGGGGCTACAGGCACTCACCATCACGCCCAGTTAATTTTTTTTTTTTTTTAGTACAGATGGGGTTTCACCGTGTTAGCCAGGATGGTCTCAATCTCCTGACCTTGTGACCCACCTGCCTCGGCCTCCCAGAGTGCTGGGATTACAGGCATGAGCCACCGTGCCCAGCCAGAACACTCTTTAATATGAAAAGTTTTTGTTTTGTTTTTTGAGATGGGGTCTTGCTCTGTTGCCCAGGCTGGAGTGCAGTGGCGCAATCACAGCTCACTGCAACCTCCACCTCCTGGACTCAAGCAATCCTCCTGCCTCAGCCTCCCACAGTGCTGAGATTACAGGAGTGAGTCACTGTGCCCAGCCATGCAGGAGAAGATTTGATCTGGAAAAATATGTGAAAACAATTCTTAAAAATTAACTTTACAATGTCAATTCCAACTCTGAAGCAGAAAAAAGGTGATACAGCCCATTCTCTACCAGTTAAGGACCCAACGTGAAGCCAGAACAGCCCTGACTTGGAAAATGCTATTAAATGTTAGCAATGTAGGCCGGGCGCGGTGGCTCACGCTTGTAATCCCAGCACTTTGGGAGGCCGAGGCGGGCGGATCATGAGGTCAGGAGATCGAGACCACGGTGAAACCCCGTCTCTACTAAAAATACAAAAAAAATTAGCCGGGCGTGGTGGCGGGCGCCTGTAGTCCCAGCTACTCGGAGAGACTGAGGCAGGAGAATGGCATGAACCCGGGAGGCGGAGCTTGCAGTGAGCCGAGATTGCGCCACTGCACTCCAGCCTGGGCGACAGAGCGAGGCTCCGTCTCAAAAAAAAAAAAAAAAAAAATGTTAGCAATGTAGACGGTTATTACAGTATGAAAATCTCCAAAGCAATGCTACAGGTTTGTCTCTATAAAGACAGAGGCTACAATCTTATGAAGTAACTCAAGTTAAAAATTCACTGAAGGTAAAATCTATGCCAAAAGCATTCCTCTATAAGACCGCTCAACTTCGTCAAATAAGTCTTCTCAGGTCATTGAAATCTAGGTAATGCAAGGAACCCCTGGTGCTGTGATTCTCTGGCTCCATGCCACTTCAGGACCAGCAGCACCTAGGAGCAGGTGAGAAAGGCAGAATCTCAGGTCCTCCCAGACCCGCTGTCTCTACATTCCTCAGGTACTCCGTGTGCACACTAGAGCCAGGGATGCACTGGTCTAGGTGTTATCTGGCTACATTAAGATAAAGAAAAAAATGATGCAATTAAATTAAACAGTTTGTTTCTCAACTATAAGAATAGGCCTTTTTGTCAGCTACCCCAACTATTAAAAGGAAAAAAAAAAAAAACATGGTACAAAGGACGCTACAAATAACTCTCAGCCAGGGAGACATTTTCAGAAACACTCAGCATTATCAAAATGGTATGTGCGGAATGCTTCCTGACCAGGCCCAATTCATCAAGAGTCAGTGAAAGCCCCGTTCCTACCTGCAAATCGCAGAGGCGCATCTTTGTCCAGTGCGATCAGCGGGGGGTCGAGGAGCACCGTGTTGTCATTCTCTGTGACTATGCCGTGGTAGGTGGGCTCCAGCCAGGGCTTGTGCTTGTTAACTGCATTTAAAACAAAAGAAAAAAATAGACGAGGTTAGAAATATTATTTTCAACTCCATTACTTTTGAAGACACACACCTGCTATTAAAATAATAAAACTCTCGGCCGGGCACGGTGGCTCACACCTGTAATCCCAGCACTTTGGGAGGCCAAGGCGGGCGGATCAAGAGGTCAGGAGATCAAGACCATCCTGACTAACACGGTGAAACTCCGTCTCTACTAAAAATACAAAAAATTAGCCAAGCGTGGTGGCAGGCGCCTATAGTTCCAGCTACTTGGGAGGCCAAGGCAGGAGAATGGCGTGAATCTGGGAGGCAGAGCTTGCACTGAGCCGAGATCGCACCACTACATTCCAGCCTGGGTGACAGAGTGAGACTATCTCAAAAAAAGATAAAAACTAAAAAATAAAAATAAATAATAATAATAATAAAACTCTCATTAGGCTTGAACACAGTGCTCACAGTTCTGTTGCAAAATTTGGTATCAAGACCCAAGTGAGATGAAATTCTAAATTCCAGAATAAGTAAGGTAGAAATTATCTGAATCCATGAAGCAACAAGAAATAAGAAATACATTGCTCTAGAAATCAAGAAAAAAAAAGACTGATGGCTACGGGAAGACTATCTCTGTTTTCAGCCTATCACTGAAAAGTTACAAAGAAAGGTATTTTCATTTCTTTATGATTTTTTGAGACAGAGTCTTGCTCTGTCACCAAGGCTGGAGCACAGTGGTGTAATCATGGCTCACTGCAGCCTCAACCTCTCGGGTTCAGGTGATCCTCCCACCTCAGCCTCCCAGGTAGCTGGGACTACGCGTGTGCACCACCATACTTGACTTTTTTTTTTTTTTCTTTACTCTTTGTACAGACAGGGTTTCACCATGTTGCCCAGGCTGGTCTTGAACTCCCGGGCTCAAGTGATCCACCTGCCTTGGCCTCCCAAACTGTTGGGATTACAGGCGTGAGCCACAGCACCTGGCCCCAGTATTACTATTTTTTTCTTTTTTCTCTGTTGCCAAGGCTGGAATGTAGTGGTAGGATCTCAGCTCACTCACTCATTAAGCCACCGCACCCAGCTGCCCAATATTAATTTTAAATTTGTATTACAAACAATAATGTAAAGCAAAGATGCAAAACACAATAAAGTATTAAAATAAAACTAAATGCAGAATTTCAGAAAAACCCACCACCTGACTGAAAACAAGAGTGTTTAAGAATGATCCATCCGGACATGGTGGCTCACGCCTATAATCCCAGCACTTTGGGAGGCTGACGAGGGTGGATCACCTGAGGTCAGGAGTTTGTGACCAGCCTGGCCAGTATGTTGAAACCCTGTCTTTACTAAAAATACAAAAATTAGCCAGGTGTGGTGGCGCATACCTGTAATCTCAGCTACTCAGGAGGCTGAGGCAGGAGAATCGCCTGACCTGGGAGGTGGAGGTTGCAGTGAGCCAAGATCGCACTCCAGACTGGGCGACAGAGTGAGACTCTGCCTCAAAAAAAAAAAAAAGAATAATCCACTTTGGAGTTAGGCTTGGGGTCCAATTCCAGTCTCCCTCTATTATGAGCTGTGTGACCTTAAGTACATTAACTTATCACCGGAAAAGGGTCCCAATCCAGCCCCCAAGACAGTGTTATTGGACTTCATGCAATAAGAATTTGGGGCAAGTCCATACAGTAAAGTGAAAGCAACTTTATTAAGAAAGTGAAGGAAGAAAGAATGGCTACTCCACAGGCAGAGCAGCCCTGAGGGCTGCTGGTCAGCTATTTTTATGGTTATTTCTTGATTACATGCTAAACGAAGGGTGGATTATTCATGAGTTTTTCCAGAAAGATATGGGAAATTCCTGGAAACTGAGGGCTCCTCCCCCTTTCAGACCACCTAGAGTAACTTGTAAACTGTCATGGTGCTGGTGGGTCTCTTAGCATGCTAATGTACTATAATTAGTGTATAATGAGCAGTGAGGATGACCAGAAGTCACTTTCGTCCCCATCCTGGTTTTGGTGGGTTTCGGCCGGCTTCTTTATGGCAACCTGTTTTATAAGCAAGGTCTTTGTGACCTGTGTCTTGTACTGACCTCCTACCTCATCCTGTGACTTAGAATGCCTTAACCTCCTAGGAATGCAGCCCGATAGATCTCAACCTTATTTCACCCAGACCCTATTCAAGATGGAGTCGCTCTGGTTCAAATGCCTCTGACAAACTGATCTCAAGTTCCTCGTTCATAAACCAGGGACACCCCCACCCTCCACACGGTGATGGCCCAGATCACTGGAGAAGTGCTATCTTGTCCCTTCTTGATTGAGACTCTACCAGAACTGCTACTTTTGCTTTTCTGGCCGCTGCTGACCTCACTTCCCTGAGAAGATGATCATTTAGCCCCTGTCTACTTTGCTTTGCCTGGGGCTCGTCTCCTGAGTGTCGATGTCAGACGTCCTCCCGGTGGCCATGAATCCCTCCCTGAGCCCGCAGTATCTCCACACGCACACTGGGGGCGCTGTTCCACAGCTCAAATCTTTCCATTTTCCTTGTATGTTCACCTTAGGAGGGTTAACAGCTTCCGTTATAACCTCAGAGTATGAATGAACCCGGGGACTCCTCGATTAAGCTGATCTGAAAAGATGGAAAGAAATGGCTTGAAAACTTTGTTTCCAAGTAGACAGGGCCTACTTATTGAATGAACCACTCAGGTTCTGTTAAGTGTGAGTCAATCCAGAAGGATCTTTGTGCAACATTCCAGGATGTGATGCTACCTCTGCTGTACCTGCACTTTCCCCAGAGTGGCACCCAGGGAGGGGGGCTCACGCTCACGTGTAAGGCTCAGAGTAGGCGTGTGAAGGCTTGCATCTGGAAGGAAGACAGACCAGAACAAAGCTGCCTCCTCTCTTTTTTTTTTTGAGATGGAGCCTTGCTCTGTCACCCAGGCTGGAATGCAATGGCGCGATCTCGGCTCACTGCAACCTTCGCCTCTTGGGTTCAAGCAATTCTCCTGCCTCAGCCTCCCGAGTAGCTGGGATCACAGGAGCTCACCACCACGCTCAGCTTCTGTATTTTCAGTAGAGACGGGATTTCACCATGTTGGCCAGGCTGGTCTACCAACTCTTGACCTCGTGTTCCGCCTGCCTCGCCTCCCAAAGTGCTGGGATTACAGGCGTGAGCCACCGCGCCAAGCTGCTGCCTCCTCTCTAATTAATGAAACATTTACCAGACATTTGTACACACCACATCCAAGCCAATAGCAAATCCTTCTGGCTTCGCTTTCTAAATAAATCCAGACCCCGAGGAATCGTTGTTTAATGGGTATAAAATTTCGGTTTTGTGAGATGAAAGGAGTTTGGAGGCTGGTTGCACAATAGTGCGAATGTAATTGACGCTACTGAACTGAACCCTTCAAAATGGTAGAGACGGGAAAATTTTGCTGTAGTTTACATTAAAAGAAAAAAAATCCACATACACACAAACTCAGACACAGCCATTTCTTATCCTCCTTCCTGCTCACCTGAAAGGTCACAAAAGCCAAGTAACCAGCCTCCCTGTCCTTATCCCAGCACTTACTCGGCAGCCAGAGGGAAGCTTCTCCAACAATGGGTCTTCAGCTTTGGGGTCTCAGAACCCCTGTACACCAAAAAGTTACTGAGGGGCCCAAATAGCTTTTGTTTAAATGGATTGGTCAGTCAGTTGATTATCCACCCACCCACCTATCTATCATCTATCTACCTACCTACCTACCTATCATCTATCAGCATCTATCTATCTATCTATCTATCTATCTATCTATCTATCTATCTATCTATCATCAGCATCTATCTATCTATCTAATCATCTATCAGCATCTATCTATCTATCATCTATCAGCATTTACTACACTGAAAATTAAAACCAGCCTGGGAGCAGTGTCTCATGCCTGTAATCCCAGTGCTTTGGGAGGTGGGCCACACAAATCACTTGAGGTCAGGAGTTTGAGACCAGCCTGGCCAACATGGTGAAACCCTCCTGTCTTTACTAAAAATACAAAAATTAGCCAGGTGTGGTGACATGCACCTGTAGACCCAGCTTCTCAGAAAGCTGAGGCAGGAGAATTGCTTGAACCCGGGAGGCAGAGGTTGCAGTGAGCCAAGGTCACGCCAATTGCATTCCAGCCTGGGCGACAGAGCGAGACACTGTCTCAAAAAAAAAAAAAAAGCCTGGGAGCAGTGACTAATGCCTGTAATCCCAGCACTTTGGGAGGCCGAGGCAGGCAGATCACTTGAAGTCAAGAGTTCAAGGCCAGCCTAACCAATATGGTGAAACCCTCCTGTCTTTACTATAAATACAAAAATTAGCTGGGCGTGGTGGCACACGCTTGTAGTCCCAGCTACTCAGGAGGCTGAGGCAGGAGAATCACTTGAACCCAGGAGGTAAAGGTTGCAGTGAGCCAAGACCACGCCACTGCACTCCAGCCTGGACAACAGAGCAAGACTATGTCTCAAAAAACAACAACAAAAAAGATAATTTTAATACTTATTAACTCATTTAAAAACCAAACACATTATATAATACATTCACATAAACAATATTTTTATGAAAATAACTTTTTGAAAACAAAGCTTACTAAGAAGAGTGGCAACAGTTTTCTGTTTTTGCAAATCTTTGTTGTCTGCTTTCACAAAAGACACCTGGGTTCTCGTCTCTACCCCCGCTTCCCCTGCACTCAGTGTGCTGCCTTGCTCCCCTTCATATAGTCTCTAGAAAATGCCACAGTGCGGCCTAAGAGGATGAGAAAATGGCAAATAATGTCTTAATATTGTTACAGTTCTGCCCTCTTGCATCCTGCCAGGGTTTCAGGGACTCATTATCTCACTCGGGCTCTCTGTTGAAAAGGTCCTTCCTGCTGCTCTCACCACCCTCGCTCTGTCCCTCTGTTCCAACACCCGGGAAGAAGACGGCAGGGGAGGGCACTGGAGCCCGGGGCCCAATGGCCTGGGTGGGTCCTGCCTGGGCTCCAAAGGGCCTGTGACCTCAGGGCCTTCGCTTCCTCATCTATAAAACGGGGACAATAATAGTCCCCATCTCATAGGCTGTTGTATGATTAAATGTGCAATCACAGATCATTACATGTAAAATGCTCAGAAGAGTGTCTGGCACTCAGTAAGTATCAAAAGGTGGTGGTGTTATTTCTCCTCCCCAACATATCTCTCACACACACACACAGACACACACACACACACACACACACACACACACACACACACACACACAGACTGTGAGAAAGTGGCCTTTTCATTCTCTAATTCCCAGTACCTGGAATTATGCTTAGCACACATGCAGGAACTACTTGGGAAATGAGTGAGTATATAAGAAACCTCGAACGTACAAATCAGATCAGCTGCCCTGATTTATGAATTCTCTCACGGAGAAGATAGCTTTGGAGCTGGGAATTCAAAAGATACTGCAAAGGTTTTTTTTCTATTTTTGTTGGTTTCTCCAGGTGGATGTTCTGAGAAAGAGAGCTAAAAATCTAGAGGCAACGCATGAAACCAACAGGTCAAAAGACATCAGTCTGGAAAAGGTTAAGCTACGGAAGGTTAGATTACAGAGGGACTTAATATGAAATCAAACTCAGACTATAAAGACCAAAAATAAAAGTGTCTTTGAAATCCGTCTTCTCCCCCCATCCATAGGCTGCTCTGAAACAAGAGATTGGCTAAGAAGAGAATAAGGGGCCGGATGCGGTGGCTCACGCCTGTAATCCTAGCACTTTGGGAGGCCAAGGCGGGTGGATCACCTGAGGTCAGGAGTTCGAGACCAGCCTAGCCAACATGGTAAAACCCCGTCTGTACTAAAAAAAAAAAAAAAAAAAAAAAAAAAAATACAAAAATTAGCCGGGTGTGGTGGCAGGCATCTATAATTCCAGGTACTAGGGAGGCTGAGGCAGGAGAATCGCTTGAACCCAGGAGGCAGAGGTTGCAGTGTGCCGAGACCACGCCATTGCACTGCAGCCTGGGAAAGAAGCGAGAGACTTCGTCTCAAAAAAAAAAAAAAAAAAGAGAGAGAGAATAAGGCTGGCTATGGCACGGCACCCTTCTCCTGCAACCCTCCCTGGAGCAGCAGGGGGTCTGCCAGCAGGAGCTATGTGTGAGGCTGTCTGTAGGAGCTTTACACACAGACTGCACCAGCATTAGGTCTGAAAGGGCTCCCTGAGAGAATAACTTCACTTTGCAATCAGGTTGAACATTTTATCTAACCACTGAAACCCAACATCCTCTCCAGATTATCTTTTTAAAAAAATTTTTAGGAGGGGTACAGTGGCTCATGCCTGTAATCCCAGCACCTTGGGGGGCCAAGGCGGGCCGATCACCTAAGGTGAGGAGCTCAAGACCAGCCTGGCCAACACGGTGAAACTCCGTCTCTACCAAAAATACAAAAATTAGCCGGGCGTGATGGCAGGTGCCTGTAATCCCAGCTACTCAGGAGGCTGAGGCAGGAGAATCGCTTGAACCCGGGAGGTGGAGGTTGCAGTGAGCCAAGACCGCACCACTCCAACATGGAGAAACCATGGAGTTTGACTCCAGCCTGGGCGACAAGAGCGAAACTCCGTCTCAAAAAACAAAAAAAATTTTTTTTTAGTTGAGATGAAGTCTCGCTATGTTGCCCAGGCTGGTGTCAAACTCCTGAGCTCAAGCAATTCTCCCACCATGGCCTCCCAAAGTGCTGGGATTACAAAGTGTGAGCCACAACATCCAGCTCAGGTATCTTTGAAAATAAACCATGCTATGATGTAGGCTGGAAGAAGCTTGGAGTTACGGATGTAAAATAGGCCATTTTAAAGAAAGGACTCCAAAAACTCCATTGTTTGTTACCAATCTTTCACTTTCTTTTCTTTTTTTTTTTTCTTTTTTTCTTGAGATGGAGTCTCACTCTGTGGTCCAGGCTGAAGTGCAATGAATGGTGCAACCTGGGCTCACTGCAACCTCTGCCTCCCAGGTTCAAGCGATTCTCCTGCCTCAGCCTCCTGAGTAGCTGGAATTACAGACGTGCATCACCACACTCAGCTAATTTTTTTGTATTTTAAGTAGAGACGGGGTTTCACCATGTTGGCCAGGCTGGTCTCGAACTCCTGACCTCAGGTGATCTACCTGCATTGGCCTCCGAAAGTGCCGGGATTACAGGCATGAGCTACGGCATCCAGCCTCCAATCTTTCATTTTAAAGCAAAAATTGCTAGTTCAATTTGCCATTAATCAAATTAATATGTGATTCCAATTTGGCTTCATATTTAAGGTTTTATTAATAAAATTACAAGTATTATAAACACTGAAACTAAATATTCTTCTAATATTTGAGTCCATAAAACTCCTGAGACTTAAACTAAATGAATTTATGTCTTTATTTAACCCAACGGGGATGTAAAAATACCAGGCAGAACGCATTACAGAAAACCCATGATGAGTAGTAACGTAAAATGTGTGTTTCTGCTGCCCGGATGGAAAGGCCTGCAGCTGAAATGGCTAAGGGTTCAGTGGAAAAATAACTGTGTATCTATGTTCCCAGTATTCCAATTTTATAATTCAAATTTTCTAAATCGCTCTTAAGCTGGCAGTAGAATGAGATCTGGCCAGTTCCAAAGACTGAACTTTTAAATATTTAATGAGTGATATTTTTAATATTTCATCACATTCAATTTGCATTATAAAACATTTATAGAAACAAGTGACCGATGTTTCTGTCATCATCACAAAAAAATGGCAAAGACAAGAGACTACTGGCCGCAAGTCTAGGAACATGTCACCTATGTCGAAAGTCTATACCTGATTCATTTCATCGCATTCTAGGAGGTTTTAAAAAACAAACTAAACTGCTTCTCCTGCCTCCCTTGGCCTCAGCCATGGCGAGTAGCCGTGGCAGCGAATCTGAATGCGGTGCAGGAGACCATGGACAGGATGCTGAATAAACTGTGTTGTGCACCTGCATTTTGACTGATCCATCACATGAGGTGTGGAATTTTCCACTGTGGTGTCACGTCGGTGCTTAAAAAGTTTCGGATTTTGGAGCATTTCACATTTCAGGTTTTGGGATTAGGAGTATCCAACCAGTACTAATCACACATTCTGCTTGAGATTTCAAGAATTTAGAATGCTGGCTTAAATTCCTATTTGTGTAAGGCTTTGTGAACAAGAAATTAACCCAGAAGCGTTATCATCAGTTATCAAGGAGCTTTGCAAGGCTACTGAACCACTAAGGCTGCTGAAAATATGACAAGCTGACTTGCTGGGGAAATTCTGACGAGATATGTCAAGCTCTGCTAGAGGATTTAAAGATTGCACTGTAGTCGAGAATGTACAATGATACTGAATGCAGCAGTGTAGAAAAATTTTCCTTTTTTAAAAGAATTATAAAACCATAGCGTTATAAATCAGTGGAAAGTGGCTTACACACAGAACTATCAGATGTGTTTACATCATATCTTATTCTTTTTTTTTTTTTTTTTTTTTTTTGAGATGGAGTTTTGCTCTTGTTGCCCAGGCTGGAGTGTAGTGGCGTGATCTTGGCTCACCACAATCTCCGCCTCCTGGGTTCAAGCGATTCTGCTGCCTCAGCCTCCCAAGTAGCTGGGATTACAGGCGTGCACCACCACACCCAGATAATTTTGTATTTTTAGTAGAGATGGGGTTTCTCCATGTTGGTCAGACTGGTGTTGAACTCCCGACCTTAGGTGATCCGCCCACCTCAGCCTCCCAAAGTGCTGGGATTACAGGCGTGCACCACCACACCCAGATAATTTTGTATTTTTAGTAGAGATGGGGTTTCTCCATGTTGGTCAGGCTGGTCTTGAACTCTCGACCTTAGGTGATCCGCCCACCTCAGCCTCCCAAAGTGCTGGGATTACAGGCTTGAGTCACCGCGCCCAGCTTATTCACTTTTTTTAACGGCTCTAATGCTTCCACATCGCCATGTTGATATTTATGTATTCTTTATTTATAGCTTTGATAGCTTTAATTTTCTAAGCAGTCTATCAGATGTGCACATCTACTGTGCCTGAAGTATAGTGGAACCCATCAGTAGTAATGTGTAGTAGTTGTGACTTGACATTTCCACCACAAATTTTAATTTTGAATTGTTTATGCATTATAACTGTTGATTTATATTGTATTGGGCTGAAAGTTGACAGAATTTCAGCCACTATTTGTGAATTTTGATTTAGATTCATTATGTATGTCAAAATCTTGTTTTTTAAAATAAGAGCATGGAAAACATTTCTTGCAATCTGATCTTTAACAAAGAATATTTAGTTTTTTAAACAGTTTGCTGGGCAGCTAATAGTGTGAAACAGGTCATTTTTGTGTTGAGTAAAAATTTAAACTTCTAGAAACTTAGATTTTAAAAGTAATGACAACGCTTAGGTTAGTATTATTTGCAATTCAAATCAAAGTGCTGGGATTACAAGCGTGAGCCACCGTGCCTGGCCGAGGCAGGGGAATCTCTTGAACCTGGGTGGCAGAGGTTGCAGTGA
Organism: Symphalangus syndactylus; assembly: GCF_028878055.3. NCBI lineage: Eukaryota > Metazoa > Chordata > Mammalia > Primates > Hylobatidae > Symphalangus > Symphalangus syndactylus. The sequence continues at coordinate 27,090,072 of NC_072444.2, read as the reverse complement.
GCAGAGATTGTGTCACTTGCACTCCGGCCTGGGTGACAAAGCGAGATTCCATCTTGAAAAAAAAAAAAATTAGCTGGCATGGTGGCACATGCCTGTAGTCCCAGCTACTCGGGAGGCTGAGACAGGAGGAATGTTTCAGCCAGGAGTTAGAGGCTGCCGTGAGCCAAGATCTCACCACTGCAGTCCAGCCCCAGGGAGAATAAGACTATCTCTAAAGAAAAAAGAAACCCACTGTTTCAAACAAGAGTGTGATGTGTGCCTCTTGTCATGACATGTAGGTTGGTCACGTCTGCCCTTAAAAAACAACAGCTAAATATTTCAAGAGACTGTTGGCATCTCATCTATAAATCCTAGATGATGTTACATGTTTCATTTGCAGATTCAACTTTTAAACCTCAGTCTATCATAAGAACCTGCAATTAAGGAATACTGCCAGCAGGTGGCGACAGGTGTCCTCGAATGCTCCAAGTTTTCAGGCTTTGATTTTAAAATCCTGCTAGTTAATTTCCAAAGGCGAGCTAGTAGGCCCTTGTTAAAGATGACACGGGTAGAAAAGTGTCTTAAACTCTTAAGTTTAAAATCTCCAGCTGATTCTTTTTTTCCTCAAAAAAGCATTTGGAACAGGCAAAATATTCACAGTTTTAAAATCAAAATATAAAAAGGTATTATCTCTGGGTCTCTAAGTATTGTCCCTAGTCATAAATTCTTTTTTTTTTTTTTTTTTTTTTGAGAGTCTTGCTCTGTCACCCAGGCTGAAGTGCAATAAAAATACAATGTGTGCCACCACTCCCAGCTAATTTTTGTTATTTTTAGTGGAGAGGGGTTTTCACCATGTTGGCCAGGCTGGTCTTGAACTCTTGAACTTAGGTGATCCACCGTGCCTGGCTAATTTTTTTATTTTTAGTGGAGACATGGTTTCACCATGTTGGCCAGTCTGGTCTCGAACTCCTGGCCTCAAGTGATCCACCTGGGTCAGTCTCCCAAAGTGCTGGGATTACAGGCGTCATGACCAACTGCACCCAGCTGTAAAACAGATTTTTTAATTACTCTTATTTTTTTTTTCCCAAAGACCGAACACTTCCAAAGAATCTCTGTATGCACAGGTTTAAGGGTTTCTTCATCAGAATCCCAAACAAACTAAATTTTAAAGTGTTGATTGAAACATCAAATACATAGCTTAGACATTATTTAGATCAGGGTTTCTCAACAGCAGGACATTCTGGGCCAGACAATGTTTAGCTGTGGGGCTGTCCCGTGCATTGTGGGATGTTCAGCAGCATCCCGGCCTCAAAACCACTGGATGCCCACAGCCTCCCCACCAAGATGTGCCAGCCAGAAGTGTCTCCAGACATTCCCCAAGATCCCCTGGGGGCAATCCTCCTCCCTCCTCCCTTGAGAACCACTGACTTATATCCACCTCGTTAAGGAAAACCAACGATGTCTACACAAAAATCACTTGTACACTTTAAAAGAGCCACTTTAATAATCTGTGCATTACATTGATGTGAAGTTAATTTTTTTTTTTTTTGAGTCAGGGTCTCACTCTGTCTTACAGGCGTGGGACACCCCAATGAGCTTGAAGTTAATTTTTAAAATAAAAACACATTAAGGCCGGGCACGGTAGGTCATGCCTGTAATCCCAGCAATTTGGGAGGCTGAGGTGGGTGGATCGCTTGAGTTCAGGAGTTTGAGACCAGCCTGGGGAAAGTGATAAAACCCTGTCTCTACGAAAAATAGGAAAAAATTAGCCGGGCATGGTGGTGCACTTGGGAGCTACTTGGGACCTCCCAGCTACTCGGGAGGCTGAGGCATGAGAATCGCTTGAGCCTGGGAGGTGGAGGCTGCAGTGAGCTGAGATCACACCACTGCACTCCAGACTGGGTGACAGAGCGAGACCTGCCTCAAACAAACAAAAAACACACACATTAAGTTTCAAATAAATTCTTAAGCTAACAGAACAATCGAGCTTTTTAATAGTACAGTGAAACTTTCCCTGCATTTATTCACTTTTCACAGGACAAGCATCATACCACCACATCCTGTTACACACAATGCAGCTGTTCTATGAAAGGTGAGGCTGGGCGCGGTGGCTCACGCCTGTAATCCCAGCACTTTGGGAGGCCGAGGCAGGCGGATCACCTGAAGTCAGGAGTTTGAAACCAGCCTGGCCAACATGGCGAAACCCCATCTCTACCAAAAATACTAAAAATTAGCCAGGTCTGGTGGTGGGCACCTGTAATCCCAGCTACTCGGGAGGCTGAGGCAGGAGAATTGCTTGAACCCGGGAGGCGGAGGTTGCAGTGAGCCGAGATTGTGCTATTGCACTCCACTGCAGCCTGGCTGACAGAGTGAGAATCCGCCTCAAAACAAACAAACAAACAAAGGTAAGAGCTGTTTGCAAGCTCTGCACATCTAGATCCACTCTCTTGCTCACAGGCTGGGACACCTGCCTGTCCACCACCAGGCGGTCTATGGCTGGGCATGGGCTCACCACTACCCAGCTCACAGAGCCTGAGGGCTACACAGGGCTCCTCACGTTAGGGAGCCCAAGGCATGCATAGTGGCGTCATGAGAAAAGACCAGGGAATGAGCAGGAGCAGATGGAGGAGGAACCCCTATGTCCTTCTCCCTGGTGCACATCCCACCCTGAACACTAAGAAGGAAGCAAGGGGACCAGACCCTGCACATGAGCCTCAGGGTAGGATGCCAGGAGAGTCTCAGGAACGAAGTCAGGGGGTGAAGAGGTGGCTGCAGGGGTGAGATGAGAAGGGGAAGGGGCTAGGCTGAGACTGCAGTTTAGAGTCTAGGTATCTCCCGCACACGGGGATGGGGCTGTCCCCAACTAGAACTGAGAGCTAAGGAGGAATGACAGGGCAGGAGAATCCAGAAGGGGCTTCTGTTTCCCCCTTCTTCCATCCATCCATCCATCCATCCATCCATCCATCCATCCATCCATCCATCCGTCCGTCTTTCTCGAGGCCCAGGTAGTCTTCTAGGTACCAAGAAAATAATGGTGAGTAAAACAGCTCCTGCCCTCTCAGAGCTTGTGTTATGGTTGATAAAAATATAAATTTGAAACAGAACCTGCAAAGTTATCCACACTTCCTATAATGACAACTTTTGAAAGCTTAAAGTGAGCCTTCTAATTTTTTTTTTTTTTTTTTGAGACGGAGTCTCGCTCTGTCGCCCTGGCTGGAGTGCAGTGGCGCGATCTCAGCTCAATGCAAGCTCTGCCTCCTGGGTTCACGCCATTCTCCTGCCTCAGCCTCCCGAGCAGCTGGGACTACAGGCGCCTGCCACCACGCCCGGCTAGTTTTTTTTTGTTTTTGTTTTTTTGAGACGGAGTCTCGCTCTTTTGCCCAGGCTGGAGCTGGAGTGCAGTGCTGCTATCTCAGCTCACTGCAAGCTCCACCTCCCAGGTCCACGCCATTCTCCTGCCTCAGCCTCCCAGGTAGCTGGGACTACAGGCACCTGCCACCGTGCCCGGCTAATTTTTTGTGTTTTTAGAGAGATGGGGTTTCACCATGTTAGCCAGGATGGTCTCGATCTCCCGACCTCGTGATCCACCCGCCTTGGCCTCCCAAAGTGCTGGGATTACAGGCGTGAGCCACTGCGCCCAGCCGTGAACCTTCTAATTTTTCCTCCAGATTCCAAACAAGTTTTTTTAATGTGGGAAAATACACAGTATAAAAATTTACCATCTTAACCATTTTTAAGTGTACAGGCCAATAGCATTAAGTACATTCACACTGTCGTCCAACCATCACCACCACTATCCGTCTCTAGAACTTCTTTCATCTTGCAAAACTGAAACTCTGCACTCATTAAATACTAACTTCCTATTTCCTCTCCCCCAGCCCCTGGCAGCCACCATTCTATTTTCTGTCTCTGTGAATTTGACTATTTGACTAAGGTTCCGGCGTGGTGGCTCAAACCTGTAATCCCAGCACTTTAGGAGGCTGAGGCAGGTGGATCGCTTGAGCTCAGGAGTTCAAGATCAGCCTTGCCAACCTGGTGAGACCCCATCTCCACAAAAAATACAAAAATTAGCCAGGCATGGTGGTGCCACACTTGTAGTCCCGCCTACTTGGGAGGGTAAGGTGGGAGGATCACCTGAGCCTGGGAGGTCGAGGCTGCAGTACGCCAAGATGGTGCCACTGCACTGCAGCGTGCATGACAGAGTGAGGCCCTGTCTCAAAAAAAATAAAAATAAAGAATTTGACCATTCTAGGCCAGATGCGGTGGCTCACGCCTGTAATCCTAGCACTTTGGGACGCCGAGGTGGGTGGATCACCTGAGGTAGGGAGTTTGAAACCAGCCTGGCCAACATGGTGAAACCCCGTCTCTACTAAAAATACAAAAATTAGCTGGGCATGGTGGTGCACGCTAATTCCAGCCACTTGGGAGGCTGAGGCAGGAAAATCGCTTGAACCCAGGAGGCGGAGGTTGCAGTGGGCTACCGTACCACTGTACTCCAGCCTGGGTGACAAGAGTGAGATTGTTTCAAAAAAAAAAAAAAAAAAAAAAAAAAAAAAGGAATTTGAGACTGGGCGCAGTGGCTCACAGCTGTAATCCCAGCAATTTGGGAGGCCGAGGCAGGCAGGTCATGAGGTCAGGAGATCGAGACCATCCTGGCTAACACTTTGAAACCCCATCTCCACTAAAAATACAAAAAATTTGCCGGACGTGGTGGCGGGCGCCTGTAGTCCCAGCTCCTTAGGAGGCTGAGGCAGGAGAATGGCGTGAACCTGGGAGGCGGAGCTTGCAGTGAGCCGAGATAGCGCCACTGCACTCCAGCCTGGGCGACAGAGCGAGACTCCGTCTCTAAAAAAAAAAAAAAAAAAAGGAATTTGACTATTCTAGTACCTCATATAAGTGGGATCACACCACACTTACCCTTTTGTAACTGGCTTCCTTCATTAGCATAATGTCCTCGAGGTGCCCCCCTGCTGTGGCATGCGTTGGAATTCCTTTCTTTTCAAGGTTGGATGATGTTCCGTTAGAAGGATACCATGTTTTGCTTATCCATTCCCTGGTCAATGGACGCTGGGTTGCTTCCACCTTTTGGCCATTGTGAACAATGCTGCTAACACTGGTGTACAAATATCTCAAGGCCCTGTTTTCTAATCTTTTGTGAATATGCCCAGAAGGAGGATTACTGCCGGATCATACGGTGATTCTATCTTTAAGGTGATTCTATCTTTCGTTTTTTGAGGAGTCGCCATACTGTTCTCCACAGTGACTGCACCATTTTCCATTCCCACCAACCGTGCACAAGGGCCCCGATTTTCCCACCTCCTTCCCAGCACTTGTTATTTTCTGCTTTTTGATAGTAATCATCCTAACAGATGAAACCAAACATGCTTTATATCAAGTAATTTTATCTTCTCATATTGTGTAAAATTGATAAGATACCAAAGTAGACAAAAGAGAGTAAGGAGCCCTATGTGCTCCTCACTAACCACTATAATGATCCACGCAGAACGAATCTTGTTTGACTTCACTCCAACTCCCAACACCGATATCACTTATTTTGAAGCAAACGCCAGACATCATATAACTTCCCCGCTCAATACCACATCATACATCTCTAAAAGATAACTCTTTTTAAAACTAACCATATCAAGTCCAATAGAGCTTAAAGGTAAAAAAATAAGCTGGGAGAGGTGGCTTATGTCTGTAATCCCAGTACTTTGGGAGGCTAAGGAGGGTGGACTGCTTGAGCCCAAGAGTTCAAAACCAGCTAAGGCAACATGGTGAAACCCGTCTCTAGTAAAAAATACAAAAATTAGCCAGGCGTAGTGATGCATGCCTGTAGTCCCAGCTACTTGAGAGGCTGAGGTGGGAGAATTGCTTGAGCCTGGCTGGTAGAGGCTGCACTGAGTCATAACTGCACCACTGCACTCCAGCCTGGGCAACAGAGCAAGATCCTATCTAAAAAAATAAAGTAAAATAAATAAAATTAACCATAATGGCAGTATTACCTAAGAATTCACAATTATTTAATATCATCAAATACTTAACCAGGGTTCCTATTTATCTGCTTGTTTGGTGTATCAAATAATTTCACTCAAGACACATTTCTCTCTCTGTAGGGTAAGTTTGTGTTGTTTCACTCCGAATTCCACTATGAAAGAAAAATGAAAGCACTGATAACCTTGAACAGTAATGCTTAGGGGTTTCCACAATGTCACCAATTCTTTTTTCACCTTTAAGTATGTTTATTAAGTAGCTTTCTGTAGACGTTATTTATCAAATTGAGAGAGAGCCCCTCTCTTCCTAACTTTGAGAGTTTTTATCATGAATGAATGAATAGCATCTTCTGAAATGCTATTTCAGCATTAATTGGTATGCTGTGACTTTTCTTTTTTAGCGTATTGATTGGTGAATTATTGACTGTCAAATGTTGAAACGGTCTTATGTATGTGGACTAGATCCTATATGGTCATGGTGTATCATTCTTTTTATACACTGTTTGATTTGATTTTGTTGAGGACTTTTTAAATGTTTTGTTGAGATCACCATTAAAATATTTTGTCAATATATTTCAATTCACTTTTCTTTTGAAAATTCTGAAAATTCTACTGGCATGAATATATCCAGTTTTGTATACTCAGCATCAAATATTACGCATATTTCAGGGCACAGGTCAGGCACCGTGGACTCCCTTTTGCTGACCACTGAGGCTGATCTTCTAGCGGATTCAGGTACGTGAAAGGCAAGAGGCAGCAACAGTCACAAGGCTATTTTTGAAAAATCAGGGTGTGATGATTGATCACAAATGTGCTTTTAAAAATTAGGATTAAAAAAAAACAGGGCCGGGCGCGGTGGCTCATGCCTGTAACCCCAGCACTTTGGGAGGCCAAAGGCGGGCGGATCATGAGGTCAGGAAATCAAGATCATCCTGGCTAACAAGGTGAAACCCTATCTCTACTAAAAATACAAAAATTAGCCGGGCGTGGTGGTGGGCATCTGTAGTCCCAGCTACTCGGGAGGCTGAGGCAGGAGAATGGTATGAACCCAGGAGGCAGGAGGAAGCGGAAATTGCAGTGAGCCGAAATCGCACCACTGCACTCCAGCCTGGGCAACACAGTGAGACTCAGTCTCAAAAAAAAAAAAAAAAAAGATGGAATTAATGTTTCTGCTGTTAAACCTGGCTTAAATATAGCAACCCCAAAGCTGAAAGAAAGCATTTGAAGGTTTGTAGTTGAAGTGGCAGGACTTCCTAAGGCAAAGTTCACAACTTTTTCAGATCACAGGCTTTTTGCTCTATTGCCCAGGCTGCAGCCTCCAACTCCTGGACTCCAGAAATCCTTCTGACTCAGCCTCCCGAGTAGCTGGGGAGCTACCATGTCCAGCCAGTTTTAAAATTTTTTTTGTAGAGAAGGGGTCTGTGTTGCCCAGGCTGGTCTCGAACTCCTGGGCTCAAGCAATCCCCCTGCCTTGGCCTCCCAAAGAGCTAGGATTACAGGAGTGAGCCACCACGCCCGGCCCAAATCCTTTTTTTTTTTTTTGAGACGGAGTCTCACTCTGTCACCCAGGCTGGAGTGCAGTGACACAATCTCACCTCACTGCAACCTCCACCTCCTGGGTTCAAGCAATTCTCCTGCCTCAGTCTCCTGAGTAGTTGGGATTACAGGTGCCCGCCACCGTGCCCACTAATTTTTGTATTTTTAGTAGAGATGGAGTTTCAGCATGTTGGCTAAGCTGGTCTTGAACTCCTGACCTTAAGTGATCCGCCTGCCTTGGCCTCCCAAAGTGCTGGGATTACAGGTGTGAGCTACCACGCCCCGCCCCAAATCCTTTTCAGTTTAATGTTAAGATTTCTGGTGGGGCCCAGTGGCTCATGCCTGTAATCCCAACACTTTGGGAGGCTGAGGCGGATGGATCACCTGAGGTCAGGGGTTCCAGACCAGCCTGGCCAACATGGGGAAATCATGTCTCTACTAAAAATACAAAAACTAGCTGGGCATGGTGGCGGGCGCCTGTAATCCCAGCTACTCGGGAGGCTGGGGCAGGAGAATCATTTGAACCCAGGTGGTGGAGGTTGCAGTGAGCTAAGATGGGTCGTGCCACTGCACTCCAGCCTGGGTGACAGACCGAGACTCCGTTTTAGGGGGAAAAACAACAACAACAACAACAACTAAGAGGCCAGGCACCAACCCAAAACATAAGCAGCAAGTGTAACAGCAATGCCGGCATTCCACACTGACTTCCATCCTGAGCTTCCTAAACAACTCTCATATGCCATGGCTGGCAGCCTGTCTTGAATGTCACAGGTGTGATGTGGCAGCCTCTCCAGCAGACAGCCTCATGTCCACCTACAGCAGTGAGATTTCCAGCAGCAAAGGCTTTAGCACAATCCTTCCAGAAGTCCAAAAGAAGTCCATAGCTGACAGGTGAGATGAGCAGGAAGAGCCACTCTTAAAACATTTAGGAAATAAGGGGTCTCCCTCATCATTGGGCTGTAACCTTGGGAGAGTCCGGGTGGAAGTGCTCCTGGGGTCACAGGATTCCTCTCGGGTCCTGGTAATTAATACCCTACAGCCATCCTGTAGGGTATTAATTACCAGGGACACAGACTCCAGCCACGGGTGTTGGGAACCATGCCCTTGGCTACGGTATCCCTGGAAACAGAGCATGCACTTGGCCTGAATCCCAGAATACCCCAGAGACGATGCATGAAGGTGGGTCCCTGAAACACGAGCACGTTTGCAGGTAAAAATCCCCAGGGAGCTTTGGGGTCTTGGACCAAGGGGATGGGCGCAGGGGTGGGGTCAAGTTTCTGCTAGTGTTTCTCAAGCTCCGTACCCTCAGGAGCAGCTGTTCACATGTGAATGTTGAGTAGTCCTATTCCAGAGCTAAGTTTTGTGAAACGGAGTTAGAAGGGGGCAGGGAAAGAGACAGAGGTGGACAGCCTCTCTCTCATTCCAACATTTATCTCTAGAGTAAGCAAAGGTGGGAAACTGGAGAAATCTCTATTAAAACGTGGTTCCCCCTGTTTTTTTCTTTTGAGACAGAGTCTCACTCTGTCCGCCCAGGCTGGAGTGCAGTGGTGTGATCTCAGCTCACTGCAACCTCCACCTTCCAGGTTCAAGCAATTCTCCTGCCTCAGCCTCCCTAGCAGCTGGGACTATAGGCATGCGCCACCATACCCAGCTAATTTTTGTATTTTTAGTAGAGACAGGTTTCACCATGTTGGCCAGGCTGGTCTCCAACTCCTGATGTCAGGTGATCCACCCGTCTCAGCCTCCCAAAGTGCTAGGATTACAGATGAGAGCCACTGCGTCCAGCCTAAAATGCAGATCCTAACAGACAAGGGGAGCTCAAACCTCAGATAGTAAAGAGCACGCCCCCATCCATCCAGGACAGCCGTGGGCCGTAATGGGGCACCAGGCAAGATCTTCTAGACAACCCTGTTAAACTGCACCCACTGGGCTCCCGCTTCGAATCTGAGACAATCAATCTGACCTGGGGCTCACAGGTTTGCTGTGGAACATTTTGATGCACTCCCCAACAGAGAACAACGGCCTCACAGAAGGTTCATGAATGGAGGCCATTCGAAAGCTTTCTTGTAAGCAAAGAAAGGAGGTTATCAGCCTTCCTGGGCAATTTCCACTTTGACTCCAAGACGCTTTTTGCCCTCTGTATGTCCCGTCTCGGGTGGGGTCTTCAGCTTTGCTCTTCTAAGAGATTTACTTGCAAGCAGCACCAGTTACCGCCACTGCTGCTAGCTTGTGTTTTAGCATGAGCCTCCCTGAAGCAAAATCATCTCAAAACCTCTGAAATGTAATGTACAGAATTTCCCACAGGCAAAACAATGCAAAGTTGGGAATATCATCTTCAGTGGTACCCACTGCCTTTCTGTCCATGCTGCTACCAGCTTCCTAGAGCTTCCTCTGGTGGGCCAGGGTTTCCAACAGATACCTTCCCCCATCAGTGCTCACTTCATTTGCATCGGGTTAGAACTCTCCTGCTCCAACTTCCCGTTTCTTCACAGCCCCACTAACACTGGCCACTTAGTTCAAGAAACTAATTGGAGGTGGGTGCTAATGATCGGTAATGACTTAAGGCACACTTTGTAAAGAACCTCAGCAATTTAATATAAAAACAGGGTAAGTAACGCAAGCACTTTGCGGGCTGGTGGAGGAACACATTTTCGGAACAGAGCCCTGAGCTTTCCTCAGTTTATACTTTGTCCAGTCACCTTCGTCAATAAGCCAGCCGGGCAAATTGTCTAGAGTATGTACACTCTGACTCAGTTTTCCAGAGAATTAAATACACAGCACCAGGGGAACAAATCCACTGCCAAACCATTATCAGAACATTTCCAACTGTTGACCGTATACTTTCATTTACCAATTAACTGTTGTTGTTTTTTTGAGGTTGAGTCTCCCTCTGTCGCCCAGGCTGGAGTGCAGTCACGCAATCTCAGCTCACTGCAACCTCCTCCTTCCAGGCTCAAGCAATTCTCCGGCCTCAGCCTCCCAAGTAGCTGAGATCATAGGCGTGCATCAGCATGCCTGGCTAATTTTTATATTTTTAGTAGAGACAGGGTTTCATCATGTTGGCCATGCTGGTCTCGAACTCCTGGCCTCAAGTGATCTACCTGCCTCAGCCTCCCAAAGTGCTGAGATTACAGGGGTGAACCACCATGTCTGGCCTTCAATTAACTCTTACAATCCAAGCCAGGCAGGAATCTAGCTACACAACCAGGGACATGCCATGATTTCCTTCAATTTCCCATTTTGCAATGTTATCAGAAAATACAGGCTAGGTCTGGCCTTTTCTTTCTTCTTTATCATGATCACATTTGTCTTGAATTAAAAATAGGACAGGGCACCATCCTTAATCAAAACATAACAGACCAGGGGTAATTCCCAAGTTCTGTATGTGTTTTTTGTCTCCTGACCTTCACATACAATGGAAAACTTTATCATATATAGTTCAAAACAGTCCACACAGTATTCGAGGCCTGATGGCATTCATTATCAATGCCAAGTTCTTAACAGCTGTTACCCAAAATACTGTCACCAACTGACTAGGATTGTCTAATAAATCCATGAAGGCTAATCAGAAAAAAAAAAAAAAAAAAATCAAGATTCTGTCTTTGCACCCCTATGTTTTTTGCTTTTATTATTTACATTCCTAAAATAACAACAATAGCAAGAGTAATGCTTTTACATAGAATTCTTACATTATTTATAAAACAAATATTAACTTTTTTTTTTTTTGAGGTGGAGTTTCGTTCTTGTCGCCCAGGCTGGAGTACAGTGGCCCGATCTCGGCTCACTGCAACCTCTGCCTCCCGGGTTCAATCGATTCTCCTTTGCCCTCTGTATGTCCTCAGCCTCCTGAGTAGCTGGGATCACAGGCATGCGCCACCACGCTCGGCTAATTTTTGTATTTTTAGTAGAGACGGGGTTTCTCCATGTTGGTCAGGCTGGTCTCAAACTCCCAACCTCAGGTGATCTGCCCGCCTCAGCCTCCCAAAGTGCTGCGATTACAGGCATAAGCCACTGCGCCCGGCCAAATATTAACATTTTTAGAGCAACAGAAAACAAAACCGCTCAATCTTATTCTGCCACTGAGTCACTCAAGAAGCATGTTTATTTTTGTTAAAAAGGGCAGAACCAATAGAAGGATAAGAGAACTACAGTACAAGATTGGGAAAGACATGAAGGAAAAAGAAAAAAATGTACTTTCCTTATTTTAAGGAAATAAAGGACACTGGCTGGGAGCGGTGGCTCATGCCTGCAATGCCAGCACTTTGGGGAGGCCAATGCAGGAGGATCACTTGAGGCCAGGAGTTACAGACCAGCCTGGGCAACATGGTGAGACCGTGTCTCTACAGAAAAATTTAAAATTAGCCAAGCATGGTGGTGCATGCTTATAGTCCTGGCTACTTGGGAGGCTGAGGCAGGAGAACTGCTTGAGCCCAGGAGGCTGAGGCTGCAGTGAGCGATGATCACACTATTGCACTCTGGCGTGAGCAATAGAACAAGACCCTGTCCCCACCTCCAAAAAAAAAAAAAAAAAAATCTGAGGCTGGGCATGGTGGCTGATGCCTCTAATCCCAGCACTTTGGGAGGCCAAGGCAGCCGGATCACTTGAGGTCAGGAGTTTGAGACCAGCCTGGCCAACATGGTGAAACCCTGTCTCTGCTAAACACGGAAAAATTAGCTGGGCGTGGTGGCGGGTGCCTGTAATCCCAGCTACTCCGGGGGCTGAAGCAGGAGAACTGCTTGAACCTAGGAAGCAGAGGTTGCAGTGAGCGGAGATCGTGCCACTGCACTCCAGCCTGGGCGACAGGGCAAGACAGTCTCAAAAAAAAAAAACAAACAAACAAAAAACAACAACAACAACAAAAAAAAAACAGGCATTTGACCTGGCATCTCCTAATTTCCTGGTGACTGAGGACAAGATGGTGAAATGGAAACTGGATGAAAATAAAGATGGGTGGGCCAGGCGCGGTGGCTCACGCCTGTAATCCCAGCACTTTGGGAGGCCGAGGCGGGTGGATCACGAGGTTAGGAGATTGAGACCAACCTGGCTAACACATGAAACCCCGTCTCTAGTAAAAATACAAAAAAAAAAAAAAAAAAAAAAATTAGCCAGAGCTGGTGGCAGGCGCCTGTAGTCCCAGCAACTTGGGAGGCTGAGGCAGGAGAATGGCGTGAACCCGAGAGGTGGAGCTTGCAGTGAGCCAAGATCACGCCAGTGCACTCCAGCCTGGGCGACAGAGCGAGACTCCGCCTCAAAAAAAAAAAAAGAAAAGAAAAGAAAGATGGGTGAATTATTTACAACAGGCTTAATGACCACCCAAAAGGTCACTGAATAATAAACCCGTGGAAACCTGCAACGGCCTCTGGTAACCTTTCAAAGGCATCATACTTGGTTGGCTCTGTTCAAACATTACATCAAATTTGAAAATAACATGAAGCCAGAATGAACAGATGGAATGTGGAGTCAGGATTCAAAACTGCTTGACGGAGCAGAGTGGAGAGTCAGATACAGCAAGATGAAATGCAACAGAGATAAATGCAGAGACTCACACTAGAACAAAACATCAAGCTTGAAGATGAGAAGCATGGTTAAACACTGGTACGTGGTAGGGGGACTTGGGGGTTGGAGTTAAAATAAAATGCAGTGTGACAAGGCTGCTGAGACACTTAGACAAGGGAATGCTAGCCCCATGCTACTCCAAGGTTGTCGTTGAGTCAGGAATTCTGTTAAAACCTTGGCCCCATCTGAAAGGCATCCAAAGAGAAAGAAATTAAGCTGGACTCAGGAGGCTCAGGCAAGAGGACCCTTGAGCCTACTCAGGAGTCTGAGTCCTGACTGGGCAATACAGTGAGCACCTGTCCAAAAGAAAGAAAAGGAGGGGAGAGGAAGGGGCAGGGGGAGAGGGAGAGGGAGAGGGGAGAAAGAAAATCAATCAGGCTGGCCACGGTGGCTCATGCCTGTAATTCCATCCCTTTGGAGGCCAAGGTGGGGACAATCACTTAAGCCAGTAGTTCAAGACCAACCTGGTCAACATTAATGAGACCCCAATCTCTACAAAATAAATTTTTTTAAAATTAGCCTGGCGTGGTGGTGCATGTCTGTAGTCTCACCTACTTGGGAGGCTCAGGCAGGAGGATCACGTGAGCCCAGGAGTTGGAGGTTGCAGTGAGCTATGATTATGCTACTGCACCCCAGCCTGGGTGACAAAGAAAGACCCTGTCTCAAGAGAAGAGAAGAGAAGAGAAGAGAAGAGAAGAGAAGAGAAGAGAAGAGAAGAGAAGGCTGGCTGGTGGAGATTTTGGAAACAAAGTGACATGAAAAACAGCTGAAGGAACAGAGGAGGCTTGGCTAGGAAATGAAAGAAGCTGATATGGAGAGAGAGAGGAAAGGACAAGGTAAATTCTCTTTCCTGGCAGGAATGTTAAAATATTTCAGCTACTGTTTGGCGGTTCCTCAATCAATTAAAAATAGAAATACTATATGAGGCGGGCAGATCACTTGCGACCAGGAGTTCGAGACCAGCCTGGCCAACATGGTGAAACCTCATCTTTACTAAAAATACAAAAATTAGCCAGGTGTGGGGGTACGTGCCTGTAATCCCAGCTACTCGGGAGGCTGAGGCAGAATTGCTTTAACCTGGGAGGTGGAGGTTGCAGTGAGCTGAGATGGCGCCACTGCACTCCAGCCTGGGCAATAGAGTGAGACTCTGTCAAGAAAGAGGGAGAGAGGGACAGAGGGAGAGAGGGACAGAGGGGAAGAGGGGAAAAGGGAGGGAAGGGGGAGGGGAGGGAAAAAGAAAGAAAAGAAAAACTATATGACCCAGATATTCCACTCCTAGGTATACATCCAAAAGAACTGAAAACAGGTACTCAAATACTTATGAATGAATCATCACAGCAGCACTATCCACAACAGCCAACAGCCAAAACCATCCTAAAACCTGCATCAACAGATGAATGGACAAACGAAACGCAGTCTATCCAAACAAGGAACCATAAAAGGAATGAAGTACTGATATCCACAACATGTATGAGCCTCAAAAAATTATGAAACTCAGCAACATTCAGCTAAGTGAAAGAAACCAGACATAAAAGGTCACGTATCACATGATTCCCCTGCTTATATGAAATATCCAAAATAAGTAAATCCATAGAGACAGAAAGCCGATTAGTGGTTGCCAAGTGCTGGGGGCAGAAGGGAGTAGCGAATGCCTGTTTAATGGGCATGAGGTTTTCTTTTGGGATGACGAAAACATGTTGTACTAAATGCCACTGGATTGTACATTTTAAAATGTGATGCTGGGGCTTCCAGTTTCCAGTCCGACATGTTAGGAGATTAGAAGTTGCTACTCTGTCCTAATAATAAGTAAAAAAGCCAAACAAACTGAAAAATCAAGAACTATTCTTAGATACCTAAGAGAAGTGAGATCACAAGGCAATCGCTGCCCCCAAAATTGGAGACACAGGCTGCGTGTGGTGGCTTGCACCTGTAATCCCAGCACACTTTGGGAGGGCGGGGCAGGAGGATCACTTGAGCCCAGGAGTTTGAGACCAGTCTGGCAACAAAGTGAGACCTCATCTCTTACTAAATCAAAATAAATTAGCCGGACACAGTGGTGCATGCCCATGGTCCCAGCTACTCAGGGAGCAGAGATGGGAGGACCACTTGAGCCCAGGAGGTCGAGGATCCAGTGAGCCCTGAGCGTGCCACTGCACTCCAGCCTGGGTGATAGAGCAAGACCCATCTCAAAAAATAAAAAAATACATAAATTTTAAAAATTGGAGACACAGGCAAATACACAAGGAATCACAATTTACAGACCAGAAACCTCCATGGGAACCAGTGCCAGGGTAGGAAAACCTAAGCTGTAATTTACAAACTGCTGGAGTTCAACGTGCAGAACTCTGAGAATTAAAAATTCCAGGGAGCCGGGCGGGGTCGCTCATGCCTATAATCTCAGCACTTTGGGAAGGAGAGGTGGGTGGACCACGAAGTCAGGACATCGAGACCATCCTGGCTAACATGGTGAAACCCCGTCTCTACTAAAAATACAAAAAAATTAGCCGGGCGTGGTAGTGGGCGCCTGTATTCCCAGCTACTCGGGAGGCTGAGGCAGGAGAATGGCGTGAACCCGGGAGGGGGACTTTGCAGTGAGCCGATATCGTGCCACTGCACTCCAGCCTGGGCAACAGAGCAAGACTCCATCTCCCCAAAAAAAAAAGAAATGCGGGGTGCGATGACTCACACCTGTAATCCCATCACTTTGAGCGGCCGAGGCAGGCAGATCATGAGGTCAAGAGATCCAGACTATCCTGGCCAACATGGTGAAACCCCGTCTCTACTAAAAATACAAAAATTAGCCGGGCGTGCTGGTGGGTGCCTGTAATCCCAGCTGCTTGGGAGGCTGAGACAGCACAATTATTTGAACCCGGGAGACGGAGGTTGCAGTGAGCCAAGATCGTGCCACTGCACTCCAGCCTGGGTGACGGAGCAAGACTCCGTCTCAAAACAAACAAACAAACAAAAAAACATACTTATAAGTAACATGTGGATCAAAAAAGAAATATCGAGAAATTTTAAAATGTTTTGAACTAAATGAAAAAGAAAATATAATTTATCAAAATGTGTGGGATGTAGTGAAAGCAGTGCTTAGTGGACAATTTAAGCATTTAATACATATATTAGAAAAGAATAAAGTGCTAAAATCAATCATATAAGCTTCAACCTTAGGAAACTTGAAAAAGATCAGCAGATTAAATACAAAGAGAGCAGAAGAAAATGAAATAAAAACTGAAACAAAAATCAATAAAACTGAAAACAGGAACTCAGTAGAGAAAACCAACAAAACCAAAAGCTGTTTTTTTGAAAAGATCAATAAAACTGATAAGCCTCTAGCCAGGCTAACTATGAACTGATAAGCCTCCAGCCAGGCTAACTATGAAAAAAAGAGAGAAGACACAAATTCCTAGTATTAGAAATGAAAGCAGGAACACCACTATAGACTCATGGATGTTAAAAAGATAAATTAAAGGGGACAGGCGCGGTGGCTCACGCCTGTAATCCCAGCACTTTGGGAGGCCGAGACAGGAGGATCACGAGGTCAGGAGATCAAGACCATCCTGGCTAATACAGTGAAACTCCCTCTCTACTTAAAAAAAAAAAAAAAAATACAAAAAAATTAGCTAGGTGTGGTGGCAGGCGCCTGTAGTCCCAGCTACCCGGGAGGCTGAGGCAGGAGAATGGCGTGAACCCGGGAAGTGGAGCTTGCAGTGAGCCGTGATCGTGCCACTGCACTCCAGCCTGGGTGACAGAGTGAGATTCCGTCTCAAAAATAAAATAAAATAAATAAGAAAAAAAATACAAAAAAATTAGCCAGGAGCGTGGTGGCATGTGCCTGTAATCCCAGCTATGCAGGTGGCTGAGGTAGGAGAATAGCTGGAACCTGGGAGGCGGAGGCTGCAGTGAGCTGAGATCGCACCATTGCACTCCAGCGTAGACAACAGAGTGAGACTGTCTCAAAAATAAATAAATAAATAAGAGCCTGGGTGCGGTGGCTCACACCTGTAATCCCAGCACTTTGGGAGGCCGAGGCAGGTGGATCACCTGAGATCAGGAGTTCGAGACCACCCTGACCAACATGGAGAAACCCCATCTCTACTAAAAATACAAAATTAGCTGGGCATGGTGGCGAGCGCCTGTAATCCCAGCTACCCGGGAGGCTGAGGCAGGAGAATCACTTGACCCAGGCGGCAGAGGCTGCAGTGAGCTGAGATCGTGCCATTGTACTCCAGCCTGGGAAATGAGCGAAACTCCATCTCAAAAATAAATAAATAAATAAGAAATATTATGAACAACTCTATGCCTAAAAATTTGATAACCTAGATGAAATTTATCAATTCCTCGGAAGATACAATCTGCCAAAACTCACCCAAGAAGAAGCAGACAATCTAAATAGACCTGTATCTCTTAGAGAAACTAAATCAACAATTAATAACCTTCCAAAACGAAAAGTACCAGACCCAGATGGGTTCACTGGTGAATTGTACCAAACATTTAAGGAAGAAATTACACCAATTCTCTACAGAAGCAAAGGGAATACTTCCTAACTCATTCTGTGAGGCCACCATTATTGTTTGTTTGCTTGTTTGTTTTTTTGTTTTTGAGACACGGTTTCGCTCTTGTTGCCCAGGCTGGGGTGCAGTGGCACAATCTCGGCTCACTGCAACCTCTGCCTCCCAGGTTCAAGTGATTCTCCTGCCTCAGCCTCCCAAGTAGCTGGGATTACAGGCATGCACCACCATGCCCGGCTAACTTTTTGTATTTTTACTAGAGATGGGGTTTCTCCATGTTGGTCAGGCTGATCTCGAACTCCGGAGCTCAGGTGATCCGCCCACCTCGGCTTCCCAAAGTGCTGGGATTACAGGCATGAGCCACCACGCCCGGCCTCGGCCACCATTATTCTATCAAAACCAGACAAAGATGTTACAAGAAAACTACATACCAATATCTCTCATGAACACAGATGCAAAAACCCTCAACAAAGCAAACAAAAAAACAGCAAACACAAGTTTACTATAGTGTTCTAAGTACTTTACAAAATTGGTTCAATCCCCTCACCCACTCTGTGAGACGGGTATTATTATCATCATCCCCATTTTACAGATGAAGAAACTGAGGCATGGAGAGATTAAGTAAGATGTCCAAGATCACAGAGCTAATGAGCCGCAGACCTGGGGTCTGAACCTCAACAGCTTAGTTCAGAGTTCATGCTCGTAACTGGTCCACTATGCTCTTGCAGTGCCAAAATTTAGGCAGAACTGAGACCCAGGACTTTCTGACAAGGAATGCTTCCCTCCAAAATAGAAAGACACTCTCTGATTAGAAGAATTCCAGCAGGGCCTGGCTAACTGATGTCAGGCCACACTGCGAAGAGGATCCTACATCAAAAGCTGCTCCAGCCAGACCATTTCTAAAGCTCTTGTCAACTCTGCAACTGTGATTTCAGCAGAGTGTGCAAATTTCTGAGATGTTCATATTAAAAGGTGCTACAAATTTTCAAATAATGTGACTTTGTTAACAGGATGTACTATCCATCCAGATTTTTAAAACTCCACTCTAATTTTATAATCTACTTTCCTGACTCAACTGTACATGAGGGAGGTACAGACTCACCCAAATGTATGCTTTCTGAATATTCTCTATTATAGGGAAACAGGGTTAAAGACACCCCAGACCAGATCCCACTGTTCATTTTACTTTCCCTATTCTGAACTACGAAAATATCACACTGACGACATTGACAACTTCACTTGTTTCCTCTTTGGTAAAATGGGCTGACTGGGCTATATGATTTCTCAAGCTCCTTCCATTTCTAGAATTCTAGCCATGTAATTCAGGAGTTGATTTTCTTAGATTTTTTTTTTTTTTGAGACAGAGTAATCTTTTTCAACTATTGAACTTTTTTTGTTAAAGCCTTGATCTTTTTCTAGACCTCAGGAAAATATTAGTATGGTGAAAGGATACATTACCAAAGAATAAGCCCAAATAAACCTGATTTTAATGTTTACTTATATTTTTGTACCTATTCTTGCATTTCTCTTACTAAAAAATGTATCCTACAATAAAATTAAAAAGAAGGCGAGAGGCCAGGCACGGTGGCTCACGCCTGTAATCCCAGCACTTTGGGAGGCTGAGGCAGGTGGATCACGAGGTCAGGAGATCGAGGCCAGCCTGGCCAACATGGTGAAACCCCGTCTCTACTAAAAATACAAAAATTAGCTGGGCGTGGTGGCACACGCCTGTAGTCCCAGCAACTCGGGAGGCTGAAGCAGGAGAATCACTTGAATGCGGGAGGCAGAGGTTGCAGTGAGCTGAGATCGTGCCACTGCACTCCAGCCTGGCGACAGAGAGAGACTCCATCTCAAAAAAAAAAAAAAAAAAAAAAAAAAAAGGCGAGGGTAATAATCCACAAGCACACAGATCCTGACTGCACATGGGAACGGGCACCACCTGTCCACCTGTGAGGGCCTCCCTGGGAGCAGCAGCAGGTGCTCTATGTTACGGGCAATTCCAGGCCTGGAGCCAGAACTCCACCCAGCTTCTCCACTTAAGAAAGCAAGGAGTGGCAGGAGCCGTGGCTCACACCAATAATCCCAGCACTTTGGGAGGCCAAGGCGGGCGGATCACTTGAGCCCAGGATTTTGAGACCAGCCTGGGCAACATAGTGAAACCCCATCTCTAGAAAAATACAAAATTTCAGGCAGGCATGTAGTCCCAGCTATTCAGGAGGCTGAAGTGAAAGGATCACCTGAGTTCGGGAAGTCAAGGCTGCAGTGAGCCGAGTTTATGCCACTGCATTACAGCCTGGGCGACGGAGTGAGATCCTCTCTTAAAAAAAGGAAGGCCGGGCGCAGTGGCTCACACCTGTAATTCCAGCGCTTTGGGAGGCTGAAGCAGGGGATCACGAGGTCAGGAGTTCCAGAACAGCCTAGCTAATACAGTGAAACCCCATCTCTACTAAAAATACAAAACTTAACTGGGTATGCTAGTGCATGCCTGTAATCCCAGCTACTCGGGAGTGAGGCAGGATAATCACTTGAACCTGGGAAGCAGAGGAGCCGAGATCGCGCCATAGTACTCCAGCCTGGGAGACAGAGCAAGACTCCTCTCAAAAAAAAAAGAAAGAAAAGAAAGCAAGGGGCAACGTAAACTATGAAGAGACATCATTCTAGGAAAAAGTTGAACTAACTCTCATTTCCTTTTTAAGCAAGTAAATCACTAGTAAGCTTTGCTTTGTTACTTCAACTATTATTTAGAAGCAAATTACTGCTGACATGTCCCCTAGTCGTATCTTGACATCAATGACTGCCCTAGAGCAGCAGTTATCAGAGCGTGATCTAAGGACTCCTGGGGGGGCGGGGAGGAATCCCCAAAGCTCTCTCTTTCCCAACTATTATATCTGTGTGAAGCTCGGTTTTCTTCATCTACTTCAAACAGATAACAGACAATGCAGAATCTAGCTGTTTTCTCTTAAGTTGGACATTAATGAGATTAGCAAAAACTTAAAATGCCAGTCTTCTTACTAAGTTGTTTCTGGTTTTTGGAAAACAGTTAATTTTCACTAAAAATATGTTATTTAGGTTGGGCACAATGGCTCACACCTGCAATCCCAGCACTTTGGGAGGCCGAGGCAAGTGGATCAGCTGAGGTCAGGAGTTCAAGATCAGCCTGGCCAACACGGTGAAACACCGTCTCTACTAAAAATACAAAAATTAACCAGGTGTGGTGGTGCGCGCCTATAGTCCCAGCTACTCAGGAGGCTGAGGCAGGGGAATCGCTTGAACCCAGGAGGCGGAGGTTGCAGTGAGCCAAGATTGTGCCACTGCACTCCAGCCTGGGTTACAGAGCAAGACTCTGTCTCAAGAAAAAAAAAAAAAAGTTATTTAAGTCACCATGCAATGGGCTTATCATTTGCTATTTTAAATAATTTAATAATTACATTATTTAATAGGTTCTCACTTTTCATTTCTAATAAATATCCATAGATAAAACCCACACATGGCTGGGCATGGTGGCTCAAGTCTGTAATCTTAACACTTTGGGAGGCCAAGGCAGGTGGATCGCCTGAGGTCAGGAGTTCGAGACCAGCCTGGCCAACATGGCCAAATCCTGTCTCTACTAAAAATACAAAAATTAGCTGTGCGTGGTAGTGTGCACCTGTAATCCCAGCTACTCCAGAGGCTGAGGCAGGAGAATCACTTGAACCCAGGGCGGAGGCGGGGAGGGTGCAGTGACCTGAGATCACGCCACTTCACTCCAGCCTGATAAGAGCAAAACTCCGTCTCGAAAAAACAAACAAACAAAAACACATAACCACAAGTTCTTTAAAGTCCATGGTAATTTTTGAGCACAGGGGTCCTGAGACCAAACAATCTGGGAACCCTAAAGGGTTAGGTTGGGTTCAATTCTACTACATCCCACTAAGGGATTAGTTTACACACCATACCTGGTGCAAATGTCTGCTGAATGAATGACTTTAAGAGAATGTTAGAAAATACCCTGTAGAATATGACTGCATTTTGTTTAAAACTTTATGTAGATAAATTTTTACAAAGAAAAAAATCTATAAAAATAGACACAAGGCTGGGCGCAGTGGCTCATGCCTGTAATCCCAGCACTTTGGAGGCCGAGGCGGGTGGATCACGAGGTCAGGAGATCGAGACCATCCTGGCTAACATGGTGAAACCCTGTCTCTACTAAAAATACAAAAAATTAGCCAGGCATGGTGGCGGGCACCTGTAGTCCCAGCTACTTGGGAGGCTGAGGCAGGAAAATGGTGTGAACCCAGGAGGCGGAGCTTGCAGTGAGCTGAGATCACACCACTGCACTCCAGCCTGGGCAACAGAGTGAGATTCCATCTCAAAAAAAATAAAAGAAAAGAAAAGAAAAAAAAAAATAGACACAAAATGTTTACGCTAATGATGTCACACAGTCAGTCTTTTAAGTCATTTTACCTTACTTTCATTCTGTTTTGGACTAACTGTGTTTTCTTGTTCTACAGTAAGGGCGTGGGGTGGGCCTGGAGCAGCATTGCCTAAGTATGTTCCCCAGGACACTGGTGCCACAGGTGCCGCAGAAAGAGTCCCAGGTCAAGTGAGTTGGTTTTACTCCCGGCTCAGCAATTCCTCCAAGTGCACTCAAGCCTGTGAGAAGCCCTGCAGTAATGAAACCTGTTTAACATTTTCAGCGCTTCCCAAGCTTACGTGACCGAGACCCCACTGACCTAACAGCACCTGTCCACATCACATACCTAGGGAGGCCCATCTCTCATCCTAGATGAGTTTCAAGGGGAAGCCTGCAGTTGGTCACTACCTCCTTACCATTAGAAATCACCACATGGACTACGTCACTATTATTTACAAAGGACAACTTCTAGCAAAGATAATATTAAATGATACATGATACATCCTACTGGAATATCTGGGAGTTATAGCAAATGTATTTTTTACACTGACTTTAGTAAAATGCCTCTATACAAAGGAGTAAATTTACTTCATATAGATTTAGGAACTTGGTAAATTCAACTAACGATTTTAAATAGCAATACTTCAGTTAAATTCTTTGATGAAAAACACTAAGTGCGTCTGGCCCTAAGTCATTTCTCTACACAGCGTACAGCAGTCAGCATCCCCTGAAAGGCGTGGCCACCGTGCAGAGGCAGCGCCTGCAGAGGCAGCACCTGCAGAGGCAGCTGCTTGCAGAAGGCCCCCCGCCCCCACCTGTGGCTCTCCTGCCTCTCATCCACCTCAACACCTTCCTGCCCTTGGAGGCAGTGCCTCTGCCTGGGCATGGGGGCCCCTCCTCCCTGGGCTTCCTGACATGCTTCTGCAGATCCCAGTGGCAGGCTACTCTCTCCCTCCTTTTCTTCTCACTGGCTCGGTCACCTAGGACTCCAGGAACTAGGCTTCTGCCTCCTTCACAACCCTTCTCTGGTACCTCGGCCTCCTAACCCCTTCATCCCAGGTGGGAGTCAAGGCGCCACTGATTGTGGCTGCCGCCCCCACAGAATCCTGCGGCGCTGCCACTCCAGTGCCTCCCACCACTCCATGTTAACCAGCGCCTCACCGCTGGTTTACAGAATGACAGCGGTCCCTCTGTATCCGTCAGGGTAGTGGTTCCAGGACCCCAGTCTATACCCGAATCCACACATACTCAAGTTGTTGGTCCTGCAGGACCCAAGTATTCAAAGAGTCAGCACTTCCCATATGCAGGTGTCACAGCCCACAAATACTGTATCTTCCATTCACATTTGGTTGAAAAAAATCCACTTATAAGTGGACCCATGCAGTTCAAAGCCATGTTGTTCAAGGCTCAACTGCACTGTACTGCAACGTGGGTGAGCGTGAACGCGCGTGCATGCATGCGCTGAAATTTACTGCCAATCTGCCCAATTTCCACTTGTTATGGGTTAAATATGTTTCTGACAGTCACTTTTGGAGCTTTATAAGCATTGTTTATAACAAGTTTCCATGGGGAAGATACAATTTGGGTTCCAACTTGAACTCCAAACAGATCAATGAGTTACCTTTTCAAATCAGAAATGGCTTAGGTACCAGGAAACAATGTATCAAGACAAAGCTAGGTTGAGGCAGTCTGCCAGTGATTACTAGAAGATCCCATGAGCGGAGGTAGTCAGGAATTTCAGCAAGGGGCGAGTTCGATTTACCCAGGCCTGGGGACAGACTGAGTGGAGAAATAACACGTGCCCGAGCTCTCAGGAAAAAGGCCTCAATCTGACCAGAACTAGCATGGACTCACATTGGTT
Organism: Symphalangus syndactylus; assembly: GCF_028878055.3. NCBI lineage: Eukaryota > Metazoa > Chordata > Mammalia > Primates > Hylobatidae > Symphalangus > Symphalangus syndactylus. The sequence goes on along the minus strand of NC_072444.2, from coordinate 27,066,242 downwards.
GGTCACTGCCGGGGGCTGCTCAGATGCCAGGGTTCCATCACTGCTCTCTGCACCAGCTTGCCCCAGCTTACCTGTCTGTACTTGGGTTTCCAAACGATAAGACAGTACAGCCAGGACTGCTCTACCCTGAGCCAAGGCTGCTGTCCCAAATCCTCGTCTGGTCTCCTGCGTTCTAGATATAACAGAAACTTCAGGAAACCCTTTTCCCCTTCTCCCTCAGGCCTAAGCAACAACCAGATCTAGCCCAAGGGGCCCATGTTTGTTCTCCCTTTGTCCCTGGCTTCACTGTCCACCAGAGTGAAAACCTCACACGCAGAAAACACCCACAACCCAAGCTGAGGGGAAACTGGCCCTCCAGGCTCTGCCCTTATTCTCTGCCAAGACTTAGACCTCTGGCCTTATGCTGTCACTGTCCGCTGGCCCTAGACGCCTCCCAGAGCCCTCCCTGAGAAGACACAGGATGTGAGTGACAGCCCGTCAGACACACACCCCCCAGCCTCCAGTAGTCACTCCGAAGCGCCCGCCCAAATGCGGATCTCCCTTACTCGCCTGATGGTCTGTCCTCTTCCTGGGTCAGCACCCAGCCCTGAATAATTCAGTCCTTCAATCTCTGCAGTCAGGCTCCTGTGCAAACCACTCTGCACCGTGCATTCCTGAAGATAACATGAACGGCCTCTTAATCACCACCCCACCTGCCTCTCCTCGGTCCTCATGCTTGCATTCGCTTCTCTAAAATCTAAACTGGGCCGGGCAGGGTGGCTCATGCCTGTAATGCCAGTGCTTTGGGAGGTCAAGGAGGCTGGATCACTTGAGGTCAGGAGTTTGAGACCAGCCTGGTCAACACAGTGAAACCCCAACTATACTAAAAATCAAGCAGTGGCTCACATCTGTAATCCTAGCATTTTCAGAGGCCTGGGCAGGTGGATCATGAGGTCAAGAGTTCGAGACCAACGTGGCCAACATGGTAAAACCCCATCTCTACTAAAAATACAAAAATCAGCCAGGCGTGGTGGTGGGCGCCTATAATCCCAGCTACTCGGGAGGGTAAGACAGCAGAACTGCTGGAACCTGGGGAACGGAGGTTGCAGTGAACCGAGATCACACCACTGCACTCTAGCCTGAGGGAAAGGGCAAAACTCTGACTCAAAAAAACTACAAAAATGATACCAGCTACTTGGGAGGCTGAGGCAGGATAGCTTGAACCTGGGAGGCAGAGGCTGCAGTGAGCCAAAATCATGCCACTGCACTCCAGCCTAGGCAACAGTGAGACGAGAGAGAGAGAGACAGAGAGAGAGAGAGAGAGAGAGAGAGGGAGGAGGGTGGGAGGGAGGCAAGGAAGTGGGAAGGGAGAGAGGGAGGGACGGAGGGAGGGAGGCAAGGCGGGCAAGCAGGCAGGCAGGCAGGGTACGGTGGCTCACGCCTATAATCCCAGCACTTTGGGAGGCCAAGGCAGGTGGATCATCTAAGGTCAGGAGTATGAGACCAGGCTGGCCAACATGGTGAAACCCCATCTCTACTAAAAATACAAAAATTAGCCAGGTGTGGTGGTGTACACCTGTAATTCCAGCTACTCAGGAGGCTAAGGCAGGAGAATCTCTTGAACCTGGGAGGCAGAGGTTGCAGTGAGCCGAGATTGTGCCACTGCACTCCAGCCTGGGCGACACAGTGAGACCCCAACTCAAAAAAAATTAAATAAAATTAAAAATAAATAAATAAAAATAAAATCTAAATTGTTGACCACATCTACCTAAAATGCCTCATTCCATACACCTCCGGATCCTCTCTCCTCTCTGTTCTCTGATCAATTCTCTTGCTCCTGGGACCCTCACAACAATGTATGATATACTTTATATGCAACAAGAAAAATGCAATCAACACAATCTGCTCAGACCCACTGCCATATGCATTACTTTAAGTAGCAGTTAAAAAGCCCAAACCTTCTAAGAACACTTGGAAAAAGTCTAGAAAAACACAAGGTTAATAAACTTTACCAATTGAATCTGCAAATATATAGATTAACCACTGGCATTAATGACCTCTCTAAAACATTTCATTCAAACAAACATTAATGTCATAGTTGTTATTAAAGTCACCAGAAGGGAAGGGAAAGGCTATGTTATGAAACTAACCCAGTGGTACGCACTCCAATTTAGAAGAACTTTTAACACGTCAGATTTTATACAAAAAAGCATTTAAGCCAGTATTTATTTTCTATTCAAGGCTCTGAATGTTTAGAAGACATGTATTCGCTGCCTCCTAGCTAAACAAGAGGCGGCTCTCGTACACTTGGGCATGGACTTTTTAAACCCTTGCCAAATGAAAATGTTTTCTACAGGAATCATGAGCTGATATCAATGGATATTTACAGACAGCTCAGAAGCAAGCTCTGACCTTGCCAATTTAGGATTTTCAAGGTCCCCTTCCGACTAGTAACAAGGCACTAGTAACTGAGGGGCTCGAAAACTCAAAACGACTGTACCCTACCTGTGACTCCCTACCCCCCACTATTCCTTTAATAATTTTAGCCCAGAGTGAGGGGGCCTAAGGAGAAAATGAAATTCAAGTCAGTGCGTTTTACTATTTACTTAGTACTCTGATAAATGCTTGAAATGCATGGCAAAAAAAAAAGAGTAGGGATTATCCAAGAATTTTAATGATTTGTTATCCTTTTTACTAATTCCGTAAGTAACAAGAAACTAGCATGAATTAGTCAAATCATTTTAAAAGTAAACATAAGCCAGGCGCGGTGGCTCACGCCTGTAATCCCAGCACTTTGGGAGGCTAAGGTGGGCGGATCATGAGGTCAGGAGATCGAGACCATCCTGGCTAACATGGTTAAACCTCATCTCTAATAAAAATACAAAAAATTAGCTGGGCGTGGTGGCACGTGCATGTAATGCCAACTACTTGGGAGGCTGAGGCAGATGAATCGCTTGAACCCAGGAGGCGGAGCTTGCAGTGAGCCAAGATCGCGCCACTGCACTCCAGGCTAGGGAACAGAGCAAGACTCCGTCTCAATAAAAAAAAAAAAAAAAAAAAAAAGTAAACATAATCTGCTTAACACAAGGGCTTTAATCCCCCAAATCATAAGCAACCCTAGTCTTCCATGAGCCTCTGTCTACCATCAGTTCTCACTGTCCACTGAGAACAGAGTAGAGCCTGTCCTTTGCTGGTTGCTGGGGATGGAAAGACCAAGGGGAAGCCTGCACTCTGAGGCCACCGAGAATAAAAGGCAGGAGTCTTCTCCCAAGGGGAGGGAGGAACATTGGCCAGAGGTGCAGCTGAGAAGAGACACAGAGGACAAGCAGCTCTGGTGAAAATCTCAGGCCCTGGGCCCACAATTTGACTATTAATACTCTGTCATCTAAGTTTATCAATACTCAGGGCCAGTTTCCTGAATGTGCCAGGAGCCAGGCATAGAAGGTCCCCAGGGTTGGTTTAAAAACCTATTGCTGGCTGGGCGCGGTGGGCTCATGCCTGTAATCCCAGCACTTTGGGAGGCCGAGGCAGGCAGATCACCTGAAGTCGGGAGTTCAAGACCAGCCTGACAAACATGGAGAAACCCCATCTCTACTAAAAATAAAAAATTAGCCGGGCCAGTTGTGATGCATGCCTGTAATTCCAGCTACTCAGAAGGCTGAGGCAGGAGAATCACTTGAACCCGCGAGGCGGAGGTTGCGGTGAGCCGAGATGACGTCATTGCATTGCAGCCTGGGCAATAAGACTGAAACTCCATCTCAAAAAAAAAAAAAAAAAAAAAAAAAAAAAAACACCTATTGCCGACCAGGTGAGGTAGCTCAGTCCGTAATCCCAGCACTCTGGGAGGCTGAGGCGGGAGGAGCACTTGAGGTCAGGAGTTCAGGACCAGCCTGGCCAACATGGTGAAATCCCATCTCTACTAAAAATACAAAAATTAGCCAGGCATGGTGGCGGGTGCCTAGTAATCCCAGCTACTCAGGAGGCTGAGGCACGAGAATCGCTTGAACCCAGGAGGTGGAGGTTGCAGTGAGCCGAGAGTGCGCCACTGCACTCAAGCCTGGGTGACAGGGCGAGACTCTGTCTAAAAAACAAAAAGAAAAACCTGTTGCCATCTTGAAATTTTTTATAATTTTTGGGCCAGATGCAGTGGCTCACGCCTGTAATCCTAGCACTTTGGGAGGCTGAAGCGGATGAACTGCCTGAGCTCAGGAGTTCAAGACCATCCTGGGCAACCTGGTGAAACCCTGTCTCTACTAAAAGTATAAAAAATTAACCAGGCTTGCTGGTGCATGTCTGTAATCCCAGCTACTCGGGAAGCTGAGGCACGAGAATTGCTTAAACCCTGAAGGCGGAGGTTGCAGTGAGCTGAGATGGTACCTCTGCACTCCAGCCTGGGTAATACAGCAAGACTCTGTCTCAAAAAAAAAAAAAAAGAAAGAAAGAAAAAGAAAAACATTTTTAATAATTTTTGAACAAGGGGCCCCACACTTTATTTTGCATTGGCCCCTTGGATTATGTAGCTAGTCCTGTCACTCCTCATCATTAACTACATCTGAAATATGCAAAACTCAGTGAGACTAGATTCTGCATTTCAGATGGAATTAATTATATCCTTTAAGAGCGACTTAATAGACAACCTTATACAAATCATTCTAAAGTTTTACATTTCTTCAATTTAAACTTATGACATTCAACTATTTTGAAGTGGTCCTCAAAAGCACTATATAAGAAAAATGTTGGCCGGGCGCGGTGGCTCATGCCTGTAATCCCAGCACTTTGGGAGGCCAAGGCGGGAGGATCACGAGGTCAGGAGATCGAGACCATCCTGGCTAACACGGTGAAACCCTGTCTCTACTAAAAATACAAAAAAAAAAATCAGCCGGGCGTGGTGGCAGGCGCCTGTAGTCCCAGCTACTCAGGAGGCTGAGGCAGGAGAATGGCATGAACCCGGGAGGCAGAGCTTGCAGTGAGCCAAGATCATGCCATTGCACTCCAGCCCGGGTGACAGAGCGGAACACCATCTCAAAAAAAAAAGAAAAATGTTAGGCTGAGCATGGTGACTCATGCTTGTAATCCTAGCACTTTGGGAGGCTGAGGCAGGGAGATTGCTTGAGACCAGGAATTCGAGACCAATCTGGGCAATATGGTAAAACCCCATCTCTACCAAAAAAAAACAAAACAAAAAAAGCCAGGCATGGTGGTGTGTGTCTGTAGTTCCAGCTATTCAGAGGGCTGAAGTGGGCGGATCGCTTGAACCTGGGAGGACGGAGATCACAGTGAGCCGAGATCGTGCCACTGCACTCCAGCTTGAATAAAAATTTCTTTGCTATACTTTAAGTATATAAACAAAGAAGATATCCATTTTTACTGAGTTTTAAAATTCACTTTGAATCTAGACGTATTTCTAAGTGTTTTATATGTTTGAAGATTGGGTAATTGAGGAATAGTTAAATAAAATCAAAGGACTAGAAAAAAATAATTTACTTTTTAACAAAGCACATTTTTAGCCAACTAGCATAACAAAAATGTAATGAATGAAGAAATGTCAGCTGGACATGGTGGCTCACACCTGTAATCCCAGCACTTTGGAGGGCCAAATAGGGCAGACTGCTTGAGCCCAAAAGTTCAAGACCAGCCTGGGCAACATAGGAAGATCCTGTCTCTACAAAAATTTTAAAATTAGCCAGGCGTGGCGGTGTGCACACCTACTCAGGAGGCTGAGGTGGGAGGATAGTTTAAGCCCAGGGAGGTTAAGGCTGCAGTGAGCTGTGATTGTGCCACTGCACTCCAGCCTGGGCAACAGAGCAAGATCCTGTCTCAAAAAAAAAAAAAAAAAAAGAAAGAAAAGAAAAGAAAAACGTCATTTTTCTAAACTAGTTGTAGTTTGAAAATTCTCGTGTTTTTTCCAGTCCCTTTCATTAAGTTAAGCCCTGCTCCTGGAACCAGGATATTGACTCTGCATGTGTCTGGGTGGGTGTCCCCCAAACACTGCACGTGTAGCCCTGTGCTAGGCTCATTCCCGAGAAATCTACAGAAATCAAGGCCTAGGCCTCAGTGCTCTCAGCCTCTCTTAATGTGTGAGGTGGTAAAAACAACAGACTGTAGGCCTGGATGCCTGCAAAAATATGAAGGCGTGATAAAATTTAGTCCTCAGGAAAGCTGACCAAAGGCTCAATGTTTTTAAGAAAAGGGTTGCTCTGTGAGCTACTAAGAGCCCCATAGCAGTAGAGTTCAAACAGAGGCTGAATGATCAACACACAGGGACATATGAGGAAATGTCTGTTTTACAGGGAAGGCTATTTAAAGTATAGAGGAAAGAACTTTCAAAGTTCCTTTCAACTCAAAGTTTAAAGTCTGGAGTAGAAATTATATGAGAGACAATAGCAAAGGAAGGAACTGGTTAGATGAAATGCCAGTTTGCACCTAGACTAGGAAAAATTTAACTTAAAATTCTAACAAACTAGAAAACTGTGAATGTGTATTTGATCAGAAAAATGCTCCTGTGAGTGATTATGGAGCTCAAGTGGATATAGGATGGTGCAGCCACTTTGTACAACCAACTGGTAGTTCCTCAAAATGTTAAAAACACAGGCCGGGCACAGTGCTCATGCTGTAATCCCAGCACTTTGGAAGGCTGGGGCAAGTGGATCACTTGAGGTCAGGAGTTGGAGACCAGCCTGGCCAACATGGTGAAACCCCGTCTCTACTAAAAATACAAAAATTAGCCAGGCAAGGTGGCAGGCACCTGTAATCCCAGCTACTCGGGAGGCTGAGGCAGGAGAATCTCTTGAACCCAGGAGGCGGAGGCTGCAGTGAGCCAAGGTAACATCACTGCACTCCAGCCTGGGCGACAGAGTGAGACTCTATCTCAAAAAAAAAAAAAAAAATTTAAATTTAAAAAGTTAAATCTAAGAGTTACCCTAAGCTAGTCACAAAAGGCCGTATCATGATTCCATTGACATGAAATGTCCAAAATAAGCAAATCCATAGACAGAAAGTAAACTAGGGGTTGCCAAGGGATGGAGGAGGAGGGAGATGGAGAATGAGCGCTAACAGGTATGGGGTTTCTTTCGGGGGTGATGAAAGTGTTCTGAAATTAGATCGTGGTGATGGCTGCACAACTTTGTGCATATACTAAAATCACTGAAGTATATGCCTTAAAAGGTTGACTTTTACGGTATGTGAATTATATCTCAATAAAGCTGCTTTAAAAAAAAAAAGGAGTGGATGCAGAAAAAGGTGGTTTTTTTTTTTTTTGGTTTGTTTGTTTTTTTGAGACAAAGTCTCCCTCTGTCACCCAGGCTGGAGTGCAGTGGCATGACAAAGGTGGTCTTCCTTTTTTTTTTTTTTTTGAGATGGAGTTTTGCTCTTGTTGCCCAGGCTGGAGTACAATGGTGTGATCTCGGCTCACCGCAACCTCCACCACCGGGTTCAAGTGATTCTCCTGCCTCAGCCTCCCGAGTATCCCGAGTAGCTCGGATTACAGGCATGCACCACCACACCCAGCTAATTTTATATTTTTTAGTAGAGATGGGGTTTCTCCGTGTTGGTCAGGCTGGTCCCAAACTCCCGACCTAAGGTGATCCTCCTGCCTCGGCCTCCCAAAGTGCTGCTGGGATTACAGGTGTGAGCCATGGCACCCAGCCAACTTTCAGATGTTTTATAGGTATTTAAGCTGCTTTAAACTCTGCTACTTTGAAGTACGTGGATCTCTGTCAAGAACCTTTAAAAATAAAAACTTCAGTAACAGATCTTGTGAAAATTTTTAATAATTATATCCTAAAGCTAAATCAAAAAATGAGCAAAAATATACCTAAAACATAGGAGAGAAAGAACCCATCAAATCAGGGACAACTGAAAGCAGCATTCTAGTTCCCGGGTGGTGGCAGCTCTTAGGGAAAAGATGGGTATTGTATGTCAGGCTGACACAGTGGGGAGGCTGTCACCATTTAAGGGTTCCTATATATGGCCTTTGCATAGCCTCAAAATGTCACTTTTCAGGGCTTGTTACTTTGGCTTCTTTTTTTTTTTTTTTTTTTTTTTAGAGACAGAGTCTTGCTCTGTCACCCAGGCTGGAATGCAAGTGGCGTGACCTTGGCTCATTGCAGCCTCAACCTGCCAGGCTCAATCAGTTCTCCAGCCTCAGCCTCCTAAGTAGCTGGGACTACAGGCATATGCCACCATGCCCAGCTAATTTTTTTGTATTTTTAGTAGAGATGGGGTTTCACCATGTTGCACAGGCTGGTCTCAAACTCCTGGACTCAAGCAATTCACCCATCTTGGACTCCCAAAGCACTGGGATTACAGGTGTGAGCTACCATGCCTGGCCATTTTTGTTGTTGTTGTTTCGTTTTGTTTTGTTTTTCTGAGACTGAGTCTCACTCTGTCGCCAGGCTGGAGTACAGTGGTGCGATCTCGGCTCACTGCAACCTCTGCCTCCCGAGTTCAAGCGACTCTCTTGCCTCAGCCTCCCCAGTAGCTGTGACTACAGGTGCACACCACCACGCCCGGCTAATTTTTGTATTTTTAGTAGAGACAGGGTTTCATCATGTTGGCCAGGCCGGTCGCCATCTCCTGACCTCATGATCCACCCGCCTCAGCCTCCCAAAGTGCTGGGATTACAGGCGTGAGCCACCGCACCAGGACTTGGTTGTTTTTTAATGCAAGAACATGACATTGCATAAATAATTTCCACCAATCTTGAATCTGTAGTCCTGAAACACTACTAAAATCCGTATTTTGTAGCAAACCAACATTTTAAATTTCACTTATAAAGACACATTTCTTCAAGCAACTTTTTTTTTTTTTGAGATGGAGTCTCACTCTGTCACCCAGGCTGGAGTGCAGTGGCACAATCTCAGCTCACTGCAAGCTCTGCCTCCCGGGTTCACGCCATTCTCCTGCCTCAGCCGCCCAAGTAGCTGGGACTACAGGCGCCCGCCACCACACCTGGCTAATTTTTTGTATTTTTTTTTTTTTTATTAGAGATGGGGTTTCACTGTGTTAGCCAGGATGGTCTCGATCTCCTGACCTCGTGATCCGCCCACCTTGGCCTCCCAAAGTGCTGGGATTACAGGTGTGAGCCACTGCGCCCGGCCCCTTCAAGCAACTCTTCACACCAAATTAAGACCCACTGAAAAAACAAGTTTTAATGATCTAAGCCCTCAACCAGAATACATAAGAAATAGACTCTTGGTGGTTTTTTAGGATAATCAGATCTCTATTTTGTTTCAACTCTTATAAATGAAAACTCAATTCAAAAAAAAAAATTAAAAACGTATTTTCCTGTCTTAGAAAGCAATAATAAAAATAACTCAGTACTTTTTTCCTTTGTTCTAAAATTTTAACATATCTCAGCTTCCTCATTTTAAACATTTAGACTTGGTTTAATAAGCTTCACTAGGTCCTGCAGCTAGTGTTATGAAATTAGAGCATTTTCTAGTTTCAATGTAATATTTTATATCCCACAAAAATTTCATTTTTTGGTCATATTCTTCATAACTAAAACTGAAATATTAGTTGCTGGTTTTGGCTTAAATATCAAATACTGGCACAGTATTTGATAATGTATGATATGACCTCCTAAACCTTCCTTTTGGAAAATAATTCCTATAAAACTGCTTGGTTTCATGCTTTTTCTCCCAAAAGAAATATCCAGCCAAAGGATGAATTCCAGCTAACTGAAAGTTCCAGTTAACCGAGTTAATGCTCTAAAATTGGAATATGTTCAAAATTGTTCGTATTTTATTATTTCTTCAGCAGTTATAGGCCTCCTTTGAGAAATGTTATTTACTTTCAGTATTAAAAATGTTAGACTATGGGTAATACTGAGGTCTATACTCGAATGACTTTTTTCCACGTTGTTACTTCTGAGAAACGAGGTAACAAATTAAGAAACCGTCTTCCCAAAAAAGCTGAAAATTACAGTATTGTTTTAAAGAGACTGACAGGGGTAGCCACAGAGCTACGGCCTTCAAAGGCCGAGACAGAGTTTCATGATCTAACATCCCCAATACTGCAACCAACAGAATGGATCCTTGAACTTCTTTTTTTTTTTTTTTTTTGGTATTTTTGTAGTGACAAGGTTTCACCATGTGGCCCAGGCTAAGTCTCAAACTTCTGGGCTCAAGCAATCTGCCTGCCTAGTTCTCCCGAACTGCTGGAATTACAGGTGTGAGCCACCGAGGCTGGCCCCATGATCCTTGAAAATTTACCCACTAATGAATTCCCATATCCACACTGCAGAATTGAAGTTTGGGCCAGGTGCAGTGGCTCACACCTGTGATCTCAGCACTGTGGGAGGCAGAGGCAGGCGGATCACTTGAGGTCAGGAGTTCAGACCAGCCTGGCCAACATGGTGAAACCCTGTCTCCACTAAAAATACAAAAATGAGCCCAGTGTGATGGCATATGCCCATAGTCCCAGCTACTGGGGAGGCTGAGGCAGGAGAATCTCTTGAACCCGGGAGGCGGAGGTTGCAGTGAGCCATGATCACGCCATTGCACTCCAGCCTGGGTGACAGAATGAGACTCTGTCTCAAAAAAAAAAAAAAAAAAAGAATTTAAGTTTGCTTTACACTATGTAATTTTTTTCAGTATATAGCATTTATCTGTGAAGTGAAAATTAGGATGCAAAGCTACTACGCTGTCTAAACTGAAATGCTGTTATCCATCCACCCATTCATTCATTCAGTCACACAATACTGGCATGCCTCTGGTGTGCTGGTGACGGGAAACATATGCAAAGCAGATACCCTTCCATCTTGGGGCATATGTTCTACTGAGGGGAAACAGACGATAAACAATTCAATAAGTAAACAACAAGGCATGTTAGAACGGGCTAAGTGCTATGCAAAAAGAACAAGTGTTGCAGGGAAACAGGATTTTAGGGGTTCAGGAAATGATTTCAAATAGGATGGTGAGGAGAGGCCTCACTAAGCCCGTGTGCAAATGGAAAAGTAACAGTGAATTTTATTTATTATGTGGCTTCGAAATGCATTACATGGTTTCATTTTTTAAATATTCATATAAGCTTTCTATTTTCTCTGCTTCACTGTTCTATTTCCTGATCTCCATGAAGCCAGGTAGCTGACGGACATGACCATCCAGGGCATGCCAAAAATATTTCTTCTAATATTTTGGCTTACTTAATTTGTTTTTAAGATGGAGTCTTGCTTTGTCACCCAGGCTAGAGTGCAGTGGCGCAATCTCAGCTCATTGCAACCTCCGCCTCCTGGGTTCAAGCAATTCTCCTGCCTCAGCCTCCCAAGTAGCTGGGATTACAGGCGCCCACCAGCACACCCGGCTAATGTTTATATAGTTAGTAGAGACGGGGTTTCACCATGTTGGCCAGGCTGGTCTCGAACTCCTGACCTCAGGTGATCCGCTGGCCTCGGCCTCCCAAAGTGCTGGGATTACAGGCGCGAGCCACTGCACCCAGCTCTACACAATGTTTTTTGAGAACTACAGCTATAATTAAACTAAAATTTGAGGGTCTCTACAAAACTAAGAGTCAAGATGCAATTTATATTAGAAAATCTATCATTTTCTCCAGCAGTCTGTACGTAATCTAACATTAACGATTATTAAAGGTAGCTACAGCATGAACATGAGTTCATGTCGTACTGCCTTACAGCAGTAAAAAATTCAAATATTAGTTGAAATGATCTCTTAAAATGAGCCCAGAGTGTCTCCAAACTGTAAATTTACATATGAAATTCACTTGTAATGTTTCGAAATGAAATTGTTTTTACTAGCATTTCATGCAATAATTCCAAGACATTTTCTAACTTGCAACCTGAAAAAAAAAAAACAAATGCGACCAAATAACTGATGTGTACAATGCCTTTATTCTGAAGACTAAGAATCTTGAACTACCGTAACCGCACCAGGAAAAACTTAGAGAAAGCAAATTACAAATGACTCAACTAGTCAACACACCTTTCACACAAGATTTCTGTCGGTCTCGGGTAATGAAGATATTCAAAGTTGAAATGTATGCTGTTTAAGTAACCAAGGCAATTAAATAATGACTAACAAATGTAGGTGCTATTTAAGAAAGCACCAATTTTAACAAGAAATGGTATCGCTGACTTAACTAAATATACTTCAACTGTTCCCAAAATACCCAATCCAAGCACATATTTTTAAAATGTGTGGGTTTTCCCCAAGAGAAGCAAAACTTTGACATTTCTCTTGGATATATTAGAGTTTCAGACCTCCAACCCACATCTGGAAAGAACATTTCAAACTTAGCTTGATGTTACTTTTAAAAATCAAATGGCTAGCAATGAGATACTTAGTGACTAAGATTTGAATTTGACAGAGTCAACAGAATGTTAGAAATGAAATAAAAGAAGTATTCAAAGTTTATCATTCTCGATGTTTAGAAAGGAACATGGAACAAAAGATGCATTTGCCGCCTCTGCCCTTTAATTCGTGAACACCATACTTCTCTCCTTATGTCACGCCAGGGAAGGGAAAATGAGAATTTTTTTAAAACTTGCTAAATTCAAATATGACCATTTCATCTAGATTTCTATCAATCCTCCCCAAAATTTCTTTTGATTAAAAAAAAATCAGAACAACAGATTTAAGCCTGCAGTAGATTCTATAGACTACACCTAGATTACTTTGCTCTAAGGCCAAGGAAAATGTTTACGATTTCAAGATCCACTCAGAAGCAAATACTGTATCTGCAATGCGTAAGCTTTTCGTTGGCAAGACCAGTCAATATCAGAGGCATGCAAGGTTTAAAAGGTTAAGTGGATGAAGGTTAAAAGCTAATAATAAATTAGCCAAGAAATATTACTTCCCACCGAGACATAAAATAATTTCTGTCCCACAATCCTAAAAAACCAGAGAGGTTTCTCGTTTTTGTAGAGGACATCTAACCCTCCACGGTCTAAATGACCGTCAGAAAAACTGCACCAAGGCACCAGGGGTAGCAGAGACGGAGATTTCTAACACTGGGTGAGCCCGCGGTCGCAAATCTCATCGCGATTTCACCTTTGGGTGAAAAGGTGGGAGGGAAGCACGAAGTTTCAGCCTCGGCTCCACTGGAAACAGACTACGTCTGAAGGACCCTGGGAGGAGGCGGAAAGGGGCGAAGTCGTGGTGTCCGCGGTGCAGCAACAGAGAATCGGGATCTTGGAAACGGGATGCGGAGGAGTGGGCTCTTATGTAAGCACACACCAAAACTGTGCGTGCACCCCCCGCCTGATGCACATCTGAGCACACGTACACACAGCATCTCACCCAGGGGTGCACCCTTAGCCTGCGTGCGCCGCTGAGCAGGGCGGACTGACCCTTCGGCCCGTCTGCACGTCCCCCCAGATCAGCGCAGCCACCACCATGGGCTGCAGTGGGGGCGGCCCAGGCCCAGGTGCCCCGCCCGGGACGGAGCCTGGCTTCCCCGGGACGCCTGCAGCGCGCGCCCAGTCTCCTGCGCCCTGGCCCCGGCTCCGCGAGCCCGACCGCTAACCTGAACCCCACGCCCTGCCCCGGCTCCCTGCGCTCGGACCCGACTCCTCGAACCCGGCTCGAATCCCGGCATCCGTCCCTACTCCCGCACCCGGACCCGAATCCCCGCACCGGGACCCGAATCCCGCACCGACCCAGCGGCCCGGCTCAGCCCCGGGACTTACCTCGCGCGGCCCAGACCCCGCCGCCGCACAGCAGCCCGGCCAGCAGCAGCCGGGCGACCGGGGCCAGCGCGGGCGCGGGGCGGCGCAGCATCGCCAGCCCGGGGCGGGAGCGGCAGGGAGGCGCGCGGGACGCCGAGCGGAGCTCTCGGAGCTCTCGGGGCTCTAGGGGCCTGGGGCCGGCTGCTCCGCGGCGCGGCGAGCTCCGGGGGTCCAAGGAGGAGCCGCCGCCGCCGCCGCCGTGACGCTGGGCCGCGCGCTCGGGACGCGGCGCCCTCCCCGCCTCGGAGCAGCGCCTTGCTGGAGGCAGCGGCAGCAACTAAGATGGCGGCGGCGCTCTCTCTCGGGTCCGGCGAGGGTACCCGGCCGGGGGCGGGGTGGCGGCGGGAGAGGCGGGGATGGGGAGTGACGCGAGGCGCGCGCGCGGCGGACCCGGGGAGCGCGCGGGCCCGGGAGGGGCGGGGGAGGGGAGAGGAGGGAGCGCGCGCGGCGGACCCGGCAGCGGGCGCGTGCCTCCGAGCCCGTCGGCCCCGCCTGGAGCGCGCGCCCGCGGGGACGCGCCTGGGGTGGGTTCCGCGCGGCCGGGAGGGGCCCGGGGGACTGTATCCCTTTCCCCGGCCGCAGATGGAGAGCCTCAACTCCGCGTCCCTACGCGCGCTCCCGGGCTCCTAAGGCCGGGTGAGCGGTACCCGGGGACCCGCTCCTCCTTCTCCACCCCGAGGACTCATCCTTCCCACCCGCTCCGCCGAGGAGCGCAGACCCCGGCGGGGAGTGCAGCCCAGGACCCTTGTCACTTCGGGCAGGTCGCGTCGCCCCCCAGAACCTCGGGGTCCTCGTCTCCCCAGTAGAGGTGATGAGAGGGGTCACGAAAGGGGGTTCAGGAGACGAGGTCCGCGAAACGCGCCTGGTAAACAGTTAAGGGCCACGCAGCACTACCCGCACCGGCTCCCGCCCCGGGACCTTCCCCCAGGGAGTCTGTCCTGAATTCACTGAAGGAATCTATTTGTGACTTTCTAAAGGCGGCTGGTGTGCGCGCTCTTTCTCAGTGACATGGTGCGATGCTGGTTCTTAGAAATGCGGAGGTCCGAATGGATAGAGAGGACAGAGAAGCCCTCCCCCTCTGCCGTGTATCCCTACAGGGATCTTGGGATCCTCCCATTTTCCCAGCGTCCAGCTGCCCCCTCCTCCTCTCCTCTGGACCCCTGGCACCCCCCGCAGTGGAGGAAAGGCCTGGAACAGCTGTGGATGGGCGTGTGTGCAGGCATTGTACCCTATGAGACACTATTGGCTCCATTTTGCAGATAAGGAAACTAAGTCAGAAAGGTGAAATGACTTCCCCCGTTGGGACAACCATTGTAAAAAGAATCAGCCCTCAAGGACAGGATGTTCGCATTAGGGGGACACCAACAGCAAAAAGTGGAACCCTGAGATGTTCATTTTTCGAGAGTGCTGGAGGAGCTATCCATGAACGTCATTGCTCCAGGTGGGGGTGGAGAAGGCTGGTTTGTGGGGCGCAGAGGACTTATTTAGGAGACTAGTGGGCAAAGAGCCCAAAAATGTAGATTGCGGTCAGATTGGGGGAATGGACTTGATCCTACAGTCAACAGGAAGACCTGGAACGGCTGGGAACAGCGGTGTGATGTGACCTGGGGAAGGCTTCAGAAGCAATCTAGAATCCAACTCCCTGAGCCTTGTTCCCTGTAAGCGTCCTGCACCAGAGCCTACAGATTCCACCTTGCTAATGTCTCTCCTTCCTTCCCCTGTTCCCCCTCCCCTGGGTTGAGGTACCGGACTCTCCTTGGCTGGACCCTTCCCAAAGCACCTGCCTGGCCCAGGCAGGCTCCAAGCCACACCCACCACTCCTTCCAGCCAAGGCTTTGAGTCATCCTCTCCCCTGGTGACTCCATGGGTGTTGCCATTGCTTCTGCCCCTCCTGGAGTTATAAACTCACTGAGTGCCTCCCTGCTGCCACCTCATCAGGTCCAGACATCTCTGCTGGGCTTCCCATCCTCCACCCAGCTGACCTCAGGGCATGCTGTCTGCCACTGTCTCCTCTTATTCATTCCCCTCCCAGGGCCAACATCACACTTCCTCCTCCACCCGTACCCGAGCCTCAGGTCCTTACAAGGAGCTTCTGAGCTGTCTCCTTCAGGAAGTCCTCCTGCCAGCCCTCCCTCTCCAGCCCCCAGCTGCTCTAACCAAACAGTTCAGCTTTATAATCTGCTGCCTGTGCTGTCAACTGACTAATCCATCAGTGTCCTTTTCTCCTCCCCACTGTACTCTAGTGGGAAGGACCCAGATGGTCTAGTCAGACAGGACTGGACTTCAGTGCTGGCCTCTGCGAATGCAAACGACCTTGGACAGGTTATGGAACTTTCAGAATCTCTTTCCTCACCTGCGAAATGGAACAATATCTACTTCTTAGAATTGTGAGAATTAAATGAAATGATGCCACATAGATCTAGAAATACCAGGCTCTATGTGGCAAATAAATGAAAGTGCCACATAGAGCCTGGTATTTCTAGATACACGAGTTTCCTTTTCCCAAGAAGAAGGCTTCTGTGCTTCTAGTATACCAGCGAACACAGTAGGTACTCAATAAATAGTGATGAACTCAATGAATTGCTGAGTTAGGTTTTATTATTACAGAGATCACATCTCAGAGGGTGAAAAAAGATGTACCCTGTAGATTTCCAGGGACCTTCGAGATTTGCAAAACATAAAATCAGAAAGGTGTAATCTCAGAACTATGTTTTCAGTCCATAGACTGATGATGCCAAGAGGGGAAATTTAATGTGTTCAGTTCTATTCAAAACACAAACAAAAGCTCTTCAGCGTCTGGAATCCTGATCCCTTTATCTTCTCACCCTTACTGTCCCCTAAAGAAACAGAGATAGATCAAAAAGATCCAGCGTCAGGTGGGGCAGATAGACGGCTTGGTGAGCTCAGTGCAATCTGCACCTGCTGGGATTTCACCCACATGAGAGTGAGTCCGGCCGCAAGCCTCAGCTTGAAAGTCTCGGCAACGGGGGAACCAGTAAACTCAGTTTCTGCTCTGCCTGACAATAGCCTCAGCCACACTGGCACATTTCAAAGGTTTCCCCCATGATGGATTAGTTAATCTTCCAAATGGCCCTGAGATGGGGATCGATTCAGGCTTATGCTATGGTTAGCTGGGAGAGGGGCCTTGCCTGAGCTGAGCCAGCCACTGACAAAGTGGCAGCATCAGAGGCCCTGGAGCCATGGGGAATGAGGCATCACCCAGGCCCGTCCTGAACTGGGAACAGACTTGAGGATAAGGAGGTGGCTTTGTTAGCTGGTGGAGGAAGATCTGTACTTTTGAATGTATAGTGAATCTATCTGAGACAGTAGATGAAGCAGACACAAGAAAATTTTCCAAGATGCTGCACCTTCTGAGATGACTGTTGCTGATACCATATCACAATAACATATCATCTGTAACTCCAGCAACACTTTCCAGAAGGTACTTTTGGCCAGGCACAGTGGCTCATGCCTGTAATCCCAGCACTTTGGGAGGCTGAGGTGGGCAGACCACTTGAGTCCAGGAGTTTGAGACCAGCCTGGCCAACGTGGCAAAACTTTGTCTCTACTAAAAATACAAAAATCAGCCAAGCATGGTGGTGGGTGCCTGTAATCCCAGCTACTTGGGAGGCTGAGGCAGGAGAATCACTTGAACCTGGGAGGCAGAAGTTGCAGTGAGCCGAAATGGCGCCACTGCACTGAAACTTGGGTGACAGAGCAAGACTCCAACTCCAAAAAAAAAAAAAAAAAAAAAAAAAAAGGTACTTTTATTGTTCCTAGTTTTCAGATGAGGAAAATACCAAATTTGCTCCAGAGTACACTGCTAGAAAGTTGGATCCCTGAGATTCAAATTCATGTCCATCTGAACCCAAAACGGTGCCTTAGCCTCAGTGTGAAATTACCCCACAGATACCAAAATAACCCCTGCACAGGATTCCACAGCTTGGAGCCAGCCTGCTCCCCAACAGTGAGAAGGTGGGGCTTCGAGCAAGCCCTGGCTTTGCCACCTCCGACTATTGAGGCTGATCTCAAGCCTGGATTTCCTCACTGGGGACATGAGTTCCCAGGCCCGGAGTTGCGGTGAGGATGAAATGAGATCACATGCAGGAACGCTCTTAGCCAGCAATGTGGCGATGCGGAGCCACGGAGCCATTCTCAGACGGGCATGTTATTACTGTTTTGCAGAGTGTGGGCTTGGCGGGTGTTTGTGGAGCGGAGCCGGAGGCAGGTAAGCAATTATAGCCGCTTTCCTAATAATGTGCTCGGGAACAAACCCACTTGAAGGCGGCAGCAGGAGAAGGCTATGAGAATCTTGATGAAAGTAGCTGATTAGAAACTCCTGGAAGTTCTTTACTGAAAGAACCACAGCACCCGGAACCACCACCAGGGTCCCCCTCGGAACCCCAGAAAGTACAAGGTGTGGCCCCATCTCTGTGTTCTCATGGGCCCGCCAGGTCATTTCATTGCTGTTAAAAGGGATAATTAACGAGAAGGAAAATGATTCTGTGCTTAGGAGCAAGGACTCTGGTTGGGCAGAATGGTGCAAACCCATTTCTGTCCACTTTCTTCCTTTTTGGTAAAATTTCAATTTAATTTTGCTTTATAGTATATTAAATATTGGGCTGGGCGCGGTGGCTCATGCCTGTAATCCCAGCACTTTGGGAGGCCAAGGCGGGCAGATCATTTGAGGTCTGGAGTTTGAGACCAGCCTGGCCAACATTGCAAAACCTGGTCTCTACTAAAAATACAAAAAAAAAAAAAAAAAAAAAAAAAAGGCCAAAGCAGGCAGATCACCAGAGGTCAGGAGTTTGAGACCAGCGTGGCCAACTTGGCAAAACCCCAAGTTTAGTCTCTACTAAAAATACAAAAATTAGCCAGGCATGGTGGCGGGCACCTGTAGTCCCAGCTACTACTCAGGAGGCTGAGGCAGGAGAATCACTTGAACCCCAGGAGGCAGAGATTGTAGTGAGCCAAGATCGCACCACTGCACTCTATCCTGGGCTACAGAGCAAGACTCCATCTCAAAAAAAAAAAAAAATTAGCCCGGCAGTTGCCTGTAATCCCAGCTACTCGGGAGACTGAGGCAGGAGGATCGTTTGAACTCGGGAGGCAGAGGTTACAGTGAGCCAACTGCACTCCAGCCTGGGTGACAGAGCGAGACTCTGTCTAAAAAAATAAAAAATAAAAAAAATAGGGACCGGGTGCAGTTGCTCACGCCTGTAATCCCAGCACTTTCGGAGGCCGAGGCGGGCGGATCACAAGGTCAGGAGATGGAGACCATCCTGGCTAACACGGTGAAACCCCATCTCTACTAAAAATACAAAAAATTAGCCGGGTGTGGTGGTGAGCTACTTGGGAGGCTGAGGCGGGAGAATGGCATGAACCCGGGAGGCAGAGCTTGCAGTGAGCCAAGATCGTGCCACTGCACTCCAGCCTGGGTGACAGAGTGAAACTCTGTCTCAAAAAATAAAATAAAATAAAATAAAATAAAATAAAATAAAATAAATAAATATATATATATATATTTCCATGGCTCCAAAGTTGTATCTAGAAAGCAGGCTGTTCAGAGAAATCTAGATCTATTCCTGTTTCCTCCTCCCTATATCCTCCTTCCTTTATGGGTTACCATTTCTTCTATTTTTAGTTTATCTTTCC
This sequence comes from Symphalangus syndactylus, assembly GCF_028878055.3. Taxonomy (NCBI): domain Eukaryota; kingdom Metazoa; phylum Chordata; class Mammalia; order Primates; family Hylobatidae; genus Symphalangus; species Symphalangus syndactylus. Next base: position 27,046,924 of record NC_072444.2, on the reverse strand, counting down.
GTTGTGTTTTTTTTTTAAGTACAAGCAAATAGTTGTATATATGTCTTTCCCTTTTCTTAGCTAAAAGGCAGCAAATCATACCTGCTACTCTGTATCTTGCCTTTTTTACTTCATAAAACATCCTGGAAATCACTCCATTGCAGTATGTAGTACATACAGTCTTTTTTTTAAAAAAAAAAAAAACAAGGTCTTGTTCCGTCACCCAGGCTGGAGTACAGTGGTGATCATTGATCATAGCTCACTGCAGCCTCGAAATCCTGGGCTCAAGCGATCCTCCTGCCTCAGCCTCCTGACTCACTGGGACATCAGGTGTGCAACCCCCACACCCGGCTCAGCATTTGTTTTCCTAGCTTCGTAGTGCTGTCCCGCCTGGACTTACCAGAGTTTATTTAATCAGTGCCCCTTATTGAGGAATATTTTTCCCCTGTTGACGGGTCGTTTCCAATTTTTTGTTTTTACAGAATGCTGCAGTGAAGTCTCTTTTTTTTTTTTTTTTTTTTTTTGAGACGCAGTCTCGCTCTGTTGGCCATTTGGCCATGCCGGAGCACAGTGGCATGATCTCGGCTCACTGCAACCTCCGCCTCCCGGGTTCAAGCGAGCAATTCTCTTGCCTCAGCCTCCAGAGTAGCTGGGACTACAGGCACGTGCCACCACACCCAGCTAATTTTTGTATTTTTAGTAGAGACGGGGTTTCACCATGTTGGCCAGGTTGATCTCAAACTCTTGACCTTGTGATCCGCCTGCCTCAGCCTCCCAAAGTGCTGGGATTACAGGCGTGAGCCACCACGCCCGGCCTGCAGTGAAGCCTTTTTGTACCTTTTGCCATTTGTGCTTCTTTCTACCTGTGTGACCTTAGGTAAGGCCCTTCACCTCTCCAATCTCAGCATCTCTATCAGTAAAACAGAGACAAGCCCTCCCCACTGGGTGGTTGTGAGGAAGAGATGAGGTGATGTGCACAAAGCAGAGCACAGGGCCAGTTCCTAGAAGCAGGTGTTGACCAGCATCTGCTGTTACTAGCAGCCATTATTGTTCACGGCTAGGAGCCCTAAGCTACTCGGGCAGTGGCAGCAACCCTAACTTAAGAAAGGGCACTTCAGGCCGGGAGCGGTGGCTCACACCTGTAATTCCAACTTCGGGAGGCCGAGGCGGGCGGATCACGAGGTCAGGAGATCGAGACCATCCGGGCCAACATGGTGAAACCCCGTCTCTGCTAAAAATACAAAAATTAGCTGGGTGTGGTGGTGCATGCCTGTAATCCCAGCTACTCGGAGGCAGGAGAACCGCTCAAACCAGGGAGTCGGAGGTTGCAGTGAGCTGAGATCCCAGCACTGCACTCCAGCCTGGCAACAGGGCAAGACTCTGTCTCAAAAAAAAAAAAGAAGAAGAAGAAGAGGCACTTCTGTGGTCTCCAGGGAGTCAGGATAGACTCTTTTTTTTTAAGACAGAGTTTTGCCCAGGCTGGAGTGCAGTGGCATGATCTTGGCTCACTGCAACCTCCGCCTCCCGGGTTCAAGCGATTCGCCTGTCTCAGCCTCCCGAGTAGCTGGGATTACAGGCATGCACCACCACGCCCAGCTAATTTTTGTATTTTTAGTAGAGTCGGGGTTTCTCCATGTTGGTCAGGCTGGTCTCGAACGCCCAACCTCAGGAGATCTGCCCACCTCAGCCTCCCAAAGTGCTGGGATTACAGGCATGAGCCACTGTACCCAGCCTGTTTCAGACTCTTTCTAATGCTCTCTATGGCTCTCCATTTGCAAAGGAAGAACTAAGAGCATTCCCAAGCATGAAGCATCAGCTATTGCTGGCTGGTGAATTTCCAGAGAAAGAAAACCTCACCTTCCCCAGAGGCCAGGCAGCTCATGTCTGCACCCCGAAAGGTGGGATGAGGATTGGGGTTTTGTGCTCATGCTCCCTCCCACTGCAAAGCCAAAGGCAACACACAGCATGTTCCCCTTCCCTCTGTGGATGGGCAGCCGGGGGAGGTCCCTTGTGTGTGTGTGGTGGTGGTGGTGGGGAGGCGGCGGCTATTTTATTCTGCAGCACGAATTATACACCCCAACGCACTATACAGCACACACAACATGTAGGCAAACGTGATCCCTAGCCTCTGGGGATACACAAGCCAAACACGACGTGCCTGTCCACACATAGCACCCCAGTGCCAAGGGAATGGGCTGGGTTTGCAGGGAGGAGCAAGAGAGGAGGGAAAGCCTGGGGCAGAAGGGTCACGGCTTCCCCTACACTGCAGAGGAAACGGCACAGAGAAAACAGCACCAAGCTTAGAGTCAGGAGACCTGGGTTCTATCCATAGCTCTATCATAATATGTTGGAACTAGGGGAGGCTGTTGGGTAAGGTGGTTAAAAAAAAAAAAAGGAGGAATGTCTTATATGGCCTTGATTCAAATAGATTTGGGTTCCAGTTACTAGCAGAAAAGACCAGACAACCTGATTACTCTGAGCTTCAGTTTCTTCATCTGTAAAATGGACATAATAATAATACCTCCTTGGGCCGGGCGCGGTGGCTCACGCCTGTAATCCCAGCACTTTGGGAGGCTGAGGCAGGTGGATCACCTGAGATCAGGAGTTTGAGACCAGCCTGGCCAACATGGTGAAACTCTGTCTCTACTAAAAATGCAACAATTAGCTGGCCGTGGTGGCAGGCGCCTGTAGTCCCAGCTACTCGGGAGGCTGAGGCAGGAGAATTGCTTGAACCTGGGAGGCAGATCTCTTGAACCTGAGATCACGCCATTGCACTCCAGCCCGGGCAACAAGAGCGAAACTCCATCTCAAATAATAATAATAATAATACCTCCTTTAGATTGTTGTATTAAGTGAGAGGATACAGATAAAGCGTTGAGCTCAGTGTTTGACACAAGTAGATGCCCAGTTAGGTGATTGGTCTCACAGTGATGACAGTGGTGGTGGTGATATATGTGGGTTTACTTTGAAAAGTCTAGGCTGGGCCAGGTGTGGTGGCTCATGCCTGTAATCCCAGCACTTTGGGAGGCCAAGGAGGGCAGATCACGAGGTCAGGAGGTCGAGACCATCCTGGCTAACACGGTGAAACCCCGTCTCTACTAAAAATACAAAAAAAAAATGTAGCCAGGCGTGGTGGTGGGCACCTGTAGTCCCAGCTACTCAGGAGGCTGAGGCAGGAGAATTGCTTAAACCTGGGAGGCAGAGCTTGCAGTGAGCCGAGATCGTGCCACTGCACTCCAGCCTGGGTGACAGACCGAGACTCCATCTCAAAAATAAATAAATAAATAAATATGAAAAAAAAAAGTCTAGGCCAGGTGCGGTGGTTCACGCCTGTAATCTCAGCACTTTGGGAGGCCAAGGCGGGCAAATCACCTGAGGTCGGGAGATCGAGACCAGCCTGACCAACATGGAGAAATCCCATCTCTACTAAAAACACAAAAATTAGCTAGGTGTGGTGACACATGCCTGTAGTCCCAGCTATTCAGGAGGCTGAGGCAGGAGAATTGCTTGAACCCAGGAGGTGGAGGTTGCAGTGAGCCAAGATGACGCCATTGCAGTCCAGCCTGGGCGACAGAGCAAGACTCCATCTCCGAAAAAAAAAAAATAATAAAAATAAAAGAAAAGTCTAAGGAGGAGCTGGGCACAGTGGCCACGCCTGTAATCCCAGCACTTTGGGAGGCTGAGGCAGGCGGCCACCTGAGGTCAGGAGTTTAAGACCAGCCTGGCCACCCATGGCCAATATGGTGAAACCCCATCTCTACTAAAAATACAAAAATTAGCCGGGAGTAGTGGCGGGCACCTGTAATCCCAGCTACTTGGGAGGCTGAGGCAGGAGAATGGCTTGAACCCAGGAGGCAGAGGTTGCAGTGAGTTGAGATCGCACCACTGTACTCCAGCCTGGGTGACAGTGGGAGACTCCGTCTCAGAAAAAAAAAAGAAAGAAAGTCTAAGGAGATGATGATGCTATCATAACTACTTTCATGTAGCACATCAGCATTTGCATTTGTAAGTATACTCCCTGTTTCAAAGAGCATCTATATGCATTTGGGTCTAACAGTAATCTCCTGGATAAAGGTTCTCATCATTCCCCTTTGACTGGTGGGAAGCAGGAGTTTAGAGGGGTTGAGTGGCTTGTCAAGACCATTCAACTGAGCAGGCACAGTGGCTCACACCAGTAATCTCAATTCTTTGATGAGGCTGAGACGGAAGGATATCTTGAGGCCAGGAGTTCGAGACCAGCCTAGGCAATATAGTGAAACCTCATTTCTACCAAAAAAAAAAAAAGTTAGTTGGGCATGGTAGCAGATGCCTGTAGTTCCAGCTGCGTGGGAGGCTGAGGCAGGATGATCACTTGAGCCCAGGAGTTCAAGGCTGCAGTGAGCTATGATGGCACCACTGCACTCCAGCCTAGGTGACAAAGCAAGACCCTGTCTCTGAAAAAAGACCTTCCAGCTTAGAAGTACCACAGCCAGGCCTCAGATGAGGTTTCTCTGGCTTTTTGGTGCTTTTTCCTTGACCTTGAAGCTCCCTAGGCCAGAAAACTTCAGTAAAAATCAGAGCCAGACTTGAAGACGTCTGGTCCTCTCCAGCCTCCCGCTCATGTAGTTGTTTGCAGACACAGCTCTTTTTCCTCCTTCCTCTTCTGGGTAACAGGGATTAACACCCACCCCACCCCTAGAGATCTAGAAATAAAAATACAGCCCGCACATTGTTCTGTGGGCTAGCCCTCCAGGAAACAATCTACATTCATTTCTGATTTCATGCTGGTGGCAATCCCATGCAATGAATACAATTATTATTATTATTATTATTAATTTTTTTTGAGATGGAGTCTCGCTCTGTCATCCAGGCTGGAGTGCAGTGGCATATTTTGGCTCACTGCAACCTCTGCCTCCCAGGCTCAAGTGATTCTCCTGCCTCAGCCTCCCTAGTAGCTGGGACTACAGGCGCCTGCCACCACACCTGGCTAATTTTTGTCTTTTTAGTAGAGATGGGGTTTCACCGTGTTGGCCAAGCTGGTCTTGAACTCCTGACCTCAAGTGATCCACCCACCTCTGCCTTCCAAAGTGCTGGAATTACAGGTGTGAGCCACCGCGCCCGGCCTTATGAATACAATTAGTATCCTTGTTTTACAGAAGAGGACACTGGGGCTCAGAGAGGTTGTGCGATTTGCCCAAAATCACACAGCAAAGTGGTAAAGCCAGGATTCAAACCTAAATCCGCGGCCATAAAGTCGACGCTCTTCCCCACATTACTGCTCTGATGGTGAATGTTTCTGCAAGGCCATGAGAAGACAGAGGGGCACCAAGGTGGAAGAACTGCTTGGCTGCTGCTGTCCATCCTGTTTGATAGCCCCTTCCAGCTCTGAGAACTGGTGTTATGGTGGGTGTCAAGGGGAGCCAAGACACTGGGATGGAGGAGTGGCGGGAGGGGGGTCCCTGACTGTAGGCTTCCAGGAAGTCCTCTCTATGTAAGGACAAACCTGTCTTGATCATCCCAAGCCAGAGCACGCACTCACACTAGTGCAGACTTGCTTCCTCACTTGCAAGCAGCCCTTTCAGGTATCCACACCCTTCTCAAACCTTCTCTCATTTAACCCTGGCTCTGCTACTTCATAGTTCTGTGGCTTCTCTTATCTATTTCCTCATCTATAAAATGGGGATAGTAATGACACGGGCCTCATAGGGATGTTGTGTAGATTAAACATGATAAAGCATGGGCTGGGCACGGTGGCTTATGCCTGTAACCCCAGCACTTTGGGAGTCTGAGGTGGGCGGATCGCTTGAGGTTAGGAGTTTGAGACCAGCCTGGCTAACATGGTGAAACCTCGTCTCTACTAAAAATACAAAAATCGGCCAGGTGTAGTGGCGCATGCCTGTAGTCCTAGCTACTTGGGAGGCTGAGGCAGGAGAATCGCCTGAACCCAGCGGGTGGAGGTGCAGCGAGCTGAGATCGTACCACTGCACTCCAGCCTGGACAACAGAGTGAGACTCCGTCTCAAAAAAAAAAAATTATACCGACCGGCGTTGGTTGAAAATCACCCCCGGCTTTGGCCGTGGCCGCGGGTGAGATTCGGCGCCCAGAGCCTCCGGGGGCCTCAGCTCACCGCGCGCTGCCCCATGTGCGGCGGTGAAACCCAGGCCCCGACAGGCGCCGTGGCCCCCGCCCCAGGTGCGGCCGCTCGCGAGGTCTGGTCCCTGATTCCTGACCCCGACTGCATACTCCTAACCCTGTTTTTTCTCCACAGGACACTGGTCCTCCCACGCCTGAGACCGACGTCGCCAGGACCGCGGGGTCGTGGGAACTTGGCTGTCCCCCGTCTTTCAAATAAAGCTGTTTGTCTAAAAAAAAAAAAAAAAAAAAAAATTATAAAAAACAGCAACAACACAACACATGAAATGCAGGTGTCCGAAGTGTCCAGCCCACTGCGAGTGCTCAGTGAACGGTGGCTCTCATTCTAGCTAGGACCGTTACTGGGCATCCTGCAACCCCCAGGGCATGGACAGGGTAGGTGTGGCTGACCCTCCTCCTCGCCTCCTCCCTCTACCTGGCCAAATCCTTCTAGTTCTTTGAGTCGCTGAGGACTGAGTCCCTGGGTCTCTGATGAGGGAGACCCAGCTAGGTGCCTTCCTCCCAGAGCCTACCCTCCCTGTGGACCTGACCCACGGCCCCAGGCATCTCCAGATGCCTGATCTGGGGGCCCAGAACGTCCCAGCAAGCCTTGTTGACAGGGGCCTGCCACTGCCCCATTCCCTGTCCAGCCTGCAGGAAAAGCTGGGAAGGAAACGCCTACCCATTGAGGGACGTCTCTGCTTCTACTCCTGTGTGCACCCCGCTGCCAGGGACCCCCCAGGGCCTCTGCTTTCCAGTTCCCCTTGGGCCTGAAGGGGCAGCAGGAGGGAGGGCGATTCCTGCCTCCTCTCCCTTCTCGCTCAGCCAGCCTCATTGAAGTTGCAGCGCTGGAACTTTGATCATCAGAGGGCATTGATTTAGGGGATGCAAATGAGAAGACTGCTAGTCTGAGGAAGACAGGCTTCTCCCCTGACAGCCAGTGGATAGGGCTCTGAGAATTCTCAATGAGCCTCCCTGCAGCTGGCTTAGCAGGAGCCAGGGAGGCAGCCCGGAGCAGCCTGGGAAAGGCAGGGAGGCAAACTGGAAGTGCGCTGGAGCCACATGGGCCCCTCGCCCTCTGCCCAGACCATGGGAAGTAGGGATGACCCAGTGGCCCGGAGAGGGGTGGTGCTGAGGAGTCTGTGGATCCCCTTCCTCCCCTGGTCTTTGGCAGCACAGGCCCAACTTGGAGCTGTGCCGAGTGGGTGAAGAAAGACCACCTGAGCTGCAGCCTGAAGCCTCATTCTGTCCCTGGTCTGCTGCAGCCAAGCCAGGGAGCTGAAGGAGGAGGCAGATGGGCAGGCCGAGGGCAAGGAGCCTCCACACATGGTGGAGGGTGGGGGAGGCTCTGCCTGGCACCAGCGCTGGGCAGGAAGTGCTGCATGTTAAGACCACAGCTAGTGCTGCATGTTAAGACCACAGCTAGTGCCAGCTTCCAGGCCTGAGCAGGACACCTTCCAGCTGCAGGAGGCAAGCACGGGCAGGACAGTCTCCAGATAGCCTGTCTCTGGGGCCATGGAAACACAGAGCACTCAGGCCTGCTGCTGAGACGGGCACCAGGAAGAAGGGACATGAGCATCGTGCTACAGCACTCGGCCATCTGCCCCTGGACCTGTCTGCCACTCTAGGGATGAGGAGAGATGACAGCCCTGAGCGTCGTGTCTCCAAAGCCAACCCAGACCTGCTCCAGGGCCCCCAAATAGTCCTCACCTGTATGTGAGTCACACCATGCTGCAGAGAACAACCCCCAGAGCACCTGAATCACTTCCTCCCTGCGCCAGGTGTCTGCCAAGGTGTCTGCCAAGGCCCCAGTCAGGCTGCCACAGTGTCAGGACTTGCAGAAGGCTCCGGAAACCTCGCTTCTGCAGCCTGAAGCTAAGAGGCCCTTGGACACCTTTATCTTGCCTCTAACCACAAAGACCAGGCTTTGGTGCCTGGCTCTGGACAGGATCCAACCAGGGTGCCCCACTGTCTTATCCGTCCCCACCTCTGAGCTTCCCCCAGAGATTTGCCCTGAGCAGGATGAAGGGGAAACGGATGGGAATTTGTTCATCTTTGCTAATTTGAAAAGGAGCATAAACACTGGAGCTCCGTGCACGGCTCTGCAGAGGGTGTGGTTTAGGTCCAATTATGTGCGATTAGGGGATTTGTTCTTTGTTCTGTGGCATATTAATTGCAGATCTGGTATTCTGGCAATTAACACAATTATGGGGTCCGTTTCTATTCTGGCAGGTCGTAAGCCACATGCTTTTGGCCAGGGAGTTCGAGCTGGTGAGAGGGAGGGGGATACCCGTGAGGAGAATGTCCACTGTTATATGGGTTCAATTATGTTCCCCCCAAAAATTTAGATGTTGAAGTCCTAACCCCCACTACCACAGAATGTGACCTTATTTCGAAACAAGGTCTTTACAGAGGTTATGAAGTTAAAATGCAGTCATTAGCGTGATCCCTAATCTAATAGGACTGGTGTCCTTATAAAAAGAGGAGGTTAGGGCCGGGTGCGGTGGCTCACGCCTGTAATCCCAACACTTTGGGAGGCCGAGGCAGGCAGATCACGAGGTCAGGAGATCGAGACCATCCTGGCTAACACAGTGAAACCCCGTCTCTACTAAAAATACAAAAAATTAGCCAGGCATGGTGGCGGGTACCTGTAGTCCTAGCTACTCAGGAAGCTGAGGCAGGAGAATGGCATGAACCTGGGAGCAGAGCTTGCAGTGAGCTGAGATAGCGCCACTGCACTCCAGCCTGGGTGACAGAGCGAGCTCCGTCTCAAAAAAAAAAAAAAAAAGAGAGAGGTTAGGAGGTTAGGACACACTCACAGAGGGAAGACAACATGAAGAGACATAGGAAGACGGCCATCTGCACACAAGCCAAGGAGAGAGGCCCGGGACACCTTCCGCACAGCCCTCAGAAGGAGCCAATTACTGCTTGGGAGTCTGAATGTAGAATGAAAGAGAGAGAGAAAAAAGAAAAAGGGAGAGAGAAATAAAGGCAGGAAAGAGAGAGAGAGAAGAAAGAAAGGAAAGAAAGAAAGAAGAAAGAAAGAGGAAGGAAGGAAGGGAAAGGAGGGAGGGAGGGAGAAGGAAGGAAGGAAAGGAAGGAAGGAAGGAAGGAAGGAAGGAAGGAAGGAAGGAAGGAAGGAAAGAAAGAAAAAGAAAGAAAGAGAAAGAAAGAAAAAAGAAAGAAAGAAGGAAAATTTTAAGGCTGGGCGCAGTGGCTCATGCCTGTAATCCCAGCACTTTGGGAGGCTGAGGCCGGCGGATCGTTTGAGCCCAGGAGTTTGAGACCAGCCTGGGCAAGATGAGGAAACCTCATCTCCACTAAAAATACAAAAATTAGCTGGGCACAGTGGCAGGCACCTTAGTCCCGGCTACTCGAGAGGCTGAGGCAGGAGAATTGCTTGAACCCGGGAGGCGGAGGTTGCAGTGAGCCGAGATCGCACCACTGCACTCCAGCCTGGGTGACAGAGTGAGATCCTGTCTCCAAAAAATAAACAGATAAATAAATTTTAAACAGAAAGAACAGGCTGGGCGCGATGGCTCACGCCTGTAATCCCAGCACTTTGGGAGGCCGAGGGGGGCGGATCACGAGGTCAAAAGATTGAGACCATCCTGGCTAACACGGTGAAACCCCGTCTCTACTAAATACACAAAAAAAATTAGCCGAGTTTGGTGGCAGGCGCCTGTAGTCCCAGCTACTTGGGAGGCTGAGGCAGGAGAATGGCTTGAACCTGGGGGGCAGAGATTGCAGTGAGCGGAGATCGCGCCACTGCACTCCAGCCTGGGTGACAGAGCGAGACTCCGTCTCAAAAATAAATAAATAAATAAAAGATAAAAATAAAAAGAAAGAACGAACCCTGTTGACCTTTTGTTTTTGTTTTTGTTTTGAGACAGGGTCTCGCTCTGTCTCCCTGGAGTACAGGGGCACGGTACCTCAGTCTCTCAAATAGCTGGGACTATAGGTGCACGCTACCACACCCAGCTAAGTTTTTAATGTTTTGTAGAGATAGGGTCTCACACTCCTGGGCTCAAGCAATCCACCCGCCTTGGCCTCCCAAAATGTTAGGACTGCAGGTATGAGCCACCATGCCTGGCCCGTGCTGACATTTTGATTTCAGACCTCTAGCCTCTAGAATTGTTAGAAGATGAGTTTCTGTTGTGTAAGCCATCCAGTGTGTGGTACTTTGTTACAACAGCCCTAGCAAACTAGTAGACCCACCTCTGTCCCAGGCAGTGTCTGCCAAGTGGGACACGGAAGCAGGGGTGGGGCCCCGCGTTGCTGTCTGCCTAGAAGTCACGATGAGAGATCAGCTGCCATAGTAACTGCTCTTCGGCATCTCCCCAGGGTTTGCCCATCAATGCCACCTCTGTTCTCCCCGTCCCTAGGTCTTTATTCTCCAGGGCATGGCTGCTGGAGTCCCTTCTCCCCTCTGCACCCTTCACTAAGTAGTCACCTGGCCCTGCCAATCCCGGATTCACCACTTCCTTTCCCCTTTGTCTCCTAATCCTGATGGCAGAGGGTTACCTGCCCTGTAAACAGTATATGTTATTTTCCAAGTTAAACTAATTATAATAGGTATCTGTGCAGTGCTTTACAACCGACAGGATTCCTATCAAAGATCTCTTCTCATTCCATACTTATAACAACTTATGGAAGTTGACTTTTTTTTTTCTTTTTTGAGACAGGATCTCACTCTGTCACTTAGGCTGGAGTGTAGTGGCATGATCGCCGCCTCACTGCAGCCTTGACCTTCTGGGCTAAAGCAATCTTCCCACCTCAGCCTCCAGAGTAGCTAGGACTACAGGCGTGTGCTACCACGCTCAGCTAATTTGTGTATTTTTTGTAGAGACAAGGTCTCACCCTGTTGCCCAGGCTGGTCTTGAACTCCTGGGCTCAAGCAGTCCATCCACCTAGGCCTCCCAAAGTGTTGGGATTACAGGCACGAGCCACTGCACCTGGCCGGAAGTTGGTATTAACACCCATTTTATAGATGGGCAAACTGAGGCTCAGAGAAGTCACATACCCATAAGTAGCAGAGCTCAGACTTGAACAAAGACCTCTGATTTTACATCTAGTTTTCTTTATTCACACCAGCAGTTTTCATGAGATATTCCACCAAATATTTAAAAAGGGCTCCGTCAGCTGGGCGGGGTGGCTCACACCTGTAATCCCAGCACTTTGGGAGGCCAAGGTGGGCGGATCATCTGTGGTCAGGAGTCAATCAGAGATCACCCTGGGATTGTTTTGGGAGCTGGGAGAACAGCCTCCTTTCTACTGAAGTTGCCCCATAGGAGGAGATGCCAGTCTGTCATAGGAGATAATGAGGCCAACAGGCAGAGTCAAGCAGAAACAGAATAAATGATCCTAAAGGGAGAGGTGTTTGGGAAGCAGCCCCTGAGGCCCTGGTCCCTGCACAATTGCCTTAATCCTGTGAGCTACCTTGAGACACTTCCAGCGATGGGAGCCAGCTGGAGTTGGGTTTCTGTTGTCCGTAATCCCAGTCAAACCAAAAAGTCTGCCCAGACAAGTCCTCAAGCCCCTTCAGCAGCCCAGAATTGATTTATCAGCCAAGACAGGCTCACAGGGGTGCCACATGGTGCCAGGGCCCAGCCCCACTGAAACATCCCCTAAGGGACATGAGCCAGTGAAGCCAACAGGATGGCTCCTCTCTAGATCCTGGATTTCCTTGTTGTCAGCACCACTTTGGTTCAGGAAATAGGATCAGGCTACCTGTGGGCCACAGAGGGTTCAGCAGAGAAGCCACTCAAAGGTCAGGATGATTCAGTCATTTCCCGAGCCCTTGTGGAAAGCCCACTATATGTCAGGTGCCAAGGACATGACAGTGAAGCAGCCAGACAAGATGCAACCATGCAGCTTGGCTTCTAGTGGGAGGAGCGAAACATAAACAAGTAAACAAAGAAATTCATGAATAAAAAAATAAAACAGGAAAACGGGAGTGTGTTACAGAGTGGAAAGCAAGGCTGGGCGTGGTGTCTCATGCCTGTAATCCCAGCACTTTGGGAGCCCAAGGCAGATGGATCACTTGAGGTCAGGAGTTCAAGACCAGCCTGGCCAACATGGCGAAACCCCATCTCTACTAACAATACAAAAATTAGCCAGGCACAGTGGTACCTGCCTGTAGTCCCAGTTACTCGCGACGCTGAGGCAAAAGAATCGCTTGAACCCAGGAGGTGGGGGCTGCAGTGAGCCGAGATCATGCCACTGCACTCCAGCCTGGGTGACAGTCAAAAAAAGAGTGGAAAGCAAAATAGGGTGATCATGGTGAACACTCTGAGGGGGTGACATTGGAGCTGACATCTGAACATGGAGAAGGACTCAGCCATGGAGGAAGAACATTCCAGGCAAAGGAACAGCAGGCACAAAAGCCCCAAGGTGGGAGAAGCTCAGCATCTGAGGAACAAAAGGAGGCTGGTGGCTGGAGTGGGAAGAACAGGGGGATGACAGAGATGAGGTCGGATTAACAGGAGCCCTATCACCGCAGCCTTGGGCTGCGCATGCCAAAGGGCAGATTGAGTCCTAAGAGCAAAAGGCAGGACTGCCTTGCAGGGTCCAGGGTGGGGACCAGGACAGCCTTACTTGTGATGCCAAAGATGCCAGAAAAAGCAAATGGCTCTCAGTCATGACCTTTTGGGGGAACCCTTGGACTGGGAACAGAACAGCAAGAGCTGGTACCACGTGACCTCAGGGGCTCCAGGATCGCTGGTGCAACCTGAGTGGTCAGGAGAGGCAGGTTCTGCTACAGAAACAAGCAAGCCCAAGATGCCCAAGGCATGAAACAACACGCTTCCTCTGTTGCTCATGGCCAGGACTCAGGCTGATGGGGCAGCTGCTTCTGGAACATTACAAAGTGGCTCTCACTTCTGCCCACATTTCACTGGCCAAAGCAAGTTAGGGCCACACTCAAACTAAAGTGGGTGGGGAAATACAATCCCATTAAGGGCCTGGAAGGCAGAGAGCTGGGAATTTCTGGGGAACAACATTAATGACTCCCACAGCCCCTTGGAGGCTCAGACACACACGATGGAGTTACCCAGGGTGAGTGGCAGAGTGGGCTGTAGACCCACCTGGACTCCTGGACAAGCACTCTCTGCCATGCCGCCCTCCCCTCCCCACGCTGCCTAGCCTCCTCCACTGCCTAATGACCACTAATAGCTTAATCTCCTAAGCCTCTCGGCCCCTTCTGCGCACCAGCATCTGCTCATCCTCCCAGCATCTCAGAGGAGGGATGGGGTGAATCCCCTGGTTACCACCCAGGGAACTAGGACACCCCTTCTTGCCCTTCTTCTCCCTTAGGACCAATGTCTGGGCCTTGAATAGACCACGTAGCTTGGGGAGGGGGTGGGAAGAGCCAGCACCACCCGGCCCTGGCAGCTGCATCAGCAGCTTAAGCAGGAACCACAGCAGGGCCTGGGCAGCTGCCAGGTTCAAGCCTAACCTCCCAGGCTTGTCCTGACAAATTGCCCTCCTAACATGTTCTGCTTCTGAAGCTGCTTCCCAGGGGTCCTCCCTGGGAAGGTGCCAGAAAAAGCAAGTGGCTCTCAGACACGACCTTTTGGGGGACCCCTTAGACTGGGAACAGAACGGTAAGAGCTGGCACCATGTGACTTTAGGGGCTCCAGAGACCACCGGTGCAACCTGAGTGCTCAAAAGAGGCAGGTTCTGCTGCAGAAACAAGCAAGCCCAAGACAGAAATGAGCAAGCCTCCTGCTCTCTCTGAGTCCAGCTGCCGTAGAAGTGTCAGGGACCAATGGTCCCCAGTGGACCCAGAGGCCTCTGTGGCCACCCTGCCCTGACCGCCCCATGAGCCACATCACAAGCCAAGGAGAAGTGCACCCCTCACCACCCTGGGCAAGTGCAGGAACTCTGAGGGACCCTCCCAACTGCCTCAGCCCCCTACAGGTGAGCCTGGGGCCACCAGCTCCAGCTCTCTGGCACGGTTGTTCCCTTCCCGCAGGGCCCTGCACCGTTGCTGCCTATTTGCACATCAGTCCCCCCGTCCAGCAGCCTCAGTCCCGCATCTCACTTCCCAGCCCAGTGCCCAGTAGGTCCTCAGCCAGCATTTCCTGATGCGTTCAATGCCCGGCAGGGGCCCAGCTGGCACAGGCTGGGCTGGTTGAGTTAACTCTCGCAGTGCCTGGAGGAGTCCTGGGAGGCAGCCAGATGGCTCAGGGCTCACCTCCAAAGCCAGCTGGAGGCGCTGGGAGGAGCTGCGAGAGCTAGGAAGGAAGGTTCCAGATAGAACCCTGAGGGGCAGAGTCCGGGCTGCGCCTCCCAGGGTATGGCCTCTCTACAGTCTCAGCCCTTCTGATGGGGTGGAGGGCTGAATCGGTCGGAGAAGTCTACAGACTGCGTGGCAAGATTCTACCCTGGGATGCAAGACCAGCCCTGGACTGACTCCCAAGGGACAAGCTGGCAGGGGCAGTCCGAGCTGGGCCTGGGAGGGCGGGCAGGGGTGCCACAGGCCTCTGGGCTGGGGGCTGGGGCTGAGCCTTGCCGAGGGAGCACAGGTACAGCCACACCATAGGCCTGGCTGGAGGGGCCACCTCAGGCCAGTGAGGCCATCAGATGCTACCTGGGGAGGCTATGTGGGCACTGCAGCGGGGGGCGGATGGGCCCCCCCAACTCCACCCCACCACTGACTCTGCCAGGTCCCTTCCCCACTGGAAGCTCAGCCCCTCCACCAAGCTGGCCCCTCTTTCACACAAGGACACACAAGGATGTGCACCTATGGTAAACAAAGGGCTATTTTTATAGCCTCATTGTTTCCTCTGGCAGCTTCCTAACTCCCCAGCCAAGGTACACCTCAGTCCTCCCTCCGGGCACACTGCAGACCTCCAGCTCTGCAGGCTCTGCAGGCTCCGCCCTGCCAGGTGCTGGCAGCTCCGGCCTCTACCACTCCTCAGGGGCTACTCAGAGGAGGCCAGGGCCTAGGGTGCAGCCAGGGCCCAAGGTGAGGAACTGCGGCCTCTTCCTTTTCTGCAGACGGAGGCCTGAGGCTGGGAAGCGGCACTGAGGGGGTCACGGGGCATCACCCATTGCCATGGGGGCATCTCAGCCGGGCCCACCTAGACCTATGCTGAGTCAGCAGCCTGGCCTCTTGCCCAAAGAGGTCAAGTGTTGGGGGGTGGCCGTGCTCTGCCCCAGGGCTAGAGTAGCCTGGGCGTGGAGGCAAAAGAAAGAAAGCAGACCAGACCGTCAGTTTTAGTGTTTTGAAATTCTGTCCAGACAATACACCCCCTTATTGCCTGAACCCCAGGCAGGCTGCTCCCCCGTCCGTGCCCCCCCACCCTTGGCTCACCACTGCCGGTGCCCACCCACTGAATCCAGATAACAGCCAATGAGGCAGTTGCCATGATTGTTCCCACGTTCCAGATTAGGAAACAGGCTCGGAAACGTTGAGTGATTTGCCCACGACACAGTCACTGGCAGAGTCTGGATTCGATCCCAGGTCTGCAGTTCCGGAGCTCGGAGTCCAGGCCCTGCCTCCTTGGGCAGGATGTGGGCCTCCCCCCACAGCAGCCATGCTCCCAGCCTCCCCATCTTTGGGGTGAGGGGTGCAGAGTCT
Organism: Symphalangus syndactylus; assembly: GCF_028878055.3. Classification (NCBI taxonomy): domain Eukaryota; kingdom Metazoa; phylum Chordata; class Mammalia; order Primates; family Hylobatidae; genus Symphalangus; species Symphalangus syndactylus. Next base: position 27,031,248 of record NC_072444.2, on the reverse strand, counting down.
TGGGGCCCTGGAGGGCTAGGAAGGCAGGAGGAGGGGCTGGCCGGGAGGGAGGGGTTCTGGGGCCCAAGATGGCTCTGTCTTCCTCCTCCTCTTCCTCCTCCTCCTATTTGCTCTGAGGCAGAGCCGGCTGCCGCTGCCGTGAGAAGGAGCCGCTGGCTGTGATGGGTTTTTTTTAACCACTTGATCATGATCGAGGATTTAATTTTATCCCCTTTCCTGACTGGCTGTGATTCTATTTGGAGTTTAAGCACGAGGCGAGCAGGAGGGTCCCTGGAAAACAAGACTCCCACTCCCAGGCTCTGCCGAGGTCCCTCCGTGACAGAGTCCACCCTGAGGGGCACCCTTCTCAGCTGGCAGGTTTTGGGGAAGGTGGAGGGGCTCTGCTCCAGTGAGCACCCGTCCCCGAGGCAAAGCAGCTCAGCAGAGGGAGAGGCTCAGGGCAGGGGCTGGGGAGCTGGAGGCAGCTCTGGCCTTGGCTTCTACAAAGGGATCATCTGGGCTCCTTCATCCTCATCAAAGAAGCGTTTTCTAAGCACCTCGCGGGACCTGGGGCTGTGCACCTCCCCACACCAAAGGCTGCTGACAAGTCCTCGCTCTGTGTGACTTTTGAGTAGAGAGGATGGGGTGGAGGGACACCCACTATGGTGACTTAACAATGACCCTATGTCCTGACCCCCCACTGGTCACAGGTCACTCTGCTAAGCATGTCATATGCATTATCTCATTAGTTGTCACCAACAACCTATGGCCCTGATGCTCTTATTGTTTCCATTTTTTTCAATAAGATTCATCATTCACCCCAAGTCACACAGCTGCCAAGTGACAGACTCAGTCCTGCCTCCAGTCGGCCTCCACAGTTCCCTCTCTAAACCATGATGTCTCCCCAGCCCCCAGCTATGTGGACATAAAGATTTATGCTGTGGAGGCAAACAGTCCTCGAAGATTTAAAGTGGAAGAGGAACTTCTGGCAAAACCAGCTTAGCTTGGAGGTGAAGTGCTAGGTCTGCATGGGAGGCTTCAGAGAGATCCAGGGAGCTTCGGGGCAGCCTAGGAACAGACCTTGCACGTGACTGAGCATGCACCTTCACACAGGTACCATCCAGTCAACACTAGCTGCGTTGTTAAGACTGGGACACATGGCCGGGCCCGGTGGCTCACGCCTGGCCAACATGGTGAAACCTCATCTCTACTAAAAATACAAAAATTAGCTGGGTGTGGTGGTGGGTGCCTGTAATCCCAGCTACTCAGGAGGCTGAGGCAGGAGAACTGCTTGCACCCGGGAGGCGGAGGCTGCAGTGAGCCGAGATCGTGCCACTACACTCCAGCCTGGGTGACAGAGTAAGACTCTGTCTCAAACAAACAAACAAACAAAAACAAACAAACAAACAAAAAACCGAGACATAGGAGACACCTGTGAAAGATGTTTGTGAAGATCCACCTCCTTCCACCGGAAGCAGCATGGTCAAGACCAAGGGTCAGGCAGTGGAAACTCTCAGAGGCTCTGGGTCTAAAGTCACCTCCTCTGGGGTTGCACAGGGCGAGGCGGGGCTCCCACGGGTGTGCAAGCAGGGACGGCCACCTGTTGCACACACACCTAACCTAGGGGCTCTGGAAGAGAAGTAGACGGCGCAGGGTGGGTAGGGCGTGGCTCGTCCCTGTGTCAAGAGCGCTCATGACTTCTGTGCTGGCAGGACTGTAAGGCCCCTCTGGGAACCATCTGTGATGGGGAAGGTTCCAATGTCAAGGAGAAAAGTGAAAGCAAGATACTAGTTGATATTCAAAAGGCATTTCACTGCCCTTGTCCCTTCAGAAGGACTTTCTTCAAATTAGAACTGACCCCTAACTTGCCCTGCAAGTCCCCCCAAATCTGAACATCAGTTGTTTCCCAGAAGATCAAGTGCTTTCAGTGGACAATGCAGAGCGGGGAAACGTTTTCTCAACACAGCCTCAGGTTAGTCAGTTAGTCTGGGTGCATTTTATCCTCTGGGAAATGGAAAGGGTTGGGTGGCCATGGGCAACCCGGAAGAGGGAGGGAGGGAGAGAGAGAAAGACAGAGGGAGAGAGAGAGAGAGAGAGAGAGAAAAACGAACCTGCCCTGCCCAAGCAAAGGCGGCAGGCACGTGGGTGGTGTCAGGAGTGCCCCGGGGCCAGAGTTTCCCCTACCACCAATGGAGGGGGTCAAATTCCTTGCTAAAAAGACCCTCTTCAAAGGCTGGGGCCAGCTTGGATTCTCAGTGCTGGTATTTACCTGCAGGGACGGGGAGAAGAAGCACTTCACTCATTCTCAACTGCCTGCCCCCAAGCCTGGGAAACACCAAGAGGCACAGCCCTCAGCCTCCCCACTCCAGGCTCAGCCTGGCCCCCTGCTGTCTCTGGCCGCAGCAGTCCCAGCGCCGCCTGTTGGGGTCGTTACCCCATCCCGTACCTGGGAAGGTGACCCAGGAGGTTGCCTGCTGTGTGGGCTGAGGGACCCCGAAAGACCCAAGGCTCTCCCCGGTGTTTTTCCTTTGCCTGCTGAAGTGTCCCCGACTCATTTACGTGGCCTACTTCTCATGACAGTTTAGGCAGCTGACAGGTTAGACAGCACCGGGAGGACGATCCCGCTTGGCTCCAGTTTCCAACCTCTCTGCTGGGGGCTGGGCAGGTGGGACTAGGGCCAGCCGGTCAGTACCTTGAACTACTCAGTGGCTCAGCTTAGAAGAGCTGATTAACTACAAGGCTGACAGTGTCACTCAGAGCACTGGGCAAGGGGTGGAATCTGCACATAATCTACCTACCATGGACCTTTGGATGTGTGCCTCTATGTAACTTCTGGTTAACACAGCAATCTTTATTTGTCTTTCTCCCAATGACTACAAACTCCTTTCTGGACAAGAAGTTACAGAAAAAGGCAGATCAACTTAATATAAGGATAAGCATAGGTTACATGAACATGGTCTGGACTAACTTGTGAGGTAGTGAGCTTCCCAACTCTAGAGAGTATTCAGGCAAAGCCTGGACAAGGTCTTTTCAGAAATGTTTCAGAGAGGCATGCACATCTGGCTACTGCATGGGTTGCTACAAGACCCAATATCTCCCCCAACACAAAGATTTAATGATGTTGGTTGTGCCATTGTACTCATATTCTGTAAACTCCATAGCCTCTAGGACCCAGTGAAATTCTTTGAAAAGGAAATGAAGCAGTGAGACTATGTAAACAGAAAAAAAAAAAAAAAAAAAAAAAAGACCCAAAAATGAGATTATGAAGGGTGGAAATGAAAATTTCTAGAAAATGCTTCCAAAGCAAAAATTATTGAAGCAGAAATGATTTCAGCTTCCAAACTTGTACATACAGCTAAAAACCAATATATCTTCCACTTCTGGGATGGTGGAAGGGACAGATATTCTGTTTGGGTGTCTGTAACAAGCATTCTAAAACCGGTGCCATCACATCAGGATGTTGGGGTGCCTAGGATGGTGGGGTCCCCACATCCTTATGGAGTGCTTAGTGTCTTTTCACAGGTGTGGAAGACAAGGTTGCCTCTAAAGTTTACTGATCTCAGTTGAATCTGGAATGACGTTTAGAATCTCCAGGTCAAAAAGGAGGTTCAACCTTCCTAACGACCCTTGAGCTGGGCTGGGTAGATCTAGAAATTCTTCCAAACCCTGAGCTCAACTCAGGTCACAGACACTTATCAAACTTGGTGTTGTCCTTCCTGGCTGCGCCTCCCTGGGAAGGAGGGGCCCCCGCAGCAGCAGAGCCCACGTGATGTGGGGAAATCAGTCAGAGCACCTGATTCCGAGGGAGAAACCAGCTCAGCTCACACGCCAACCTATGAAAATTCTTTATTGTTAATTTCTTTCTCCAACAGATATATTTTTAGTTGAAATATGAAGCCACAGCAACACTTTGACTTTTCCTCTTCAGAAGATGAGACAGGCCAGGGTCGTCATTGTTACAAAAGCAAGGCCTGTGATCATGACAAGGACAGGCTGGGGCAGAGACCACACGTTCAACCAGGTATCCACCGGGTGTGGGCCCTTTATAGGAGCTACAAAGAGGGGGCAGCCAGCAATGTGGCCTCGACACCAGACTCCAGGCACTCCAACCTGGAGGAGGGCGACGAAAGAACTCACCTTTCCCAAGGGGCTCAGCCAGACCTCCAGGCCCCTGAGCTGGGAGAGTGCGTGTGTGTGCACGTGTGTATATGAGTGTGCACACGGGTGTGCTCGCTCACACAGCACATGCACACATGCGCTACCCCTCCTGAGATGCTCTCAGGTCCCTGCCAGGGTAGGGTTGTAGCTGTGTTCCCCATAGCTGACTGTCAGCTAACCAGGGCTAGGGGTGAGTGCATGGTGGAGGACACAGGGTCTTAGCCTGATGCTCGAATCCTCCTTCTGGAACAGGCTGATGGTGCCAGAGCACAGCATGAACCACCCACCGACCATGGGGCTCTCCAGGGGTGGGTCATTTGGCTCCTGTGCACTTCATGACACTCAGGAGCCCCTACGGCCCGAGCCCCAAGCCCTGAGAAAGGGGAAAGATTTGGTTCTGAGAGGGTACCCCTGGCTCTGGGCACCTAGGGGCCTCAGCATCTACCAGCGTAGGGGAGGGTGGCGGCCCCCTTCCTGAGGACTGCATCTTTCTCCAACCCCTCTCCCCAGATCCCACACCTGCCAGTGATCTAGGGAGATAGGAGGACCACCTCCCTTCCAGGGAAGGGGGTGGCAGGTAGAAGGACTTAGGGTTGGTGCAGGAACACTAGACCTGCCCCTCACCCCCTACCTCCAGGACTGCCATTCTGAACTGCAATTCTGGGCCTCAGTTTGGCTTAGGGGCCAGTCTGAAGGGACTTGCTTGGTGAAGGCCCAGCCAGCTGTCCCAGTGGCATTTCATAAACAAACGATACTGTCCCTTCCAGGCTGACCTAGAGAGAGACCCTTCCAAAGGCAGTGGAGTGGAGGGCATGGGCCTCCGATGAGAGAACTCCAGAGCTGGCCGGGACCTACTGCACTGGCAGCAGACCGGTAGGAGCCTGGCTGGGGTAGGTCAGGGGTTGGTGTTTGGAGCTGGAAGTCTCCTGGGCCTTGTGAGCCAAGCTGGGGATTTTATGTGGGTTCTGGGCTCCCAAGCAGAGACCTCCGTTAGATGATCTCCAGAGTCTTTGGGGTCTTACACTGGGAGAAGCTCCTCCTCTTTCCAAGATGACCCCCAAAATGAGGCCTCAGGAAGTGGTACACAGAGGGATGGCCAAGAGGACAGAGCTGGGTGGTATGCCTCTGCTGGGCCCGGCCCGGCCGGCAGGGCCTGGACGGTGCCTCAGCAATCCCCTTCTCACCAAGGGACGCTGGCTGGTTGCCAGCTCATGCAGGCAATGCACATAAATCCCGCCTAACGGTTACCTCTAGGCCCTGGGCTGCTCGTTCAAGACGACACAAAGCTCCTCAGGGGCCCAACTTTCCAGCTGTGGACCCTGCTCAGGGTTCTCGGGGTCCTCTTGCTGGTGGAGGCAGGTGTACTCATTAAAGCAAATGTACTCCCCAGGTGGACCCTCAGGCCCAGAGCCGGCAGCAGAGGGGGGTGAATCCATGGCAACAGGAGTCACAGGTGAACCAAAGGGAAACCAAACACACGCATCGAAAGCCAATCAAACACAAACCCCAAATGTGAAGGCAGCAGCAAGTTCTTTGTGTAATAAATATTGCAAAGCGCACTTGGTTTCTTTCTTTTCAAGTCAAATATAACGACTAATGTCCCAGACCCTGTTTTCTGCATTCAAAATAGGGAAGCTGTTGATATCAGCAGAACACCTGCAGCCAATCAAAGAAAAAAAAACCGTTTCCCATTAACCAGCCAATCACAGTCCCTTTCCAGTTTAAGCAGCCAATCAGACCTCTTCACATTTCTAAAAAAATGACCTACCTAAAGCACCAGAGCTCGGAGAGCTTCCAGGGAAGCCAGATACCGAGGCGCAAATTTTTTAAAAAATAAGAGTCAGAAATAAAAATAAAAGGTTTCTGTTGGTCAAGATTTAAAAAATAAAAAAGTTTCTTCCTGCAGCCAATCACAAGTCCATCCCTTTAAGCCAATTATAAACGCACCACTGGTGTCTCCCTTGATGCCAGCCCCACTGAGTAGCTGTGAGGTGGGGTGGGGCAGGGCAGGGTTGGGTAGGGGAAGGGGGAGGTGGGACAAAGGGGTCTGCTGCCACTCAGCCAGCCCAGGAGCCACACAGATCTCTTGGCCCTCAACAGCATCCAGGGTGTTCCAAGGGCTTTGCAGCTACTGCCTCCGGTCTTCCGTCTCCGACCTGGAAAACGCCATCACCACGTCCTCTGCACCTGCAGATAAGGCGACAAGGATCGCTGATGGGGCTCCCAGCATTGGCTTGCGAACAGGACAAGCAAGGAGGCTGTGGCCAAGCTGCAGCCCCCGCCCACCAGGATCGCGGCACTCTCTGAGGACAAAGTACTTTGGAGGAAGTCTTCCTCCCCTCTGGTCTTCCCTGCCTCCTGGCTGGGGACAAGGCTTGCAACCCTGCTGTAGGGCTGCAAGGCAGGGCTGCCAGGGTGAGGCTCACAGGCTTGCTCAAGGCTACATAGCTGACAGGTGAGCCATGATGAGGCCCCAGGTGACCTGGAGCAGGGGGCTCAGCTCTGCTCACAGCCCTTGCTCCAGAGTTACCAAAGCCAGAGGTGGGGTAGCCCTTGGGAACCTCCCTCTTTCTTCTCAAAACTCGCATCTTGATGCCTTCAGAGGGTCTGGCTCACTGTGGTTTTAAATAGCCATTCCTCTTTGCAGCAGCTTCTCCTTCACCCAAACCCAACACCTCTTCCAAGAAGCATGGCCGGGCCCACGTCCAGCCTACTGTCCGCCTGGCTCTGACTGAGACAGATAAGCCCACAATCCTTCTTTTTCTTTTTCTTTTTTCTTTCTTTTTTTTTTTTTTGTGTGATATGGAGTCTCGCTCTATCACCCAGGATGGAGTACAGTGGCACAATCTCGGCTCACTGCAACCTCTGCCTCCCGGGTTCAAGCGATCCTCCTGCCTCAGCCTCCTGAGTAGCTGGGATTACAGGTGTGTGTCACCACGCCCGGCTAATTTTTTTGTATTTTTAGTAGAGATGGGGCTTCACCATGTTGGTCAGGCTGGTCTCAAACTCCTGACCTCATGATCCACCCACCTTGGCCTCCCAAAGTGCTGGGATTATAGGCATGAGCCACCATGCCCAGCCAATCCTTCTTTTTCTTAATCCTGAATTTGAGATTCTGGCCCAGGCACTTGTGAAATCACTTCCTTTGTCTTGTTTTCCAGACGACAGGCGCTGATGAGTGGCCAGGATAGGCAGTGGCAGGAGGGCAAAGCTCGAAACGCTGACCTGCTGCCCACACCCACAACTGCCTGGGGAGTTAGGTGCTGACATGGCCGGGGAGGGGCTGTGGGCCAGGAGGTGACCTGTAGCGCCCCACCCTGACTCCCTGACCCGGTCCTGCTGCTCTTGCCCCCTTTGTAAAAGGGCAGATCTTCACTTTGCCCCAAAAAGTACCAGTCTGGCTGCCCATGGTCTTTCTGACATCCTGTCTGTGCTATTGCAGGCATTCTCTCTGGGAGGGGGTGGATCGGAATAGGAGAGACAGGAAAGGCCACCTGAGGGTGGGCCGGTGTGGGGGGTGTGAAGTGAGGCTCCTGGCATGTGAAATAGAGTCAGCAGAGTGAGCCGGCCTCCACTCAGTGAGCCAGGTCTCCCCCACAGCCGGCATGTGCTGACCTCCTTCCAACTGCTCTACCAAGAGAGGGAGGACGCGCCCAGCCGTCAGGAGGGCCAGAGATGGAGGGCCCAACTACAAGGATGCAATGCACAAGACACACCTTCCACTTGGCACTAGAGCACCAAGGTGCTGCCAAGGGAATAAGCCTTGTCACCTCCCACTGCCAGCCCGCCTTCATGGGGTTCTGGCTTTACCAGCACAACCTTCATTGCTCAGAAGGGAAATAAGCATCTAGAAAGGGGCACGAGTTGTCCGGCTCCCTAGGATGGGGCTCCCTCGCTTGGGAAGCCCTATGAATCCTTCCCCTGTCTTCTCGGGAACATTCTGTTTTCGCCTGAGCCCTAGGACCACGCAGTATCACTGCAGGCAGAATTTTCCTAGCAACCACAGAATCGAAGATTACATCATCCCCTGCATGGCAGCTGAGCTGGTTACCTAACAGATGCCGACTTTTCCTGAGTGCTGCTTGCCCAGCTCGCTAATCAGAAGGGGGCTGACAAGAGTCTGTGAAAGGGGAGTTGTCAGCAGAAGATGCCTTAGTGGCAGTGATGGTGGCAGCCCGCTCACTCCTCTCCCTGCCTGCCCCGTGGCCTTTCGCTCAGGGACCTTGGGCCTCTGTAGTGAGCTGCAGGCACAAAAATAGCCCTGGATGCCCCAGGAGGGAATGGTGCATCTACAGAGGGAATGGGCCATTGGCTCCTCAGAGGAGCCCAGACCTGGGGACCAGGACTCCCGACTCCACAGCCTGCCCAGTGTGTGTGCCTGTCCTGTGCTCTGAGGGTGGGAAGGAAGTAATCTTCTCCAGGTCACACAGGGACTCTGATGGCTATTTAACAAGACACTTGAAGCAAAGGATTTGCAAGAGTCCTACCCTTCCCACATTGCCAGCTGCCACCCCCTTCCCTGGTGGCATTTATAGAGCCTCCCACTGTGCTGCTGGAGCCCTGCAGAGAGGAAAAGGCCTGCGGAGCTGCGGCCTGTCTGTGCTCTCTTCTGTTCCTTAAGGATATTATCCAGGCTTACCACAAGGATCTGCTTTCCTTTGGGATGAAAAAGAAGGCAGGCTCTCAGTTCTTCCAGAGCATTCTCTGACCTATCCTTGTCACTGGTCAGCCAGGTATTTGTCATTCAATGAGATCTGGCCATGAACCTGACAGGCCTCTGACCGAGGACACTGGTTCCCCTTTTCCTCTTCTCTATGAAATTTGGGCCAGTTACTGAATAGGGAGGGTGAGCTGTTACATTATGATCATGACTCGATCCCTCAGAGCTGGAGTTTTAGAGCCAGGAAGGACCTCAGAGGTTGAGTCCTACAGTCTTTCCTTTGAAGACCAGCATATGGCAGCTCCCTCAGGTAGTCTCACTGTCTTGGATGCACTGCAAAGAAGGCAGCAGGCCAGCCCACTGCCTCCAGGCTGCCAGCTGGCTTTTCCTATCCTGTTTTACAGATGAAGCTCTGTCTTCCTCCTTGGTACCTCTGTTGACACTGTCTGAACTTGAGCTCAGAGCTTCTATTTGTCCCTTCCCACCAGATGCAAGTGAGCATAGGAGGGGAAAGGTTGATCTGTGTCTCCTGTTCCACACTCTAACACATTAAAAGATAAGGAGAGCCAAAACCCAATGACAGTATCATGAGAAAAGAGAACTACAGCTGAGTATCTCACATGAATATAGATGCAAACACACCCAACAAAATGCTAGCAAACTGAATACAACAACATATAAAAAGGATTCTATACCCTGACCAGGTGAGATTTATCCCAGGAATGCAAGGTTGGTTTAACATCTGAAAATCAATGACTGTAAAACACCATATCAATAGGATAAAGGACAAAAACCATACAGGAAAAGCAGCTGATGAAATCCAACATAATAAAACCACTCAACAAGGCTGGGTGCGGTGGCTCACGCCTGTAATCCCAGCACTTTATTGGGAGGCAGAGGTGGGCGGATCACCTGAGGTCAGGAGTTCGAGACTAGCCTGGCCAACATGGTGAAACCCCATCTCTACTAAAAATGCAAAATTAGCCAGGCATGGTGGCACATGCCTGTGTTACTTGTGAAGGCTGAGCCAGAAGAATCGCTTGAAGCTGGGAGGCGGAGGTTGCAGTGAGCTGAGATCACGCCATTGTACTCCAGCCGGGCAACAAGAGCGAAACTCCGTCTCAAAAAAAAAAAAAAACCCCCACTCAACAAACTAGAAGACAACATCCTCAATCTGATAAACGGCATCTATGAAAATCCCACAGCTCTTATCATATTTGTGGTGAAAACTCTCCCTACCAAGATTATGAACAAGAAAAGGATGTCCGCTTTCACCATTCTTATTCAATATTGTCTTGAGGTTCATTCCAGGTTAGGTAAGTTAAGAAAAAGAAATAAAAGCCATCCAGATTGGAAAGGAAGAAGTAAAACTATCCCTATTTGTAGATGACATGATCGTATATGTAGAAAATCATAAGGAATCCACTAAAAAAAAATTTTTTTTTTTTTTTGGAGATAGGGTCTCACTCTGTCACCCAGGCCAGAGTGCAGTGGCATAATCTTGGCTCACTGCAACCTCCACCTCCCAGGCTCAAGCAATCCTCCCACCTCAACTTCCCGAGTAGCTGGGACTATAGGTGTGTGCCACCACATCTGGCTAATTTTTGTATTTTTTGTAGAGATGGGGTTTTGCCATGTTGTCTAGGCTGGTCTCAGGCTCCTGAGCTCAAGTGATCTGCCCACCTTGGCCTCCCAAAGTGCTGGGATTACAGGCTTGAGCTACTGCACCTGGCCCACTAAAAAACTATTAGGACTAATAAACAAGTTAAAGGTACAGGATACAAGGTCAATATACAAAAATCAATTGTATTTTTATACACTAGCAATGAACAATCAAAGTAAAATTAAGAAAATGATTCCACTTATAATTGCATTAATCATAATAAAACACTTAGGAATAAATTTAACAAAGTGCAAATTTTTGTGCTTTGAACAGTACACAATATTACTGAATAAAATTCAATACATGATCTCTATCAAAATCCCTTTCTTGGGGAGTTTGTAAAAATTCCCTTTTTTTTTTTTTTTTTTTTGTAGAAATTGACAAGTTGATCCTAACATTCCTATGGAAAGGCAAGGGACCCAGAATATCCAACACCACCTTGAAAAAGAAGAACAAGTTGGACTCACACTTCCCGATTTCAGAACTTACTACAAAGGCAAGGTCAACGAGACTGAGTGGTACTGGCATAAGGACAGACATATAGATCAGTGGAACAAAAATGAGAGTTCAGAAATAAACCCTCCGACTTACGGCCAGTTGATTTTTGACAAGGGTGCCAAGACAATTCAGTGGGGAAGAAATGAACAAATGGGTGGTGGGACAACTGGATATTCACATGCACAGGATGAAATTGGACTCTTACCTTGCAGCATCTAAAAAAATTAACCTGAAATGGATAAATGACCTAAATGCAAGAGATAAAGTTATAAAAATCTTGGAAGAAAATATAGAAACAAATTTTCATGACCTTGGGTTAGGAAATGATTTCCTTTTTTTTTTTTCCTTCTGGACAGGGTCTTGCTCTGTCACGCAGGCTAGAGTGCAGTGGTACAATCAGCACTCAAAGCAGCCTTGACCTTCTGGACTCAATTGATTCTCTCACCTCAGCCTCCTGAGGAGCTGGGACCACAGGCCCACACTGCTACATCCAGCTAATTAATTTTTTTTTGGCCAAGGTGGGCAGATCACTTGAAGTCAGTTTGAGACCAGCCTGATCAACATGGTGAAACCCCATCTCTACTAAAAATATCAAAAAATTAGCTGGGCGTGGTGGCGCATGCCTGTAGTCCCAGCTACTCGGGAAGCTGAGGCACGAGAATTGTTTGAACCCAGGAGCTGGAGGTTGCAGTGAGCTGAGATCGCACCACTGCATTCTAGTCTGGGCGACAGAGCGAGACTCTGTCCCAAAAAAATAAATAAATAAATAGGCCGGGCGCGGTGGCTCACGCTTGTAATCCCAGCACTTTGGGAGGCCGAGGCGGGCGGATCACGAGGTCAGGAGATCGAGACCACAGTGAAACCCCGTCTCTACTAAAAATACAAAAAAAATTAGCCGGGCGTGGTGGCGGGCGCCTGTAGTCCCAGCTACTCGGAGAGGCTGAGGCAGGAGAATGGTGTGAACCCGGGAGGCGGAGATTGCAGTGAGCCGAGATTGCGCCATCGCACTCCAGCCTGGGTGACAGAGCGAGACTCCGTCTCAAAAAAAAAAAAAAAAAAAAATAAATAAATACATAAATAAATAAAAGAAAAATTGTTTTGACAGATGGGGTGTCTTCCTATGTTGCCCAGGCTGGTCTTGAACTCCTGGGCTCAAGCCATTCTCTTGCCTCTGCCATGTAAAGTACTAGGATTACAGGAATGAGCCTCTACACCTGGCAGGAAATGGTTTCTTAGTTATGATATCTAAAGCACAAGCAATAGAAGAAAAAAATAAATAAAGATAACTTTATCAAGATTAAAAACTTTTCTGTTTCAAAAGAACCATCGAGAATGTGAAAAGACAACACGCAGAATGAAAGAAAATATTGACAAATCATATATCTGGTAAGGGACTGCTACGCAAAATACATAAAAAATTCTTTTCTTTTCTTTTTTTTTTTTTTTTTTGAGAGGGAGTCTCACTCTGTCGCCCAGGCTGGAGTGCAGAGGCATGATCTCAATCTCACCGCAACCTCCGCCTCCCGCATTGAAGAGATTCTCCTGCCTCAGCCTTCAGAGTACCTGGGATTACAGGCGCCAGCTACCATGCCCGGCTAATTTTTGTATTTTTAGTAGAGACGGGGTTTCACTATGTTGGCCAGGCTGGTCTCAAACTCCTGACCTTGGGTGATCCATCCGCCTCAGCCTCCCAAAGTGTTGGGATTAAAGGCATGAGCCACCATGCCCAGTCCATAAAGAACTCTTAAAACTCAGTAATAGGCTGGGTGCAGTGGCTCACGCCTGTAATTCCAGCACTTTGAGAGGCCGAGATGGGGGATCACCTGAGGTCAGGAGTTCGAGACCAGCCTGGCCAACATGGTGAAACCCAGTCTCTACTAAAAATAAAAAATTAGCAGGGTGTGGTAACACGCGCCTGTAGTCCCAGCTACTCGGGAGGTTGAGGCAGGAGAATTGCTTGAACCCAGAAGGCAGAGGTTGCGGTGAGCTGAGATCACGCCACTGCACTCCAGCCTGGGTGACAGAGTGAGATGCCATCTCAAAAACAAAACAAAACAAAGCAAAACAAAAAAACTCTCAATAATAAAAAAGTGGAGAAAACCCCAATTTAAAAAAATGGGTGGCTGGGCGCGGTGGCTCACGCCTGTAATCCCAATACTTTGGGAGGCCAAGATGGGCAGATCACAAGGTCAGGAGATCAAGACCATCCTGGATAACACGGTGAAACCTGTCTCTACTACAAATACAAAAAATTAGCCGGGTGTAGTGGCAGGCGCCTGTAATCCCGGGAGGGACTGTTGTACTCAGGAGGCTGAGGCAAGAGAATGGCGTGAACCCGAGAGGCAGAGCTTGTAGTGAGCCAAGATGGCACCACTGCACTCCAGCCTCGGTGACAGAGTGAGACCCTGTCTCCAAAAAAAAAAAAAAAAAAAAAAAAAAGCCAGGCACAGTGGCTCACGCCTGTAATCTCTGCACTTTGGGAGGCCGAGGCGGGCAGATCACCTGAGGTCAGGAGTTTGAGACCAGCCTATCTAACGTGGTGAAACTCCATCTCTACTAAAAATACAAACATTAGCCAGATGTGGTGGTGCGCTCCTGTAGTCCCAGCTACTTGGGAGGCTGAGGCAAGAGAATCTCTTGAACCCAGGAGGTGGAGGCTGCAGTGAGCTGAGATCACGCCATTGCACTCCAGCATGGGCGACAGACCAAGATTCCGTCTCAAAAACAACAACAACAACAAAAACCCAAAGCTATAATGATAAACCATTTCACATCTACTAGAATCAAAAAGACAGATGAGAACAAGTGTTGGCCAGTTTGTGGAGCAATTGGAACCCTCATCCATTCATTGCTGGTGGGAGTGTCAGGTGGTGCAGCTGCCAAGCCTGCTCCACAGTCTTTCCCATCTCAGCTGATGGCACCTCCATCCTCCTGTTGCTCAGGTCAGAAGTCCTGGGGTCTTCCCAACTCCTCTGTCATACATAAACTCCACACACAATGCATCAGCAAATCCCATTGACTCTACTTCTCTACTTATAAGGTAGATGCTAAGTACATCACCACTTCTGCCACCACCACCCTGGTCTGGGGTGGGTGGACTCCTGAATCCTCGCTTGCCTTGACCTCCTCTCGCTGGCCCCTGATGGTCCATTCTCCACATAACAGCCAGGGGGAAGTTGTTAGAAACCTAAGTCAGCTCCTACCATGCCTTTGCTCAAAACCCTCCAGAAGCTTCTACTGCAAGACTGCTCATCATATTCAAGGCCAATGCCCACCTCCTCACTGTGGCCAGCAGGACCCACACACGCTGGTCTCTGACTGCCACTTCGCCTCCCTTTACAACACACCTCTCACCACTCACTGCGCCAGCTACATAGGCCCCTGGCCGTCCTTCAAGCACAAGTCCTTACACCCCAGGGCCTTTGCACCTGCCGCTTCCGTTGCCTTGATGTTGTTCTCCAAGTTTATCTCATGGTTCTTGCACTTCATAGAGGCCCTCCCTGAACACAACTTCTAAAATGGCCCTTGTCTCAATCCTTCAGGTGAATGAGGTCTTCAGCACCCTCAGTGCTACCCACAGAGCTCTATATTGAGCTGACCTTCCTTTCTCCACTGGAACGTACATCTCATGTGATCGGGACTTTGTTTTGTTCACTGACATAGTCACAGTATCTGGGCAAGTACCTGGGACACAGGATGAATCTTTACAGATGAGGAACCTGAAACTCAGAGAGACAAAGCAACTCAGTGAATCAGAGGCAGAGAGACGACCCAGATCTAGACTCCAAAGCCCATGCCTTCACCCTAGAAGGAGAAAGGAAACCACGGACCTCTCCAGTCACCCAGAGCACTAAGGCTCATCTGGCCTCCTAGCATCTTAGTTCCATCTTAGTTCCATCAGAATGGAACTAAGAACCAGGGCTTAAAAACACCACCAAAGCAACCCAGGGACACCTTGGAGATAATTCAACATGGAACCCAGAGTGCCAACCTGGGAAGAGCCCTGGCCCTGGCCCCCTGCCCCCACCTGGTCCCCACTCCTATCTCCCCTGAGCCCTGCTCCTTATCTCTGCCTACTGCCCTACCAGACACCTCACTAGTCCCCTGGCTCACCTGCCCTGGAAACCAGGGCCAGGACACTGGTGAGGGCGCAGCTTTCTAAACCAGGGCAGGGTATCCAGCAGGCCCTCCCATCCCATGCCCAATGCCAGCTTTGCCCCTTTAGTGGAGTCCAGTCAATTGACTGGGGAGAAAAAATGACAAATATGCAGGAGCTTAGAAAAGGGAAGCTGGCCCCTAGCTGGGGGCGGGAGAGAGACAATGGGAGCTCAGGATGAACTCCCACCAGCATGCTGGAACCAGCTCTGCTCCCACCAACACTCACCCTAGGCCTGGCCTGGCTCACTCAGGCTTTTGGAAAAAGCATCCTGGGGGCCTCTGACAACTCCTAAAGTCTGCTGAGAATCACTCTTGCTATTTGAGACTCTTAAGCTGAAGTCTTTCAAAGGTCCTTTCCTGAATATACTGGGCAGCTCAATGCATTTCCTGAACTGCCAGGGCAGGCTGCTATTGGCCCTGCAGGATTACAGCTGGATCAGCAATAGTGGATGAAAGAGAGGAACATGGAGATGCTAAAGCCCCAAGGCCAATCCACGGAGCAAGGGCATTTCACAGACCTGGGTGGGGAAATCCTGGCGGAGCCTAGCGCTGCATTAGCTCCTAATTTGCAAACTTGGAAACAGGCCAGTCCCAGGCCACATGGGTGAAATGTAGCAGACAAAGGCCTGTGACCCTGATCTGTAGACCCTGTTCCCACCTCCAGGGTGCCTCCCTGGACTATCCAACATGGTGGGGTCTGCTTTCACAGCCAAGAGGAGGGCTCAGTCCTGGCTTCATTTCACCAAAGCATCTGGGTGTGGGAGGGACAAGCTCACCTCCTACCCTGGGGAACCTCTCCAGACCCAGGATCCTGCAAAGTCCAACTCAGCACAGGTGCTCAGAGGTGGCCAGGGAGAAAGAAAACAGACCTGAGCACAAGTCCTTCCTCCAAAATTGATGAGGGTACAAAAAAGCCTGCCTAAACTCCCAAAGGCCGTAGGCCCTGCAGGCCCTGCAGGCTCTGCAGACCAGGCAGGGCACAGCACTGTACAAGGTCACTGGAGAAAAAGGGGAACTTCAGTCACAGATGGACACTCCTGCATCACCCAATTCAGAACCAGGATTCTAGGCTGGGTGTGGTGGCTCATGCCTGTAATTCCAGCACTTTAAGACGCTGAGGCCAGTGGATCACCTGAGGTCAGGAGTTCAAGACCAGCCTGGCCAACATGGTGGAACCCCGTCTCTACTAAAAAAAAAAAAAAAAAAAAAAAAATTAGCTGGGCGTGGTGGCATATGCCTGTAGTCCCAGCTACTTGGGAAGCTGAGGCAGGAGAGTTGCTTGAACCTGGGAGGCGGAGGTTGCAGTGAGCCGAGATCACACTACTGCATTCTGCATTCTGCATTCTGGCATGAGCAACAGAGCAAGACTTCATCTCTCAAAAAAAAAAAAAAAAAAAAAAAGAACCAGGATTCTTCCAGGCCCAGCTCCCCACAACCATGTGCCCTGGGGACAGGGAGCTTCTGCCACATCATCCTGCAAGACCACTGAAATCCTCACCACCCCCCTTCCTTGCTGGCCAGAACTTTCCAGGACAGTGTCAGACATTCTGGGGTCAGGTACCTGGAAGCTTCCTGAACTCCTCAGGAGCCTTACTCCTTCCTAAAGAGGGTAAAAAAGCAGGGCACGAAAACTCAGAAATGTAACCTGAAATCTTCAGGGTCTGCAAATTCTCATGGCTGATGCGGGGAACTCCCTTTGTGAGTCACCATCAGCAGAGGGAGCTAACTTTGGCTAAATGCTTCACAAATGTCCAGGGAATGCCACCTGGCAAGCCCAGGGCCCGTCCTCGACACACATGGCAGACCAGGCTGGAGAGGGAATGCGACCACATGCTCCCAAGTGTCCAGGACAACGCCCACTCTGTGTCTCATCCTCTTCTCTGACCATATGGTTTTTGGTTGTGGTACCTTTTCCTCCTCCCATGAGCTCATTAATCTTGCTATTAATACCATCTAGCATCTGCTACCTGGCTATCCAAAACTGCAGTGGCTGAACTACCAGCTCTAGGGAAAGGCTACCTGGAAAAACAGGACCCAGACGCTCCTCCAAAGGGAAGCATTTCTGAAGGGGACAAAACTCAGGTACCACCCTAGACTGGGCCTCCTCCCAGACAAACCAAGACCCGCTGGTGGCATGTGCTGTTTTCAGCAGCTCAGGGCTATGAGCTGGGTGTTCTATACATCTCAGCTCTGATGCCCCAAAGTCGCCAGGGGATGGCTTTCACCCAGAGACAGTATGACACTCAGGTTGCTATGGGGATGGCGGCCAGTGATCCACCAGGGTCTTAGCAGCCAAAGCAGCACCAGGCTCAGGGGCGCCTCCTGGGCTTCAGGCTGACAACCACCACGGGCACAGAGGCTGCTGGGCGCTGCAGCAGCCAGTGCTGCGTGGACGTGCACCGAGCCGCCAAACTGCTGAGCCAGCTCCCAGCAGAGACATCAGGCCTCCTGGAACAGCCAACAAGAGCTCAGGAGGCAGCTAAAGGCCCTCCCAGGCTTGGGGTCCCTTGTGGTACCCCAGTACCAAGACCCTGGAGCTGATACCCAGCCTGGGTCTGACTCTGACTAGCTGTGTATTCCAGGGGGAGGTCCCTGCACATCTAGCCTCAGTTTACTCATCTGTACAACATGATGAATCTATCCCCAATCTCACTAGCCACAGGATAACATCCACAGCATAAAGCATCATAAATGACATCCTGCAGGGTCACACCTTGGGGCTCTGTTATCCCTGCTCTGTTCTGATCCCAGATGTGCCCCCCCAAATCCATCTTGCCCTGTTCCCACCCTCCCACCCTGCTGAGCCTGACACATACATGACCTTTGTGATATGTCTTCCCAGGCAAGGTGTTCATTCCCTGTATTCGAATTCCTTGGTTCCCCAAAATATAAGCTCTCATAGACCAGGGAGCTTTGATTGCCAAGAAGGGATGGAGATGACCAGGTCTTCACCTAAAACCCTGACATATTCTCTCTCTTTTTTTCTTTTTCTTTTATATACACACCTTCAATAGAGATGGGGTCTCACTATGTTGCCCAGGCTGCTCGCAAACTCCTGGACTCAAATGATCTCCTGCCTCAGCCTCCCAAAGTGTTGGGATTACAGGCATGTGCCACCGTGCCTGCCCCATCCTGGCATATCAAATTTTAGCGGGCATCAGAATTGAATCACCTTGGGAGCTTGCTTAAAATGCAAATTCCCAGGCTCATCTGGCAGGCATTCTGGGGCTATGGCAGGGCCTGGGAGTCTGCATTTTAACAAGTACCCTCAGTGATTGAGGTGTGCAAATGTGTAGAGCATGCTCAGAGAGCTCAATGCTACAGTCTGTCCCCTGACCTCCACCCGACCCCAAGCTGTCATGCCTTCTTGCCCAGCATTCTGGAGGAGAATCCTGTAGCATCCTTCCCACCAGTTTCTCTACACGCACATCCACATGCATTCTCCAAGGCCCTGTGCAAACAGCACCTCTTCTCTGTGGCTTCCTAGGTGATCTCCCCTCCCTCAGCCCAAAGCTTTTTACGCATTAGTTCACACACCAGTCTGCTCTGCTGGTCCAGGAGTTCATGGGCAGTGCTGAGGGGTGGCACCATGCCTAGCACACAGCAACTGTGGGCTGATGTGAGTGGAACCGTCCAGCTGTTGGATGGAGCAGCCCTCAATGCCCCTCTCTGACAGGGCCCGCCTCTTACCAGGGCTTGAAGGGGGAAGTGTAGAGTCGCACAAGGACTTCTCTGAGGCCATTCGGGCATCTGTTCTCAGTTCTAAACAACAGAACCCATGACGCGGGGTGATGGGGTCAAAGCGACCCTCCCTGGAGCCGCAGCTAGGTGCTGAGTAAGCAGCTGGCCCTGCACTTCAGCACATTCCTCGCTTTTCTCGGGATTCTTTTCCCCCTTTTTCAGTGACACAACTTATACACCAAATCCTCCTGGCTGATTTCTGTTCAATTCAATATACAGGTGATTTTTGGTTTAATTTTGTTATTAGGTTACAGGTAATTCTCATGTAAGTGTTGATTAAAGTTAACAAAGATTAGCTTCCCATCCCATAGAATAGAATTCTCCCTGGGCCTGACTATAATTTCAGTGCAGAGTCTGTTACCGCCTGGAGCCTCTGGGAGAAGCCTCCAAGCCACACGTGGGGAGACAGGGGACCCAGAAACCCCAGCAGATCACCCGCGCGGCACCGGGCGGGTGCAAAGGAGGGGCCCAGCCGGCTGCCCCCCAGGGAGGAGCTGCTCTAGCAGCCTGGCCCTGGAAGGCGCAGTCCAGGCATCCATCCAGCAGACACCTACACTGCACCAGAGGCAGGATGGGGGACTCATGTGTGATGGTGAACACGGCACAGACCCTGGCCCCGAGGGGCTCCCAACGTAAGGTGGTAAGACTGGCATGGAGCTCCAGGGCACATGCTGACTTGGAAGGGGTCAGTGAGGGCTTCGTGAAGGAAGTGAAAGAACAGAGGCTGAAAGGCTGTTATGGGGGATTCCAGGAAGAACTTTCCACACTGAGCTGTAACATGGAGATTATGCCACCACCCCTAATAGGGCAGGGCCACTGAGGGGGTCAAGGGGGTTGGTGAGCAGAGAGCTGCCTCCCTCATGCCATGCTACGAAAGGAGAGGCCGCTTCCTCACAGCCTGGTTTCTGCTGATCAACCTGTGACCACAGATATTTTAACAAGGTTCCCAGTGTAACCCTCAAGCCAACTGACCTAGTTTAGGCTTTCTGGCAGCAGACCCTGAACCAGCAGCCTCAGCTTCCAAAGGGGAAAGCCTGGCTGGCCGCAGCTGGGGGAACCTTCCCTGGAAAGTGTCTTGGAGAAAGAGTGTGATCAGGTGGAGGCAGAAACAGGCCTGGGAGCCCCCATGCCAGCACACAGCTCCCAGAGACAAGAAGGGTGGCAGCAGACCAGGGCATGGCCCCAGAAGGCCCCCAGGCAGAGAAAAAAGAAGGAGCTTCCTTGACAAAATGAGCCAAGTCTAGGCGGGGTCCCTCTCAGCAACACCTTGACAAGGGCCTATTCTTTTTTTTTTTTTTTTTTTTTAGGCGGAGTCTCGCTCTGTCGCCCAGGCTGGAGTGCAGTGGCACGATCTCGGCTCACTGCAAGCTCCACCTCCCGGGTTCACGCCATTCTCCTGCCTCAGCCTCCCGAGTAGCTGGGACTACAGGCGCCCCCCACCACACCGGGCTGATTTTTTGTATTTTTAGTAGAGACGGAGTTTTACCATGTTAGCCAGGATGGTCTCAATCTCCAGACCTCATGATCTGCCCGCCTTGGCCTCCCAAAGTGCTGAGATTACAGGTGTGAGCCACCACGCCTGGCTGGACAAGGGCCTATTCTGAGGCACTGTGGGAGGATGACAGTTCTGCGGGTGACTGGCCATGGGTGGCCTTTGCAAAGCGCCATCAGAGACCTGGAACTGTACTTGCTGGGCACCACCCCAGTGCAGCGCTGAGGCAAGAAGAGACCTGGAGCTCTCAGAGAACCAGCACATTGGAAGGCACCTATAGGTGGAGGGCCCAGGATAAAAATGCAGCAGTGTTCCCCATTTGTTCTGCCCCTTTCTGAAATACCTAACTGCCCAAATCATACCTGTTCCTCAAGTAAACACTGTCCTGCTTAAAAAAGCATGTGGCCGGGCTGGGCGCAGTGGCTCATGCCTATAATCCCAGCACCTTGGGAGGCCAAGGTGGGCAGATCACGTGAGGTCAAGAGTTTGAGACAAGTCTGGCCAACATGGTGAAACCCCATCCCTACTAAATATACAAAAATTAGCTGGGCATGGTAGCATGCGCCTGTAATCCCAGCTACTTGGGAGGCTGAGACAAGAGAATTGCTTGAACCTGTGAGGCGGAGGTTGCAGTGAGCCAAGATAGCACCACTGCACTCCAGCCTGGGCGACAGTGAGACTCCGTCTCGAAAAAAAAAAAGTTTTATTGGAAATTATTTAAGAACACAGTAAAATTATCATAAGTAAAAAATGGATGTTAAAAATGGGTATTAAGGCTGGGCACGGTGGCTCATGCCTGTAATCCCAGCACTTTGGGAGGCCGAGGCGGGCGGATCATGAGGTCAGGAGATCGACAGATTGAGGCCATCCTGGCTAACAAGGTGAAACCCCGTCTCTACTAAAAATTACCAAAAATTAGCTGGGCGTGGTGGTGGGCGCCTGTAGTCCCAGCTACTCGGGAGGCTGAAGGAGGAGAATGGCGTGAACCCGGGAGGCGGAGTTTGCAGTGAGCCGAGATTGCGCCACTGCACTCCAGCCTGGGTGACAGCCAGACTCTGTCTCAAAACAAAACAAACAAACAAAAAACGGGTATTAAAATGTTTATGGTCCCAGCCTTGTGCTACAGATGTATGCATGTTTGTGAAAGGATGACAGGAAACTTAACAAAGGGTAAGGGTGATTACAGCTACGCAGTAGGATTCAATGTTTCAAACTTTTCTGCTCTTTCTCCCTTTCCCCAGTTTTTTACAATGACTATGCACAATTCTATACGTGGGAAAAAAATCACTACGCATTAGAGGGAGCCACACTGGCCATGAGAGAGGCCTGGACTCAGCACTCCACAGGGCCTGCGTCGGGAAGCTCTGGCCCTCCCCATTCCTGCAGCTGCCCCTTCCCAGCAGGGCAACCTTCCTGAGAAGTGCTGACTTCCTCTGGTTCAAAGCCAAGTCCCTCTGGTTGCCAGGTCTGCTTAGACACCCTTGGAGACTAGAACCCAGTTCATGTATTTGTCCAAACATGACAAATAATAAGATGGAAGTCACAGTTCCAAGCTCAAGGAGCTCAGAGCCCGGTCAATAGATGGATTAGGAGACAGTGTGGGTGTAGCATAGCCGAAGTGCATGCACATGTGACAGGAGGGCCTGGCCCAGGCTGCAGGGGGCAGGGGAGCAAGGTCAGGGTGAAGGCTGGTTCCTGGCAGCCAAGAGGCAAATGCAGTGGCAGAAAGGCATGAACGTGGCCATTCACTATGGCCCTTTACAGTGTGACGTCAGGTCTTGCTCACCAAGCTAAAGGGGCTGGATTTTATCCTCAAGGCAGCGGGGAGCCACTGAATGATTTTAAGTTGGGTGGAGGCTGGGCATGGTGGCTCCCGCCTGTAATCCCAGCACTTTGGGAGGCCAAGGTGTGTGGATCACCTGAAGTCAGGAGTTTGAGACCAGCCCGAGCAACATGGTGAAACCCCGTCTCTAGCGCCGGGCGCGGTGGCTCAAGCCTGTAATCCCAGCACTTTGGGAGGCCGAGGCGGGTGGATCACGAGGTCAGGAGATCGAGACCATCCTGGCTAACACGGTGAAACCCCGTCTCTACTAAAAATACAAAAAAATTAGCCGGGCGTGTTGGCGGGCGCCTGTGGTCCCAGCTACTCGGGAGGCTGAGGCAGGAGAATGGCGTGAACCCAGGAGATGGAGGTTGCGGTGAGCTGAGATCGCGCCACCGCACTCCAGCCTGGGGGACAGAGAAAGACTCCGTCTCAAAAAAAAAAAAAAAAAAAAAAAAAAAGAAACCCCGTCTCTAATTAGCTGGGTGTGGTGGTGGGAGCCTGTAACCCCAGCTACTTGGGAGGCTGAGGCTGGAGAATTGCTTGAACTGGGAAGGCGGGGGCTGCAGTGAGCCGAGATCACACCACTGCACTCCAGCCTGGGCGACAGAGCAAAACTCCTTCTCAAAAAAAAAAAAAAAAAAAAAAAAGTTGAGTAGAGACCCACTAATGTCACTCTAAGCCTCCAAAAGTCTCTCCAGCTGTGGGGGTAGAGGGCAGACCTGAGGGGGCAAGATGAGAAGTCGAGATGCCAGATAGGAGTGATCTGAAGCGGTGAGACAAGAGTGAATACGGGTTCAGTCCAAAAGGGGGCTGGAAATGAGAGGGAGAGAATGAAGCAGGTCCAAGGAGCCTTAGGATGGACTCAGTAACCAATTAGGTTCCTGAGGAAGAGAGGAGTCGAGGCTGAGTCCTCGGGCGCTGTGTACTTGCTGGGCATTGGTCAGGGCAGAGCACAGGTGGAAAATCCATGTCAGCTGGGCATGGGCGGCTGTGGTGTTGGCATGGGATGCTAGCCAACAGTCAGCTGTCCATGCTCTCTGTTGAGGTCACAGCAGTGCGTGTGGGACAGGGAGAAGAGAGGGGGCAACCCTGGAGGATGCCAGCGTGATTGAGGGAAGGGAGTGGGAAACAGCCAGTGAGGGGTGACATGAAGGAAAAGGGAGGGAAAGGAGGCTGTCATTGGTGGTCTCAGCCCAGCAGAGGCCAGGCAGGCTGGGAACTGGGGAGCCACTGGGGCCTCTGCTGGAACCACCTGGTGAGTCCTTAAGGGGAGGCCCCCACCCCAGGGTCTCCAGCACCTTCCTGGCTCCCCACAGATACTCAACAAATGTGACTGAGGAAAGAATCGAAGGGTAGGGGGTAAAGGGGTAACCACGGCCCCCTCCCTGGGCCTCAAGTAAGGGAGCAGTGCCCCAGGTACCAGACCCCTCCAGCCCTGGAGGGGAAGCATGTGCAGGGCTAAAGGTGTCGGCCAGACCCTCAGGACCAAGGTCGGGTGCTGTCCGTTGGAGAGTCTGCCTCAGACCCCCTGTTAGGGGAGTCCAGGGGAGCTGGAGTCTCCTCTGGCTCAGGGAACACTTAAAGCAGCCTGGAGCATTTGCTGAGAGACAGCGCCACCTAGTGGGCAGGAGGTGCACGCCAGGCCATTACCCGCAGGCTCCAGGCCTTTGGGGTTCATTGAGGCAGTCCCTGCATCCTGCTCTGGCCCCTGCATCCTGCCCCAGTCCCTGCAGACAACAATCCAGGGCTTCTGCCACCTAAGCAGTGTCTGAGCCTCTGACAGCAGGACCCTGCAGCATCAGCTGAGATTGGCTCTGAGATGGAGAAGGTGGGCAGGTGAGATTTTAACAGAGATCCATTTGCCCACATGGTGCAGGCAGATGCAGGGTCCTGCCCTCACATGGATAAGACCACAGTGGGGCTGGGCTGATTGCAGTTCTGTTGTTATTGTTGTTGTGTTTGTTTGTGGTGTCGTTAGGCTCGCAAAGAAAATAAGTATTATGAAACTCTTCCAGACATGGCTGACCCCTTCCCTCTCCACTCCCAGTCCACAGAATTCTCAGAACCTCCTGCAGCTCAGGTCTCCTGTGTGGCTCAGGCCCCGGCAGCCAGGTCAGAGGTATCTTTATGGAGGTAGGGGCAGTCCACAGGGCGCCCCAGCAGCAGGGAGTGACTCCCACCACCTATTCCCCAACAATTCCCTGGGGTCTTTCCTGGCTCCAGCTTCAGCTCCAGGAGACCCCTCCCCAGAGAAAAAAGTAGCTGTGGACACCACCCACCCAGAAGAGCCTGGACTCCACGGCCCACACAGTTGGTCACAGCTGCTGCCTTGCTCCTACTGCTCAACAGTTTCAGGGCAAGGTCAACAGCTAAGTGGGGTCACTGACCTTCCTCAACAACTTGGCAGAGCTCATTCTTATTCTCAACTGTGGGTTCAGCTAGGCAAGATAAAGAGTTCTTCTAAAAAATTTTTTTTAACTTTCCCTCATGACAAACAAACAAATATACAATGTTAAAATATTAGTTTTACAAAAATGTGTGACTTGGAAAGTTAAAGTTTCTTATATAGTCCTATCCTCTAATAATTATTATTATTATTATTATTTTGAGACGGAGTCTAGCTCTGTTGCCCAGGCTGGAGTAAAGTGGCGTGATCTTGGCTCACTACAAGCTCTGCCTCCCGGGTGCAAGCGGTTCTCCTGCCTTAATCTCCCAAGTAGCTGGGTAGCTGGGACTACAGGCACTCGCCACCATGCCTGGCTTATTTTTGTATTTTTAGTAGAGACAGGGTGTTGCCATGTTGGCCAGGCTGGTCTCACTCCTGGCCTCAGGTGATCTGCCCACCTTGGCCTCCCAAAGTGCTGGGACTACAGGCATGAGCCACCATGCCCAGCACCCCCTGTCAAAACAAAATTTTTGACAGCCTGGTATATATTCCACCAGCTTCTTTGTCTTTTAAAAATTTTTTAAATTTATGAGACAGAGTCTCCCTCTGTTGCCCAGGCTGGGGTGCAGTGGTGTGATCGTGGCACACTGCAGCCTCAACCTCCTAGGCTCAAGCGATCCTCTCACTTCGGCCTCCCTAGTAGCTAGGACTACAGATGCGTGCCACCACAGCCAGCTAGTTTTTGTATTTTTTGTAGAGACAGCGTCTCCCTATGTTGCCCAGGCTGGTCTTGAGCTCCTGGGCTCAAGCAATCCTCTTGCCATGGCCTCTCAAAGTGCTGGGATTACAGACGTGAGCCACTGCACCCAGCCACTGGCTTTTTTTTCTATGCACATATACAACTTGTGTGTATGTGTGTTGTTGCTGGCTTTTTTTTTTTTTTTTTTTGAGACAGAGTCTTGCTCTGTTGCCCAGGCCGGAGTGCAGCGGTGAGATCTCGGCTCACTGCAGCCTCTGCCTCCCGAGTTCAAGCAATTCTCCTGCCTGAGCCTCCCAAGTAGCTGGGATTACACGTGCATGCTACCACGCCCAGCTAATTTTTGTTATTTTTAGTAGAGACGGGGTTTTGCCACATTGGCCGGGCTGGTCTAGAACTCCTGACTTCAGGCGATCCACCCACCTTGGCCTCCGAAAATGCTGGGATTACAGGCGTGAGCCACCGCACCCAGCCCGTTGCTGCTTTTTATACTGACATATGGTCCTACATTTTGATGTCTCTTATTTTGATTTTTTTCCCAAGAGTATTCAACTGAAGGATTTCTTACCATCCCAGCTCAAATTCAGGTTAACTCAGTGACCAAGACTAAGTGGGAAGGAAGGTGAGTTCCCAGGGACTCAGAAGCCTGAAGGTTTCAGGTTGACATAAGTCAGAAGCCAGGGTAGAGGGTGCCATGCTAGAAATGCAGATTAGCCCTGGAAGAGGAGAGACCTCACCCAAGAGATCCCAGGACGGGGTGGGAGCCGACGCCACACAGAACAGGCTGCCTCATGATCCAGGAGGCACACCTGGGCAGACACACCCAGGAAGGCTGTGCGTGGTGAGCTGCTGTCCCAGGGAACTGCCTGAGCCACTGCCTGGAAGGTTTCTGCTGAGTTGGGTGCACAAGCCAGGTCACACCCAGCATCCGCGCTTGGGAACAGGCCCCGGTGCCAGGGCAGAGCCCTAAGACATCCAGGAGAACAAGGGCTGGCTGGTGATCTAGGTCAGGCCCCGCATGCTAGCCTCAAAGCACAGCAAAAGCTGGGTCAGCACTCTGCTTTCGGGGGCCCGCTCGCGTCTGGACATGCCACGGATTGCAATATTTCACGGCCAATCATTCCAACAAAGCATAAAGAGAATAAAAGGAAAGGACTCGGCCGGGCGCGGTGGCTCATGCCTGTAATCCCAGCACTTTGGGAGGCCGAGACGGGCGGATCACGAGGTCAAGAGATCGAGACCATCCTGGCTAAAACAGTGAAACCCCGTCTCTACTAAAAAAATAGAAAAAATTAGCCGGGCATGGTGGCGGGCGCTTATAGTCCCAGCTATTCTGGAGGCTGAGGCAGGAGAATGGCGTGAACCCGGGAGGCGGAGCTTGCAGTGAGCCGAGATCGCGCCACTGCACTCCAGCCTGGGTGGCAGAGCGAGACTCCGTCTCAAAAAAAAAAAAAAAAAAAAAAAAAAAAAAAAAAAAAAAAGGAAAGGACTCTATGGAGATGCTGATAAGAATACTGGGCCTCCGTGTCATGATAAGCCTTCTAGAGAAGAACCTTGCTAAGCAGCCAAGGGACATGGAGCTGTCCAGTAGCCATGTGGGTTACGGGCAAGATGGCAGACAGTGAAGCGCTCCTCAGCCACAGGTGTACATCCCGGGACTCCCCAGTAACCACCTGGTTGCATGACCGAGTGACTTACTGCTCCCAAATCCCAGTTTCCTTGCCTGTTAAGTGAAAGTGTTTATAATACAAATAGTAGCTATCTACAATAGAATGAAGCAACGGTGCCTGCTACACAACAAACACATCCTGCCTGTTACCATGCTAACTGGTTGAGGTCACTCCAAAAAGATAGAACTCCCTCAGGCGCACGAGACATCAGGCCTTTGGGGCATTCCTCCTGGCCACAGCCAGGACCACACCAGCCACAATGTGTGGTCTGTGCTCTGGACAACAGTGATGGCATTGTCCTAGCACACAAGGGCAGTTTCTCCTGGACAGGATGCTGGGTGGACAGGGGTCAGGCCAAAGGTTAAAGAAATGAAATAATCAGTCTCTGCAGTTATGAGGGCCCCCAGACATCTCCATTTCCTGCCTCTTCCAGGCCTCAGAAAGGGATCCTGCCATTTGTCTCGTAGAGTCTTTGGCTCCCACCTGAGGAGGGAGATGGGATCAGGTGGGACGCTCCGGAGGTTCCCTGGCTCAGCTCTGTGGGTGGGGGGAGCTATAGCCCCTCCTAGTCAGCCCTGGGTCTCATGGATCACCCATCAAAGAGGGCTGGAGCTACGCTTTCTAAGGGAATCACAAGTCGGTGCCCCTGGGACTTGTGCCACTGCCCCAGCCCCTCTGCTGCCGACTCACCCTGGTCGATGGAGTGCGGAGGCAGCTGGCTGAGCTGGCTGTTGACCACCCCTGCATAGGTGCGCAGGAACTCCTCCTCGCTGGCTGTCAGCTGCAGGGTGAGAGAGCTGTGGTGAGGGGCAGCATGCACCTGTTCCCTAAAAGGCACCTGCACCCCTAGAGGCACCGCCTAGGCCTGCTTGGTCCCTGGGTGGTGCCTCCTCCTTTGCTTCTCGGGCTTCTGTTTCTGAGATTTGACCCCTTTGCTTTCAGGGCCAGCACAACCCACTCCCACCCTCCTTAAACTTGGTCCAGGGATCCAAAGGCTTTGCCACTCAGACTGAACCTGAGATTAAGGTCTGTTCTAGTATAGGGCCAGTGGAAGACACAGGTCCTGCCCAGAAGGCTGAGGGGCAATTCCATGTCCTTCCACTCTTTTTGAGAAACACCCCTGCACACGCATGCCTGCTGCCCCCTCAGCTCCTGTCCTGACAAGTTGTCCCTGAGCTGCCCCCATGGGAGGGAAGACTTTCGGGGTTGCAAGGGGGAGAAAACGAAGGTCAGGGCCTTGAGACCCTCACCCGCCGGCCCCAACCCGGCATAGGGGTGGGCAGACTGCCCAGCAGTGTCCCCAGAACTTGACGTGCTGGGCTCTGTGCCTGGGGGGCCGGAAGCAGCCCTAGAGCCAAGCCACAGGCCCAGCAGCCCCTCCTCAGCCCATGGCTCCGCAGGAGGCAGCTGCAGTGGCTCCACCCTCCAACAGCCCAGCAGGGCCCCTCCCTGGGAGCCCCTCCCTGGGGGCCCGCTGCCTGACACCCCACAGGCACTCACGTTTGATCCCATCTTCCGCAGCATGAGCAGCACTCGGACCTTCTGCTGAATGTACATCTCCTCCGGACTCTTTCCGGGAGCTCCCTCGCGGTTCATCCCCCTGCCCGGCTCTGGGGACTCCTGCAGAGCAAGCAACAGCATCAAAAGGGAAGAGATCAGGATGTGACGTACTGGGACAATGACACCTGCTAGTGACCCTCACTCCTCCCAGGAGCCGCTTTCCACCCGCAGTCTCCCTTCTGGGAGCATGGGGCAGGTGGCGAGGTGCTGGGTTCCTCTCTCACCCATGCTGGTCCCAGCAGGCTGGACTGAGCAGCTCTGTTCTCCAGCAGGTGCTGCAGGGGCTGGCCTGCCTGCTGCCTCTGTGCATGGAGCTGCTGGGTCCAGGGAAACTGAGATGACCTGGACTGCTGGTTGTTTCTACCTGCCAATCACCCCAGAGCAAAGCTCCTGCTACAAGCCACAAGACACGTGGTGCATGAAGCCCCAAATGTCCCAGGTTTTCAGAAGAAGAACTTCCACAAGGGGCAAAAAAGTGATGGGATCAGAGGCAGCTGGTTAGGGCCTTTGGCTCAAGAAACCGTGAGATCAGTGCCCAGCCCCCAAACACTGAGACAGCTCCCTCAGCAAAAGCCCCTGACAAGTTTCAGAGGCCAGGGTTGTGGCTCCTGGGCTGGGATCCAAGGGGTCCCTCGATGGAAAGACGCTGGCCCAGGGTTGCAGGGCTTGCTACCTCAGCCCTCACAAACCCACCCCCCATCAGAGGGTAGCTCCTGCAGGCAGCTGGGAAGGCCAGCAGTGTGTCTACATGCAGCAGGGACCTAACCTATAGAAAGTCCCCAGGAGAGAAGTCCAGAGCCCCCTCCCTCCAGGAGAAGCTGAAGGAGAGGAACCTGCGTATGGAGGGGCTTGGGTTACACACTGGTAACTCCTGGACGAGTCAGAAATAACGCAGCAGCTGCTGGGGTGGAGCCTTATCAGCCCTGGTGCCAAGGAACTGCGCTCAGAGAACCACGGAACCAAGCTGGCAGGCCAAGAACACTCCTCACACCATCCATCCCTCCAGGACCAGCAAACCCTGGACCAGCGGGCTTTCCCAGGCAGGGTGGCTCTCTGTGCAGAGAGCAGCCTCAGCAATGTGCCAGAGCCCAGGCAGCAGCCTCCCTGTAGGTACTTGTCAACTGCTCATTCCCCATAAGCTAATGGGGCCCTCACCCTAAAAGTGCACACAATCAGCTAACAGCAGCTGCATGCTTGATGCGGCACAGGTCTCTTTCCAGCAACTTCTGCTAAACCCCTACAGCCCAGACTCTATTACTCTGTCTGCTCCCCTTCCACCTCCTCCTGGGCTCAGAACACAGCCTAAGTGATAACTGGGAGCTAGGAAAGAGGAGTAAACTGCCTCAGGAATGGTCTCTGATGAGAGGGACCCCCAGCCACTCCCCAGAGCCAGGGTGCATCCCAGCATGGGGAAGGCCATAACTTCCTGTGCAGCTGAGCAGGGAAGCTCTGTTCTGGGGTATCACTCCTCGCACTGACCCATTCTCACTTCCTTCCACTTCCCTAGATGTGGAGCACTGCCAGTCTGGAGCTGGACTCCACACAGCCTCGTGGGGCGGACCTTGCACCCCGAACCTGGGTGTGGATGATGATGCGGTCTCCACCTCTTCCCCTGTGGCCACCTGGATCTGGGTTACTATGTGACCTCCTCATGATCCCCCTACTTCCTTTCTTGTCCTTTTCTTTACACAATAGCCAGAATTATCTTATTATTATTATTATTTGACACAGGGTCTCCGTCGCCCAGGCTGGAATGTAGTGGCGCAATCATAGCTCACTGCAGCCTCAACCTGCTGGGCTTTAGCAATCCTCCCAACTTAGCCTCCTGAGTAGCTAGGACCATAGGTGCACATCACCACGCTTGGCTAATTAAAAAAAATTTTTTTGTAGAGACAAAGTCTTGCTATATTGCCCGGGCTGGTCTCAAACTCCTGGGCTCAAGTGATCATCCCACCTCATCCTCCCCAAAACAGATGACATCACTCCCTGCTTAAACCTACCTGAGAATGCATTTCGCAATCCTTGCCAGGACCCTGCGAGGGCTCCGCTGTCAGCCCTGACTCCCTCTCCAGCCTGTCTCTTCTTCCTCTTCCCCTTGCTCTGCCTTCCTGGCACTCGTCTGTTCTAGAACATGCTGAGAAGCTCTTTCCCTCTGGCAGCCTTCGTACTGGGTGTCCCCGCAGCCAGGAACTGGCTTCTTTCCATCCTTTGTCTTGGCATAAAGGCACCTTCCTAGGGAAGCCTTCCCTGACAGTTGCTCTGGTGCCCAGGAGTACAGTGGTACGCTCAGAACTCACTGCAGCCCTAAACTCCTGGGCTCAGGCGATCCCCCTGCCTCAGCCTCCTAAGTAGCTGGGACCACAGGAGCATGCTACAACACCCTGCCACTTTTAAATTTTTTTGTAGAGGTCTTGCTATGTTGCCCAGCCAGGTTGGTCTCAAACTCCTGGCCTCAAGCAATCCTCCTGCCTTGGGCCCCCAAAATATTGGAATTAACAGGCATGAGCCACCATGCCCACCTGTCCTGACTTTCTGAAAGTGCCCCTGTTGGAGAACCTGCTTATTGTCTCTCCCCACTGCCCACTGCAAGGCCAGGGCCCCCTCTGCTGTGCTCATCCCTGTCCTCCAGGAGCCTAGCACTTGGCAGGCACTTAGTAAATACTGCCTGCTTGGCTAAATGGAATAGTGAGACAGCCTGTGGTGTCTGAGCTCTCACTCTGCAATATCCACACCCATCTAGGCCCAAATGTCATTGTGTTAAGAGACCAAGTACCTAACCCAGTCTCCCACAACCCAATTTAGCTTTTCCAAAGGACTCGCACTTTCAACGTAGTGGGCCTTGGGCTATTGTGTTCTCCAAAGAACATCTGAAATGCTCCGTAAAGCCTTTGAGCTAGGGAGTTAGGGCTTCCAAGAGTAAAAACCTTCCAATTCTGTCCTGTGCCTAAGGGCTAGTTTTCATTTGCTCTCTCCTGGTGAGAGACAGGGTGAAATATAAGGAGCTGGCCACTAGGTGTCGCCACACACAAAAGCACCAGCGTTGCTTCCTCCCCATCCCAGCAGGTTCTCCCAGGGCTCCAGACCACCCGGTTCAAGCCGACCAGTCCTTAGCCAATGTGGGAAGCAGATCACTCTTGCTCTGGCTCTCCCTATTCCAATCGTACTATCACAAACCACACTCCAGCCCCGGGTCCCAGGGCAAGATCTATTTATTCATTCAGAGAGCCAGCCCTGCCCAGGTAAGGACTGGTGTCTGGTTTTTGCCACTGCATCCACCCAGGAGCCAGTGGTCTGGGTACACAGTAGGTGCTTCCCAGAGAAGCGTCAGTTCCGTATCAAAGACTGCTTCCATCACAGACTGCCTCCATGGGGCCGGCTTTACAGAATGTTGCCCTGTCCAACAAGCCTTCTATGAACAGCTTGCACTGATAGGTGCCGCCCCATCTTCCTGGCTGGTGCAGCCTCACCATCCCGGGGACACCTGACGCTGGGATTTCTAGGGCTTGGGCTGCCCAGCTGTGGGCCTGCGGTGTCATCTGCGCCTGCATTTTGGAGCCAGGCTACTCCTGCTTCAACTCACTTCCCTGGAAGACACAGTTCTTCTCGCTACAGAGAAGACCCTTGACTTGTCTTTTCTAAAAAGTGTGGTCATGGAGAATTCTTCCAGCTCAGTTTGAGCTGATTCCGTCCTGCTCCTAACAAGAGGGCACACTCAGGGCTGGATCTGGAGCAGAAATGCAGCCAGGAGCACATGTTCCCACCCTTCCCACTCCAACCAAACAGAAACACCGTGACTGGCTTACATAATTCTCTCCTCATCTGCAGTAAGGGTGTCAGTGTGGAGCAAACTCATAATTGGAGAGAATAAATCATAATCAACCCAAACAATACAGACATTTCAGTCATGGTGTGCTACGAGTATATTAAAGTATGTCTCTGTTGCCTATACAAGCAAATGTGCTATTATATTTTTACCACAATTCTGACAAGCATCAGATTCATTTCACTTGAGAAATCTTATTTCCCCTGTAGGGATCAAAAACTAGTCTCCATTAAACTATGTTTAAATTACATAAACTAAAACTGCAACTAAATTAGACACACTAATTATTCATCCAGTCCTTGAACGTGAGAACCAAAAGTAATGATGGTTTTCAATTATGGTCTCTTGGCTATTCCCATAAACATTCCAGCATCTAAAATGGGGCAACTTCCACTCCAAATCCTAAGAAAATTTCTGTTAGCTGCCCAAGGCAGAGGTGAGCCAAAAAAAGGAAAATGAAAAGAAACAGGCCGGGCACAGTGGCTCATGCCTGTAATCCCAGCACTTTGGGAGGCCGAGGCGTGCGGATCAGCTGAGGTTAAGAGTTGGAGACTAGCCTGGCCAACATGGTGAAACCCAGTCTCTACAAAAAATACAAAAAATTAGCTAGGCGAGGTGGTGGGCGCCTGTAATCCCAGCTACTCGGAGATGGAGGCAGGAGAATCACTTGAACCTGGGAGGCAGCAGTTGCCTGGAGCCAAGATCACACCACTGCACTCCAACCTGAGCGACAGAGTGAGACTCCATTTCAAAAAACAAAAACAATAAAACAGAAAAGAAACAACAGGCAACTATTAACTATCCAAATGAATGGGGAGGGAACAGGTCCATGGTTATTTATTATGTAGTAGACAACCACACATTCTGCAAAAAGTGGGTGCCATCCCAGAAAATGACATCTGATTGGGGCAAACACAATGAAAAGACATTAAGGTACGTACCTTCAATTTAAACACAGAGACACACTCCTGCTACACACACACACACAGTTCGGAGCTACCTCTCTGTTGAAGGAAGCTTGGCTGGTCAGGAAAGGATAGTGAGGAAGTGCCTCCCCAGCACTGTGAAAGGTCCACACAATGGGAGAACTGGCCTTGGCTCCACAGGCCACACCACCTTCTCAGGGAGACACCCAAGGGCATCTGTAAGAGGCAGGCTCAGATGCCACACTCTTTCCTAGCCTTTGCAGGGACCTAATCTCGACCACCATGTAATCTCCAGCTTTTAAGCAGTTGATCTCACTTTAGAAGAATTAGGAGGTAGTGCAAGAGGGACCTGGAGAACAAGACTGCTGAAAGTCACATGCGGCAGTTGGAGGCTGGATGGCTGTGGCTTCCTGTATGGGTCTCTGTCTGGGAAATGCAACCCATTCTAATAAAGAGCTTTGAAAGCTGGCCTCGCTTTGACAGGCACGAGTGGCCCTGAATACAAACACAGCCACCTGCACTCCTTTTTTATTTTTAAACTGGAAGCTAATGCTCTTGAACATCCACATTTATCTATGTTAGAATATTCACTTATACCCAGTGTGGTCTTGCACCTGCTAGGAAGATGTCAAGTAAGCTCAGGCAAGGCCAGGGAGCAAAGCTGCTCCTTCAGACACACTAGCTGCCTCCAGCCCCTGCACTCGTCTTTTGTTTTGTCCATTTTAAAACACATTGTGATAGATTCTAATAACTTTAAAAACGTGCAGTTTACACTTTCATGATGTTTACATTGCAAAAAAATACAATGCCATAGAACTGGTGGTTCCTAGAGCTTATATGAAATATTATCCAGAATCTGTACATGTCTTCGTCTAAAAGAAATCAGCAGCATCCTAACATTCTCCAGAAGAACCAACACATCTGG
This sequence comes from Symphalangus syndactylus, assembly GCF_028878055.3. NCBI lineage: Eukaryota > Metazoa > Chordata > Mammalia > Primates > Hylobatidae > Symphalangus > Symphalangus syndactylus. The sequence continues at coordinate 26,997,027 of NC_072444.2, read as the reverse complement.
AGAAATGAGCATTAGGGCTCATAGTGAAAGGTAACAGATGAGCTAACTTCATAATCAGCCCTGGAGCCTGGCGTCCAAGAGGACTCCTCACCCCCCACCCCACACTACTGTATGGCCACATTACAGAGTCCTTCCCCTGGAGGCCTTACCTGCTTCTGGAAATTAACTTCAGGCAAACAGGTGCTCAACTGTGAGGGGAGGGCTGTGGCTGGGCAGAAGTAGGAAGGTGCCGCCCTGCAGAAACACAGAACACAGGTTGTGGGAGGAGTCGGGAGGGCCCAGGCAGCTGCCAGGGCTGGGCCTGGAGCACACGCCCCACGCTGAGGATGCACAACCACTGGCGGGAAGTTCGTGGAGCCCGGCTCTGCCGCGGTCCAGAAATACCTGTGTGTCTGGCAAGCCAGGAAACCCGCACCCACACCTCTGGGATAAATAAGGTGCTGACGGCAGCTCGGCTGGCCTGGCATTTCCGGCCGAAGCAGGTCAGTCTGCTCAACACCACACACCCTGCTCCCCTTGGCTTAGTCACCAAGTCTAATTGAGATGCTGTGTTCAGAGACACTGTGGACCAGAATGCATCACTCCAGGACAGTTGATGGCCAAGTCCTGCACCTGCACAAGAGAATGCCCCACCTACCAAATCTAACATGACAAGCAAGGCACAGGTAGCTCAGCACCCGCAGCCTCTGTGCTCAGTGCATGTATATGTGTCTGTGTGCTTGGTGAACACCTGCAGTTGTGTACATAAACATCAACACAGACACACGCTAGAAACACACGAAAAGCACAGTCGCAGCTTGTTCACAGACCTACAGCCTAGCCACATGTCTACGTGCCCCCAGTACACCTCTGGCAGGAATCTCAGAACACTGCCTTCTTTTCTTCTGCCTCCCACACAAGAGCTCATCGTTCAGGTCACCTGCACAGGTTAATGGAGCAAGAGCGTGGACTGCCGAGGGGGCAGAGACACAAGAGAAGCAGGAGGCTGTGAGGGGCGCTGGGAGCCTTGCCTACCTGCTCCAGCTGCACCACCTGCTCTGCTGGGGTGCAAGACCCAGTGCCTCACATCTCCAACGCACATATCAATCATCCCAATAAATGGTGAGGGCACAGGTCTGTGGTTATATATTATGCGGTAGACAACCACATGTTCTGTTAAAGGTGCGTACTTTTGCCAGGCGCGGTGGCTCACACCCGTAATCTCAGCACTTTGGGAGGCCGAGACGGGTGGATCACAAGGTCAGGCATTTGAGACCAGCCTGGCCAACACAGTAAAACCCTGTATCTACTAAAAATACAAAAAATTAGCTGGGCATGGTGGTGGGTGCCTGTAATCCCAGCTACTTGGGAGGCTGAGGCAGGAGAATCGGTTGAACCTGGGAGGCAGAGCTTGCAGTGAGCTGACATCGCACCACTGCACTCCAGCCTGGGGAACAGTGTGAGACTCCATCTCAAAAAAAAAAAAAGTAGGTGCTTTTACACCCACTTTTACTACCCACTCTTCTACCACAGGGCTCTCCGCTGTCAGCCCTGTAGTGGGGGAAAGGTTGCCAGACAACACTTTGAGAAACTGGTTTTGAGAGAGGTGTGGGGCCAATGACAGCTTGGAAACCCACTGTCCTCAATGAATTCTGAAAAGAAAGTTGCTCGATGACCCAACGGGCTGAGGAAGACATGTTTTCTGGAGAAAGCAGGATTTCCAAAGCCTCCCCTAAAGTCAGACATCACTGTAAACCTCTGACTCTCTGTTCTGTGTGTCCCTTTAACCAGCACTGGTCCTGGGATAGGAGAGCTGTCACCCACCACTGCCACCCCCTCCACCGTCAGACTAACCCTACGGGAACAGGCCATTTATAGCAATTAATTGCTCTTTTATTCCTCTAGATATCAAAGCACCAAAATACCAAGGAACCCTGGGGAACTTTCCACCTAAGTCCCCACATTCTTTCAAAAAGAGATGAAAAGAGAGCCTTCCTCTACTTCTGAAGGGCTTTAATTTCTTCTACTACCATGACAGCCAATTATCATTCCTGTCTACAGGGCTCAGACCCTTCCAAGAAGCAGACGGGAACGTTGTATTCCTGACTTCAAGGGAAGGGGTCAAAGGATAGGGACTCTCCAGGGATTCACAGACAGCTGTTCTATTTGTCATTTAATTTTTTATTTTATTTCTTGCTAACCAAACAGCAGCATATTTGCCATTTAAAAAATATATATTTATTTATTTTTTACTTTAAGTTCCGGGATACAAGTGCAGAACGTGCAGGTTACACAGGTATGTACACATGTGCCGTGGCGGTTTGTGGCACCTATCAACCCGTCACCTAGGTATTAAGATTCGCATGCATTCAATATTTGTCTTAATGCTCTCCCTCTCCTTGCCCCCAGCCCCCAAACAGGCCCCGGTGTGTGTTGTTCCCCTCCCTGTGTCCATGTGTTCTTATTGTTCAACTCCCACTTATGAGCGAGAACATATATGATGTGTGGTTTTCTGTTCCTGTGTTAGTTTGCTAAGAATGATGGCTTCCAGCTTCATCCATGTCCCTGCAAAGGACACGATCTCATTCTTTTTTATGGCTGCATAGTATTCCACAGTGTATATGTGCCACGTTTTCTTTATCCAGTCTATCATTGATAGGCATTTGGGTTGGTTCCAAGTCTTTGCTATTGTAAATAGTGCTGCAATAAACATAAGTGTGCATGTATCTTTACAGTGGAATGATTTGTAATCCTTTGGGTATATACCCAGTAATGGGATTGCTGGGTCAAGTGGTATTTCTGGTTCTATATCCTTGAGGAATCACCACACTGTCTTCCACAATGGTTGAACTAATTCACACTACTACCAACAGTGTGAAAGCGTTCCTATTTCTCCACAGCCTCGCCAGCATCTATTGTTTCCTGATGTTTTAATAATCACCTATATTTGTCTTTTTTTTTTTTTTTTTTTTTTTGAGACGGAGTCTCGCTCTGTCGCCCAGGCTGGAGTGCAGTGGCACAATCTCGGCTCACTGCAGGCTCCGCCTCCCGGGTTCACACCATTCTCCTGCCTCAGCCTCTCCAAGTAGCTGGGACTACAGGTGCCCGCCACCACACCCGGCTAATTTTTTGTATTTTTAGTAGAGACGGGGTTTCACCGTGGTCTCGATCTCCTGACCTCGTGATCCGCCCGCCTCGGCCTCCCAAAGTGCTGGGATTACAAGCGTGAGCCACCGCGCCCAGCCCTATATTTGTCATTTTTATAGTCAGGTCAATATTCCCAGTTTACAGAGGAAGAAACTGAGGCTAAAAGTCCCTGGACCCCAGGGCCATCCACGTAAGACAGTAAGCATGCTCCAATAACTGGATTCAGTTTTCAGTTCTGCTGTGTCACTGATTGGTTGTGCAACGCGAGGCCAGTGACTGCTCTTCTGTGCACTTCATTTCACCACCCATAGAAAGGAGATAGATCGTGACCTCTATCACGTCTTCCCTCAGTGGAGGTGAGACTAGGGCTGGCTTCCCGGTTCTGAGGCCTGGACAGTCACACAGGGCCTGCATTCAGGAGGGCCCCATGCTTGGTTTACTGTTCTGCTCTCACCGTCTTGAAATTCTTTTTTTTTTTTTTCTTTTGAGAGAGAGGGTCTTGCTCTGTTGCTCCAGCTGGAGTACAGTGGTGCAATCATGGCTCACTGCAGCCTCGAACTCCCTGGCTCAAGCAATCCACCCACCTCAGCCTCCTGCACGGCTGAACCACAGGCATGCACCACCATACCCGGCTAATTTTTATATTTTTTGTAGCGACAGGTTCTCATTATGTTGTCCAGGGTGGTCTTGAACTCCTGGGCTCAAGCAATCCTCCCACCTCTGCCTCTCATTACAGGCATGAGCCACCACACCCAGCCTTGAAATCTTTTTTTTTTTTTTTTTTTTTTTTTTTTTTTTTTTTTGAGAATGGAGTTTCGCTCTTATTGCCCAGGCTAGAGAGTGTAATGGCACGATCTCAGCTCACTGCAACCTCCGCCTCCCAGGTTCAAGAGATTCTCTTGCCTCAGCCTCCCGAGTAGCTGGGATTACAGGTGCCCGCCACCACACCCGGCTATTTTTTGTATTTTAAGTAGAGACAGATTTCACCATGTTGGCCAGGCTAGTTTCAAACTCCTGACCTCAGGTGATCCGCCCACCTCAGTCTCCCAAAGTGCTGGGATTATAGGCGTGAGCCACCATGCTGGGCCCCGGCCTTGAAATTTTTAATAATTTCTGAACAAGGGGGCTTGCACTGAGCCCTGCAAATGATACAGCTGGTCCAGAATGAGAAAAAGAAGGTCAAGATGCTTCTCAAACTGCCAAGGGTTCCACAACCTTAAGTAGACACTAAATGGACTCAAGAAGGATTTACTAAAACTTTTCTAGGTACACACAGCCCTGAACCAGGCTTGGGGAGCACAAGGTACAGAACTGGGGCCTTGACACTGAGCCTGCATTCCAAGAGTTGACTGAGTGGCTGAGAAAACCACACAACACAAGGCAAAGAGAAAACCACACAAATAATACATGATAATGAGCCAAAAAGATATGTTAGGTCAAGACACAAACCCTCCTAGAGTGCCAATCACATGCCATGTACTGTGCCAAGCATCTGCCCCTGAGGAAAGAAGACCCAGGGCCTTAAGCCAGCATAGGAAGTGGCAGAGCAAAGGGGTGTAGTAAGCTCTGCAGGAAGGCAGGGGAGAGGCTAGCTGCCAATGGCTCCAGGGAGAAGTCACTGGAGCTGGGCCTTGAAGGATGAACAGGAGTTTGCTGGTAGAGAGAAAGGGGAAGGCACAAGACACAGAAGTTCAGCGAACAATTACTGAGCATCTATTCTACGGCAGGCATTGAGAATACACAGGTGAGCAAAACAGCCGTGGCTCACATGTGATGAGAGGCTTCCAATGAGCATGGGGAGACAGACACCAGTCAAGTCACCCAGATCAATGATCTCAGACACTGAGACAAAGAATATGAAGATTAAGTTTGAGTCGCCTCGGGGATGTGCGGCTGGGAGCCTGGAGGAGGAGGAGGAGGAGGAGTTGGTAGGGGTGGCATACACGTAGGAAGGCCCTGAAGCAGGAAGAGATGTGGCTTAGGCCAAGTTAGAGCTGGACCACAGGGACACTCAGGGGGAGGGGAAGAGATGTTTCAGCAGAAGGAAGTCAAGCCTCAGCTTGAAAAGACCACTGTGGCAAAGGCGTGGAGAAGAGGCTGGGGTGGAGCAATGGGAAGCAGGAGGGGAGGGGGAGCAACCAGGCAGGAGCTTGGCTGGGTAGAGAAGGGCCAGGAGGAGTGTAAGAGTGGGGCTGTGGCTATGGCTGTGGGGAGAGGCCTGGCACATGTCCAGGGTGAGGCCCCGAAGGACAGGCTGGACAGCTGGGACTGAGAAGCCCAAGGAGGTGCAAAAGCAGAGGAATGGCACAAGGCATGTGCCCTTGGGATCAAGTCAGCACTACGGTGAACATTTGCAGAGGGTTCTAGGGCCAGAATCGAGACACGGTGACAAGCTAGTTCTGGGAGACATCAGGGGCACTTCTGGGGGCTACTTGGCCTGGAGTGAGAATGGGGGGCCTCGGGAAGAAAACACATGCGAGCACGGGTGGGGCAGCCACAGGGCAGGGGGCGCCTTCTGTGGGCATGCAGAGCCAGAGCAGTCAGGAACAGCGGGTGCCTGGGTGGCAGCAGCAGGACAGTGCAGGAGGGTAGGTCAGGGACCGGGGGAGCCTCTCTCTGGCAGGAAGTCCAACCTGCCAAGCGAAGGGCTTCGGGCCCTGGTCAGGAGATGACTTGGGCAGAGTGGTCTCCCAGGAAGACTGGAGTCTGGGTGGATTCATGTGAAGCCCTGTGTGAGATGTGTGGAAGGGCAGGTGGGGCACCACAGGCAGGACCTCACGAGGCCCAGGTGCAGGGCAGAGAGGGAGCAAGAACAGTGAGAGCTGCTCCCGAGAGGCAGGAACTGGTGGGTTTTCTAAGAAGGAGGCACAGCAGGGCAGTGGAGAGGTCTACCTGCCCCATCCCATGTCTACTCAGGACCCACAGGCTCCTGTCCCCATCACAGCCCTAAGCGTGGGACTGCCCCCCATGCACATGCTTCAACAGGACAGGGGCTGCTTCAGTCGCTGTAATAACCCCATGCCAGCCTGATCCAACACCTGGTGTGTGGGATGGCAGGCCCGCAAGGAGAGCAGGGAGGATGAGCGGCTTCTGCTCTTCTTCCTCTGCCTAGAGACCCCTTCCCTCCCTCCTCATGGTCCTCCTGGAACTCAGTACACAGTGCTGTCACCGTTGTCAAGTCCGTCAGTCCCTGCAAGAGGGAGAAGAGGGGCAGAATCTTGCCTGTCCTTTCCTGGGTGCCCTGGCCCCCACTTGCTCTGCCTGAGAGCTGTGCTCAGCCTCAGGTGAGTCTTAACCTCAGCTTTGCCTCCTCCAGGTGGGTCGGCTGACTTAACGGTGCAGGGGGAGCTCAGAGGAGGTCACCACCCAAACAGTCAAGGAGGAAGGTCGGGGGAGGGGAGGCTGAAGATGCTGTGGGCAGGAGGGAGGGAATCCATGGGGAAGGAGGAAGGAGGAGGAGGGCAGGGAGCAGAGGAAGGGGAGAGTGAGGCAGAGGCACAGAAAAGGCTCCCGTGGAAGGGGGAGGGCATCTGGGCCAGCAGATTGCCTGTGGCTGGGCCTGTAGGCAGAGCCGGGGTGCAAAGGACCCAACAGCTGCCGGGCAGTGAGCGGGGGCGACGGGACTGGGCCAGAGGGGAGGACCAGCTAAGCTCAGTTAACTGGATGCCCTTTCCTGGGAATGGCTCCAGGCACACTCCCCAGCCCACAGCAGGGAGGGAGAGATCAGCTAGCAGCCAGCCAGGCTTTCACCAGGGGCCATGGCAGCCCTTGGGGCAGAGGAGTCTGGGGAGGAAGAGAGCACCATTGTAGGCCCCACAGCTCAAAGGAAGAGGGAAGACGGCCAGGCCTTAATCCCCAAAGGCTGCCCAGCCCCAGGCCTCCCAACAGAAATCAGGATCTGAAAGGAAGACTCAGGCTGCCCAGAGCCACCCAGACCCACAGGCAAAGCTTCTATCTAGCAGGTCACATCCAGGACAAGGTGTGGGAGCCAAGGGGACCTGGTCACCAGTTCAGAGTCAGCTGCCCAAGGAATCCTGAGGAAGAGGAAGGTGCCGTCATGGGAGGATGAGGAGCATTTGCTATAAATTGGAACACATCAGAGAAAAACCAGCCCCAAATGCCTATGTACATCCTAGAGAGAGGAGAAGGCAGACAATAAAACACGAGTGACGGGGAAATCCTTAGTACACAGGAAAAAGAGAGGGGCTGGGGCCAACCCGCGGGTGAGTGGGAACAGGAGTGTGAGGGTGGGCAGCGGGCCCTTCCTGAGCAAAGATGGGAAGACGGTGAGAGAGGGAGTCTGGGAGCAGAGGAATGGCCGGTCTGACTCGGGGTCCAGCAGGACCACCTGACTGTTAAATGGAGACAGGCCCAGGGCCAGAGCAGAGGCCGTGGCAGGAATCTAGGCAGATCTGCTGGTGTCTCCGGTGAGGGGGCAGCAGCAGAGGGTGAGGGTTCAAGGCAGCCAGCTGGGGACTCGTGGCACAGGCAGACAACAGGATCATCAGGGAGCGCACTGTGGGGTGCGGGGGCTATGGTGGCGGCTCCTGGGTTTTCAGGCTAAGTGGCTGAAGGTCGACATTCCTATCAATTGAGATGGGGAGAAGCAAGTGGAACAATTTTGGGGACAATCATGAGCTTCATTTTAGACTTTGAGAGTCTTTTCCATCTCTGAGCCTTGGTTTCCTTTTCTGTAGAAAGGGGGTGATAACAGCAACTACCTCAAGGGCAGGTTGTGAAAATGAGATAACATACAAAGAAAGCACTTGAAGCCTGGGCACATAGTGAGACTCCGTCTCTACAAAAAATACAAAAGTTAGCTAGGTGCGGTGGCGTCCACTTGCAGTCACAGTTATTCCAGAGGCTGAGGTGGGAGGATTGCTTGAGCCTGGAAAATCAAGGCTGCAGTGAGCAGTGACCATGCCACTGAACTCCAGCCTAGGTGACAGAGCAAGACCCTATCTCTAAAAAAAAAAAGGAGGTCAGGTGCGGTGGCTCATGCCTGTAATCCCAGAACTTTGGGAGGCCAAGGTGGGTGGATCACCTGAGGTTGGGAGTTCGAGACTGGCCTGACCAACACAGAGAAACCCTGTCTCTACTAAAAATACAAAATTAGCCAGGTGTGGTAGTGCATGCCTGTACTTGGGAGGCTGAGGCAGGAGAATCGCTTGAATCTGGGAGGCAGAGGTTGTGGTGAGCCAAGATTGCGCCATTGCACTCCAGCCTGGGCAACAAGAGTGAAACTCCATCTCTAGAAAAAAAAAGTACTTGGCCCAGTGAGTGCCTGGTATACAGCAAAGGCTCAATAAATTCTAGTTACTATACTAATAAGATGAGAAAATGACATAGACCACGTAAGTAAATGCTTTTTGTTACGGAGGATGGGAGTAAAAATAAACAGAATTCAAAGGCTTTTAATACCCTCAGCTTCTCGTCTCTTCTCTCCCAGCTGCCCATCAGTCCCCAGCTGGCTCAGAGGAATGATAAGGGATGGAGAGCCGGGAGGGGACCTTGCTTCCACAGTCTGAGTGCTGCCCCGAATCACTGAGGACACTTCTCAGCAGGGTGCTGCTGACATTTCAGACTGGGTGCATTTTTGCTGGAGGGCTGTCTGCACATTGCAGAAGCTGAGAGGCATTCCTAGCTTCCACCCACTAGATGCCAGTAGCAGCCCCCCTTCAGTTGTGACAATCAAATATGTATTCTGACATTGCCGTGTGTCCCGCAGGGGACAAAATCACCAGGGCGAGAGCACTGCTTTAAAGAAGTAGCTGACATGTACTCTGGCTTACTCTGTGCCTTGCAACATTTGCAACTCTCAGGTAAGTGAATCATTCAGTCTTCGCCACACACGTCCCTACAGGGCTTTACAAATGAGCATGCCACGGTGCACAGAGATGACGTAACTCATCGCCCAGCTAGTCCATATTGGAGCAGGATGGAACCCAGATTGTCCAAGGTCTCAACCACTCTGCCCTGCTGCTCTCCAGTATACAAGTACCTGGGTAAACAGTCACTCTGAGTCAGCGAGGGGGACAGGGGACAGAGGCCTGCCACGCAGCTCCTGCTAGAGTCCCACACAAGGCAGCACCTCAGGTCCTCTAGCAACATCAAAAAAGGGAGTACCAGAGGGAATTTCCACACGCTCCATTCTCAGTAATTAAACTGCAACAACCTCCCGGACTCTCAGGCCTCAGGAGCAACCGCCTTAATTAATAAAGTCCACGTTGCAGCCTCCTCCATCCAGAGCCATGCTCGGTATTCCCGAACCGCACTCCACCAGCAGAGTTAGGACAAAACAGGCCTCCTAGGGAGGCATGGCATTTGCAGGCCACAGCCCCATTCTTAGGGGATAAGCCTGGGATGGGGAATGTGTCTTGAGGTCACCAACCCCAATTCAAACCTGATGCAAAGCTCCTTCCTGCTCCTTGAAGCCAGGTGATGCTACCGAAGAACCATAATTACTGTTGTCACCACAGCATTTTCTAAGCCCAAGCACAGAGTGGCAGAGTCGGTCAGCCCTCACAAGCCTGCAAGGTAGGAATTATTCCTATTTTATGTACGACAAAACTGAGGCTCAGAGAAGGTAAGTAACCTGCCTGAGGCCATGGAGTAATAAGTGGTAAGCCTGGATCCAAGGCCATGCTTTCCCTCTCTCCTAACAGCCCCTTTTGGCTCAGGAGTTGACAGACGCATTATCCATTTTAACTGAAATTAAAAGAAAAATCTGGGCCAGGCACGGTGGCTTACGCCTGTAACCCCAGTACTTTGGAAGGTGGAGGTGTGCAGATCAGGAGGTCAAGAGATCACCAACATAGTAAAACCCTGTCTCTACTAAAATTACAAAAATTAGCTGGGCATGGTGGCACATACCTATAGTCCCAGCTACTCAGGAGGCTGAGGCAAGACAATTGCCTGAACCCAGGAGGGAGGATGCAGTGAGCTGAGATCTCGCCACTGCACTCCAACCTGGCGATAGAGCAAGACTCCATCTCAAGAAAAAAAAAAAAGAAAGAAAAAGGAAAATCCACCTTACAGGAAAAAGAAAAACAGAGTCCAACCCACTGCCAATCAGAGATCAATTCGAAAATAAGATAAGGCTTACAATTATTATATACCAATACAAATTAATTAATTATTTTTGAGATGGAGTCTCGCACTGTCACCCAGGCTGGAGTGCAGAGGTGCGATCTCGGCTCACTGCAACCTCCGCCTCCCAGGTTCAAGCAATTATCCTGCCTCAGCCTCCTAATAGCTGGGATTATAGGCACCCGCCACCACACCCAGCTAATTTTTGTATTCTTAGGAAAGACAGAGTTTCACCATATTGGCTAGGCTGGTCTTGAAATCCTGACCTCAAGTGATCCACCTGCCTCAGCCTCCCAAAGTGCTGGGATTACAGGCATGAGTCACCACGCCCGGCTAATTAATTTTTAAAAAGAAAATATGGCCTGGGAGCAGTGGCTCATGCCTGTAATCCCAACACTTTGGGAGGCTGAGGTGGGAGTATCACTTGAGGCCAGGAGTTTGAGATCAGCCTGGGCAACACAGTGAAACCCCATCTCTACAAAAAATTTAAAAAAAAGTTTAAAAGCTGGGCATGGTGGCCGGGCGTGGTGGCTCATGCCTGTAATCCCAGCACTTTGGGAGGCTGAGGCGCGCAGATCACCTGAGGTCAGGAGTTCCAAGACCAGCCTGGCCAACATGGTGAAACCCCGCCTCTACTAAAAAATACCAAAAATTAGCTGGGTGTGAAGCTGAGGCAGGCGAATTGCTTGAGCCCAGGAGGCAGAGATTGCAGTGAGCCAAGATCGCACCACTGCACTCCAGCCTGGGTGACAGAGGAAGACTCGGTCTCAAAAAAAAAAAAAAAAATTGAGAAATGGTAATGTAAGGCGATGCAGAGGCCCTGCATCTGTCTACACACAGTGCCATCTGCATTGCATCTCAGACCACCCAATGTTAGCCATAGCTAGCCCTCCTCCAGTGGGGGCAGCCATGAAGCCCAAATGCAGGAGGACCCTTTCCTCTCTGGCTACAGGTCTGCCGCCGTGGGAGTGATTATGGAATTCTCAACAGTTTGCCCTCTGCACACTCCGAGCTCACAGTAGCCCGCCTGTCTCCTTCACAGCAGCGCCACGCGCACTGTTCCAGGTCCAGAGCCCTCTGATGAAGGCCCTTTCGGAAGGTTCTGGGAGCATTTAAATCAAATCCACCTAACCTGATTCAATACAGCCCCGCAATGGCCAGCATGCAATGCTGCATCCAGCTGAGCCGCCTACCTACCGCAGGAAAGGTACTGACACGGCAACCAGGCTGGGAGGGAGGTGCCTGGAACCACTGGGCATCCTCCTATGAAGGGGCTCCTGTTCAGAGCAAGCTCTGCAGGCCACCAGCAGGCATGCCACACACCCCAAAGTGCTCCAGCACAGGCACAAACCTGCCTGGAGACAGCTTCCCCAGGACCTGCATGCTGGACAGGAAGCAAAAAGAAAGGGTTCCTTCTGTCCCTCCCACGCACTGAGGCAGGCGGTCAGATCCAAGCTTACTCTCATATTCCCTCTACAGCTGTGGCTCTCAATGGGGGCGATTCTGCCCCACAGCAGAAATGTGGCAATATCTGGAGACATTTTTGATTGTCACGACTAGTGGGGTCCTGCTGGGTAGAGGCCAGGATCAGTGCCCACCACCAATAATTATCCAGCCCCACGTCTGGAGAGCTAAGTGAGAAGCCCTACTAGGGGGCCGTCTCGGAGCTGCTGATTGCACCAGGCTCCCTCCACATCTCTGGGCCTCTGCATCTGCTATGCTTTCCACCTAGAACTTCCTTCCCTCCCTGATTCCTGAGACCAAGCCTCACGGATGTTCTCTGCCCTACAACACCTTCTCTGGGCTGCCTCAAGGCCTGCGTCTGCACATCCGCCTGCATTTCCTCTTCCTGCATCACCGCCCCAACACTGTACCTGGATATCTGAGAAATGTTCACCACCAGACTGGAAGCTCTTTGAGGACAGACCGGGGGTGGCTTTAAGACCTTTATAGGCCCCAGGGAACCTTATTCTCAGAGACATACTAAAACAAACCCACATCTCTTATTAAATGTAATCCTCACATAACTCACAAGAGTAGAGGGAGTGATATATTTTTTTCCCACATGGCCAATATTTTTGTAGACCCTAGAAAAACTTGTAAGGCTCTGTGCTGAAGAATTTGGACAGGTAAGACACCACTGCTAGCCACAACTGGGGCTCCTCGAGTGGTGAAATGAATGGGCACCATGAAGGAAGTGACCCCCAGCCTTTGTATGTCTTCACTTCAGATAATCCTAACACATCAAGGAGTTGGAGGAACCTGCACGTTCCTATAACTGGATTGGCATGAGGCATCTGTTTACATCTTCTGGTTTAAAATATTTATCCTTGTGATCCTGGCCCAGATCTCACTGTCTCTCCAGTCCCGAATTGAGTGAAACCCACCTTTTTACAGAGAGGCAAGAGTACCTGGCAGGCCTGCCCTGAAAGCCTCTTGCAATTCAGCTGAAAACAACATAAACAGGAAGGCATGTGGAGCCTGAGGAAGTTTCCTTGGCTGCCCCAGAACACTCAGAATCCTGGGCTATGTCCTCAGGCTCTACCGTTCTAACCAAGGGGACATGCTGGTGGAGGTTTTCTCTCTGCACAGTGGGGGGACAAGGACAGAAGGAAAGAAAGGCATCTTTCGGCTTAATTTTAAAAGAGATTCTTTTCTCTTTCCAGAGAACAGCTGGAGCCCTGGAACCTGGCCAAATCAGAGCCTGAGACCTGAAGTCAGGAACCAGCACGCCTACAAAATCCAGCCACGGATCTTCCTTTAATTCAGTCTGACTCATGACCTTCAGCCTCTGGCAGGTTCCAGAGGGGTTACTAATGCAGAATACAGAGGCTTCGTCTATTTATAAGCCGATGGAAGGGCTGGAATCCTAGCTCTTGAGTGGGTACAAGCGCCCCCTCACTCCTGGGTATGAGGTCTCCCAGGCCTGACGGGCCTTCCCCATGGGCTGTGCACCTGGCAGGAAGCTTCCTGAGCAAAGGCATCAAAAGATCCTCTGTGTAAACTGGAGGTAGAGGAATGCTTTTTCTCTCCTGGGACACCAGAGAGGTCCCCAGCAAGCTAAGTCCCCAAAAGGCAAATTAATTTGCATTTCTGTCAGGAAGGGAACACTTCCAGACCTAGTAATTCCAGGGATGGAGCCTGGCCCAGAGGTTCTGGAGAGCGTGGGTCACCTCCAGAGAGCGCAATCAGACTGGAAATTCTGACCTATGGAAGCTCCATCAATCCCGCTGTCAAAAGCTATGCCAGCTCTTTGCAGGGTCACAGCTTAAAATTTTAATTACATTAGGAAATTTAAAAGTACTTCAAGGAGAAAGGGGGAAAACTGACACGGTGCTATTTTTGGCGGGAGTAGGGGGCACTCACGTTTCTCCACAAGGTACATAAGGTCCCTTCACTCTGAACCACACTGACATGTTCACGCCACCCCATTCCCACAAGGACAAGCCTCATCCTCAGAGGCAGGCCTAGGCATGGCCCAGCCCTCCCATTGCCTGAGGGTCACCCAGACCTTCTCAACAGTCACCTCTCTCTCCAGCTCTTCTCCCCTTGCCCCATTCCCTCCATAGCTTTCCCTCATTAAAGCCTCTATAATTGGTTCAAACAAACAAGCTTCCTGAACTGAGTTTGCTGCATCCCCTCAGAATCCCAGGGCTGGGAAAGCCTCCAGCTTCCTGTGGTGAGGATTAGGTCATTAAATCAATCGGATCGCCTGCAGGACTGTGCCCCGGAAACAGCCCCCTCCTCACCACCCGGCTCTGGGGATGGTCATCCTCGGAACCTGGCTGAGAGACCCCAGGTGCAGCCTCCTGGGGAAACTCTTACCAATCAAACTCTTAGGAAAATAAGTTTTGTTGGGCACAGTGGCAAACGCCTGTAATCCCAGCACTTTGGGAGACTGGGGTAGGAGAATTGCTTGAGGCCTGGACTTCAAAACCAGCCTGGGCAATATAGCAAGACCCCGTCTCTTTGAATTTTTTTTTTTTTTTGGAGATGGGGTCTCGCTCTTTCCCTCTGTCGCCCAGGCTGGAGTGCAGTGGCACAATCTCGGCTCACTGCAACCTCTGCCTTCCAGGCTCAAGCGATTCTCCTGCCTCAGCCTCCCGAGTAGTTGGGACTACAGGCGCATGCCACCATGTCCGGCTAATTTTATTTTGTATTTTTAGTAGAGACAGGGTTTTGCCATGTTGACCAGGCTGGTCTCAATATCCTGACCTCAGGTGATCTGCCTGCCTCAGCCTCCCAAAGTGCTGGCATTATAGACATGAGCCACCACGCCTGGCTTCTACAAAAAATCTTTAAAAGATTAGCTGGGTGCAGGCTGGGTGCGGTGGCTCACACCTCTAATCCCAGCACTTTGGGAGGCTGAGGCGGGTGGATCACGAGGTCAGGAGATCAAGACCCTCCTGGCTAACGGGGTGAAACCCCGTCTCTACTAAAAATACAAAAAATTAGCCAGGCATGGTGGTGGGCGCCTGTGGTCCCAGCTACTCGGCAGGCTGAGGCAGGAGAATGGCATGAACCCGGGAGGCAGAGCTTGCAGTGAGCTGAGATTGCGCCACTGCATTCCAGCCTGGGGGACAGACTGAGACTCCGTTTAAAAAAAAAAAAAAAAAAAAGATTAGCTGGGTGTGCAGTGGCGTGCACCTGTAGGCCCAGTTACTTGGGAGGCTGAAGTGGGAGGATCCCAAGAGCCCAGGAGTCTGAGGTTGCAGTGAGCTATGATCACACCACTGCACCCCAGCCTGGGCAACAGAGCGAGACTGTCTCAAAAAAAAAAAAAGAAAAGAAGTTTTAAGGCCACTGCCTCTTTCCAACAGGCTGTCAGCATAAAGGTATGTGTTAATTTGCATAAAGATATAGGTGTATCTGTTTACTTCGCAAATACACCCATCTGTGCTACAGAGGCCAGGGTTCCTGGCTCCATGCATCACGTGAGCCACACTGCCTGCTTGTTTGGGTGATTGCTTCTGCTCTACTAAGCAGGAGGCGACCTTCCTGATCCTTCCCCCTCCAGCTACCTCGGAACAAAACATAATCCAAGGAAGGAGGAAACCTCCCCCTAAGAGGCTGTTGAGGACTCAGTTTCCTTCCTCTCCAAATGTTTAACAAGCCAATAATCAAAATCAACAATGCTTTAAACAAAGACCCCTTCAGAATCTCCCATGCGTTTATCCCATTAACTGACTGGGGGAAATGGTATTGGGACAAAAACTCCTGATGGGTCACAAGGCCTTGTCCAGTCTGAAGGCAAGGACAGTGGCAGCTGGAGCTGAAGGGAAGGAAGATCAGAAAAGACGCACTTGCCCCAGAAGAGGGGAAAATACAGCACCTGATACAATAGGAATCCACCCCCAAACCCTGGAGGGTTTGTTCAAGGTTAAAGCCACCACAGACAAGCTCAGGAGAGTAGCCACAGGTGCAGCCAGTGTAAAGTGTCCAAGAAACTGTCCCTAGTCACGATGGGTGCAGGCATGAACACCCAGATCTGGGCACACCCTGGCAAACTAGCTCAGGAGACGAACCACCACCACCCATTTGTAATGACATCCCCTTTCCCAAAGCCACGAAACTGTTAGTCACCAAACCACAGAAAGGAAGCAGAAGCTTCTGGCAAAACTGGTCTGTTAAGAGCTCCCCTGGCAAAAAGACTCCAGTTTTTCCAGGCCAACTACTCACCCAAGACTGTTACATTTTACAAAATGAAACCCAGGAGTCTTTACAAGCCCATATCCAAAGAATGTAAGCAGGACCTGCTCTCCTGCAAAAACTCTCCGTTGAGAGGAAAAAGCTTATCTCAAGGGTCACTGGAAGAGGGTTAATTACACAACACATTAGTTTGATGATTAAGATGATTTCTAAGGATTAAGACTTTGTTTAAGTCCCAGAGAACAAAACTTCCTTGCAAATTTCCTTGGAGTACATAATGCAATGTTAAAAAACAAAAACAAAACCAAAAAAGGCATCAACGCACAGGACAAAGCATGCTAGGTTTTATCTGCTTCTAGAAAAGTCACTGAAGTCTGCCAGAAAGATACTAATCATAAAAACTTCCAAGTCCAAAAAAAGAATAACTCACCCAAAAAAGAAGTTCCTAAGAGAGAGGGAAACTGACTATTGTACATGCTGTAAAAGGACAAAGAAACCAGAAATCCAGGACAATAACCCAGGAGGGCCAGGGCAACCAAAGGACCTGCAATCAAAATCAATTCCAGATGGTACAAAGTTGTTTTTTTTTTTTTCCTCCTCACCTTTTTCTTTTGAAAAATTCCAAAGCCATGGAAGAGCTAAAAGAATAGTACAAGAACATTCACATACCTTGCCCCTGGAGTCCCACTGTTCACATTTTGCTATATATGTTTTATGGCTCTATGCTGTGGGTATATGTCAAGGTACACGCACACTGCTGCTTTTCCTGAACCATCTGAAAGTCAATTGCAGAGATCATGATACTTGGCTAATGCCTCAACACAGATCTCCTAAGGCCATTCTCCTACATAACCACAATATCATTAACACCCCAAGGAATTCTTGTTTGGTTGGTTTTGTTTTTTGAAACAGTGTCTCGCTCTGTCACACAGGGTGGAGTGCAGTGGTGCGATCACAGCTCACTGCAGCCTCAACATCCAGGGCTCAAGTGATCCTCCCCACTCAGCCTCCTGAGTAGCTGGGATTACAGGTGTGCACAACCACACTTGGCTCTTTTTTCTTTTTTTTTTTCTTGTCTTTCGTTAGACAGGGTCTCACCCTGTCACCCAGGCTGGAGTGTAGTGGTGCAATCTCAGCTCACTGCAACCTCCACCTCCCAGGCTTAAGCGATCCTCCCACCTCAGCCTCCCAAGTAGCTAGGCCTACAGGCGTGCACCACTATGCCCAGCTAATTTTTATAGTTTTTGTAGAAATGGGGTTTCACCATGTTGCCCAGGCTAGTTTTGATTTTTGTTTGAGACAGAGTCTCGCTCTGTTACCCAACCTGGAGTGCAGTGGCGTGACCTCAGCTCACTGCAATTTCCGCCTCCCGGGTTCAAGAGATTCTCCTGCCTCAGTCTCCTGACTAGCTAGGATCACAAGTGTGACCGCCATGCCTGGCTATTTTTTTTTTTTTTTTTGAGACAGAGTCTCGCTCTGTCCCTCAGGCTGGAGTGCAGTGGTGCGATCTCGGCTCACTGCAAGCTCTGCCTCCCAGGCTCAGGCCATTCTCCTGCCTCAGCCACCCAAGGAGCTGGGACTACAGACGCCCACCACCATGCCCTGCTAATTTTTTGTATTTTTAGTAGAGACGGGATTTCACCGTGTTAGTCAAGATGGTCTCGATCTCCGGACCTCATGATACGCCCGCCTCGGCCTCCCAAAGTGCTGGGATTACAGGCATGAGCCACTGCACCCGGCCTGTTTTGTTTTTGAGACTGAGTCTTACTCTGTCACCCAGGCTGGAGTGTAATGGCACAGTTGCAGCTCACTACAACCTCCGCCTCCTGGGTTCCAGCGATTCTCCCACCTCAGACTCCCAAGTAGCTGGGATTATAGGCACCCACCACCACGCCCAGCTAATTTTTGTATTGCAGTTGAGATGGGGTTTTGCCATGTTAGGCAGGTTGGTCTTGAACTCCTGACCTCAGGTGATTCGCCTGCCTCAGCCTCCCAAAGTGCTAGGATTACAGGTGTGAGCCACCACGCCTAGCCTAGTTTTGTTTTGTTTTGTTTTGAGACGGAGTCTCGCTCTGTCGCCAGGCTAGAGTGCAGTGGCACGATCTCGGCTCACTGCAACCTTCGCCTCCCGGGTTCAAGCAATTCCACTGCCTCAGTCTCTCGAGCAGCTGGGACTACAGGTGCACGCCACCATGCCCAGCTAATTTTTTGTATTTTTAGTAGAGACAGGATTTCACCATGTTGGCCAGGCTGGTCTTGAACTCCTGACCTCGTGATCCACCCGCCCTGGCCTCCCAAAGTGCTAGGATTACAGGCGTAAGCCACCGCACCTGGCCTTGTTTTGTTTTTTAAGAAATGGGTCTTGCTATGTTGCCCAGGCTGGTCTTGAACTCCTGGCCTCAAGCAATCCTCCTGCCTCTGCCTCCAAAAGTGCTGCAATTACAGGTGTGAGCCACCACGCCCGGCCTTCCCAAGGAATTTAATATTGACCTAGTAGTATCTTTGATATTCACCCCATATCCAAATTTCCCCAATTCCCCCTCCCCCTCAATTTGGCCTTCACTTGTGTTTAATCCAGGACTGGATCAAGGATCTCAGTTGCATTTGGTTCCCATGCTCTTCAACCTACTTAATCTAGAATGGTTTAGCAGCTTTTCTTTGTTTATCAGGATATTAACATTTTTTAGAGTCCAGGACCCTTGTCTTTAGGATGTTCCACAATCTGGATTTGGCCAATTGTTCCTTAAACACTTTCACAAGAAATTATGTAGCTGATGTATCAGTGTTCCATTAGAAGTGCATAATGCCAGTTTGCCCCAATTCTGGTGATGCTGGCTTTGATACCTTGGATATGGATCAAAGTTTTAACGTATAAAACATGGAGTGAATGTATTAGAGGAAAACACAGGCAAGGAACACAGTGCGAGAAGAAAATATGAAATGAAACGTAGAAGTCAGCCAGGTGCAGTGGCTCATGCCTGCAATCCCAGCACTTTGAGACACCAAGGTGGGCAGATCACCTGAGGTCAGGAGTTCAAGAGTAGCCTGGCCAACATGGTGAAACCCCGTCTCTACTAAAAATATAAAAATTAGGCTGGCCATGGTGGCTCACGCCTGTAATCCCAGGATTTTGGGAGGCCAAGGAGGGCAGATCCAAGGTCAGGAGTTCAAAACCAGCCTGACTAACATAGTGAAACCCCGTCTCTACTAAAAAATACAAAAATTGGCTGAGTGCGACGGCTCACGCCTTTAATCCCAGCACTTTGAGAGACCAAGGTGGGCGGATCACGAGGTCAGGATTTTGAGACCAGCCTGGCCGAAATGGTGAAACTCTGTTTCTACTAAAAATACAGAAATTAAGGCCGGGCGCGGTGGCTCACGCTTGTAATCCCAGCACTTTGGGAGGCCGAGGCGGGCGGATCACGAGGTCAGGAGATCGAGACCACAATGAAACCCTGTCTCCACTAAAAAAAAAATACAAAAAATTAGCCGGGCGTGGTGGCGGGCGCCTGTAGTCCCAGCTACTCGGAGAGGCTGAGGCAGGAGAATGGCATGAACCCCGGAGGCGGAGCTTGCAGTGAGCCGAGATTGCGCCACTGCACTCCAGCCTGGGCGACAGAGCGAGACTCCGTCTCAAAAAAAAAAAAAAAAAAAAAAAAAAAATACAGAAATTAGCCAGGCATGGTGGCACGTGCCTGTAGTCCCAGCTACTCAGGAGGCTGAGGCAGAAGAATCAATGGAACCCGGGAGGCCGAGGTTGCAGTGAGCCGAGATCGTGCCACTGCACTCCAGCCTGGGCGACAGAGCGAGATTCTGTCTCAAACAAACCAAAAAAAAAAAATGAAAATTAGCCGGGCATGGTGGCACGCGCCTGTAATCCCAGCTACTCAGGAGGCTGAGGCAAGAGAATCGCTTGAACCCGGGAGGTGGAGGTTGCAATGAGCCAAGATCACACCACTGCATTGCACTCCAGCCTGGGAGACAAAGCGAGACTCTGTCTCACAAACAAACAAACAAACAAAAAACGTGGCCAGGCATGGTGGCTCAGGCCTGTAATCCCAGCACTTTGGGAGGCCGAGACGGGCGGATCACGAGGTCAGGAGATCGAGACCATCCTGGCTAACATGGTGAAACCTCATCTCTACTAAAAATACAAAAAATTAGCCAGATGCAGTGGCGGGCGCCTGTAGTCCCAGCTACTCAGGAGGCTGAGGCAGGAGAATGGCGTGAACCCGGGAGACGGAGCTTGCAGTGAGCCGAGATCGCTCCACTGCACTCCAGCCTGGGCCACAGAGCGAGACTCCGTCTCCAAAAACAAAAACAAAAACAAAACAAAAAAGATGAGAATTAGCCAGGCATGGTGGCACACGCCTGTAATCCCAGCTACTCAGGAGGCTGAGGCAAGAGAATTGCTTGAACCCAGGAGGCGGAGGTTGCAGTGAGGCGAGATCCTGCTATTGCACTCCAGCCTGGGCGACAGAGCAAGACTCCGTTTCAAAAAAAAAAAATAGCCAAGCATGGTGGCAGACGCCTGTAATCCCAGCGACTCAGGCAGCTGAGGCAGGAGAATAACTTGAAGCTGGAAAGTGGAGGTTGCAGTGAGCTGAGATCGTGCCACTGTATTCCAGCCTGTGTGAAGAGTGAGACTCCGTCTCAAAACATAAAAGAAATAAAAAAGTTTGGCCGGGCGCGGTGGCTCACGCCTGTAATCCCAGCACTTTGGGAGGCTAAGGTGGGCGGATCACAAGGTCAGGAATTCAAGACCAGCCTGGCCAATATGGTGAAACCCTGTCTCAACTAAAAAATACAAAAATTAGCTGGGCATGGTGGCACACGCCTGTAGTCCCAGCTACTCAGGAGGCTGAGGCAGGAGAATCGCTTGAACCCGGAAGGCAGAGGATGCAGTAAGCTGAGGTCACACCACTGCACTCCTGTCTGGGTAACAGAGTGAGACTCCCTCTCAGCAAAAAAAAAAAAATAAAATAAAAAGAAATAAAAAAATTTAAAAAGAAACCTAGAAGTCATAAAATATTTTAAAATCTGATTACATAAAAATCAAAAACTCTGCATGAAAAAATATATAATTAAAAGAACAGTGGGCCGGGCACAGTGGCTCACGCCTTAATCCTAGCACTTTGGGAGGCCAAGGTGGGCACATCACGAGGTCAGGAGATCGAGACCATCCTGGCCAACGTGGTGAAACCCCGTCTCTGCTAAAAATACAAAAATTATTTCGGTGTGGTGGCACGTGCCTGTAATCCCAGCTACTCAGGAGGCTGAGGCAGAAGAATCTGTGGAACCTGGGAGTCGGAGGTTGCAGTGAGCCGAGATTGTGACACTGCACTACAGCCTGGAAACACAGCGAGACTCTGTCTCAAAAAGGAAAAAAAAAAAAAAAAAAAAGAACAGTGACAAATTGGCGAAAATATGTATAACACATATCACAGCCATAGGACAGATTTCCTTAATATATAAAAAAAAGTGTAAGTCAATAAGAAAAAGACTGTAAACCTAAAAAAGAAATGGACAAACAATACACAGTTGTCCCTTAGTATCCCTGGGGGATTGGCTCCAGGACCCCTACACAGAAACCAAAATCCACAGATGCTCTAGTCCCTTATATAAAGTGACACAGTATTTGCATGTAACCTATGCACATCCTGCCATATACTTTAAATCATCTCTAGATTACTCATAGTACCTGATAAAATGTAAATACTATGTAAATAGTTATATTATATTGGTTTTTTATTTGTATTATTTGTTATTGTATTGTTATATTTTGGTTTTTCCCTGAATATTTTTTTGAATTTAATTTCATTTTATTTTTTGTTATTTAAAAAAATTTTTTACTTCCATAGGTTTTTGGGGAACAGGTGGTGTTTGGTTACATGAGTAAGTTCATTAGTAATGATTCGTGAGAATTTTTCCTGAATATTTTTGTGGTTGGTTTAATCCACAGATGTGGAACCTGAGGATATGGAAGGCTAAGAGATGGTTCATAAGCGGCCTTAAAAATATGAAATGAGGCCGGGCACGGTGGCTCACGCCTGTGATCCCAGCACTTTGGGAGGCCAAGGCAGGCAGAACACCTAAGATCAGGAGTTCAAGACCAGCCTGGCCAACATGATGAAACCCCATCTCTACCAAAAATACAAAAATTAGCCAGGCATGGTGGTGTGCACCTGTAATCCCAGCTACCCAGGAGGCTGAGGCAGGAGAATCGCTGGAACCTGGGAGGCACAGGCTGCAGTGAGCCAAGATGGCACCAATGCACTCCAGCCTGGGTGACAGAACAAGACTCCATCTAAAAAAAAAAAAAAAAAAAATGCCAGGCACAGTGGCTCATGCCTGTAATCCCAGCACTTTGGGAGGCCAAGGTGGGTAGGTCACAAGGTCAGGAGATCAAGGCCATCTTGGCCAACATGGTGAAACCCCATCTCAGGCCGGGCACGGTGGCTCACGCTTGTAATCCCAGCACTTTGGGAGGCCGAGGCGGGCGGATCACGAGGTCAGGAGATCAAGACCACGGTGAAACCCCGTCTCTACTAAAAATACAAAAAAATTAGCCGGGCATCGTGGCGGGCGCCTGTAGTCCCAGCTACTCGGAGAGGCTGAGGCAGGAGAATGGCGTGAACCCGGGAGACGGAGCTTGCAGTGAGCCGAGATTGCGCCACTGCACTCCAGCCTGGGCGACAGAGCGAGACTCCGTCTCAAAAAAAAAAAAAAAGAAACCCCATCTCTACTAAAATACAAAAAATTAGCTGGGCATGGTGATGCATGGCTGTAATCCCAGCTACTTGGGGGGCCGAGACAAGGGAATTACTTGAACCCGGGAGGCGGACGTTGCAGTGAGCTGAGATCATGCCACTGCACTCCAGCCTGGCGACAGAGCAAGACTCCGTCTCAAAAAAAAAAAAAAAAAAGAAAGAAAGAAAAAGAAATGGCCGTGCATGGTGGCTCACGCCTGTAATCCCAGAACTTTGGGAGGCCGAGGTAGGTGGATCACCTGAGGTCAGGGGTTCGAGACCAGCCTAGCCAACATGGCAAAGCCCCACCTTTACTAAACCTACAAAAATTAGCTGAGTCTGGTGGCACATGCCTGTAATCCCAGGTACTCGGGAGGCTGAGGCAGGGGAATCCCTTGAACCCAGGTGGCAGAGGTTGAAGTGAGCCAAGATTGCACCACTACACTCCAGCCTGGACGACAAGACTCTGTCTCAAGAAAAAAAAAAAAAAAACAATCAACAGAATGCCATTAAAATGAGTGAGGTGGAGGCCAGGTGCGGTGGCTCACGCTTGTAATCCCAGCACTTTGGAAGGCCGAGGCGGGCAGATCACAAGACTGTGACTATCCTGGCTAACATCTCTACTAAAAATACAAAAAATTAGCGCAGCATGGTGGCATGTGCCTGTGGTCCCAACTACCTGGGAGGCTGAGATGGGAGGACCACTTGAGCCTGGGAGGTTGAGGCTGCAGTGAGCTGTGATCGTGTCACCACACTCCAGCCTGGGCGAATGATATTTTTAAATGAAGTGGAATGGGGTCAGATGAGAATGAAAGAACACCCTTCATCTGAGTAGTCTTGCCAGTGCAGTGTGGTGCCTGACGCTAAGCACTTCAATCTCCACTGTCACCACTCATGGACCTAACAGGCCACTCCTCTTTAGAGGAGATTAGGAAGTGAGAGTGGGAAGCCAGCACCCAAAGCAAACACAAGGCAAACGGGCACATGTGACCCCTTGTGCCAGCAGCAGCAGACCTCAGGAGGGAGGAAGGAGCCAGGTCTCTGCGCTGCTCCAGCTGCCTGAGCTCCCTTAGATCCCACCACAAGCTCTGGAAGACTGCTCTGTGCAGGAAAGCGGAACCAGGGGCCAGCCTGCTTGCCTGTAAGCCCCAACATGTCTTTCAAAAAATCACCAGCACCTCATCTTCCTCCAACTCCAGCGATCAGCCAGAGGAAGGCTATGTGCCCCTGGAGGCTGTGGGCAGTGCCAACAGTATTAACACACATGGAGGGAGAAGGACCTTCTGCCTCAGTCCAGAAGCCGAGTGTGAGCACACATTCAGGAACAGGCTCACAGGGCCTAGCCAGAGCTGACCTTGGCAGGTACTTTTGCTCCCTTCTTGGTAAGTAAAATGGGACTATTCAGGGGCTCAGACCTACCACTTCACCAGCTTAAGTGCTACCAGTACTAACAGCTTCACTTATTTAAATCATACCCCAGGCCCCTCCCCAACACACAAAAAAGAAATGTAAAATCACAGAGAATCATTAAAATGTCATCTACCTGGAAAGAATAAAAGAAACCTAGAAGTTCAGAAACAGGTCTTATTTCATATTCCTGCAGCAGAAGGATATTTAGGACATCTGGCAAGGGTGCAAGTCAGCGTCAGGATGGGTCTCTGGGAAGCTAGGGCTGCCTGAGGCAGGTGGCTGTGAGGCCTGTCTGGGCAGGGAGGTCAAGGCCAAGTATCTCCTTGGAAACTGGTCCAAGGTTTGCCTGGTGATTGATCAGGAAGAACAGGGGTGGGGCCCATATTATGTGAGGTGCTTGATCCACAAGGGACCCTGATCTTTGCAGGAAGCCTTGCTGGCGGAATTTAGGACTTCAGGGGTGGTAACTTCATCTGCCCTGGGGTGGTTATTCGGTTCAGGTCAAGGGCATTGACCACAGGATTCCAGCAGCAGAAAACATGTGGGTTAGACACTTGGGTGCTACTCAGGCCTGAAAAAACACCTTAATTGGAGCTGGCTCTCAAAGCCTCCTCCCCAGCTCTCCACGTGGGAGAGGATATGGAAATGGGTCACAATCTTCTAGCTGAAACAGCATCACTGCGGGCTCCAATCACACTTGAAGATGTCCAGGTGCACTGAGTGACCTGGCCTCCTGGCTATGCAGGCCTTGCCTTCCTAATCAGATGCTGGATGCTGCTGCCCCGCCCCTCAGCTTGAAGGGGTAGCTGATTAGCACCGGCAGTGCTACATACAGTGACATGATAAGGGCTGGTGAAAATAACATCGCACAAGGATATGCCTCGCTGTCCTGGCACCCTCCTCTCACTCCAAATGTGAGTGGCTGCCT
Organism: Symphalangus syndactylus; assembly: GCF_028878055.3. Taxonomy (NCBI): domain Eukaryota; kingdom Metazoa; phylum Chordata; class Mammalia; order Primates; family Hylobatidae; genus Symphalangus; species Symphalangus syndactylus. The sequence goes on along the minus strand of NC_072444.2, from coordinate 26,972,076 downwards.
CTGCCAGCCCTTTGCCCTCTCTACCCAGCCCTGGCTGGAGGGAGAGAGGAACACTGTGTGCTTTCACATGAACTGCTTGCTAGACCTCCCTGACCTTGGTCTTTGAAGAGAACTGAAGGCCTGGTGCTTGGGGAAGAAAGAACCCTGCCCCCACTCTAATCTGTATATATTGATCCAAAATGGGGGCTAGAGGACATAGGTGTCCGTGTGCATCAGTTCCCCCAGGAACCCCATGAGCACTGTGGAGAGCCCGCCTGCCACCATATGCCTGCTTTCCAAAGTTGGCAGGGAGAGACGTATCAGGCAGGAAGAGAACTCTGCAGAGACAAGGTCTGGCGCCTGTTACATAAGAAGTGCACCGTGTTAGTGGCAGAACTTCAAAATTCACAGCCCCAAGCAAAAACTTTGAAAAGAAATTCTCAAGATGGGCATTTCTCCCTGACTGAAACTAAAGTAACAGTCAAAGCGTTAAGGCTTTAAGTGGGGAGTTCTTGCTAACCATGGCTCCCGAGGTGTGCACTGTTTCTCGAGATGTCCATACCAAGTACAGCTTTTGTTACAGGACACGGAAGGGCTCTAATTGTTTAACTCTTCCCTTGCTCTTCTGGAAAGCCAACCCAGCCCCCCATCTTAATGTCCACTCAGGGCAGGTAGCCACTGGGGCCAGTGTGCATCTGGAGATCATGTCCTGACTCTCCTCCTAAGAGTTCAAAGTACTCTCATCAAATCATTCTTTCTTCATTCACACGATGCCAACTATATAACAAGCCTCTTGGTCCTAGACTAAGAGCTTGGTATGGGAAAGAACTTGACTTTTTTTTTTTTTTTGAGACAGAGTCTCACTCTATCGCCCAGGCTGAAGTGCAGTGGTGCAATCTCAGCTCACTACAACCTCCGCCTCCCGCGTTCAAGCAATTCTCCTGCCTCAGCCTCCCGAGTAGCTGGGACTACAGGTGCGTGCCACCACGCCAGGCTAATTTTAGTAGAGACAGGGTTTCACCATGTTAGCCAGGATGGTCTCAATCTCCTGACCTCGTGATCCGCCTGCCTTGGCCTCCCAAAGTGCTGGGATTACAGGCGTGAGCCACCACACCCGGCCGGGGAATAACTATTTTTATCCTGCTTGCCACGATATTCCTAGTACCTATGATGGTGTCCAGATTGTAATAAAGCCTTAATAAATATTTATTAATTGAATCAATGAGTCATTAGAAGGAAGGAGGGAAGGGAGGAAGGAGTAATGGAGGACAACCACCACTTCTTGGTGCCTTTGTGATTCTGGCTTATAAAAAACATCAGAACCAAGATTAGAAACCAAGCCCTATAACTCCCTCTTGGCCCTGCCATCGGAGGTCCTCAATCATGTTATGATGCACAGAACACACACCTGTTTACAGGAGCTTCTACACTACAACACAACCATGAAAAATGGAGCCACAGGTATGACCCTCAATCCTTAAGAAACTTCAAAAAGGGAGAACAATGTTTTTGTCCAGCTATTCCCCCACAGAAGGACACCCTTCCCTCTGGGGACTGTTGTCTTTCCCTTTTTAACAAGGCTTCATGGAGGACCAGAGCATAATAGGTCTTTAATAACTGAGTATAACAGTAGTTGGTGCTCAGTTCCCTTTCATAAAAGAAGTTCAAAAGCACTTTGGCTCAAACACCATCATGCCCCTGGGAACTACGAAGGTACAAGTATCATTATCCCCATTTACAGTCAAGGAAAGTAAAGCAAAGGGAGGTTAATTAGCTTGCCCAGGGTCAGACAAGACAGGGAAAGGGCCTAGGATTAAAACCCTTTGGAGCAGCCAGCAAGTTAACTCTGACTACCCTAAGAATGTCACCTATGTTGGGCTTAAGGGAGCCTTTTCTTTCTTCTCTATGGTTTCTGCTGAGAATCAGTATATGACATGGTGCTCAGAGCTCTGCCTGGCAGTCATACTGCCCGGTTTGAATCTGATTCTGTTCCCAACTAGCTCGACCTTAAACACTTTACTTAACGTTTCTAGGCCTCAGATTCTTAACATACAAAATGGTAAGGCCGGGCACGGTGGCTCATGCCTGTAATCCCAGCACTTTGGGAGGCCGAGGCGGGCGGATCACAAGGTCAGGAGATTGAGACCATCCTGGCTAACACGGTGAAACCCCGTCTCTACTAAAAATACAAAAAATTAGCCAGGCGTAGTGGTGGGCACCTGTAGTCCCAGCTACTCTGGAGGCTGAGGCAAGAGAATGGCGTGAACCCGGGAGGCGGAGCTTGCAGTGAGCCGAGATCGTGCCACTGCACTCCAGCCTGGGCGACAGAGCAAGACTCCATCTCAAAACAAACAAACAAACAAACAAAAAAAACAAAATGGTAATAATGGTACGTATCTCAGAAACCGTGAGGATGAAATGAGACAGTGTATGTAAAATGCCACTATCATTCACTTTCTCATTTTCTAAATAAGCACATATTATTCTCATAATAAGAAAACCAGCTACATGAGAAAAAGCTTGCACCCACTCTGCGTTTAGTTTTTACAAAGCTACAGACGACATATGACTAGCAGGCATTTCAGATTCTGCCAATAAAATGGCCCAGGACTCTGAAAGGGACCTGCAACACAAGCGTCCTATTTGATTCCCACTAACTCGTGTTGGCCTCTCAAGGTTAGCAGAGCAAGTGGCATCGTGGACAACTGATGATGGGAGGACCAAAAAGGGATCTGAAAAGCTGGCCAATGGCACCCAGTCTAAAGAGTCCCACTCTGGATTCCTGGTGAGTGGAGCCCCTGGGTTTGAAATGCCATTTCTCTCAGTGCTCTGTTGAGTTACCCAACTCCGCTCAGCCCAGACGAAAGACAGCCAATGCTTTCTAGATACCACTGTGTTCCTGATCAAGTAATCAAACAGGAGATGGTCACAGGTGCCAGTGTGGCCCAACCCTCTATAGAGGGGCCTGGTGATAGCAGGGACTGGCAGAGAAGTGGGGATGGGGTGGGGGTAGGAAAGCTGTCCAGTCAATCTTGGTATACTCTCAACAAAGAAACAGTGATATCTATGTATGTGTGTCTCTGATGCATTTATGAAGAATGGCTGCAAAACTCCAAGACTACTTAAGAGTCACTGCCAAGATAAGAAGCTTTAACTCACACAGAGAGGAGCAGAGAACACAGACATTCCACTGTGGACAACAAGCTGCTAAGCACTGGCAACATTCATTCATTCAACTCAAGAAATGTTTGCTGATGACTTAGGGACTCGGAAAAAAGGAAGCTCAATAAAATGCAGGACATACAGACACACATACCAAGACCGTCATCAACCTAGCTGATGCTTCCCTCATCTTCAGGGGACCAGGCCAGAGAAATAAGGGACCTGATGGGAAGAAACTCAATACTCTACCTGGCCTCCAAAAGCCTCCCAGGACAAAGAGAACCTATTCCAGCTGCTCTTCGTAATGTCCTGTTCTTTTAGTGTGGACTCAAATATTCTCCTACAGCCCCAGGAAAAGTTCCCAAACAGTGACTTCTCACTGTTCAGAATTCAAGAGTAAAATCCAAACTTCTTAACACAGCCACAAATTTGGCCCCTGCTGATTCATCACTAACCACACTCCAGCCCCTCTGAGTTGATCACTCTTGCAGTCATCTCTGTCCACAAAGCTGTCTCCCTTGATCACCATCCATGTCTCCCAAAAGCCACCTTCCCGGAGCTAAAGTTATGACCCTAACCCTCATCCCATCCACTTTCCATCTTCTGTTTTATTTTCCCCCTATCTCTTTCACCACCCTACATTCTTTTTTTTTTTTTTTGAGATGGAGTCTTGCTTAGTCGCCCAGGCTGGAGTGCAGTGGCGCGATCTCGGCTCACTGCAAGCTCCGCCTCCTGAGTTCACGCCATTCTCCTGCCTCAGCCTCCTGAGTAGCTGGGACTACAGGCGCCCGCCCCCATGCCCGGCTAATTTTTTTTTGTATTTTTAGTAGAGACGAGGTTTCACCATGTTAGCCAGGATGGTCTCGATCTCCTGACCTCGTGATCCACCCGCCTTGGCCTCCCAAAGTGCTGGGATTACAGGCGTGAACCACCGCGCCCGGCCTCACCACCCTACATTCTTTTGTTGACTCGTTTATTTGTTTACTATCTGTCTCTCCCACTAGAAGATAAACTTCTTAAGAGCATGCCTCTTAAAGATCTTGTTCTTGGCTACGTTCGTAGCATCCGCAACAGTGCCTAGCACATAGGCGCTCAATAAGTCATTCAATTCAACAAATATTTTTAGAGTACTACAAAGTTTAGGTACCATATTATAAGAGTAGACAAAAAGAGACAAAAATCTCTGCTCTCAAAGAGCTTAAATGCTGGTGGGAGCTAAGAAGCAGATAAACAAAGGCGAAATAATAGTTACTTCAATTTAGCATATACCAAGTGCTAGGTGGTCTTCTGAGTATCTACTAGGTATTACTTAATTTAATCCTCCCAACAACTCCATGAGGAAAGTATTACTATTGTACATATGGGGAAACTGAGACACAGAGAGATTAAGTTACCTGCTGAAGATCATGCAGCTCCTGAAGGCAGAACCAAGATCCAAACCTGATGGTCTTGGTACAAAGTCTATGGTCTAATTAAGAGCTACACTTCAGGCCGGGCACGGTGGCTCACGCCTATAATCCCAGTGCTTTAGGAGGCCAAGGTGGGCGGATCACCTGAGGTCAGGAGTTCGAGACCAGCCTGACCAACATGGTGAAATCCCATTTCTACTAAAAATACAAAAATTAGCCAGACGTGGTGGCGCATGCCTGTAATCACAGTTACTCAGGAGGCTGAGGCAGGAGAATCGTTCGTTTGAATCCAGGAGGCGGAGGGTTGCAGTGAGACAAGATTGTGCTATTGCGTTCCAGCCTGGGCAACAAGAGCAAAACCCTAGCTCAAAAAAAAAAAAAAAAAAAAAAAAAAAAAAAGAACTACATATTTGCTGAGTGTCAAGTGACTACTTGGTCAGCACCTGCAGCAGCTGTTCCCCACTGGCAGGGATGGAGAGAACAGATCCATCAGATCCATCAAGGAAGGGCTGCCCTGTCATGTGAGCCCTGTGAACAAGAGACTACTGGGTTTACACTATATTGCACCCTGGATGAGGAGTCTACAAGAAGCACGGTCTGATGAAAAGACAGGGGCAGGAGTCTTGGTGTGATGAGATACCCAGGCAAGTCAACCAATATTTGAAGAGTTTACATTTTGTGCAGGGCACTGATTCAGACACTGTGGATGATGCAAAGACAAACCCAGTACAGATTCTGGCCTCAGAAAGCTTAGAGTCGCCGGGCGCGGTGGCTCAAGCCTGTAATCCCAGCACTTTGGGAGGCCGAGGCGGGCGGATCACGAGGTCAGGAGATCGAGACCATCCTGGCTAACACAGTGAAACCCCATCTCTACTAAAAATACAAAAAATTAGCCGGACGTGTTGGCGGGCGCCTGTAGTCCCAGCCACTCGGGAGGCTGAGGCAGGAGAATGGCATGAACCCGGGAGGCGGAGCTTGCAGTGAGCCGAGATCGCGCCATTGCACTCCCGCCTGGGAGACAGAGCAAGACTCCGTCTCAAAAAAAAAAAAAAAAAAAAAGAAAGCTTAGAGTCATGCGTGTACACATGGAGATGAAACAGCGAGTAGAAACTAGCAGGCATCATAAGAAAATGCATAAACTGCTATAAGACTTCAAAAGAGCCAGCTTCTAGGGGCCACAGATGCTTAACCATAAAAGAAGGGGCTGGCCTGTGTAACCCCCAAGGTCCTCTCATTCTGACATGTTCTGACAGCACAGATTTGGAACAGCATGGAGATCAAGTTTTATTGTTTTTTGGGGTTTGTTTTGTTTTGTTGTTGAGACGGAGTCTTCCTCCGTCACCCAGGCTGGGGTGCAGTGGCGCGATCTTGGCTCACTGCAACCTCCACCTCCCTGGTTCAAGCGATTCTCCTGCCTCAGCCTCTCAAGTAGCTGGGATTACAGGCACTCGCCATCATGCCCAGCTAATTTTTATATTTTTAGTAGAGACGGGTTTTCACCATGTTGCCCAGGCTGGTCTCGAGCTCCTGACCTCAGGTGATCTGCCCGCCTTGGCCTCCTAAAATGCTGGCATATACAGGGGTAAGCCACTGCACCTGGCCTCATTCTGGTTAATAGCTCAAGTTTGTGGCCACTGAAACGTTCTCCCACCTACCATGAGAACAGGCCCAATTTCTTGGTGCAACATCTTCCAACAGAGGCAGTAATGTTCCCATTTAAATAATACAACCGGATGTGGGAATGAAACCCAGTGTATTCTGCCCTCCTCCACCTCTAACTGGTTTTTAAACCCACAAACCCTCTCCAAATAAAGGAGGCAGGGACCTGTTCTATGAGCACGTTGTTATGGGACATCTAACTCTCAGTCTCCAAAGTTTTGCTTTGCAGCTCTCCCAGAGGGAACAGACTGATTCCACCTCTTCATTTCCACTGCCACTGCCCCAATCCCTCAAGCCACCATCATCTCTCGCCAGGCAGCTGCAACAGTCTGTCTCATAGCTGATATCCCTGCCTCCACCTTTGCTCCTTAGAATCCAGTCTCTCTACACAGCAGCCAGAACAATCTTTTGGAACAAATCAGACTTTATCCTTTCTCTGCTTAAAACCCTCCAATGACCTCTAACTGTTCTTGGAATAAAATCCAAACTCTTTATTACGACCTACAAAATCTCTGTTTTGATATACAGGCTCTTTTTCTCCACCACCCCCCAAGACGGAGTTTTGCTCTGTTGCCCAGGCTGGAGTGCAGTGGCGCGATCTCGGCTCACTGCAACCTCCGCCTCCCAGGTTCAGGAAATTCTCCTGCCTCAGCCTCCCAAGTAGCTGGGACTACAGGCATGCGCCACCACGCTCGGCTAATTTTTGTATTTTTAGTAGAGACGGGGTTTCACCATGTTGGTCAGGATGGTCTCGAACTCCTGACCTCGTGATCCGCCCGCCTCGGCCTCCCAAAGTGCTGGGATTACAAGCGTGAGCCACCGCACCCAGCCACAGATTCTCATATGTAATCTGGCCCCTCTCCACCTTCACAGCACTTACCACTACTGAAATTATTTTGTCCACTTGTTTGTTTACTCACTTATTGTCTGACTTCCCTCCTCTTTACAACGTCATCTCTAAGGAGGGCAGAAACCGTGTCTGTCTTCACCACTAAAGCCCCAGTACTTGGAATGGTGCCTGGCACATAGTAAATGCTCACTACTGAATGAATGAATCTCCATCCCATAGAGGTGATTTGTATTTACAAGGGAGGACCACGAACTCCCCCAGCAAACCGTGAATGACACATTGGCATTTAACAGCCGGCACCTTTATTTATGATCCAAAGTCCTACTTTAAATCTGAGGAAGCTGCTGTATCTCTGGACACTTTAATGGCACAAGAGATCAGTTATCACTTGGGGACACACGCCAGGAACTGGAGCCCAGTGGTTGTAGCAGGGGGCTAAGAGCCAAGGCTCATGAGAACGGAACCTCAAGACAAACCCTGACTTGCCTCCAGGTCCCTTACCCACACACCCTGTGCCTCAATTTACCCAGCAGTTGGCCAGACATGTTTCTGTCAGTTCTGTGAGTGACAGGAGACAAAATAATTAACAGCTGGAGCATACTGAGATCCTCAGACAGGAGGTGCTGCAAGCCACACGACTCATTATTCATAAAACTCTTGATTCGCGGCCAACACAGCCCCCGCCGCCTTCCCAGGGGCTAACCTGACAACAGGCACTGCTCAGACAAGTTCAGCTCACAAGGCAGAGGGAGGGATGGAGGGCCTAGCAGAGGCTGGGTGTCCAGACCTGAGTGTCTCGGTTACCAGGTTCCAAAAAAAGGAAGGTGGTTGGGGTGGGGTGATGAAAGGAGGTGAGAGGTGCAGTTTGGGGCTCCAGGTGGTTAATTTTGCAGGTTCGTGCATACACGTCCGCCATCCAGGTGAGGTATGTGCCCCCACCAGGTACCTTCCAGGAAGGCTCACCGGGGAGGGGTGGAATCGAGAGACGACAGTTCAATCAAACTACAGAGGGAGGAAGGGCGGCCCAGCGTTTACTTTGGGAAATATGGAGAGTGAGAGTCTCGGAGTGGGCGCAGGTGAGGGAAGAGGCAGGGGCCCAGAGGTTGGGAGGGCGGACGGGCGGTGACAGCCACCCGGACGCGGTGAGGTGAGCAACAAGGTGGGCGGCACGGACACCTGTGGAGGAGTCCCCCGGTCGAAGGTGAGGGAGGCGGGAGGTGGTCTGCGGCGAGAGGCGGCCAGGCCCAGACCAGGGCGCCGCGCCGCCGGGGCGGGCAGGGGTCCAAGCGGGGTCGGGGGCGCTCTCCGCGGCCCCTCCCCGGCAGACAAAGGGCTGGCCGCTCCCCCCCAGCCCCAGCGCGGCGCGGGCCCGGGCGGTGCAGGCGCGGCCCGGCCTCGGCGCTTACCTGGGCCGCCCGACCCGGCCGGGCCGGCGCGGGCAGCGGGTCCGGGGCGCAGCGCGCGACGGCCTGTTCCGGGGCGTGCTCAGCCCGAGCAGCAGCGGCGGCGGCAGTAGCAGCAGCGGGAGCGGCCGCCTCAGCCTCCGCCTCCCGCTCCGAGAGTCACCGCGGTGGGGAGGGAGGGAGGCGCCAGGCCGCCGGGGGTGGGACCGGCGGAGGGGGCGGCATCTGGCTCCGCGCGGGCTGCTGAGGCGCGGCTGCGGCAACGCCCCGGAGAGAGGAGGGCGCGTGGGGCCGGGCGCCGGGGCGGGGCCTGCGGGCGGGGCGGGGCCCGGGGCCGCGAATTGGTTAACTCAGCCTGTGGGCGGGGCTGCGCACCGCGGGGAGGGGCCTTGCGGCGCATGTGAACGCTCATTGGGCCCTTCTGGAAGGGGGCGAGACCAGCGGCATAGGGGCGGGGCCATGGGGCGGGCGGATGGACCAGGGCGCCGGTAGTGAGTGGCCGAGTCCGCGCTGAGAGCAAAGGGGAGGAGCGAGCCGGGGGTGAGCAGGGAAGGCGGGTTGGGCGCGAGGAGGAGGCGGTGGCCTGGAGGAGGAGCCGGGTAAGGATGAAGCTGGCGCTGCGGTAAAGCCACTCTGCGTGTCCCTATCTGCTCCAGGAGCACAGTGTTCCGGCAAAATAATGGCCTCTCCCACACACCGGTCTGTGTTTAAAAACGGGAGCAACCAGAAGGGGCAGAATCCTTGGTGAGGCCAGTTTACCCAGAACCCCGGAAAATTCTGAAATGGATGAGGTTGCAGAACATTTAGAGGCGTGGTCTCCCTGCGTCGCTGAGCTGGGAACGTTGCTGCCTCTGAGTTTGGGGCCTAACCTGGGATTAACCTAGCCCAGAGAGCCCAGGGATGGGCCTCCGTAGGTCCATTAAACTCAGAAGGTCGTGTGTACTGGTAGTGAGTGCATTTTTCGGGAAAGGGGTGCCCATGATTAAAATGTTTCTGCAGAAAGTCTGGCTGTATTTGGAGAGGGTACAGGGAGAAGCAGCCCACTTTAGGTAAAATGCAAATTGCTTTTAACATCCGCCTTCCTTTTAAAGGGACCTGTATCTTTAAGTGTGGTCTCATTTTCAGCAGTTTAAATTATCAGTTACACAGTGTAACACTAACCCCAGTTCAGAAGCCTTCCTACCCCACTCTTCCCACAGCCTTTCTTTTTACACCTTTTCTGTTCCATCCTCTTCCACTCCGCTATATTTCTTCCCCTTCCCTATGCAAAAAGAATACGAAGTCCTTTCGTGTTTGTTTATAATATAATATCCACATTACTCTTTACTCAGTTTGGATTTTTTTTGTTTGGTTTTGAGACGGAGTCTTGCTTTGTCGCCCAGGCTCAGGTGCAGTGGCGCGATCTCGGCTCACCGCAACCTCCGCTTCCCGGGTTCAAGCGATTCTCCTGCCTCAGCCTCCTGAGTAGATGGGATTACCGGCATGCGCCACCACTCCTGGCTAATTTTTGTATTTTTAGTAGAGACAGGGTTTCTCTATGTTGGCCAGGCTGGTCTCCAACTCCCGACCTCAAGTGATCTGCCCGCCTCAGCCTCCCAAAGTGCTAGGATTACAGACTCGGCCTCCCAAAATGCTAGGATTACAGGCGTGAGCCACCGCGCCCGGCCTGCTCACACTTTTTCATACTTAATAGGTCCCCGGCCGGGCGCGGTGGCTCATGCTTGTAATCTCAGCACTTTGGGAGGCCGAAGCGGGCAGATCACCTGATGTCGGGAGTCGGAGACCAGCCTGACCAACATGAAGAAACCCCGTGTCTACCAAAAATACAAAAATTAATCGGGCGTGGTGGCGCATGCCTGTAATCCCAGCTACTCAGGAGACTGAGGCAGGAGAATCGCTTGAACCCGGGAGGCCAGGTTGCAGTGAGCCGAGATCGCGCCATTGCACTCTAGCCTGGGCAACAAGAGCGAAACTCTGTCTCAAAAAAAAAAAAAAAAATAGGTCCCCAAGTGGGTTTCTCCTCCAGTGTCCCCACCTTCAGTAACTGTCACCACTCTCTGCCCAGTTGCTTACACCAGACACTTAAATTGTACCATTGACACCACTCTTTCCTTTATTCTTTATTTCCAGTCCATGTTGTTTCCAATTCTAAATGGTGTCCTTAATCTCTCCACCTCCTACCATCTCTACCCCTCTTTCCCAGTTTAACCTGCCACCAGCTGTCACCTTGACTCCTGCAATAACACTTCAAGCAGTCTCTCCTTTAGGCTCTCCTTACACCCCTATCCACTGCCCACACAGCAACTAGAGGAAACTTCTTAAAATCTTGTCAGACCTGCGCTATTCAACGACTTCTCTTCATTTTCACGAGGAAGTTCAAAGTCCTTAGCATGGCAACAAGACCTTGCAGGATCTGGCTACAGCCTGATCTTGAACCACTTTTGCCAACTGGGCTGTAGCCACATATGGGCCTTCTCCCTGTTCCTTGATCACAGGGAGCTCTTTTGTGCTTCAGGTCTTCTGATGGCGCTGTTCCCTTGGCCTCAATGGCTCTTTTCCGATTTCTCCCCACTTCACCTGCCTGAATACTTGGTCTCCTTCCGGGAGACCTCTTAACCTATGCTAGCCCTAGTCCCACAGCTATAAACTCCAGGAGGGCAAGGACCATGCCACCGAGCACAATACCTGTATCCACAAATATTACTGCAGGAACAAAATGAATGTGCAAATACTACATCCAGGACCTTCTCTTCCATCGGCCAGCCACTCCTACTCCCCCACTCCGACCCCCAGGACTATCAGCTTTCTCCTCCTTACTCTTCTCTCACTGCATTTATGGTTCGATATTTTCTCTTTTCAGCTCTGGAGAGGGCCTCCATGTGGTCCCAGAACATATATTAAGTATCTTTTTTTTTTTCTTTTTTTTGAGATGGGGTCTCACTGTGTTCCCCAGGCTGGAGCACAGTGGTGCAATCTTGGCTCACTGAAACCTCCACCTCCTGGATTCAAGTGATTCTCCTGCCTCAGCCTCCTGAGTAGCTGGGATTACAGGCACCTGCCACCATACCCAGCTAATTTTTTGTATTTTTAGTAGAGACAGGGTTTCACCATGTTGGCCAGGCTGGTCTCGAACTCCTGACCTCAAGTGATCTGTCGGCCTCAGCCTCCCAAAGTGCTGGGACTACAGCTGTGAGCCACCATTGCTGGCCTATTATGTATCTTTAAATAGTTGCTTTCTGGAGCAAAAAAGAAAAAAACACTATTTTTTTTTCTCTCTTTTTTTTGAGATGGAGTCTCATTGTCGCCCAGGCTGGACTGCAGTGGTGTGATCTTGGCTCACTGCAGCCTCCACCTCCTGTGTTCAAGTGATTCTCCTGCCTCAGCCTCCCTAGTAGCTGGGATTACAGGCATGTGCCACCACGCCCAGCTAATTTTTGTATTTGTAGTAGAGATGGGGTTTCACCACATTGGCCAGGCTGGTGTCAAACTCCTGATCTCAAGTGATCCACCTGGCCTCAGCCTCCCAAAATGCTGGGATTATAGGCGTGAGCCACCATGCCCAGCCAAAAACTGTTTTCTACAGCAAAGGATAACTATAAGAGTAAAATTTTCAGGCGAAGTATGAAATAACAGTGCAACCATAGCAGGCTGCAGGGAAGGATAACTATTTTTTATTTATTTAGAGATGGGATCTCCCTCTGTCACCCAGGCTGGAGTGCAGTGGCGTGGTCCTAGCTCACTGTACCCTAAACTCGCAGATTCAAGCAATTCTCCTGCCTCAGTCTCCGGAGCAGCTAGGGCTACAGGCGTGTGCCACCATCCCCAGCTAATTTTTTTTTTTTTTTTTTTTTTTGAGACAGAGTCTTGCTCTGTCACCCAGGCTAGAGTGCAGTGGCACGATCTCAGCTCACTGCAACCTCTGCCTCCCGGATTCAAGTGATTCTTCTATCTCAGCCTCCCAAGTAGCTGGGATTACAGGTGCCCACCACCATGCCCAGCTAATTTTTGTATTTTTAGTAGAGACAGGGTTTCACTGTCTCTACCAGCCAGGCTGGTCTTAAACTTTTGACCTCAGGTGATCCACCCACCTCGGCCTCCCAAACTGCTAGGATTACAGGCATGTGCCACCGCACCTGACCTTTTTTTTTTTTTTTTTTTTAAGAGATGGGGTTCGCCATGTTGCCCAGGCAGCTCTCTTAACTCCTGGTCTCAATCAATCCTCCTCCTGCCTCGGCCTCTCAAAGCACTAGGATTATAGGCAGAAGCGCTATTTTAAAGCAGTTAGGGATTCATGGCAACAACTTAAATTTTACTCTACAGGAAGGTCTTCTGCTTATAAGTTGAGCAAGTACAGGTCAGAATGGGTAAATTAATAACTTCCAGTATTTAGAAAGTGAAAAAATGATCTTTTTTTTTTTTTTTTGAGAAGGAGTCTCACTCTTTCACCCAGGCTAGAGTGCAGTGGCGCGATCTCGGCTCACTGCAGGCTCCGCCCCCCAGGGATCACGCCATTCTCCTGCCTCAGCCTCCCACGTAGCTGGGACTACAGGCGCCTGCCACCTCGCCTGGCTAATTTTTTGTATTTTTAGTAGAGACGGGGTTTTACCGTGTTAGCCAGGATGGTCTCGATCTCCTGACCTCGTGATCCCCCCGCCTCGGCCTCCCAAAGTCCTGGGATTACAGGCGTAAGCCACTGCGCCCGGCCAAAAAAATGATCTTTTGCTGTGGTCTCTTTGTTTGCCATCCTGTTTGCATTTGGTATAGCTCTAACTTCTCTGAGGACAGACAATTAAAAGGAGGCTAAGTGCACAGCAGACAAAGAGTGTCACAGTCATGTGTCACCCTCTTGTGTTGTGCCTTGGCAAATACTTGTCATCTAATTTTACTTTGGAGATGATAAGGAATTATTAAACACAATGATGAAAGCATTTTGTAGATCGGTGAATATACATATTTTGTGTCATGAGTGGGGTATGTGCAGCTGTGAACATCTGGCTGTCTGCCAGCATGCCCCCCCGAGTGTTAGTCTCTGTAGCATCTGATGAGTCGATCTTCCTGACATCACAGAACCCAGCTTTTATGTGTTTGGGAACAGTATAAAGAAATAATTATTCATTTCTTTGGCTAAGTGTTTTGATCAACCAACATGTCTTCTAAGTGTATTTTGTCTGTGAAGCCTGAAACATTCTAATCACCTAGTAAAGACAAAGCAAAATAAGACCTTAATTTGGATCTATATACTCAGCTGATTAGCCTTTAAGCATAACAGTCTGTTTATCACCTTTTTTTCCTGCTGGTTATTGTCTAATTAAGGACCCAAAAAAATGACCATCCCTAAAAGCAAATAGCCTGTACCCTCTGGGAAAAATTAAATCACTGTCTTCCCCCACTCTTCCCGGCATATAAATGGCATTTCATAGCTGTAGATGTTGCAATGATATCAGTGTATTCAGGTGAGACTGAAAAGACCACTCCTGACAAGCAATTCTTTCCTCACCTTATTGAGCATAGATTGCCCAGTAGTTTGTTGTTGTAAACAAGCAGTAGAGTCTGTTATTATTAAACGTCTATAACTTTGCTCCTGACCTTCATCATTGTAAGACAGTAGCAATTTTTTTCCTTTTTTTTTTTTTTTTTTTTTTTTTTTGAGAAGGAGTCTTGCTCTGTTGACCAGGCTGGAGTGCAATGGCATGATATTGCCTCACTGTAACCTCAGCCTCCTGGGTTCAAGCAATTCTCCTGCTTCAGCCTTTTCAGTAGCTGGGACTACAGGTGCGTGTCACGACACCTGCCTCATTTTTTGTATTTTAGTAGAGACGGGTTTCGCTATGTTGGCCAGGCTGGTCTCGAACTCCTGAGCTCAGGCAATCCACCTGCCTCAGCCTCCCAAAGTGCTGGGATTACAGGCGTGAGCCACAGCGCCTGGCCAACAGTAGCAATTTTTAAACTTACCCCAGGCCGGGCACTGTGGCTCACGCCTGTAATCCCAACACTTTGGGAGGCTGAGGCAGGTGGATTGCCTGAGCTCAGGAGTTCGAGACCAGCCTGGCCAACATGGCGAAACCCTGTCTCTACCAAAAATTCAGAAATTAGCCAGGTGTGGTGGTCTGCGCCTGTAATCCCAGCTACTCAGGAGGCTGAGGCAGGAGAATCGATTGAACATGGGAAGCAGTGGTTGTAGTGAGCCGAGATCACGCCACTGCACTCCAGCCTGGGCAAAAGGCGGAGACTCCATCTCAAAAAAAAAACATAATAAAAAATATTTTTGAGACTCTATCTAAAAAAATAAATAAATAAAATAATAAAAAATAAATAAACTGGCCGGGTGCCGTGGCTCACTCCTGTAATCCCAGCACTTTGGGAGGCCGAGGCAGGTGGATCACGAGGTCAGGAGTTCGAGACCAGCGTGGCCAACATGGTGAAACGCCATCTCTAAAAATACAAAAATTAGCCGGGCGTGGTGGTGCGCATCTGTAATCCCAGCTACTTGGGAGGCTGAGGCAGGAGAATCGCTTGAACCCGGGAGGCAGAGGTTGCGATCAGTCAAGATTGCGCCATTGCACTCCAGCCCGGGCAACAAGAGCAAGACTCCCTCTCTAAATAAATAAATAAATAAATAAATAAATAAACTGACCCTAGACTATAAACTCTCCTGTTTATATATCTCGTTCATATGTTCATCTAGTTTTTGTTTTTTGTTTTTTTTTTGTCTGAAATCCTTTGCTATTTGTAACACTGAGGTCTAGCTTGCTGCAGTGTGACAGACACTTAGATTTTGCATCCGGTCCAGCAGAGACTGCTCAATCTAAATGAACTTTGTGGCTCATTTCCACCTCACTTTTTCATTACTGTTCTTTCGGGAAATTACTTCCCATCAGCAGTATTTACCCCAGCTGGTGAATCAGAGGGGGCTCTTTTTTATAGATAATAAACACTAAAGATTGAGGGCAGCAGATCCATCCCCTGGTGTCAGCTAATGAAGAGCCTCACATGAAAGCTTATGCAGAGGGGACAGGCATAGCGTTAATATCCTGGGATCCAAGATTACGCACTCTTCTCTCACACGCTGCTGAACAGATAGCAATGATAATTAATTATTTAAGCAAAGAACATGAGAGCCAACACAGGCGGCAAAAAGAAAGAAAGAGAGGGAGGGAGGGAGGGAGGGAGGGAGGGAGGAAGGAAGGGAGGGAAGAAAAGAAAGCTGCACTCTAGGATCTTCTATTGAAATCATTTTAATTAGTACAAGCTATGGAGCCAAGGGAAATTGACCAAGATACTTAATAGCAAAAGAATTTTTAAAAACTCTCTACCACTTTTATTTCCGTAAAAAAAAAAAAAAAGAACTGAGGTTATGTATTTGTATACACTGCTGTCAAAACGGAGTTTGAGAATGGAATTGCTTCCGCAGGCTCCCTTCTGTGATAGCATATCAAAGAAAAAGGGTGAAACCTTCAGGAGGTTTTCATTCCAAATCTCAAATTTCCTGTCATTCCTGGTAGTTTTACTTTTTCTCTGTAGATTTCATGATACTTGGTTTCTTCCTATTCAATAAGCTGTGACACACTATTTTATTTTTATTTTTTATTTTTATTTATCTTTTTGAGATGGAGTCTTGCTCTGTCACCCAGGCTGGAGTTCAATGGCACAATCTCAGCTCACTGCAACCTCTGCCTCCCAGGTTCAAGTGATTCTCCTGCCTCAGCCTCCTGAGTAGCTGGGATTACAGGCACCCGCCACCACACCTGGCTATTTTTTGTATTTTTCATAAAGACGGCGTTTCACCATATTGGCCAGGCTGGTCTTGAGCTCCTGACCTCAAGTGTCTGCCCACCTCAGCCTCCCAAAGTGCTGGGATTTATAGATGTGAGCCACCATGCCCGGCCAACACACTATTTTAAAAGTTACAATCCCAAAAAGGCATAAGGTTTTGTTTTGTTTTTTTGAGACAGGGTCTTGCTCTGTCCCCTAAGCTGGAGTGCAGTGGCATGATAAGGGCTCACTGCAGCCTCTACCTCCTGGCTTCAAGTGATCCTCCCACCTCAGCCTCCCAAAGTGCTGGCATTACAGGCATGAACCACCACACCTAGCCAAAAGGCATAGTTTTGATCTAACTTTCAAATTCTAGGATTATGGTCCCTTGTTTGGAACTCATTGGTCATTCTATCACAGTCCATCTTTTCCACATTGTCAACCTCCCTGCAGCTAATGACAGTTCCTCTTATTATCATAGTTTTAATTTTGAATTCAGTAACATTTGGACATCTAACTCTCATTATTACTATAACTAACCTGGCTCTGTGACTAACAAAAGACTGTGTTTCCTTTGTGGGCATCTTTCTGACTTTGTTCCAATATTCACACTACCTTACACTAAGCTCTTTTTTTTTTTTTTGAAACGGAGGCCCAGGCTGGAGTGCAGTGGCGCCATCTCGGCTCATTGCAAGCTCCGCCCCCCAGGGTTCACGCCATTCTCCTGCCTCAGCCTCCCGCGTAGCTGGGACTATAGGCGCCCGCCACCTCGCCCGGCTAATTTTTTTTTGTATTTTTAGTAGAGACGGGGTTTCACCATGTCAGCCAGGATGGTCTCGATCTCCTGACCTTGTGATCCGCCCTCCTCGGCCTCCCAAAGTGCTGGGATTACAGGCGTGAGCCACCGCGCCCGGCACACTAAACTCTTAATATTCCTTTTAGTTGCACTGATTCATACCTTCTCCTGACTTTTGATCAAGCATAGCCAGTCTCTTTAGTCAATCACTCAAGGAATATTTATTGAGTTCTTTCCAGGTGCATGGCAGTGTACTAGGCAGGGGATAAAGCAGCAAATCAGACATATATTGTCCTTGCCTTCATAGTGAGTGAGAGACATCAATGAATTACATGATTGAATAATTCATTGCAACTGTAATTAAATGCTAAAAGCTGACATACAAGGGGCTGTGGGACCATACAACTGGGAATCTAGCCTTGTATTAACAGTCAAGGAGAGCTTCCTTGGGAAAGTAATATTTAAGCTTATACTCCAGGTATAAGTTGGAGTTAACTAATCAAAGAGTGAGGAGAAGAGCAAAGCCAACAGTAGGACCAGCCCATAAGAGAAAGGTCATGAGGAGACAAGAGAACATGATGAGATCAAACAACTGAGAGAAGGCTGGGGGCTGGAGTGCAGTGATGAAGAGAGAGGCCAGACCCAATTCATACAGGCCTTTATAGGTCATGCTAAGCATTTGGTTTTTATTCTAAGAGTAATGAGAATGATTGCAGGGTTTAAACAAGAATGTGACATCACCAGAATTGTATTTAAATAGCTGACTATGGCTATAGCATGGAAAATGGGCTAAAATGGAACAAGAGTAGTATATGAGTCAGCTATTGCTGCAATAATGCTGTATAACAAACCATCTCAAAATATAATGGTTTTTTTTTTTTTTTTTTGCTCAGGAGTCCTCAAATTGCCTGGCTTCAGGCTGTGAGTTGCCTATGACTCTGCTGAGTCGGGATGGGATCAGCAAGGTTTAGCTGCAGACTAGGATTAAATCTGCCTCAAGTTTCCTCCTCCTCCTTGGATTAGAGGCTAGCCAGGGTATATTCCTCTTATGATGAATGGTAGAAGAACAAGAGCAGTGGCCAGGCGCGGTGGCTCACGCCTGTAATCCCAGCACTTTGGGAGGCAGAGGCAGGCGGATCACGAGGTCAGGAGATTGAGACCATCCTGGCTAACACAACGAAACCCCGTCTCTACTAAAAATACAAAAAATTAACTGGGCACAGTCGCGGGCGCCTGTAGTCCCAGCTACTCGGCAGGCTGAGACAGGAGAATGGCGTGAACCCGGGAGGTGGAGTTTGCAGTGAGCCGAGATCACGCCACTGCACTCCAGCCTGGGTGACACAGCGAGACTCCGTCTCAAAAACAAACAAACAAACAAAAAAAGAACAAGAGCAGCAAGCCCAATTGTGGAAGCACATTGGAAGGTCATTGGCCATATCATCTTACAGCCTAGCCCCAAACAGTAGAGCAAGGAAGTATGTTTTACTCCAACAGAGAGAGGTATGAATAAAAGTTTTCTGATTCATACCCCAATATATCAAAGCAGCTATAAGTGAGGCATTTTCCTTTTTTTGTTTTGGAGACAGAGTTCCTCTGTTGCCCAGGCTAGAGTGCAGTGGCACAATCTCGGCTCACTGCAACCTCCGCCTCCCAGGTCCAAAGTGATTCTCCTGCTTCAGCCTCCTGAGTAGCTGGGATTACAGGCACCTACTACCATGTCCGGCTAATTTTTTTTTTTTTTTTTTTGAGACAGAGTCTCACTCTGTCTACCAGGCTGGAGTGCAGTGGCGCAATCTTGGCTCACTGCAACCTCCGCCTCCCAGGTTCAAGTGATTCTCCTGCCTCAGCCTCCCGAGTAGCTGGGATTACAGGCACGTGCCACCATGCCCGGCTAATTTTTGTATACATATATATTTTTCTTTTTTTTTTGAGACAGAGCCTCGCTCTGTCGCCAGACTAGAGTGCAGTGGCGCAATCTTGGCTCATTGCAACCTCTGCCTCCCGGGTTCAAGCACTTCTGCCTCAGCCTCCTGAGTAGCTGAGACTACAGCCACACGCCACCATGCCCAGCTAATTTTTGTATTTTTAATAGAGACAGGGGTTTCACCATGTTGGCCAGGCTGGTCTTGAACTCCTGACCTCGGGTGATCTCCTCACCTCGGCCTCCAAAAGTGCTGGGATTACAGGCATGAGCCACCATGCCTGGCCTTTTTATGTTTTGTCTTTTTGAGACAAAGTCTTGCTATGTTGCCCAGGCTGGTCTGGAACTCCTCGACTCAAGCGATCCTTCTGCCTCATCCTCTCAAGTAGCTGGGATTACAGGGCCAAACCACTGTGCTGGCCTTGGCATTTTCCTTTCTGATGGAAACCAAGTAAATGGTAGAGTTTATTGCTTTATTCATCCTAAGCTACTTTGCTTTAGCCCCTAAAAAACCTGCTTTAATTTTCTCGAGGCCTTTAACATATATGGTATAAAATTGGTATATTATCAGCTTTGAGCATTTAAGGAACAGTTTAGTATCCATGAGCCCAATTTTCTCATTGAGTCTCTGGATGCAGTATGCATATGATTTCTTGGTGACCAGAAGCACTTGCTATAACAATAAATGTCACAAGGAGTTTCAGAAACAAATTGTTCCCTTTCTTGCAGTCACTTCTGTGTAAACACAAGATGAGGTTCTTTCTGTCAGGGTTGGCTCTACCTGCCCCAAAATGCTCACTCTTCTTTTTTTTTGAAACCAGGTCTCACTCTGTCACCCAGGCTGGAGCACAGTGGCATGACCTCAGCGGACTGCAACCTCCGCCTCCCATGCTCAAGTGATCCTCCTACCTCAGCTTTGTGAGTAGCTGGGACTATAGGCTCATGCCACCACACCCAGCTAATTTCTGTATTTTTTTGTAGAGATGAGGATTTGCCATGTTGCCCAGGCTGGTCTCAACCTCCCGAGCTCAAGTGATCCAGCCCCCTAGGCTTCCCAAAGTGTTGGGATTACAGGCATGAGCCACCGCGCCCGGCCAGGAATGCACTCTCTTCAGCCAATTACTCTGAGGCTACCGGTTCTACAGTGGGTTCCAAATGAAAGAAGAGAAAGTCATAGCAGGTAGTCAAGTTGATGATGGATGGGTCTGGCATAATGCTTTGTACTCTCATTAATGTTGGGTTTTTGTTTGTTTTTTAGACGGCGTCTGGCTCTGTTGCCCAGGCTGGAGTGCAATGGTGCGATCTTGGCTCACTGCAACCTCCGCCTCCCTGGTTCAACCAATTCTCCTGCCTCAGTTTCCTGAGTAGCTGGGACTACGGGCATGTGCCACCATGCCCAGCTAATTTTTGTATTTTTAGTAGAGACAGGGTTTCTTTTTTGGGGTGGGGGGGACAGAGTCTTGCTCTGTCGCCAGGCTGGAGTGCAGTGGTGCGATCTCGGCTCACTGCAACCTCTGCCTCCCAGGTTCCAGTGATTCTCCTGCCTCAGCTTCCCAAGTAGCTGGGACTACAGGTGTGCACAACCACGCCCAGCTAATTTTTGTATTTTTAGTAGAGTTGGGGTTTCACCATGTTGGCCAGGATGGTCTCGATCCTCTGACCTCGTGATCCGCCCGCCTTGGCCTCCCAAAGTCCTGGGATTACAAGCATGAGCCACTGCGCCCGGCCAAGACAGGGTTTCACCTCGTTAGCCAGGATGGTCTCGATCTGCTGACCTCGTGGTCTGCCCACCTTGGCCTCCCAAAGTACTGGGATTACAGGCATGAGCCACCGTGCCTGGCCTTTTTTTGTTTTTTAATTTGAGATGGAGTCTCGGCTGGAGTGCAATGGCGCAATCTTGGCTCACTGCAACCTCTGCATCCCGGGTTGAAGCGATTCTCCTGCCTCAGCCTCCCAAGTAGCTGGGAATACAGGCGTGTGCCACCATGCCCAGCTAATTTTTGTATTTTTATTAGAGATGGGGTTTCACCATGTTGGCCAGGCTGGTCTCAAACTCCTGACCTCAGGTGATCCACCTGCCCCAGCCTCCGAAAGTGCTGGGATTACAGGCGTGAGCCACCACACCCGGCCTATACTCTCATTAATTTTTAGATGCAATTTATTATTTGAAGAGAAAAGAAAATCTCTGCCTTTCCCAAAAGCCCTGATTTCTTACATCATATTCTTGTGCTGGCGTTTAACTTGGGTTCATTCTTTGCTTCCATTCTTGCAGTTATGCGTGTGTTCACAGGTCCTGGATCTTTAACAGGAAGCTAATCTTGCTGGGGACATCAATATTTTTGCTGGGGTGTGAGTCTAGGGGGAATTTCATGTAACTTGGGGGCAGTCCTGGGGAGCGAAAGTGAACTATTTTTAGCTGACTTCAAGTGGAGGCAATTCACTTAAAGAATTCAAAGGCTTTAGCAATATCCTAGATTGACTTTAATGAGTAGCCTGAAATAGCTACAGGCTCCAGGGGGTAGACCGAACCTATTGAGGGCCTCTCCTAGGAGATAAAAAGGCGCTTACATAGCTTGCCTCATAAAGTAGTGTCAGCTTCTTCCCTGCCCCTAGCACAGTGCTCAGCATGGGAGCATTTCTGCTCATCTTATTAATTGGTGGCGAACTATAGACAGAACAGAAAGAGGCACTTATTTCACTAATATGCAGAAGAGCGTTCTTAGGAAAGAGAGGAAGGCAGGCTCACAGAGGAGGATGCAGGCAGGCCTCAAACAAGCATCCAGGTGACACTTAGGACTTTCTAAAACAGCTTTGAGTAGGCAATTTCCATTTAATTTCTTTTCAGAGTAGGAAACATATAGAAGCAGCATGCTAAAGGGGCTGCAGTGTCTGAAAAGGATAAAGGAACTAGTTTTAATTTGCCTTCCATTTCTGCTGCTGACACCCTACTGAGACAGACTATACTATTAACACATACATTCCCACCAACTCAATCACATTCTTTCATTAGAATGTCTTGGGCTATTATAAGATCTTTTTAGCACAACTTTTATGAGAAGGAAATATAACAGAAAAAGTAATTTACCTCATCTCCAGGAAAGGAAAAGACAGGAGTAACAGAATTGTAGGCTTTTTCCCACAGTTGGGACTCCCAGTTAATTTTATGATCTTCATTCCCATTATTTCAAATAGCAAGACCATGAATACACAGGCTTCCCTTGGTCAACCCAAATACAATGCCTCCATTTTATTTATTGTATTGTTTTTGAGATGGAGTCTTGCCTTGTCACTGAGGCGCGATCTTGGCTCACTGCAACCTCTGTCTCCCAGGATCAAGTGATTCTCCCTGCCTCAGCCTCCTGAGTAGCTGGGATTACAGGCATTTGCCACCACGCCCAGCTAATTTTTGTGGTTTTAGTAGAGACAGGGTTTCGCCATGTTGGCCAGGCTGATCTCGAACTCCTGACCTTAGGTGCTCAGCCTGCGTCAGCCTCCCAAAGTGCTGGGATTACAGGTGTGAGCCACTGCGCCTGGCCCAATGCTTCTATTTTATTTAGTATTCTTTATTTTATTTTATTTTTTTTTAGAGATGGGGTCTTGCTATAATGCCCAGGCTGGACTAGAACTCTAGGGCTCACGCAGTCCTTCTGCCTCAGCCTCGCAAGTATAGTATAGTATTTTTTAAATGCATATTTTAAGATTTTATGCCTTTCTGCTAGCATTGGGTCAAGAAAAAAAGAAAAAAGATTTTAAATATTTTGTGGCCAGGCGCAGTGGCTCACGCTTGTAATCCCAGCACTTTGGGAGGCCGAGGCGGGCGGATCACGAGGTCAGGAGATCGAGACCACGGTGAAACCCTGTCTCTACTAAAAATACAAAAAAAAAAAAATTAGCCGGGCATGGTGGTGAGCGCCTGTAGTCCCAGCTACTCGGAGAGGCTGAGGCAGGAGAATGGTGTGAACCCGGGAAGCGGAGCTTGCAGTGAGCCGAGACTGTGCCACTGCACTCCAGCCTGGGTGACAGAGCGAGACTCTGTCTCAAAAAAAAAAAAAAATATTTTGTGAAGTAGCATTATATTGCTTTTATTTATATTTATATTATTATTTTTTTTTGAGACAGAGTCTTGCTCTGTCACCCAGGCTAGAGTGCAATGGCACGATCTTGGCTCACTGCAACCTCTGCCTCCCGGGTTCAAGCATTCTCCCGCCTCAGCCTCCCGAGTAGCCGGGATTACAGGTGTGTGCCA
This sequence comes from Symphalangus syndactylus, assembly GCF_028878055.3. Taxonomy (NCBI): domain Eukaryota; kingdom Metazoa; phylum Chordata; class Mammalia; order Primates; family Hylobatidae; genus Symphalangus; species Symphalangus syndactylus. The sequence continues at coordinate 26,948,899 of NC_072444.2, read as the reverse complement.
CCACGCCCGGCTAATTTTTGTATTTTTGTAGAGATGGGGTTTCACCATGTTGGCCAGGCTGGTCTCAAACTCCTGACCTCAGGTGATCCACCCACCTCAGCCTCCCAAAGTGCTGGGATTACAGGCGCCTGCCACCATGCCCAGCTAATTTTTCATATTTTTAGTAGACACAGGGTTCCCCCATTTTGGCCAGGCTGGTCTCGAACTCCTGACCTTGTGATCCACCTGTCTCGGCCTCCCAAAGTGCTGGGATTACAGGCGTGAGCCACTGTGCCCAGCCAATAGTTGTTTTTCATTGTTAGGTCAATTTAAGACACAACTTTCTCACTGTAAAACAAACCTCTACAGTGATGCCGCTATATATCTAAATGTATTAATGATAAAACAATTGTCTTATTTGGGGGAAAAAAAAAGGCTCTATCCAATATCCATTTTAGAAAATTTAACAAAAAAGAGACAATGTGTCTGGCACATATCAGCACTTAGTAAATTTCTGATGAAAAATTAAATGACCTCACAATCAGAGCAGGTAGCAGATAGAAACTTCCCCCACTCCTTCAAGGTAATTACTGAAACTTTTTCAGAAACATATATTCTTCTCTTCAATTTCAATACCTAATACCCACCAGGGAGATGCATATTTTGAGTTTTTCAAATCTAAACGGCCTTAATGTACACGATTTGTCCAGCACTTTAACAAATTAACCTGGCACAATTTATCTCCCACTCTGGCACAAGTAGTTCCATAGGAGGTCAGATGCACCTAGCTGGATTAGAGGTGCCACTGTTGCAGTCAGACTCCCTGAGGAGAGGCCCGTAGGGAGGAAGCACACATTTACAAAGGAAAGACATGATCACGTTGTCTTTCTGAGAATGAAAAGTGGATTTAGGTATGTCCATGTGTACTTTTTTTTTTTTTTTTGAGATGGAGTCTCGCTCTGTCACCCAGGCTGGAGTGCAGTGGTGCAACCTCGGCTCACTGCAAGCTCTGCCTCCCGGGTTCATGCCATTCTCCTGCCTCAGCCTCCCAAGTAGCTGGGACTACAGGTGCCCGCCACCACACCCAGCTAATTTTTTGTATTTTTTTTTTTTTAAGTAGAGATGGGGTTTCACCCTGTTAGCCAGGATGGTCTCAATCTCCTGACCTCATGATCTGCCCGCCTTGGCCTCCCAAAGTGCTGGGATTACAGGTGTGAGTCACTGTGCCTGGTCTCTTTTTTTTTTTTTTTTTTTTTTTTTTGAGATGGAGTCTCGCTCCGTTGCCCAGGCTGGAGTGCAGTGGCACAATCTCGGCTCACTGCAACCTCCACCTCCTGGGTTCAAGTGATTCTCCTGCCTCAGCCTCCCGAGTAGCTGGGACTACAGGCGCATGCCACCACACATGGCTAATTTTTGTATTTTTAGTAGAGATAGGGTTTCACTATGTTGGCCAGGCTGGTCTCGAACTCCTGACCTCAGGTGATCCACCCATCTCGGCTTCCTAAAGTGCTGGGATTACAGGTGTGAGCCACTGTATCCACCTCATGTGTACTCCACAGTATTTTCTGGCAGAGGAATAAACCACTCAAACTTCTGGGAGATGGTGTGAAAAGAAATGCTGCAAGGCTGAGGCTAAGGGATTGAGTTTGCCCTGTTTGCTCCAAAAGTAGAGAAATGCTCTTTTTCTGAGTAAATATGAAACAATATTTAAATAAATGAGTATAAACTCTGAGCACTATAAAACAAATCTAAGGTATAATTTGCCAAGACCTAGAAGAAACTCGATGTAAAATTTGAGATGCTAACAAAATTACCCCCCACCTTTCTTTTTTTCTGAGATAGTGTCTCGCTCGGTTGCCAAGGCTGGAGTGCAGTGGCACAGTCAAGGCTCACTGAAGCTTCAACCTCCTGGGTGCAGGCAATCCTCCCACCTCAGCCTCCCAAATAGCTGGTACCACAAACACACACCACCATGCCCAGCTAATTTTTACATTTTTTTTGTAGAGATGGTCTAGCTATTAATGTGTTGCCCAGGCTGGTCTCAAGCTCCTGGGCTCAAGCAATCCTTCCACCTCAGCTTCCCAAAGTGTTGATATTATAGGTGTAAGCCACCATGCCCAGCTTAAAATTACCTTTTTTTGAAAAAAGATAAAGTAGTAAATTACATTTTCTTTTTTTTTTTTTTTTTTTGAGACGGAGTCTTGCTCTGTCACCCAGGCTGGAGTGCAGTGGCGCGATCTCGGCTCACTGCAAGCTCCGCCTCCCGGGTTCACGCCATTCTCCTGCCCCAGCCTCCCGAGTAGCTGGGACTACAGGTGCCCACCACCACACCCGGCTAATTTTTTGTATTTTCAGTAGAGACAAGGTTTCACCGTGTTAGCCAGGATGTTCTCGATCTCGTGATCTACCTGCCTCCGCCTCTCAAAGTGCTGGGATTACAAGCGTGAGCCACGGCGCCCTGCCGACAGTTTTAATTTACATACTAATGCCGGAAAACATTTTGGAAGGCAAAGAAGAACATTCACTGGTCTTAGCAATAAATAGAATAAAAAAGAAAAACGTGGACAGAAAGGCGGTTGAAAGGCTCTAGGCAAAATGGTCTGGGTTTATTTTTTTCTATAATAATTTCAGATTATCCATCATTCACTGTAATAAGATACCATTTCAGTGGTGGAGTTGCATAGTCTTTTATTTTTCTAAAGATGACCATTCCATGTTTAATGTCTTCAGAGAAGATCTAAAAATCAAAGTTAACAACCCATTTGTCCCAACTCCAACTCTTCCTGGGAACAATTCCTCATTCTGTTACTTGATTTCTTCCTTTACCACCCACATAAAATATGTCTTACTGCTCACAGGATCAAAAGAAAACAAAACAAAACATTGAAACATCAGAATTGTTTAAAACATTAGATTTCACTCAATGGTCCAATTGGACACTTGCTCATTGGAACTTATTTCTGCTTCAGCTCTAGTTCTTTGAGAAATACAAGAATTCCTTTCACCAAAATATTAGCCTGACACAAGAATGTTGAAATGTTAGCTGCCTTAGCATTATTGCTGCCTATAATCTCCAAACATATCTGAACACCTAGAAGATTAAATGTGGCAAGAAGTGGAAGAGAAACACAGTTTATAAGTCATTTAATAACTATAATTGCATAGAATTTACTCACTTTTCAAATACTTATTCTGAATGAATACCAAATTTGTGAAACAAAATATATCCTATGGTGCTTAGAATGGTTGTTAAACGGTGAGTTAGTTTTCCAAGTAAAAACTTTACGTGCATTAACAGAGGGGAATGCACAATAATCCTATGAGGTAGGCCTTATTATCCTCATTGAATAGAAAAGGAGGCTCAAAAAGATTAAGTAACCCACAAAAAGTCACACAGCTATGACTGTCAGTGTCCTGTTGGGCACTGCAAACTAGGCCACTTTTAAAGTAAGATAATTTTAAATCAAGTACTCTTACAAAATGAACACATTAATGTGATAATTGACAAAATATTTCACTGACGCTGGACTTATAGAAAGTTTAAGGAAAACCAAGATTAAGGATTCCAGATTCAGATAAGTCTCCTTATCTTTTTTTTAGACAGGAGTCTCTCTTTGTCACCCAGTACAGTGGCGTGATCTCAGTTCACTGCAACCTCTGCCTCCCAGGTTCAGGTGATCCTCTGACCTCAGCCTCCTGAGTAGCTGGGACCACAGGCACACGCCATCACGCCTGGCTAATTTTTTTTTTTTTTTTTTTTTTTTTTAGAGCCAGGGTTTCACCATGTTGGCCAGGCTGGTCTCAAATTCTGAGTTCAGGTGATCCGCCCACCTCTGCCTCCCAGAGTTTTGAGATTACACGTGTGAGCCACTGTGCCAGGCATTAGGTTCCTTTCAAATACAAGATATTCCTAATTTTCCTGGTCTACTATTGCAGGGTAAGGGAAGAATCTTCTTCCTCTTTTGTTTTTTTTTTTTGAGACCATGTCTTGGTCTGTCACCCAGGCTAGAGTGCAGTGGTGCGATCTCGGCTCACCAAAACCTCTGCCTCCCAGGTTCGAGTGATTCTCCTGCCTCAGTCTCCCAAGTAGCTGAGACTACAGGCACCCGCCACTGTGCCTGGCTAATTTTTGTATTTTTGTAGAGATGGGGTTTCACTATGTTGGCCAGGCTGGTCTTGAGCTCCTTATCTTGTGATCCGCCTGCCTTGGCCTCCTGAAGTGCTGGGATTACAGGCGTGAGCCACTGTGCCTGGATGGTGGGAGAATCTTCTATGGCTTAAAAAAACAAATGTAGGCTGGGTGTGGTGGCTCAGGCCGGGTACAGTGGCTCACGCCTGTAATCATCCCAGCACTCTCGGAGGCTGAGGCGGGTGGATCACTTAAGGTCAGGAGTTCGAGACCAGCCTGACCAACATGGAGAAACCCCATCTCTACTAAAAACACAAAATTAGCCAAGTGTAGTGGTGCATGCCTTAATCCTAGCTACTAGGGAGGCTGAGGCAGGAGAATCGCTTGAACCTGGGAGGCAGAAGTTGTGGTGGGCCGAGATCACGCCATTGCACTCCAGCCTGGGCAACAGAGTGAAACTCCGTCTAAAAAAACAATGACAACAACAACACAACAACAAACGTAGCAATTCCATTCCTAGGTATACACCCAAAAGAATTGAAAATAGGTATTCAAACAAATATTTGTACACAAATGTTCACTGAAGCATTATTCACAATAGCCAAAAGAAAGAAACAACCGAAATCATCAACAGATACCAGATAAACAAAATATGATATCCATACAATGGAATATTATTTAGCCATAAAAAGGAATAAAGTACTGATACACGCTATAATGTTGGTTAACCTTGAAAATATGATGATGTCCCGGTGTGGCAGCTCACACCTATAATCCCGGCACTTTGGGAGGCCGAGGCAGTTGGATCACCTGAGGTCAGCTCAAGACCAGCTGGGCCAACATGGTGAAACCCTGTATCTACTAAAAGTACAAAAATTAGCCGGGCATGGGTGGTGGTACACACCAGTAATCCCAGCTACTTGGGAAGCTGAGGCAGGAGAATCTCTTGAACCCAGGAGGTGGAGGTTGAGATTGCGCCATTGCACTCAAGCCTAGGCAATAAGAGTGAAACTCTGTCTCAAAAAAAAAAAAAAAAAAGAAAAGAAAAGAAAATATTATGCTATTATGCTAAGTGAAAGAAGCCAGATACATAAAAAGGTCACATATCATATGATTCCATTTATATGAAATATCCAGAATAGGTAAATCCACAGAGACAGGGTGCAGATTAGTGGCTATTGTTAGCAGTCGGAGGAGAAGGGAATGGGGACTAACTGCTTAATAGGTATAGGGCCTCCTTTGGGGGTGATAAGAATGTTCTGGAACTAGAGAGTAGTGATGGTTGCACACCACTGTAGATGTTCTGCCAATGAATGGTACACTTTAGAATGGTGAATTTTATGATATATGAATTTCACCTCTTTTAAGTTCCAAATAAGGCATCAGTGTAGCAGAGGTCCTCTAATCTGTCTGGTTGGCAAAGCACCTAGTAGTTTACAGTACACAAGAAGCTTTAAAAATGCTTTTAATTTGTATAAAGTGCAAAGAAAAAGAATATCGAGAAGCACATGAAAGAATATAAAATGGCTAGAGCCTAAGAAATAAGCTAATATACACGCATAGGGACACATCTACATATTTGAGCATACAGAGACATGTAAATACTCAGGAGAGAAATTTGCTTTTCCTTATAACTTATTTTGTGTTTCTCCAAAACCTGAAGAATAGATAATAGCTGACAGTTACCCCCCTCTGAGTGTGACAAGAGGTCACACACAGGGAGGGCCTCTAGCTGCCATTTCTTATTGCTTCCCTGGTGAAACAACACAGGCGGCTAAGTCACTTTAGGAAACGCTCAACAGGGCTTCCATTGTTCCAACCTCAAAGATACAACGGGCCCCATTCATACAGACAGCTTACAGGCTGAGGGATGGTCCCTTAGTGTGCAGTCAACTTTTTATTGGGACACTGAATTTTCAAAAACACTGACTTGCACAAATAGTGTTAATTATTTTTTTTTAAATGGTACAGAAATAAAATTCAACAGGTACTAAACTGGGAGTCAGGACACCTGAGTCTTACCCTCAGCTCTCTGATGCGACTTTAAGCAAGTCACTTGCTCTTTCTGGACCTCAGTTCCCTTGTTTGTAAAAACAGAAATGATTTCTAAGATCACTCAGAACTCTAAAATTCTATGAACACTTATGAAGTCTATTGAGCTTGCGTCACTGTTCACTCCAATGAGTGGGGATAAGTTGTAAGCAGAAAAATATCATTACTTCACATCTTTTCATTCGCTATCAACACTTAAAAACAGCCTTAATAAAAATCAAGTCCACTTTGTTTTCTCTCTTAAACAGACAAATCATAATGAACAGAGTCCAGTAAGTCCCTCTGTCGCAACAAGTTCAGGATCACTCAAGCAGGTAACCCCACACAACACACAATGATGAAGAGCATAAACACAAGCCATAAGTATATTTTTATGTCGCTTTTTCTTAGGTTATTGATGCATTTCCAGAATCTCTTCATTTCTTTGCAATAACTGAAAACCCCCAGAAGAAAGACACCATTTACAGTAAGAGTGTGATCAACGTTACAAGCTTCTGCACCATGTCATTTTTTTGTTTTTTCAACCTCAAAACTTGCCAGAGCAAGAATTTTGTCTCCAGAGCCTAAGAAAAAAGACACATAATAAACAAAAAGATTATTTCAAGTACAGTTGAAATTCCTGGTAAAGTGGGAAAAAATCTATCATATAGATATTAAAACAGAAAATATAATTAGCCTCCATTATCAGTATATTAACCCCTGCATGTTCCCATTGCCATCCCAATTTCCTTCCCTCTGCACAAACAATCCAGCTACAAAGGGGGACTTATTAGTTATAAATCCTTATTCTAGGCCGGGCGCCGTGGCTCACGCCTGTAATCCCAGCACTTTGGGAGGCCGAGGCGGGCAGATCACGAGGTCAGGAGATCGAGACCACCCTGGCTAACACGGTGAAACCCCGTCTCTACTAAAAATACAAAAAATTAGCTGGGCGCAGTGGCAGGTGCCTGTAGTCCCAGCTACTTGCGGGGCTGAGGCAGGAGAATGGCATGAACCTGGGAGGCAGAGCTTGCAGTGAGCCAAGATCATGCCACTGCACTCCGGCCTGGGCGAAACAGCAAGACTCCGTCTCAAAAAAAAAAAAAAAAAAAATCCTTATTCTAGCTATGAAACATAATACGTAAAATTTAATTTATTTTTTATTTTTTATTTTTTGAGATGGAGTTTCGCTCGTCGCCCAGGCTGGAGTGCAGTGGTGCGATCTCTGCTCACTGCAACCTCCACCTCCTGGGTTCAAGCAATTATCCTTGCCTCAGCCTCCCTAATAGCTGGGATTACAGGCATGCGCCACCATGCCCAGCCAATTTTTGTGTTTTTGGTAGAGACGGGGATTCACCCTGTTGGCCAGGCTGGTCTCGAACTCCTGACCTCAGGTGATCCTTCCACCTACCCTCTCAAAGTGCTGGGATTACAGGCTTGAGCCACTGCACCTGGCCATAAAATTTATTTTAAAAAATTTCTGTGAAAAAAAAAAAAGAAAGAAGAAACATTTTTTCAGGGGAGACAGGTCTTGCTCTGTCACCCAGGCTGGAGTACAATGGCATGATCTTGGCTCACTGCATCCTCAAATGTCTGGGCTCAAGTGATCCTGCCTCAGCTTCTCAAGTAGGTAGAACTATAAGTGCATGCCACCACACCTAGCTAATTTTTTTTCTTTTTAATTTTGTTTATTTATTCATTTATTTATTTATTTGAGACGAGTCTCACTCTGTCACCCAGGCTGGAGTGCAGTGGTGCAATCTCGGCTCACAGCAAGCTCCGCCTCCTGGGTTCACACCATTCTCCTGCCTCAGCCTCCCAAGTAGCTGGGACTACAGGTGCCTCCCAGCATGCCCAGTTAATTTTTTGTATTTTTAGTAGTGACAGGGTTTCACCATGTTAGCCAGGATGGTCTCGATTTCCTGACCTCGTGGTCCACCCACCTCAGCCTCCCATAGTGCTGGGATTACAGGTGTGAGCCACCGCACCCAGCTCCGGCCTCCCTCTTTTTAATTTTGAAGACAAAAGGTCTCACCATGTTGCCCAGGCTGGTCTAGAACTCCTGGCCTCAAGCATATAATTTTAGTTTTCTGTTACAGTTACATCTACCTGACAAGCATTTTAAAAACATTAGGCTGCATTAGTTTATTTTTAATATTGGGAAATAAAACCAATACAATGGGTTTATAAAGAAAACAATTCTGGTTTCACTCTTAAACTCAAGAAAAGGTTATTATGTTATTTCAACCACACTCTCCATCAGTTTGTATGTAATATATGACAGTAGTATATGACCAGCTTTCAGAAATATGAGGGCACTCACCAAGGTCTGTAGAGACTTTCTCAAACTGGCTGAGTATAGCACCTGCATTTGCTGACAAGAAGGCCTCATCATCTGCAGTCAGCTAAACAAAATGAAACAAAGTCCAGTTGAGTGGGTAAATGTTACAGGTGGTTCTAGAAACCAGGTAAGAATGTCTTAGGAGGCTGAGCACAGTGGCTCACGCCTGTAATCCCTGCACTTTGGGAGGCAGAGGCGGGTGGATCACCTGAGGTCAGGAGTTTGAGACCAGCCTGACCAACATGATGAAACCCTGTTTCTATTAAAAATACAAAAAATCAGCTGGGCATGGTGGCGCATGCCTGTAATCCCAGCTACTCAGGAGGCTGAGGCAGTAGAATCGCCTGAACCTGGGAGGCAGAGGTTGCAGTGAGCTGAGATCAACCCACTGCACTCCAGCCTGGGCAACAAGGGCAAAACTCCGTCTCAAAAAAAAAAAAAGGTGGAGGGGAGGGCTGTTTGCGGTGGCTCACACCTGTAATCCCAGCTCTTCGGGAGGCCGATGTAATCCCAACACTTTGGGAGGCCGTGGCTGGTAGATCGCCTGAGGTCAGGAGTTCAAGACCAGCCTGGCCAACATGGTGAAACCCCATCTCTACTAAAAATACAAAAATTAGCCAGGCATAGTGGTGGGCACCTGTAATCCCAGCTACTCAGGAGGCTGAGGCAGGAGAATTGCTTGAACCCAGGAGCGGGAGGTTGTAGTGAGCTGAGATCGCACCATTGCACTCCAGCCTGGGCAACAAGAGCAAAACTCCGTCTCAGAAAAAAAAAAGAATGTCTTAGTACCACAAACTAGACCACAGATCAAGATGTTCTGTACCAAATAATTCATACTTTTTCTTTGTAACTAATATAAATACTGGTACCTTCTCTCCAAGTTTCCTGAGAGCTGTTAGTATCTCCACTTTCTGTTGAGTGTACAGGTCTCTTTCCAGCTTTCCTACCATCAGATCTCTATCCATCTAAAAATGTATGAATGCAAGACATATGTTACTTAAGTGAAAAACATTCCGTATATAAAATATAGCTTTTCAGGCCAGGCACAGTGGCTCACACCTGTAATCCCAACACTTTGGGAGGCTGAGGCGGGCGGATCACGAGGTCAGGAGACCCAGACCATCCTGGCTAACACGGTAAAACCCCATCTCTACTAAAAATACAAAAAAATTAGCCAGGCATGGTGGCGGGTGCCTGTAGTCCCAGCTACTCGGGAGGCTGAGGCCGGAGAATGGTGTGAACCCGGGAGGCGGAGCTTGCAGTGAGCTGAGATAGTGCCACTGCACTCCAGCTTGGGTGACAGAGCAAGACTCCGCCTCAAAAAAAAAAAAAAAAAAAAAAAAATATATATATATATATATATATACATAATAGCTTTTCAGACATACTTCTTAAAAATCCTCTAGCTGAGGCCGGGCATGGTGGCTCACGCTTGTAATCCCAGCACTTTGGGAGGCCGAGGCAGGTGGATCATGAGGTCAGGAGATCGAGACCACGGTGAAACCCTGTCTCTACTAAAAATACAAAAAATTAGCCGGGCGTGGTGGCGGGCGCCTGTAGTCCCAGCTATTCGGAGAGGCTGAGGCAGGAGAATGGCATGAACCTGGGAGGCGGAGCTTGCAGTGAGCCGAGATCGCGCCACTGCAGTCCAGCGTGGGTGAAAGAGCAAGACTCTGTCTCAAAAAAAAAAAAAAAAAAAAATCCTCTAGCTGATTAATATTATAAAGAACTACAGAAATAATCCAAGGCAAATATGATAGAAATGTTAAATGCAGTTCTAGTAAATCATCTAGTAAAATATCACCCTTCCATCAGAAACACTAATAGCATGTACTACACATTGGGAATATTCAAAGTACTTTTATGCATATTACTTCATTTAATCCTCATAACAACCATAAGAGGTAGGGACTATCTTTGTCACCTGTTTACAGACAGAGAAACCTAGGCACAAAGGGGATGAATAAAATAACTTGTCCAGGCTGGGTGCAGTGGCTCATGCCTGTAATCCCACCACTTTGGAAGGCTGAGGTAGGTGGATCGCTTGAGCTCAGGAGTTCAAGATCATCCTGGCCAACATGGTGAAACCCTGTCTCTATGAAAAATACAAAAATTAGTGGGGTGTGGTGGTGTGTGCCTGTGGGCCCAGCTACTTGAAGGGCTGAGATGGGAGACGCTTGAGCCCAGGAGACAGAGGCTGCAGTGAGTCGAGATTGCACTACTACACTGTGCCTGGGTGACAAAGTAAGACCCTGCCTCAAAAAAAAACAACAAAAACAACAACAACAACAACAAAACAAACAAAAGGCTAGGCACAGTGGCTCACATCTATAATCCCAACACTTTGGGAGGCAGAGGCGGGTAGATCACTTGAAGTTAGCAGCTCAAGACCAGCCTGGACAACATGGTAAAACCCCATTTCTACTAAAAATACAAAAATTAGCCAGGCGTGATGGCATGTGCCTGTAGTCCCAGCTACTCGGGAGGCTGAGGCAAGAGAATCACTTGAACCCAGAGGCAGAGGTTGTACTGAACCGAGATTGCGCCACTGCCCTCCAGCCTGGGCAACAGAACAAGACCCCATCTCAAAAAAAAAAAAAAAAAACATAAAAAACTTGTCACATACCTCAGTAGTGAAGCAGGGATTCAAATCCAGCCAGTCTGACCAAAGTCCATGCTCTGAATCACTATGCTACTGAATTGCCCATAGTTACAAATAATTTGGTAACTCTTAATTACATCCAAGCCTATAAACAGACTTCTGGAAGTATCAGGTTTACAAAAATATTTGAAATTCTTAGATGAGATAGGCTACACATGCATACAAGCAATGCTGCTAATTAATTCTCAATGTGATTTTAAGTTAGAGCTCCAGAAGTAAATGGTAAAACATTAAAGGTGGAGTCCAGGTAGAAGTGGTCAGTGGCAATTTAAACTGCCGTATACTGTTTAAAGCTCTGCATTCATTATCAACTATAATTGCTCAAAGTACTAATTTTGTCAGAAAATTGTTAGTTGTGGCCCTAAAATCACCTGGCAAATTTTTAAGCCATAGGACATCATAACGAATTGGCCTAGGAAATGAAAAACACACAGCAACCAAATCAATTTAAAGAAATTTTACCTCTGCTAACCTTGTCCGAAGCTGACCTGGTTGTTTCTTTGCAAACAATCTGATGACCTCTGGGGTTTTAAAGGCCTGGCTGATAGCTGCCTGAATAGCCTAGAAACACAAGGCAAAAACTAACCAAAACAGTCCAACAAATCAGCTATTACAATAACTGATTGACGGATCCTTAATCTTTACCAAGGTTTACTGGTTCCTGTCATGGAAGCAATTACACAACTAAATGAAGATCTGGAGGGATATGTTGTTATGTTGTTTATGCATAAACAGACACTCATCTAGAAGTTGCACCTTGGGAGGCCAAGGCAGGAGGATTGCTTGAGCCCATGAGTTTGAGACCAGCCTCGGAAATGTAGCAAGACCTCATCTCTAAAAAAAAAACTAAAGGCCAGGCACGGTGGCTCATACTTGTAATCCCAGCACTTTGGGAGGCCGAGGCAGACAGATCACCTGAGGTTGGGAGTTCAAGACCAGCCTGACCAACACGGAGAAACCATGTCTCTACTAAAAATACAAAATTAGCTAGGTATGGTGACGCATGCCTGTAATCCCAGCTACTCAGGAGGCTGAGGCAAGAGAATCACTTGAACCAGGGAGGTGGAGGTTGCGATAAGCCGAGATTGCACCATTGCACTCCAGCCTGGGCAACAAGAGTGAGACTCCTTCTCAAAAAAAAAAAAAAAAAATTAAAAAATAGCCAGGTGTGGTTGCGCATGCCGGTGGTCCTACCTACTTGGGGACTGAGGGTTGAAGAGCACCCCTGCACTCCAGCCTGAGTGACCCTGTCTCAAAAAAAAAAAAAAAAAAAAAAAAAAGAAGTTATACCCCAAACATGGTATATTTTCTAACAGAAATATACTTAAATTATTACTATTATTATTTTTTATTTAGAGATAGGGAACTCACTATGTTGCCCAGGCTGGTCTTGAACTCCTGGGCTCAAAGCAATCCTCCTGTATCATGCCTCAGCCTCTGGAGTAGCTGGGATTACAAGCAGGCACCACCACACCCGGCTTGAAATATACTTATAAAAAAGCTGGGTATGGTAGTTCATGCCTATAATATTTGGGAAGCTGAGGCAGGAGGATCACTTGAGCCCTGAAGGACAAGGCCGTAGTGAGCCATGATCGTGTCACTGCACTCCAGCCTGAGTGACAGAGAGAGACCCTGTCTCAAAAAAAAAAAAAAAAAAAAAAAGAACTGGCAGAACTGGCAGGGCATGGTGGCTCATATGCCTGTAATTGCAGCACTTTGGGAGGCCGAGGTAGGTAGATCACTTGAGGTCAGGAATTCAAAAACCAGCCTGGCCAACATGGTGACACCCCATCTCAACTAAAAATACAAAAATTAGCTGGGCATGGAGGCGGGCACCTGTAATCTCAGCTACTCTGGAGGCTGAGTAAGGAGAATCGCTTGAACCTGGGAGGTGGAGGTTGCAGTGAGCCAAGACTGCCCCACTGCACTCCAGCCTGGGCGACAGAGTAAGACTGCATCTCAAACAAAAACAAGAACAAACAAAAAAACAAAGTCTGTCCTCTGTCACCTATATGTTATACTTACCAGCTGCATTCCACTTAGTTCATCTACCAAAGTCATATTTCCAGACATAATTTTCTTCAGTGAATCATTAAATTCACTTAGTTGCTCCAGAGTTTCCTTTTTGGTTTCTTCATATTCATCTGTATCAAGTTCCTCTCTGAAGTAGGTGAACATCATGATATGGAAAAATAATAGAGTTCCAAGTGAAAAATGCAATCTTAGTACTTGTACATTAGAGAAAGGCTGAAGGGAAATATCAAAATGCTGACGGTGAATGTGTTCACATAGTAGTAGTAAGGGCATTTTCCTGCAATATGGTTACTTTGGTAAACATTTTTCTTTTACCAAAATGAGGCATACTTAAGAAACCACATAATAAGGCAGGGTGCCGTAGCTCACACCTGTAATCCCAGCACTTTGGAAGGCTGAGGTGGGCAGATTACCTGAGGTCAGGAGTTCGAGGCCAGCCTAGCCAACACGGTAAAACCCTGTCTCTACTAAAAATACAGAATTAGCCGGCCATGGTGGTGCATGCCTGTAATCCCAGCTACTCGGGAGGCTGAGGCAGGAGAATCGCTTGAACTTGGGAAGCGGAAGTTGCAGTGGGCTGAGATCTTGCCACTGCACTCCAGCCAGGGCAATACAAGACTGTGTCTCAAAAAAAAAAGCTGCAATGAACTGTTGTGGTCTTTTGTGCAGGTAAGGCTGAAACTACACGCCAGAAGTTCAAGTAGTACCTTCTTAGCCTGAAAGCAGGTAGGACTGATTTAAATACTAAAGACAAAGTAGGTGTTATTTCTACTTCAAGGAAGTTAAGTATTTTGCTCAAGTTCACATGCACTTAGTAGTTAACTGAATGACTTTCATTTCCCAGCCTTTATGACTCCAAAGCCTGCAATAAGTTTACTTCTCTAATAGACAAAGCACTGCAAAGAACACTACAGGGGAATGCAGAATCACACATGGGCCTGCATCCGTGGAGCCAGCTGCAGAAAAAAAGCCAGTTTCCAGCATAACAACATACAATTAAACTCTTACCTGCATTCATCCAGATCTTGTAATTGTTGCATGAGTCTATCCAACTGTTCTTCTAAATTCTGCTTTAATTTGCTTGTCTCTGTCTTTCCTCTGGAAGCCATTTTAATCTCTATGTGAAACAATAAACCCACATACCATATGAAATTAACATACCAGTGCAATTTTTTTAAGTTTTATTTTTTGTAGAGATAGTCTCACTATGTTGTCCAGGCTGGTCTCGAACTCCTGGCCTGAAGTGACCCTCCCATCTTGGACTCCCAAAGAGGTGGGATTATAGGCATAAGCCACCACACCCAGTCCTTAGTGCAATTAAAAATAGGCAGCTGCGGCCGGGCGCCAGTGGCTCAGGCCTGTAATCCCAACACTTTGGGAGGCCTAGGCGGGCAGATCACGAGGTCAAATCGATACTATCCTGGCTAACATGGTGAAACCCTGTCTCTACTAAAAATACAAAAAAGGCCAGATGCAGTGGCTCACGCCTGTAACCCTGGCACTTTTGGAAGCCGAGGTGGGTGGATCACCTGAGGTCAGGAGTTTAAGACCAGCCTGAGCAACATGGGGGAAACCCCATCTCTAAAGAAAAAAAAAAGGCCAGGCGCGGTGGCTCATGCCTGTAATCCCAGCACTTTGGGAGACTGAGGTGGGCGGATCATGAGGTCAGGAGATCAAGACCATCCTGGCTAACACAGTGAAACCCCGTCTCTACTAAAAATATAAAAAATCAGCCGGGCATGGTGGTGGGCGCCTGTAGTCCCAGCTACTTGGGAGGCTGAGGCAGGAGAATGGCGTAAACCTGGGAGGCAGAGCTTGCAGTGAGCCGAGATCACGCCACTGCACTCCTGCCTGGGCGACAGAGCAAGACTCAGGCTCAAAAAAAAAAAAAAATTACTGGGCGTGGTCGCACGTGCCTGTAGTCCCAGCTACTCGGGAGGCTGAGGCAGGAGAATCGCTTGAACTCGGGAGGCAGAGGTTGCAGTGTGCTGAGATCACGCCACTGCACTCCAGCCTGGGCAACAGAGTGAGACTACATCTCAGGAAAAAAAAAAAAAGGCAGCTGGGTGCACTGGCTCATGCATGTCTGTAATCTCAACACTTTGGGAGCCTGAGGTGGGAGGATTGCTTGAGCCCAGGAGTTTGAGACCAGCCTGGCCAATATAGTGAGACTTCATCTCTACAAAGAATAGACAATCTTAGCTAGGCATGGTGGGGGATGCGTCTAGTCCCAGCTACTCAGGAGGCTTAGGTTGGAGGACTGCTTGAGCCCAGGAATTTGAGGTTGCAGTGAGCCATGATCTTGCAACTCCACTCTGGCCTGGTTGACAGAGCGAGACCCTGACTAAAAAAAAAAAAAAAAAATAGGCTACACTCTTTCTTAGCTACAGGTATGTGAAAGATAGTTAAACAAAGAAAATCTTAATTTAGATATAAAAGTTTAAACTCATATAGTAATAACACCCCACAAAAATACCTGAAAGTCCTCTTTGACTTGACATATTAATTAGAAGTCTTCATTATTGGTCTATCTTACTCTAAACAAATTTGGTAAATGGAAATATATATATATGTAGATCAAATGTGACTTTGCCTCCTGAGTAGCTAGGATTACAGGTGTGCCACCACACCTGCCTTTTTTTGTTGTTGTTGTTATTTTTAGTAGAGATAGGGTTTCGCCATGTTGGCCTTCGCCTCCTAAAACGCTGGGATTACAGGCATGAGCCACTGTGTCCAGCCCTCAGGCAACAATTCTTGCTATTTACATTATTATGGCTTTATCACTGGTATATTTCGATAACTGATAATGACTTGCCTTTATTGTTTTCTCCTCCCCAAAATTCTTGGCTATTCTTGTGCACTTTCTCTTCTAGATGAATTTAGGAATCAGTCTGTCAAGTTTCATTAAATATCCTATCGACTGGGGCCAGGCATGGTGTCTCACACCTGTAATCCCAGCAGTTTAGGAGGCTGAGGCAGGCAGATCACTTGAGACCAGGAGTTACAGACCAGCCTGGCCAACACGGTGAAACCCCATCTCTACAATAAATTAAAAAATTAGCTGGGCATGGTGGTGTGTGCTTGTAGTCCCAGCTACTCGGCAGGCTGAGGTGGGAGAATCATCCAAGCCTCGGAGGCAGAGGCTGCAGTGAGCTGAGATTGTGACACTGCACTCCAGCTTGGCAGACAGAGTGAGACTCCTACTCAAAAAAAAAAAAAACCAAAAAAAAACCCACAAAACTTTCCAGGTAACTTATTAAAGCATGTTTTTTGTTTGTTTGTTTTGAGACGGAACCTTGCTCTGTCGCCCAAGCTGGAGTGCAGTGGCGCAATCTCAGCTCACTACAAGCTCTGCCTCCCGGGTTCACACCATTCTCCTGCCTCAGCTTCCTGAGTAGCTGGGACTACAGGCGCCTGCCACCACGCCCAGCTAATTTTTTCTGTATTTTTAGTAGAGACGGGGTTTCATCATGTTAACCAGGATGGTCTCGATCTCCTGACCACGTGATCTGCCCACCTCGGCCTCCCACAGTGCTGGGATTACAGGCATGAGCCACCGTGCCCGGCCTAGTTTTTGTGTATTTTTTTAGTAGAGACTGGGTTTCACCGTGTTAGCCAGGATGGTCTCGATCTCCTGACCTCGTGATCCGCCCGCCTTGGCCTCCCAAAGTGCTGGGATTACAGGCGTGAGCCACCGCACGCAGCATTAAAGCATGTTTTGTTTTCCTACACATAATGAAATCATTACCAGATGATTTTACATGTTTACTTCATTGGAGAGGATTCTTACAGTATATTCAAAATAAAATATAATGACAAAAAATTACTAATCTATTAAAATTGGCATAAGTCATCTATGATCATTAATGATATGCAAACATAAACAAGTATTATACCCAGAAGTGTAATTTATTATAGCTACATTTTATGTATAATAGTTTAGTGGATTTTTCCTGGAAATTGTCCATTTTAATTTTTCTCTTAAGTCTGTGGAATTTTCCAGTAAAAGTCGAGGCAAACCCAAGATGTAACTGACAATGTCTTTTCAGAGTTAGTTTCCGACAGTCTAACCACACTGGATGACTTGCTGTTCCAAAAATGTCATGCACTCTTTTGAGCCTGCATTTTTTCTTCTACCTATGAAGCCCAGTTCATTCATTCTTCAAAGTCTAGTTCAAGTGTCACCTTCTCTACAAGGTCTTCCTTGATTTCCTCCCAGTCACTAGGCTGTGAATTATCTGAGTAGGGATTTTAACTTTTCTTTCTTTTTCTCTTTCTTTCTCTCCCTTTCTCTCTTTCTTTTTTTTTTTTTTTTTTTTGAGACAGAGTCTCGCTCTGTCACCCGGGCTGGAGTGCAGTGGCGCAATCTCGGCTCACTGCAAGCTCCGCCTCCCGAGTTCACGCCATTCTCCTGCCTCAGCCTCCGAGTAGCTGGGACTACAGGCGCCCGCCACCGCGCCCGGCTAATTTTTTTGTATTTTTTAGTAGAGACGGGGTTTCACCGTGGTCTCGATCTCCTGACCTCGTGATCCGCTCGCCTCGGCCTCCCAAAGTGCTGGGATTACAAGCGTGAGCCACCGCGCCCGGCCACTCTCTTTCTTTTTTTTGATGGCATCTCACTGTCACCCAGGTGGAGTGCAGTGGCATGATCTCAGCTGACTGTAACCTCTGCCTCCTGGGTTCAAGTGACTCTTCTGCCTTGGTCTCCTGAGTAGCTGGGAATGTAGGTGCCCGCCACCACACTCAGCTGATTTTTGTACTTTTAGTAGAGATGAGGTTTCACCATGTTGGCCAGGCTGGTCTCAAACTCCTGACCTCAGGTGATCCACCCACCTCAGCCTCCCAAAATGCTGGGATTACAGGTGTGAGCTATCATGCCCAGCCTTTACCTTTTTTTTTTTTTTTTTTCGAGACGGAGTCTCACTCTGTCGCCAGGCTGGAGTACAGTGGCACAATCTCAGCTCACTGCAACCTCCGCTTCCCAGGTTGAAGAGATTCTCCTGCCTCAGCCTCCCAAGTAGCTGGGATTACAGGCACGCACTACCACGCCCAGCTAATTTTTGTATTTTTAGGAGAGACGGGTTTCACCATGTTGGCTAGGATGGTCTCGATCTCTTGCCCTCCTGATCTGCCCGCCTCCGCCTCCCAAAGTGCTGGGATTACAGGTGTGAGCCACTGCGCCCGGCTACCTTTTCTTTATACATCAGCATCCAGCACAATCTTGGGCAGACAAAAAGTGCTGAATAAATTACTTGTAGATGAATAATGAGAACTGATTGCTTCTTCTTTAGCATTCAAATCTTTTTTTTTAATTTTTTTTGAGACGGAGTCTCGCTCTGTCGCTCAGGCTGGAGTGCAGTGGTGTGATCTCAGCTCACTGCAACCTCTGCCTCCTGGGTTCAAGCGATTCTCCTGCCTCGGCCTCCCTAGTAGCTGAGATTATAGGTGCCTGCTACCACGCTCAGCTAATTTTTGTACTTTTAGTAGAGATAAGGTTTCACCATGTTGGCCAGGTTGGTCTCAAACTCCTGACTTTAGGTGACCCGCCTGTCTCAGCCTCTCAAAGTGTTGGGATTACAGGCGTGAGCCACCACACCCGGCCTTTACCTTTTCTTTATACACCAGGATCTAACACAATATTGGGCAGACAAAAAGTGCCGAATAAACAACTGGTAGATGAATAATGAGAATTGATTGCTTCTTCTTTAGCATTCAAAATTTTTTTTTTTTTTTTTGAGATGGAGTCTGGCTCTGTCGTCTAGGCTGGAGTGCAGTGGTGTGATCTCAGCTCACTGCAACCTCAGCCTCCTGGGTTCAAGCAATTCTTCTGCCTCAGCCTCTCCAGTAGCTGGGACTACCGGCATGCGTCATCATACCTGGCTAATTTTTGTATTTTTAGTAGAGATGGGGTTTCACCATGTTGTCCAGGAAAGTCTCGAACTCCTGACCTCTGGTGATCCACTTGCCTCAGTCTCCCAAAGTGATGGGATTACAGGCATGAGTCACCGCGCCCAGCTCAAATCTTACTCTCTATTTAGCACTTATTTCTGCCTTTAATTATATATGATTTTATTATAATACATTATCTCCTTCTCTGACTAAACTCTGGAGAACAGAATATGAGTCTGATTCCTCTCTCAGCTTTCTCAGTACCTAATACAGAATAGAACGTCGATAATTTGGTCACGTATATAAAGGCTCAACATATTTTAAGGAGCTAAAGCTATTCTGAATACATTTCAGTAAAAATGGGTGCACTTTAAAAGCCTTAACCTGGTACTACATTAGTTGAGATTTATCCCCGAAAGATTTAACTCGTTGGCACCACCTAGTAGTCACTAAATGTGGTGCACTTTTACGAAACTACAGAAACCGCTCTCAGACACTGTAATCTGGAGCGGAGGGTACTCATTCATGCTCACCTGTCTCTTAGTACTCTGATCTCTGCACAGTGCCGACCGGTCTCAAATTGCACAAACCTCCAGTTCTTGACGTTCCGAGTGTCATAAACTTGAGGAAAATGAAATTATTCATCAGGACTACAAAAGGCTCAAAGTTCAAACCACCTCGTGGTGGAGATGGCTGGAAAAAAGGAAACCATTAACAAGTAATTTTATTTGCTATATATAAACTTGCCCTAAGGCAGTCCAGATAATTTCCACTTGAGCAGCCTGAGACATCACGGGCGGGGGCACTTTCTCCCTCGACTGCGCCTACCGCAGCCTTTGCGAGGTTCTTCCCAGCGAGGCCGAGAAGGTCTTTACGGAAAACCCTGCATCCGGACACGCCTTGAGGGAAGGCGTCAAACCCAGAGGCATGGAAAAGGTAAGGGCGGAGAGCACGCCTCTTCCTGGCTGAAAGTGAGGAGGGTTTGGCCCAGAACCAACCGGACTAGGTGAAGAATCAGCTCTGGCCACCGCAACAAATCCCACCCCACGCTGGAACTTGAAGTCCGGCACGTAGGTCCCGCGGCGGCCGGGCTCTGCCGGGCTCCACCAGGCCCCAATTGCCACCAGAGGTAGCCGTAAACCCACGGTCCCCGAAACTCCTTCCGGGCCTCCCTGACAAAAACTGGGACAACCTCCTTAGGCCCCCGGGATCCCCCCCTGTGCCGCCTGCCCGCCCGCCAGTCCCAGAGTTTAGGGCCAGCGGCCCCGCCTACCTGAGGGCCCTGGCCTGGCGGACCGCGCCGCAGGAGCACTTCCGCTGGACGCACGTACTTCCGGCCCCCTGGAACCAATGCGAGTGCGACCGAGATGTTCCACTCGCTGGCGTGCGGGCCGCGGGTGATCTCCGGTAGCACTCGGGCCGGCGGACAGTGAGGGCGCGGTAAGCTCCCCGCAAGGAGCCCCTGAGAAACTGGTCCCTTTTGTCCTAGATATAGGGGAGTCCAAGATGGTGGAGTCTTTAGGGTCGAATATGACCCGAGGCAAGCTCATATTCAGGTTTGGGGCAAGGAGCTTTGATTGACCCTTAATTTTTTCAGTGGAACCGAAAACTTCGGTAAAATAGCTTCTGACCTTCGGAACAGATGAATTCACCTTGGAATGCAAAAATCTCTTTCTAGAAGAGTCTTGAGGTCTGGCACCTTTAGGCTTAACGGGGGACGGCTGGGCGTCAGAGGAGGAAATCCTGCATTCCGAACGACTTCCCTTTCCTCCTAAATCCTTCTTTCCAAATCTGTAAAAGGCTACCTCTACTTTGCTGGAGGTGGTTTGACACTCATGCTCCTTGAGAAGGAGGTAATGAGCTGTAGGGCAGCTCTTAAAAAGTTACCCTTGGCTGGGCGCGGTGGCTCACGCCTGTAATCCCAGCACTTTGGGAAGCCGAGGCAGGCTGATCACGAGGTCAGGAGTGCGAGACCAGCCTGGCCAACATAGTGAAACCCCGTCTCTACTAAAAATACAAAAAATTAGCCGGGCGTGGTGGTGGGCGCCTGTAATCTCAGCCACTCGGAAGGCTGAGGCAGGAGAATCACTTGAATCCTGGAGGCGGAGGTTGCAGTGAGCCGAGATCGCGCCATTGCACTACAGCCGGGGCGACAGTTCGAGACTCCATCTCAAAAATAAAAATTAAAAAAAGTTACCCTTGGCTGTCGCGGTGGCTGACACCTGTAAACCCAGCACTTTGAGAGGCCGAGGTGGGAGGATCATTTGAGCCCAGCCTGGGCAACATAGCGAGACCGCCATAACAAAAAATTAAAAATAAAGTTACCCAGAAACTGGTTGGAACCATTTAATGATGTTTTCAGTCCATCTTCCTGAAGTAGTCCACAGAACAACATCAGTGTTCATGGTAGAATTGTTTCATAGGAGCAGTCTTTTTTTTTTTTTTCTTTTAAGTAACAATGTCTTGTTAAAAAACAAGGGCTGTGGCCGGCGCGGCGGCTCACGCTTGTAATCCCAGCACTTTGGGAGGCCGAGGCGGGCGGATCACGAGGTCAGGAGATCGAGACCACGATGAAACCCCGTCTCTACTAAAAATACAAAAAAATTAGCCGGGCGTGGTGGCGGGCGCCTGTAGTCCCAGCTACTTGGAGAGGCTGAGGCAGGAGAATGGCGTGAACCCGGGAGGCGGAGCTTGCAGTGAGCCGAGATGCGAGATGCGCCACTGCACTCCAGCTTGGGCGACAGAGCGAGACTCCGTCTCAAAAAAAAAAAAAAAAAAAACAAGGGCTGTGTTGCCCCAGGCTGGAGTGCAGTGGTGTGATCATAGCTCACTGCAGCCTTGAACTCCTGGGCTTAAGCGATCCTCTGGCCTTGGCCCCTCAAAGTGTTGTGGTGATTGGCACAAGCCACTGACAGGCCTGGAGTCTTTGAAGTTAGTTATATTTCAGCTACCCACGATAAACTTCTAACTTTGATTACCACAGAACTCTACCAGAACTAATTGTTTCTCTTAGTTCTGTCTGATTGTGGAATCTCTTTATTACCATCAATTGTTTTTCAGAAGCTGGGCGCGGTGGCTCACGCCTGTAATCCCAGCACTTTGAGAGGCCGAGACCGGCGGATCACGAGGTCAGGAGATCGAGACCATCTTGGCTAACACGGTGAAACCCCGTTTCTACTAAAAACTACAAAAAATTAGCCGGGCATGTTGGCGGGCGCCTGTAGTCCCAGCTACTCGGGAGGCTGAGGCAGGAGAATGGCGTGAACCCAGGAGACGGAGCTTGCAGTGAGCTGAGATCGCGCCACTGCATTCCAGCCTGGGGGACACAGTGGGACTCCGTCTCAAAAAAAAAAAAAAAAAAAAAAATTGTTTTTCAGAGTTATAGTTTGAATACGAAACCATTTTTCTAGCCCACCTTAGAGAAGACTGTTGACTCACTAGTTGGAATGGTTGCAATAGCCTCTACCTTGCCAGACACTTCAGATTCAAAGAATTTCCTTTGCAAATGTTGGCCGGGCACAGTGGCTCACGCCTGTAATCCCAGCACTTTGGGAGGCCAAGGCGGGCAGATCACTTAAGGTCAGGAATTCAAGACCAGCCCGGCCAACATGGTGAAACCCCATCTCTACTAAAAATACAAAAATTAACCAGGCATGGTGGTCCATGCCTGTAATCTCAGCTATTCAGGAGGCTGAGGCGTGAGAATCGCTTGAACTCAGGAGGTGAATGTTGCAGTGAGCCAAGATCGCGACGCTGCACTGCAACCTGGGTGACAGAGCAACTACGTCTTAAAAAAAAAGAAAAAAAATAAAAGAAGAAAAAAATAAAAGTACCTGTTAATGCAATTATCTTTCAATTTTGATTCATAAATATGTGTGGAAGTGTCAATGTTTTGGGTAAAATGGAATTCACAGTGACAGTCAGTGCCATACAAAACAAAACCGGAAAATATACTTTAAAAAAAGTATTTGAGCTGGGCGTAGTGGCTCACACCTGTAATCCCAGGACTTTGGGAAGCTGAGGTGGGCGGATCACGAGGTCAGGAGTTTGAGACCAGCCTGGCCCCCATGGTGAAAACCTGTCTCTACTAAAAATACAAAAAATTAGCTGTGCATGGTGGCATGTGCCTGTAGTCCCAGCTGCTCTGGAGGCTGAGGCAGGAGAATTGCTTGAACCCAGCAGGTGGAGGTTGCAGTGAGCTGAGATCGTGCCATTGCACTTCAGCCTGGGCTACAGGGCGAGACTCGGTCTCAAAAAAAAAAAAAAAATTGAAAACTTTGCTGAATAAACACTTGTTCACAGTGTACTTTCCCTAATTTCTTAATTTTTGTTTTTGTTTGCCCTATCACCCAGGCTGGAGTACAGTGACATGATCACAGCTCACTGCAGCTTTAATCTCTCAGGCTCAAGTGATCCTTGCACCTCAGCCTCCCTGGTAGTTGGGACTTCAGGTGCATGTCACCACATCTGGCTAGTTTTTGTATTTTTTGTAGAGATGAGGTTTTGTCATGTTGCCCAGGCTGGTTTCAAACTCCTGGGCTCAAGTAATCTTCCCACCTTGGCCTCCCAAAGTGCTGGAATTACAGGCATGAGCCACCCCACCCGGCCTTCCCCTAATTTTGATAACAATAATCCAATGTTCTGTTCTGGCATTTGTGTAGTTTTAGCATGTGCAGTCTTCAAAGCAGTGGAGGTATTTGCCTGTTCTTCTCTGTGACTTAGTCATTCGGCAGTTCTATGCTAAAGGTTTTTTATACGCCTTTAGGTTCTTGTTTAGAGTTAATGGATAATGAAAACATACTTGTAATGCGTAAGAGAAATTCATTCTGAAACAAAAATAGAATACAAGCCTTCAGACAGAAGGCAGAGAAGAAACTGGAGAAAGAGAAATAAGATGTTAGGTAGGAAACCATGGGAGACAGCACTGGGGAAAGTAACCTCCAGACTGGGAGTCACTGGGAAACCAGATAAATGCTCCTTGGCAGCTGGAGGAGTTGAGGACACTTCAGCTTGGTCTTGAGATGCGAACCCAGAGAATGCAAGTAGGTAGAGAAAATGCTGGGGCAGATGAAACTTGAGTGGCTAACAAGAAGTACCAGGAGCCAAAGGCTCTCTGGACACTTGGGCCTCTTTTAAATGTCTGCCTTAAATAGCTTGTACCATTGTAAGTCTTGCATAACAGGTAAGAACATGAACTTTTAGAATCAAAGATGTCACTCTAGGTGTGGTTGTATTTGGAGTAAGGAAGTAATTAAGGTAAAATGAGGTCATAAATGTGGGGCCCTGATCTGATAGGACTAGTGTCCTTATCAGAAGAGTGAATGGAGAGCTTGCCCCTTACCCTTACATACTGAAGAAAGATTATATGAGGACATAGCAAGAAGGTGGCCATGTACAAGACAGGAGCAGAGCTGCCACCACAGACCAAATTGGCCAAAACCTTGATCTTGGGCTTCTAGTCTCCAGAATGGTGAGAAAGTAAATTTCTGTTGTTTAAGTCACCCAATCTGTGGTATTTTAGTATGACAGCCCAAGAAGACAAATACACCATCTATATGCAGAGATATCCAAATCTCTAGTCTGTTGTATGTCTGTACCTCTCCCCTGAACTTGGCTTTGTTCTCCATTTGCCTACTTAGTGTCACCACTTGGATATCTAATAGATGTCTCAAACTTCACTTCTCTGTAAACTGAACTCCTGATAATCCCCTCAAGCCTACTCCATAGACATCTTTCTCTTCTCTTTTTTTGGAGATAGGGTCTTGCTGTGTCGCCCAGGCTGGAGTGCAATGGCGTGATCATGGTTCACTGCAGCCTTGAACTCCTAGACTTAGGTGATCCTCCCACCTCAGCCTCCCAAGTAGGATGTGTGGGCAATCTGGCTGTGACATCTCTCACCCCGTTGATCACCAGAGTTGATCCGGCTGATCTGGCTGGCTAGGCTGGTGTCTCCTTCCTCCCTCACTGCTCCATGTATGTCCCTCCCGAAGCTGCGCACTCAGTCGAAGAGAACGACCATCCCCAATAGAGGAGGACTGGTCTTCGGTCAAGGGTACATAAGTAGCTGCGTTCCCCTGCTAGAACCTCCAAACAAGCTCTCAAGGTCCCAAGTAGCTAGGATTACAGGCACACGCCATCATGCTTCAGTATCATTCTCTTCTCAATTAAAGGCAATACTGTTCTTTTAGCTGCTTAGGCCAAAAACTTTTGGAGTCATCCTTGACTTTTCTTTCTTTCACAGCCCACATCCCATCCATTGCAAATCACATTGGCTGTATGTTCCAAATACACCCAGAATCGAGTGACGTCTTACCACTTTGCTGCCACCATCAGGGCCAGGTCAGCATCACCTGTCACCTGGATTATTGCAGTAGCCTCCCATCTTGTGTCTTCACTTGTACCCTTGCCTCTCCCTACATTCTGTTTTCAGCTTCACCTGCCAGAGAGATCCTTAAAAATATGTCAGATCATGTCACTCCTCTACTCAAAGCCCTGCAGTGTCTTCCTCTTACCTCTCTGTGTCTGCTCTTCCTCCCTCAGTTACTCTGTTCCAGCCATGCTGGGCTTCATCTCTTCCTGCAGCATGACAGGCATGCATCTGCCTTGGGACTCTTGCACTATTATCTTTGCTTAGAACATTCTTGCTGGGTGCAGTGGCTCACGCCTGGATTCCCAGTACTTTGGGAGGCCGAGGCGGGCAGATCACTTGAGGTCAGGAGTTTGAGACCATCCTGGCCAACGTGGCAAAACCCTGTCTCTACTAAAAATACAAGAATTAGCCGGGTGTGGTGGTGCACGCCTGTAATTCCAGCTACTCAGTAGGCTGAGCTGGGAGAATCGCTTGAACCTGGGAGGTGGAGGTTGCAGTGAGCCAAGATCGCGCCATCACACTCCAGCCTGGGTGACAGAGTGAGACACTGTCTAAAAAATATGTCAGATTATGTCACTCCTCTGCTCAGAGCCCTGCAGTGGTTGATGAGGTCTAGAGAATGTGTTGTTTCTAAATAATGTCTTTTAATCATGGTAATATAATTACTTCAAAGGAATTTCATTCTATTGTGTGATTGCTCGCGTTTCTAATTCCTAACTTAGTGCTGTGTCTGGGATGTGGAAGGTGCTCCGAAAATGTTGGTGGCGTCAAGGGATAGTGGGTATATATTAGGTAATCTTTCCAGAAGAGAACAGATGAACAGTCATTTCCATGTGTTCAGTTGCTGTGCCTGTCAGAGATGCTTTGGGAGATTTTATACTGAATACGTTCTTCTTGCCCATTAGTACTGTTCTTTTTCTCAAGAAATGGAGTTGTCGGCCAGGTGAGGTGGCTCATGCCCGTAATCCCAACACTTTGGGAGGTCAAGGTGGGCGGATTGCTTGAGCCCAGGAGTTTGAGACCAGTCTGGGCAATATAGTGAAACCCTGTTTCTACAAAAAAATACAAAAGAGTAGCCAGGTCTGGTGGGGCATACCTGTAGTCCCAGCTACTTGGGGTGAGGGCTGAGGTGGGAGGATGGCTTAAGCCCGGGAGGTGGAGGTTGCAGTGACTGTGCCATTGTATTCCAGCCTGGGTGATAGAGCGAGACCCTGTCTCAAAATGAAGTTGTATCCAGTCCTTAATGACATTGGGACCATTTGTGAGTAACTAGTCCCTACCAAAAATACTTCAGAATTTTTTTTTTGTTTTTTGTTTTTTGAGACAGAGTTTTACTCTTGTTGCCTAGGCTGGAGTACAGTGGCCCCATCTCAGCTCACTGCAGCCTCAGCCTCCTTCATGTGATTCTCCTGCCTCAGCCTCCTAAGTAGCTGGTACAGGCACCCGCCACCATGCCTGGCTAATTTTTTGTATTTTTAGTAGAGACGGGGTTTCACCATGTTGGCCAGGCTGGTCTCGAACTCCTGACCTCAGGTGATTCACCCACCTGGCCTCCCAAAATGCTGAGATTACAGGTGTCAGCCACTGTGTCTGGCCTGGAATTGTTAAATATACACAAAAGTAAAAAGACAAAACACGGCTGGCCACAGTGGCTCACGCCTGTAATCCCAGCACTTTGGGAGGCTGAGGCGGGTGGATCACCTGAGGTCAGGTGTTTGAGAGCAGCCTGGCCAACATAGTGAAACCCCGTCTCTACTAAAAATACAAAAATTAGCCGGGCATGGTGGCGGGCACCTGTAATCCCAGCTACGCGGGAGGCTGAGGCAGAATCACTGAACCCGGGAGGTGGAGATTTCAGTGAGCCGAAATCACACCACTGTACTCCAGCCTGGGCGACAGACCAAGACTCTGTCTCAAAAAAAAAAAAAAAAAAAGACAAAACACAATGCAGGTCACTTAGCTATTTTCTCTAAAAAGCAATTAGCTGTCATGATGCAGAAGATTATTATAATCTATAAGGGGAAGGTTGTGATTATTTTTACTCTAAAATCTTCCACTGCTTTTTTTTTTTTTTTTTTTTGAGATGGAGTCTTGCTCTGTCACCCAGGCTGGAGTGCAGTGGCGCAATCTTTGCTTACTGCAACCTCTACCTCCTGGGTTCAAGCGATTCTCCTGCCTCAGCCTCCCGAGTAGCTGGGATTATAGGTACACACCAAGATGCCCAGCTAATTTTTTTGTGTATATATATATATATATATATATATATATATATATGTATGGGTATATATATAATTTTTTTGTTTTTTTTTAGTGGAGGCGGAGTTTCACCATGTTGGCAAGGCTGGTCTCAAACTCCTGACCTCAGGTGATTCGCCTACCTTGGCCTCTCAAAGTGCTGGGATTACAGGCATGAGCCACCGTGTCCGGCCCCACTGCATTCTTAAAGAAGCAATAAATTGACCTTGTTTAAATACACAATCTGAATTACTGGGGTCTTGAAACTAAACCTTTGTTCACTACTAAGATTTCTATTTTTTTTTTTTTTTTTTTTTTTGAGACGGAGTCTCGCTCTGTCGCCCAGGCTGGAGTGCAGTGGTGCAATCTCGGCTCACTGCAAGCTCCGCCTCCCAGGTTCCCGCCATTCTCCCGCCTCAGCCTCTCCGAGTAGCTGGGACTACAGGCGCCCGCCAACACGCCCGGCTAATTTTTTTGTACTTTTAGTAGAGACGGGGTTTCACCGTGGTCTCGATCTCCTGACCTCGTGATCCGCCCGCCTCGGCCTCCCAAAGTGCTGGGATTACAAGCGTGAGCCACCGCGCCCGGCAAGATTTCTATTTTCCTTCCTCTTTTTCAGCACTTATTTCTATAGCAGTCTCCCAGCTGATGCCACTTAACTTCATTGAACAAAAAATGAGGTTTAGAAAGTCACAATAATCATTGTGAAAGTATTTGATAGGAGATCTTTATTTGGGGTGAATTGGGTTATGATGTCAGTCCTGTGATTTCAGCGAAACTGTTTCTTTTTATCCATTGTCAGTGAGTGCTCATTAATACTTAAATGCAGCTTTCTTTTTCTTTCTTTTGAGACAGAGTCTCACTCTGTCACCCAGGCTGGAGGGCAGTGACGCAATCTCAGCTCACTACAACCTCTGCCTCCTGGGTTCAAGTGATTCTCCTGCCTCAGCCTCCCAAGTAGCTGGGATTACAGGCACCTGCAACCATGCCTGGCTAATTTTTGTATTTTTACTAGCGACAGGGTTTCGACGTGTTGGTCAGGCTGATCTCGAATTCCTGACCTCAAGTGATCCGCCCGCTTTGGCCTCCCAAAGTGTTGAGATTATAGGCATAAACCACCACGCCTGGCATAATGCAGTTTTCTACTAAATGACTGATTTTGACATGCTTCCTGTTATTGGCTCTGCTGTTCAGCTGAAATAGCAGGATAGGAGATGGTCGTGTGATGGCCGATAGGTGGCAGTGCTGCTGGGACAGGCTCAGCCTGGTAGAGACGAGTATCTCAGACAGGAAAAACAGGACCCAGATGGCTCAGACTGTTGGGTTAGCATCTGGCCTTCAACAGGTCACCCTGGCCCGCCAGATCAGCCCCAGGCCTGAGAAAAGCACTACAGGATGAAGAATAGGACCTCATTAAATGCAGTGGAAGTAATGTGAGAAGGATGGCTTTTCATATCCCATCCTAACCCTCCCCTCCCTCTGTTTTCTTTGCTTTGCTTTTCATACTTTTTAGCTTCTTGGATCTCTTGCTTTAAGAGGAACTAGGGTGTGGGCACAGTGGCTCACAGCTATAATCCCAGCACTTTGGGAGGCTGAGACAAGTGGATCAGTTGAGGTCAAGGATTCAAGACTAGCCTGGCCAACATGGTGAAACCCCATCTCTACTAAAAATACAAAAATTATCCAGGCATAGTGGCACACACCTTTAATTCCCGCTACTGGGGAGGCTGAGGCAGAAGAATCGCTTTAATCCAGGAGGAGGAGGTTGCAGTGAGCCAAGATCACGCCACTGCACTCCAGCCTAGGCAACAGAAGAGTGAGACTCCATTTAAAAAAAAAAAAAAAAAGAGGAACTAGAGCTTCATATTCCCCTTGCAACATCACAGTCACAGTGCTGGTTGAGTAGTTACTTGCCTTGAAGGACTGGTAAGCTTTTGACAAGGGTAGGTTACTTGGGAAGTTTTCTTGCTTACCTGTAGAAGCTAAGCTGCTCACCTGTAGAAGCTAAGCTGCTCACCTGTAGAAGCTAAGCTGCTCACCGACAGCAGCACAGACAAGTAGTAAAGTTCAGGGGTTGTTTTTTCCTATATTTGAGAGAAATACTTTGAGGAATACTTTGTCTTTTAATAGGAACATGTATTAAAAATATTTTACCACGAGGATTTAAATGAAGGTGCCAATTTAGCAAGAAATAGAAGTCTTGCTGTTTACTGTGCCAAACCCAATCCAACAGCTTCACTGTTTGTTTTTTGTTGTTGTTGTTGTTTGTTTGTGTTTTGAGACAAGATGTTGCTTTGTCATCCAGGCCAGAGTGCAGTGGTATGAGCATGGCTCACTGCAGCCTTGACTTCCTGGGTTCACGGGATCCTCCTGCCTCAGCCTCCTAAGTAGCTGGGACTACAGGCACATGCCACCAGGCCCAGATAATTTTTGTAATTTTTGTAGAGATGGGGTTTCACCACATTGCCTATGCTGGTCTTCATCTCCTGGGCTCAAGCGATCCTCCTGCCTCAGCCCTCCAAACTACTGGGATTAGAGGCATGAGCCACTGTGCCCGGCCTGTTTCACTGTTGATTAATATCTTAATTACTTTTCGAAACTCTAGTAAAGTAGAATTCACCCACAAAAAGAAAAATCTCTTGTGGAATTTTTAAACTTTCCCCAGTGAAATGTTTTAACTGTGACATGTGCCTAATTAGGAATTCCATCTCCACATATCTCTTCTTTTGGTGTCAGTAGAAAATAAATATTGAAGACATATTATTTACAGCCAAACTTTCAGATTAAGATAAGCCTTTAGAAATTCATTGTTTAAAAACATACGCAGTCTGTTACCAAAACTGTTAATACCATAGTGCAGACTCCTTCACTGAAGGATCCCTCACCGAATGCAGAAAACATCCACTTCAGTGCCCGTGCCGCTGGCTCCATCTGAACAAACAGCACAGTAAAACCTAAAAGGACAGAGGAACAGCATCAGTTTTTAGGTTTAATCATTTCAGAAACATATTCTTTGTTTTTTTTTTTTTTTTAGGCAAAGTCTCGCTCTGTCACCCGGGCTGGAGTACAGTGAGTGGCACAATCGCAGCTCACTGTGACCTCTGCCTCCCGGGTTCAAGTGATTCTCCTGCCTCAGCCTCCCTAGTAGGTGGGATTATAGGTGTGCACCACCACTGCTGGGTAATTTTTTCTATTTTTAGTAAAGACGGGGTTTCACCATATTGGCCAGGCTGGTCTCCAACTCCTGACCTCAGGTGATCTGCCCACCTTGGCCTCCCAAAGTGCTGGGATTACAGGCGTGAGCCACCACGCCTGGCTAGAAACATATTCTTGAATGCAAACCTAATGCAATTTGTTTCCTTCCCTTCCTGCTGTGGAACAGAAATGCCCAGTCTGGGCAAACGAATTTTTCCTTTGATATAGATTGTATGCATTTTTCTTGTTTTGTTTTTTGTTTTGTTTTTTTGAGATGAAGTCTTGCTTTGTCACCCAGGCTGGAGTGCAGTGACGTGATCTTGACTCACCGCAACCTCCACCTCCCAGGTTCAAGCAATTCTCCTGCCTCAGCCTCCCGAGTAGCTGGAACTACAAGCACCCGCCACCACGCCTGGCTAATTTTTTTTTTGTTTTTGGTAGAGACGGGGTTTCACTGGGTTAGCCAGGATGGTCTCGATCTCCTGTCCTTGTGATCCACCCACCTTGGCCTCCCAGCGTGCTGGGATTACAGAACAGGGGTTTGAAAGATTAAGGAATGAGAGTTTTACATCTCTGAATAAAAATAACGAGAAACAAAAAGCTTAACTCATTCATGCAACAACTATTTAATACATATTTGCTTAATACCAGAAATGGCTGTTAGACTCTGGGAATACAAAAATGAACAAGTCACATATAGCCCTTGAGATATATTCTAGAGAAGGAGAGAATAAAAAAAAAAAAAAAACAAGAACAGGATACATAATAAGTGTTCTAAGGACAGATAAGTGTTCTAGGTGTGAGCCACTGTGCGCAGACTTTTTTTTTTTTTGAGATGGAGTCTTGCTCCGTTGCCAGGCTGGAGTGCAGTGGCGCCATCTCGGCTCACTGCATCTTCTGCGTCCCAGGCTCAAGTGATTCTCCTGCCCCAGCCTCCTGAGTAGCTGGAATTACATGCCTGCGCCACCACACCCAGCTAATTTTTTTTTTTTTTTTGAGACGGAGTCTCACTCTGTTGCCAGGCTGGAATGCAGTAGCATGATCTCGGCTGACTGCAACCTCTGCCTCCCGGGTTCAAGCGATTCTTCTGCCTCAGCCTCCCGAGTAGCTGGGATTACAGGCGTGTGCCACCACACTCAGCTAATTTTTGTATTTTTAGTAGAGACAGGGTTTCACCATGTTGGCCAGGCTGATCTCGAACTCCTGACCTCAGGTGATCCATCTGCCTTGGCCTCCCGAAGTGCTGGGATTGCAGGCGTGAGCCACCACACCCGGCCCTATTTTTTCATTTTGAAAACTTTGGACATAGTTTTTGCTGAAATCATACATCACTCTTTTTTTTTTTTTTTTTTTTTTTTGAGACAGAGTCTTGCTCTGTTGCCCAGGCTGGAGTGCAGTGGCACAGTCTTGGCTCACTGCAACCTCTGCCTCCCAGGTTAACGTCATTCTCCTGTCTCAGCCTCCTGAGTAGCTGGGACTACAGGCACCTGCCACCATGCCTGGCTAATTTTTTGTATTTTTAGTAGAGAAGGGGTTTCGCCATGTTGGCCAGGCCGGTCTTGAACTCCTGACCTCAGGTGATCCACCTGCCTCGGCCTCCCAAAGTGCTGGGATTATAGGCATGAGCCACCGCGTCCAGCCCGTACATCACTCTTAAAGGCACATTCAAAGGAAAATATAATTAAGATAGATTAGCTAAAATATTTCTTAAAACTTCTCCACATTTCAGAATGTTGAGAATAGAGACCAACTCTGTGTCCTTTTTTTTTGGAGATAGGGTCTCCCTCTGTCACCCAGGCTGGAGTGCAATGACATGACTCACTGCACCCTCCACCTCCCGGGCTTTAGTGACCCTCTTACCTCAGCCTCCCAAGTAGCTGAGACTACAGGTGCATGATACCATGCCCAGCTAACTTTTTCTATTTTTTGTAAAGATGATGTCTCACCATGTTGCCCAGGTTGGTCTTGGACTCCTGACTTCACGCGATCCTCCCACCTCAGCCTCAAAGTGTTGGGGTTAACAGGCATGAGCCATTGGATCCAGCCCTATATCACTTTTTGACTTCAAGTTGCCATTGTCCTTGTTTTTCCACCCAGAATCATCTCTTGATCAATAACTATTTATTGAATGAAAAACCTGATACTTTAATATTATAACACTAAAGAATTTTATAGCAGAAGGAATTTGGGCCGGGTGTGGTGGCTCATGCCTGTAATTCCAGCACTTTGGGAGTCCAAGGCGGGTGGACCACAAGGTCAGGAGATCGAGACCATCCTGGCCAATGTGGTGACACCCCATCTCTACTAAAAATACAAACATTAGGTTGGTGTGGTGGCGCATGCCTGTAATCCCAGCTACTCGGGAGGCTGAGGCACGAGAATCGCTTGAACCCAGGAGGCGGAGGTTGCAGTGAGCTGAGATTGCACCACTGCACTCCAGCCTGGCAACAGAGCAAGACTCCGTCTCAAAAAAAAAAAAAGGAATTTATATTTAACTTAATTTGGTTTCGTACTCAAATTATAGAACAACTAAAAGAGAGGCCAGGCGCGCTGGCTCACGCCACTAATCCCAGCACTTTGGGAGGCCGAGGCAGGCGGATCACCTGAAGTCAGGACTTTGAGACCAGCCTGACCAACATGGTGAAACCCCATCTCTAAGCTGGGCGCGGTGGCTCACGCCTGTAATCCCAGCACTTTGGAAGGCCGAGGTGGGTGGATCACCTGAGGTCAGGAGTTTGAGACCAGCCTGGCCAACATGGTGAAACCCCGTCTCTACTTAAAATACAAAAAATTAGCTGGGCGTGGTGGTCACCCACACCTGTAATCCCAGCTACTCAGGAGGCTGAGGCAGGAGAATCATTTGAACCCGGGAGGCAGAGGTTGCGGTGAGCTGAGATCGCACCATTGCACTCCAGCCTGGGGCACAAGAGCGAGACTTCATCTCAGAAAAAAGAAACCCCATCTCTACTAAAAATATAAAATTAGCTGGGTGTGGTGGCGCATGCCTGTAATTCCAGCTACTAAGGAAGCTGAGGCAGGAGAATCACTTGAACCTGGGAGGCAGAGGTTGCAGTGAGCCAAGATTGCACCATTGCACTCCAACCTGGGCAACAAGAGTGAAACTCCATCTCAAAAAAAAAAAAAAAAAAAAAGAACAACTAAAAGAGATACTTAGGAAGTTTTTAAAGATTTCCTTCACCTGAATTTTAGATGTGAGTTTTTTAAATTTTAGTCCGTGAGTTCCTGAAGAGCAGAGGGCTCTGTCCTACCAATTTTTGTTCTAGCAGTGTCTGGCTACTATTTGTAGTAGATACTTAATAAATGCTTGACAGATAACTGCACACTTACCAATTGTGAAGAAGGTAAAGATAGTATTACCAACCAGGTTGTACAGGAGAGATTGGCGGCAATATCGGGAAGATCTGGGCCTAAAAGTCAATAAACTGGGTGATACATTTATTTATTACTTATTACAGGAAACCTGTGGTATAAGCGTAACACCAGAAGGCACTAATCCTTGAACTCTAATTCTTATTCTGGCACTGGGTTCATCTTGGCTGTAGGCAACTCACTTCTCTTGAGAACCTTGGTTCGGCCAGGCGCGGTGGCTCACGCTTGTAATCCCAGCACTTTGGGAGGCCGAGGCGGGTGGATCACGAGGTCAGGAGATCGAGACCACGGTGAAACCCCGTCTCTACCAAAAATACAAAAAATTAGCCGGGCGTGGTGGCGGGCGCCTGTAGTCCCAGCTACTCGGAGAGGCTGAGGCAGGAGAATGGCGTGAACCCGGGAGGCGGAGCTTGCAGTGAGCCGAGATCGCGCCACTGCACTCCAGCCTGGGTGACAGAGCAAGACTCCGTCTCAAAAAAAAAAAAAAAAGAGAACCTTGGTTCTTTTACCATGACTGTAAATGCTACAAAATAGTCCATAAATAATAGTAAGAATTATTAATGTCATCATTGGTAAATAAATAATGTTTACCATGTTTCTTTTTTTTTTTTTTTTGTTGAGACAGAGTTTACTTTGTCGCCCAGGCTGGAGTGCAGTGGCGCAATCTCTGCTCACTGCAACCTCTGCCTCCCAGGTTCAGGCAATTCTTGTGCCTCTGCCTTCCCAGTAGCTGGGATTACAGGCACGTGCCACTTCACCCGGCTAACTTTTGTATTTTTAGTAGAGATGGGGTTTCATCATGTTGGCCATGCTGATCTCGAACCCCTGACCTCAAGTGATTGGTTTACCTTTTTTTTTCTTTTTTTTTGAGACAGAGTCTTGTTCTGTCACTCAAGCTGGAGTGCAGTTGTGTGATCTCAGCTCCCTGCAACCTCCACCTCCCGGGTTCAAGCTATTCTTATGCCTCGGCTTCCTGAGTAGCTGGGATTACAGGCGTGCGCCACCACACCTGGCTAATATTTTGTATTTTTAATAGAGATGGAGTTTCACCATGTTGTCCAAGCTGGTCTTGAACTCCTGACCTCAGGTGATCTGCCCACCTCGGCCTCCCAAAGTGCTTGGATTACAGGCATGAGCCACTGATCCTGGCCTTGTTTACCTTTTTTTTTTTTTTTTTTTTTTGCAACGGAGTCTCGCTCTGTCACCCAGGCTGGAATGTAATGGTGTGATCTTGGCTCACTGCAACCTCCATCTCCAAGGTTCAAGCGATTCTCCTGCCTCAGCCTCCTGAGTATCTAGGCACACGCCACCACGCCTGGATAATTTTTGTATTTTTAGTCGAGATGGGGTTTCACCATGTTGGTCAAGCTGGTCTCAAACTCCTGACCTTGTGATCCACCCGCCTCGGCCTCCCAAAGTGCTAGGATTACAGGCATGAGCCACTGCGCCTGGCCTTCTTTTTTCTTTTTTTCCTTTTTCTTTTTCTTTTTATTTTGAGATGGAGTTTCGCTCTTGTTGCCCAGGCTGGAGTTCAATGGTGGGATCTCAGCTCACTGCAACCTCTGCCTCCTAGGTTCAAGCAATTCCCCTGCCTCAGCCTCCTGAGTAGCTGGGATTACAGGAATGTACCAGCACGTCAGGCTAATTTTGTATTTTTAGTACAGATGGGGTTTCTCCATGTTGGTCAGGCTGGTCTCAAACTCCCAACCTCAGGTGATCCGCCCACCTCAGCCTCCCAAAGTGCTGGGATTACAGGTGTCAGCCACCATCCATGCCCAGTCTTGTTTACCTTTTTTTTTTTTTTTGAGACAGAGTCTCACTCTGTTGCCCAGGCTGGAGCGCAGTGCTGCGATCTTGGCTCACTGTAACCTCTGCCTCCCGGGTTCAAGCAATTCTCCTTCCTGAGCCTCCCGAGTAGCTGGGACTACAGGCATGCGCCACCACGCAAGACTGGGCTTCACCATGTTGGCCAGGCTGGTCTCGAACTATTGACCTCGTGATCCACGCCTCGGCTTCCCAAAGTGCTGGGATTACGGGTGTGAGCCACTGCGCCTGGCCCTTGTTTACCATTTTTTAAATTCATGTTAATTTGCGACTTTGGTGAAAAACTATTTCATGGGGATTCTGACTTCTAGTAAGGAAAAATGACTTACTTTACACAGACTTTCTGTATTTTTGTTTGTTTGTTTTTTTGAGACGGAGTCTCGCTCTGTCACCCAGGCTGGAGTGCAGTGGCGCGATCTCGGCTCACTGCAAGCTCCGCCTCCCAGGTTCATGCCATTCTCCTGCCTCAGCCTCTCCGAGTAGCTAGGACTACAGGCGCCCGCCAACACGCCCGGCTAATTTTTTTTTTGTATTTTTAGTAGAGACGGGGTTTCACCGTGTTAGCCAGGATGGTCTCGATCTCCTGACCTCGTGATCTGCCCGCCTCGGCCTCCCAAAGTGCTGGGATTACAGGCTTGAGCCACCGGCCCGGCCTACACAGACTTTCTGTAATAGAAGCTGGTGAGTTTGAGTTCGGCTAATTACAAGGAGTGTTGCAGCTTCCCGTCCCTCCCCCTCGCTTAAGTAGATTCTCAGTTTTCAGATTTTTTTAGAATTAAAGTTATTAACGGACTGTTTCCACTAAGAATAATTTCCAAGACAGAATCTGAAAGACCATATTAAGTAATAATCATGTCAGGTGTGCCTGTCACCCTCAGCCCTGCAGACATAAGCTAACGCTAGACCGTTGGGACTGGTCTCTCCAGGGAATACGTAAGTTGAGACATTGGTCCCCTCATTGTCTCCTGTTTAATGGCTTTCTATACCAGAAGAAGTAAGTGTGGATTAAAAGTTAAACTCAGTTTACCCACAGCTATCTTCACTATATTGAGATTTTTGGCTTTTCAAAGAAGTGAAGTAGGTGATTGCCCTTGATAATAGGGGCAGAAAAAATGGGGCAGGCTGCAATTAAACACGTAACAGAATTCCCAGAGAGCACCCAAGCCATTTCCACAGGTGAGAAATGCATGTTGAGCTGCCAAGTGTAAGAACCTACCTTAGCAGAACATAGAACTGGAGAACCAGGGTGGTAATTTCAACCAAGAACGCTGTCACCTGGCTGCATGCGACACAGTGAGTTACATTTTACATTACTCGTTTAGTGATGAAATAGCTTCCAGAAACCAAATTCAGGTTCTGTTTGGTGATAATGTTACATTTAACTACAGAGATAAAGTTTTAAACATAATGATATTTTGTATTTTTAGTACAGATGGGGTTTCTGATTGAATTGAGATCCATTGCATTTTAATAAAATTCTATATAATAATAAGAATATTAAAATAGCTACTACTTATTGATCTCCTATTATTTAGCAGGCTTTGTTGATATTGATTTTTTGTTTTGTTTTGTTTTGTTTTTTTGAGACGGAGTCTTGCTCTGTCACCCAGGCTAGAGTGCAATGGTGCCATCTCGGCTCACTGCAACCTCTGCCTCCTGGGTTCAAGCAGTTCTCCTACCTCAGCCTCCTGAGTATCTGGGACTACAGAAGCACACCACCACGCCCGACTAATTTTTGTGTTTTTAGTAGAGATGGAGTTTCACCATGCTGACCAGGTTGGTCTCGAACTCCTGACCTCGTGATCCACCCGCCTCAGTCTCCCAAAGTACTGGGATTACAGGTGTGAGCCACTGCTCCCAGCCTGTTGATACTGATCTTTAGGGAATCTTTAGAACCTTGGTTCCTTTATCATGACTGTAAATTAATGTAAAACAACCTGCAAGTAATACTAAGTTATTAATATTCATAATTGGTAGACAAATGTGTCAAACATTTTACATGCGTTATCTAATTTAATATGCACAAAATCCTATGATATAGGACCATGGTGCTCCATTTTTTAAATGAGGAAACAGACTGTTAACTGACAAACTGAGAGTTAATCTACCTACCACAACTTGCACAAGCAAATGAAAATTGTTACTGCTCAAAGCATTTTTGAAATTATTTTGAGATTACATGTATGTAGTTTCCATGGCATATAAGAAAATCTTGGTCAGGCACAGTGGCTTAAGCCTGTAATCCCAGCACTTTGGGAAGCCGAGGCAGGTGGATCACCTGAGATCGAGAGTTTGAGACCAGCCTGGCCAACAGGGTAAAACCCCATCTCTACTAAAAATACAAAAATTAGCTGGGTGTGGTGGTGGGCGCCTGTAATCCCAGCTACTCAGGAGGCTGAGGCAGCAGAATCGCTTGAACCTGGGAGGCGGAGGTTGCAGTGAGCCAAGACTGTGCCATTGCACTCCAGCCTGGGGATAAGAGTGAAACTCCATCTTGAAAAAAAAAAAAAAAGAGGCTGGGTGCGGTGACTCACGCCTGTAATCCCAGCATTTTTGGAGGCCAATGTAGGCAGATAATGAGGTCAAGAGTTCAAGACCAGCCTGACCAACATGGTGAAACCCTGTCTCTACTAAAAATACAAAAATTAGCTGGGTGTGGTGGCGTGCGCCTGTAATCCCAGCTATTCAGGAGGCTGAGGCAGGAGAATGGCTTGAACCTGGGAGGTGGAGGTTGCAGTGAGCCAAGATCACGTGCCACCTCACTCCAGCCTGGGCGACAATGAGACTCCGTCCCCCTGCCCAAAAAAAAAAAGAAAATCTCCCCATTAACTAATCATTCTAATTCCCTTCTTCACTGTAAACTATTAAATTCACTTTGATTATTTTATTAATTGGGTTTAGCACTGAATAACTATGGCATTCACGGAAATCAAATATACCCTCCAAAGACAGATTTATCCCCAGTGAAGTTACTCAAAAGAATATGCAATTTCAGAATACACCCCCAATGGCAGCATTGTTGGAACAAGAACATAGCTACATGCTTAAAGTTACTGTTTTGAAAGGAATAGCACCCTTTTAGAGGTGTAAATCCTGAGAGGTGGTGAGGTCAGCCAGGTTACTTAACTCTTAGCCAACACAGGTTTAATACTGAGCATCCTGAAATATGCGATAGGGAAAGCCAAACAGAATTACTATTGTTTTTAAAAAGTTGATTTTTAAAAAACTGACTTTTTAGCCAGGAGTGATGGCGTGTGCTTGTAGTACTAGCTACTTGGCAGGCTGAGGTGGGAGGATCTCTTGAGCCTGGGATTTCAAGGCTGCAGTGAGCAATGGTTGTGCTACTGTACTGCAGCCTAGGCAACAGAGCGATACCCTATCTTAAAAAAAAAAAAAAAAAAAAACCTGGCTTAATGTTATGTTAATATTTACACCTCAGTGTTTTTAAAACATAAAGATCAGTTATTTTGGCCAGGTGTGGTGGCTCATGCCTCTAATCCCAGCACCATGGGAGGCCAAGGTGGGAGGATCACTTGAGGCCAGGAGTTTGACACCAGCCTGGGCAACACAGCGAGACCCCATCTCTACCAAAAATAATAATACTAATAAAGATTAGTAACTACCCAGGCCAAAACGCAGTGGCTCAATCTCAGCCTCCCGAGTAGCTGGGACTACAGTCACATGCCACTGTACCCAGCCCAAGATTAGTAATTTTAAAATTAAAAGTAAATTTTAAGCCTCAAGACTGCCAGAGAAAGAAATGAACTCTGTATTGTCACAGTGAGCTGGGGAGGAACACTTAGAGCCTGAGCTGGTGAGTTCTCGGCAGCCAGCAGTGCAAGCCATAGGCCGTGTGGGCCAAACAAAAGTGAATCATGGTGACACTAGGCCCAGAGCACCTGGAGCAAGACAAGGAGGACCCAGGGCAGTCTTGTTAGAGTTTCCAAACTGCTGCACCCATTCATCAACCGGCCACAGCCCCCCTATACGCATGTGCATTTACCCTGCAAGGATATGGAAGAAGTACTCTTCAGGAAAGGGACAGACCCTAGTTCTTTAAAACCCACCTTTGGCAGCAATAGGAGCTCACTGTAACCTTAAGTCTTCTGTGGATCTGAAGGTTTAGAGTCTGGTGTGAGCTCGAGTTGGCTTTGTTAAGAGGTAATGGAACTGAGCTGGATATTTCAGACAAGTTACAGATGTAACAAGGGAGAAAGACAGCTTCCTTTATGCTGAGAGATCAGCTTCCCCCAGCCCCTCTGCATCTCTTGGGCATCACCTGGAAACCTAAGCTCATCCCCAAGGATAGGGCTAAAAGCTGTTTGTTCCATCCTTCCCCGAAGTCAGCTTCAGAACTGCAGCCGCTCCCTTGAGGACCCACACCTCTTGAACTCAGCCTTACCCTTCTTCCATCTCTCTTGGGAATAGTAACTGAAACCTGAGATGGGCAGGGATGTCTGACGCCAGCTGTTTGTCTGTCGCCAGCTGAACCCAGCCCCTCCATCAGTCTTTGAGAGCATGCTCAGTGGCTGGTGGATACCCTGATCTCTCTGTAGGCCTCAGGGTACTATGGGCATGTCGCATTCATCACCCCATCCCATAATACCACTGGTAGTTTTTATGGGTATTGGGGGCCTGGGGTAGGGATAAAAGGTGTGGGTACAAGCCCCAAGTGAATCCTGGTATCATACTTGGGATGGTAACTGAAAGGTAAGACATTTAAATCATTCTTAGTGATGAACTCATTTTCTTCTAATGCCCTACTGACCACTACTGAACCTTCTGCTTTATTCCCTAAGAACAGTTAGCAGTGTCCCCGTGATCCCACCACTGTGCCTTCTTTCGAGAAGACCCCAAGTATATATATATATATATATATATATTTTTTTTTTTTTTTTTTTTTTTTTTTGAGACGGAGTTTTGCTCTTGTTGCCCAGGCTGGAGTGCAATGGCATGATCTCGGCTCACCACAACCTCCACCTCCCAGGTTCAAGCAATTCTCCTGCCTCAGCCTCCCAAGGAGCTGGGATTATGGGCATGCGCCACTATGCCTGGCTAATTTTGTATATTTAGTAGAGACGGGGTTTCTTCGTGTTGGTCAGGCTGGTGTCGAACTCCCAACCACAGGTGATCCACCTGCCTCGCCCTCCCAAAATGCTGGGATTACAGGCATGACCCACCGCGCCCAGACCCCAAGTATATTTCTTGTTTCCATTTCCACTGACTATTTGTGGCTGCCTTTCCTATCTTGTTTCACCCCATCCAATGAATTCCATATCATCACCGTCATCAGTAACATCACTTTCCTCAAAAATTACAGCTATCATTCATTTTAACACTGTGCCAGGCAATATGCTAAGCCCCTTGCCGTGTATTATCCTCAGAATTAATCCTCAAAGTAACTGAGATTGGCCTTCTCATTATCTCCATTTTACAGATAAAGAACCTAAAAACAGAGTTAAGAGATCAAATCAAGATCACACAACCAAGCAAGGGTTTTTAACACCCATGTCATATTATTTTGAGAACGCTGTTGTCACTCCTTTGCTCAGAAACCTTCAAAGGTTCCCATTGTCCAAGGGGTTAAAGTTTGTATTTCTCAACTCCTTAGCTATAAGAGGGCTCAATTCCAATCTACACTGTTCCAGTTTATCTCCCATTTTTTTTTCTTTTTTTTTTTTGAGACGGAGTCTCGCTCTGT
Source organism: Symphalangus syndactylus (assembly GCF_028878055.3). Classification (NCBI taxonomy): domain Eukaryota; kingdom Metazoa; phylum Chordata; class Mammalia; order Primates; family Hylobatidae; genus Symphalangus; species Symphalangus syndactylus. The sequence goes on along the minus strand of NC_072444.2, from coordinate 26,907,119 downwards.
CACCCAGGCTGGAGTGCAGTGGCGCGATCTCGGCTCACTGCAAGCTCCGCCTCCCGGGTTCACGCCATTCTCCTGCCTCAGCCTCTCCGAGTAGCTGAGATTACAGGTGCCCGCCACCACGCCCGGCTAATTTTTTATATTTTTAGTAGAGATGGGGTTTCACCGCAGTCTCGATCTCCTGACCTCGTGATCCGCCCGCGTCGGCCTCCCAAAGTGCTGGGATTACAAGCATGAGCCACCGCGCCCAGCCTATCTCCCATTTTTCTTCTTGGTGAGAGAGCTTAAGAGTCAGGAAATTGGGCCGGGCGCGGTGGCTCACGCTTGTAATCCCAGCACTTTGGGAGGCCGAGACAGGCGGATCACGAGGTCAGGAGATCGAGACCACGGTGAAACCCCGTCTCTACTAAAAATACAAAAAATTAGCCGGGCGTGGTGGCTGGCGCCTGTAGTCCCAGCTACTCAGAGAGGCTGAGGCAGGAGAATGGCGTGAACCCAGGAGGCGGAGCTTGCAGTGAGCCGAGATCGCGCCACTGCACTCCAGCCTGGGCGACAGAGCGAGACTCTGTCTCAAAAAAAAAAAAAAAAAAGAGTCAGGAAATCTAAATTCTAGTCCTGATGCGCCATTCACTAGCTTTGTCCACTGAGAGCATAAAATCTGAACAAAAGCAAGTTGGTCAGCCTAGCAGTTACGTCTGACTGCTATTGGGCTACAAATGAACAGTCTTGACACAGGTATTTTGAGTATTGCCAAGTCTTAGACGTACTCAGTGAGGCATTGCATAGCCTTAATTTCCAGATTTATTAACTGTGGCCACAGTAGTGCAGTCACAAAACTTGAGTGACATACAATAATGAACACTAATTTTTGTTTCTGAGACTAGGGTCAGCTTGTTGGCTTGACGATCTGAGCCAAGTTTTGTTGATCTCACTTGGATTTGCTCATGTGTCTGAGCAGATGGACTGTAGTTGTTGGCTGGTCAGGGATGGCCGTGTTCCCCACATGTGGGGTGGTTGAATGTCTATCAGTGGGAGCATCAGTGCTCTCCCACATGTTCTGGCATCCTCCACACTATCATTTGTGCCACATTCTTTTGGCTAAAGCAAGTCAAAAAATGTGGAGAAGTCACTTCCATCTCTTCATGGTAGAAGCTGCAAATTCACATTGAAAAGGAGGGATGGAGATGTGGAAGCATTTTTATAGTTAGCATAATGATTGAAGCCAATTTTTTTTTTCTTTTTGAGATGGAGTCTCTCTCTGTCGCCAGGCTGGAGTGCAGTGGCACAATCTCGGCTCACTGCAACCTCCGCCTCCCAGGTTCAAGTGATTCTCCTGCCTCAGCCTTCCAAGTAGCTGGGATTACAGGTGCCCATCACCACACCCAGCTAATTTTTGTATTTTTTGTAAAGACGAGGTTTCACCATGTTGGCCAGGATGGTCTTGATCTCTTGACCTCATGATCCGCCCACCCCAGCCTCCCAAAGTGCTGGGATTACGGGTGTGAGCCACCGCGCCCAGCCAAAGCCAAATACTTTTTTTTTTTTTTTTTTTTGAGACGGAGTCTCGCTCTGTCACCCAGGCTGGATTGCAGTGGCGCGATCTCGGCTCACTGCAAGCTCCGCCTCCCAGGTTCGCGCCATTCTCCTGCCTCAGCCTCTCCGAGTAGCTGGGACTACAGGCGCCCGCCACCACGCCCGGCTAATTTTTTGTATTTTTAGTAGAGACGGGGTTTCACCGTGGTCTCGATCTCCTGACCTCGTGATCCGCCCGCCTCGGCCTCCCAAAGTGCTGGGATTACAAGCGTGAGCCACCGCGCCCGGCGCCAAATACTTTTAATCCGTCTATTGGGAATGAGAACGTGGAAGGACATCAAAAGACCTATAACTGGGCTGAGTGTGGTGACTCATGCTTGTAATCCCAGCACTTTGAGAGACTGAGGTGGAAGGATTGCTTGAGACCAGTAGTCTGAGACCAGCCTGGGCAACATAGCAAGACCCCCATCTCTACAAAAATTAGTTTTTAAAATAATCAGCCAGCCTATTGGTATGTGCCTGTGTTCCCAGCTAGTTGAGAGGCTGAGGTGGGAGCATCACTTGAGCCCAGGAGTCTGAGGGTGCAGTCAGCTGTGGTTTCATCACTACACTCTAGCCAGGGTGGCAGAGCAAGACCTCAAGACCTCATCTTAGGAAAAAAAAATGCATAACTGAATTTATTTTCTTTTTCCTTTGTAGACAACAAGGGAGGTGTCACAGTTTTCCATTTAGATCAACAAATTCAAGTTCTTACCATGGAAAATTCCGAGAAGACTGAAGTGGTTCTCCTTGCTTGTGGTTCCTTCAATCCCATCACCAACATGCACCTCAGGTTGTTTGAGCTGGCCAAGGACTACATGAATGGAACAGGTAGGAGCAGTAACCAAAAGCGGCTTAAGACCATAGAGAACCAGCCAGGCACAGTGGCTTACACCTGCAATCCCAGCATTTTGGGAGGCTGAGACAGGCAGATCACAAGATCAAGAGATTGAGACCATCCTAGCCAACATGGTAAAACCCCGTCTCTACTAAAAAATACAAAAATTCGCTGTGCCTATAGTCCCAGCTACTCGGGAGGCTGAAGCAGTAGAATCGCTTGAACCCGAGAGGCAGAGGTTGCAGTGAGCCGAGATGGCCGCACTGCACTCCAGCCTGGAGACAGAGCGAGACACCATCTCAAAAAAAAAAAAAAAAAAGACTAGAGAACCAGCATGGCTGGGTCTGTTTCAGAATACACATTTCATCGACTGGGCACAAATATGCTGTCCTGCTCCCTTGTACAGTGAATTCTTAGCCAAAAAAGAGGGTGAAGTATGAGGGAAGAATTGAGCATCTGGCTGTGGCCTGGAGAATAGAAAATACAGCCAGGTACAGTGGCTCACACCTGTAATCCCAGTGCCTCAGGAGGCCGAGGTGGGAGGATCGCTTGAGGCCAGGAGTTTGAGACCAACCTGGGAAACACAGAGAGACCTCATCTCTACAAAAAAATTGTAAAAATTAGCCAGGTATGGTGGCATGTGCCTGTGGTCCCAGCTACTCAGGAGACTGAAGTAGGAGGATTGCTTGAGCCCAGGAGGTCTAGGCTACCGTGAGCCATGATTGCACCTTTGCCCACCAGCCTGGACATCAGAGCAAGACCCTGACCACCCCTCCCCCCAAAAAAGAATTTGATTCTGTCATCCCTGTGCTTAATCTACTTCAGGAGTTTCCCATTACTTAAGGCAAAAAGCGAAAGCTTGTACTTTAGCATATATAAAAACTCCAGGGTCAGGCACAGCTTTTTAAGTTTTCTTTTTTCTTTCTTTCTTTCTTTTTTTTTTTTTTTGAGATGGAGTTTCACTCTTGTTGCCCAGAGTGGAGTACAGTGGCGCGATCTTGGTTCACCGCAACCTCCACCTCCTGGGTTCAAGTAATTCTCCTGCCTCACCCTCCCAAGTAGCTACCACGCCCGGCTAATTTTTTGTATTTTTAGTAGCGACGGGGTTTCTCCATGTTGGTCAGGCTGGTCATAAACTCCCAACCCCAGGCCTCCCAAAGTGCTGGGATCACAGGCGTGAGCCACCACACCTGGCTAAAAGTTTTCATAAACAATGCATGAGGCTGGGCGTGGTGGCTTACACCTGTAATCCCAGCACTTTGGGAGGCTGAGGCGGGCAATCACAAGGTCAGGAGATCGAGACCATCCTGGCTAACACAGTGAAACCCCATCTCTACTAAAAATACAAAAAAATTAGCTGTGTGTGGTGGTGGGCGCCTGTAGTCCCAGCTACTCGGAGAGGCTGAGGCAGGAGAATGGCGTGAACCTGGGAGGCGGAGCTTGCAGTGAGCCAAGATGGCGCCATTGCACTCCAGCCTGGGTGACAGGGCGAGACTCCGTCTCAAAAAAAAAAAAAACACAAAAAACAATGCATGAATAGTCTGGGTGCAGTGGCTCACACCTGTAATCCCAGCACTTTGAGAGGCAGAGGGGGCAGATTACCTGAGGTCAGGAGTTTGAGATCAGCCTGGCCAATGTGGCGAAACCTTGACTCTACCGAGTCTCGCTGTTGCCCAGGCTGGAGTGCAGTGGCACTGTCTTGGCTCACTGCAACCTCCACCTCCTGGATTCAAGCGATTTTCTTTTTTTTTTTTTTTTTTTTTTTGAGACAGAGTCTTGCTCTGTCGCCCAGGCTGGAGTGCAGTGGCGTGATCTCGGCTCACTGCAAGCTCCGCCTTCCGGGTTCACGCCATTCTCCTGCCTCAGCCTCTCCTTGTAGCTGGGACTACAGGCGCCCGCCACCACGCCCGGCTAATTTTTTTTTTTTTTTTTTGAGACGGAGTCTTGCTCTGTCACCCAGGCTGGAGTGCAATGGCGTGATCTTGGCTCACTGCAAGCTCCGCCTCCCGGGTTCACGCCATTCTCCTGCCTCAGCCTCTCTGAGTAGCTGGGACTACAGGCGCCCGCCACCACGCCCGGCTAATTTTTTGTATTTTTAGTAGAGACGGGGTTTCACCATGGTCTCGATCTCCTGACCTCGTGATCCACCCGCCTTGGCCTCCCAAAGTGCTGGGATTACAAGCGTGAGCCACCGCGCCCGGCCTTCAAGTGATTTTCTTGCCTCAGCCTCCCCAGTAACTGGGATTACAGGCACACAGCACCATGCCCAGCCTATTTTTGTATTTTTAGTAGAAATGGGGTTTCACCATGTTGACCAGGCTGCTCTTGAACTCCTGTTCTCAAGTGATCCTCCCACTTCGGCCTCCCAAAGTGCTGGAATTACAGGCATGAGCCACCATAACATAACATAACCACAACAGTTTAATGTGTATTCTTCCACTCTTCTTTGTATGAATTTATATGCAAACATTTGTGTGTATACACAGATTTTTTTTTTGGAAATGGTTCTCATTCTGTCACTCTGGCTGGGCAAGCTGGAGTACAGTGGCGTGATCGCAGCTCACTGCAGCCTTTACCTCCCAGACTCAAGTGAGCTGCCTGCCTCAGGCTCCTGAGTAGCTGTGACTACAGGCATGCCACCACATCTGGCTAATTTTTTTTTTTTTTTTTTTTTGGAGATGGAGTCTTGCTCTGTTGCCCAGGCTGGAGTGCAGTGGCGCGATTTCAGCTCACTGCAAGCTCCGCCTCCCGGGCTCACGCCATTCTCCTGCCTCAGCCTCCTGAGTAGCTGGGATTACAGGTGCCCGCCACCATGCCCAGCTAATTTTTTGTATTTTTAGTAGAGGCAGGGTTTCACCGAGTTAGCCAGGATGGTCTCGATCTCCTGACCTCGTGATCCACCTGCCTCGGCCTCCCAAAGTGCTGGGATTACAGGAGTGAGCCACCATGCCTGGCCTAATGTTTTAATTTTTTGTAGAAACTGGGTCCCACTGTTTTGCCCATGTTGGTGTTGAGCTCCTGGGCTCAAGTGATTCTCCTGCCTCGGTCTCCGAAAGCACTGGGATTACAGGTGTGAGCCACCACACCTGGCCTCGATTTTTTTGTTACATAAATGATCATATAATATGCTGATAGGTAGATGGATGGATGGATGCTAAAACTCAGTATTTGCCTATGACACTGAGAAATGGGCTTTCGCATACATCTAGGTGGACAATACAAATTAAGGCTTTTTACAAAGTAATTTGGCAATATCACTAGAAATTTAGTTGTATAGGGGAATGAGGTGAGGTACAGAGTTTCAGTTGGGGAAGATGAGAAAATTCTGGAGATGAATAGGAGCGATGGTTGCGCAACAGCATATTTGCAGTTAATGTCATAGAACTGTACACTTGGGTATATTTTACCATAATTTCAGTCAATTAATTGATCAATCAGCTAATAAGCTGGAATCCCTAAAGAAAGAGAATCTGTGATTATAAAACAATATTGGCCAGGTATGGTGACTCATGCCTGTAGTCCCAGCACTTTGGGAGGCTGAGGCAGGCCGATCATTTGAAGTCAGGAGTTGGAGACCAGCTTGGCTAACATGGTAAAAACCCCATCTCTACTAAAAATACAAAAATTAGCCAGCATGGTGGCACGTGCCTATAATCCCAGCTATTCGAGAGTCTGAGGCAGGAGAATCGCTTCAACCTAGGAGGTGGAGGTTGCGGTGAGCTGAGATCAGTCCAGTGCAGCCTGGGGAACAGAGCAAGACTCTCTCAAAAAACAAAACAAAACAAATAATATTGATCGTAATATTTCCTGTGCATAAAGTCTAATTTGTTTTACCTAGTGTAAAACCTAACTCTTTATCCAGGAAGATACACAGTTGTCAAAGGCATCATCTCTCCTGTTGGTGATGCCTACAAGAAGAAAGGACTCATTCCTGCCTATCACCGGGTCATCATGGCAGAACTTGCTACCAAGAATTCCAAATGGGTGGAAGTTGATACATGGGAAAGTCTTCAGAAGGAGTGGAAAGAGACTCTTAAGGTGCTAAGGTATTTATGGTGTAATCAACTTTGTCAATTCTGTGTAAATGGCTAAGCCGCTTATGTTTTTACCATGTTTCAATGTTGCTTACATCTGTGAACATACAGATTTGCAAAACTGTCACGTGTATTGTAAGCCATTCCTGTGGAAGATTGCTACAAGACTGTAGAGCACTGCACCAAAGGATGGGTCTTCCTTAGCCCCTCTGTGTCTTTCATTATGTTTTAAGTTATTTGCGGCCAGGTGCAGTCGCTCATGCCTGTAATCCCAGCACTTTGGGAGACTGAGGCGGGTGGATCACCTGAGGTCAGGAGTTCGGGACCAGCCTGGCCAACATGGTGAAAACTCGTCTCTATTAAAAATACAAAAATTAGCCGAGAATGGTGGCGCATGCTTGTAATCCCAGCTACTTGGGAGGCTGAGGCAGGAGATACGCTTGAACCCCAGGGGCAGAGGTTGCAGTGAGCCGAGATTGTGCCACTGCACTCCAGCCTGGGTGACAGAGTGAGACTCCATCTCAAAAAAAAAAAAAAAAGATTTGTGGGTACTTGCTACTATGTGATATCACTGTTAGAAAATAGAGGAAGCCTGCCTGGCCTGTCTGTGCCCCAAATGAGAAAGGGAAAATTGCAAGAAGATGTTATTATCATCAGTCTTCCTAAGTATAAAAGAGACCGGCAGATAATTTAAGGAAGAGAAGCATCCAGTGCTGCTTGATCATGGACAGGCCTGATTTGTGTGCTGCTTCCATGACAGCATCTGGAGGGAGTCACAGATCTCTGTCCCCATACCTTTGAAGCAGTTCTAGTTAAGGGTTCAAAAACCAGAGTAAGTGACATCTAATTATTTCTTTTTTTTTTTTTTTGAGGTGGAGTCTCACTCTGTCACCCAGGCTGGAGTGCAGTGGCGCGTTCTTGGCTCACTGCAACCTCTGCCTCCTGGGTTCAAGCAATTCTCCTGCCGCAGCCTCCCAAGTAGCTGGGAGTACAGGTGACCGCCACCACGCCCCGCTAATTTTTTTGTATTTTTAGTAGAGATGGGGTTCTACCTTGTTGGCCAGGCTGGTCTTGAACTCCTGACCTCAGGTGATCCACCTGCCTCAGCCTCCCAACACCTAATTATTTTTCTTTTTCTTTTCTTTATTTTTTTTTTTTTTGAGATAGTTTCACTCTTGTTGCCCAAGCTGGAGTGCAATGGCATGATCTCAGCTCACTGCAACCTCCGCCTCCCGGGTTCAAGCCATTCCCCTGCCTCAGCCTCCCGAGTAGCTGGGATTACAGGCGCCTGCCACCACGCCTGGCTAATTTTTGTATTTTTAGTAGAGCTGGGGTTTCACCCTGTTGGCCAGGCTGGTCTTTAACTCCTGACCTCAGGTGATCTGCCCATCTCAGCCTCCCAAAGCTCGGGGATTACAGAGGTGAGCCACCGCACCCGGCTGACACCTAATTATTTCTTAATGTTATTTTGATTTTTTTAAACTTTCTTTTCTTTTTTTTTTTTGTTGGAGATGGGGCCTCGCTATGTTGCCTATGCTGATCTCAAACTCCTGGCCTCAAGTAATCCTCCCACCTAGGCCTCCCAAAGTGCTGGGATTACAAATGTGAGCTACCATGCCTGGCCTATTGTTATCTTGAGTTTAAATGAAAGGGCTTTCTGAAAAGCCTTTCTGTTTAGTATCTGTTCTTAGAGTTCTGAACTCTCCAGTTACTGACCGTATCATTTAGGGTTCAGACTAGGAAACAGAAACCACTCTGGGTATTTTAAGTGGAAAGAGATTTAAGTACTTAGGCAAAAAGTACTTAAAAGAGTTGAGGCCAGGCATGGTAGCTCATGACTATAATCCCAGCACTTTGGGAGGCTGAGGCCAGCGGATCACCTGAGTCCAGTAGTTCAAGACCAGCCTGGCCAACATGGTGAAACCCTGTCTCTACTAAAAATACAAAATTAGCTGGGCCCGTGCCTGTAATCCCAGCTACTAGGGAGGCTGAGGCAGGAGAACTGCCTGAGCCTGGGAGGTGGAGGTTGCGGTGAACTGAAATTGTGCCATTGCACTCCAGCCTGGGCAGCAGAGTGAGACTGTCTCAAAAAAAAAAAAAAAAAAAAGTAAAAGAGCTGGAGAAGTGGAAGTCAAGGTCACTCCTCCGATGTTGCCATTAGAGTTCAACAAACCAATTCCACTTCTGCTGCTATTGAACTGTCTCAGTCTCCTGAAGTTGGTGACAGGACAGTGGACTCCAGTGTCTAGCCACCACACCCACACTAGAAAGGATTACTGGCTATAAATAGCGCAACAATAGGATCACGCCGGGCATGGTGGCTCACGCCTGTAATCCCAGCACTTTGGGAGGCCGAGGTGGGTGGATCACCTGAGGTCAGGAGTTCAAGACCATCCTCGCCAACATGGCAAAACCCTGTCTCTACTAAAAATACAAAAATTAGCCAGGCGTGGTGGTGCACACCTGTAGTCCCAGCTACTTGGGAGGCTGAGGTGGGAGAATTGCTTGAACCCAGGAGGTGGAGGCTGCAGTGAGCCGAGATTGCACCACTGCACTCCAGCCTGGGCGACAGAGCGAGACTCTGTCTCCAAAAAAAAAAGGATTACTTGTCAGGCTCCACAGTCCCAGGATGATGGCCTCTGTCCTCCTCCTGCCTTCCAAATCTCTCAGCAGAGAATCTCACTAGCAGAATCGCAGTCAAGTCCAGAACCTGCTGCAAGGACCTCTGGGAAGTGTGTTGGGCAGGATTGGGCACTGAGCCAGTAGGAAGTATCTCACACAGTGATCTCTCAAGAGGACTTCCTTTTCAGACTTGGCAGGGAGAAGAGTCTCCACTGCTTGATGGCAAAAAATTCTCCCATGAGGGACCAAGTTCCTGGGCCACAGCCCTACCCAACCCTCTGGCTTTATAGTAACCTTATCGCCCATTAAATAGTCAACTCAGCTGCTCAGAAGGGTTGGGATGTAGGGGAATAAAGGCCCACAGTTGGATCCCACAAGTGTAGTTGATGTTATTTGGGTAACATTGCACAGTTCGAAAACAGTGGGCACCCTGCTGCCAGCCCAGAATAGAGCTATACACAAATCCTGCTTAGGGCCCCTTTGTTTAAGGCCTCAGGCCCTTGCCGCTCTAGGACCTTCTCCTTGGCGTTCTGGTTCTTTGTTACAAGATTAAGCCACACTCTTCAGTGGTCAAGAGTGTGGGCTCTGGACCAGACTGCTGGGGTTCAAGTCCTGGCTCTGCTATTAATACTTGTAAGTTAAATGACCTTAGGCAAATTAGTCAGTGTCCTCTCTCAATGGGGTAATAAACAATTCTGATATAAGAGATGAGCAGCACATTAAAACCAGAAGTATTTTCAGTGAAACTATCTGCAAGGTGGCAATAATATAGTCGCTTTGTAATAACCAAAACGTTCAGGCTGGTCATGGTGGCTCACATCTGTAATCCCAGCACTTTGGGAGTCTGAGGCAGGAGGATTGCTTGAGGCCAGGAGTTCAAGACCAGTGTGGGCAACATAGTGAGACCTCATCTCTTAAAAAAAACTAAAGTTAGCTGAACATGGTGGCACGTGCCTGTAGTCGCAGCTATTTGGGAGGCTGAGGCAGTAGGATCACTTGAGCCCAGGAGTTCTTGGTTGCAGCGAGCTATGATTGTGCCACTGCGCTCCATCCTGGGCAACAGAGTGAGCCTGTATTTCTAAAAAACAAACCAAAAGAACCCCCAAACATTCACTGAATCAAATTGTTAATGAATGCCTCCTCATACACTCTGCTAGGAGCTAGAGCTGCAACTGTAAGCCTCCTTTTTCCCCTCCCTTATGGAGATAATAATATTTATGATATAGGATGTTGAGAAGATTTTTTTTTTTTCTTTTGAGACGGAGTTTTGCTCTTGTTGCTCAGGCTGGAGTGCAATGGCGCAATCATGGCTCACTGCAACCTCCACCTCCTGGGTTCAAGCGATTCTCCTGCCTCAGCCTCCCGAGTAGCTGGGATTACAGGCATGTGCCACCACACCCGGCTAATTTTGTATTTTTAGCAGAGACAGGGTTTCTCCATGTTGGTCAGGCTGTGTCTCGAACTCCTGACCTCAGGTGATCCACCCGCCTTGGCCTTCCAAAGTGCTGGGATTACAGGTGTGAGCCACCACGCCCGGCTGAGAAGATTTTTAATTTTTTTTAGTTTTCCACAACAGTCATCTTATGTTGAGAAGACTTAATCAGATAATCGATGTAAAGGATTCAGTGTAATGTGTGGCATATAATAAATAATGTTGTCCAGGCGCCTATAATCCCAGCACTTTGGGAGGCCGAGGCGGGCAGATTGCTCGAGGTCAGAAGTGCAAGACCAGCCTGGCCAACATGGTGAAACCCCATCACTACTAAAAATACAAAAAAAATTAGCCAAGCTTGGTGGTGTGCACCTGTAATCCCAGCTGCTCGGGAGGCTGAGGCAAGAGAATTGTTTGAACCCAGAAGCCAGAGGTTACAGTGAGCTGAAATTGCACGCTGCACTCCAGCCTGGGTGACAGAGCAAGACACCATCTCAAAATAATAAATAAATAAATAATGTTAATGATACTCTTTTTTTTTTTTTTCTTTTTTTGAGACAGAGTCTTACTCTGTCGCCCAGGCTGGAGTGCAGTGGTGCGATCTTGGCTCACTGCAACCTCTGCCTCCTAGGTTCAAGTGATTCTCCTGCCTCAGCCTCCCAAGTAGCTGGAATTACAGGTGCCCACCACCACGCCCAGCTAATTTTTTGTATTTTCAGTAGAGATAGGGTTTGACTGTGTTAGCCAGGATGGTCTTGATCTCCTGACCTCGTGATCCGCCCACCTCGGCCTCCCAAAGTGCTAGGATTACAGGTGTGAGCCACCGTGCCCGGCTATAAATAATGTTAACGATATATTCTAATGGAGCATGTGAGAAAGAGAAATATTCTGTTGTTTTGTTGTTTTATAGATACCATCAAGAGAAATTGGAGGCTAGTAACTGTGATCACCAGCAGAACTCACCTACTCTAGAAAGGCCTGGAAGGAAGAGGAAGTGGACTGAAAAACAAGATTCTAGTCAAAAGAAATCCCTAGAGCCAAAAACAAACGGTTTGTATGTTTTAGCAGGATCCACAGACTAGAGTTAATAAGATTCTATAGCTGAGCAAACTCCTGTGTATTTTTTTTTTAGACGGAGTCTCGCTCTGTCCCCCAGGCTGGAGTGCAGTGGCACGATCTCAGCTCACTGCAACCTCTTCCTCCTGGGTTCATGCCATTCTCCTGCCTCAGCCTCTGGAGCAGCTGGGACTACAGGTGCCTGCCACCACTCCTGTCTAATTTTTTTGTATTTTTAGTAGAGACGGGGTTTCACCATGTTAGCCAGGATGGTCTCGATCTCCTGACCTCGTGATCCGCCCGCCTCAGCCTCCCAAAGTGCTGGGATTACAGGCGTGAGTCACAGCGCCTGGGCCTTATTTTTTTTGTTTTTTAGAGATGGGGTCTGGCTATGTTGGCCAGGTTGATCTTGAACTCCTGGCCCCAAGCAGTCCTCCTGCCTCGGCCTCCCAAAGTGCTAGGATTACAGGTGTCAGCCACTATGGCTGGCCTTTATTTTCATTTTATATTGCATACTTGTGGGTGTCTGGAAAATGCCCCTTGTCAGTTGCATGAAGTGAAGGAGAGTAAAAGGCACTTGGAACTTATTTCTCCTGCAGTGGTGTCTAATCTTTGAGGTGTCCTGGGTCTCTTTTGGGAATCTGATTCTCATAAAAACTGTGAACTGTCATTTTTTTTTTTTTTTTTGAGACAGAGTTTTGCTCTTGTTGCCCAGGCTGGAGTGCGATGGCATGATCTCGGCTCACTGCAACCTCTGCCTCCCGAGTTCAAGTGATTCTCCTGCCTCAGCCTCCCGAGTATCTGGGGTTACAGGCATGTGCCACCACCCCCGGCTAATTTTGTATTTTTAGTAGAGACAGTATTTCACCATGTTGGTCAGGCTAGTCTCAAACTCCTGAGCTCAAGTGATCCACCCGCCTCGGCCTCCCAGAGTGCTGGGATTACAGGCTAGAGCCACCACACTCGGCCTGAACCCTCATTCTTGAAAAGCACATACATATCTTCATTTTGATACAGTGGGTTGTTAGAAAAGTAAACCCCCTTCCACTTGGAGGAGGTAGAGGGGAAGAAAAAGCATACCCCAAAGCTCTGTTTTATTCTTCCCAGCTGTGCCAAAGGTCAAGTTGCTGTGTGGGGCAGATTTATTGGAGTCCTTTGCTGTTCCCAATTTGTGGAAGAGTGAAGACATCACCCAAATCGTGGCCAACTATGGGCTCATATGTGTTACTCGGGCTGGAAATGATGCTCAGAAGTTTATCTATGAATCGGATGTGCTGTGGAAACACCAGAGCAACATTCACGTGGTGAATGAATGGATCACTAATGACATCTCATCCACAAAAATCCGGAGAGCCCTCAGAAGGGGTCAGAGCATTCGCTACTTGGTACCAGATCTTGTCCAAGAATACATTGAAAAGCATAATTTGTACAGCTCTGAGAGTGAAGACAGGAATGCTGGGGTCATCCTGGCCCCTTTGCAGAGAAACACTGCAGAAGCTAAGACATAGGAATTCTACAGCATGATATTTCGGACTTCCCATTTGGGGATCTGAAACAATCTGGGCGTTAATAACTGGGGAAAGAAGTAGTGATCTGTTGCCTAAACTAAAGCTTAAAAGTTTAGTAAAAATTGTCTGTGCGCAGTGGCTCACGCCTGTAATCCCAGCACTTTGGAAGGCTGAGGCAGGTGGATCAGGGGTCAAGAGATCCAGACCATCCTGGCCAATATGGTGAAACCCCATCTCTACTAAAAATACAAAAATTAGCTGTGTGTGGTGGCACGTGCCTGTAGTCCCAGCTACTTGGGAGGCTGAGGCAGGAGAATCGCTTGACCCCAGGTGGTGGAGGTTGCAGTGAGCCAAAGATCATGCCACTGCACTCCAGCCTGGTGACAGAGCAAGACTCCGTCTCAAAAAAAAAAAAAATTTAGTAAAAATCAATGGTAAGCTAAAATAAGTTTTTGTTTGTTTATTTGTTTGTTTTTGAGATGGAGTCTCTACTAAAAATACAAAAAATTAGCTGGGCATAGTGCCGCATGACTGTAATCCCAGCTACTTGGGAGGCTGAGGCAGGAGAATCGCTTGAACCCGGGAGGCAGAGGTTCCAGTGAGCCAAGGTCGTGCCACTGCACTCCAGCCCGGGCAAAAGAGCAAAACTCCATCTCAAAAAAAAAAAAAAAAAAAAAGACCGGGTGTGGTGGCTCACACCTGTAATCCCGGCACTTTGGGAGGCCTAAGTGGGCGGATCACGTGAGGTCAAGAGTTCAAGACCAGCCTGGCCAATATGGTGAAACCCCATCTCTACGAAGAATACAAAAACTTAGCCGAGCATGGTGGTGGGCTCCTGTAGTCCCAGCTACTTGGGAGGCTGAGGCAGAAGAATCGCTTGAACCTGGGAGGCAGAGGTTGCAGTGAGCCAAGATCATGCCATTGCACTCCAGCCTGGGTGACAGAGCGAGACTCCATCTTAAAAAAAAAAAAAAGAAAAAAGAAAAAGCCTAACAGCTAGCAGGTTTCAGGATCCATCTGCCAAGTCAGTGAAAGGCTGGAGCCTCAAATCCTACAGATGACGGTCATTTTCTCCTCCTTAGCTTCTTGGAGTTTAAGAGTTGAAGGAGCCTTGAAAAGTAATGATAGAGCAAGATGAAGCTATCAGAACTGAATTTGGACTTCCTCTGGGGAACTACACCTAGTTCATCTGAAGTGTCATGTAAACTGCAGAAAGGTTCCAGTGCTGGAAACTTCTCTCATACTGTTGTGCCTTCCTACTTAGAATTGCCTGTGCCCTGCTCAGCTGTGACTACTGACCTCAGGACCTCACTGGACAAGGCATGTGGGGACCCTTGCAGGAGACCTGGTAAGGGTGCAATGATCCTATTGTTTTTTGTTTTTGAGATGGAGTCTCACTCTGTCTCCCAGGCTGGAGTGCAGTGGCGCAATCTTGGCTCACTGCAACCTCCGCCTCCTGGGTTCAAGCAATTCTCCTGCCTCAGCCTCCTGAGTAGCTGGGATTACAGGCACCCACTACCACGTCCGGCTAATTTTGTATTTTTAGTAGAGATGGGGTTTCGCCATGTTAGACAGGCTGGTCTTGAACTCCTGACCTCAGGTGATCTGCCCACCTCGGCCTTCCAAAGTGCTGAGATTACAGGCATGAGCCACCACACCCAGCGTGATCCTATTGTTGCATTATTTATGGAGCAACAACTTTGTACAAAGAACAAGCTTTGTACAGAGAACAAGCTTGGCTTTTTCTCCCAACGCCGAGGATGCTGTTGATGCCGCCACATAATAGCATAATTTTGGGTGTCCTCAAGGACAGAACTTCCACTTTGAATAATGGAAGTTAGAACAATGAATTTCACAGGGGAATAAATATTAATGACTGATGTGAAGAAAATATGCCATTGTTTATTTCCTCCTGCATCATTTCCATAATTTGCTTTTGTACTGTGAATTTAGAGGAAATGTGCGATGCTGGTGTTTTGTTTGGCTTGTTTGTTTGATGCTGGGGATTTTATGTGTTGTACCCTTTACCCCTTACATTGTGTAATTTGAATGTGGCAAACAAACCTGCAGTAAAAGTCCTTGATTGGCATCTTCATCTGGATGATGGAGAGCCTTTGTGGTAGTGTTTGCCTATGTGAACAGCAGGCCTTTCAGATAAGAGAAGTGGCTTTTCCTTGGTGATGAAGGGGTGGAGATTGAGCCATGGGGATGGTTTAGGTTAAAGAATGCTTTTTTTTGGCCATAATGAGGATCTAACAACAGAGTAGAAGGAAGGATGCCCTAGGTCAGCATGCAGGGTGGTGGGAGGGCTTTCATCTTCCTTACCCAAGCTTCTCTTTTCACTTTTCCAGAAGTCCAGAAGTTGTTATATGATGAAATAGCCTCCTTTAACGTTTATTTCTGGGTGCTAAGGGAGGGCCATTCCTCTAACATTCTCATAATTCTTCTCAAAGGCCTATGATCTAAACATTTCACCATGGCATCCACTTAGCTGTGAGGCTGCACACACAGTCTCTACCTCTGAAATCTGAACTTCATTTACCAGTGGTGCTGTTTGAACTTCATAATGCCAGCACTTCCTGAACACTTACTGTGTGCTTGGCTTGTGCTCCTGAGTGCCTTATATCATAAGGAAACAGCAAAATCAGGGGACTGGTATAAATGGTGAAGCTGGGCTTGAATCTAAGCTTTGTCTTCAGAGCCAGTACCCGTAACCTCTCTTTCTGTAAAATACTCCTTTTCAAAGAATGAAGTTGTAACCAAATCTTGAAATTTTTCATTTACCCTAAGTGAGGACAAATAAAGCTTTCAACAACAGTTTGTGGTAGTCTGATGGAGATGAGTCTGAGGTATTCAGTCCTCACAGGACTAGGCTGAACTTGCCCAGTGTTAGCAATTCCTTGGAATAGAAAAGTGGAATCCAAGGGAGAAGGTGATATGGGCCATAATTAACTTTTGTGTGTGTGTGTGTGTGTGTGTTTGCTTCTGAGACAGTTTTGCTGTGTCACCCAGGCTGGAGTGCAGTGGCGCGATCTTGGCTCACTGCAACCTCTGCCTCCTGGGTTCAAGCAATTCTCCTGCTTCAGCCTCCCAAGGAGCTGGGATTACAGGCGTGTGTTACCACGCCTGGCCATTTTCAGTAGAGACAGGGTTTCACCGTGATGGCCAAGCTGGTCTCAAACTCCTGGCCTCAAATGATCCGCCCACCTCGGCCTCCCAAAGTGCTGGAATTACAGGTGTGAGCCATCACGCTCTTCCCAGATAGGGTTTTTGACCTGTCATAGTGGTGCCTGGTCCCATTATTCTCTGTTTTGACTCTGCAGGCATGATCGCTGTCCTTTAATGAAACTGTCACCTCAGTTTCAGAACTGGAATTCAGATCCATTTCTCCCTCACGTGTCTTACCAAGTCTAGATGACTTGCCGTGGACAGTGTTTCCCAAATCAAGTTAAGCTGCCCAATAAATTTTTCCAAAACAATGGATAACCTGACAATTACATTGTAAAACATTAGGGAGAATAGCAAACACACAAAATTAGTGATCATAGTATAATGAGCCCCTACGTACCCATCAACTTCAAGCATAACATTTTGCCCATCTTCATCTACACCTGTTTTGTTTTGCTGGAGTCTTTTAAAGCAAATCCCAAATGTGTAATTTTACCCATAAATACTTCAGTGTGAGGAATGCTAGAGTCCAATTTGTACATTAATACAAGTATATTGGCTAGCGCCGGCATGGTGGCTCAGCCAGGCTTGGTGGTTCACATCTGTAATCCCAGCACTTTGGAAGGCCAAGGTGGAAGGATTGCTTGAGGCCAGGAGTTCAAGAACAGCCTGCGTAACATAGCAAGATCCTATCTTTAGAAAAACAAACAAACAAAAAACATGTACTGGCTGGGCACAGTGGCTCACGCCTATAATCTCAGAAATTTGGGAATCAGAGGCAGCAGATTGTTTGAGCCCAGGAATTCTAGACTAGCCTGGGCAACATGGCAAAACCCTGTCTCTACCAAAAATACAAAAATTAGCTGGGTGTGGTGGTGTGTGCCTATAGTCCCAGCTACTTAGGAGGCTGAGGTGAGAGGATGGTTTGAGCATAGGAGGCAGAGGTTACAGTGAGCTGAGATTGTGCCATTGCACTCCAGCCTGGGTGACAGAGCCAGACCCTGTCTCAAAAAACAAAACAAGGCTGGGCATGGTGGCTCACACCTGTAATCTCAGCGCTTTGGGAGGCCAAGGTGGGTGGATCACCTGAGGTCAGGAGTTTAAGACCAGCCTGGCCAACATGGTGAAACCCTGTCTCTACTAAAAATACAAAAAATTTTACGGGCGTGGTGGCAGGCACCTGTAATTCCAGCTACTTGGGAGGCTGAGGCAGGAAAATTGCTTGAACCTAGGAGGCAGAGGTTGCAGTGAGCCCTGATCATGACACTGCATTCCAGCCTGGGCAACAAGAACAAAAACTCCCTCTCAACAAACAAACAAAAAACAGGTGTACTAAGTCCAGTGTGGTGGCTCACACCTGTAATCCCAGCACTTTGGAGGCCAAGACAGGAGGATCACTTGAGCCCAGCATGAGCAACATAGTGAGACCCTATGTCTATAAAATTTTTTAAAAAAATTAGCCAGGCAGCAGAGCGCGGTGGCTCACGCCTGTAATTCCACCACTTTGGGAGGCCGAGGCAGCCAGATCACAAGGTCAGGAGATTGAGACCATCCTGGCTAACACGGTGGAACCCCGTCTCACTAAATATACAAAAAATTATCCGAGCGTGGTGGCGGGCGCCTGTAGTCCCAGCTACTTGGGAGGCTGAAGTAGGAGAATGGCGTGAACCCGGGAGGCAGAGCTTGCAGTGAGCCGGGATTGCACCACTGCACTACAGCCTGGGGGACAGAGCAAGACTCCATCTTAAAATAAATAAATAAATAAAATTAAATTAGCCAGGCATGGTAGCTTGTGCATGTAGTCCCAGCTATTTCGGAGGCTGAGATGAGAAGATTGCTTGAGCCTGGGATCTGGAGGCTATAATTAGCTGTGATTACCCCACTGCACTCCAGCCTGTGCAACTGAGATCCTGTTTCAAAAAAAATGAAATAGTACAGCTAAAAGTATCAATGTCACCAAAGCAGAAGACCCAAGTCTTCAGCCACACTCTTGTTGAAACAATAGTATTCATAAAGTGATTTTCAAAATTTTTATTTACTTATTTCCCACTTCATAAGCTGGTCTAGCATGAAGTATGGTTTTTTGGGGTTTTTTTTTTTTTTTGAAACAGAGTCTTGTTCTGTCACCCAGGCTGGAGTGCAGTGGCACGATCTCAGCTCACTGCAACCTCCGAGGCCTCTCAGGTTCAAGAAATTCTCCTGCCTCAGCTTCCCGAGTAGCTGGGATTACAAGCGCACATGACCGTGCCCGGCTAACTTTTGTATTTTTAATAGAGACAGGGTTTCTCCATGTTGGCCCGGCTGATCTCGAACTCCTGACCTCAAATGATCCACCTGCCTTGGCCTCCCAAAGTGCGGGGATTACAGGCATGAGCTATCACACCCAACCAAAGTAGTAGTTTATTTTATTTATTTATTTATTTTTGAGACGGAGTCTCGCTCTGTCACCCAGGCTGGAGTGCAGTGGCACGATCTCGGCTCACTGCAAGCTCCGCCTCCCGGGTTCACGCCATTCTCCTGCCTCAGCCTCCTGAGTAGCTGGGACTATAGGCGCCTGCCACCACGCCCAGCTAATTTTTTTGTATTTTTTTTTTTTTTTGTATTTTTAGTAGAGACGGGGTTTCACCGTGGTCTCAATCTCCTGACCTCGTGATCCGCCCGCCTCGGCCTCCCAAAGTGCTGAGATTACAAGCGTGAGCCACCGCGCCTGGCCCAAAGTAGTAGTTTATTTAACATTTGTATCTTCAGCAACTTAAGTATGTTCGAAACTGAGCCATAATTTTGCTCTCAATTAGATAAATAATCGTAAGAAAGCTGCTTAAGAAGAAAGGGTACCTTGGCTGGGTGTGATGACTCATGGCTGTAATCCCAGCACTTTGGGAGGCCAAGGCATGTGGATCACCTAAGGTCAGGAGTTCGACACTAGCCTGGCCAACATGGTGAAACCCTGTCTCTAATAAAAGTACAAAAATATTAGCCAGGCATGGTGGCAGGCACCTGTGGTCCTAGCTACTCAGGAATCTGAGGCAGGAGAATTGCTTGAACCTGGGGAGGCAGAGGTTACAGTGAGCCAAGGTCGCGCCACTGCACTCCAGCCTGGGTGACAGAGCAAGACTCCACCTCAAAAAAAAAAAAGGGGGGTACCTTGATTTTTTTTTTTTTGAGACAGTCTCGGGTTCAAGTGATTCTCGTGCCTCAGCCTCCTGAGTAGCTGAGATCACAGGCGTGTGCCACCACACCCAGCTAATTTTTGTATTTTTAGTAGAGATGGGGTTTTGTCATGTTGGTCATGCTGGTCTCAAACTCCTGGCCTCAAGTGATTCTCCCATCTCTGCCCCTCCAAGTGCTGGAATTACAGGCATGAGCCACTGTGCCCAGCCAAAAGTACCTTGATTTTATTTATGATATTGATAAGGAAAGGAGGCAGAGAAATTCTAGGCAGAAGAGGGTGGGTACCCAATGAGGGCTACCCACCTGGAGCCGAAAAGCCTGATACTGTGGCCCAAAGTGAGCATTTACATCCCTGTTTGCCCTCTTGAAAGTTACCTTTTCCATAACTACCCATGGCCCACCCCCCATCCTGTGCCCGTGAAAACCCCAGGCTCAGCTGGGCGCAGTACCCTGTAACCCTAGCACTTTTGGAGGCCAAGGCAGGCAGATCACTTGAGGTCAGGAGTTCAAGACCAGCCTGGCCAACATGGCGAAACCCCACCTATACTAAAAATACAAAAATTAGCCAGGCATGGTGGCAGGCACCTGTAATCCCAGCTACTCAGGAGGCTGAGGCACGAGAATAACTTCAACCCAGGAGGTGGAGGTTGCACTGAGCCAAGATCACGCCACTACACTCCAGCCTAGGTGATAGAGTGAAACTCAGTCTAAAAAAAAAAAAAAAAAACCAAGCTCAGCCAGCAGAGAGGAGAAGCAGCTAGATTTTGGAGACTATGGTTGGATGGCAGAAAGAAGTGGCTTGACTTCAGAGGGACAGCTTCATGGTGTAGCTTTGAAGAGGAGCTCAGCCAAGGATGACCGGACTTCAGGGGAAGAACCTTCTTGCTCCATCCTCTTTTCAGCTCCTCTTCCTACTGAGAGCCACTTTCATTGGCAATAAATTTCCATGTATTTACCATCTTCAATTCATTTTTGCTATCTCATTCCTCCTGGACACTGGACAAGAACTCGGGTACCACAAGTGCGGGTGCAAACGGCTGTCACACTGACCCTCCCCTGAGCTGTTAACACTTAAGCTGTCCATGGACAGCAAAGCTAAAAGGGCCTTGTAACACCCCTTCCGGGGCTTCAGGGGTTGCAGGCACCCTCACCAGATGCTGCTGCGGGGCCCACATAAAGTTTTGCTCCTGCAGGTGCCCAAAAGCACTCGCCCCGGCTCCTATACCCGCTCACCTGCGTGCTCCACCTCCCATAAGGGGTGGAGCACAGCAGGTGCAAGTGAGTGGAATGGCCCCTGCCAGCGCCAAAGCGGCTGGCTGGTTCCAGCGCCTTGGCATTCCAGTTCCTGCCAATGAAGGGGTCAGGGAAATACCCTGCTTCAAAATGTATCAGAATTTTTTTTCATTGCAAGTAGCAGGAAGCTCAACTCAAAGTGGTTTAAACATGGACATTTATACTCAGAAGTACAGACATAGGGCAGAATGGAAGGTGTGTAGGTTTGTAGGTGCTGTGAATCAACACTGTCATCGGGGACCCGGGTTCTTTCCATCCCTCTAGTCTTCTAGTCACAGTGTCTTAAATCTAGTGCCCTTGAGTTATAGGAGGGTCACCAGTAGCCAGGCTTCCTTGTTCATGTTCAGGAGTGACTCCTCATGGCTCCCCATGGCTCTGTTAAAATCAAAGAAACATCTTTCCCAACAGCCCTTTCAAACTTCTCATCACATCTCACTGGCTGATTCAGTCATTTAAACCTGCTTCTCCCTAAAGCTGATCACTGGCTAAGCTAATAGGGTTTCCAGGATTGGTTTAGCCTGATACTAATCCAGGTCTACCTTCAGGAGCTGGACCAAACTCCCTATTGGCACTGCATTCTTGCAGTAGGGAGGGGAGGTATGGATGGTGTGGAGTCCACCACAAGGTCCATGCCAGTCTTTGCTGAACCAGCATCAGACTCCATCAAGCAACAGATGAGAGGTTCCATGATAAAGTGGCCCTCAGCAATTCCCATCCATTGCTGTCTAGGAAGAACAGTGCTTGTACACAGGTTCAGGACCTCAGTCTTGGCTGTAATCTTCTGGTTTACTTTGCCAGCACCAAACAGAAGGAAAGAAAGGGCTCAAATTTGACCAAATAAATTATTCTCCTTCCAGAGGTAAACTTGAGTCCTGTCTAGAAAGATATTAGAGTTGTAAAGGAAAAAAATTACTCTTTATCCTATGGCAAGTGGAGTCTATGTCTACTTCAGCTGAAATTAAATCCTGTCCATAATGGATGACCCTTGCTCAAGCTGGCCAGAAGCCATACCAACCAGCGCGAAGGTTAAAACTATTATTAGTTTTTTCTGTGATTTTCATTTTCAGGCCAAGTTTTAGAACAATAAGATTTTAAGAATAGGAAGTAAGTAAGATTTCTGCATATCCTGTTCTCTTAGTCATCTGGATTTTTTTTTTTTTTTTTTTAGACAAAGTCTTGCTTCTTCGCCCAGGCTGGAGTGCAATGGCTCAATCTCGGCTCACTGCAACCTCTGCCTCCCGGGTTCAAGCAATTCTCTTGCCTCAGCCTCCCCAGTAGCTGGGATTACACGCCTGGCTAATTTTTGTTTTTAGTAGAGACAGGATTTCACCCTGTTGGCCAGGCGGGTCTCGAACTCTTGACCTCAAGTGACCTTCCTAACTCAGCCTCCCAAAGTGCTGGGATTACAGGCGTGAGCCACCGCAGCAAGCCTGGAATGAATGTCTTATGGTTACGAGAATCGACAGCTAGCTCATTATGGGCAAGGTCATGTCCCTCTGGCTTCTCAATGAAAATGGCATTTCTCCCTTGGAAAAGGTCATAGCCAGTCAGTCCGTCAGTCAACAAACATTTATTGAGTACTTGCCAGGCACTGTGCCAGACCCTGGAGATACTGGAGTGGTGAATGAAATGAACATGGGCTCTGCCCTGGAAAGTTTCATGGAAAAGGCAGTCAATAAAAAAGAAAAAGGATAATTATGGATTATAATAATGATAAAGGACGTAAGCAGAGATGTGATGTGGAGTAAGTGTGTATTAGGAGCATATAGAAAGGCTGTTCTGAGAAGGTGATTCTCAAGTTCTTGAAGATATCCAAGTACTTTTCTGTCTACATTCTAAACCAACTGAAAAATAAGACGAAAAATAAAAAAGCAACAAAAGGGCTGAGCACAGTGCCTCACGCCTGTAATCTCAGCTACTCTAGAGGCTGAGGCAGGAGAATTTCTTGAACCCGGGAGGCAGAGGTTGAGCCACTGCACTCCAGACTGGGTGACAAAGCAAGACTCTGTCTCTACATAAATAAATAAGTAAATAAATACTTTAGGTTTATATATATATATATATTTTTTTTTTTTTGAGACAGGGTCTCAGTCTGTCGTTCAGGCTGGAGTGCAATGGTTCCATCAGGCTCACTGCAGTCTCGACCTCCCAGGTTCAAGTGATCGTCCCACCTCAGTCTCCCGAGTAGCTGGGACTACACGTGCATACCACCACAACCAGCTAGTTTTTTATTTTTTGTAGAGATGAGACATTGCCATCTTGCCCAGGCTGATCTCAAAATCCTGGGCTCAAACGATCCTCCCTCCTCGGCCTCCCAAAATGCTGGTATTACAGGCATGTGCCACTGCGCCCAGCCTAGGATTATAATTTTTTTATAGATTGCCTCTACCTAGTTGACAAAAATGGTTCAGTGGCTGTTGCCCCGAGAGCAAGCATTCATTCCAGTTTACCAGGGACTTTTCCAATTTTAGCAGCGAGAGTTCCATGTCCCAGGCACTCCTTCAGTCCTAGTTGTTCCAATCCTAAGAGGATGAGCAGAGGCCAGGGGTGTTTAGGGACAATTCCTCTCCATGGAGACCATGACTAGAAAAGACCGTACCCCTGTGGCCAGGTGCAGTGGCTCACCCCTGTAATCCCAGCACTTTGGGAGGCCGAGGTGGGTGGATCACGAGGTCAGGAGATCGAGACCTTCCTGGCTAACACGGTCAAACCCCGTCTCTACTAAAAAATACAAAAAAATTAGCTGGATGTGGTGGTGGGCGCCTGTAGTCCCAGCTACGTGGGAGGCTGAGGCAGGAGAATGGTGTGAACCCGGGAGGTGGAGCTTGCAGTGAGTGGAGATCACGCCACTGCACTCTAGCCTGGGCAACAAAGCAAGACTTGGTCTCAAAAACAGAAAAAGAAAAGACTGTACCCCTAATATTGACTTTTGAGCTGGAAGCCAAAAGAGCTAACCAGGCAAAAACTAGGAGGAAAAACATCCCAGAAAGAGGGGACACCAAATACCAAGACTCTGAAGGAAAGGGTGTGATGTGATTAGAGGAAATGAGTTGGGGGAGACAGGATGTACCTCTGGTGGAGGAGTAGCCAGGGGCCAAACCAGGAAGGACTTTGTGAACCTAACCATGAGAGAGTGCAAATTTCCTTTTAAGAAAAATAGGGGACTTCATGTCTAAAACACCAAAAGCAATGGCAACAAAAGCCAAAATCGACAAATGGGATCTCATTAAACTAAAGAGCTTCTGCACAGCAAAAGAAACTATCATCAGAGTGAACAGGCAACCTACACAATGGGAGAAAATTTTTGCAACCTACTCATCTGACAAAGGGCTAATATCCAGAATCTACAATGAACTCAAACAAATTTACAAGAAAAAAACAAACAACCCCATCAAAAGGTGGGCAGAGGACATGAACAGACACTTCTCAAAAGAAGATATTTATGCAGCCAAAAAACACATGAAGAAATGCTCCTCATCACTGGCCATCAGAGAAATGCAAATCAAAACCACAATGAGATACCATCTCACACCAGTTAGAATGGCCATCATTAAAAAATCAGGAAACAACAGGTGCTGGAGAGGATGTGGAGAAATAGGAACACTTTTACACTGTTGGTGGGACTGTAAACTAGTTCAACCATTGTGGAAGTCAGTGTGGCGATTCCTCAGGGATCTAGAACTAGAAATACCATTTGACCCAGCCATCCCATTACTGGGTATATACCCAAAGGACTATAAATCATGCTGCTATAAAGACACATGCACACGTATGTTTATTGCGGCACTATTCACAATAGCAAAGAGTTGGAACCAACCCAAATGTCCAACAACGATAGACTGGATTAAGAAAATGTGGCACATATACACCATGGAATACTGTGCAGCCATAAAAAATGATGAGTTCGTGTCCTTTGTAGGGACATGGATGAAACTGGAAAACATCATTCTCAGTAAACTATCGCAAGGACAAAAAACCAAACACCGCATGTTCTCACTCATAGGTGGGAATTGAACAATGAGAACTCATGGACACAGGAAGGGGAACACCACGCTCCGGGGACTGTTGTGGGGTGGGGGGAGGGGGGAGGGACAGCATTAGGAGATACACCTAATGCTAAATGACGAGTTAATGGGTGCAGGAAATCAACATGGCACATGGATACATATGTAACAAACCTGCACATTGTGCACATGTACCCTAAAACCCTAAAGTATAATTAAAAAAAAAAAGAAAAGAAAAATAGGACAGGCTAGGAGCGGTGGCTCACACCTGTAATCCCAGCACTTTGGGAGGCCGAGGCAGGTGGATCACCTGAGGTCAGGAGTTCGAGATCGGCCTGACCGATATGGTGAAACCTCATCTCTAAAACATACAAGAATTGGCCAGGCGTAGTGGCATGCGCTTGTAGTCCCAGCTACTCAGGAGGCTGAGACAGAATTGCTTGAACTCAGGAGGCGGAGGTTGCAATGAGCCGAGACTGTGCCACTGTATTCCAGCCTGGGTAACAGAACGACACCCCATCTCAAAAGAAAAAAGAAAAATAGGACAATACTGAAGGGCTGTAAGCAAGGAGTGAGAAGATCTGAATTATATTCCTTAAAAGCTTGCCAGGGCTGTGTATGGAGAATTGTTTTGAGGGGCTCAGAGGGGAAGCAGCAGGTCCAGATGAAAGATTTTTATAAGTGGTCCTGGCAAGAGATGATGGGGACTTCGGTTAAGGTGGTAGAACCAAGAGGACTTGCTGAGGGACTGGATTTTGGCCAGCAGAGAAGATGGAAATTCACAAATCTACTGGATTCTTAGCTTGAGCAACCAGGGGCCTAATGGAATATATGGAGATAAGGAGAGCTGGAAAAAAATTTTGTTCTTACACTTTCTAGCTTAGCTGTGTCAAGTTTCAGATGCCTTTAAGATAGCCAAGTGGAGACGTCAAGTAGGAGGCAAGAAGTGGCACTGAACGTGCAGGCAGGTTACCTGGGTTTGAATCCAGACTCTGCCAACTATATGACCTTGGGCAAGTTAGTTAACCTCTCTATGCCTCAGTTTTTGGCTCTGTCAAAGGGAGTTAATAAAATAACTATTGGAGAAGTAGGATTTTGCAACAAATAATAATACACATAGCACTCAACAAATGTTAACTTTTTTTTTTTTTTTTTTTTTTTTTTTTGCGACAGAGTTACTCTGTCCCCCAGGCTGGAGTGCAATGGCACAATCTCTGCTCACTGCAACCTCTGCCTCCCGGGTTCAAGTGATTCTCCTGCCTCAGCCTCTCCAGGAGCTGAGACTACAGACGTGTGCCACCACACCTAACTTTTGTATTTTTCTAGTAGAGACGGGGTTTCACCAAGTTAGCCAGGCTTGTCTTAAACTCCTGACCTCAGGCGATCCACCCACCTCAGCCTCCCAAAGTGCTGGGATTACAGGCGTGAGCCACTGTGCCCAGCCAAATGTTAGCTTTTATTTTTTATTTTATTTTTTTTGAGACAGAGTTTGGCTCGTGTTGCCCAGGCTGGAGTGCAATGACACGGTCTTGGCTCACTGCAACCTCCGCCTCCTGGGTTCAAGTGATTCTCCTGCCTCAGCCTCCCACGTAGCTGGGATTACAGGTGCCTGCCACCATGCCTGGCTAATTTTTTGTATTTTTTTTTTTTTTTTTTGAGACGGAGTCTTGCTCTGTCCCCTAGACTGGAGTGCAATGGCGCGATCTCGGCTCACTGCAAGCTCTGCCTCCCGGGTTCACACATTCACCTGCCTCAGCCTCCCTAGTAGCTGGGACTACAGGCACCCGCCACTATGGCCGGCTAATTTTTTTGTATTTTTAGTAGAGACAGGGTTTCACCGTGTTAGCCAGGATGATCTCGATCTCCTGACCTCGTGATCCACCTGCCTCAGCCTCCCAAAGTGCTGGGATTACAGGCTTGAGTCACCGCACCTGGCCAATTTTTTTGTATTTTTAGTAGAGATGGGGTTTCACCATGTTGATCAGGCTGGTCTCGAACTCCTGACCTCAGGTGATCCACCCACCTCGGCCTCCCAAAGTGCTGGGATTACAGGTGTGAGCTACTGTGCCCGGCCTGCTAGCTTTTATTATATTTGAGTCTGGAACTCATGGGAGAGGTCAGAAATTGACATAGAAATCTTGAGCTGGACACAGTGGCTTACACCTGTACTCCCAGCACTTTGGGAGACCAAGGTTGGAGGGTTGCTTGAGCCTAGGAGTTTGAGACCAACCATGGGCAACACAGGGATACTCCATCTCTATAAAAAATTTAAAAAATTAGTCAGGCATGGTGGCACATGCCTGTAGTTGTAGCTACTCGGAAGGCTGAGGCAGGAAGATCACTTGAGCTCAGGAGGTTGAGGCTACAGTGAACCATGATCATACCATTGCACTCCAGCCTGGGCAACAGAGCAAGACTCTGTCTCAAAAAATAATCAGTCTGGGCATGGTGGCTCATGCCTGTAATTCCAGCACATTGGGAAGCTTAAGTGGGTGGATCTTTTAAGGTTGGGAGTTCGAGACCTACCTGGCCAACATGGTGAAACTCCACCTCTACTAAAAAATATAAAAATTAGCCAGGCATGGTGGCAGGTACCTGTAATCCCAGCTACTCAGGAGGCTGAGGCAGGAGAGTTGCTTGAACCCAAGAGGTGGAGGTTGCAGTGAGCCAAGATCGCGCCATTGCACTCCAGCCTGGGCAACAGAGTGGGACTCTGTCTCAAAGAATAAAATAGAATAAAATAAAATAAAAAGAATAAATGAATAAATAAATACTGCGGGTGCGGTGGCTCACACCTATAATCCCAGCACTTTGGGAGGCCGAGGCGGGCAATTCACAAGGTCAGGAGCTCAAGACCAGCCTGGCCAACATGGTGAAACCCCCATCTCTACTAAGAATACAAAAAATTAGTTGGGCGTGGTCGTGGGCGCCTGTGATCCCAGCTACTCGGGAGGCTGAGGCAGGAGAATCGCTTGAACCTGGGAGGTGGAGGTTACAGTGAGCCGAGATCGAACCACTGCACTCCAGCCCGGGCGATAGAGTGAGACTCCGTCTCAAAAGAAAAAAATAAAAATAAAGTCAGTCAGTCAATCTTGGAGCCAGCATATCTAGGCGGTGTTTGTGGCTAATGTTGTAGGTTGGCCCATATTCCCACCCCTTCTCCTTTGCTTTTCTCTGCTCTGAGGCTAAATGCTGGAGACTAGAATCCCCAGGCCCCCTTGCAGTTAGAAGTGGCATTGATACAGTTTTGGCTAATGAAATGTACACAGAAACCTGCTGAGTAATTTCTTTTCTTTTTTCCAACTATCCAGACTTCAAGGAGATGGGGAGGTTTGTGCTGCAGGGATACTGACCTTTGGTCCTTTCCCTCTTCCCCACCTTGAATGTGGATGTCCTGGCTGGGAACCCAGCTGCCAGCTCATGACCAGGAGGTAACAAGCAGGAATAAAAGGCCACCAGAGTCACAGAGACGAAGCTGCGGCGTTACCGAGGTGCGAATCACTGAGTGTGATTCCTAGGTGCGAATCATCACCAGCAATCACTTCTCTCAGGACTGCTTGTTAAGAAAAATAAACTCCTATTTATTGAGACCATGAGAGTTACGTTGAGAGGTATATTGTTATTTGAAGCTGACAATATTCAATGCCATGAGTTTGAAGATCATCCCTGGGTCATTAACATATAAGCAGGGAAGAAAATGTGGCCCGAAACAGTCTGGGACATGAGAAAGCAGTAGGAGAGGAAGCCCCAAGGAAGGGGGGGAGCTGCCGAGCTCCTGGGCAGAGCCAGGAGCACCGGGCGGAGGCGACCGGGAGCGCAGCGGCTTCTAGGGGCGAGTGAGTCCCACGCGGCCCCACCAGCGCCTCCCGCGCACCGCCCCCACCCCGCCCCGCCCCGCCTGGTTTATAGGGCCCGGCCCCAGCCTCCGGCCGCCCACCGGGGTTTGTCCCGCGACGCCCGACCATGCCCGCCGACCTCAGCGGTACCTGGACCCTGCTCAGCAGCGACAACTTCGAGGGCTACATGCTGGCCCTAGGTAAGGCGGAGGGGAGGCGACGGGGGCGCGAGGCTCGCCGTGGGTCTTGGGATCAGGCGAAGGCGGCCGGGCCGGGCCTGTAGGTACGTCCGCTGTCCGTGTCTCTGCCCTGCTGCGCCCACCGTCGCCCAGTGGCCCCCGAGTCCGCTGGTCCTTGGCACCTCCGTCCATCGGGCGCGGGACCCCAGTCCTTCAGTCCCCCAGTCCGTCCTTCCCCGCGCCCACCCGCCCCCTGTTCCCACGGCCGTCTCTCCACACCCCCTGTCCCTCCGGCCGCCGGTCCCCCACCCATCCTCCCCTGAGTCCCCGCGTCCAGCCCCACGTCCGTCTCTACCCGCACGCGGCACACCCGCGGAGACTGCAGACTGGGGGTCCGGCCGGGGAGGGGGCGCCCGGGACCGAAGCCTCTGCCCGGCGACCCTCCCCGCAGCCGCCCTCCGCGCAGGTCCCGGGGCCCCGGGCGCGCTCCCGCAGCGAGGTCCCCGCAGCCTCGGCGCCCCCGGAGCGGGTCGGGGATGCAGAATCCCGGAGCCAGCGGACGACCCTTCAGGTCCGGGCACCCGCGGGAGTGCAGAGCCTGGTTTGGCCTGGGGTGTGCCCCGACCGCCGCCTCCCGCGAGGGCTGGGTTCCCGCGGCGTTCTTGCTCCCGGGGGCCCCGCGCTGTGCTTCCCGCCCTCATCGCGGTGCCAACGGTGCGCGGACTTTCAACTCACTGCAACCTCCGCCTCCTCGGTTCAAGCGATTCTCCTGCCACAGCTTTACGAGTAGCTGGGATTACAGGCGTGCGCCAGCCACCACGTCCGGCTAATTTTGTACTTTTAGTAGAGAAGAGGTTTCACTATATTGGTCGGGCTAGTGTCGAACTCCTGACCTCAGGTGATCCACCCGCCTCGGCCTCCCAAAGTGCTGGGATTACAGGTGAGCCACGCGCCCTGCCACGGTGTAGTTTTTCTTGTAGCTTTAGGAATCTGGGAAATTGCCGTGCCGGCCGATCCCTGAACCCTTGACCCATGGGCAATTTTTGTTTTCTTTTTCTTTTTCTTTTTTCTTTCTTTTTTTTTTTTTTTGACACGGAGCCTCTGTTGCCCAGGCTGGAGTGCAGTGGCATGATCTCGGCTCACTGCAAGCTCCACCTCTCGGGTTCACGCCATTCTCCTGCCTCAGCCTCTCTGAGTAGCTGGGACTACAGGCGCCAGCCACCATGCCCAGCTAATTTTTGTATTTTTTAGTAGAGACGGGGTTTCACCGTGTTGGCCAGGCTGGTCTCGAACATCTGCCCTCGTGATCCGCCCACCCTGGCCTCCCAAAGTGCTGGGATTACAGGCGTGAGCCACCGCACCAGCCAATTTTTGTTTTCTTAACCTTAGGGCCTATCTTTGTTGATAAAGGGGCATTTATTTTGCTCTTTCATATCCCAAGAGATAAGAATGTTCCTCTGGGTATGGGAAAGGCACCTCTCACTTGAGAGTCTTATGATCTTCTTCAGAGGAAGAGCAGAGAATTCTTTTATGGCCTGCTTCGGGGAAGAGGGGCAGAAGAAGGTCTGAGGGGGACCTTGCTGCTTCTGTTATTTCCTCAAATGCCAAGTGATATGGTTTGGCTGTGTCCCCACCCAAATCTCATATGGGAGTTGTAGCTCCCATAATTCTCATGTGTTGTTGGAGGGACCTGAGAGAGATAATTGAATCATGGGGGCAGTTTCCCCATACTGTTCTGTGGTAGTGAATGTCTCATGAGATTTGATGGTTTTACAAGTGGTTTCCCCTTTCATTTGGCTCTCATTCTCTCTTGCCTGACACCGTGTAAAACGTGCCTTTTGCCTTCTGCCATGATTTCTAGGCTTCCCCAGCCACGTGGAACTGTGAGTTGGTTAAACCTCTTTTTCTTTATAAGTTACCCACTCTTGCCGGCTGTGGTGGCTCACACCTGTAATCCCAGCACTTTGGGAGGCTGAGGCGGGTGGATCAACTAAGATCAGGAGTTCAAGACCAGCCTGGCCAACATGGTGAAACCCGGTCTCAACTAAAAATACAAAAAAAAATTAGCTGGGTGTGGTGGCGGGCGCCTGTAATCCCAGCTACTTTGGGAGGCTGAGGCAGGAGAATCACTTGAACCTAGGAGGCAGAGGTTGCAGTGAGCCGAGATGGTGCCATTGCACTCCAGCCTGGGCAACAAGAGTGAAACTCTGTCTAAAATAATAATAATAATAATAAGTTACCCACTCTTGGGTATGTCTTTATCAGCAGCATGAAAATGAACATAAGGTGCCATGTTCTGAGGTCACCTATCTTGAAACCCATAAATCCAAAACAGTTTTCTGAAAACCAGCAACTGTGTTTTAACTTCAGATCTAATTTGTTAAAGTACTAAGTACTTACATCAATTTGTTAAAGTGCTAAGGACTTAGGTCACACTTATAGCACCAGAGTGGTTATTTACATAATACTGTAACACTTTTTTTTTTTTTTAGATGGAGTCTCGCTCTGTTGCCTAGGCTGGAGTGCAGTGGCGCAATCTCAGCGTAAGCCACCGTGCCCGGCCATAATACTGTAATACATTTTATCTTAAGAATTAAGTTGGTCTGGGTGCGGTGGCTCACGCCTGTAATCTCAGCACTTTGGGATGCCGAGGCAGGTGGATCATGAGGTCAAGAGTTCAAGACCAGCCTGGCCAAGATGGTAAAGCCCTGCTTCTACTAAAAATACAAAAAATTAGCTGGGCATGGTGGCATGCACCTGTAATCCCAGCTACTTGTGAGGCTGAGGCAGGAGAATTGCTTGAACCCAGAAGGCGGAGGTTGCAGTGAGCCGAGATTGTGCCATTGCACTCTAGCCGGGGAGACAGAGCAAGACTCCATCTTGAAAAAAAAAAAAAATTAAGCTAGCAGACTGGGTGCGGTGTTTCATGCCTATAATCCCAGCACTTTGGGAGGCCGAGGTGGGTGGATCACCTGAGGTCAGGAGTTCGAGACCAGCCTGGCCAACATGGTGAAACCCCATCTCTACTAAAAATACAAAAATTAGCTAGGCATGGTGGCTCATGCCTGTAATCCCAGCTAATTGGGAGGCTGAGGCAGGAGAATCGCTTGAACCTGGGAGGTGTAGGTTGCAGTGAGCCCAGATCACGACACTGGGCAACAGAGTGAGGCTTGGTCTCAAAAAAAATAAGTCAGTAAGACAAAAAAAAAAAGAATTCAGCTAGCAATCTTGAATCTTACAGATTTACTTGAATATATAATTTACTTTAAATTTATATGCTTGTTCATGTACATGTAAGGAAAATACATTCCATAAAAAATCACAAATATAGTACTTAGATCTTTAAACTGTAGGGTCTAGGAAAATAATAAATGGTCGCCTCTTTTGTTGTTGTTGTTGTTGAGATGGTCTTTCTCTGTTGCCCAGGCTAGAGTGCAGTGGTGCGATCTCGGCTCCCTGCAACCTCTGCCTCCTGAGTTCAAGCAATTCTCCTGCTTCAGCCTCCTGAGTAGCTGGGATTACAGGCACCCACCACCTCGCCTGGCTAATTTTTGTATTTTTAGTAGAGACAGAGTTTTATCATCTTGGCCAGGCTGCTCTCGAACTCCTGACCTCGTGATCCACCCGCCTTGGCCTCACAAAGTGCTGGGATTACAGGCCTGAGCTACCGTGCCCAGCCGATTGCCTCTTTTTTATTAGTAGAAGTGAGGTGAATGCCTGTTGGCAGTGATGCTAAGGGTCAAATAAGTCACCAGCAAATACACAGCACACATGTCATGATGTGATCCAGCTGGCATCTCATCTGAGGGCAGAAAATCACTCCCTTTTGTCTAAAAACTAGTCTTCAGGAACTGATCCTGCAGCTCCCACCTGGGCTCAGGTATCACTCTCTCCCAGTGTCTGCCAAACCTCAGTGAGAAGAAAGGCAACTTGTCTTTGCACAAAGAAGAAAGTTTACTTGGGTTTTTTTGAGATAGGGTCTTGCTCTGTCACTCAGGCTGGAGTGCAGTGGTGCGATCATGGCTCACTGCAGCCTTGACTTCCTTGTCTCAGGCAATCCTCCCACCTCAGCCTTCCAAGTAGCTGGGACAACAGGCACATACCACCACACTTGGCTAATTTTTCAATTGTTTTGCAGAGATGCTCTCTGGCTATGTTGCCCAGGCTGGTCTCAAACTCCTGGCTACATGCAATCCTCCTGCCTCCGCCTTGCTTGCGTTTTAATATTTGGAGCCAACCTGGGATTTGGGAGTTCCTGGTGTACCCCTACAGTAACCAAGGACACTGAGGGTGCGTGCCTCAGAAATGGAGAAGCCCCATGTTAATGCCCACAGATATTGACCAACTTGTGCAGGTCCTCGCCTTTAGTCCTGTTCTGAACCCGAGAAGGTGGTGGTGTTACCAACTTGTCCCAGGTTACTGTACACTGGGATATATTTATTTAATTTAATTAGTTTATTCATTTATTTATTTTTGAGACGGAGTCTCCCTTTTTTTGCCCAGTCTGGAGTGCAGTGGCACGGATCTTGGCTCACTGCAACTCCATCTCCCTGGTTCAAGCAATTCTTCTGCCTCAGCCTCCCAAGTAGCTGGGATTACAGGTGCACGCCCCCACACCCAGTTAATTTTATATTTTTAGTAGAGACAGAGTTTCACCATGTTTGCCAGGCTGGTCTCAAACTCCTGAGCTCAGGTGACCTGCCTGCCTCGGCCTCCCAAAGTGCTGGGATTACAGGCATGAGCTACTGCACCTGGCCCTACACTGGGATTTAAAGGGATCCCCTCTGCCTTCAACCCACATTGCCTCGAGATTAGAAGTGGCTTTGAGATTAAAGGTTAATACAAACATCTGAAGCTTAGATAAATGTACATTGGTGTGGACTCCTTTGAGATCCTACCTTTAAGTGTATATGCTCACACATTTGTAATAGCACGTGCATCAGACTGTTCCCTCCTACTCGAATGTCTTATTTTCTTTTTTCTTTCTTTTTTTTTTTTTTTGAGATGGAGTCTTGCTCTGTCGCCCAGGCTGGAGTGCAGTGGCGCAATCTCGGCTCACTGCAAGCTCTGCCTCCCGGGTTCATGCCATTCTCCTGCCTCAGCCTCTCCGAGTAGCTGGGACTACAGGCGCCAGCCACCACGCCCGGCTAATTTTTTTTTTGTATTTTTAGTAGAGACGGGGTTTCACCGTGGTATCGATCTCCTGACCTCGTGATCCACCCGCCTCGGCCTCCCAAAGTGCTGGGATTGCAAGCGTGAGCCACCGCACCCGGTCTCAAATGTCTTATTTTCTATTAAACACAATCTAGTAGATGAAAACGCATGGCTTGACCTGGTTAGCAGCCTTATGAGGAATATGGCCTTTTGGACTGTTGAGGTCCTAGTAAGTGTGGACCTGGCAGAAAGTGACCAGAATTTATGCTAATTTATTCATTTTATTTTTATTTTTTGAGATAGGATCTCACTCTGTTGCCCGGGCTGGAGTGTAGTGGCACCATCTTGGCTCACTGCAACCTCCTCCTTCTAGGCTCAAGCGATCCTCCCACCTCAGCCTCCCCAGCAGCCAGGACTACAGGTGCACACCACCATGCCCAGCTAATTTTTATTTTATTTTTTGATAGAGATGCGGTTTCACCGTGTTGGCCAGGCTGGTCTTGAACTCCTGGCCTCAAGTGATCTGCCTGCCTCGGCTTCCCAAAGTGCTGGAATTACAGGCCTGAGCCACTGGACCTGGCCCAGAACTTATGCTAATTCAAAGTAAATTTGGTCTTTAAAGAGGCCAGCCTTGTAACTGCAAATCTGTGAAGTGACAATGTTGCAACATGGTAGTGAGGTAGGAGGCAGGGCTCAACTCCAGAAGCGGGGCTTGGGACAGTGGATCAAACTGAGGACTAACTAAAACAGGGACGGGATGGAAGCAGTTTTCCATAAAACACATACAACAGCATGCCATGTCAGTTTACCGTTGCCATGGCAACACCTGGAGTTAGCACCCCTTTCCATGGCAATGACCAGAGGACCCAAAAGTTACTACCCCTTCCCTAGAAATGTCTGCATAAAACACCTGTTAGCCAGGCGTGGTGGTTCACGCCTGTAATCCCAGCACTTTGGGAGGCTGAGGTTGGTGGATCACCTGAGGTCAGGAGTTCGAGACCAGACTGGCCAACATGGTGAAACCCGTCTCTACCAAAAGTACAAAAATTAGCCGGGTGTGGTGGTGGGCACCTGTAGTCTCAGCTACTGAGGAGGCTGAGGCAGGAGAATCATTTGAATCCGGGAGGCAGAGGTTGCAGTGAGCCAAGATCGTGCTGCCATTACACTCCAGCCTGGGTGACAAGAGCAAAACTCCGTCTAAAAAACAAACAAACAAAAAACCAAAAAACACCCCTTACTCTGCATATAACTAGAAATGGGTATAAATATGACTACAAAACTGCCCTGAGCTGCTACTCTCTGCCTATGGGGTAGCCCTTTTCTGCAGGAGCAGTCACAGAGCTGTGACACTGCTTCTTCAATAAAGCTGTTTTCTTCTGCCTCTGGCTTGCCCTTGAATTCTTTCCTGGGCAAAGCCAAGAACCTTTGCAGGCTAATCCCCATTCTGGGGCTCATCTGCCCTACATGAGTAGTGCAAATTGTAAATTTACTAGCAACAAATTGCCTCACAGATTTTATTTATTTATTTTTTGAGATGGATTCTTGCTCTGTCACCTAGGCTGGAGTGCAGTAGCGAGATTTCAGCTTGCTGCAACCTCCACCTCCCAAGTTCAAGAGATTCTCCTGCCTAAGCCTCCCGAGTAGCTGGGATTATAGGCACCCCCCACCACGCCTGACTAATTCTTATATTTTTAGTAGAGATGGGATTTTGCCATGTTGGCCAGGCTGGTCTCGAACTCCTGACCTCAGGTGATCTGCCCGCCTCAGCCTCCCAAAGTGTTAGGATTACAGGCGTGAACTACCACGCTCGGCCTGCCTCACAGATTTTTTTTTTTTTTTTTTGAGACAGAGTCTCGCTGTCGCCCAGGCTGGAGTGCAGTGGCGCGATCTTGGCTCACTGCAGGCTCCGCCCCCTGGGGTTCACGCCATTCTCCTGCCTCAGCCTCCCGAGTAGCTGGGACTACAGGCGCCCGCCACCTCTCCCGGCTAATTTTTTGTATTTTTAGTAGAGACGGGGTTTCACTGTGTTAGCCAGGATGGTCTCGATCTCCTGACCTCGTGATCCGCCCGCCTCGGCCTCCCAAAGTGCTGGGATTACAGGCATGAGCCACTGTGCCCGGCCTTTTTTTTTTTTTTAGACAGAGTTTTGCTCTTGTTGCCCAGGTTGGAGTACAATGGTGGGATCTCGGCTCACTGCAACTTCCGTCTCCCCGGTTCAAGCAATTCTCCTGCTTCAGCCTCCTGAGTAGCTGGGATTACAGGCATGCCCCACCACGCCCAGCTAATTTTGTATTTTTAGTAGAGACGGGGTTTCTCCATGTTGGTCAGGCTAGTCTCCAACTCCTGACCTCAGGTGATCGCCCGCCTCAGCCTCCCAAAGTGCTGGGATTACAGGCGTGAGCCACCGCGCCCAGCCAGATTGATTGATTGATTTTGAGATGGGGTTTCCCTATTGTTGCCCAGGCTGGAGTGAAATGGTGCAATCTCAACTCACCTCAACCTCTGCCTCCCAGGTTCAAGCAACTCTCCTGCCTCAGCCTCTGGAGTAGCTGGGATTACAGGCATGCCCCACCACACCCAGCTAATTTTGTATTTTTAGTAGAGACGGGGCTTCTCCATGTTGGTCAGGCTGGTCCTGTTGGACTGCCCGCCTCGGCCTCCCAAAGTGCTGGGATTACAAGCATGAGCCACCAGGCCCAGCGCCTCACAGATTTTAAAAGCATAACTGCTTAAAAGCATAACTCGAAAGTCATTGTTAGTCTAAAGTTATTGGGTTTTGTTTTGCTTACATAATAGGGTTTAAGGAAAGTCAGCAGTAAGTTTGGCTTGGTCATATTAATAATAGGAAATGAGCCTGAGTAACATGGTGAAACTTCATCTCTATGAAAGAAGGCCGGGCGCGGTGGCTCACGCTTGTAATCCCAGCACTTTGGGAGGCCGAGGCGGGCGGATCACAAGGTCAGGAGATCGAGACCACGGTGAAACCCCGTCTCTACTAAAAAATACAAAAAATTAGCCGGGCGTGGTGGCGGGCGCCTGTAGTCCCAGCTACTCGGAGAGGCTGAGGCAGGAGAATGGCGTGAACCCGGGACGCGGAGCTTGCAGTGAGCCGAGATTGTGCCACTGCACTCCAGCCTGGGCGAAAGAGCAAGACTCCGTCTCAAAAAAAAAAAAAAAAAAAAAAGAAAGAAAAATTCAAAAATTAGCCAGGTGTGGTGGCACATGCCTGTAGCCCCAGCTACTTGGGAGGCTGAGGTGGGAAGATCTCTTGAGCCTGGGAAGCAAAGGCTGCAGCGAGCCGAGATCGCAGCACCACTGCAGTCCAGCATGGGCAACAGAATGAGACCCTGTCTCAAAAAAATAATAATAATAGGAAGTGATTTTAAGGTTTTGGTCTCAATACTTAAATATTGTGGAAAGCCAGTAAAGCCTGCATCATATTGCATCTCAAACTAAAAACTGGAGTTCTAGAGTTAAACACAAGCTTTTTTATTTGTAGCTGAGACTACAGGCGTGTACCACTATGCCCAGCTGGTTTTTTTTTATTTTTATTTTTTGTTTGTTTTTTTTGAGACGGAGTCTCGCTCTGTCGCCCAGGCTGGAGTGCAGTGGCACGATCTCGGTTCACTGCAAGCTCTGCCTCCCAGGTTCATGCCATTCTCCTGCCTCAGCCTCCTGAGTGGCTGGGACTACAGGCACCCACCACCACGCCCGGCTAATTTTTTGTATTTTTAGTAGAGATGGGGTTTCACCGTGTTAGCCAGGATGGTCTCAATCTCCTGACCTTGTGATCCGCCCGCATAGGCCTCCCAAAGTGCTGGGATTACAGGCGTGAGCCACCGCGCCCGGCCAAAAATATTTAAAACATTTCCAGGCATGGTGGCATGTGCCTGTAGTCCCAGCTATTCGAGAGGCTGAGATAGGAGAATCACTTGAGCCTGAAAGGTCGAGGCAGCAGTGAGCCATGATTGCACCACTGCACTCCAGCCTGGGTGACAGAATGAGATCCTGTCTCAAAAAAAAAAAAAATTATAAATACATAGTAGTATATAGCTGGGTGTGGTGATGCAAGCCTGTAATTCCAGTTACTCAGGAGGCTGAGGCAAGAGAACTGCTTGAACCCGGGAGGGGAGGTTTCAGTGAGCTGAAATCGTGCTACTGCTCTCCCCAACCTGGGCGACAGAGTGAGACTGTGTCTCGGGAAAAAAAAAAAAAAGAAAAAAAAGTATACATATATATATATGTGCGTGTGTGTGTGTGTGTGTGTATATATATATATATATAGAGAGAGAGAGAGAGAGAGGTATATACATGAATCCAGTGTTTTTGAGTTTTGTTTTCATTGTTGTTGAGAAACTGTTCAAATGCTCTCTTAATTCAAAGTGTAAATACATAAGGCAGAAAAAGGCAGAGTTATGACTGAGGCTGGGTTGGCAGGCCTAAACCCTGTCCCTTTGATTTTCTTTTTCTTTCTTTCTTTTTTTGAGTTGGAGTCTCGCTGTGTTGCTCAGGCTGGAGTGCAGCGGTGTGATCTCGGCTCACCGCAACCTCCGCCTCCTGAGTTCAAGCAATTCTCCTGCTTCAGCCTCCAAAGTAGCTGGGATTACAGGCATATGCCACCATGCCTGGCTAATTTTGTATTTTTAGTAGAGATGGGGTTTCTACATGTTAGTCAGACTGGTCTCAAACTCCTGACCTCAGGTGATCTGCCCTCCTTGGCCTCCCAAAGTGCTGGGATTACAGGTGTGAACCACCACGCCTGGCCTACAGTTTATATTTTTTTATAGAGACAGAGTCTTGCTATGTTGCCCAAGCTGGTCTCAAACTCCTAAGCTCAAACAATCCTCCTTTCTCTGTGTCCCAAAGCGCTGGGATTACTGCACCTGGCATTTGCAAACTTTTTCATCAGGCTGCGGTTGGCAGTTTGCCAGGATGATTCCTTGTAGATCTGATTTTGGCAGCAAACAACATTGAAGTCATACTGGAAATGCTAACAATTACATGTGGTGATTTTGAGAACAGCTACCAAATTCTTCACTTTTGCATCTCAAGCGAATGTTCAAATATTTTTAAAAATTATTTTTAAGGTATTGACTTTGCCACTCGTAAAATAGCCAAGTTACTGAAGCCACAGAAAGTGATTGAGCAGAATGGGGATTCTTTTAGCATCCACACGAACAGCAGCCTAAGGAACTACTTTGTGAAATTTAAAGTTGGAGAAGAATTTGATGAAGATAACAGAGGCCTGGACAACAGAAAATGCAAGGTAAAATTCAAAGAAATGCCAGGTGCGGTGGATTACGCCTGTAATCCTAACACTTTGGGAGGCCAAGGCAGGCGGATCACCTGAGGTCAGGAGTTCGAGACCAGCCTGGGCAACATGGCAAAACCCTGTCTCTACAAAAAAATTCAAAAAGTAGGCGGGTGTGCTGTAGGAGCCTGTAATCCCAGCTACTTGGGAGGCTGAGGCAGGAGAATCACTTGAACTCGGGAGGTGGAGGTTGGTTGCAGTAAGCCAAGATCGTGCCACTGCACTCCAGCCTGGGTGACAGAGCGGGACTCCGTCTAAAAAAAAAAAAAAGCAGTAAGTTGGCTGTTAATTTTGCAAGGGTAACTTGGCATTCTACTTCATAACACTTGAGGATCCTGCCAGGACAAGCTAACATTTTCTCCTCTCCTCATGCAGAGCTTGGTTATATGGGACAATGACAGGCTCACCTGTGTCCAGAAGGGAGAAAAGAAGAACAGAGGCTGGACCCATTGGATCGAAGGAGACAAACTCCACCTGGTATCCACCACATTTTGTTCTCAATGAGACGATACAGTATGAAAGGAAACATCAGGCCGAGTGTGGTGGCTCACGCCTGTGATCCCAGCACTTTAGGAGGCCGAGGTGGGTGTATCACTTGAGGTCAGGAGACCAGCCTGGGCAACATGGTGAAAGGAGTGTCGCTCTGTCACCAGGCTGGAGTGCAGTGGCGCGATCTTGGCTCACTGCAACCTCCACCTCCTAGGTCCAAGCAATTCTCCTGCCTCAGCCTCCTGAGTAGCTGGGACTACAGGCACGCACCACCACACCCAGCTAATTTTTGTATTTTTAGTGGAGATGGGGTTTCACCATGTTGGCCAGGATGGTCTCGGATCTCTTGACCTCATGATCCGCCCGCCTCGACCTCCCAAAGTGCTGGGATTACAGGCGTGAGCCACCACCACACCTGGCCCATCTCTACTGAAAATACAAAAATTAGCCAGGCATAGGGGCGCATGCCTATAATCTCATCTTATATTAAATGAAACAGCCGAATATTCCGACAGAGGCAGGAAGATAACATGCAAATACTCATGGAACAATTCTTACCTATTATATGTAATAGCTGCTTTATGTATACATAGATATACATAGATTGATATAGTAGCTCACATCTTTGGAATGATTATTTTGGGCCCAATTACTGTGCTCAATCCTTTGAGTGTGTTATCTCATTTAATCTTCATCACAATCCTGGGAAAAGGACTCTATTTTTCCCATTCACAAATAAATTGGGATTTTGAAATTCCCCAAGGCTGCTGTCAAAAGCATCAGAATCCAGTTTAAAAGGGTTTATTCAGACTGGGCGCGGTGGCTCACGCCTGTAATCCCAGCACTTTGGGAGGCCAAGGTGAGCAGATCACAGGTCAGGAGATCAAGATCATCCTGGCCAACATGGTGAAACCCCGTCTCTACTAAAAATACAAAAATTAGCTGGGCATGGTGGCACATGTCTGTAAATCCCAGCTACTTGGGAGGCTAAGGAAGGAGAATCGCTAGAACCAGTTAGTCGGAGGTTGCAGTGACAGTGCCACACCACTGCACTACGGCCTGGCGACAGAGGCCGTTTCAAAAAAAAATAAAATAAGGGTTTATTCAGGCATGAAGATGAGGACAGCCACCCAGGAAACACAGACTTCAAAGAAATGGGGTCAGTACACCCAAGCTGAAAAGTTAATGTCTTATTATTATTATTTTTTTTGAGATAGAGTCTCTCCCTCTGTCACCCAGTGTTACCCAGGCTAGGGTGCAGTGGTGCGATCTCAGCTCACTGCAACCTCTGCTTCCTGGGTTCAAGCGATTCTCCTGCCTCAGCCTCCCGAGTAGCTGGGACTACAGGCATGCACCACCATACCCAGCTAATTTTGTATTTTTAGCAGAAACGGGATTTTACCAAATCCCCAAACGGGATTTTTGTTTGTTTGAGACAGTTTCACTCTTGTCATCCAGGCTGGAGTGCCGTGGCGCGATCTTGGCTCACTTCAAACTCCTCCTCCCAGGTTCAAGCGATTCTCCTGCCTCAGCCTCCCGAGTAGCTGGGATTACAAGTGCCTGCCACCACACCAGGCTAATTTTTGCATTTTTAGTAGAGACGGGGTTTCGCCATGCTGGCCAGGCTGGTCTCGAACTCCTGGCCTCAAGTGATCAGCCCACCTGGGCCTCCCAAAGTGTTGGGATTACGGGCATGGTCGCTTGTAATAAAAATTTAATTTCTTGGAATGTAATTTTTGGAGTTTTTCTTTTTCTTTTTCTTCTTTTACTTTTAAGCTGTTGGACTTGAGGTGTTTTTCTTTAATGGCTTTATTGAGGTATACTTTATGTACCAAACAATGCACCTGTTTTAAGTGTACAGTTTGATAATTTCTAGTAAATGTATACAGGTGTACAACCATTTCCATTATCCAGTTTCAGACAAGTCAATCACTCCAAAACATTCCCTAGAGGCCATATGCTGACAACTATTATTTTACAGCTTGTTTTGTTTTGTTTTGTTTTTGAGATGGAGTCTTGCTCTGTCGCCCAGGCTGGAGTGCAGTGGCATGATCTCAGCTCGCTGCAAACTCTGCCTCCTGGGTTCAAGCAATTCTCCTGTCTCAGCCTCCCAAGTAGCTGGGACTACAGGCGCATGCCACAACACCTGGCTAATTTTTGTATTTTTAGTAGAGACAGGGTTTCACCATATTGGTCAGGCTGGTCTCAAACCCCTGGCCTCAGGTGATCCACCCACCTCTGCCTCCAAAAGTTCTGGGATTACAGGCGTGAGCCACCGTGCCTGGCCTGTTTTTGTTTGTGTTTTTGAGACAGAGTCTTCCTCTGTCATCCAGGCTTGAGTGCAGTGGCGCGATCTTGGCCCTCTGCAACCTCCACCTCCTGGGTTCAAGGGATTCTCCTGCCTCAGCCTCCCAAGTAGCTGGGATTACAGGCACCCGCTACCATGCCCAGCTAATTTTTTTTTTTTTTTTTTGAGACGGAGTTTCACTCTTGTTGCCCAGGCTAGAGTACAATGGTGCAATCTCGGCTCACCACAACGTCTGCCTCCCGGGTTCAACGATTTTCCTGCCTCAGCCTTCCTGAGTACCTGGAATTACAGGCATGCACCACCACGCCTGGCTAATTTTGTATTTTTAGTAGAGACGGGGTTTCTCCATGTTGGTCAGGCTGGGCTCGAACTCCCGACCTCAGGTGATCCGCCCACTTCGGCCTCCCAAAGTGCTGGGATTACAGGTGTAAGCCACCACGCACGGCCATGCCCAGCTAATTTTTGCATTTTTAGTAGAGACACGGTTTTGCCATGTTGGCCAGGCTGGTCTCGAATTCCTGACCTCAGGTGATCCGCCCGCCTTGGCCTCCCAAAGTGCTGGGATTACAGGCGTGAGCCACCCCGCCTGGTAAGGTCTTACTTATACAGACAGAAAACAAAGAAGTTTCGCAGGATTACAACATTTTCTATACAAAGCTGTTTTATGAGTTACAGGAATTTGATTAGTTACCACTCAGTTTTTTTTCCTTTTTCTTTCCAGTTTAAATAATATATTTAACATTCTTTATTTTATTTTTC
The DNA here is from genome assembly GCF_028878055.3 of Symphalangus syndactylus. NCBI lineage: Eukaryota > Metazoa > Chordata > Mammalia > Primates > Hylobatidae > Symphalangus > Symphalangus syndactylus. Next base: position 26,864,388 of record NC_072444.2, on the reverse strand, counting down.
TTCCTCCTCATTCTTGCTGTCATCTTAAGAGTATATTTAACATTCCATCTTAGATAATGTGATAGTCATAGGTCTTTGTATAAGAGAAGGAAGAGATTCACCTGCTTTGGGAAAAAAGAAGAAACAGGGAAGTGAGTCTGTGATTAAGATCAACAGTAGAGGGAAGCCTTCTCTGGTGCCCGTTAGTTTTTTACAAAACAGTGTAGGTAAAGAAAAAGGCTAATCTATAACCAGAGAAATTAAGGTTATAGCTGTCTAGGTTACAGCTGCCTTTCACATGTCTCAGGTCCCATAATCACATTCCTTTAAGACTCAAAATAACTTAAAGTTTCATCAGCTTTGATTGTGAATTACGTATTTTCACACTGTAGAGTGAAGATTCAAATACAGGTCTGACAAGAATGTGTGCTCTCAGCTCTGTGCTTTTTTGCCTCACTGTATGTGTGAAATCTAGGTGAGACCCATGAGAACAAAACTAGAGCACTTTCCTTAAAGTTGGGTCTGGGTAGTCTTTGATTACCAAGGCCTTGAAGATATTTTGATTCTAGATAGACAAATCTCATACTCTTCTGACAATAAAAAAGTAAGAGATCGGGCATGGGATTACGGGCTCACGCCTGTAATCCCAGCACTTTGGGAAGCTAAAGCAGGCGGATCACCTGAGGGTAGGAGTTCGAGACCAACCTGGCCAATATGATGAAACCCCATCTCTACTATAAATACAAAAATTAGCTGGGTGGCGCCGGGCGCAGTGGCTCACGCCTGTAATCCCAGCACTTTGGGAGGCCAAGGTGGACGGATCACTTGAGGTCGGGAGTTCAAGACCAGCCTGACCAACATGGAGAAACCCCGTCTCTACTAAAAAATATTTTTAAAAAATTAGCCGGGAGTGGTGGTGCATGCCTCTAATGCCAGCTACTTGGGGAGCTGAGGCAGGAGAATCACTTGAACCTGGGAGGCGGAGGTTGTGGTGAGCTGAGATCACGCCATTGCACTCCAGCCTGGGCAACAAGAGTGAAACTCCATCTCAAAAAAAAAAAAAAAATTAGGCAGGCTGTGGCAGGCACCTGTAATCCCAGCTACTCAGGAGGCTGAGGCATGAGAATCGCTTGAACCCGGGAGGCAGAGGTTGCAGTGAGCCAAGATCATGCCACTGCACTCCAGCCTGGGGGATAGAGCCAGATTCTGTCTCAAAAAAAAAACAAAGTAAGAAACTTGCCTTTGCAAATACGTAATATGGAATTTCAAAGAATATATACACATGTTCGAGGATTTAGATTAGTTGGTTGTAAGAGGTAATGTTCAAATTATGCACAACAGCTGGGTGTGGTGGCACTTGCCTGTAGTCCCAGTTACTGGATAGGCCGAGGCAGGAAGATCGCTTCAGCCCAGGAGTTTGAGTCAAGCCTGGGGAACATAGGAAGAGCCTGTCTTTAAAAAAAAAAGAAAAGAAAAGGAAGGCTAGGCACGGTGGCTTACACCTGTAATCCCAGCACTTTGAGAGGCCGAGGCAGGTGGATCACCTGAGGTCAGGAGTTTGAGACCAACCTGGCCAGCATGGCGAAACCCCGTCTCTACTAAAAATGCAAAAATTAGCCTGGTGTGGTGGCAGGCACTTGTAATCCCAGCTACTCGGGAGGCTGAGGCAGGAGAATCGCTTGAACCTGGGAGGAGGAGTTTGAAGTGAGCCAAGATCGCGCCACGGCACTCCAGCCTGGATGACAAGAGTGAAACTGTCTCAAACAAACAAAAAAAGAGAAATACCAAATTGTGTACATCCTTCTCTAGCATATCCTGGAAATCTGCCCAAGCAGGGCACAGAAGTACTTTTGTTCTAAGGATACTCATGGAATGATTCTTACTTACCACGATATTTTTTTTTTTTTTTTTTTTTTGAGACAGAGTCTCACTCTGTCGCCTAGGCTGGAGTGCAGTAGCTTGATCTCAGCTCACTGTAACCTCCTCCTCCTGGGTTCAAGCAATTCTCCTGCCTCAGCCTCCCAAGTAGCTGGGATTACAGGCACCCGCTACCACGCCCAGCTAATTTTTGTATTTTTAGTAGAGACAGGGTTTCACCATGTTGGTCAGGCTGGTCTCAAATTCCTGACCTCAGGTGATCCACCCCCTCAGCCTCCCAAAGTGCTGGGATTACAGGCGTGAGCCACCGCGCCCAGCCACCATGATATATTAAAAAATATTTGGTTGCTGGGTGTGGTGGTTCACTTCCGTAATCCCAGCACTTTGGGAGGACATGGCAAGAGGATCACTGGAGTCCAGGAGTTTAATGCCAGTCTGGGCAATATAGTGTGACTCTGTCTCTATAAAAAATTGGCCGGGGGCAGTGGCTCATACCTATAAGCCCAGAATTTTGGAAGGTCGGGGCAGGTGGATCATCTGAGGTTAGGAGTCGGAAACTAGCCTGGCTAACATGGTGAAATGCTGTCTCTACTAAAAAATACAAAAATTAGCCGGGCGTGGTGGCGGGCACCTGTAGTCCCAGCTTCTCAGGAGGCTGAGGCAGGATAATCGCTTGAACCTGGGAGGTGGAGGTTGCAGTGAGCCAAGATAGCGCCATTGCACTCCAGCCTGGGCAACAAGAGCAAGACTCCGTCACAAAAAATTAAAAAAAATTAGCTGGGTGTGGTGACGGGTGCCTGTAGTCCTAGCTACTTGGGTGGCTGAGGTGGGAGGATTACTTAGGCCCAGGAAGTTGAGGCTAAGGTGAGCCATGACTGCACCACTGCATTCCAGCCTGGGCGAAGGAGTAAGGACCTGTCTCCAAATCAGAAAAAGGATCTTTTGTGTGCTAATGACATGACTGTCTACTGAGGGTCCTTAGATAGCTTTAGGATGGGGGCTGCTCACCAGAAAATCGAAGGCAGGATTAGAGGGTTGGAACTTTCAGCCTCATCCCTGAGGGAAGAGGGGCTGGAGATTGAACTAATCACGAATAGCCAATGACTTAATCAATCAATCATGCCTATGTGCTGAAACATCCACTAAAAACTAAACCACGGGGTTTAGAGAGCTTCCATGTTGAATGGTGAACATTCATGTGTGTGGTGAATACATTGAGGTGCTGGGAGGGTTGCATGCTCCCCCTTCCTACTTTGCCCTATGCATCTGTTCCATCAGGCTTTCTTTTCTTTTCTTTCTTTTTTCTTTTTTCTTTTTTTTGAGATGGAGTCTTGCTCTGCTGCCCAGGCTGGAGTGCAGTGGCGCAATCTTGGCTCACTGCAACCTCCGCCTCCTGGGTTCAAGCAATTCTCCTGCCTCAAGTGTCCTGAGTAGCTGGGATTACAGGCATGCACCACCACACCCAGCTAATTTTTGTATTTTTAGTACGACAGGGTTTTGCCATGTTGGCCAGGCTGATCTAGAACTCCTGACCTCAGGCGATCTGCCCACCTTGGCCACTCAAAGTGCTGGGATTACAGGCATGTGCACCTGGCCCCGTCAGGCTGTTTTTGAGTTGTTTATTTTATAATAAACTGGTAATAGTAAGTAAAGGGACTTTCTGAGTTTTGTGAGCCCTTCTAGCAAATTATCAAGCCTGAGGAGGGGTTGTGGGAAAACCTGATTTGTAGCTGGTCAGTCAGAAATATGGGAGGTCCCAAACTTGTGACAGGTGTCTGAAGTTGGGGGGAGTCTTGTGAGACTGCATCCTTAACCTATGTGGTCTGTGCTAACTCTGGGTAGTTAGTACCCAAATTAAATTGGTTTACTGGACACTTGGTTGGTGTCAGAGAGTTGGAGAAGTGGGACTGGAAAAGACACCACACAACTGGTGTCAGGCATTTAAAAACCCACACCTTTGGTGTCAGAAGTGTTGAGAGTAGGCCAGGTGCCGTGGCTTATCACTGTAATCCTAGCACTTTGGGAGGGCAAGGCAGGAAAATCATTTGAGGCTAGGAGTTCAAGACCAGCCTAGGGGTCAGGCGCGGTGGCTCATGCCTGTAATCTCAGCACTTTGGGAGGCTGAGGCGGGCAGATCATGAGGTCAGGAGTTCAAGAACAGCCTGGCCAACATGGTGAAACCCCGTCACTACTAAAAATACGAAAATTAGCAGAGCATGGTGGCACACACCTGTAATCCTAGCGACTCCGGAGGCCAAGGCAGAAGAATTGCTTGAAGGCAATTCTTCCGCTTGAAGGTGGAGGTTGCAGTGAGCCAAGATTGCACCACTGCACTCCAGCCTGGGCTACAGAGTGAGACTCCATCTCAAAAAAAAAAAAAAGACCAGCCTAGGTAGTGGTAAAACCCTGTCCCTATAAAAAAACACAAAAATTAGCCGGGCATGGTGGCACGTGCCTGTAGTGTCCCAGCTACTTTGGGGGCTGAGGTGGGAGGATCTCTTGAGCCTGGGAGGCAGAGGTTACAGTGAGCTGAGATCTCACCACTGTACTTAGCCAGGATGACAGAGTGAGACCCCATCTCAAAAAAGAAAAAAACGTGTTCCAGAAAAGGTTTAAAATACAATAAAAAATAAGTGTTGAGAGTAAAAACAGACCACATGCAAACTCATCTTTCTTATTGCCTTCCTCCTTACGCCCTAGGAAATGTTCTGTGAAGGTCAAGTGTGCAAACAGACATTCCAGAGAGCCTGATCCATATCCAGCAGCAGAGCCCACTTGTGGCTGCAGCTTTATGCCAAATTATATTGCAGACCAAACAGATGTTTATCTATCCCATTTGGTGATGAGGACTCTTGGCTGGAGAGAGCCACACAGCCTGTAACCTGAAGTCATCTAGATTATGGGGAAACTGCTTAGCTTCAATAAACCTGTCCAAATGACTCTGAAGTTTTTCCTTTTCCATTCAGGAAATCCTAGCATTTAAAAAAATATTTGAAAGTCTTCCAGGTGCACGAAAGACACAGCAATGAACAAGCTGTCATTCCTGCCTTCAAGGCTAGTGAGGAAGCTGGCCAAAACAAGCAACCTGAACAGCTGCCAGAGCTCTGGGGGTGGGGGACAGATGACTTTGAGGCATGGACAGATGGTGATATTGACAGGGGTCTGGGATGGTGATTTTTGTTTCCTTTCTTTTCTTTTTTTTTTTTTTTGAGACAATGTCTTGCTCTATCATCCAGGCTAGAGTGCAGTGGCTCACTGAAACCTCTGGCTCCTGGCTTCAAGCAATTCTCCTGCCTCGTCCTCCTAAGTAGTTGGGATTATAGGCGTGTGTCACCATGCTCAGCTAATTTTTGTATTTTTAGTAGAGATGGGTTTCACCAGGTTGGCCAGGATGGTCTCGATCTCTTGACCTTGTGATCCACCTGCCTTGGCCTCCCGAAGTGCTGGGATTACAGGCGTGAGTCACCGCACCCAGCCCTGGGCAGTTTCTATTGCTATTCCCAGAAGAAGTCTAGAGTAGCCAAATTCAAGCTTTCAAAGGCTCTTAACTGCTCAAGTTAATTTTTTTTTTTGAGACAGAGTCTCGCTGTGTTGCACAGGCTGGAGTGCAGTGGCATGATCTCGGCTCACTGCAAGCTCCGCCTCCCGGGTTCATGCCATTCTCCTGCCTCAGCCTCCCAAGTAGCTGGGACTACAGGCGCCCACCCCCATGCCCGGCTAATTTTTTTGTATTTTTAGTAGAGAGAGAGTTTCACCGTATTAGCCAGGATGGTCTTGATCTTCTGACCTCATGATCCACCCACCTCGGCCTTCCAAAGTGCTGGGATTACAGGTGTGAGCCACTGCGACCGGCCTGCTCAAGATAATTTTTAGGGCTAACTATGACATGAACCGCAAAATTCCTGTACTCTAGATGGCAGAAACCAAGATAAAGTATCCCCACATGGCCACAAGGTTAAGCTCTTAAGGACACAAGACAAGGCAGAGAAGTTTCATTTGGCATTGGTTTCAGGGACCCATAGCAACATTTGTAACTGACCAGCCTGATGGGCTGGCTTGAAAACTTGGCTTATAGGCATCCTAAACCCACGTTCTATCCCGTGATACTCCCCTCTTCATTACAGAACAACACAGAAAGACAAATTCTTAGCATAAAGTACACCAGATTTGCTACAGCCTAAGATTAGTCTGACAAATCATTTTTTTCTACTAATCAAACCCTTGCAGAGAAGACAAATAGTGGCATTGACCGTTTACACAACATATACAGAGAGAGAGAGACCAGAAACTTGGCTGGTAAGAATTTCTTCCTCTGGCTGGGCGCAGTGGCTCATACCTGTAATCTCAGCCCTTTGGGAGGCTGAGGCGGGTGGATCACGAGGTCAAGAGGTCCAGACCATCCTGGCCAACATGGTGAAACCCCGTCTCTACTAAAAATACAAAAATTAGCTGGGCGTGGTGGTGCGCGCCTGCAGTCCCAGATACTCAGGAGGCTGAGGCAGGAGAATTGCTTGAACCCGGGAGGTGGAGGTTGCGGTGAGCCTAGATCACGCCACTGCACTCCAGCCTGGAGACAGAGCGAAACTCCGTCTCAAAAAAATAAAAAAGAAAAGAAAAAAAAAGAATACAACTCAGGCACAGCCAAACGGAGGAGATGCATGGGACAAGGTTTAGTGGGGGGCTGCGGAGCTTCCTTGCCCTCTGCAGATGCACCACCCTTGTAGTGCATGGATATGTTTGAGGCAGGAGACCAGGGTCTGGAGGCAGGGAACCTAAGGCTGTTTTGGGCTGACTTCCTAGAACTAAAGTGAAAGGAAAATCCTAACTTTCCAAGCCTAAGTAATAAAAGGACCAGAGGCTACCGCTTTGCAACCCTTACCTTTTCTGTGGCAGATGGGAAATTGTAAGTACCTCTAATTAATTAATTAATTACCTTTTTTTTTTGAGACAGAGTCTCTCTCTGTTGCCCAGGCTGGAGTGCAGTGGCACCATCTCAGCTCGCTGCAACCTCCACCTCCTGCGTTCAGGTGATCCTGACCTCAGGTGATCCCCCTACACTTACTGGGCTGCATTCCCAGAAGATTAAGGCATTCTTAGTCACAGGATGAGATAGGAGGACAGCACAAGACACAGGTCACAAAGACCTTGCTAATAAAACAGGTTGTGGTAAAGAAGCCAGGAAAACCCACCAAAACCAAGATGGTGATGAGAGTGGCCTCTGGTCTTCCTCACGGCTCATCATACACTAACTATAATGCATTAGCATTAGCACCCACCATGCCCAGCTAATTTTTGTATTTTTAGTAGAGATGGGGTTTCACCATGTTGGCCAGGATGGTCTTCATCTCTTGACCTCGTCATCTGCCCGCCTCTGCTTTCCGCAACCAATCAGACTGATTACAGGCCACTACTTCATTTCATTTACATGGGTGAACACCCAGTGGCCAATGGAAAATCTCTAGTGGGTATTTGGACTGGAGAAAATTCTGTATCCAGGGCCCTTGAGTGGCTGCTGGGGCCCGCTCCCACCTGGTGAAATGTACTTTCATTTTCAATAACTCTCTGCTGTTGTTGCTTCATTTTTTTCTTGGTTGTGTGTTTTATTAAACTCTTTTTTTTTTTTCGACAGAGTCTTGCTCTGTTGCCCAGGCTGGAGTACAGTGGCACGATCTCGGCTCACTGCAACCTCCACCTCCCGGGTTCACGCCATTCTCTTGCCTCAGCCTCCCGAGTAACTGGGACTACAGGTGCCCACCACCACACCTGGCTAATTTTTTGTATTTTTAGTAGAGACAGAGTTTCACTATGTTAGCCAGGATGGTCTCAAATCTCCTGAACTTGTGATCTGCCCGCCTCTGCCTCCCATAGTGCTGGGATTACAGGCGTGAGCCACTGCGCCTGGCCCTTGTTAAATTCTTTGTTCAAAACGCCAAAAACCTGGACACCCTCCACTGGTACTGGAAACTCACTGAACCTCCTTGTTCAGGAGTTTTCATAGAGCTCCATCTCCAGTCCCCTTCCCTCCCAGGAGGTTGGGGTGGGGCTAACCGTTTCCACCCTCTAATCAAAGTTCTATAATTTGGTCTTTCTGGTGAGCAGCCCCCACCCTGAGTCACATCATTAGCATAGACTCTGGTGTGTTCTAAAGGGGCGCCTTATGAATAGCAGACACTTCTATCACTCGGGAAATTCCAAGGAATTTAGGAGTCCTGTGCTAGAACCAGGGAGAAAAACCAAATATATATTTCATTAAACTTTACTACATGATACAAACTACAGTTTGGAAAGACATTTAGGAATGGTAGAACAAAACAAGTGAGAAAATATAATATGTAAAAGGTCTTTTTGTCATTTCAAAATGCAAGAGGTAGCTGGGCATGGTGGCTCACACCTGTAATCCTAGCATTTTGGGAGGCTGAGGCAGGAGGATCCCTTGAGCTCAGGAGTTGGAGACCAGCCTGAACAACGTACTGAGACCCCACCTCTACAAAAAATAGAAAGTTGGGTGTGGTGGTCCATGCCTGTAGTCCCAGTTACTCCAGAGGCTGAGGTGAGGGGATAGCTTGAGCCAGGAAGTTGAGGCTGCAGTGAGCCAAGATCGTGCCAGTGCACTCCAGCCTGGACAACAGAGCAAGACCCTGTCTCAGGGGGCTGGCCAGGCATGGTGACACATCCCTGTAGTCTGAGGAGCTCAAGGTTGCAACAGTGAGCCATGATTGCACCATTCCACTTCATCCTGGGCAACAGAGCAAAACCCTATCTCTACGAAAAAAAAAAAAAGCAAGAGGCTATCTTCTCTGAGGTTTACTATAGTTAACTTTTACAAGTATTTAATCATAATTGCTTAGATTGAATTCAATTCAGCATATATTCCTAGAAGTTCACTATTATTATTATTACTAGGTCCTGAGAATATGAAACAGTCATAAAAATGAGTGATGGGCCAGGCGCGGTGGCTCACGCTTGTAATCCCAGCACTTTGGGAGGCCGAGGTGGGCGGATCACGAGGTCAGGAGATCAAGACCACGGTGAAACCCCGTCTCTACTGAAAATACAAAAAATTAGCCGGGCGTGGTGGCAGGTGCCTGTAGTCCCAGCTACTCGGAGAGGCTGAGGCAGGAGAATGGCGTGAACCCGGGAGGCGGAGCTTGCAGTGAGCCGAGACTGCGCCACTGCACTCCAGCCTTGGTGATAGAGCGAGACTTCGTCTCAAAAAAAAAAAAAAAAAATGAGTGATGAATTCAATATATATTATTCTGACACTGAGAAGTATTGTAACAAAAAACAAGTTTCTAGGTCATACCAAAAGCAGTAATTCATTATGAGTATAAATTTTGAATAGCTGCAACGAATAAGTTCTTGAATTATTTGATAATCCAAGTAATGAGAGAGTGAAGCAAAAGATTTAAATTTGTGGTTAATTTACATAAAATACTGACACTGATGGAGTTAATATAAATCATAATGTACCACACTGTCAGCAAAGCCAAGTTGGTTAATGGATGCCATCGATTCAGAGTATTACCATTTTTTGTTTTTTGAGACGGAGTCGCACTCTATTGCCCAGGCTGGAGTGCAATGGTGGTGCAATCTCGACTGACTGCAACCTTTGCCTCCTTAGTTCAAGTGATTCTCCTGCCTCTCGAGTAGCTGGGATTACAGGCGCACACCACCACGCCCAGCTAATTTTTGTATTTTTAGTAGAGATAGGATTTCACCATGTTGGCCAGGCTGGTCTCTAACTCCTGACCTCGTGATCCGCCTGCCTTGGCCTCCCAAAGTGCTGGGATTACAGGCATGAGCCACTGCTCCCGGCCTTATTACTACTAATTATAGCATAAGAAAACTTGAAATGCCCTGAAATTTTCATAGAAATATTCACAAATTTTAAAACATTCCTAAAAACTTACATGTATTAACTTTTTTTTTTTTTTTTCCTGAAACAGAGTCTCGCTCTCTTGCCCAGGCTGGGGTACAACGGCACAATCTTGGCTCACTGCAACCTCCGCCTCCCAGGTTCAAGTGATTCTCTTGCCTCAGCCTCCTGAGTAGCTGGGATTACAGGTGCCTGCTACCACACCTGGCTAACTTTTGTATTTTTAGTAGACATGGGGTTTCACCATGTTGGTCAGTCTGGCCTTGAACTCCTGATCTCATGATCTGCCCACCCCGGCCTCCAAAAGTGCTGGGATTACAGGCGTGAGCCACCGTGCCCGGCCCTGTATTAACTATTAAAGAAAAAGGTATTCAATGACATTTGCTAAAGCATGGTAAGGAAGACTTTTTAAACAAGTACTTTATTTTCGAAACTGGGTCTCACTCTGTTGCCAGGCTGGAGTGCAGTAGCACAATCTTGGCTCACGGCAACCTCTCCATCCCGGGCTCAAGCAATCTTCTTACCCCAGCCTTCTGAGTAGGTGGGACTACAGTTGCGCAACACCACGCCCAGCTAATTTTTTTTTTTTTTTTTTCTTGAGACGGAGTCTCGCTCTGTCGCCCAGGCTGGAGTGCAGTGGCGCAATCTCGGCTCACTGCAAGCTCCGCCTCCCGGGTTCACGCCATTCTCCTGCCTCAGCCTCTCCAAGTAGCTGGGACTACAGGCGCCCGCCACCACGCCCGGCTAATTTTTTGTATTTTTTTTTTAGTGGAGACAGGGTTTCATTGTGGTCTCGATCTCCTGACCTCGTGATTCGCCCGCCTCGGCCTCCCAAAGTGCTGGGATTACAAGCGTGAGCCACCGCGCCCGGCCACGCCCAGCTAATTTTTGTATTATTTGTAGAGACAGGGTTTTGCCATGTTGCCCAGGCTGGTCTTGAATTCCTGGGGTCAAGTGATCCGTCTGCCTTGGCCTCACAGAGTGCTGGGATTACAGGCAGAAGCCTCGGTGCCCTGCCTTTTTTTTTTTTTTTTTTTGAGACAGAGTCTCGCTCTGTCACCCAGGCTGGAGTGCAGCAGCACGATCTCTGCTTACTGCAACCTCTGTCTCCTGGGTTCAAGGGATTCTCCTGCCTCAGCCTCCCAAGTAGCTGGGATTACAGGCACTTGCCACCACGCCCAGCTAATTTTTTCATTTTTAGTAGAGAGGGGGTTTCACCATGTTGGCCAGGCTGGTCTCGAACTCCTGGCCTCAGGTGATCTGCCCACCTTGGCCTGCTGGAGGTATGTGACAAACTGATGGCAAATGGATTATGCCCCCAATGGACAGTGTTCTCAAACTGTGATCTGAGGACCCGGGGATCCCGAGACCTTTTAAGGGTATCTGTGAGATCAAAGCTATTTTCATAATAATCCAGAGATGATATTTGCTCTTCATTCTCTCTCTCTCATGAGCATATGGGAGTCCTCAGGAGACTTCCTGCCAGACCATATCACAACTGACCTGACCCAGAAGTACGTCAGAGAATTCAGCTGTCTTCTATTAAGCCAGACATTAAAGAGATTTGCAAAAATGTCAAACAAGGCCACTCTGCATGTAATAGGCTTATTTTAAAAAATGAATTAATATGTCTCTCGGTTGCCGTTTCTAATACAATCTGTCTGCCTCGGCCTCCCAAAGCCCTGGGATTATAGGTATGAGCCGCTGCACCTGGCCTAGCCTTTTCATTTGGAGTCTCAGACAGTGAAATTCAGTCAATATATTTATAATGAATACTTTTTTTTGAGATGGAGTCTTGCTCTTGTCACCCAGGCTGGAGTGCGATGGCGCGATCTTGGCTCACTGCAACCTCCACCTCCCAAGCTCAAGCGATTCTCCTGTCTCAGCCTCCTGAGTAGCTGGAATTACAGGCATGGGCCACCATGCCCGGCTAATTTTTGTATATTTAGTAGAGATGGGGTTTCACCATGTTGGCCAGGCTGGTCTCGAACTCCTGACCTCATGATCCGCCTGCCTCAGCCTCCCAAAGTGCTGGAATTACAGGCGTGAGCCACCACGCCCGGCCTATAATGAATACTTTTTAATATTCTCTTTGTTTCTGTCCACAGCAAGAATCTTCATTTCCTGAGACCTTTTGTAGCAGATTATTTTCCCTCAGTTTCTTGCCCTTAAAAGTCTTCGGTTCTCCACAGATAAGAGTTTTGCTTTTGATATTTCCTCAATGTGCTCATAAGGATTTCATTATAACTTCTGGGTGCAATCTTTAGGGGAGTTTGCAAAACAGTCTTTTTTTTTTTTTTTTGTAATGGAGTTTCGCTCTGTCACCCAGGCTGAAGTGCAGTGGTGCAATCTTGGCTCACTGCAACCTCCGCCTCCAGGGTTCAAGGGATTCTTGTGCCTTAGCCTCCCAAGTAGTTGGGATTACAGGCGCCCACCACCACACCTGGCTAATTTTTGTATTTTTAGTAGAGATGGGGTTTTACCATGTTGCCCAGGCTGATCTCAACTCCTTTTTTTTTTGACACAGAGTCTCGCTCTGTTGCCCAGGCTGGAGTATAGTGGCACGATCTCAGCTCACTGCAACCTCTGCCTCCCAGGTTCAAGCGATTCTCTTGCCTCGGCCTCCTGAGTAGCTGGGACTATGGGCACCCGCCATCATGCCCGGCTAATTTTTGTATTTTTAGTAGGGATGGGGCTTCACCATGTCGGCCAGGATGGTCTTGATCTCCTGACCTCGTGATCCGTCCGCCTCAGCCTCCCAAAGTGCTGGGATTACAGGCGTGAGCCACCTCACCCAGCCAAGTTAGTATGTGTTTAAAGATCACACTTGTAATCCCAGCACTTTGGGAGGCTGACGTAGGAGGATCACTTGAGGCCAGGTGTTTGAAACCAGCCTGGGCAACATAGGGAGACCCTGTCTCTACAAAAAATATAAAAATTAGTTGGGTGTGATGGTTCATGCTTGTAGTCTCAGCTACTCAGGAGGCTGAGGTGGGAGGACTGCTTGGGCCCAGGAGGTCGGGGCTGCAGTGAGCCAGTGACCATGCCAGTACACTCCAGCCCGGATTACAGAACAAACCCCTATCTCAAACAAACAAACAAACAAGTACATAAATGAAAGAAAGTTGGTGTTCCTACCACAGGTGTGTCCAGTGAGAAGAGTGTGATGTTGCAGATGAGAGGGGATAAATGCTGGACCAAAGTCCTTGAGAAGGTGAGAGAGAAAGGAGAGAAAGGAATCCAGAGTCCAGATGAAGGAGTTGATCTTTGATGGCAGCCGAGATAACAGCATATCCTTACAGTTGTAGGTGGCTTTGTAGATCTAAGAAGATCAGGAAGATTGCTGGCTCTAGTTTTGTAGATTATCAGGAAGATTATCAGAAAAACATACCTTGACCTGGTGAGCTGTCTATACTCTGGTACTTGAATAAAAGCTATCCTAAAATATTACAAATTCTAGAATTTACCTTCACAAAAACCTCTTCATTAACAAGGAGGCATTTTTTTTTTTTTTTTTTTTTTTTTTTTTTTTTTTTTGATACAGAGTCTTGCTCTGTCCTCCAGGCTGGAGTGCAGTGGCACCATCTAGGCTAACTGCAACCTCTGCCTCCCGAGTTCATGTGATTCTCCTGCCTCAGCCTCATGAGTAGCTGGGATTACAGGCGTGTGCCACCACGCCCAGCTAATTTTTGTAATTTTAGTGGAGATGGGGTTTCACCATATTGGCCAGGCTGGTCTTGAACTCCTGACCTCAGGTGATCCACCCACTGAGGCATACCTTTTATTTCAGTCTCACGTTTTAGTTTGTTCTGTGGTCTCCTCCTTTATTTGTTGCTAGGTAAAAAACATTTTTTTGTGTGTGCTGGTTTCCAGGTAATTCTAAGAACTAACTAAGGTCCTGATGATTGGCAGTTACCAAGGGAGGCAGACAGAGTATTTTGCACAGTCCAAAGGAGGTAATGTAGTGCTTAAATGGAAGAAACTGAACCAAACAATGAAAATATGGGCTACGTATTACAAACAACTCTGAGACACCGTTATTTATGATATTATAGGAAAGCTTCTCCTAAGGAAAGTGGTGGAAACTCCATCACTTAGACAAGTTAGAACACAACTGTAAAGGTACTAAAAAGTGTGTTAAAGAGATTCATCCTGTAAAAGACCCTGGAGGCTGAGTGTGCTGGCTCATGCCTGTAATCCTAACACTTTGGGAGGCTGAAGCAGAAGGATCACTTGAGCCCAGGAGTTTGAGACCAGCCTGAGCAACATAGTGAGACCCTATCTCTACAAAAATTAAAAATTAGCCTGGCATGGTGGCATGCGCCTATAAGCCCAGCTACTTGGGAGGCTGAGGTGGGAGAATTGCTTGAGCCCAGGAGGTCGAGGCTACAGTGTGTCATGTTTGTACCATTGCACTCAAGGCTGGGAAACAGGGCAAGACCCTGTTTCAAAAAACAAAGTAACAAAAAATTACCCTGAGAAGTACATTATATGGCTAGAGACTTCGTTTCTAATTTTTCTTTTTTTTTTGAGATGGAGTCTCACTCTGTTGCCCAGGCTGGAGTGCAGCGGTGTGATCTCGGCTCACTGCAACCTCTGCCTCCTGGGTTCAAGCGATTCTCCTGCCTCAGCCTCCTGAGTGGCTGGGACTACAGGCATGAGCCACCACAACCAGCTGATTTTTTTTTTTTGAGACAGAGTCTTGCTTTGTTGCCCAGGCTGGAATGCAGTGGTGCGATCTTGGCTCACTATAACCTCCACCTCCCAGGTTCAAGTGATTCTCCTGCCTCAGCCTCCCAAGTAGCTGGGGCTACTGGTATATGCCACGACACCTGGCTAATTTTTTGTATTTTAGTAGGGACGGGGTTTCACCGTGTTGCCCAGGTTGGTCTCAAACTCCTGAGATTGCTCAGGCAATCCTTCTGCCTCAGCCTCCAAAAGTGCTAGGATTACAGGCGTGAACCACCGTGCTGGGCCTTTTTTTTTTTTTTTTTTGAGACAGAGTTTCGCTCTTGTCACCAAGGCTGGAGTGTAATGGTATGATCTCGGCTCACTGCAACCTCCGCCTCCTGGGTTCAAGCAATTCTTCTGCCTCGGCCTCCTGAGTAGCTGGGATTACAGGCGCCTGCCACCATGCCTGGCTAATTTTTGTATTTTTAGTGGAAACGGGGTTTCACCATGTTGGCCAGGCTGGTCTTGAACCCTGACCTCAGGTGATCTGCCTGTCTGGGCCTCTCAAAGTGCTGGGATTACAGGCGTGAGCCACCACGCCCAGCTAATTTTTGTATTTTTAGTAGAAACGGGGCTTCACCATGTTGGCCAGGCTGCTCTTGATCTCCTGACCTCGTGATCTGCCTGCCTCGGCCTCCCAAAGTGGTGGGATTACAGGCATGAGCCACCACGCTCGGCCTAATTTTTGTATTTTTAGTAGAGAGTTGGCCAGGCTGGTCTCGAACTCCTGACCTCAAGTGATCTGCCCGCTTCAGCCTCCCAAAGTACTGGGATTATAGGTGTGAACCACTGTGCCTGGTCTCTAATTTTTCTGATTCTATAAAATTACATTCTATTTGCTGAAAGAGTACTTTAGAGTTGAAGAAAAAGAAAAGGAGTGGAATTCCCCTGTAAACAGGAAAAACATCCATGTATTTCTTAGCCTTAAAATAGTGAAACATCTTGAAAAAAAATCAATCCTATGTCAGAAAATCCATCTATCAGAATAAAACGTTGAATCGTTGATAAGCTAGACAGAACATGGAATTTATGGTGAATGAAATTCTGTGGTATAATAATTTTTACAATATCATTACTCAGCAAATAAATGTACAACAGTATTTTATCTTGCATTTTCTTGAATACTCAATATATACTAGATATTGTATCTTTCACTTTCTCTAACCACAAAATGGGAAGGACGCTTTCTTATAATATCTGAATATTAAACTATTAAATATGACTTGTAGGCCGGGCGCAGTGGCTCACGCCTGTAATCCCAGCACTTTGGGAGGCCAAGGAGGGCGGATCATGAGGTCAGGAGATCAAGACCATCCTGGCTAACAGGGTGAAACCCCGTCTCTACTAAAAATAGTAAAAAAAAATAGCCTGGCGTGGTGGCGGGTGCCTGTGGTCCCAGCTACTCGGGAGGCTGAGGCAGGAGAATGGTGTGAACCCGGGAGGTGGAGCTTGCAGTGAGCCAAGATCGTGCCACTGCACTCCAGCCTGGGTGACAGAGCGAGACTCTGTCTCAAAAAAAAAAAATATGACTCGTAAAAGCAAATGTATTACAGTAAAAGCAGAAGTGACAAAACTAAAAATAGATAAGTTGGACTACATCAAATTAAAAAAATTTTTTTTCAGTGTAGTTTTTAGAGACAAGGTCTCACTTTCTCACCCAGGTTGGAGTGTTAATGGCATGATAATAGCCCACTGCAGCCATGATCTCCCAGACTCAAGTGATCATCCTGCCTCAGCCTCCTGGGTAGCTGGGATTATAGGCAGGCACCACTGAGCCTGGCTATTTTTTTTTTAAGATGGAGTCTCACTCTTGTTGCTCAGCCTGAAGTGCAATGGCGTGATCTCGGCTCATCACAATCTCCGCCTCCCAGGTTCAAGTGATTCTCCTACCTCAGCCTCCTGAGTAGCTGGAATTACAGGCATATGCCATCAGGCCCAGCTAATTTTGTGTTTTTATCAGAGACGGGGTTTCTCCATGTTGGTCAGTCTGGTCTCGAACTCCCGACTTCAGGTGATCCACCCGCCTCGGCCTCCCAAAGTGCTGGGATTACAGGTGTGAGCCTCGGCGCCAGGCCATGAGCTTGGCTATTTTTTTGTTTTGTTTTGTTTTTTTCTGTAGAGATAGGGTCGCTATGTTGGCCAGGCTGGTCCTGGCCTCAGGCGATCCCCTCACCTCAGCCTCCCAAAGTGCTGGAACTAAAGGTATGAGCCACTATATCAGGCCCAAATTAAAAGGTTTTTTTTTTTAGCCGGGCGCGGTGGCTCAAGCCTGTAATCCCAGCACTTTGGGAGGCCGAGGCGGGCGGATCACGAGGTCAGGAGATCGAGACCATCCAGGCTAACACGGTGAAACCCCGTCTCTACTAAAAATACAAAAAAAATTAGCCGGGCGTGTTGGCGGGCGCCTGTAGTCCCAGCTACTTGGGAGGCTGAGGCAGGAGAAGGGCTTGAACCTGGGAGGCGGAGCTTGCAGTGAGCCGAGATCGCGCCACTGCACTCCACCCTGGGGGACAGAGCAAGACTCCGTCTCAAAAAAATAAAAAAAATAAAAAAATAAATAAATAAATAAAAGGTTTTTTTTTTGTTGTATTTTTGTTTTGTTTTGTTTTTGTGCTGCAAATTATACAATCAAGAAAGTGAAAAGACATCCACAGAATGGGAGAAAATATTTGCAAATCATATATCTGATAAAGGACTAGTATCCAGAATATGTAAATAACTTTTTTTTTTTTTTTTTTTTTTGAGACAGAGTCTCGCTCTGTCACCCAGGCTGGAGTGCAGTGGCGCGATCTGGGCTCACTGCAAGCTCCGCCTCCCGGGTTCACGCCATTCTCCTGCCTCAGCCTCTCCGAGTAGCTGGGACTACAGGCGCCCGCCACCACGCCCGGCTAATTTTTTGTATTTTTAGTAGAGACGGGGTTTCACCGTGGTCTGGATCTCCTGACCTCGCGATCCGCCCGCCTCGGCCTCCCAAAGTGCTGGGATTACAAGCGTGAGCCACCGTGCCCGGCCGTAAATAACTTTTACAACTCAAAAAATAATAATAAAAGAAAAATAGTTTGGGAATCGTACAAATATAAACAACATAAAAACAAAAGAACTCTTAGAACTCAACAATAAGAAGACAACCCAATTAAAAATGAACAGAGGGAGAAAAACAAACAAACAAACAACAAAAAACAAAAAAACACACAAAAAAACAGAGGGCCGGGTGCAGTGTCTCACACCTGTAATCCCAGCACTTTGGGAGGCCGATGTGGGTGGATCACTTGAGGTCAGGAGTTTGAGATCAGCCTGGCTAACATGGCAAAACCCTGTCTCTACTAAAAATACAAAAATTAGCCAGGCGTGTTGGCCCATGCCTGTAATCCCAGCTACTCGGGAGGCTGAGGCAGGAGAAGCGCTTGAACCCAGGAGGCAGAGGTTGCGATGAGCTGAGATTGTGTCAGTGCACTCCAGCCTGGGTGACAGAGCAAGATTCTGTCTTAAAAAAAAAGAAAAGAAAAAGGAAAAGCCGGGCGCAGTGGCTCACACCTGTAATCCCAGCACTTTGGGAGGCCAAGGAGGGCGGATCATGAGGTCAGGAGATCAAGACCATCCTGGCTAACAGGGTGAAACCCCATCTCTACTAAAAATAGTAAAAAAATTAGCCTGGCGTGGTGGCGGATGCCTGTGGTCCCAGCTACTCGGGAGGCTGAGGCAGGAGAATGGCATGAACCCGGGAGGTGGAGCTTGCAGTGAGCCAAGATCGCGCCACTGCACTCCAGCCTGGGTGACAGAGCGAGACTCCGTCTCAAAAAAAAAAAAAAAAAATGACTTGTAAAAGCAAATGTATTACAGTAAAAGCAGAAGTGACAAAACTAAAAATAGATAAGTTAGACTATATCAAATTAAAAAAATTTTTTTTCAGTGTAGTTTTTAGAGACAAGGTCTCACTTTCTCACCCAGGCTGGAGTGTTAATGGCATGATAATAGCCCACTGCAGCCATGATCTCCCAGACTCAAGTGATCATCCTGCCTCAGCCTCCTGGGTAGCTGGGATTATAGGCAGGCACCACTGAGCCTGGCTATTTTTTTTTTAAGATGGAGTCTCACTCTTGTTGCTCAGCCTGAAGTGCAATGGCGTGATCTCGGCTCATCACAATCTCCGCCTCCCAGGTTCAAGTGATTCTCCTACCTGAGCCTCCTGAGTAGCTGGGATTACAGGCATATGCCATCACGCCCAGCTAATTTTGTGTTTTTATCAGAGACGGAGTTTCTCCATGTTGGTCAGTCTGGTCTCGAACTCCCGACTTCAGGTGATCCACCCGCCTCGGCCTCCCAAAGTGCTGGGATTACAGGTGTGAGCCTCGGCGCCAGGCCATGAGCTTGGCTATTTTTTTGTTTTGTTTTGTTTTTTTCTGTAGAGATAGGGTCGCTATGTTGGCCAGGCTGGTCCTGGCCTCAGGCGATCCCCTCACCTCGGCCTCCCAAAGTGCTGGAATTAAAGGTGTGAGCCACTATATCAGGCCCAAATTAAAAGGTTTTTTTTTTGTTGTATTTTTTTTTTTTTTTTTTGAGACGGAGTCTTTCTCTGTCCCCCAGGCTAGAAGGCTAGAGTGCAGTGGCGCGATCTCGGCTCACTGCAAGCTCCGCCTCCCGGGTTCACGCCATTCTCCTGCCTCAGCCTCCCGAGTAGCTGGGACTACAGGCGCCCGCCAACACGCCCGGCTAATTTTTTTGTATTTTTAGTAGAGACGGGGTTTCACCGTATTAGCCAGGATGGTCTCGATCTCCTGACCTCGTGATCCGCCCGCCTCGGCCTCCCAAAGTGCTGGGATTACAGGCTTGAGCCACCGCGCCCGGCCTTTGTTTTGTTTTTGTGCTGCAAATTATACAATCAAGAAAGTGAAAAGACATCCACAGAATGGGAGAAAATATTTGCAAATCATATATCTGATAAAGGACTAGTATCCAGAATATGTAAATAACTTTTTTTTTTTTTTTTTTTTTTGAGACGGAGTCTCGCTCTGTCGCCCAGGCTGGAGTGCAGTGGCGCAATCTCGGCTCACTGCAAGCTCCGCCTCCCGGGTTCACGCCATTCTTCTGCCTCAGCCGCTCCGAGTAGCTGGGACTACAGGCGCCCGCCACCACGCCCGGCTAATTTTTTGTATTTTTAGTAGAGACGGGGTTTCACCATGGTCTGGATCTCCTGACCTCGTGATCCGCCCGCCTCGGCCTCCCAAAGTGCTGGGATTACAAGCGTGAGCCACCGTGCCCGGCCGTAAATAACTTTTACAACTCAAAAAATAATAATAAAAGAAAAATAGTTTGGGAATCTTACAAATATAAACAACATAAAAACAAAAGAACTCTTAGAACTCAACAATAAGAAGACAAATAACCCAATTAAAAATGAACAGAGGGAGAAAAACAAACAAACAAACAACAAGAAACAAAAAAACACACAAAAAAACAGAGGGCCGGGTGCAGTGTCTCACACCTGTAATCCCAGCACTTTGGGAGGCCGATGTGGGTGGATCACTTGAGGTCAGGAGTTTGAGATCAGCCTGGCTAACATGGCAAAACCCTGTCTCTACTAAAAATACAAAAATTAGCCAGGCGTGGTGGCCCATGCCTGTAATCCCAGCTACTCGGGAGGCTGAGGCAGGAGAAGCGCTTGAACCCAGGAAGCAGAGGTTGCGGTGAGCTGAGATTGTGTCAGTGCACTCCAGCCTGGGTGACAGAGCAAGATTCTGTCTTAAAAAAAAAGAAAAGAAAAAGAAAAAGCCGGGTGCAGTGGCTCACACCTGTAATCCCAGCACTTTGGGAGGTGGAGGTGGGCGGATTACGAAGTCAAGAGATTGACGAGACCATCATGGCCAACGTGGTGAAATCTCATCTCTACTAAGAATACAAAAATTAGCCAGGCATGCTGGTAGGTGCCCGTAGTCCCAGCTACTTGGGTGGCTGAGGCAGGAGAATCGCTTGAGCCTGGGAGGTGGAGGTTGCAGGGAGCTGAGATCACGCCACTGCACTCCAGCCTGGTGACAGAGCAAGACTCCATCTCAAAAAAAAAAAAAAAAAAAAAACAGAGAATATGAATGAATAGGTATTTGTCCAAAGAAGATAAACCTAAGCAGATGTTCAACATCATTAGCTCCTAGGAAAATGAAAAATAAAACCACAAAGAGATACCATTTCATGGGCATGGTGGCGGGCGCCTGTAGTCCCAGCTACTCGGGAGGCCGAGGCAGGAGAATGGCATGAACCCCGGGGGCGGAGCTTGCAGTAAGCAGAGATCGCGCCACTGCACTGCAGCCTGGGCAACACAGTGAGACTCTGTCTCAAAAAAAAAAAAAAAAAAGAGATACCATTTCACATCTATTGGTGTGGCTACAATGAAAAGGACAGACAAAAACCATTGTTGGTAGAGATGTGGAGAAGTTAGAACCCCCAAACATTGCTGGTGGCAGTGCAGCTGCTTTGGAAGGCAGTTTGGCAGTTTCTCAAAAAGTCAAACATGTAACCCAGCAATTCCTCTCCTAGGTATATACCTAAAAGGAATAAAAATAAAAACGCATGTCCAAATAAAAACTTGTACATGAATGTTTATAGCAGCATTACTCATAATTGTCAAAAGGTGGAAACAACCGAAATATCACTATGAATTGATAAACAAAATGCGCTATAGCAATACAGTGATACATTTGGCATTAAAGAAATGAAGTACAGATATATGCTACAATATGCATGAACCTTGAAAACATATGCTAAGTGAAGGAAGCCAAACCCCAAAGGCCACACGGTGTATTGCTCCACTGATGTGAAATGTCCAGAACAGGCAAATTCACCAAGACAGAAGGTAGTTATCCTGCAGGAGTATGGGGAGTGACTGCCTTTTTTTTTTTTTTTTGTGACGGAGTCTCGCTCTGTTGCCCAGGCTGGAGTGCAGTGGCACTATCTCGGCTCCCTGCAACTTCTGCCTCCCGGGTTCAAGCAATTCTCTGCCTCAGCCTCCCAAGTAGCTGGGATTACAGGTGCCCGCCACTGCGCACTTCTAATTTTTATATTTTGTATTTCACCATCTTGGCCAGGCTGGTCTTAAACTCCTGACCTCTTGATCCATCCGCCTTGGCCTCCCAAAGTGCTGGGATTACAGGCGTGAGCCACTGCGCCCGGCCTAGGAGTGACTGTTAATGGCTTTGAGGGTTTCTTTTTGGGATGATGAAAATGTTCTGAAATTGGACAGTGAGGATGACTGAACTGTGAACATAATAAAACCACTGTACACCTTAACTGGGTGAATTGTATGGTATGTAAATTAGATGGCAATAATGAGGTTAAAAAAAGTAAACTTTTAACATCAATGTCACCAGGGGTTCAAGTTCTGGCTTACACAGGATTCCTTTCCTGGAGAGCAGATAATATGCAAAGCCAGCAGTGATTTATTTTTACTCACAAATTCCTTACATATTTTTACTCACAAATTCCTTACATATCTAGTAGTCAGGTTCCTATTTTAAGCACGTAGCAAATACATTGTAACTCTTAATTCTGGAATGCAGTCTTTATGGTTTAGTGAGCCATCCAATCCACTTGTAGTCGTCGTCTGTGGCAAAATCTGGAATTTCATGGTACTGTTACTTTGATCGCTCAACATAGATTTATATTTTATATATATATATATTATATATTTTTTTTTCTGAGATGGAGCCTCGCTCTGTCGCCCAGGCTGGAGTGCAGTGGCGCGATCTCGGCTCACCGCAAGCTCCGCCTCCCGGGTTCACGCCATTCTCCTGCCTCAGCCTCCCGAGTAGCCGAGATTACAGGCGCCCGCCGCCACGTCCGGCTGATTTTTTGTATTTTTTAGTAAAGACGGGGTTTCACCGTGTTAGCCAGGATGGTCTCGATCTCCTGACCTCGTGATCCGCCCGCCTCGGCCTCCCAAAGTGCTGGGATTACCGGCGTGAGCCACCGCGCCCGGCCAAATATTTGTATTCTTGTGCACCTGAGGATGGTTTTCCCCCACTGACTCCAAACGTCTTCCTTGCATTTGCTGTGTACAATTCAGTGATTTGGGTCTCTCATCCGTTTATACTTTCAAATTTTACCAATACTTTTTGAACACACTTAAAAAAAAACCCAGGAAGTATCTCTCTAAAAGGCCAAGGTAAAATAAAATGAATGGGAGCTCTTGTGTTCGTGTTTTCTTCCAACTGGGCTTTCCTGGAGGAGGTGGAAGAGTGTGTAGCAGATGTTTCAGAAAATGAGCGCTCAATACGGTAGATCATGCTCCCGGGGTCAAGGAGACGTTTTCCGTTTTCTTTTCCCTCGCTTAGGCGGCGGGCGCGCACAGTCCAGTGGGAGCGATGAGGTGTTTCTAGGCTCCCAAGTCACAGAAAAGCAGCGACTGGCAACAACGGAGGCGCTGCGGACCGGCGGGCCGCGGGCCAGCGCCACCTTCTGGCGGGTCTTCCCCGGCGCGCGTCTGGGAGCCGTTCCTCCCCCTGCCAGCCTACCTGGCTCAGGCCCGTCGCGCCCGCAGCCCCAGCGCGGTCGCCGTGGCAACGCCCCGCCCTGCCGCCCGCCATCCCTTGCCCCTCCCCACGTCCGGCGCGGCTGCGCGGGACGGGGTGGGACGGAGGCGGGGAGAGGACGCAGGCGAGAGGAACTCGGCGACGCGGCGCCCGCGGCCTATTGGCTGCCACGTCCCGGCGCCAGAAGCCCCGCCTCCCTGACGGGGATCACGTGATCCCTTTCAAAGATGGCCGCCCTGTTGTTTTGATGAATAATACTTGGTGGGGCGAGGGGGAAAGAGTAGGGGTGGAGGGGTAGGAGGATTTACTCTTCCAGCCAGAGCTACGCGCATCCCATCCTCCCCCTCCCCCCTACCCGGGCTCCGGCGTGGAGGCGGGGCGTGGCCGGCCTGCTTTGGGAGGGGAGGGGCTTCCCTTACAGTGCTGGGCTCTGCCAGGACGGCTGTGGGGTCGCCTTACCTCGGGGTATCCACTCTGCAGTCGACCAGTTCCCGCCAGGGGCAAAGGGTAGGAAGGAGAGCAGGATCTGCTGTAGGAACGCAGCTACCGCGCCACTATCACGAAGACACAGCAGGCTCGTGGCACGAGACGAACTGGAGACCGCGCTGCCTAGCTGGGTAACCTGGGAAGCAGAGGGTAGTAAGTGGCGCCTTAAGATAACCCTGTAGCAGCAGCAGTGGCGGCCAAAGGAGGCTGCTCAGGGAACAAGCGACTGTAGTAGTCTCTGGGGCGACTGGAGTGACCGGAGCCAAGGCAGTTCAGTGCCTCTCGTGTTCTTATTTTTTAACCTCTGACTATGCAATTCTGAAACCTCCCCCATTCGGGGGACCAGACAGCCTGATAGACACCTTCCACTCTCCTTCCTCCCGCCGTGGTCTCGAGAACAGAAGGATCTCTCCTTAACGCCTTTCACCATTAAGAGGAAAGCGATGGAGGAGCTGAGCGCTGATGAGGTGAGGAGGTTGGGGGACACCTTGAGGGATTAGTTGGCAACTCGTTAGCGCTTTGGGCAGGGATGATATTGCGCCAGTGCTGTCTGGCCTTTGGGTTTGGAGAAGGAACGGAGATGATATTTTCCAAGAATAACGTGACTCCCCAATAGGGTCTCTGGTTTTATTCTCCTTTATTCTGTTGCCTTCTTTCTTCATTCTGAACTCCATTTGCTTCTCTCCGAGTGTCTTTTAGAGTCTGAACAAGAGGAGAGAGCATCTTGAGGTGTTTATTCTTTTCTGCAGGGTATGCAAACAAGAAGGGCTAGATTTACATCAAGTTAAAGTGTGTGTGTGTCTGTGTCTTCAGGAATTTAAAGAACAATTTTGGTTGGAATGAGAATGTATGGTGGGTGAATATTTTTAAAGAAAGCGTTTGAAATTCCAGATATGTGTGGTATTTCACTGTATAAGCTGATTAAACATATATTTTTGCTTGAGGAGTGGTTTACAGACAGATTCTTTGATATTTAAC
Source organism: Symphalangus syndactylus (assembly GCF_028878055.3). Taxonomy (NCBI): domain Eukaryota; kingdom Metazoa; phylum Chordata; class Mammalia; order Primates; family Hylobatidae; genus Symphalangus; species Symphalangus syndactylus. The sequence continues at coordinate 26,839,941 of NC_072444.2, read as the reverse complement.
AAAATATGTATCTTCTCCACAGTTTAGAGAATTCGAGTTATATTCTAGTGACTTAATAGACCACTAATGACTTCTGGCATTCTTCTATTACATTCTATCTTTTCCTACTTCTTGAATCTTTCAAACTTGTGTTTTGCTGTAGCAGAGACTGAACAGGAAGCAAGTGGAAGCAAATGACTTTCTAAACTCTCTCCTGTTCTCATTTCTTAAAGGAGTTATACAGATCTACTTCTTGATATTTTAAAGATTGTTTAATAAGTTAGGTTGTTGTAAAAAAAAACAAAACAAAACCAAAAAGCAGTGGCAATTAGGGTACAAGGAATTTCCTATGATTCTACTGCCTTTTCTCTTCCTTTTTACAAATTGGGGGCTTCCCTTTCAGGACCCCTGCTGGCCATACTCTCTTTAGCCTACCTCCACATTTCTTCCACTGGTTCATCATATAAACTTCCCTACAGTATTAGGAAAGCAGTCATCCATCAGGTTGATTGTACTACAAGGCTTCCATGCTCCAGTTTTAGCTACAGAGTACTTACTGTGTTTACTTAGGGACTGAACTTCTCCAGGGATAGGACATGCAAGTGGTGTGTTAAGGATCAGGTAGGAAAGGAAGCAAATGATTTTGTGGATTGTGATTCTTGGATATTTGGTTTGGAAAATCAGGATTGCCCATTCTGCGTTACTGACTTTGTTTTTTTCAAATACATCAGAAATGTAATCTTAAGTGAAGAGAATATTACACAGTTCCTTTCATTCGGTAGGAAATATCAAGAGATCTCCTTAGAATCGCTTTGTTTTATGTAGGTTTTTTTTTTTTTTTTTTTTTTTTTGAGATGGAGTCTTGCTCTGTCGCCCAGGCTGGAGTGCAGTGGCGCAATCTCGGCTCACTGCAAGCTCCGCTTCCCGGGTTCACGCCATTCTCCTGCCTCAGCCTCTCCGAGTAGCTGGGACTACAGGCGCCCGCCACCACGCCCGGCTAATTTTTTTTTTTTTGTATTTTTAGTAGAGACGGGGTTTCACCGTGGTCTCGATCTCCTGACCTCGTGATCCGCCCGCCTCGGCCTCCCAAAGTGCTGGGATTACAAGCGTGAGCCACCGCGCCCGGCCTTTTTTTTTTTTTTGAGATGGAGTCTCGCACTGTCACCCAGGCTAGAGTGCAGTGGCGTGACCTCGGCTTACTGCAAGCTCCGCCTCCCGGTTTCACGCCTTTCTCCTGCCTTAGCCTCCCGAGTAGCTGGGACTACAGGCGCCCGCCACCACGCCCGGCTATTTTTTGTATTTTTAGTAGAGATGGGGTTTCACCATGTTGGCCAGGATGGTCTCCATCTCTTACCCTCGTGATCTACCCACCTCGGCCTCCCAAAGTGCTGGGATTACAGGCGTGAGCCACCGCGCCCGGCCTGTTTTATGTGGTTTTTAAAAGTTTCTCTACCTCCTCCGTTTTTCATTAACGTTAATTCTAGTGAGTAATTTCTCTTAAGGCAGAGATACTGTTTTTGTTTTTGTTTTTGTTTTTGTTTTTTTGAGGTGGAGTCTCGCTTTGTCGCCCAGGCTGGAGTGCAGCGGCAACGTGGGCTCACTACAAGCTCCGCCTCCCGGGTTTACGCCATTCTCCTGCTTCAGACTCCGGAGTAGCTGGGACTACAAGCGCCCGCCACCACTCCTGGCTAGTTTTTTGTATTTTTTTTGTATTTTTAGTAGAGACGGGGTTTCACTGTGTTAGCCAGGATGGTCTTGATGTCTTGACCTTGTGATCTGCCTGCCTCGGCCTCGCAAAGTGCTGGGATTACAGGCGTGAGCCACCGTGCCCGGCCAGGGAGAGTTTTTTAGTAGTCCTTTACTCCCAGAAATTACTTTTTTTTTTTTTTTTTGATGATCTGTTAAAAGTCCTTGGTTTAGAGGCTTTTGCATACTTGAGTTTTCACCAAAAAATTCTTTTCAAACCAGTGAGGCATTACAGACCAGTCAAGATATTGTATAATCTAAAATGTGTCTCTTCACTTTCCTCGGTCCTTGAGGAAGGTGGAACTTTTTTTGTGACCATATGAGGAACACATGTAACCTTTGTGGAAGAAATAGAAGAAACTTTTTTCAAGGTCAACAGAATATTAAAATAAATGAAAAAAATTAAATTCACTAATACAGGATCAATGTAAAATTATCTTCAACAAATTAGTTGTCCGGAACACAAAGGGCGGGTTCAGTAACTGTTAATTTTACTCTCAGCAGAACCTAGAACAAATAATATTTGTTTGTTTTTAATTTTTAAACTTTTTATTTTTTTTTTGTAGAGATGGGGATCTTGCCATGTTTCCCAGGATGGTCTCAAACTCCTGACCTCAAGCGATCCTCCCACTTCAGCCTCCCACAGTGGGAGCCAGACAAATAGTTTTTCGGGAGAAATATCTTTGAAGTTTTTTTTTTTTTAATTCAATTAAAAATTTTTGAGGTTAGGTAAGCAATTCTCATGAGACATTTCCAAAGCTTTTGCCTTCGTATTGTTACTCTGTAGTTGGAAACTTGTGTCAGAGATGGTAGGTGATATTGATTTGATTACAAAATAATACACTTATATTATTGAAACCTCAAGCTTATATTTCAGGGTTAAAACAGGCAAGGCAGTGATCTTTTAATTTAGGAAATTAGGTAAGGTAGAGTTTCATATTTTAACAAAATGAAAATGTATGATTATACAGTCCGTGAAAAAGGGTGGTGTAACCAGACTGGTAGCTTTAGGAACTTTTACATTATGTGCACTTTTTGGTCCCTCTCATAGATCACCTAGAATTCTTGTGCTTTTTAAATTTTTTTGTGAGACAGAGTTTTGCTCTTGTTGCCCAGGCTGGAGTGCAATGGTACGATCTTGGCTCATTGCAACCTCTGCCTCCCGGATTCAAGCCATTTTCCTGCCTCAGCCTCCGAAGTAGCTGGGATTACAGGCATGCGCCACCACGCCTGGCTAATTTTGTATTTCTAGTAGAGAAGGGGTTTCTCCATGTTGGTCAGGCTAGTCTTGAACTCCTGACCTCAGATGATCCGCCCGCCTCGTCCTCCCAAAGTGCTGGGATTACAGGCATGAGCCACCGTGCCCAGTAGTCTTGTGCTTTTAATTAGAGTACTTTAACTTCATTGTTCTTTGTTATTTATTTATTGTATTACAGTGAGTTCATTGCCCTATAGTTCACTGCCTATAGGTTCATTGCAGAACCATGACTAAGTTCGTTCTCTTCAGGAACCTATATTCCAAGGCATCATTATTTACATTATATTAATTCTATAACCTACTCGTGTTGTTTTTCGTATCTCAGGGTGGTGCTGTGAGTAGGTGGTGTGTTTATTTTTGAGACGGGATCTGGCTCTATCGCCCAGTCTGGAATGCAGTGGCACGATCTTGGCAACCTCTGCCTCCTGGGCTCAAGTGATCCTCCCACCTCAGCCTCCCAAGCTGGGACTACAGGCTCATGCCACCACACCCGGCTAATTTTTGTATTTTTTTCTAAGACAGGGTTTCACCATGTTGCCCAGGCTGGTCTCAAACTCCTGGGCTCAAGTGATCCACCCGCCTTGGCCTCCCAAAGTGCTGAGATTACAGGCGTGAGCCACCATGCCCAGCCAAGTAGGTGTTTTAAACTGTTTTTCAACAGTGGTAATGAGATTGCATAAGTGGTTTTTCTCTCCTTACTCTTCTTTATGACCTAGTTCATCTGCAAGATGGTTGGCTGGGATTCAGGGTGTGGTCAAGATTTTAGAAAGTGTTGGCCGGGCGCAGTGACCCACGCCTGTAATCCCAGCACTTTGGGAGGCCAAGGCGGGCGGATCACTTGAGTTCGGGAGTTCGAGACCAGCCTGTCCAACATGGAGAAACCCTATCTCTACTAAAAATACAAAATTAGCTGGGCGTGGTGGCACATGCCTGTAATCCCAGCTACTCGGGAGGCAGGAGAATTGCTTGAACCTGGGAGGCGGAGGTTGCAGTGGGCCGAGATCATGCCATTGCACTCCAGCCTGGGCAACAAGGGTGAAACTCCGTCTCAAAAAAAAAAAAAAGATTTTAGGAAGTGTTTTAAGTATTCCTTCCCAAATGCAGAATATGTGACCTTGGACTTTTTAGCAGTGTTCTGTAAGTGGAAGAAAATTGACATTAAACAACAGCCTTAGGAGCCTGTTCTGTGCCAGGCACTTGATAGCTCTGTCTCATTAGAGAAAACATTATAATCAAGCAGGTACTATTTTCCTAATTTTACAAGTTAGGAAACTGGGATTTAGGTTAAGTAACTTGTCCGTAGCGACCTGGCTTAGAAGTGATGGGGTTGGAATTCAAAGCCAGTGCTCTTGACTCGAAAGTCCTTTTTATTCTACCGCTCAACAACTGACATAAATTCACCACAGCTTCTGTATCAATATCCTATGTAACACTGACCCACTCTGTTTTGATATACATAGTTTTTCTGTAGAAGTGCTGTTTTGCATGAATGCATTCATGATGTGATCAGGGCTTTTGGTACTGGTCCTCCCACTCCCAATTTTTTTTTTTTTAAATGCTTGTCGCGTTAAAAATCTGGGAGTTGGGGCCAGGCGCAGTGGCTCACGCCTGTAATCCAGCACTTTGAGAGGCCGAGGTGGGCAGATCATGAGGTCAGGAGATCGAGACTATCTTGGCTAACACGGTGAAACTCCGTCTCTACTAAAAATACAAAAATTTGCTGGGTGTGATGGTGTGCACCTGTAATCCCAGCTACTCGGGAGGCTGAAGTAGGAGAATTGCTTAAACTTAGGAGGCAGAGGTTGCAGTGAGCCGATATTGCGCCGCTGCACTCCAGCCTGGGAGGCAGAGCAAGACTCCATCAAAAAAAAAAAAAAAAAAAAAAACAAACACACACACACACACGCACAGAAAAACAAACAAAAAAGAAATTATAATTAAATTCGAGTAGAGGAGATAGCTAGGAATCCAACAGTTATAGAATAGTGCCAGGTGCTATGGTGGAGGTATGCACAACTCACTTAAGAAACATGAGAAGGGGCCCCTGGAGGGGCAGGGTCTTAGTGAAGACTTTCAAGAAAAAGTGATACTTATGCTGAGTAGCAGTTGCCCTGGGAACTGGCTCAAAATTGGGGAGCTCAAGAAACAGCACCAAGTAGTGTGACTGGAGAGGTGGGTTTTACCTCGGGTGTGTGGCAGGTACCTGATCTTGGAGGGCTGTCAGAAACATTTAGGAGTTTGAACTTTCTTTTTGTTGTTGTTTTTTGGGACAGAATCTTGCTCTGTTGCCCAGGCTGGAGTGAAGTGGCATGATCTTGGCTCACTGCAGCCTCTGCTTCCCGGGTTCAAGTGATTCTTCTGCCTCAGCCTCCCAAGTAGCTGGGATTACAGGTGCATGCCACCATGCCCTGCTGATTTTTTTTTTGTATTTTTAGTGAAGATGGGGTTTTACCATGTTGACTAGGCTGATTTTAAACTCCTGACCTCAAGTGATCCACCTGCCTCTGCCTGCCAAAGTGCTGGGATTACAGGCATGAGCCACTGCGCGCAGCTGAGTTTGAACTTTCTCTGTAAAATGCCTTTAGGGATTTTAAGAGATTAGAAAGATGGGTGGCAAGGTAGTAAAGGGTAGTTTGGGAGAAGGTGACTGCAGACTGCAAGACATATTAGGAGGCCCTTGTTGCTCTATAGGAGCGAGGCAGTGGAGTCCAAGGGAACTAAGGCATTGCATGTGGGAATGGAGGGGAGCAGACAGACACCAAAAATACCAAGGACTGTGGTTAACCCAGTTTTGATGATCAGTTAGTTGTGAAGGAGGGGAGGGGAGGAGAGATGGAGAAATGACACCTTGGTTTCCAGCTATGGAGAAGGATAGATAGGGGTTGAATAAGGAATTCCAGAGAAGCAGCAGATTTTGGAGAAAGCACATTTCTTTTTTTTTTTTCTTCTTTTGAGACAGGGTCTCCCTCTGTCGCCCAGGCTGGAGTGCAGTGGCGCAACCTCAGCTCACTGCAACCTCTGCCTCCCGGGTTCAAGTGATTCTCCTGCCTCAGCCTTCCAAGTAGCTGCCAGCCATGCCCAGCTAATTTTTGTATTTTTAGTAGAGACGGTGTTTCACCATATTGGCCAGGCTGGTCTCGAACTCCTGACCTCAGTGATCTGCCTGCCATGGTCTCCCAAAGTGCTGGGATTACAGGTGTGAGCTACTGCACCAGGCTCCAGCTAATTTTTTTTTTTTTTTTTTGAGACAGTCTTGCTGTCGCCCAGGCTGGAGTGCAGTGGCGCGATCTCGGCTCACTGCAGGCTCTGCCCCCCACGGTTCACGCCATTCTCCTGCCTCAGCCTCCCGAGTAGCTGGGACTACAGGCGCCCGCCACCTCGCCCGGCTAATTTTTTTGTATTTTTAGTAGAGATGAGGTTTCACTGTGTTAGCCAGGATGGTCTGGATCTCCTGACCTTGTGATCCGCCCACCTCGGCCTCCCAAAGTGCTGGGATTACAGGCGTGAGCCACCGCGCCCAGCCGGCTCCGGCTAATTTTTGTATATTTTGTAGAGACAGGGTCTTGCCATGTTGCCCAGGCTGGTCTCAAACTCCTGGGCTCAAGTGATCTGCCCACCTCAGCCTCCCAAAGTGCTGGGATTACAAGTTTAGTTTTGGACCACCAAAAAGATGAGTCCGCGTGTAGACCCAACTCTGGCCTTGCTGCTCTAACATCCCCACTTTTTTGTTGTTGTTGTTGTTTTTTGAGATGAAGTTTCGCTCATGTTGCCCAGGCTGGAGTGCAATGGTGCGATCTTAGCTCCCTGCAACCTCTGCCTCCCAGGTTGAAGTGACTCTCCTGCCTCAGCCTCTGGAGTAGCTGGGATTACAGGCGCCCGCCACTATGCCCGGCTAATTTTTTTGTGTTTTTAGTAGAGATGGGGTTTATCCATGTTGGCTTGGCCAGTCTCAAACTCTTAACCTTAGGTGATCCGCCCGCCTCGGCCTCCCAAAGTGCTGGGATTACCGGCATGAGCCACTGCACTCAGCCTGACATCCCCACTTCTTTGACCATTTCTTCCCTTGTAACAGGCATGAGGACCTGGGGTCCCTTTTTTCCTCAGTAGATAGTTGCTACTGCTCACTTTATAACCAGGGCTCTTTCTCAAGCCTGGGAGGACAGTGGGATGTAGCCTGCCAGGCCCTTTCCTCTCCTTTTGTTCCTTGTAGACAAGAGACAGATAATGATAATAAGGATGTTAGCTCTTGATATGTGCTACACACTTAACTTGCTTCACAAAGTTGGCATTCTTTTTTTTTTTTTTTTTTTCTTTTTTTGAGACGGAGTCTTGCTCTGTCGCCCAGGCTGGAGTGCAGTGGCGCAATCTCGGCTCACTGCAAGCTCCGCCTCCCGGGTTCGCGCCATTCTCCTGCCTCAGCCTCTCCGAGTAGCTGGGACTACAGGCGCCCGCCACCACGCCCGGCTAATTTTTTGTATTTTTAGTAGAGACGGGGTTTCACCATGGTCTCGATCTCCTGCCCTCGTGATCCGCCCGCCTCGGCCTCCCAGAGTGCTGGGATTACAAGCGTGAGCCACCGCGCCCGGCTTTTTTTTTTTTTTTTTTGAGACGGAGTCTCGCTCAGTCGCCCAGGCTGGAGTGCAGTGGTGCGATCTCAGCTCACTGCAAGCTCCGCCTCCCGGGTTCATGCCATTCTCCTGCCTCAGCCTCCCGAGTAGCTGGGACTACAGGTGCCCGCCACTATGCCCGGCTAATTTTTTTTGTATTTTTAGTAGAGACAGGGTTTCACCGTGTTAGCCAGGATGGTCTCGATCTCCTGACCTTGTGATCCGCCTGCCTCGGCCTTCCAAAGTGCTGGGATTACAGGCGTGAGCCACCATGCCCGGCCGAGGTTGGCATTCTTTTTTTCTTTTTTTTCTTTTTTTTTTAATTGTGTTTTTTTTTATTATTGAGGTTGGCATTCTTATCCCCTGTTTTACAGATAAGAAAATGGAGGCTAATAGAAATTGATTTATTGGAAGGCACACAACTAGTAAGTGGTAGAACCTGGATTCTAATCCAGAGTCTAACTCCAGAGTTTTCTATTGCTTTACTGCCTCTAAAACAAAATTAACCTCAGCCAACTGTAACCTTTTTGGCATTCTTTTTTTTTTTTTTTTTGAGATGGAGTTTCGCTTTCGTCACTCAGGCTTGAGTGCAATGGCGTGATCTCGGCTCACTGCAACCTCCACCTCCTGGGTTCAAGCGATTCTCCTGCCTCAGCCTCCCAAGTAGCTGGGAGTACAGGCTCCCGCTAGCATGCCCAGCTAATTTTTGTATTTTTAGTAGAGATGAGGTTTCTCCACGTTGGCCAGGCTGGTCTCAAACTTCTGACCTCAGGTGATCTCCCCTGCCTCGGCCTTCCAAAGTGCTGGGATTACAGGCGTGAGCCACTGTGCCCGGCCACATTTATAGCATCCTTACTGTCCCTTCTGAGATAGGAAGTAGAAGCCCCAGTGGACTTTCTTTTGTTTTTGTTTTTTTTTTTTTTTAAGACGGAGTCACGCTCTGTCCCCATGCTGGAGTGCAGTGGCACGATCTCTGCTCACTACAACCTCTGCCTCCTGAGTTCGAGTGATTCTTCTGCCTCAGCCTCCCGAGTAGCTGGGGTTACAGGCACATGCCACTACTGCCGGGCTAATTTTTGTATTTTTAGTAGAGGGGTTTCACCATGTTGGCCAGGCTGGTCTCGAACTCCTGACCTCAAATGATCCACCCACCTCAGCCTCCCAAAGTTGTGGGATTACAGGCATGATGCTGGAGTGCAGTGGCGCCATCTCGGCTCACTACAACCTCTGACCCCCGAGTTCAAGCGATTCTCCTGTGTCAGCCCCTCGAGCATCTGGGATTACAGGCGCCCGCCGCCAGGCCCAGCCCTCCAGTGGACTTTCATTCCCCATTTGTTATTGCTGAGAGTGGAGCTGATCAAATAGCCCCAAGCTCTTGTAGGGAAAGAAGGCAGAAAGACTTCTCTGTACAAAGTGCATTTTCTCACATGGCATTTGTAGTATCTAGTGGAAATGTCTTCCTGTAAACAGTTCATTCAACAGCGCTTACAATTTACTAGCTGCATCCCTGATAACAGACAAACGCTGCTGTATGGAGCTTCATCCTAGTGGGAGGAGATGGATAAAAAACAGACATGGCCGGGCGCGGTGGCTCACGCCTGTAATCCCAGCACTTTTGGAGGCCGAGGTGGGCGGATCACGAGGTCAGGGGATCGAGACGGTCCTGGCTAACACGGTGAAACCCCGTCTCTACTAAAAATACAAAAAATTAGCCGGGCATGGTTGCAGGCGCCTGTAGTCCCAGCTACTCGGGAGGCTGAGGCAGGAGAATGGCCTGACCCCGGGAAGCGGAGCTTGCAGTGAGCCGAGATTGCGCCACTGCACTCCAGCCTGGGCGACAGAGCAAGACTCCATCTCAAAAAAAAAAAAAACAAAAAACAAAACACGGACATGGCCGGCGCGGTGGCTCACGCCTGTAATCCCAACACTTTGGGATGCTGAGGCGGGTGGATCACGAGGTCAGGAGTTCGAGACCAGCCTGACCAGCATGGTGAAACCCTGTCTCTACTAAAAATACAAAAATTAGCCGGGCGTGGTGGTGCACGCCTGTAATCCTAGCAACTCAGGAGGCTGAGGCAGGAGAATAGCTTGGACCCAGGATGCAGGGGTTACAGTGAGCCGAGATTATACCACTGCACTCTAGCCTGGGTGACAGAGCGAGACTGTGTCTCAAAAACAAACAAACAAACAAACATGTTCACATAAGGTGTCATTTAATGAGAAGTGCTGTGAAGAGAAATACTTAGGGATGGAGTATTGTTACAGAGTATTTCTGTGGCCTAAAGGTACAGAGAACGATCAGATATGTGTAACGTGTGCACTTTTAGGAGGTGGTCTTGAGAAGAATTTCAGGGATGGCTGGGAGCTTACTAGGGGAAGAATGTTCCCAGGTAAAGGGAACAGCAGGTTCAGAAGGCCTTGAGGTAAACGCATTCTTGAGCTGTTCCAGGAATAGCAAGGAGGCCAACCATGGTTAGAGCCTGCTATGCAAGGGGCACAGTGGCAGGAAGTAAAGTCATTCATTTTTTTTTTTTTTTTAATTTTTTTGAGACAGAGTCTTACTCTGTCACTCAGGCTGGACTGCAGTGGCTCAATGTCAGCTCACTGCAACCTCCGCCTCCCAGGTTCAAGCAATTCTCCTGTTTCAGTCTCCCAAGTAGCTGGGATTACAGGCATGCACCACCATGCCCGGCTAATTTTGTATTCTTAGCACAATTGGAGTTTTACCATGTTGACCAGGCTGGTCTTGAACTCCTGACATCAGGTGATCCACCGGCCTCGGCCTCCCAAAGTGCAGGGATTACAGGTGTGAGCCACCGTGCCTGGCCAACTTTCAGTAAAAACTTACTGAGTTCTCATAACTGTTTTTCAGTCATTTCTGAGATGTACTCTCCTCCTCCTTGTTTTCATCACATTTTAGTATCTTTGAAATTGAGATGCTTCTTTTTTTTTTTTTTTGTAATGGAGTCTCACTCTTGTCACCCAGGCTGGAGTGCAGTGGCGAGATCTTGGCTCACTGCAAGCTCCGTCACCTGGGTTCACGCCATTTTCCTGCCTCAGCCTCCCGAGTAGCTGGGACTACAGGTGCCTACCACCACGCCTGGCTAATTTTTTTTGTATTTTTAGTAGAGACGAGGTTTCACCGTGTTAGCCAGGATGATCTTGATCTCCTGACCTCATGATCTGCCCACCTCGGCCTCCCAAAGTGCTGGGATTACAGGCGTGATCCAACGCCCCCGGCCAAGATGCTTCTTATAAATAGATGGTGTAATCACTGTTGGCCAGGTGGCAGTTGTGACATAGTTGTCATTTCCTGTTTAGGTGTGAACCTGGTTATACCTGTTCATGTAATCACCCCTTCAGTTGAGTGCTACAATGTTAAATTTAGTTGCCATTTTAAATGCCTTCCAAAAAATTACACTTAGATTCAGCAATAAAAGCAAGTGTTACTTTCTATGCAGAGAGGAATGGAAACAGGAGGTGGGGTGTCTATTTGCTGTCTCTAAAGAAAATGTTTGTTTTTGGGGGAGTGACCACAATTCCATGTTTCTTTTTTTTTTTTTTTTTTTTGAGACAGAGTCTTGCTCTGTTACTCAGGCTGGAGTGCAGTGGCAGGATCTCGGCTCACTGCAACCTCCACCTCCCAGGTTCAAGCGATTCTCCTGTCTCAGCCTCCCGAGTAGCTGGGAGTATAAGTGTATAGGTGCGTGCCACCATGCCCGGCTAATTTTTGTATTTTTAGCAGAGACGGGGTTTTACTCTTGTTGGCCAGGCTGATCTTCTACTCCTTACCTCAAGTGATCTGCTTGCCTTGGCCTCCCAAAGTGCTAGGATTACAGGTGTGAGCCACCGCGCCTGGCCCAATTCCATATTTAATTGCCAAACACCACCAAGTGAATTAGGGCAGCGGTCCCCAACCTTTTTGGCACCAGGGACTGGTTTCGTGAAGGACAGTTTTTCCATGGGCGGTGGTGTGGGGAGGGGAAGGGATGGTTTTGAGATGATTCAAGCACATTACATTTGTTGTGCTCCTTCCTTCCTTTCCCTCCCTCCCTTCCCGCCTCCCTCCCTTCCCTCCCTCCCTCCCTCCTTTCCCTCCCTCCCTCCCTCCCTCCCTCCCTCTGCCGCCTGCCCATCTCGCTCTGTCACCCAGGCCTAGAGTACAGTGGCGTGGCTTCAGCTCACTGTAACTCCACTGCCTGGGCTCAAGCGATCCTCCCACCTCAGCCTCCTGAGTACTTGGGACCATAGGCACACGCCATCATGCCCGGCTAATTTTTTGTATTTTTGATAGAGACAGAGTTTTACTATGTTGGCCAGGCTGTTCTTGAACTCCTGAGCTCAAGCAGTCCACCCACCTCAGCCTCCCAAAGTGCTGGGATTACAGGCATGAGATACCATGCCTGGCCTGTGCCCTTTATTTCTATTATTATTATATTGTAATGTAGAATGAAATAATTATACAACCCACCATAATGTAGAATCAGTGGGAGCCCTGACCTTGTTTTCCTGTAAATAGACCATCCATCTAGGGGTGATGGGAGAAAGTGACAGATCGTTAGGCATTAGATTCTCATAAGGAGGGTGCAACGTAGATCCCTCGCGTGCAGAGCTCAATGTAGGGGTCATGCTCCCATTGGAATCTAATGCCACTGCTGATCTTGCGGGAGGCGGAGCTCAGGTAGTAATGCGAATGATGGGGAGTGGCTGTAAATACAGATGGAGCTTCACTCCGTCACTCGCGTGCTTGCTTGGTACTGGTCTGTGGCCCAGGGGTTGGGGACCCCCACATTAGGGAGCTTCAGAGAGGCAGAAATCCATAAGTGTGTGAAGCCATGTCACATTTTGTAACTGAACATACAGTTAGGAGGATTGCATTTCACACTCAGGCAATGCAACCTTAGGTCAGAGACACTCCCACATTCCTCAGAGAGAAATTTCAAAGCTATGAGAGCCTGGTGTAACTGATGACAACTGTGTCCTTGTCTGTTGTTCAGGCATTTTGTTGTGGTTTAATGTGCCATATTTTGTTTTTCTTGGTGGTGAAAAATAATGGTACAGTTTATAATCTGACATATTTGATGAAATATGGTCTATGTCCAGCATTGTTCTAGACCATGAGGATACACCCATGGACAAAACAGACAGAAATCTCTGCCTCCTGGGCATTCTGGCTGCTGTGAAGAGAATAAATAAGGAGGAAAGAGCAAAAGCAGAGAGAAAGGCGGCCATCGAAGGAGTCCCAGTGAGAGATGATGTGGGGCCACCAACTGGGGTTAGTGGTTGAGAGGGGGAGAAAGGGTCAAACACTAGATGGTCAGATACATTTTGTGGGTAGAGTCAATAGGATTGGGTAGTGGGTTGCATGTGGGGTATGAAAGAGTGGAGCCGAAGGTGCCGGGATGAGTTGGTTTATCATCGAGTTGATTGTTGTAACAGAGAGACATGAAGTGGCAGCTGCTTAAGCCAGATAGATGTTTATTTCTCTCTAAATAGAAGTCTGGGTAGGAGGCCGGGGCTGGTATGGCAGCTCTGTGCTCATTAGGAGCCCAGGTGCCTTCTGTCTTGTACCTACTTTCCTACCATATGGCTTCCATCTTTTGGCCGTTGTATGTCTGCATTCTGGCCAGAGAGGGGAGGGGAGGTCATGTGCCCCTTCATGGCACAGCTTGAAAGTTGCACAGATCACTCCTGTTTACCTCTCACTGGCTGGAACCCAAGTCACATGGCCACAGCTACTTGCTGGGAAGGCTGAAAAATACAGTTTTTCTTGGGCAGCCATGTGTTCAGCTATACGTTCTCTCACATCAGAAGGGGAGAATGGTCTATGCCTTTCTTTCCAAACCCTTCTCCCAAGAGAGACAACCCTGGATCAACTTCAGAGTCCAGAATCCCTGGGTGATGTCCATTCCAGGAATCTTTAGTTTGAAACAAAGTTATCAGGGGCTCTGCTGTCCCCCATACAGTGGTGGAGAGGTTAGGATAATGGAAGTAGAAACTCCTATTTGGAAAAGGGAAGAATGGGTAGTAATACCCTGTGCTGGTCCATAGCCATTGTCAACTCCTGCCAGGCTGAGCTGTGAGCGCTTCCTGCCCGGGCCGTACTGTGAGGTTCTGACCTCGCCTTCCTGGCAACCTTGCTTCTGGTCTCTTGGAGGAGCTCCCTGGTGCCTGGCCCTCTGTAGCCTCTGACTTTATTCTCTGGAGAGTTTTTCTGTGTTTCTTTTCCTCTGGGGTCAGGTCTGAAGTGGACATTGGTGGCTATCCTCTTTGTAGGGCTAAACAGTTTCTCCAGCTTGCTTCCTGTTGGATATTGAAGGAGTAGGCTTTTTCAACCCTACTTAGCCCCAAATTACCAGACTCTGAAAACTTTGATTGTAGACCGCGGGCATTCCTTAGGCAGATCTATATTCCCTTTCATCTTTGCATGTGAATCTGCAAGCTTTGGCTTGAGTCTGTTTCATGCTTGCGGGACTTCTTAGCCAGTAAGCACCAAATTTTGTATTGTTCGACCAGTTCCCCTAGAATTACAGGCCATGTTGGCATGCAGGCTGTTTCCTAAGATTTCACGGGTTTTGCCAAATGTTTTATTGTGACCTACGAGGGTTACCATTCTTCCATCCTACAATATCTGTGCCCAGGCTGACCCCTAAGCCAGTGTTACATATTTGTATTCTGTTAAGGTTGATTACTTCCAGCTTCCAAATTCTGTGTATTAGTTAGGATATTGATTTGACTGCTGTGGCAGAGGTCAGAAATAATAATGGCTTGAACAAGATAGAAGTTGATTGTTTTCTATTTCAAGTGAAAATCTGGGTAGGTGGTTGAGAGCTGGCTTAGTAACTCCATGCCTGCTAGGGGGCCAGACTCATGCTGTTTTGTACACTGTCATCCTCTAGCTTATAGGGCAGGAGGGCTGCTCCAGCTTCTTTGAGGAAATCTGCATCCCAGTCCTTAGGAAGGGACTCAAGTGGGAGGAGAGGGCATCTTCTATCCCGTAAGAGCATGGTCAGAAAGCTTCATATATCATTTTTTTTTTCTTTTGAGATGGAATCTTGCTCTGTTGCCCAGGCTGGAGTGCAGTGGTGCGATCTTGGCTCACTGCAAGCTCCGCCTCCTGGGTTCACACCATTCTCCTGCCTCAGCCTCCTGAGTAGCTGGGACTACAGGTCCCCGCCACCATGCCCGGCTAATTTTTTGTATTTTTAGTAGAGATGGGGTTTCACTGTGTTAGCCAGGATGGTCTCAATCTCCTGGCCTCGTGATCCACCTACCTCGGCCTCCCAGAGCACTGGGATTACAGGCATGAGCCACTGTGCTCAGCCCATATGTCATTACTTATATCTCCTTGGCTAGAGCTTAGTCTCCTGGCCGCACTCAAATGCAAACATGTCTGAATGCATTTTATTTTATTTATTTTACTTTTTTAGAGACAAGGTCTTTTTTGTCACCCAGGCTAGAGTACAGTGCAGCCTCTAACTCCTGGGCTTAAGTGATCCTCCTGCCTTAGTCTCCTGAGTAACTGTGAGGTATGTGCCACAGTACCCAGCTAATTTTTAAATTTTTATTAGAGATGAGGGTCTCACTATGTTGCCCAGGCTGGTCTTGAACTCCTGACTTCAAACAATCCTCCTTCCTCGGCTTCCCAAGGCCCTGGGATTACAGGCATGGGCCATTGCATCCGGCCTGAATGCATTTTGGGAGGCAACTAGCTTTTCTATCACAGGGATACCAGGAATTTTGGCTTAAGCAGCTCAAAAAATGGAGTTGTCATTTACTGAGATGGGGAAAATTGAAAGAGAAGATTGGGAGGGAGACGCTGTCATCTGGTTTGAACATATTATGAATATGCTGCCTGTTCTTTATCCATGTGGAGATGTGAAGTAGGTTGTATAAGAGTTTGCAGTTCTTGGGGGGAGGTTGGGGTTAGGGATACTAATCTGGAAGTTGTCATTGTATTTAAAATCATGAGAATGGACAGATTTTACCTAGAGAGTGAGCATAAATGCGGAAGAGAAGAGGACTGAGCCTCCATCCATTCCAGCAATTAAAGGTTGGGAGATCAGGAGGCCTCAGAAAAGGAGACTGATAAGAAACAGCCACTGAGGTTGGAGGACAGTCTAGAGAGCATGGAATCCGGTGTCCAGGGGAAGAAAGTATTTCATGATGTGGGGAAATGCTCAACTGTGTCTAATGTTGATAAAATTAGAGGAGGACCAAGACTTGAGTATGGGATTTGGCGACATGGAGGCCCTTGGTTATCTTGACAAGACTGATTTCATTGCTGACTGGAGCAAGTTCAAGAGAGAATGGGAGGAGAGGGGAGGGAGCTCAGGAGTGAGGCGTAGGCTCCAGGGGTGCACTGGGAAGCCGTCTGTAGTTGGCGGAAGTCATGGGTTTTAGAAGTGACAAGAAAACATGTGGTGAGCATATCTTTTTCTGTTTTAACTTTTCCCATTCTCTGCTATAATCACTACTTTCTTTATTCATTCAACACTCTGCTTCTCTCTCTTTCCCCAAGGGAGGAAGTAAAGACATAGAGATATATTTGTATATCATTCTTAGCATGAGGTTTTGGGCCTGAAGAGTTCCAAATAATAAATTCTGAGACATAATATGGGGAACATTGGATCATATTATAGTTTTTAGAGCTTAAAAAAGTAGTTGAGTGGCAAATATTTAAGGGTAGGAGACTTGAATATTATTTAATTTGTTTGCTTAATTTCAACAAATATTTTGGGGCTTTGTGCCAGCTACTAAGGGTTGACTATGTGGAGATGCTGCTTGAATATGACGAAGACCTGGTCTTTACCTTCAGTGACCTCAGGCTCCAGCTGGGGACACAGGAACACAGCCAGCTAGACTTCAAGTGCTAAATAGACATTTCAGTAAAGGGGGTACAGTCGATGGGGCAGTTAATTCTGATGGGGAATGTAGGGAGGGGACTGGGAAGATTTGAATTAGTCTTTAAAGATGATTAGGATTTTGACATTTAGAACACTGTAGCCAGACGCAGTGATGCATGCCTGCAATCCCTGCTACTTGGGAGGCCAAGGCAGGAAGATCACTTGAGCCCAGGAGTTCAAGGGCAGCCTGGGCAATATCATAAGACCTTTTCTCTAAAAAAAAAAAAAAATTTTTTTTTAAATTAAAAAACAGTGTTGGCTGGGCCTAGTGGCTCATGCCTGTAACCCCAGCAATTTGGGAGGCCAAGTTGGGCAGATCACTTGGGTCCAGGAGTTTGAGACCAACTTGGGCAACATAGGGAGACCCCATGTGTCCAAAAAAAAAATACAAAAATTAGCCAGGTGTGGTGGCATGGTGGCATGCACCTGTGGTCCCAGCTACTCGGGAGGCTGAGGTGGGAGAATCGCTTGAGTCTGGCAGGTCCAGGGTGTGGTGAGCTGTGATCCGTGTCACTGCACCCCAGTCTGGGTGAGAGAGCAAAAGACCCTGTCTCAAAAAAAAAAAAAAAAAAAAGTTAGAAAAACAAGTCTGTGGTGAAGAGAAATGTTTCTTTTTTTTTTTTTTTTTTTTTGAGACGGAGTCTCGCTCTGTCGCCCAGGCTGGAGTGCAGTGGCACGATCTCGGCTCACTGCAAGCTCCGCCTCCCGGGTTCACGCCATTCTCCTGCCTCAGCCTCTCCGAGTAGCTGGGACTACAGGCGCCCGCCACCACGCCCGGCTAATTTTTTGTATTTTTAGTAGAGACAGGGTTTCACCGTGGTCTCGATCTCCTGACCTCGTGATCCGCCTGCCTCGGCCTCCCAAAGTGCTGGGATTACAAGCGTGAGCCACCGCGCCCGGCCGAGAAATGTTTCATTTACTTCTTACCCTGGGCAAACTCTGTTACATTCATTCTTTTGAAATTGATGATAGAAATATGAGAACATTGGAAAAAAACTGAAGATGGCAAATATGGGATATTGGTAGCTGCTTGCTGATCTGAAAGGCTGTTTTTTTTTTTTTTTTTTTGAGACAGAGTCTGTCACCCATGCTGGGTTGCAGTGGCGCTCTTGGCTCACTGCAACCTCCACTTCTGGGGTTCAAGCAATTCTCCTGCCTCAGCCTCCCGAGTAGCTGGGATTACAAGCATGCACCACCATACTTGGCTAATTTTCGTATGTTTAGTAGAGACAAGGTTTTGCCATGTTGGTCAGGCTGGTCTTGAACTCCGTACCTCAGGTGATTGGCCTGTCTTGGCCTCCCAAAGTGTTGGGATTACAGGCATGAGCCACTGTGCCTGGCCTGATGTGAAAGGTTTTGAGATATATCAGGCGTAGCCAAATGTGTGACCCCAAGCTCTCCAAAACCACTAAGGGTCTGTAGCAGCTGAAGGAGTAGGTGATAGGGAGAAGTTGGAGGAACAGGAAAGGGGTTTCATTAAAATCACTTCTCTCCTAACATTAACCACACTGCATTGAATTATTTATTCACTTGGTGTAGCTCCTACTGGGATATAAACTCCTGGCTATTCTTGTTTACTGCTTTTTATCCAAGTCCTAGCACAGGGCTTGGCACAGAGTGGCTCAAAACAAATACTTGTTCAATGCGTGAATGAATACAGTGATACAACATGTCTTTTCAGGACTCCTATTCTTTTTTTTTTTTTTTTTTTTTTTTTTTTTAATAGAGATGGAGTTTCACTATGTTGCCCAGGCTGGTTTCCAACTCCTGGCCTCAAGCCATCTTCCCTCCTCGGCCTCCCAAAGTGTTGAGATTATAGGTGTGAGCCACCACAACCAGCCTGCCTCCCAATTCTTGTGTTGCAATAGTTTATTTGTTTGCTTCATTAAGTTGTGTTAATTAGGTTAAGGTAGGCACTTGATGAAAAAAGCCTTATTATCAGAATTCTAATTCAGAGTCAGACATACCTGCAGGCTTTTTTGGTTGTTTGCTTTTTGTTTTGAGACAGGACTTGCTCTATGGCCCAGGCTGGAGTGTAGTAGCATTATCATAGCTCACTGCAGCCTCAAACTCCTGGGCTCAAATGATCTTCCCGCCTCAGCCTCCTGAATAGCTGGGACTACAGGCATGCCACTGTTCCTGGCTCTTACCTGGATTTTATTTGGACCAACAAACTGGATGATTCTCGGGAAAGTACTTAATCTTTCTGAGCCTCAGTTTCCTCACTTATAAAATGGGCGTATGGAATACCATCTCATAGCACCATTCTTTAGATTAATTGGAGTGATATGAAGTGTGCATGGTGTAGTGACCTGGCCGAGTGGATTCTTGGGACAAGTTAGTTCTCAAAGTAAGATTGAATTGTGTATAATTGGAGTTTCAGTTGGTGTCCATATAACATCTAGCACATCTTTTGCATATAATCATGCCAACAGCATAAATAGTGGTATCTTACTAGTTAAGATAGCAAATAGACCATGGCTTATGTGAAAGGTTGGGTTGGAATCCTCTCCCCCGACCCATTACTTCCAAAAATCTCTTCTGACCCAGGAGCCATCTTTTGTATTGAGCCACACTGCTACCACTTTTTCTAAAACGTGGAGTGATTGGTGGCCTGAATGTACTAAGAGGGTGAAGGTGGAGTGAAGAGCTTTGAAAGGGAGAGAAGAGTGTGCAGAAAGGGGACCCGAGGAGTCCCAGGAGAAACATTCTGCATATCAGGACTAAAGAATACAGCCTGAGGTGACACACTTTACTCCCATCAGATGACTTATTTTTGTCTTCTGAAAGAATTGTACCCCTTCTAGCACGGGGGGACATCTCTGAATTGAATGTCATTGTATTAACTACTCACCAGCTGCTAAATCTTTGGCATCTTGTCCAGTTCTTTGGCAGCAATATCAAGATTGGGAAAAGAGGTATCTTTTGGGTCCTAGATTGAGAAGTGACTTTACCTTTCTAAATAAACATGACACGTTCAATGGACATTGCTTCTTTGTTCCCTGTCAGTGCTTGGTATAAATTCTAGATGTCTAATAGTGTCATTTTTTTTTTTTTTTTTTTTGAGACAGGGTCTTGCTCTGTCACCCAGGCTGGAGTGTAATGGTGCCATCTTGGCTCACTGCAACCTCCACCTCCTGGGTTCAAGCAATCCTCTCACCTCAGCCTCCTGAGTAGCTGTTACTATAGGTGCATGCCACCATACCTGGCTGATTTTTTAATTTTTTTTTTTTTTTTGTAGAGACAGGGTCTCACTATGTTGCCCAGGCTGGTCTTGAACTCCTGGGCTCAAATGATCCTCCAGCCTTGGCCTCCCAAAATGCTGGGATTATAGGCATGAGCCACTGCACCCGGCCCATGGTGATTTAATTAGTTAGATTTTCTGACTAGATGAGGTAGCACACTGCTTTAATGGACCTTTTTGGAAATTGAACTTCTAAAATGTCCGAGTAGATCATATTGAGCACCCATCGTGCCAGGCACTCCTCAGGAATCATGTCTGTGATCATGGTCTTTTGTTAGACCTGTGTCTATACTTGTCACCAGGGCCAGCTTCACAGGCATGTGACTGCAGGCAGAGGTGCCCCACGCTTGGTTTAATGCTCTGCTGTTGCTGTCTTGAAATTCTTAATACATTTGAACCAGGTAGCCTGCATTTTCATTTGTCATGGGGCCCCGAACATTCTGTAGCTGGTCTTGGTTGTCATTGACTTTTTCTGTGTGGGTGGATATATGCCTGGGTAGATGTCGTAGTTCATTTGGACTATTATAACAAAATGCCATAAAGTGGGTGACTTGTACACAGCAGCAATTTGTTATTCACCGTTCTGCATTCTGAAGGCTGAGAAGTTCCAAGATCAAGGTGCTAAGAGATTCAGTGTCTTGAGAGCCAACTTCTTGGTTCATAGATACCTGTTTTCTCACTGTGTCCTCACTTGGAGGAAGGAGCAAAGGAGCCCCTGGGCTTTCTTTTATAAGGGCATTAATCCGCAGGTCATCAGGGGTTCCGACCTCAGGACCTCATCACATCCCAAAGGCCCCATCTCCTAATTTCATCAGCCACCCTCCCACCTCAGCCTCCCGAGTAACTGGGACCACAGGTGTTTACAACTGTGCATGGCTTTTATTTATTTATTTTGAGTCAGAGTCTCTCTCTGTTGCCCAGGCTGGAGTGCAGTGGCGCAATCTCGGCTCACTGCAAGCTCCACCTCCCAGGTTTACGCCATTCTCCTGCCTCAGCCTCCTGAGTAGCTGGGACTACAGGCATGCACCACCATGCCTGACTAATTTTTTGTATTTTTAGTAGAGACGGGGTTTCACTGTGTTAGCCAGGATGGTCTTGTTTTTTTTGTTTTTTTTTTTTTTTGAGACAGAGTCTTGCTTTGTCGCCCAGGCTGGAGTGCAGTGGCGCAATCTCGGCTCACTGCAAGCTCCGCCTCCCGGGTTCATGCCATTCTCCTGCCTCAGCCTCTCCGAGTAGCTGGGACTACAGGCGCCCGCCACCACACCCGGCTAATTTTTTGTATTTTTAGTAGAGACGGGGTTTCACCGTGGTCTCGATCTCCTGCCCTCGTGATCCGCCCGCCTCGGCCTCCCAAAGTGCTGGGATTACAAGCGTGAGCCACCGCGCCCGGCAACCAGGATGGTCTTGATCTCCTGACCTCATGATCCGCCCGCCTCGGCCTCCCAAAGTGCTGGGATTACAGGCGTGAGCCACTGCGCCTGGCCTATTTATTTATTTTTTATTTAATTTTTTTGAGATGGAATTTTGCTCATCGCCCAGGCTGGAGTGCAATGGCACAATCAAGTTCTGGGGTACATGTGCTGGATGTGTAGGTCTGTTACATAGGTAAGTGTGTGCCGTGGTGATTTGCTGCACCTATCAACCCATCACTTAGTAACTGAGTCCGGCATGCATTAGCTGTTTTTCTTAATGCTCTCCCTACCCGCTGCATGGCTGATTTTGAAAACTTTTTTTTTTTTTTTGAGACAAGGTCTTGCTGTGTCACCCAGGCTAGAGTGCAGGAGCGCAGTGGCATGATCACGGCTCACTTGCAGCCTCGACCTTTCGGGTTCAAGCAATCCTCCCACCTCAGCCTTCTAAGTATCTGTTACCACAGGTGATACCACCATGCCTGGCTAATTCTTTTATTATTTGTAGACGAGGCCTCGCTATGTTGCCCAGGCTGGTCTTGAATTCCTGGGTTCAAGTGATCCTCCTGCCTTGGCCTCCCAAAGTGCTGGGATTACAAGTGTGAGCCACCATGTCTGGCTGATATTGAATCTTTAGATAACTCATTTTTCTTCATCAAATCTTTTTTTGTTGTTGGGGTAGTAATTAGAAATATTAGATTTAAAAAAAAGACAAGATTTTTGACACATAAGCATTTATTTCCATATTCTTTTTTTAATTTTTATTTTTGTAAGCTATTTTATTTCTTCCATGATGATTTAGAGGGACTATCTTCAAACCAATACAAATATTTTGTAAGTAATATCTGGCCGTTTTTTAACCAATTGAGTAATTTGTTGCACAGTAAGCCACCTCACATCTTTCAGCAAGAAATACATTAAATTTGGATAGTAAAGACATTGCATAATGAATTAGGACACAATTAAAATTTGCTTTAAATAGTTCTTTGGGCAAGGGGACACCACACTTCTACTCAATGAAGAGAAACATTTTGACAGTTCAGAGGTCTTTTATTGTTTTAACACCTCTTATGCCATGAATTCGTAGGTAATAGGTTCCAACAGTTCAGGCTTCCTCCCATTGGTTCTCACACAGTGTGCTTCTCTGGTACCTTTCTCTTTGGCTTTCTTCTTTTTCTGATCGTTTTCCTTCATGAGTTTTAGGAAATGATGCTGGCTCTCAGAGCGCTTAATGTGCTCAATATGCGTATTAATTCTCTTGGCAAGACTGTTGCCATTGTTCATTTACTACAATGCCAGCAGGATGCTGGGAAACATTGTAGACTCTTCCAGTCTCGCCATGGTAACACTTGTGGGGCATTTTTTTTGGAACAGTACCCATTCCCTTGGTGTGTGTAATATTTCCTTTCTCTTTTTTTTTGAGATGGAGTTTTGCTCTTGTTGCCCAGGCTGGAGTGCAGTGGCGTAATCTTGGCTCACCGCAACCTCCACCTCCCGGGTTCAAGCGATTCTCCTGCCTCAGCCTCCCAAGTAGCTGGGATTATAGGCATGCACCACCACGCCTAGCTAATTTTTGTATTTTTAGTAGAGATAGGGTTTCTCCATGTTGGTCAGGCTGGGCTCGAACTCCAGACCTCAGGTGATCCACCTGCCTCGGCCTCCCAGAGTGCTGGGATTACAGGCGTGAGCCACCGCACCTGGTGTGTTTTTACTTTGAACAGATGTCCTTGTGCCAAAAGGTTTGGTGATTTCTAGTTTAGGGAAACATGAATAAAGCATCTTTTGGCTTGAAATGTTATGATTAGAATGGGTTGTGAGTGGGAGAGTTTTAATGAATGCCAATTGGAAAAAATGCTTGTGAAAGTGTCTCGTAGGCCACCTTTTCATCATTTTTTCTTTTCTTTTCTTTTTTTCCTTCTTTTTCTTTTCTTTCCTTTCTTTATTCTGAGATAGGATCTCACTCTGTTTCCCAGGCTGGAGTGCACTGGCAGCATCATGGCTTACTGTAGCCTCGAACTCCTGGGCTCAGGTGATCCTCCTGTCTTAGCCTCCTGAGTAGTTAGGACTACAGGCATGTGCTACCACACCCAGCTAATTTAAAAAATTTTTTGTAGCAATGGGCTCTCGTTATGTTGCCCAAGCTGGTTTCTAACTCCTGACCTTAAGCCTTCCTCCACCACACCCGGCCAACATGGGGCAAAAGTTACTAGAATCAGTTTTATGGAATAGTGTTAGAAGTAGTGGATGCTGGCCAGGCGCAGTGGCTCATGCCTGTAATCCCAGCACTTTGGGAGATCAAGGTGGGCCGATCACTTGAGGTCAGGAGTTTGAAACCAGCTTGGTCAACATGGTGAAACCCTGTCTTTACTAAAAATACAAAAATTAGCCGGGTGTGGTAGCACGTGCCTGTAGTCCCAGCTACTTCGGAGGCTGAGGCAGGAGAATCACTTGAAGCTGGGGACGGAGGTTGCAGTGAGCTGAGATTGCACCACTGCATTCCAGCCTGGATGACAGAGTAAGACTCTCTCAAAAAAACAAAACAAAACAAAACCAGAAGTAGAAGTAGTGGATGCTTAGTCGTCTAAGTTCATCGCGTCTGCTGAACCAAGTAGGATCAAAGATGAGAATGGAGACCATACCATCCACTTCTATCTCCTGGGATGTTTTTGGTTATAAAGGGCATAAAGTTTCTGCAGCAAGAAACCTTCTTTAAATAACAGAATGCAGTTAAAATTATTCTACGTTCAGCATGTGTCTCTGCCATGTAATGTTTGGCAGTTTTAGGCTTTTGATCTTTTTGGTTTCTTTTGCTCCTAATTTCACAATTAGATGACACGTGAGATGCTTTTTAGTGCTTTTGTACATACTCATATTATTTAGATAAAGCAGAACCCTACACAAAGGGGAAACAGTGTCTGAGCCTAAGAGGAAGATTAAAAGAGCACAGAGATGGAGAAAACTACCAGGCTGAAATTATTTTTGTAAAAAAGACTATTTACTGTGTGTCAAGTAAACACTTTTCATTTGTTCAGCAAATATTTACCGAGTGCTCTCTGGGAGTTAGGTACTGTTACAGTTGCTGGGAATACAGCAGTGAATAAACTAGACCAAATCCCTGCTCTCTTGGAGCTTGTATTGTACTGGGTGGGGATAGACTATAAGCTGATAAATACATACTAATTCAAGTTGTTTGTTATATTACCTTTATTTCTGATGACCGTTTTATAAGATAAGAAATATTTTGTCACCTTCTTACAAATGGGGAAATCGAGGCTCAGAGAGATAACCCAGCTGGAAACAGGTGCAGCTGGGATCCTGGCCAGCGCTAGCTACGCAATTGCTCATTGTGTAGAGAGCTTGGGAAGATGGGGCCTGGGGTAGCACTGCCCTCACCCATTGCACATGGTCTGGTCTCTGTTTCACTTTCAGGTGGACTGCTTCGTTCATTTATTCATGAGACAAGGCCTCACTTTGCCACCCAGGCTGGAGTGCAGTGGCACATTCATGGCTCATTGCAGCCTCAGCCTCCCCAGCCCAGCTCAGCCTCCTGAGTAGCTGGGACTGCAGGCATGTGCCACCACACCTGGCTCATTTTTGTATTTTTTTTTGCAGAGATGGGGTTTTGCCACATTGGTCTTGAATTCCTGGGCTCTGATGATTGGCCCGCCTCAGCCTTCCAGAATGCTGGGATTATAGGTGTGAGCCACCACGCCTGGCCCCTTATTATTCTAATTTGAAGTAATAATATTTTAAGTATCATGGGTGACTCAAGAAAACACTTTAATTAGGCAGTTTTATGCCTTTGGTCCTTAGTTCTCACCAGCTGGCAGAATGGGGTTAGGCATATTTAACGTTCTTCATGTTATCAATTAGATGCAAAAAACATAATTAACAATTTTTGTTACAGTTTGTAGAATTCCTTGTATTTTAAAAAAGGTATAATTACTGCCTGGCTTTGGAGAATTAGAGGGTCACAACCTTTTTTTTCTCCCTGAGAAAATACCATTTACAGTCTTTTCTTTTTTTTTTTGAGACAGAGTCTCTGTTGCCCAGGTTGGAGTGCAGTGGCATGATCATGACTCACTGCAGTCCCAAACTACTGCGCTCAAGCTGTTCTCCTGCCTTAGCCTCCTGAGTAGGCACACACCACCATGCCAGGCTAATTTTTTAATTTTTTATAGAGATGGAGTCTTGCTGTGTTCCCCAGGCTGGTCTCAAAATGCTGAGTTCAAGCAGTCCTCTCTGGGGAGGTTGAGGCTGCAGTGAGTTGAAATCATGCTACTGTACTCCGGCCTGGGTGACAGAACAAGACCCTGTCTCACCAAAAAAAAAAAAAAAAAAAAAAAAAAAAAGAAAAGAAAAATGTGTATTTTGCTAGTAATTACTAGAGGTTGACCTTTGTTAAGTATTTTGTGCTTTATTTTTGAGATATTTAC
The DNA here is from genome assembly GCF_028878055.3 of Symphalangus syndactylus. NCBI lineage: Eukaryota > Metazoa > Chordata > Mammalia > Primates > Hylobatidae > Symphalangus > Symphalangus syndactylus. The sequence goes on along the minus strand of NC_072444.2, from coordinate 26,814,356 downwards.
TCACCTGGGAAAGTTCTCATGGAGGAGGAAGGTGACTTGCCTTGCCTGCATTCCGGTGGCAGGGAAGCAAGCGTGGGAGGCAGTGGAGGGTATGTAGGTAAAGAGAGGTTAGAGGAGAAGGAGCACCTGGACTGTCGGATGTGGAGTGACCTCAGGTCATGTCCACACAAGGACTCTTATGAGAGTGAAAGGGACTCTGTTACAATTAAAGTGGGAGTGCCAGGAGTACCCTAGGCTGAGGCCAGGAGCCGACATGGATGATCCCCTTCTAGAGGTGACGTGTTTGAGCTGTAGCGGAGTGCTTGGGTAAAAGCACTAGATGCTTTAGGGTTTTGATTTGGGAGTAAGTCCTGGACATAGTCATGATATTCTTTGGAGAAGAAATGTGGTTGATCAATCAAGCTTTTTATAACTGTTGGGTAAACATTTTTTGAGTTGGGTAAGTAACCTGGAAAGTGAAGCAGAAAATGACTGGAAAAATGAGATTGCAGGGTGACCATGCCATTCTACCCCCGTCTCTTTCCACTCTGTCATATTCATCCTATAACATTTCTCAATTGCTTGGAAGCCTTGGTACTTTACTTGTTAGTGCAGACTTAGGGAAGCTGGGCTCACTGAGCTGTTAGGTTTATATGTGTTAAAACTTGTGCTGGAGAAAGTGCACAGGAGCCAGGCAGTGGGGCATGGGGTGCTGGGTGGTGGGCCATGGTTACTAGAAGCTGGGTAGGGGGCATGGGGTACAGAGCTGGAGGAGTGGTGTGCACTGGGAGCCAGGCAGCGGGGAATCTGGAATCACAGTGACCACAGTCAGTGCTGCATCCTGAGCCCACCAGCTGCCGCCTGCAGGTGGTGCAAGGGTGCCTGGCACCTGGAGAAGCACTTCAGCAGCTGATGTGACACTGCCCTGAGCCTTCTGGGAGGCACTGAGAAATGCTGGCTGTGATTTTGACATCTGCATCACCTCAGGGCAGAAGACAGCAATGCCGACCCCCTGGACAGTATTGGATGCCACTGACCAGATGTGGCTCCCAATAGTGATGACTTGGTGCACCTCATGGAGTAAGGGTCTGACTGGCCTCAGTAAAGCAGAAGCTGTTGTCAAGAACTATGAGGGCCAGATAAAGATCTGGATGCCGGCCGGGCGCGGTAGCTCGTGCCTGTAATCCCAGCACTTTGGGAGGCCGAGGCGGGCGGATCACGGATCACCTGGCCAACATGGTGAAACCGCCTCTCTACTAAAATGCAAAAAATTAGCCAGGTGTGGTGCCGGGCACCTGTAGTCCCAGCTACTTGGGAGGCTGAGGCAGGAGAATGGCGTGAACACGGGAGGTGGAGCTTGTGGTGAGCTGAGATTGCGCCACCGCACTCCAGCCTGGGGAACAGAGCGAGACTCCGTCTTAAAAACAACAGCAACAACAAAAAGATCTGGATGCCTTTGATGGAGCTGAACATTTATTACACAGCAACAGCAGCAAGGGTTGCTGGTGGGCAGACTTCACTGTAGGGCACCTACTCTTCTGTAAGAGTCTGAAGGACACTATTGTCAGAGCTCTGCCCTTTTGGAATGAAGAAATAATTCCCCATATCCAGGAGGGGAAACAGGTGTTGGTTGAGGCCCCTGGCAGCAGCTTTTCTGGCACAGTCGAGCCTTCGGAGGCTCTCCCGGAAGGGGCCATCATGGAGCTGAGCCTGCCCGCTGGTATTCCCATTGTCTATGAATTGAACAGGAGGAACTTGAAGCCCATGGAGCTCATGCAGTTCCCAGGAGATGAAGAGGCTGTGCATAAAGCCATGGAAGCATGGCTGCTTAGGGCAAGGCCGAGGCATGAAGGGCAGCAGCCGATCCCTATCCTGACAACACCCTCCCGGTCTGCCCCATTCCTCTATGCTTCTCACCTCCACGTGTCACAGTGACACAGCTGTAGGCGTCCGAAGTTGTTGAGCGGATCTGGAGGCTCCCATTTTAATTTTAGGCATTTTTGTCTCCACTCCTTTCACACAATCAGAATGGCACCTCTGGGGCATAGATCTTCAGCCCAAGCCAAGGAAAGGCTCCTTTTACCCAGGAGAGCTGAGGGGTGGCAACTCTGGGGTCTTTGCTAGTGCTTTGTTTACTTGTTTACTAAGACCCTGCTTGAGTAGGGGATGTGGAGGAACCATGCTAAGGCATGACCAATGAGGAGAAGCAAGAGAGCCTGTTTGTATTCCTGGGAGCCAGTCCCGTTCTATTCAGTCGTCAGGTCCCTGTGTGTGTGTGGAGGGGGTTGGAAAAGGTTGGGGGTAGATGAATGTAACCTACATGGTGATTTAAAACAAGCAACTACAGTCATGCATCACTTAATGACAGGGATACGTTCTGAGAAATGCATCATTATGTGAACACTATAGGGTGTAGTTACACAAACTTAGATGGCATAGCCTATTCCACACATAGGCTCTATAGTATAACTCCTTGGATACTTATGATATAGCCTAGGTATTGCTTCTGGGCTACAAACCTGTACAGCATGTGACTATACTGAATCCTGTAGGCAGTTGTACCGTAACAGAGTTTTTGTGTATCTAAACATAGACAAGTCACAGTAAAAATATGGTATTATAATCTTACCGGACCACCGTGGTATATGTGGTCTGTCATTGACTGAAATGTTGTTATGCAGCCCATGACTGTATTTTCTCTCTGACCTCCCTAGGAGAGCTGGTTCCAGAAGGTTCGGATGAGTCCTGAATGTTTATGTATGGCATTTTCCTTTACTAAAACAAAACAAAATACAAACCTTTCTGGGGTTCTAGTAGCCATTGAAGTACTCCTACATGTGGTCATCAGAAAATAAGCCATTCCTGAAGCACCTTGACTTCTAAGGGTAGAGATTCATTTTGCTGTGTATTTTAGAATCCCTAGTGAGCTAGTGAGATTCTGGACAATTTTTTTTTTTGGAGCCCGTCTCACTCTGTTGCCTAGGCTAGAGTGCAGTGGCGCAATTGTAGCTCACTAGGCTCAAGTGATCCTCCTGCCTCAGCCTCCTGAGTAGCTACGACTATAAGCACAGGCCACCATGCCCAGTTAATTTTTAAAATTTTTTTGTGGAGAAGGCATCTTACTATGCTGCTCAAGCTGGTCTTGAGCTCCTGGCCTCAAGTGATCCTCCCACCTTGGCTTCCCAAAATCCTAGGATTACAGGTGTAAGCCACCACACCTGGCCCTGGACAAGAGTTTGTTTCCACCTTCTGTTTCTGTTTTTATTTTTACCTCAGAAGACAATAAGATATAAATGAGATGCATAAATGAAGCATACTGCAAACCTATGGCATACTTACTTGTAGAATTTATAGTACTGGAATCCACCCTTTAATAACAAGGTGTAAAAGGGAGATATCAGAAGAGAGGAACAGACAACTGTAATTGCACAATTTCTGTAATTGTGCAAAACAAGTTGGTTTTTTTTTTTTTTTTTGGTGAGACAGTCTCTGTCACCCAGGCTGGGGTGCTAGTGGCATGATTTTGGCCCACTACAACCTCCGCTTCCTGGGTTTAAGCAATTCTCCTGCCTCAGCCTCCCAAGTAGCTGGGATTACAGGTGTGCGCCACCACGCCCAGCTAATCTTTTATCTTTTTATTAGAGATGGGGTTTCACCATCTTGACCAGACTAGTCTGGAACTCCTGGCCCTAGGTAATCTGCCTGCTTCCCAAAGTGCTGGGATTACAGGGGTGAGCCACCACACTTGGCCCTGAGCAAGTTTTTATGGAGGATTGAGTGAAGGGCATTGCCTGGGAGAGTCATCTTTTAAGATTTTTTGGGGTAAGGGATCTCCTTGAAAATCTTGAGGGAATTGAAGGTCCTCCTGGCCTTCATGGGTCCCAGGATTTGGACGCCTGCCCCAGGTACTCTCAACTCTACCCAGAAATCAAGCCGCACCAGCAAAGCTGATGCTGCTCAAGCTGGTCTTGAGCTCCTGGCCTCAAGTGATCCTCCCACCTTGGATCTCTTCATTTGGGCTACTCTCAAACTTTTTCCTTTGAATCTTGTTTTGCCATTAAGCATCTGCTGAGTTGAGGAGTGTTGTCAGTTACTTACTGTGTTGCTGTACGTGTGTAGTGTGTGCTGATCTCACTCCTGGCTTTATGTTCTTTTTTCTTTTCTTTTTTTTTTTTTTTTTTGAGACGAGATCTCGCTCTGTTGCTAGGCTGGAGTGCAGTGGCGTGATCTCGGCTCACTGCAACCTCCGCCTCCTGGGTTAAAGCTTTTCTTCTGCCTCAGCTTCCTGAGTATCTGGGATTTCCTTATCTCTTTGAGTTAAACTCGTTAATTTAATTAAGTTAAATTGAAAATACACTTGATGTGTGTTTTTTTGTTTGTTTCTTTTGAGGTGGAGTCTTGCTCTGTTGCCCAGGCTGGAGTGCCATGACACGATCCTGGCTCACTGCAACCTTCACCTCCTGAGTTTAAGGGATTTTTCTTCCTCAGCCTCCTGAGTAGCTGGGATTATAGGCATGAGCCACCATACCCAGCTAATTTTTGTATTTTTAGTAGAGATGAGGTTTTGCCATTTTGGCGAGGATGGTCTCGAACTCCTGACCTCAGGTGAGCTGCCCACCTCGGGCTCCCAAAGTGTTGGGACTGCAGGCGTAAGCCACCACACCAGCCTTCTTAATGTATTTTTTGTTAATCACTTTAAATCTTTCATAGAACAAGAAAATAATGATAGTGAGGCCAGGTGCAGTGGGTCATGCCTGTAATCCCAGCATTTTGGGTGGCTGAGGCAAGTGGATCACCTGAGGTCTGGAGTTCAAGACCAGCCTGACCAACATGGCGAAACCCCATCTTTACTAAAAATACAAAATTAGCTGGGTGTGGTGGCACATGCCTGTAATCCCAGCGACTCGGGAGGCTGAGGCAGGAGAATGGCTTGTACCTGGGAGGCGGAGGTTGCAGTGATCCGAGATCGCGCCATTGCACTCCAGCCTGGGCAACAAGAGCGAAACTCCGTCTCAAAAAAAAAAAAGAAAGAAAGAAAGAAAATAGTGATGGCGAATAAAACGGGTATTGGGGCTGGGCATAGTTTGGGAGGCCAAGGCAGGGGCATCACCTGAGGTCAGGAATTCGAGACCAGCCTGGCCAACATGGTGAAACCCTGTCTCTAATAAAAATACAAAAATTAGCTGGGTGTGGTGGCGCATGCCTGTGGTCCCAGCCACTGGGGAGGCTGAGGCAGGAGGATCGCTTGAACCCAGGAGGCGGAGGTTGCAGTGAGCTGAAACCGTGCCTCTGCACTCCAGCCTGGGTGACAGAGAGTGAGACTCTGTCTCAATAAAACAGAAACAAAACAGATGTCGGCAACCTGTAGGACATTTTTGGTTGGGTATTCTTCCAGGTACCTCATACTCAGTAATCTAATCATAACCCATCTTCTTACAATCTCCTTCTGTATTCTCAATTTTAGGGTATTTTACCATTCATTTAGGTATCTAGGCCTGAAATCCAGATTCTTCGTCTTCCTCACTTTTCACTTCCAAATAACAGCCAAGTTCCATTGGGGACACACGTCAAGTATCTCTGGAGCTGTCCCTTTCCTATGCCCATTGCCCAGGCTTGCTTGTGGCCTGCCTCCATTCATTCTCCACACAGTAGCTAGAGTGATTTGTTTTAAAAGGTACATCTGGGCTGGGCGAGGTGGCTAATGCCTGTAATTCCAGCACTTTGGGAGGCCAGGTCAGGCGGATCACTTGAGGTCGTCAGGAGTTTGAAACCAGCGTGGCCAACATGGTGAAACCCCGTCTCTACTAAAAATACAAAAATTAACTGGGTGTGGTGGCGGGTGCCTGTAATCCCAGCTACCCAGGAGGCTGAGGTGGGAGAATCGCTTGAACCAGGGAGGTAGAGGTTGCAGTGAGCCGAGACCATGCCATTGCACTCCAGCCTGGGCAACAAAAATGAAACTGTCTCAATGAAAAAAAAGAAAAAAGAAAAAAAAGAAAAGTACATCTGACCTGGTTATTCCCCTGCTTAAATCCTTCAAAGGATTTCTTCCTTGCCTTCATGAACAAGTTCAGTGTCTTAGGATGGTATTCACAGCTCGTCATGAGCTTGTTGCAGCTTGTCTTTCTTGTCTGTGCCCCACCATGTCCATACACACTCATTCTTAACAACTGCTCAGCATTCCCTAAACAGTGTGTGTGCTCACAAAGCCTCCCAACCTCTCCTTTGTTCCTTGTCTGCCTAACCCCTACCTGTCCTGAAAAAGAAACTCAAGTCAAGTAATAAGCACATAGCATTTGTATGTGGCTCGATTTTCAAAATTGCTCTCTGGGGTGATTCAGTTATTACATGAATATACAGTTAGTGTAAATGAATTTGAATCCTGAAAACCTAATAAGATAGTGAAAAAAAGGTGATACTCTATGCACAAGCAAACTGCTGATTGCATCTCCGGGGAATTGAAGTATTTCTATGCATACATGCAGTAAGTAACAGAACATCTTATTGAGCTTAAGCCAAAAATGGGATTTATTTTAAGGATACAGGAGTCTTCTTTCTGAACCTAGGGATAGAAAGATAGCTGGGTCACAGGAAGAGACTGGAATCAAGAATCCAGATGCTGCCAGGGCTTCCTGTGTCTGCATCATCATTACCCTTCATTTCCAATCTCTATCACCTCGTCTCTTTCTCACTTCCTTTTCCTCTCTCAACAGCCCTGGCTAGTCCATCTCTGTGCCTACTGTGCGCTGCTGTACATGGCTAGAGAAAAAAACAAAAGCCGTATTGGTGGGTCTAACTTTTCCCTCAACTTTCTATTCTGGATTTTTTTTTTTTTTTTTTTTTTTTTTTTTTTTTGAGACGGAGTCTCGCTCTGTCGCCCAGGCTGGAGTGCAGTGGCACGATCTCGGCTCACTGCAAGCTCCACCTTCCGGGTTCACGCCATTCTCCTGCCTCAGCCTCTCCGAGTAGCTGGGACTACAGGCGCCCGCCACCGCGCCCGGCTAATTTTTTGTATTTTTAGTAGAGACGGGGTTTCACCGTGGTCTCGATCTCCTGACCTCGTGATCCGCCCGCCTCGGCCTCCCAAAGTGCTGGGATTACAAGCGTGAGCCACCGCGCCCGGCCTTTTTTTTTTTTTTTTTTTTTTTAAAGTAGAGTCTCACTATGTCGCCCAGGCTGGAGTGCAATGGCGCAATCTCTGCTCACTGCCACCTCCACCAGGCAATTCTCCTGCCTCAGCCTCCTGAGTAGCTGGGATTACAGGTGCCCGCTGCCATGCCCAGCTAATTTTTGTATTTTTAATAGAGGTGAGGTTTCACCTTGTTGACCAGACTGGTCTTGAACTCCTGATCTCAAGTGATCCGCCTGGCCTCCCAAAGTGCTGGGATTAAAGGTGTGAGCCACTGCGCCTGGCCCTAAAAATTTTTAAATCTGCAGAAAATTTAAATGACTCACCTAGATTCATCAGTTTATTTTTTGTCACATTCGCTTTCTCTGTCTGTATATAAGTGTGTGTGTATACATCTATACACCCACGCATACTTGTTGGTTTTGGCTGAGCTATTTGAAAGTATGGAGAACTACTAAAGCAGATGGGAACTAGGAGGAAGGAAGGGAAGGCTTCATTGAGAAGGTAACATTTGAGCAAAGATCCAGGTCAGGGAGCAGGACACAGAGCAGTTAAGGGGCAAGGGGAGGAGAGGAGCGTGTGGGGGAGGAAGGCGCAGCTCCACAGTAAGCAACCACCAGCGCCCAGCTGTGTGTTGAAGGAAGAGGAGACTGCTGTACTTCACTGTATTGTCCACATATTCACCACCCCTGTCTGGGGAAGGTTCTATTTCCCCACCTTGCTGGGGGTAGTTTCGGCCCTGTGACTGTTTTGGCCAATTAAATGTGAACACAATTGAATGTGTCACCGCCGGGCCAGTGTGGAGTTTGCCCTGCCTCTTGCCCTTTGCCTGGGCGATTGCTAGTGTTCCCATTAGAGGCTACTCTTTCACCCTGGGTTTTGGAGTGAAGACGTTATGGAGCAGGGCTACACTTTCAACTGAATGTTTTCCCACGGTAGATGTAGTGGGAAATAATAATGGTTTTCATTCTTTTCATCAGAAATTCTGTGAAAGAAGAAAGATGAGGAAAAATGGAAATTTACTGTGTCGTTGCCATTTGCATTTATGTATAATTTGCACTAATAATAATGTTCATTATAATGTAAATCTACATCCTTTTAAAAAATAAATGGAATCACTATGTGTACCCTTTTGCAACCGGCTTCCAATTCAATTTTTTTAAAAAATGGAAAATACACATAACATAAAAATATACCTCATTTTAAAAGCAGTAGACATCGAAGTGAATATAACATATATCATTGTCCCCCTCCCTCCTTCCCTCCTTCCCTCCCTCCCTCCTTCCCTCCCTCTCTCCCTTTCTACCTCCCTCCCTCCCTCCTTTCCTACCTTCCTTCCCTTTTGTTTCTATTTAGAGGCAGGGTCTCACTCTGACACCCAGGCTGGAGTGCAGTGGTACAATCATAGCTCACTTCAGCCTTGACCTCCTGCCTCAGTCTCCCTAGTAGCTGGCACTACACATTGTGTGTGTCACCATGCCCAGCTAATTTTTTATTTTTTGTGGGATTGTGGGGGGGGGGGGGGGGGGGTCTTGCCATGTTCCCCAGGCTGGTTTTGAACTTGTGAGCTCAAGTGATTCCCCTGCCTTGGCCTCCCAGAGTGCTGAGATTACAGGTGTGAGCCACCACATCTGACCATGTAATTTTTTTTTTTTTTAAGGAAACTGACAAATTTTAGATCACAAGAGCTGTGATGTTCGGACGTAAATGCATTTTTTGGAGAAACATTGTTGGGCTTAGATTAGGCCTACTGTGAAATTGTCATAGCATTTAATACGTTTTAAACATGGCCAGCTGTGAAAAAAGAAAATAAAACCAATAATAATACTAGGAGTTATTGGCCAGGCGGGTGGCTCATGCTTGTAATCCCAGCACTTTGGGAGGCTGAGGCAGGTAGATCACCTGAAGTCAGAAGTTCGAGACCAGCCTGACCAACAAGGTGAAACCTCATCTCTACTAAAAATACAAAAATTAGCCAGGCGTTTTGGCAGGCACCTGTAGTCCCAGCTACTCGGGAGGCTGAGACAGGAGAATGGCATGAACCTGGGAGGCAGACGTTGCAGTGAGCCAAGATCACGCCACCGCACTCCAACCTGGGCAACAGAGCAAGACTCCGTCTCAAAAAAAAACCAAAACAGAACTAGGAGTTATCTTCATCTTTACAAGGAGACTACCCCAAAGAGAAAGTATTTGCAATTATTTTTCTTTATATTGGAATTCACTTTTTTTTGAAGTAGAAAAGTAACACACTTTTGTAGAATGACTGTTTATTAAACTTATAACAATGTTTTATGGGTGTTTTTCCCCACAAACTGCTAAAAATAAGAGGAACAGTTTGGCCCATCCTGTCTTAGCTTTTGCCTGAAATCACAATGGCCTTCACTGTTTTGAATCTATTTTTAGTTCATCAGGAACGTGAGGGTAGGAAGTGCTGCATCATATAACAAATTAGGAGAAAGCCCTGTTTTAATGTCGTTTGTGAAATAAGAACTGAGACAAGAAAAACTCTAGGAATGAGATTTCATGATTAGTATGTTTGGCTTTGAGTTGTGGTTTAGGACACAAATTGAGGAATTGGAAGTCCTTTATACTTTTTTTTTTCTCTGTGAGATAGAGGAAAACAAAATTCTCTTAAAAAGGACTTTTGTTTAACTTAAAGGAGTTTATGCCAGTCCTCTGGGCTTAATGATGAAAAAGTCAAGTAAACAATGAGAAAAATGTTTAATCATATTTTGGTGTGTTGTAACTATTTTTTGGTGTGTATCTCATATGTTCTGTTTGTGATAAAAAGTGAGGTTGCATCTCTTAGTACTCAAATTAATTTTATACACTTTTTTTTTTTTGAGACCTGGCTCTCACCAGGTTACACAGACTGGAGTTTATGGCTCTCTGCAGCCTTGACCTTCCCAGACTCAGGTGATCCTCCCACCTGTTTTTTGTTGTTGTTGTTGTTGTTGAGATGGAGTCTAACTCTGTGGGCCAGGCTGGAGTGCAATGGCGTGATCTCAGCTCACTGCAAGCTCCGCCTCCTGCGTTCACGCCATTCTCCTGCCTCAGCCTCCTGAATAGCTTGGACTACAGGTGGCCACCACCATGCCTGGCTAATTTTTTTGTATTTTTAGTAGAGACAGGGTTTCACCATGTTAACCAGGATGGTCTTGATCTCCTGACCTCGTGATCCACCCACCTCAGCCTCCCAAAGTGCTGGGATTACAGGGGTGAGCCACCCTGCCCGGCTAGGTTTTTTTTTTTTTTTTTTTTTTAAGATGGAGTCTTGCTCTGTTGCCCAGGTTGGAGTGCAGTGGCACAATCTTGGCTCACTGCAACCTCCGCCTCCTGGGTTCAAGTGATTCTCCTGCCTCAGCCTCCCAAGTACCTGGGATTACAGGCGCCTACCACCACACCTGGCTAATTTTTGTATTTTTAGTAGAGATGGGTTTTCAGTATGCTGGCCAGGCTGGTCTCAAACTTCTGACCTGAAGTGATCCCACCTACCTTGGCCTCCCAAAATGCTGGGATTACAAGCATGAGCCACTGCACCTGGCACAGTTTTCTTTCTTTCTTTTTTTTTTTTTTTTGAGCGGGAGTCTCGCTCTGTCGCCCAGGCTGGAGTGCAGTGGCACGATCTCGGCTCACTGTGACCTCCTCCTCCCGGGTTGAAGTGATTCGCCTGCCTCAGCCTCCTGAGTAGCTGGGATTACGGGCGCATGCCACGACACCTGGCTAATTTTTGGTATTTTTAGTAGAGATGGGGTTTCACCATGTTAGTCGGGCTGGTCTCGAACTCCTGACCTCAGGCCATCTGTCTGTCTTGGCCTCCCAAAGTGCTGGGATTACAGGCGTGAGCCACTGTGTCCGGCCAGTTTTTGTATTTTTAGTAGAGCCGGTGTTTCTCCATGTTGCCCAGGCTGGAGGTAAACCTTTATACCTGTGATTGCACAAAGCCATTCTCTTGTGAGTCCCCTATCCAGATATTCCCAGGGTCTCAGGTTGCTAAACCAGTTCAAAGCTGCCACCAAGGTAGAAGGCAGTCAGAGCACTGAAGGGCGTCATCCTCTACTGAGAGCCCTGCTGTGGGCAGCCCAGAACACTGCCCCCTGCATGGCTCTTCCTAAATTTTCCAGCAGATCTTTAAGATGGGGCAAAATGCATTCTCCCAATCTTCTACCCCTTCTGTCATGTATAGACCTGCCTCTGTCTCTTAACTCTTTCTTCCTGCTTAATAGTCTGCAACATGCTTCACAAAGTCTTGATTCTTCAACCTTTTTTGAAACCTTAGAATCCTTTCTTTCTTCAACCGCGTATTACAGTGAGTCAGAACATTTATTCTCTGTTTATATCACTGAGTAGAACATCCGAATTTAACATCTTGGGCTGAACTTGGCATTGAGGTTTAAGGTGACTTCATATTTTTTCCAACAATAGTAGGTATGCTCTTCCAATGATAATGATAATGTCAACTAATAAATTAGTCAATTTTATGTTCAGTGCATTTTTCTAGTATTTCTCATTTATTCATCAGATATTTAGAGAGCACCTACCATGTGTCAGACACTGTTCTAGGCACTGGTGCATCAGAAGTCCTTGCTTTTAAGAAACTTCAAGTAGGGGGTTGGTAACTAAGCAATACACAAATAAATATATCACACATGTCATAGGGCAGATCAGAGCCACGGAGAAAAAATAAGTAGGGAAAGGGACAGGGTGGTGGTTTTCTCACAACCCTATAAGGAAGATACTGGTTTTTTTCTTATTTTTTGGAGACGGAGTCTGACTTCATCACCCACGCTGGAGTGCAGTGGTGCGATACCGGCTCACTGCAACCTCCGCCTCCCAGGTTCAAGCGATTCCCCTGCCTCAGCCTCCCAGGTAGCTGGGATTACAGGCATGTGCCACCATGCCTGGCTGATCTTTGTATTTTTAGTAGAGACAGGGTTTTGCCATGTTGGCCAGGCTGGTCTCGAACTCCTGACCTGAAATGATCCAACGCCTCAGACTCCCCTCGGCCGATGATTTCATCCCCGTTGTACAGATGTACAGTGTACAGATGTCCATTGTGCAGAAACTGAAGCACAGAGCTGTTAAGTGACTTATCTGGATAGGCTCCAGATAAGTAAAGTAGTCAAGTAATAAAGGTTGAATTTGAATTAGAAATCAAGCATGAACTCCTAAATTTAGCTGTCTGTAAGATAATGAAACTTGGCGCAGCACAGTGGCTCACACTTGTAATCCCAGCACTTTGGGGGGCCAAGGTGGGAGGATTGTTTGAGCCCAGGAATTTGAGACCAGCCTGGGCAACATGGTGAGATGCCATGTCTACAAAAAATTTAAAATTAGGTGGGTGTGGTGGTGCATGCCTGTAGTCCCAGCTACTTGGGAGGCTGAGACAGCAGAATCACGTGAACCTGGGAGGGGGAGGTTGCAGTGAGCCAAGATGGTGCCATTGTACTCCATCCTGGGCGACAAGAGCGAAACTCCGTCTCAGAAAAAAAAAAAAAAATACATTCTATACAGAAGACTATATTTAACATATAAACTATGAAGAAGAATAAGATGAATACCCGTGAACTGATTACTCATAGTTGTAAGTATACAACCCAGTGAGTTTTCATAAAGTGGACATACCTGTGACACTAGTATCCAGTTAAAATTAAAAAAACAAAAAACACCATTACCAGATCCCTAGATTCTCACTCTTGCCTCTCCCGAGCTTCTTCCTGCCCCTTTCCCACCAAGGATAACCATTATCCAAACTAATGGTATAGTTTAGTTTTTCTTATTTTCAAATTTTATAGAAATGGAATCATCCACTCTGTTTTTTTTACATCTGGCTTCTTTTGCTCAGGGGACATGGGTAAATCTGTTAGGAAGCTTTTGGAGATGACCTGCTGTTAGCAGGAGTTCAACAAATACATTTTGAATGAATGGATTAATTTCTCTCTTTCAATAAGGTGTTGCTCTTTAATTATATGTTAAAAGGAAGAAGAGGCAGGTTGTATTTTTATTGAATCAAGTAAAAAAAGAAAACCTGATTATTTTGCTCCTACAAGCGATGGTTAAATTTGTGTCTTAGTGTAACTTTTGTTTCTCATTGTTTTAGTGAATTAAATTGGCTATTCATTAATTTATTTTGGAGATGGAGTCTCCCTCTGTTGCCCGGGCTAGAGTGCAGTGGCGCCATCTCAGCTCACCGCAATTGCCCTCTGTCTCCCGAGTTCAAGTGATTCTCCTGCCTCAGTAGCTGGGATTACAGGCGCGCACCACCACACCTGGCTAATTTTTGTATTTTTAGTAGAGACAGGATTTCACCATGTTGGTCAGGCTGTTCTCGAACTCCTGACCTTGTGATCCTCCTGCCTCAGCCTCCCAGAGTGCTGGGATTACAGGCGCGAGCCACCACACCCGGCCAATTGGCTATTTATTTTTAAATCTTACCTATTTTAAGTGACAAAGTTAGGTCATTTTATTAAAATAACAAGCTTTAGTGTGTTACAAGCATAGGCTGGGCAGGGTGCTTCATGCCCATAATCCTAGTATTCTGGGAGGCCAAGGTGGTAGGATCACTTGGGGCCAGGAGGTTGAGACCAGCCTGGGCAACATAGTGAGACCTCGTCTCTGTCAAAAATAAAAAAAAAATTAATTAGCTGGGCATGGTGGTGCGCACCTGTAGTCTTAGATACTTAGGAGGCCGAGGTGGGAAGATTACTTGAGCCTGGGAGTTCAAGGCTGCAGTGAGCTATGATTGAAATACTGCACTCCAGCTTGGGTGACAGAGAGAGACTCTCTCTAAAATAAAGTGTAATATGCTTACTGTAAATTCACCATATCAGCCAAGGAGGTGTAATAAACAGAGATGGTAAGGGAACTAACATACAGTATATATGTATTTATGTTTGTATGTATGTATGTATTTATGTATGTGTGAATTAGTGGTGGGGTGTCACTGCTTTGCTCAGGCTGGTCTTGAACTCCTAGGCTCAAGCGATTCCCCCCACCTCACCCTCCCAAGTAGCTGAGACTATAGGCAGGCACCACTGAACCTGGCCAAGATACAGTTGTTAAAAACTCAAGTGGTAGAGCTTGTAAGAATACTGGTAGAGCGAGTTATTCTCTCAGAAGAGTACTTTTGCTCAAGGCATATTTAGTTGTTAAGCTCTGGTGTGGTTATGAATAATGTCATTCTCTGGCAGAATTGTGTTTCTGCTGTTTAGTTATAGAATGCCCTTTTCCCCTTATGTTGTAGATTCGACGGAGGCGCCTTGCACGACTTGCTGGTGGACAGACCTCTCAGCCAACCACCCCACTCACCTCTCCCCAGAGGGAGAACCCTCCGGGGCCTCCCATAGCGGCATCAGCCCCAGGACCCTCTCAGAGTCTTGGTCTCAATGTCCACAACATGACCCCAGCTACCTCCCCAATAGGTGCATCAGGTAAGCCCAAGCTTCATACCTGGGACTCTTTTGTAATTCTTCTTAGCTTTTTGTTAAGCTGATGGTTGTGATGTTTCCAGAACAGATTAAAATGAAGCAGACATCAGCTCTTTAAAATCCTCCAAGCAGTAGTTTAAATATCATTGCAATGTGTTGTGTTATCGCCATTTTTTTTATTGCAATCTGTTAAACCAATTGCTTTTCTTTCCATAACTTCCATCTTTTTTTTTTTTTTCAAACAGGTTTAGGTATTATCTCTGATGACAAGATGATTAAGACTGAATTTGGTTCTGCTGATGTTATGAATTTGGTTGATGGTTTTAACATAAAATAATCTGAAAATGCAAGATTAAAATAATGGTCAAAATGAACACCTCTAATTGCAGATTTCCTCGTCTTCATTCTACATTGGCACAGTACTTTTTCTTTAACTTTTCAGAGGATAAAACTACCTGATAGGATGTTTTAGAACTATCTCATTAAAAAGTAAAAGTTTATTTCTTTATAATAAATGAGCTGATGCTTGATATCCAGGACTGTCTTTGTTGGGAAATGATGATATTTCTCATACTGTGTATTTGAAAATATCTCTCTTTTGTCTGTGAACTTTTCTATCAAATATAGTATTATTGTCATATAATAATAATTACTATTAGGATTCTAGTTGCGTAAAGGGGGTGCAAAGAGGCCTGCATTGATCATAATATCATCTAATAATTTGATAGTCAGCCTTCTAAATCATCTGTCTTCTTGTGTCAATTAAAAGTATCTGCAGAGTTTTTGTTGCTGTACTTCTCGTTAGGTATCAATATAGACTATAGATATATATAAACATTATACCTAATGTGGTTCAACCAAAACATCTATTAGTAATAAAGAAGGTCCTTGACTATAATGTTTCCTCTGTATGTCTCTGAGAAGCTCTGATGGTCTTCTGGTAGGATTGACGGGTTCAGGATTCCAAATGTGATTTTCCTTGGACACAGTACTGACAACAGTGTTCTTTGCCTTACCCTGGTCAGGCCATACCTGGAATGCTGGAATCTGTCCTGGAGTGAACCTCTCTCACTTTGTCTTACTTGCTTATTTAAACCAGGATCTTGGTTAAATCCCATTCCCCACCTATTCTGTCTCATGCACTGGAATAAGGCTATAGAAAAACTCAGAACCATTTGAAACCATTTGAACTAATTGAAAACTTTTGAAATGTCTGTCTCATTTCGAATTCATGATTACATGGCTGGGTGTGGTGGCTCATGCCTGTAATCCCAGCACTTTGGGAAGCCAAGGTGGGTGGATCAGTTGACGTCAGGAGTTCGAGATCAGCCTAGCCAACATGGTGAAAGCCCGTCTCACAAAAAAATACAAAAAGCCAGGCGTGGTGCTACCTGCCTGTAATTCCAACTACAAGGGAGGCTGAGGCATGAGAATTGCTTAAACCCGGGAGGTGGAGGTTGCAATGAACCAAGATCGTGCCACTGCACTCCAGCCTGGTGATGGAGTGAGACTCTGTCTCAAAAACAACAACAACAACAACAACAACAACAAAAAATCAAATTCAGGATCACAAACTCAGGTAGACCCTTGATACTGGCAGGCCGTTGCACCATGCTTCCCAGTTCACTCACTTTGCTGATCTGTTTCATACCTTCTCCAGTGTGCAGTACCTCATTCTCCATGCTCACTCTCTCAGCTGGTGGCCTGGCTTCCCATTTCTTTCTTTCTTTCTTTTTTTTTTTTTTTGGAGATGAGTTCTCACTGTGTTGCCCAGGCTGGAGTGTGGTGGCTGTTCATAGGCGTGATCCTAGTGCACTACAACTTAAAACTCCTAGGCTCAAATGATCCGTCTGCTTCAGTCTCCCATGTAGCTGGGACTATAGGCATGTGCCACCACACCTAACTCTGGCTTCAT
Source organism: Symphalangus syndactylus (assembly GCF_028878055.3). Lineage (NCBI taxonomy): Eukaryota > Metazoa > Chordata > Mammalia > Primates > Hylobatidae > Symphalangus > Symphalangus syndactylus. Next base: position 26,797,906 of record NC_072444.2, on the reverse strand, counting down.
ATTTCATTGAGAAAACAGATGCAGGCAGAACCTAGGCAGGGAACCTCCATCAGCCTCAGTCATCACATCCATCTGCCTACCTGTATGTGTGCCTGGTTCTTGTTATGCACAAATTGTCCCTGCTCCTAATGAAGCCTGGACCCTAGATCCCATCTCCCCTCAGTTACTCAGCCTTCACTCCAGCACTTCCTTTCTCTCTCTTGCTTCATCAGATTTTCCATCTCGTGGCCTTTTTTTTTTTTTTTTTTAACAGCCTATATAATGCTATTACTTTTCCCATCATGGGAATGAACAAAAGGAACTCTCTTGATCCAATTCCCCCTGCCAGCTTCTCCCCCACATCTCTGCACCAAAACCTTTGCAGCAGAACTTCTGGAATGAGTTGCCTGTCCTCCCCATTCCCGTCTGCCCTTGCACTCTTTGCTGAATCAACTGCAGTCAGGCGAGGCCTCCCGTGGTTGCTCTGTGGTTGCTCTGAGTCACTGTCTGGTCTGACCCATCAGCCTCGTTAGACATGGCTTTCACCCTCTTCTGGAAACACATTTTTCTTTTGGCTTCCAGAACAGCCCATTCTCCTGGTTTTCATGCATTCTCTGTATCTGTTCCTTCTTCACTGTTTGCCTGGTTCCTTTTCATTTCCCTGACTTCTAAATGTTAGGATTCAAGGGCTCAATATTTAACCTCTTGTCCTTTCCATCCAGGTTTATTCCCTTACTGATGTCATCCAGTGTCCTGGCTTTAATTACCCTCATTTGATGATTCCTAAGCTTTCATCTCCAACTTGGACCTGCTCCTTGAACCTCAGGCTGACACATCCAGCGCTTTACCTGACATCTCTGCTTGGATGTCTACCAGGCATGTCACAGCTAGCATGCCCCAAATCAAGCTTTGCTGTTTCCTCACATTTTATCTTCTCCCAGGTTTCCATCTCAATAAATGACAGTTCATGTTTTCTAGACCTGGATTGGCAAACTCTTTCTGTTAAGGGCCAGATCGTAAATATTTTTGGCTTTGGAGGCTGTAAGGTTAGACCTATTTATCTCTGCTTCTGTAGCACAAAAGCAGCCATAGAACATATGTAAATGAACAAGTGTAACTGTGTTCCAGTAAAACTTCACTTACAAAAATAGGCAGTAGCCCAGATTTGGCTTGTGGACTAGAGCTTGCTTGGCCCTGCTCTAGACCTGTCAGAAAACTAGAAGCAGACCAGATTTTCACCACCTCGTTTCTTCTCATCACCTCCACCGCTATTACCCAGGTCCAAGGCACCAGCATCTCTTGCCTGGATTTCTGGAACAGCCTCCTAACTGGTCTTCTCATGCCCACCCTTGCTTCACTTGAGTCAGTTCTCAGTGTAGAGCCAGAGGGGCCCCACTAAAGCATAAGTGCAACATTGTGTAACAGCCCATATGCTGTTATCACAAACTAACAGAAAGGCTTGGGCATTCCCTAAATGGTTAGTTCTTGCCCGGGCACCTCTGTGCCAAGTAGTCCTGATTATGTTTCTCACATAGTCATCATTATTCATAGTCACAAACAGTTAGATATTATTAGCCATGCTTTGGTGGGTTGGATAAACAGATTTTCATGATTTCCTAAATAAACAAGTGAAAAAACAAACAGAAAATCTCTCTTAAGACAGATTACATCTATTCTGTGTTCAGGCCAGGTGCAGTGGCTCACGCCTGTAATCATAACACTTTGGGAAGCCAAGGTGGGAGGATCCCTTGAGCCTAGGAGTTTGAGACCAGCCTGGGCAACATAGCAAAACCCCGTCTCTACAAATTCAAAAAATTAGCCGGGCGTGATGGTGCACACATGTAGTCCCAGTTACTCGGGAGGCTGAGGTGGGACGATCGCATGAGCCCAGGAGGTGGAGGTTGCCGTGAGCTGTGATCACACCACTGCATTCCAGCCTGGGCAACAGAGCAAGACCCTGTCTCAAAAAAGAAAAAGAAATTTCAAGAAAATATGATAGCTGTCCATTAAAGAGTTTAAACAGTTGGCATGAGGAAGGTGATGGCTTGTGTTTATTTTCTGTGGTCCTGGAAGTTAGACATAGGTCTAGTGGGTAGATTTATTATCCACTGAATGTGATTGAGAAATTTTTGTTCCAGACTCAGAAAGTGCTTTCTTTTTTTCTTTCTTTTTTTTAAGACACAGTCTCACTCTGTTGCCTAGGCTGGAGTGCAGTGACGTGATCTTGGCTCACTGCAACCTTTGCCTCCTGGTTTCAAGCACTCTTCTGCCTCAGCCTCCTAAGTAGCTGGATTACAGATGCCCACCACCATGCCTAGCTAATTTTTGTATTTTTAGTAGAGATGGGGTTTCGCCATGTTGGCCAGGCTGGTCTCGAACTCCTGACCTCAGGTGATCCGCCTGCCTTGGCCTCCCAAAGTGCTGAGATTACACACATGAGCCACCACGCCTGGCCAAGAAGTGCTAACAGAGACAAATACTGGGTGGGGTGCCACCCATGGTAAAAAGTCCTTCATCCAGGAGTGCTTGGCAGCAGTCATTTGGTGGCCCTCTTAGTTGGGCTGTTTTCAATTGCAAGTAACTAAAGCAAGGATTGAGAAGCTATAGGGGGTCCTTCCAGTTGCTTCTCCCATCTGTAGTCCCAGCCTTTTTTTTTTTTTTTTTTTTTTTTTTTTTGAGATGGAGTTTCGCTCTTGTCACCCAGGCTGGAGTGCAATGGCACGATCTCGACTCTCTGCAACCTCCGTCTTCCGGTTTCAAGCTATTCTCCTGCCTCAGCCTCCCGATTAGCTGGGATTACAGGCGCCCGCCACCAAGCCTGGCTAATTTTTGTATTTTTAGTATAGACTGGGTTTCAGCATGTTGGCCAGGCTGGTCTCGAACTCCTGAGCTCATGATCCGCCCGCCTCAGCCTCCCAAAGTGTTGGGATTACAGGCGTGAGCCACCGCACCTGGCCTAGTCCCAGCTTCTTGCAGTGCCATCTGCTTCTGTAGTTTCCTAGGGCTGCTGTAACAACCTATCACAAACTTTTGAAGGCTTACAGCAGCAGTATTATTTTCTCACAGTTCTAGAGGCTAGAAGTCCAAAGCCAAGGTGTTGGCAGGGCCATGCCCCCCCACAAGGGGAGAATCCTTTCTTTTGCCTTCTGATGGTTGCTGGCAGTCCTTGGCATTTCTTGGCTTGTGCCAACATAACTCCAGTCTTCACCTCCATCTTCACATGGCTATCTTTGTTCTGTGTGTGTCTGTGTCCAAATCTCCCTCTTATGACAGCCACTGGATTAGGGACCACCCTAATTGAGTATGAGCTTATTTTAACTTGCTTACATCTGCTAAGACCCTCCTTGCAAATGGGAATATTATTTCTTCATTTTTGATCTGCATCTCCTCTTCCCTTTGAATGTAAGGTTAGGCAGGAGCCTTGCCAGTGTTGCTCATCCCTTTACCCCCAGCACCGTGCTTAGCACATGGCAAGCAGTCTGGAAATGCCAGGAGTTATGTGGCTGAATGAATGAAAGAAATATTTCTTCTTGGAAATGTTAGAAGCGAAGTAAGATTTGAGTTCTTTTGAAAAACAGCTGGCTGACATTGTTCCTCTCACCACAACCAGCTGGATTGTCTCTGTTTTTCCTGGTGTGCTGACCGCCAAGCAGAATTTTAAGAATCCCCAGTCTATTAATTTTCTTCTAAAATTAGAAAAAAAGTTATTATATAAAATATTTCAAATGTACATGGTAACATAACTAGTGCCTATGGAACCAAGTCCACAGGTCATTGCTGTTCCAGACTTGCCATTCCAGACATTTCTTCATGTTTTACTGCATTGTTATGTGGCACTGCTCTTGGCTCTCTTAGAACTTTATATATATATGGGTGATGCTTTTCCTACAGATAAATGCCACTTTTTTATAGTTAAGACTGATTATGCTACGTTTTTTTTTTTGGGTTTTTTTTCGTTTTTTTTTTTTTTTTTTTTGAGACAGAGTCTCTCTCTGTCACCCAGTCTGGAATGCAGTGGCACGATCTTGGCTCACTGCAACCTCCATCACCTGGGTTCAAGTGATTCTCCCACCTCAGCCTCCGAGTAGCTGGAGTTACAGGTGCGCACCACCATACCTGGCTAATTTTTGTATTTTTAGTAGAGACGGGGTTTCACCATGTTGGCCAGGCTGGTCTCAAACTCCTGACCTCAGGTGATCCACCTGTCTCAGCCTCCCAAAGTGCTGGGATTACAGATGTGAGCCACTGTGCCTGGCTGATTATGCTACTTTTATATTTAAAATGTAGGGCTTACTGCAGGTCAGACACACTACTTGGTCATGGGAATGCAAAGATGCGGGAGACTCAGTTTCTTTCCTTAAAGAGGTTTTAGCCTAGTTGGGGAGGAGATGTTCTTTCATTTCCTTTTTAATATCTGTGTTTATTAAATTCTTTGGAGGACAGTCTAGTTTTCTTAGTTTCTTCCCTTATCTTTAGATGATTTGTGATTGCTTAATCTTCAGAACTTCTTAACTGTCTCGGGTGATTTTATTTTACAGCCTTGTTTTGGAATTATGCTTGTCTTCTCTTTGATGTTTGCCTATCAAACATCTTGGGTATATCCAACCAAGGCCTTAACCTTCCTCGCTATTGTGACCTCTGAAGAGGAGGTCATGATTGCTCAAGAGTCCCCCAACAGATCCTTTATCAACCATTTTCATCTTGACAGGATTATTAGGTCTAGTGGAATAGGTCTTTCAGTTGCCTGTATACTCTCTAGAGCTGGCAGGTTTCATTTTTGTTTTTCTAAGACAAAGTCAGGCTGGAGTGCAGTGGTGCGACCATAGCTCATTGCGGCCACAAACTCCTGAGCTTAAGTGGTCCTCCTGCTTCAGCCTCAGAAGTAGCTGGGACTACAGGTGCATGCCACCATGCCTGGCTAATTTTTAAATTTTTGTGTAGAGATGAAGACTTACTATGTTGCCTAGGCTGGTTTTGAACTCCTGGCCTCAAGCGATCTTCCTGCCTCAGTCTCTCAAAGTGTTGGGATTACAGGCGTGGAGTTCTCAATTGTTTTCATTCCATGGTTCCCTTTGGCAAACTGGGGAAGCCTTTGATTGGCTTCTCAAAATATACTTTTATTATTATTTTTTGAGATGGAGTCCTGCTCTGTCGCCCAGGCTGGAGGGCAGTGGCGTAGTCTGCCTCCCGGGCTCAAGTGATTTTCCTGCCACACCTCCTGAGTAGCTGGGATTCCAGGCATGTGCCACCAGGCCCAGCTAATTTTTTTGTATTTTTAGTAGAGACAGGGTTTCACCATGTTGGCCAAGCTGGTCTTGAACTTCTGACCTCAAGTGATCCTCCTCCATCGGCCTCCCAAAGTGCTGGGATTACAGGTGTGAGCCACCACACCTGACCTCAAAATTTACTTTTAAATGTGTGTAATAAAACAGGATTACACAATTATATAGGAATATAGTTATCAACATTTTTAAAGATTGTAATATAGTTATTTATATGCTGCTTTATTAATGATTTAAATGAAAGACTTAGCAACTAGTCAAACTGCTTCAGCCCCTTGACATCTGTTTCCATCTGTGGACCACAGGTAAAGATCCTCTGCTCTGGGAGCAGAAATGAACAGTGGGGCCTGTTTGGAACTAGTGAGAAGCCAGATGATGTATTTGGCCTCTGGGCTAGTTCTGGGGTCTGGATCAGAAACAGAATTTGTTTCTTTTCTTTGGCTGCTAGTTTTTAACCTATGTAATGATTATTTAACTTAAAATTATTCTTTAACATGTTGACTCAAATGGTCTTCATCCTGCTTCCATTCATGCACTTGAATAGTTAATAAATGGCTTCTGTCTATTGGGCACTGTATTGAGAGCTGGGGATGCAGGATGGGTAAGTCTCAGGGGCCTCTAGGGGCTCACTGTTTAGCATGAGGGCATGAACTTGTGAAGAGGTGCAGATGCTGGTGTCCTGTACTTGACAGAGAACAGACACAAATAGTCACTTTCTCAGGCTCTCGGCTATGCATTGTTGATTTTTTTGGAGCATTTTCACACAGGCATTTATCTGATTGAAAATTCTACTGGCTGGGTGTGGTGGCTCATGCCTGTAATCCCAACACTTTGGGAGGCTGAGATGGGGGGATCATGAGGTCAGGAGATTGAGACCAGCCTGGCCAACATGGTGAAACCCTGTCTCTACTAAAAATACAAAAATTAGCTGGGCATGGTGGCGGGTGCCTGTAATCCTAGCTACTCTGGAAGCTGAGGCAGGAGAACCGCTTGAACCCAGGAGGCAGAGGTTGCAGTGAGCCAGGATCCCACCACTGCACTCCAGTGTGGTGAGAGTGAGACTCCATCTCAAAAAAAGAAAGAAAGAAGGAAAATTCTACCTTGGTGAGAGTGTAAATTTATATAGCCATTTTACAAAACAATATGGAGGTCCCTCAGAAAACTAAAAATAGAGCTACCATATGATCTGGCAGTCCCACTCTGAGTATATATCCAAAGGAATTAGATTCATATGCTGAAGAGATACCTGCACTCATGTTCATTGCAGCATTATTCCAAGTAGCCAAGATACGGAAGCAACCTAAATAATCCATCCTCAGATGAATGGGAAAAGAAACTGTGGTATGTATCCACAGTGGAATATTATTCAGCCTTCAAAAAGAAAGAAATTCTGTCATTTGTGGCAACATGGATGAACTTGGAAGACACCATGCTAAGTGAACTAAGCCAGGCACAGAAAGGCAAATATTGCATGTTTTCACTCATATGTGGGAGCTTAAAAAGTTGAACTCATACAAATAGAGAGTAGATGGTGGTTACCAGAGGCTGGGGAATGGGGGTGGATGAGGAAGGAGATGTTGGTCAAAGGGTACAAAATTTCAGTTAGATCAGAGGAAAAAGCTTTAGTGATCTATTGTACAGAATGTTAACTGTCATAAATAATAACATTTTACATATTTTTTAAAATTCTACTTTTTAAAAACAACAATATTATTATTATTATTGAGACGAAGTTTCGCTCTTGTTGCCCAGGCTGGCGTACAATGGCATGATCTCAGCTCACCGCAACCTCTACCCCCTGGGTTCAAACGATTCTCCTGCCTCAGCCTCCTGAGTAGCTGGGATTACAGGCCTGCACCACCATCCCAGCTAATTTTGTATTTTTGGTAGAGACAGGCTTTCTCTATGTTGGTCAGGCTGGTTTCAAACTCCCGATGTCGGGTGATCCACCCACCTCGGTCTCCCAAAGTGCTGGGATTACAGGTATGAGCCACTGTGCCCAGCAAAACAACAGTATTATTCCTTTATATGATATAGGGAACAACATCCTTCCATATCCTATTATAATTGGTTTTTTTATGTTTTATTTTGAGACGGTCCCTCTCTGTCACCCAGGCTGGAGTGCAGCAATGGAATCTCGACTCACTGCTGCCTCAACCTCCCAGGCTCAAGTGATCCTTCTACCTCAGCCTCCCAAGTAGCTGGGACTCCAGGCACACGCCACCATGCCTGGCTAATTTTTTTTTTTTTGAGATGGAGTTTCGCTCTTGTTGCCTAGGCTGGAGTGTAATGGCGTGATCTCGGCTCGCTGCAACCTCCACCTCCTGGGTTCAAGCAATTCTCCTGCCTCAGCCTCCCGAGTAGCTGGGATTATAGGCACTGGCCACCATGCCCAGCTAATTTTTGTATTTTTAGTAGAGATGAGGTTTCACCATGTTGGCCAGGCTGGTCTCGAACTCTTGACCTCAGGTGATCTGCCCGCTTCAGCCTCCCAAAGTGTTGAGATTGCCACCACACCCATCCTAATTTTTAAATTATTTGTGCAGACGAGTTCTCACTATGTTACCCAGGTTGGTTTTGAACTCCTGGGCTCAAGTGATCCTCCCACCTTGGCCTCCCAATGTGTTGGAACTACAGGCGTGAGCCACTGTTCCTGGCCTATTCTTATCCCTCCAAATTTGCTTGGTATGTTTTATCTATTTTATATGTTTGTTTATGTTGGTTGTTACATTGATTTATTGAATTCTCTAAATTCACATAGGCTTCGCTTAATACATATTTATTTAAATCTCCCTATACAGTAGGTTCTGTTGTAGGCTATGTGGCTTATATTTTAGTGAGAGAAAACAATTTAAATACCCAGCTGGGCATGGCGGCTCATGCCCGTAATCCTAGTGCTTTGGGAGGTCTAGGTGGGAGGATTGCTTGAACCCAAGGGTTTAAGACCAGCCTGGACAACATAGCGAGACCTTACCTCTACAAAAAAATACACAAATTAGCCAGGTGTGGTAGTGCGCACCTGTAGGCCCAGCTACTGGGGAGGCTGAGGCAGGAGAATCACTTGAACCTGGGAAGTAGAGGCAGCAGTGAGCCGAGATTGTGCCATGCACTCCAGCCTGGACAGCAGAGTGAGACTCTGTCTCAAAAAACAAAAATAAACAAAACCATAAAATCTTTCAGATGATGATAATTATAGAGGAAAAGAGAGCAGTATGTTGGCATAAGTACCACTGGGTGTGTGTACATAATCACTGTAGGTCCTATTAAGAAGGCGACTTTTTTTTTTTTTTTTTTAACTTTAAGGTCTGGGACACGTGCAGAACGTGCAGGCTTGTTACATAGGTACACACATGCCATGGTGGTTTGCTGCACCTATCAACCCGCCATCTAGGTTTTAAGCCTCTCATGCATTCAGTATTTGTCCTAATGCTCTCCCTCCCCTTGACCCCACCCTCCGCCTATTAGGCCCCAGTGTGTTGCTCCCCTCCCTGTGTCCCTGTGTTCTCATTGTTCAACTCCCACTTATGAGTGAGAACATGCAGTGTTTGGTTTTCTGATTCTGTGTTAGTTTACTGAGGATGGTGGCTTCCACCTTCATCCATGTCCCTGCAAAGGACATGATCTCATTCTTTTTTATGGCTGCATAGTATTGCATGGTGTATATGTACCACACTTTTTTTAGTCTATCATCGATGGGCATTTGGGTTGGTTCCATGTCTTTGCTATTGTAAATAGTGCTACAATAAACACACGTGTACATGTGTCTTTTTGGTAGAAGGATTTATATTCCTTTGGGTATATACCCAGTAATGGGATTGCTGGGTCAAATGGTATTTCTGGTTCTAGAAGAATGTGACATTTTTAGCAGAGGCCTGAATGAAATGAGTAAGCAAACCAAGTGGATATCTGTGGGGCAATCTTTGCAGACAGAAGAAAAACAGATGCAAAGGTCCTGGGGTAAGAATGGACTTGCAAATGATTGATGCAAGGCAGGGCTGGAGCAGTCATCTTCAATTTCCCCTGATTTTCCTTCTCCAATTTTGAGTCTTTAATGAACATTATGATTGCTTATTAGTACTTCTGTAGGAATGTCAACAAGATCAAAGCCATTCTTTTATGGTAAGTTGTCTTTGGCTAAGAATGCTATCCACAATGACAATGAAATTCTAACTTTGGTCCTTTCATTGATTGCTATATTAAAATCCTTTTTTTTTTTTTTCTCTTCTACTTGGTCCAGAGCTTGGGAGAAAGAGAATTCGAGGGTGGTTAAGCAGCTGGCTAGAGGTAGAGGTTCAGACAGAATCCCCAAGGCCTGAGGGCTGCAGCAGGACCCCTAAAAGGCTACTGAGTTCTGGAGGCTCCTAGACGAGGTTGAAATCCTTTGCTTTTTGCTTATACATTTTAATTCTGAGTTGGAACAGGTGTGTCCTATGCTGGCATGGGTACTTCCTCGAATTGGAGTGGCCTTCAGGCCACCAAAGGGGTATGTTTTATTAGTTCTGGGCTTTATCTTACAGCATTATTCCTAGGGTCATACTAATTACTTTGTGAATCTGGTTAAAGTGCTGATGATATCTTGTTCTTGAGAAGTGTGCAGTGCTGGGAATCAATACACTTCCTGTTTTGACTTGGAGTTGATTCTTGCCCTTTTCCCTATCTGCAGCCCCCACCCCCTGCCCCATTTTTGCTAACCTGGGCCTGCAACCTCTGCTGTGCTTGTAGTTTTACCAGCTGCTGCTTCTGACTCCAAACTGCCCACTAGCACTCTCCCCACACAGTGGGATGTGAACTGTGCCACGGTACTGCATGGCCTTTGTCATGTGCCCAAGCCTAGCAAAGGCACAGGGGCAAATACTGTGTGTGAGAGTGGTTTCTATACCATGTGTTTCTGTCCCTTAAGGATCTTATCGCTTAGTAGGAGAGATAATACATGTCACTCACCTGCTTGAAAGCCTTCCTCGTCTCTTTATTTCCAATTATAATCTAATCCGAGGGCTTGCAAGGTGCTCTATCATCATGTTCCACCCTCTTCATGTGATTCACTATCTTGATTTTCAGAGCATGTTCTCTGTTGCTGTCCCAGTCAACATATTCACCCCAAAAGGCCTGTAACCAGTAGAGATTGTGCCACACAAACCACTCTTAGTTTTGGGTGCATTTGTCTTGTCTTCCAAACTAGATTGAAAGCTCTGAAAAAAAAACTACCTTGTGTTTATCTTTTATCTGTTGAGCTCATAGTAGGTATCCAGGAAGTAGTAGGGTTGACTGCATTGATTTGGGACCACACTGGGAGTTTTCTTCGCCATCTCTCTTTAGTTTTCCTTTTTTTCTTTTTTTTTTTTTTTTTTTTTTCTTGAGATGTCGTCTTGCTCAGTCGCCCAGGCTGGAGTGCAGTGGCGCAATCTTGGCTCACTGTAGCCTCCACCTCCCAGGTTCAAGCAATTCTACTGCCTCAGCCTCCCGAGTAGCTGGGATTACAAGCGCCCGCCACCATTCCTGGCTAATTTTTTTTGTATTTTTAGTAGAGACAGGGTTTCACCATGTTGGTGATGCTGGTCTCAGACTCCTGGGGCCTAGCAATCCCCCTGCCTCGGCCTCCCAAAGTGTTAGGATTACAGGCATGAGCCACTGTACCTGGCCTCTCTCCAGTTTCCAGTTGGAATCCAAGGGAAGTAAGTTTAAGAAAAAGTTAAGATTTTGAAATCTTTGGATTCAGAAGAATTTGTCACCTTTAACACCTAGAGTTGAATGTTCATACCTGGAGACCCTTAACATTAAGCCCTAGCCAGTCTCCAGCAAGTGGACATTGGTCAGGTTTGGCAGGATTCGTCCCCTGAAGTGGACTGAGAGCCACACCCTGGCCTGTCACCATACCCATCCCCTATCCTTAGTGAAGCAAAACTCCTTCGTTCCCTTCTCCTTCTCCTACTGACAGGAAATATTGTGATCCTAAAGAATGAAAATAACATGTTACCTCGTGGCCTCAGGCCTCTTGACTTCAGGCGGTTCTGTTTAATCAAGTGACACATCTTCCTGAGGCTCCCTGAATGTGGTAGATGAAAGAGACTAGTTTAACCCTGACCTGAGGGGAAAGCCTTTGTGAAGGGTCAGAAAATGTTCACCAGCCAAGGTTGTGTGGTTCAGTTTCTCTATAAAATTCGTCACTGTTTTGACAGGGGATGCATAATGGAGTATTTAGATTTGTTATTGTAAACTATGCAGCATGGTTTTCAAAAAATGACACATAATTTATAATTTTAATGGAACTGTAAAGGGTTAGAGGTTTTTTTTTTTAACATCAGTTCTATCATTTTATAGAGAAACTTAGGTACTAAGAACAAGTACAGAGTTCACTAACAGCATCCATTTGATGGGGCCACCATAAATTTAGAAAATATCCTCAAAGGCCGGGCGCGGTGGCTCACGCTTGTAATCCCAGCACTTTGGGAGGCCGAGGCGGGCGGATCACGAGGTCAGGAGATCGAGACCACGGTGAAACCCCGTCTCTACTAAAAAATACAAAAAATTAGCCGGGCGCGGTGGCGGGCGCCTGTAGTCCCAGCTACTCGGAGAGGCTGCGGCAGGAGAATGGCGTGAACCCGGGAGGCGGAGCTTGCAGTGAGCCGAGATTGCGCCACTGCACTCCAGCCCGGGCGACAGAGCGAGACTCTGTCTCAAAAAAAAAAAAAAAAAAAAAAAAAAAAAATATCCTCAAAGCCCTCCTGTATTCAGTGACTTTTTTTTTTTTCTTTGAGACAGAGTCTCGCCCTGTTCCCCAGGCTGGAGTACAGTGGTGTGATTTTGCCTCACTGCAACGTCTGCCTCCCGGATTCAAGCAATTCTCCTGCCTCAGCCTCCTGAATAGCTGGGATTGCAGGCACCCTCCACCACGCCCAGCTAATTTATTTTATTTTTTATTTTTTATTTCTTTTTTGAGATGGAGTCTCGCTCTGTCCCCCAGGCTGGAGTGCAGTGGCACAATCTCCGCTTACTGCAAGCTCCACCTCCCAGGTTCACACCATTCTCCTGCCTCAGCCTCCCAAGTAGCTGGGACTACAGGCGCCTGGCTAATTTTTTGTATTTTTAGTAGAGACGCGGTTTCACCATGTTAGCCAGGATGGTCTCAATCTCCTGACCTCGTGATCTGTCTACCTCGGCCTCCCAAAGTGCTGGGATTACAGGCGTGAGCCACCGCGCCTGGCCAATTTTTTGTATTTTTTAGCAGAGACAGGGTTTCGCCATGTTGGTCAGGCTTGTCTTGAACTCCTGACCTCAGGTGATCCACCCGCCTTGGCCTTCCAAAGTGTTCAGTGACTGTTAAATATGCACTGTGAAATGTATTCTTAGTTATCAGGGAGGAGTACAGGGGAGAGGAAGTGACCTTGGATGTAGAGATAAATGAGGTATGGGGGACTCAAAATCCAGTTATATGTATATATCCTTTTTAGCTACAAGAGTTAGGTGGATTATAATTTACATTTGTTTGTTCATTGTGAGTTGTTTTTAACAAGTAATGTCAATATAGAAGCGTCAGTGGATCCATAGGAATTACACTTGTGTGATTATTTGAAATGATAGATTGAGAGGGAAAAGTCATTCAACAGTGGTGGGATAAGGTTCCCTCTCTCTTTTCTCTGTTTTTGAGATGATGTCTCACTCTATCGCCTAGGATGGAGTGCAGTGGCATGATCTCACTGCAGCCTCTGCCTCCCAGGTTCAAGCAGTTCTCGTGCCTCAGCCTCCCGAGTAGCTGGGACTATAGGCATGTGCCACCACGCCCAGCTAATTTTTGTATTTTTAGTAGACACAGGGTTTCACCATGTTGGCCAGGCTGGTGTCAAACTCCTGATCTCAAGTGATCCTCCTGCCTCGGCCTCCCAAAGTGCTGGGATTACAGGCTTGAGCCACCACGCCTGGCCTCCCCCTCTCTTTTTTAGTACTTAGATATGCTAAAAGTGGACAAGACCAGGGCCAGGCGCGGTGGCTCATGCCTGTAATACCAGCACTTTGGGAGGCCGAGGCAGGCGGATCACGAGGTCAGGAGATCAAGACCATCCTGGCTAACACGGTGAAACCCCGTCTCTACTAAAAATACAAAAAATTAGCCAGGCGAGGTGGCGGGCACCTGTAGTCCCAGCTACTTGGGAGACTGAGGCAGGAGAATGGTGTGAACCCCGGGGGACGGAGCCTGCAGTGAGCTGAAATCGTGCCACTGCACTCCAGCCTGGGCGACAGCGAGACTTCGTCTCAAAAAAAAAAGTGGACAAGACCAGAGCAGATGTTGTGGTAACAAGGCAAGTCTGTTCTTTACACTGGAGTTTGCCCTGATTTCTCATTCTGTTCTTGTCTGACGCATACAGGTGTATCTATAGAACTTGTAAACATGTTCACATTGGTTTTTTTCATTGGCTCCTCAAAGTAGAACTATGAAGTAGGCTGCACAGAAGCCAGTATTACCAGAGCATAGGTAAAAATATTGAGTAGGAAGACTTGCTTAAGATTATAAAACTAGATATGATGGAACCGGGGTCCAGTCCTAGTTTCTTTGTAAAATAAACATTTATTTTGGACTAACTTTCAATGTATAGAAAAGTTATGAAGGTAGTATACAGGATTCCTGTGTACCCTTCATCCAGTCTCCCCTAATGTTAATATCTGGTTCATTTGTCAAAACTAAGGAATTAGCCTGGATATGATTTTAACTAAACTAAACATGAGTCTCCGTAGTCTCCATTGGTCTACAACCCTATCTCCGTTCTGTTTTCATGATCTTCACAGTTTTGAAGAATACTAGTCATTACTTTGTAGAATGTCCCTTAATTTGGCTTTGTCTGGTGTTTTCCTCATGATAAGACTGGGGTTGTGGGTTTTGGGGAAGATTATGTCACATAGGTGAAGTGCCCTTCCCATCACATCATATCAGGGGTATGTAATATCCACATGATGTCCCTGGTGCTGTTAAACATCATCACATGCTTGAGTTAGTGCTGGCCATGTTTCTCCACTTAAAGTTAGTATTTTTCCCTTTCCATATTCAGTTCTTTGGTATCGAGTTCCTAAGTCTATGCCACACTTAAGGGGTGGGAATTAAACTTCACCTACTGGAGTGGGGAAGTACATATGTAATCTGGAATTCTATAAGGAAAACTTATCCCTTCTGTGTTACGTATTTAATCTCTTAGATCAGTATGAACTCACACACATTTATTTTATACTTTGGGTTATGATTTCAGTAGCAACATTACTTATTTTACAGGAATTATTCCAGCTTTGACCATGGGAGCTCTTTCAAGTTGCATCCTTGGTCCATTTGACATGCCTCTTCTTTTATTTTTTTGAGCACTGTCTTTCTAGCACCATATGATGCTCTAGACTTATCTTGGATTTTTCCTGCCCCAGCCCTAGAAATCAGCCAGTTCTCCAAGGAGCAGTCCTGGTCTACTGACTCCAGTGTATGATTCTGTGCATGATTCTGCCTTTTGACACTAAGGAGAGGAATATTCTATCTTGTAAATATGAAGATCAAAGTGATTTTCTAATTCGGGCTGTTGGTTTTCTTATCCCAGTATTTAAGATACCATTGTTGTTCTTCACAGACTTGAAATGTCATTTTATTTATTTGTTTTTTAAATTTATTTTATTTTATTTTTTTGAGACGAATCTCTCTCTGTTGCCCAGGCTGGCATGCAGTGGCGCAATGTCACTGCAACTTCCGCCTCCCAAGTTCAAGCAATTCTCCAGCCTCAGCCTCCTGAGTAGCTGGGATTACAGGTGCCCGCCACCATGCCTGGCTAATTTTTGTATTTTTAGTAGAGATGGGGTTTCACCATGTTGGCCAGGTTGGTCTTGAACTCCTCAGCTGATCCACCTGCCTTGTCCTCCCAAAGTGTTGGGATTACAGTTGTGAGCCACCACGCCTGACCGTTATTTTATTATTTTATTATTATTTTTGAGACAGATTCTCCCTCTGTCACCCAGGCTGGGGGACAGTGATGCAATCATGGCTCACTGCAAGCTTGACCTCTGGGCTCAAGTGATCCTCCTACCTCAGCCTCCTGAGTAGCTCGGACCACAGGCTTGCACCACCATGCCCAACTAATTTTTTTATTATTTGTAGAGACGGGGTCTCTCTATTTTGCCCAGGTTGGTCTTAACCTCCTGGGCTCAAGCGATCCTCCCACCTTGAACTCTTAAAGTGTTGGGATTACAGGCGTGAGCTACCACACCCAGCCGACTTTATTTTTGTTTAGTCACAAGAACAAAACGTTTTCATTTTTTGTGATGAAATCTCACTCTATGGCCCAGGCGGGAGTGCAGTGGTGCGATCTTGGCTCACTGCAACCTCTGCCTCCCGGGTTCCAGTGATTCTCCTGCCTCAGCCTCCCGAGTAGCTGAAACTACAGGCATGGGCCACCGCACCCAGCTAATTTTTGTATTTTTAGTAGAGACAGGGTTTCACCACGTTGGCCAGGATGGTCTCGATCTCTTGACCTCGTAATCCTCCCACCTTGGCCTCCCAAAGTGCTGGGACTACAGGCATGAGCCACCGTGCTCAGCCAAGAACAAAATGTTTTTATCAGGAAATTAACTGCTAACAAAATGTCAGTCTGCTCTATGAAATAGAGTATGTTTATTATAATCAGCATTGAGGCAGAAGACTGAGGCAGGAGGATCATTTGAGCCCAGGTTCCAGGCTGCCTTGAACTATCATCTTGCCGCTGTACCGCAGCCCAGGTATCACTGAGACCATGTCTCTGAAAAAAAAAAAAAAGTTTTCAGGGGTGAGACTTGGTGTTGGCCAAATAAAGTGCAAGTATACTTTGTATTTTCCATGAATATTACGCTTTCGCTTAATTCATGGTCAAGATCTATATAAATAAGCTTTAGGATTTTGATTAATAGAATGAATGACTCCTTTTATAAACCTAATTATTTTTAAGTTTTACTTTTGTAATTTTTTTTTTTTTTTTTTGGAGACAGAGTCTCACTCTGTCTTCCATCCTGGAGTGCAGTGGCTCAATCTCGGCTCACTGCAACCTCTGCCTCCAAGGTTCAAGCAATTCTCCTGCCTCAGCCTCTCGAGTAGCTGGGATTACAGGCGTGCACCAGCATGTCTGGCTAATTTTTTTGTGTGTTTTTAGTAGAGACAGGGTTTCACCATGGTGGCCAGGCTGGTCTCGAACTCCTTGATCCGCCCACCTCAGCCTCCCAAAGTGCTGGGATTACAGGCATGAGCCACCACGCCTGGTTGCTTTTGTAATTTTTGAGTGTATAAAACATGTAACTTTGTTTTAAAATCTTTGATCCAAAGGACTCTTCAGCAGTCTGGGGTAAAGGAATTACAGCATTATACTAGGAATCAGGCAGCCTGTGTGTTTTGTTTTTTTTTTCAGTCAGGGTTTCACTTTGTCGCCCAGGCCGAAGTGCAGTGGTGCCATTGTGGCTCACTGCAGCCTCAGCCTCCTGGGCTCAGGTGACCCTCCCCCCTCAGCCTCCTGAGTAGGTGAGACTACGGGCACACACCATCACGCTTGGCTCATTTTTGTATTTTTCATAGAGACGGGGTCTCCCTGTGTCGCACAGGCTGGCCTTGAATTCCTGGACTGAAGCAATCTGCTCCACTTTGGCCTCCAAAAGTTCTGGGATTATAGGCGTGAGCCACCATGCCTGGCTGAGATCTGTGTTTTACTCTTTGCTCTGTTTCTAACTGGCCAAAAGGTCCTAAGGGAAGTTTTTAGACTCTGTAGACCTAGATATTCTTATCTGTAAAAGAGGAGGGAAGATGGTTGGCCATTACCTTTAAGACCAATGCCCCCAACAAAACAGATTTATTGAGGCGTTTTAGTTTTTTAAAAAATATTTTGTAGAGATCGTGTCTCACTATGTTGTTTAAGCTGGTCTTGATCAAGCCTCTTGCCTCGACCGCCCAATCTGTTGGACGAACAGGTGTGAGCCACCACACTTGACCTTTTATTGAGGTTTCAAGGACCCTTTTGACAATTCTGTGCGCTTTTTATGGTGGAATTTAGAAGCCTGTGCATTTGTGTGTTTGTGTGTGTATGTAATACTGGAACAGGCCTAGTATTACAAGTTAAAGGTAGATATTTGGTCTAGTTTGTACTTGAAAGGCAACATCATTCAGGAAATATTACAATACTAGGAGAAAGTCTTACAGACATGAAATTTTTATGTCCTTTGATGTTCTGATCTTCCCACATAGAATGCGTAATTTCCTTTAGCAAACTCTTCTCAGTTACAGAAGTTGGATACTGCCGCCTGGAAGGTTGGTAATTCCTGTTTCCTGAAGCAGACATAGCTTTCTCCGTTCTGTGTTACACACCGCACTTGTGGAAGATTTGTTCTGTAGTTGATATGTGGGGAGTTTATTCATCTTCTAAAAGAGGGTTACAGCAGATTATGTTCGCTTTTTAATTCTTTAATATCTGGCTTTGTGAAGATGAAGGAAAAAAAACCCATATTCCTTGAGACTTGGCTTCCTGACCAAGTTTGGGGTGGGAGAGGGCATGAAGACAAGAGAGTGTGTGAGGTTTGAAAACAGAGTGATATTTTGTACTATTGATTTGATGTGTTTTTAGTCGCAATATTTAATTCACATTGATTTCTAAATAAAATCAAAGACACCATCAGGTTTTTGTGTGTGTGCTTTTTTTTTTGACACAGGGTCTTAAAAAAGACCCATCTGTTGCTTGTGCTGGAGTGCAGTGGTATAATTATAGCCCACTGCAGCTTCTGATTCCTGGGCTCAAGCAATCCATCCACCTCACCCTCTCAAGTAGCTAAGATTACAGGTGCATGCCACCCTGCCTAATTTTTTTTTTTTTTTTTTAAGATGGAGTATTGCTCTGTCACCCAGGCCGCGGTGCAGTGGTGCGATCTTGGCCCACTGCAACTTCCACCACCTGGGTTCAAACGATTCTTCTGACTCAGCCTCCCTAGTAGCTGGGATTACAGGCTCCCGCCTCTGCGCCAGGCTAATTTTTGTATTTTAGTAGAAACAGGGTTTCACTGTGTTGGTCAGGCTGGTCTCGAACTCCTGACCTCAAGTGATCCACCCGTCTTGGCCTCTCAAAGTGCTGAGATTACAGATGTGAGCCACTGCGCCCGGACTACCTGACTAATTTTTTAAGTATTTTGTAGAGACAGGGTCTCTGTGTTGCCCAGGCTGGTCTCAAACTCCTGGCCTCAAGTGATCCTCTCTCCTTGACTCCTCAAAAGTGCTGGGATTACAGATGTGAGGCATGACTGACCATCAGTATTTTAAATTTAAGAAAGGAGAGAAATGGGTTATGGTGGCATATGCTCTTTGTTTCAGCTACTCAGAGGCTGAGGCAGGAGGATCCCTTGAGCCCAGAAGGTTGAGGCTACAGTGCACTAGGATCACACCCCTGCACTCCAGCCCTGGGCAACATAGTGAGACCCATCTCTTTTGTTTTGTTTTGTTTTTGAGACAGAATCTTGCTCTGTCACCCAGGCTGGAGTGCAGTGGCACGATCTTGGCTCACTGCAACCTCCGCCTCCCAGGTTCAAGCGATTCTTCTGCCTCAGATTCCCAAGTAGCTGGGACTACAGGTGCATGCCACCATGCCCAGCTAATGTTTGTATTTTTAGTAGAGACAGAGTTTCACCATATTGGCCAGGCTGGTCTCGAACTCCTGACCTCATGATCTGCCCGCCTCAGCTCCCAAAGTGCTGGGATTACAGGCATGAGCCACTGCGCCTGGCTGAGACCCATCTCTTAAAAGAAAATAAAGAGGCTGGGCACCGTGGCTTACGCCTGTAATCCTAACACTTTGGGAGGCTGAGGCAGGTGAATCACCTGAGGTCAGGAGTTCAAGACCAGCCTGACAAACATGGTTAAACCCCATCTCTACTAAAAGTACAAAAATTAGCTGGGCCTGGTGGCGCATGCCTGTAATCCCAGCTACTCGGGAGGCTGAGGCAAGAGAGTTGCTTGAACCTGGGAGGCGGAAGTTGCTTTGAGCCAAGATCGTGCCATTGCACCCCAGCCTGGGCAATAAGAGTGAAACTCTATCTCAAAAAAAAAAAAAGAAAGAAAGAAAAGAAAAGAAGGAATGGAGTCCCCTGGTGTTTAGAGATTGAGGAGCACTTGTATACATAATAAATTGTTGCAGAATTGCCCCACTTGATCCGAAATGTGAAGATCATGTGGAAGATGCAGGAAAAAATGAATTCAGATGATCTCTTTGATGCCTTATAAAAATATTACAAATGTAGTATGTTACACTATGTGATATACACTGGAGCTATATTACTACAGTATTATTGTACACGTACTATACTATGCTACAGATACAGTTTTTAAAACAATTTGTAATTGTGTTTTTAATTTTATAACTTGTTTTGTAGGGTAGAAATTTTAAAGCGTGCTTATCTGCTACCATAATGATCATTGAAGTTTATTATTGATTAATTTTAACTAAAAAGTTACTTGGCCTTTAATTGTGATAGGTAAAATAATATTCTCCTAAGAACCTTGTGATGCTATATTATTTATTCCTTCAACAAGTATTTTTTCAGGGCTTACTTTGGGTTATATTTCCTGAAATTAATGAATCAAAAGTTTTACTGTATTCTGTGAACTTGTTTCAGAATTCTCACTACAGTAGATGCCTTGTGTATTTTACTTGAGTCTTAGGAAGAGAGAAAATTTAGTTTCTTATTTCCTTCATAAGTCCTGCAGAAGTTTTAATAAATTAGTACATGTGAAGAACTGCTTTCAGGAATGGATAAATGTTTTGTAATATTCTTCAGTGAAGAGAAGCATTAAAAGGTGGCAAGTTTACTTTCATAGAATGCTGGAAGGGTTAAAATTGTATTTATTCAGTAATTGTTTTCACTACAATGGGTAACTCAAGTTTCTCTGTTTTCTTTTTTCATACCTTTTTTTTTTTGAGACGGAGTCTTGCTCTGTCACCCAGGCTGCAGTACAGTGGGGCGATCTTGGCTCACTGCAACCTCTGCCTCCCAAGTTAATGTGATTCTCCTGCCTGAGCCTCCCAAGTAGCTGGGATTATAGGAGTGCACCACCACGCCCAGATAATTTTTGTATTTTAAGTAGAAACAGGGTTTCACCACATTGGCCACGCTGGTCTCGAACTCCTGACCTCAAATGATCCGCCTTCCTCGGCCCCCTAGAGTGCTGGGATTACAGGAGTGAGCCATCGTGCCCAGCCAATGGTTTTTTTAAACGTGTCATTTTCCTTTTCAGCACCATAGGTATATATATTTTAAAGTATTTGCAAATGCCTGGGTAAACATTCTTCTTTTTTCATAGGAAGATATAGAGTTAAAGTAATTTTTAAAATTTCAATGTAAAACATGATTTTAAAGACATTGATAGGAAATTGCTGTGAGAAATCATCTGTCCCTGTACTAGTGACTACAGTTTCACTGTACTGTCAGCTCTGTGAGGGCAACAAAGTGTGAGGTTTTTAATTTCCACTAAGGTGCTCAATCAATAAATGGATCAATCTATATCAAAGGACATTGTTGAGTCCACTTGTATTTTTTTTCAACATTTTATTATAAAAATTGTAAACATACAGTAAAGTTTTTTTTTATTTTTTATTATACTTCAGGTTTTAGGGTACATGTGCACAATGTGCAGGTTTGTTACATATGTATCCATGTGCCGTGTTGGTTTGCTGCACCCATTAACTCGTCATTTAGCATTAGGTATATCTCCTAATGCTGTCCCTTCCCCCTCCCCCCAACCCACAACCGTCCCCGGAGTGTGATGTTCCCCTTCCTGTGTCCATGAGTTCTCATTGTTCAATTCCCACCTATGAGTGAGAACATGCGGTGTTTGGTTTTTTGTCCTTGTGATAGTTTACTGAGAATGATGTTTTCCAGTTTCATCCATGTCCCTACAAAGGACATGAACTCATCATTTTTTATGGCTGCATAGTATTCCATGGTGTATATGTGCCACATTTTCTTAATCCAGTCTATCGTTGTTGGACATTTGGGTTGGTTTCAAGTCTTTGCTATTGTGAATAGTGCCGCAGCAAACATACGTGTGCATGTGTCTTTATAGCAGCATGATTTATAGTCCTTTGGGTATATACCCAGTAATGGGATGGCTGGGTCAAATGGTACTTCTAGTTCTAGATCCCTGAGGAATCGCCACACTGACTTCCACAATGGTTGAACTAGTTTACAGTCCCACCAACAGTGTAAAAGTGTTCCTATTTCTCCACATCCTCTCCAGCACCTGTTGTTTCCTGACTTTTTAATGATCGCCATTCTAACTGGTGTGAGATGGTATCTCATTGTGGTTTTGATTTGCATTTCTCTGATGGCCAGTGATGATGAGCATTTTTTCATGTGTTTGTGGCTGCATAAATGTCTTCTTTTGAGAAGTGTCTGTTCATGTCTTTCGCCCACTTTTTGACGGGGTTGTTTGTTTTTTTCTTGTAAATTTGTTTGAGTTCGTTGTACATTCTGGATATTAGCCCTTTGTCAGATGAGTAGGTTACAAAAATTTTCTCCCATTCTGTAGGTTGCCTGTTCACTCTGATGGTAGTTTCTTTTGCTGTGCAGAAGCCCTTTAGTTTAATTAGATCCCATTTGTCCATTTTGGCTTTTGTTGCCATTGCTTTTGGTGTTTTAGACATGAAGTCCTTGCCCACGCCTATGTCCTGAATGGTATTGCCTAGGCTTTCTTCTAGGGTTTTTATGGTTTTAGGTCTAACATGTAAGTCTTTAATCCATCTTGAATTAATTTTTGTGTAAGTGGTAAGGAAGGGATCCAGTTTCAGCTTTCTACATATGGCTAGCCAGTTTTCCCAGCACCATTTATTAAATAGGGAATCCTTTCCCCATTGCTTGTTTTTGTCAGGTTTGTCAAAGATCAGATAGTTGTAGATATGCAGCATTATTTCTGAGGGCTCTGTTCTGTTCCATTGATCTATGTGTCTGTTGTGGTACCAGTACCATGCTGTTTTGGTTACTGTAGCCTTGTAGTATAGTTTGAAGTCAGGTAGTGTGATGCCTCCAGCTTTGTTCTTTTGGCTTAGGATTGACTTGGCGATGCGGGCTCTTTTTTGGTTCCATATGAACTTTAAAGTAGTTTTTTCCAATTCTGTGAAGAAGGTCATTGGTAGCTTGATGGGGATGGCATTGAATCTATAAATTACCTTGGGCAGTATGGCCATTTTCACGATACTGACTCTTCCAACCCATGAGCATGGAATGTTCTTCCATTTGTTTGTATCCTCTTTTATTTCATTGAGCAGTGGTCTCCTTGAAGAGGTCCTTCACATCCCTTGTAAGTTGGATTCCTAGATATTTTATTCTCTTTGAAGCGATTGTGAATGGGAGTTCACTCATGATTTGGCTCTCTGTTTGTCTGTGATTGGTGTACAAGAATGCTTGTGATTTTTGTACATTGATTTTGTATCCTGAGACTTTGCTGAAGTTGCTAATCAGCTTAAGGAGATTTGGGGCTGAGACAATGGGGTTTTCTAGATATACAATCATGTCATCTGCAAACAGGGACAATTTGACTTCCTCTTTTCCTAATTGAATACCCTTTATTTCCTTCTCCTGCCTGATTGCCCTGGCCAGAACTTCCAGCACTATGTTGAATAGGAGTGGTGAGAGAGGGCATCCCTGTCTTGTGCCAGTTTTCAAAGGGAATGCTTCCAGTTTTTGCCCATTCAGTATGATATTGGCTGTGGGTTTGTCATAGATAGCTCTTATTATTTCGAGATACGTCCCATCAATACCTAATTTATTGAGAGTTTTTAGCATGAAGCATTGTTGAATTTTGTCAAAGGCCTTTTCTGCATCTATTGAGATAATCATGTGGTTTTTGTCTTTGGTTCTGTTTTTATGCTGGATTACATTTATTGGTTTGCGTATGTTGAACCAGCCTTGCATCCCACGGATGAAGCCCACTTGATCATGGTGTATAAGCTTTTTGATGTGCTGCTGGATTCGGTTTGCCAGTATTTTATTGAGGATTTTTGCATCAGTGTTCATCAAGGATATTGGTCTGAAATTCTCTTTTTTGGTTATGTCTCTGCCAGGCTTTGGTATCAGGACGATGCTGGCCTCATAAAATGTGTTAGGGAGGATTCCCTCTTTTTCTATCGATTGGAATAGTTTCAGAAGGAATGGTACCAGTTCCTCCTTGTACCTCTGGTAGAATTCGGCTGTGAATCCATCAGGTCCTAGACTCTTTTTGGTTGGTAAGCTATTGATTATTGCCACAATTTCAGAACCTGTTATTGGTCTATTCAGAGATTCAACTTCTTCCTGGTTTAGTCTTGGGAGGGTGTATTTGACAAGGAATTTATCCATTTCTTCTAGATTTTCTAGTTTATTTGCGTAGAGGTGTTTGTAGTATTCTCTGATGGTAGATTGTATTTCTGTGGGATCGGTGGTGATAACCCCTTTTTCATTTTTTATTGAATCTATTTGATTCTTCTCTCTTTTCTTCTTCATTAGTCTTGCTAGCAGTCTATCAATTTTGTTGATCTTTTCAAAAAACCACCTCTTGGATTCATTAATTTTTTGAAGGGTTTTTTGTGTCTCTATTTCCTTCAGTTCTGCTCTGATTTTAGTTATTTCTAGCCTTCTGCTAGCTTTTGAATGTGTTTGCTCTTGCTTTTCTAGTTCTTTTAATTGTGATGTTAGGGTGTCAATTTTGGGTCTTTCCTGCTTTCTCTTGTGGGCATTTAGTGCTATACATTTCCCTCTACACACTGCTTTGAATGTGTCCCAGAGATTCTGGTATGTTGTGTCTTTGTTCTCGTTGGTTTCAAAGAACATCTTTATTTCTGCCTTCATTTCATTATGTACCCAGTAGTCATTCAGGAGCAGGTTGTTCAGTTTCCATGTAGTTGAGCGGTTTTGAGTGAGTTTCTTAATCCTGAGTTCTAGTTTGATTGCACTAACATACAGTAAAGTTGAGAGAATTTTGCAGGGAACGCCCATATACTCACCATCTCGTTTCTATTATTAACTTTTTTTTTTTTCAGACGGAGTCTCGCTCTGTTGAACATACAGTAAAGTTGAGAGAATTTTGCAGGGAACGCCCATATACTCACCATCTCGTTTCTATTATTAACTTTTTTTTTTTTCAGACGGAGTCTCGCTCTGTTGCCCAGGCTGGAGTGCAATGGCGTGATCTTGGCTCACTGCAACCTCTGCCTCCCGGGTTCAAGTGATTCTCCTGCTTCAGCCTCCTGAGTAGCTGGGACTACAGGCGCCCACCACCACACCCAGCTAATTTTTTTGTATTTTTAGTAGAGACGGGGTTTCACCATTTTAGCCAGGATGGTCTCGATCTCCTGACCTTGTGATTCACCCGCCTCAACTTCCCAAAATGGTGAGATTACAGGTGTGAGCCACCACACCCAGCCTCATTAACATTTTGTTATACTCGCTTTATCACACATTTTTCTATAGGTTTATTAATATATCCTTTTGTTGTTTTTGAGATAGAGTCTCACTGTGTCGCCTAGGCTGGAGTGCAGTGGTGTGATCTTGGCTCACTGCAACCTCTTCCTCCCAGATTCAAAGGATTCTCCTGCCTCAGCTTCCTGAGTAGCTGGTATTACAGGCGCCCAGCTAATTTTTGTATTTTTAGTAGAGATGAGGTTTCACCATGTTGGCCAGGCCAATCTCGAACTCCAAACCTCAGGTGGTCCACCTGCCTTGGCCTCCAAAAGTGCTGGGATTCCAGGCATGAGCCACTGCATCGGCCTAGTTTATTAATATATCTTCTTTTGGGTGCATTCCAAGGATTTTTCTGGACTATCATGGAAGTTAATTTGTATTTGTGGACCATAGTTTGAATTGGTGCAAGAGAGGTGATGAGGGGTGAGTTTTAGGCATTAGGTGTAGCTCTGTTACTGACCTCATATGAAGTATATTGATAACTTACTATTTCTTAGTAATGTTCCTATGATTTTATTATTGTTTCCAGCTTTTTATATAATCTTCTGATAGAAATTCCTCGGTTGCTGCAATGTGATGATGGTGTGACTGCAGATTGTGCATGTTTACTGTCACTATTACAAATAACTTGAACATTATTTCACATGGGGCTTCATCCTTCCTGTGTTTTCTGTTTAGGAGTAGCCCATCGAAGCCAGAGCAGTGAAGGAGTCAGTTCTCTCAGCAGCTCGCCCTCTAATAGCCTTGAAACGCAATCTCAGTCTCTCTCACGTTCCCAGAGCATGGATATTGATGGTGTCTCATGTGAGAAAAGGTAAAATGAAGCCAGTTTTCTAATATGCTCTTTTATTTAGGGAAAGAGAAAGATCCAATTCACTTTAGTCTCTGGTTCATAGTCAGAAATGCCAGCTAGAGACCCATGCCAGTCCTTAGCAAATTAGTGTCAAATGTATTAAATTTAAAGATTTTGTATTATTCAGAAATGTTCTTCACACTTTTGTTGTTGTTGAAACAGAGTCTCACTCTGTCGCCCAGGCTGGAGTGCAGTGGTGCGATCATGGCTCACTGCAACTTCCACCTCCCAGGTTCAAGTGATTCTCCTGCCTCAGCCACCTGAGTAGCTGGGATTACAGGTGTGTGCCACCATGCCTGGCTAATTTTTGTATTTTTAGTAGAGACAGGGTTTCACTTGTTGGCCAGGCTGGTCTCAAACTCCTGGCCTCAAGAGATCTTCCTGCCTCGGCCTCCCAAAGGACTGGGATTATAGGCATGAGCCACTGTGCATGGCCCACTATACTTGTGTATTAAATGTCTTTTATGAAATAATGGTGTAGTCAGTTAAAAAAAAACTATTGTTCTCATTTTGTAAATATAAAGTTGGCAAGCATATGCCTCTCCCTAAAACTTCTACTGATTAGTGAAATTTAAAAGTTTGGAATATTTCAGACAGGTAAGCCAAATACCCTGTTTGCTTCATAAGGATCAGGGTATCTTGAAAGAGCCCTCCTGTGTTGCATATGCGCCAAAAATGGGTGATAAGAGTGGCTGAGGTATTGATTCCTTTCATGATTGAGCAAGTCAGACTCCTTGGACCTGGCTCCTCTCCCCTGAAGCAGTGCCCTCAGTTCGTGTCAGTGGGCTAAACAGATGAAAAGGGGAATTAAGTCCGGGCTCGATGGCTCATGCCTGTAATCCTAGCACTTTGGGAGGCCGAGACAGGTGGATCACTTGAGGTCAGAAATTCAAGACCAACCTGGAAACCCTGTCTCTACTAAAAATAAAAAAATTAGCTGGGCCTGGTGGCAGGCGCCTGTAATCTCAACTACTGGGGAGGCTGAGGCAAGAGAATCACTTGAACCCAAGAGGCGGAGGTTGCGGTGAATCAAGATTGTGCCACTGCACTCCAGCCTGGCCGATAGAGTGAAACTCCATCTCAAAAAAAGAAAAAGGAGAATTAAAAATATGAATAAGGGGCTGGGCGTGGTGGCTCACACCTGTAATCCCAGCACTTTGGGAAACAGAGACATGGATCACTTGAGGCCAGGAATTCAAGACCAACCTGTCCAACATCGTGAAACCCCAACTCTACTAAAAATACAAAAATTAGCTGGGTGTGGTGTTGCATGCCTATAGTCCCAGCTACTTGGGAGGCTAAGGCAGGAGAATCACTTGAACCTGGGAGGCATAGGCTACAGTGAGCTGAGATCACACCACTGCCTTCCAGCCTGGGTGACAGAGTGAGACTGCATCAAAAAAAAAAAAAAAATAATAATAATAATAATAACAACCAAATAGAATATCTAGAAATGAAAAGGTAATTTACATTGAGAACTTGCTGTAAGAGTTAAATAGGGGTTAGCCATAGCTGAAGAAAGAATTGACAAACCAAAAGAGCTGAAGAAACTACCCAGAACGTACCACGAAGAACAAAGCAGATGAAAAATATAAAAGATATTTAGAGATACAGAGGACAGAGTCCTTGGTTTCTCCTGAAATGTATCTAGGATTGAAATTTCTGGGTAGAACATTAAAATTGTAGTGAATGCAGATGTTCAGCTTTAAAAAAGAAAAAAAAGACAACAGGGGTCCAGGATATATCTAAACATCAAAAAGGGAGAATAGAGAGTTGGAGAGATTTCCTTCTGCTCACTCTTATTCCACATTTTTTTCTCTACTGGTTTGAAAGATACTGTTTAAAAAAAGCAGGCCAGGAGCAGTGGCTTACGCCTGTAATCCCAGCACTTTGGGAGGCCGACGCAGGTGTTCACTTGAGGTCAGCAGTTCGAGACCAGCCTGGCCAACATGTTGAAACCCCATATCTACTAAAAATACAAAAATTAGCGGGGCATGGTGGCGTGTACCTGTAGTCCCAGCTACTTTGGAGGCTGAGGCAGGAGAGTCGCTTGAACCTGGAAGGTGGAGGTTGCGGTGAGCTGAGATCGCACCGCTGCACTCCAGCTTGGGCAACAGAGTGAGACTTTGTCTCAAAAAAGGTAATAAATAAATAAACACATCATGGAAAATTGGGTGTCCATTCCCTCAAGCATTTATCCTTATTTTTTTTGGAGACGGAGTCTCACTCAGTCTTCCATACTGGAATGCCGTGGCACGATCTCGGCTCTCTACAACCTCTGCCTCCCGGGTTCAAGCAATTCTCCTGCCTCAGCCTCCCGAGTAGCTGGAATTACAGACATGGGCCACCACACATGGCTAATTTTTGAATTTTTGGCTGGGGTTTCACCATATTGGCCAAGCTGGCCTCAAACTCCTGACCTCAGGTGATCCACCCACCTCAGCCTCCCAAAGTGCTGGAATTACAGGCATCTTATATTTCAATTAAGTTTGCTTTAAAATAATACAATATAATATAAATATAGTATATCATGATCAATTTAGGCTTACTTTAGGAATGCAAGGATGCATTGATATTAGAAAATCTATAAATATCATCTACCATATTGTATGTTAAAAAGAAAATCCTTATAATGTTGATAGCTGCAAGAGTCTGATAAAATTCCACATTAATTCATGATAATAAGAAAATGAGGAACAGAAAGGAGTATCTTTAAACTCCCAGTGTGGCACAGACAAAGTTCACCAAATATTCCACATGCTCCCCAGAATTTCTCATTCTCTTTTACAGTTAGACTGGGGCCAATGACCAGTTCTGTCCAGTAGACTATGAACTAGAGTGACATGTGTCACTTTTAGATGAAGGCAGTTGAGCCGATGTTCCTCCTCCATCCCTCTCTTCTCTTGCTCCAGTGACCTTGGAGGCTGTGTATTGCAGATGGCATAGATTAAAGATGGAGTAAGGATGCTTCACTCTCATCAGACTTTGTGTAAGCAAGAACTAAATCCTTACAGCGTTAAGCTTCTAAGATTTCAGAGTGTATGTGCTGCTACAGTATAGCCTGTCTTACTCTAACATAAAGGGCATCTACCAAAAAACTACAGTAACTCTCCTATTCAATGGTGAGAAGTTAGCATCATTTTCTGTAAAATCAGCAATAAGAACAAGGATGACTGCTATTTCTTCTTGTATTTAGCAGTGCAGTAAAACAAGTAAGGATTGGGAATGGAAGAAACAACAGTAATAATTTGCAGATAAATTATTTACATGTTGGCTGGGCACAGTGCCCACACCTGTAATCCCAGCACTTTTGGGAGGCCAAAGCAGGCAGATCACTTGAGGTAAGGAGTTCAAGACAAGCCTAGCCAACATGGTAAAACCCCATCTCCACTAAAAATACAAAAATATTAGCCGGATGTGGTGGTGCATGCCTGTAATCCCAGTTATTCGGGAGGCTGAGGCAGGAGAATTGCTTGAACCTGGGAGGCAGGGGTTGCAGTGAGCTGAGATTGCACCACTGCACTACAGCCTGGGTGACAGAGCAAGACTCTGTCTGAAAAAAAAAAGTTATTTACATGTAAACTTTCTATGTATAAATAAATAAGTTGCTTATAAGAAGTGTGTATTTAAAATCAGTTACATTCCTGTCTGCCAACAACAAAAAGTTAGAAAATGTAATTTTTAAAAAGGTGCCATTCACAGTTTCATTAAAAAGTATTAACATATGGTACCTAGGAATAAATTTAGCAAAAGAAGTATAAAATTTTTATAGAGAAAATTATTAAAGCTTATTGATAGACCTTAAAGAAGATCTTAATACTTGGAGAGTAATAAAAACTCAGTAATATAATTATATTACTTCTCCCCAATTTGATCTTTAAGAGTGAAAAAAATTTTGGTCAAAATCCCGGGAGGGTTTTTAAGGAATTCCTCAGGCTGATTCCTAAGTATGTGCAGAAGAGGAAAGAGGCAAGGATAGCTAAGGCCTCTTAAAGTAGAAGAATAAAGTGGAGACATTGACCTAGCAGATATCAAGATTTGTGAAGTTTTAGTAATTAAGACAAAGTGGTATTGGCCAGGGGCAGACAAATTGTCTAACAGGACAGTAACGAGTCTCCAGAAATAGACCCACTCATTAATGAAAATTGGACACGTGACATAGGAGATTTCATATTAATGTAAAAAGGATGATCTTTCCAGTAAATGGTGCTAGGGCAATTGTTTAATCGGGGGTAAATGATATGTACTTAACCAGTTTTTGTAATAAGACTTCAGTTGAGTTTTTTGTTTTCTTAATTAAATTTTTTATTTTTATTTTTTATTTTTTTGAGACGGAGTCTCGCTCTGTTGCCCAGGCTGGAGTGCAGTGGTGCGATCTCGGCTCACTGCAAGCTCTGCCTCCTGGGTTCAGGCCATTCTCCTGCCTTAGCCTCCCGAGTAGCTGGGCCTACAGGTGCCCACCACCACGCCTGGCTAATTTTTTGTATTTTTTAGTAGAGACGGGGTTTCACCGTGTTAGCCAGGATGGTCTCAATTTCCTGACCTTGTGATCCGCCCACCTCAGCCTCCCAAAGTGCTGGGATTACAGGCGTGAGCTACCGTGCCTGGCCTATTTTCTTAATTAAATTTTTAAAAATGTTTATTTAATTTTTTTTAGAGCCAGAGTCTTGCTATGCTGCCCAGGCTGGGATACAGTGGTTATTCACAGGCACGGTAATAGTGCATACGGCCTCAAACTTCTGGGCTAAAGTGATCCTCCAGCTTCAGCCTCCTAGGTAGCTGGGACCATAGGCTCATGCCAACATACCTGGCCTGGTTGAATTTTATGTCATTTTAAAATACTATATATAGATAAACTACTTTAATGATATACTTTTATTTATTTATTTATTTGAGAAGGAGTTTCGCTCTTGTTGCCCAGGCTGGAGTGCAATGGTGCGATCTCGGCTCACTGCAACCTCTGCATCCTGGGTTCAAGTGATTCTCCTGCATCAGCCTCCCGAGTAGCTGGGATTACAGGCATGCGCCACCACTCCTGGCTAATTTTGTATTTTTAGTAGAGGTGGGGTTTCTCCATGTTGGTCAGGCTGATCTCGAACTCCCGACCTCAGGTGATCCACCTGCCTTGGCCTCCCAAAGTGCTGGGATTACAGGCGTGAGCCACTGCACTCGGCCAATGATATACTTTTAAAAATTAAGCCCAAGCAGATGACAACTTAGGAAAAATATTTCCAACATGTATAAGAGACAAATTGTTTAGATCCTAATTTATGAAGAACTCTTAAAAATTAATAAGAAAAAAGATGGACCATTATCATTTTGCTTTCCTGATTGATTTAACTGATATTTTAAAACATTTTCTTACCCAGCAGCTACAGTGACATTGTGTGGGTTTATAAAAGGTAAAAGGCTTATTTGTCTTTTGTACTTTAAGCATGTCCCAGGTGGATGTGGATTCAGGAATTGAAAACATGGAGGTTGATGAAAATGATAGAAGAGAAAAGCGGAGCCTCAGTGATAAGGTTGGTAAGCGATGAAGCCCTTGGTACAGGTAATAGAAATAAACACATTTCATGTCTTGTATCTGTAGAGTCTGTTAGAGTGGGGCCACCCGAAATCAGGAAGTCCTAGGCAGGTGATTATTTTTATTCTTTTGAGGAAAAACGAATAACCTAGATTACCCTTATTTATGGAAGTGTAACTCAGTCCTTTGATCTGATAATATCCATCTGTTTTTGGTTCAGGGCCATGATTTTATCAGTAAATTTAGGTTGTAATAGGACCTAATTTAGAGCAAATTAGAATTCTTGCTGTTGATCTTTTGCTTTTTTTTTTTTTGAGACAGAGTCTCGCTCTGTTGCCCAGGCTGGAGTGCAGTGGTGCGATCTCGGCTCACTGCAAGCTCCATCTCCCAGGTTCACACCATTCTCCTGCCCCAGCTTCCCAAGTAGCTGGGACTACAGGCACCTGCCACCATGCCCAGCTAATTTTTTGTATTTTTAGTAGAGATGGTTTTCACCGTGTTAGCCAGGATGGTCTCGATCTCCTGACCTGGTGATCCGCCTGCCTTGGCTTCCCAAAGTGTGGGATTACAGGCGTGAGCCACCATGCCTGGCCTGGTCTTTTGCT
The DNA here is from genome assembly GCF_028878055.3 of Symphalangus syndactylus. Taxonomy (NCBI): domain Eukaryota; kingdom Metazoa; phylum Chordata; class Mammalia; order Primates; family Hylobatidae; genus Symphalangus; species Symphalangus syndactylus. Next base: position 26,766,214 of record NC_072444.2, on the reverse strand, counting down.
TTTAAGCAAGTAGATCGTCACATCTTTAGCAGTATTCTGAGGAAAATGACTGGGAATTGAAGCAAGAATATGTAGAATCTAGTAGCAACTGGAAGGTTTTGGAAAACATGAAGCTTTTATATTTGAATATCACCTGAGCTTAGTGCTCTGCATTTAGGGTGTGTGTGTGTGTGTGTGTGTATTAATATAGATAATTACATCACTTTCTGTTTAGTAAATTATTAGGAATCCTTTAGCAACACATGTTAATGATTATTAGAAGTTGCACTGTAAACAAAGAAAAGACAAACAAAAAAAGGAAAAAATAAGAAGTTGCACTGTAGCCTCCTAGTGGTGCAGTGCTTTATTTTGTGTAGTTCTTTAATGTTTACAAAATTCTTTTTTATATGCTATTTTATCTGTGGTGGTATGTAATAAGAAATGTTACATTTTTGAAAAATTCCTGGAGGAAAATTGGTCATGCACCTAGAATGTTAACCTGGTCCTGTGGAATTCAGAAAAGTAAATAGATAGGATATGTACATCTTCTGTCACATATTTTTCCTTGGTGACTTTTGATAATGCCTTTGCTCTTTTTTTTTTTTTTGAGACAGAGCCTCACTCTGTTGCCCAGGCTAGAGTGCAGTGGCGCGATCTCGGCTCACCACAACCTCCGCCTCCTGGGTTCAAGCGATTCTCCTGCCTCAGCCCCCCGAGTAGCTGGGATTATAGGCTGCGCCTGGCTAATTTTTGTATTTTTAGTAGAGACAGGGTTTCACCATGTTGGCCAGGCTGGTCTTGAGCTCCTGACCTCAGGTAATCCACTGGCCTCGGCCTTCCAGAGTGCTGGGATTACAGGTGTGAGCCACCACGCCCGGCCATCTTTGCTCTTTAATGCTCCCCATAGATGTATTGTAAGCTCATGAGACTTAGATGTTGTAACTTTGATGTTATAGGAATAGGCTTACTTTTCCCCTAATCAGTGGGTGAATGGTTTCATGCATTTTTAAAATATCATCACTAATAATGAATTAAATCAGAATAACATATTCCTATTGAAGTACCTAACTCATACCTCTTATTTGAAATTAACCTGCAAATCTTCTTCTTCACCAGGAGCCTTCCTCGGGCCCTGAAGTGTCTGAAGAGCAGGCCTTACAGCTGGTCTGTAAGATCTTCCGTGTCTCTTGGAAGGACCGGGACAGAGATGTCATCTTTCTTTCTTCTCTTTCTGCACAGTTTAAGCAGAACCCAAAAGAAGGTAGGAATCTAGCTCAGCAGTCTTACTGCAGAGTACTCGACAAGAAAATAAGATGTGAGATCTTTGCCCTCTGTTATCCACATTCACTCCGTCTTGCTCTTGGGTTGTATTTTTGATGACAGGGATACTTCTTGATGAAGACACAGTTGTTTAGCCACTTTCTTCCCTTTCCACTGATCTTATCGATAACTTATTTTTCATTTTCATGATTTCTACAATACTATGTAAATAAGCTAATGGTCTCCATTTTCTCAGGGTTGGAGTTTTTCTCTTTGTACTAAGAAGGTGCTTAGAGCATTACCTCCTCTTTATTTATGTATTTTTTTTGAGACGGAATCTCACTGTCACCAGGCTGGAGTGCAGTGGCATGATCTCAGCTGACTGCAACCTCTGCCTCCTGAGTTCAAGCGATTCTTCTGCCTCGGCCACTGGAGTAGCTGGGACTACAGGTGCGCACCACCACGCCCAGCTAATTTTTGTAGTTTTTTTTTTTTTTTTTTTTGAGACAGGGTCTTGCTCTGGCACCAGGCTGGAGTGCAGTGGTGCAATCTCGGCTCACTGCAACCCCCACCTCCGGGGTTCAAGCGATTCTCCAGCCTCAGCCTCACGAATTGGGATTACAGGCATGCGCCACCACACCCAGCTAATTTTTGTATTTTTAGTAGAGACGGGGTTTCACCATGTTGGCCAGGATGGTCTTGATCTCCTGACCTCGTGATCCACCCGTCTTGGCCTCCCAAAGTGCTGGGATTATAGGCTTGAGCCACCGTGACTGGCCTAATTTTTGTAGTTTTAGTAGAGACAGGAGTTCACCGTGTTGGCCAGGATGGTCTTGATCTCCTGACCTCGTGATCTGCCCACCTCAGCCTCCCAAAGTGCTGGGATTACAGGCTTGAGCCACCAAGCCTGGCCTTACCTCCTCTTATGAAGTATAGATATAGTGGGTGGTCTCCAGGCATCCTGAGAGAAGTGTTCTGTATGAGCTATACCTGCTTGAAGTGCCTATGAAGCCACGTATAGACGGTGGAATTGCTCTATTTGGTTAAACTGCATAGCAAGATAGAACATAATGACATTTTGCTGTGTTTCTGATATTCCACTTTAAGAGGCCAAGCTTGTAACAAAATAGTAAAACTCTTAGCAAGATATCAGCATCATAGGGCACTATCCTTTTTCTTTACAGCAGTCATTTGGAATGCAGAAGAGGTATGGGAGGTGTGCTGGAGTGGTTTTTTTGGCCTATCACTGGAATGTAACTTCCCTCATGGTAGGGATTTTTGTCTGTTTTACTCATTGATGTATCCCTAGAAGGATATCTTACACAAAATAGTCCCTCAATAGATAGATTTTAAATGGATGCGTGAATATCAAGGAGATCACCTTTCTCTTTTCTATGCTGTCTGTCTTCTGAGGAGGGGAAAAAAAAGTCCTTTGTATTTCTGGAGGATAGATAAGACTATTTCTGATTTTACTTATTAACTCTACTAATGGAGCAGACCATGTATTTGAAACTCTGCTACTTGTTATTCTTATTGTAAATCTTAAGATTCTCAAATCTGTCTTACACATGTAAGTGGCAATTTAAATAACCAAATCAGATAAAATTTCCATGAGTTAAAACTTTTGTTTAGTGGTATTTAAAATGTATCTAAAGACTAACAGTAAATCAACTGGGAGCTGTAAAGAGTAAGAAGGAAGCTAGAATGTAGCATTTGCTCCTGAAAGCCACATGGTGATTAGATTTTGGACCCTTCATAAAATCTTTTGAACCTTGGACTTAATAATTTTATTACTATCTATAAAACATATCTAGACTAAGAAATATTAACCCAGTTGCATTTGTAGTATAATAAAGTAACCTCTATAGTTGGGAGTAGCTTCTTTTTACAATTAATATTCATCAGCGGTAACTCTCAATGATTGTACCCCAACTTTCTTTTTAATAAACTTTTAATTTTGGAATAGTTTCAGTTAGTGCAGGGAGTTCCTGTATATACTTTACCCAGTTTCCCCTGACGTTAGTATCTTATATAACCATGGTACATTTGTCAAAACTAAGAAATTACTACTAAGTAAACACAAGGCTTTATTTAGGTTGCACCAGGTTTTCCACTAATATCCTTTTACCATTCCAGAATCTAATCCAGAATACTGCATCAAACCACTCGGGGGCAGCTGGCTTATTCAAGGGCTGTGTAACCTGTGTTTGAACTGTGTGTAACCTGTTCTTTATTCTGCCTTTCCAACAGTGTTCTCCGATTTTAAGGACTTGATTGGCCAGATTTTAATGGAAGTGCTAATGATGTCCACTCAGACCAGAGATGAAAACCCATTTGCCAGTCTGACAGCCACATCACAGCCAATTGCTGCAGCAGCACGGTCACCAGACAGAAATCTCTTGCTAAACACTGGCTCCAATCCAGGCACAAGCCCCATGTTCTGCAACGTGGGCTCTTTTGGTGCCAGCTCTTTGTCTAGGTCAGTGTGGTTCTCTTTGCACATCTAACTGGTAGTAAAATAACTGTGAAGTACATAGGAGAAGGGAATGTTTGTTGACAGTGTTAATCAGTGTCGTACAGGGTATGGCATATATCATATTTGGGGAGGTGGATTTAGTCATTGGAAGTGGAATTCTCTTTTCTAGATTATTATTTTTTGGCTCTCTATGGTTAAGATATTGCTAGATGAAATTTTAGAAGCAGTTGGCTGTGTATACTACATCATTCTTCGAATGGGGACTTTAGTGTCTTGTAAGTATAGCCTCTAGATCAATAGAGCAATTAGATTATAATTATTTAGATGTTTATCTGCTATACTTGAACTGAAATGATTCTCCTTTAAAAGCTTGATATTTTCTGTTTTAGTTAGTTATCTCAAGTTTTTCTTTGATTTTTCTCTTCTTTCCTCCCTTTCTCAACTAATTTAGCCTCTATGAAAGTAGTCCGGCTCCCACTCCCAGTTTCTGGAGCTCTGTTCCCGTGATGGGCCCGTCTCTTGCCTCACCTTCCCGTGCAGCCAGCCAGTTGGCTGTGCCTTCCACTCCCCTCAGTCCTCACAGTGCAGCCTCTGGAACTGCTGCGGGAAGCCAGCCTTCATCCCCGCGGTATCGCCCCTACACTGTCACTCACCCATGGGCGTCCTCAGGCGTCTCCATTCTGTCGAGCTCCCCAAGTCCCCCTGCCCTTGCCAGTAGCCCCCAAGCAGTGCCTGCCAGCAGTTCCAGACAGAGGCCCAGCAGCACGGGTCCACCCCCACCACCCGCCTCACCCAGTGCCGCGAGCAGACGCCCCTCCTCCCTGAGGATCTCTCCTAGGTATTTATCCCACAGGAGAGTTGTGTGTGTGTTTGCGGTGCAGGGAAAGGAGTTTAACACAGTTTGGAAGAAGTGCTGTGTGACACTGACTCTGTTAAATTGTTGTTTTGGGTTATTAACCTGTGCGGCTAACTAGTTTGGTAGGCACGTACTCTGAGTCCATGCTTCTGCCGGGCTCTAATCATGCTAGAAAGTTTGGGTTGCTCTATTCTATTATGAATCCCTTTCTTCCCTTTGAGAGTTGGGGCACACAGGAACCCTTTTTGGCCTTTTGTCCTGTTGCCAGTGGTAGTTGAAATGCAATCAGACCAAGCAGGTATGGGAGCAAATCTGGGCCTGGTGTTTTTTACTTATGGTGAGTGAGGTGGGTTGGTTCATGCCCTGATGTGTTGAGTTTTAGTTATATGTAAGTTCAGTCTCTTAAAAGGAAGTAGTATCAGAATTCCACTAATCCAGTGGCCCCTTCTCTCAAATGTACCTGTATGTGTCCTATAATTTAGGTAAATTATGTTTCTGCATGTCAGTGGCCAAAAGTTTCAGTGTACGGTTTATTTAAAAGGACAGCAGTTGCAAAAGCTTCTCCCCCTCTTGTTTTTTCTTTGTTCTCTGATGGCCTTTTTTGCTTTTGTTGTGGTAGTATGTACGACAATCCTTTCTCCTTCCTCTTCCTCGCACTTTCTGGGGACAGTAGTGATGAAGAAGATGAAGAAGAAGATGATGATGATGGTGATGGTGATGATGAAGGTGGTGGTGGTGGTGATGATTTTTCTTGTGTCCAGTTTGGGTCCAGGTATCAGAGGAATGGAGTCTTACCCCTGCATGTGCATAGATGCTTAGGAACTAACTTCTATAAGCTCTAACAAGGGGTGTGCTTTGAATCCAGGCAGGATATAGTCAAATGAGGTGGGCTCCAGAGTATATTGATGTGTTCAGACCTTCTCATGGGATGAAGTAGCACATAGGATAATTTTCTTTTTTTCTTTCTTTCTTTCTTTTTTTTTTTGAAACAGATTCTGCTCTTGTTGCCCAGGCTGGAGTGCAGTGGTGCGATCTTGGCTCACTGCAACCTCCTCCTCCTGGGTTCAAGCGATTCTCCTGCCTCAGACTCCCAAGTAGCTGGGAATACAGGCGCCCACCACCACGCCCGGCTAATTTTTGTATTTTTAGTAGAGACAGGGTTTCGCCAGGTTGGCTAGGCTGGTCTTGAACTCCCGACCTCAAGTGATCTGCCCGTCTCGGCCTCCCAAAATGTTGGGATTACAGGAGTGAGCCACTGTGTCTGGCCCGAGAATTTTCAGAGTTGTCGCCTGGCAAGTTTGGAGGAAAACTTTATGTATAATCATTTTTCAAAAGCATGAAAACAGATTAAAGATCAGTCATCAAGTTTATCGCCTTTAGATCTAAAATAAGGGACCCTTCATTTATCTATTGCGAGAATGTTATTGTGAACTACCAGATGTGACAACTTGTACTCTCTGAGGCATGTTTTCTTAAGTACAGTTGCATGGATTGCTGCTATTTAGTAATGGGAGAGGGGCTGGGATTTGGGGGAGGTGTGTGTGTGTGTGTACGTGTATGTGTGTGCTCCCTTCCCACCCCCTTCCAGCCTCCCCCACCCACCCCCCACCCCCGTTCACCCCCATTGAGCTCAGTCTGGGCAGTCCATCGAAGAACATATGAGGTCATACCGTCTGGCATAACTGTGACTTTGCTTTCATGTCTAGCCTTAAATTTCTCTCAGCACCTCCTGGACCTCAGTGAAGCCAGACCCCATTTGTTTAAAGAGCCTTTGAAATGACCGCAGAGGCTGAAACATAGTTCCGGATGTTGCTGAATGTTTACCCCTGGAAACCGAGTGAAAAGCACTACTTGGGTTGTGTAGGTGACTTTGAGCAAGAGAATATAATAGCACCTTCTTTCTAATCGTCTGACTCATTGTCTTACAATTTTGCTCTTAAATTGAAGTTTCCTATGGACTGAGTTGGTGTTTGTGCCCAGCACTGTTCAAAAATAACTCCAGGCTATAAATAGAGACTGCAGTAGGAGTTAGGTACACCTCATTCAATTCGATGGTGTTCAGAAGAATCATTAGAGAATATATAAAGAGACAGAGGAATGTTGATACAAGGTTGAATATTGATTCAGGAAGGTTGATATTTGTATTACGTTGAACATTTTGTCACCATTTCTCAAGTAAATTTCCCATAGGTGAAAGTATCTTTTTCACGTAGATAAAATCCTATCGCATGATTATAGTAATAAAGCAGGCATCCTTCCTAGGAATCAGTTTCCACATGGTGAAAGTGCTGTGTTATCTGTTTTACTGTAAATTTTCTGTGGGAGAAATTTTCTCTCCCTGGCCTATTTAGTTGTGACTTTCTCTAACAACCATATCAGATTGTGCGCTGCTTTTACTAATACCTCTCTTTCTGGACTTCTAACACCCCAGCCTTGCCTCAGATCTAAATTCTCTCCCTGCTAGGAGGAATAAAATTTACCAAGTGTATAAAAATAGCTGCAAATACTCATGGAGCATTGTGCGCCAGATGTGGTGTCAGCGCTGTCCGTGCATCAGCCCCCTTTACTCCTCGCTGTAGCCTACTGTGAGGAAGTGGCGGGGGGAACGGGCGGGGCGGGGGGGATGGACAAGAGGGTCAAAGTCATAGAAATACATTCAGACTCGAGCATCCTGAATCCAGACTCACGTTCACCACCACACCGTGCTGCCACCCGCTTTTCCATTTTTGCCCAAATAGGTCTTGTTTGTTCTTGTTCCTTACTACTGTTTTTGCTGCCAAGAGTCTGTGCATCTACTCGGTTCCTTTGGCAAGGAAGTGCCAGCATTTTGCTCCTTAGTTACAAAATGCCATCCCAGTCAGTTGGTATGTCCCTTATTGGCCGTTACAGTGAACTGTGATCATTCAGATTTTGGCAGCTTGTAGGTTCTTAGTTGATATAAAAAAGAATGCCAAAGCATGGGTAAAAATACATAACATGACTATGTAAACAAGTAGAAGAACTTAGGGGCTTCTAAGTAGGGTCAGAGCCAAGAAGAGCTAGCAAAAAACCTTGTTACTTTTTTTTTTTTTTTTGAGACGGAGTCTCGCTTTGTCACCCAAGCTGGAGTGCAGTGGAGTGATCTTGGCTCACTGCAACCTTCACCTCCTGGGTTTAAGCAATTCTCGTGCCTCAGCTTCCCAAGTAGCTGGGATTACAAGCGCATGCTACCACACCTGGCTAATTTTTGTATTTTTAGTAGAGACAGGGTTTCACCATGTTGGCCAGGGTGGTCTCAAACTCCAGACCTCAGGTGATCTGCCAACCTTGGCCTCCCAACGTCTCAAACTTCTGACCTCAGGTGATCAGCCTCTCGGCCTCCCAAATTGCTGGGATTACAGGCGTGAGCGACTGCGTCTAGCCAAAACCTTGTTACTTTGAGCAGTCAGCAAAGAAATAGTATTTTTCCTTCCCCCTTTCTCATTGATCTTGCCAGAATTTTGTTTACTCTGAAGTAAGCAATTTTAACACCCACTTCTCGCCTGGTAAGACTAATGTCATAGAAGAAAGAATCATCAGGGGTTGGATCGCTCTCTCCATCTGCTGGCCCAGTGGATTCGATGTCTTACAAATCTTTTTGGAAGTAGTTGGGACATACATGTATATGTTAAGTATTTATAGGGGTGACGATAAGTATTAATTTTGAAAAGGTAAAACATTCCTTCTGTAATGTTTTGCAGACTTCTGAGAAAAGAACTGTTTGAGTTATAAAGAACTGCTTTTTGCAGGAGTGGCATAAGTGAGTGAAGTGAGAATTACTGTATGTGAAAAGATAACTGTTGGGTGCTGGGCTTAACGCATGGATGATGAAATAATCTGTACAGCAAACCTCCTTAACAGGAATTTACCTGTGTAACAGACCTTCATATGTACCCCCAAACCTAAAATAAAAGTTAATAAAAATCAATAAATCAATAAATAAGAGCTGGAAGTTGATCTGGAAAAAAAAAAAAAAAAGAATTACCCTGTGATAAAGATACCATAGAAGTTATCCTGAGGAAAATGTTTCTAATTGTTTCCTAGGAAGTTGATGACTAGAAAGAAATTTGGTGGTTTTGTGTTTGTTTTTTAACTGTAGATATTTCAGTGAAGGAGGTTAAATCTTGACTGTCACAAACCTTATATGAGTAGAGAAAGGGAAAATTAGTGAATAGTGAAAAACGTTGACATTCACTCTCCTCTTTTTGCCAATCGTCACTGCTTGGGGTTGAAACAGAAACAGTGGAAAAGAAATCCTTCTGGCTGGGCACAGTGGCAAGCACAGGTAATCCTATCACTTTGGAGGCTGAGGTGGGAGGCTTGCCTGAGCCAGGAGTTAGAGGCTGCAGTGAGTCATGAGCATGCCACTGCACTCCAGCCTGGGTGATAGAGTGAAACCCTGTCCCTCTCTTTCTCTCTGTCTCTCTCTGTCTCTCTGTCTCTCTCTCTCTCTCACACACACACGGTCTTTCCACCATGTCTATCCCTAAGAACTCCCAGTGATTTCCCTTCTCACACAGAGTAAAATCCAAAGCCTCTGACCATGGTCTTCTACAAGGCCCTGCATCTCACGTACACTCCACATACTATACACACACATACACTACACACACACCCCTACACCAAGCACACATGCACATACATGCCCCATTCTAACTTAATCTCCCTCTACTCGCCTACTTCCCCTAGCTCATATACTGGACTGCTGTTCTTTGCACATAATACTCCCCCCTGCCTTAGGCCTTTGTACTTGTTTCTCCCCTTCGGACCACTGTCCCCGCTAGATAGCAGTATGGCCAGCTCCCTCACTCTCCTCAGGTCTATCAGAGGGTGGCCACTGACCTCATTGTCTCAAACATTATATAGAACACACACGCACCCACGCACGCACACCGTCGCTCTTCATCTGTCTGGTTCCATGCACTATTCCAGGACCTACAGCAGTGCCTAGAACACAGAACATCCATTAGCAACATTTGTTAAATGAATTTATAGTGCTTAAACCTGCACAACTCTGACTTTGCCTTGCTATGAGAAAATGCAAGGCCAGGTGCGGTGGCTCACACCTGTAATCCCAGCACTTTGAGAGGCCGAGGTGGGCAGATCACTTGAGGTCAGGAGTTCAAGACCAGCCTGGCCAACATGGTGAAACCTCCTCTCTACTAAAAATACAAAAATTAGGCAGGCATGGTGGCATGTGCCTATAATCCCAGCAACTAGGCTGAGGCAGGAGAATCACTTGAATCTGGGAGGCAGAGGTTGCAGTGAGCCAAGATCACACCACTGCACTCCAGCCTGGGCGACAGAGCAAGACTCTGTCTGAAAAAAATAAAAAAAAGAAAGAAAATGCAAATTCCAAAGGCTGCATTTGAGAAGTCAGTAAATGGGAGGGTAATTATAGAAGAAACTGAAACAGAGTGCCTTTAAGAGCAAGTTTTATTGGTGCATTTAAAATAGGATTCAGTCTGCACAGATCTGATGCGTGTGTAATCCCTAGGCACATTTACATTGTGTCTTCAAAGGATGCAGCTCTGTTTCTATTAGGTGAAGTAATTACTTGGTTACATTGGACTGCTAATATAGTTATCAAAAAATGCTTTGCATATTCTCCCAGAGGGAGGTATAATTTTCTAGATGCTCTTAGGACTTAAATATGACATATTTCCAAGATTTTAGGATGTCACAGTCGTAAAAGCATCGTGAATTTTGTACAGCTGAGGGAAAATATTAAATACTACTTTAAACATTTAGAAATATTTCTTTTTTGTTTTGTTTTGTTTTAGGCGGAGTCTCGCTCTGTCTCCCAGGCTGGGTTGCAGTGGTGCGATCTCAGCTCACTGCAGCCTCCATCTCCCAGGTTCAAGTGATTCACTTGCCTCAGCCTCCCAAGTAGCTGGGATTACACGCGCCTGCCACCATGCCCGGCTAATTTCTGTATTTTTAGTAGAGACGGGGTTTTATCACATTGGCCAGGCTGGTCTCGAACTCCTGACCTCAAGTGATCTGTCCCCCCACCCCCCAGCCTCCCAAAGTTTAGAAATATTTCTTCATAGCATAAATTTATGCATGTACTATATACCGCTTTCTCCTTCAGTATCACACTCAAAATTTGAATCTACCTCCTTCAGTTTGAATCTAAAAATTCTTGTAAATCAGTTTTTGACCATTGACACTTATGCTTGTATTAGTGAAACTGGCCACTTTTCTTACTTGTGATCATGATTTACCCTGGCACCTTTAGGATTAATATTATAATTTTGAAACATATTGACAAATACTGAGGTCGATGCTACATTTCCTGTTTGGTTAAAGCTTTGTTTCACTTCCCCCCACCCCCTGCCTTGCAAGTCAGCTTGTTTGGTGCCTGGCTGGTGATCACTGTGTTAGTCCATTTGCATTGCCATACAGAAAGGGTAATTTATAACGAAAAGAGATTTAATTGGCTCACGGTACCTCAGGCTGTCCAAGAAGCATGACACCAGCATCTGCTTCTTTTGAGGGCCTCAGAAAGCTTCCAGTCATGGCAGGAGGTGAAAGGGGAGCAGGCAGGTCACATGGTGAAAGCAGGAGCAACAGAGAGGAGGAGGATATCCCAGACTCTTTTAAACAACCAGATCTCACGTGAACTCACTAAGCGAGAACTCACTCATCACCAAGGGGATGGTACTAAGCCATTGGTGAGGGATCTGCCCCCATGATCCAGTCACCTCCCACTAGGCCTGCGCTCCAACACTGGGGACGGCATTTCAACGTGAGATTTGGACAAACATCCCAACCATATCATCACCAAAACACACAGAGCTCTTTTAGCTTTAAACATTCTCTCATATATCCTGAGTGCCTTTCCTCGCATCGCCTGGCACAAGAAAGCAATCATCTACATAGTCTTCTACATACATTGTCACTTTTCATGTGTGAGTGAACAGTTTGTGAAAATATTTCAAGTGGCAGTGAGGGTTTCAAATTTAAGTTAAAATGAAGTAGGATGTATTGCTAGGAATGGGAGTAATTTCAGTGGCATTTACATGAGCCAGCGCCATCTAAGCATGATGAGTTCACATGCACGCTCACATGCTAGCCGGGGGTGCTGCATCAGACTGAGGCCTGGCAGCTGGCAAGGACCTATTGACATCAAACATAAGATGCTTTTTGGCCGGACGCGGTGGCTCACGCCTGTAATCCTAGCCCTTTGGGAGGCCGAAATGGGTGGATCACAAGGTCAGGAGATTGAGGTCATCCTGGCCAACATGGTGAAACCCCGTCTCTACTAAAAATACAAAAATTAGCCAGGCATGGCGTGCGCCTGTAGTCCCAGGTGCTCAGGAGGCTGAGGCAGGAGAATCGCTTGAACTTGGGATGCAGAGGTTGCAGTGAGCCGAGATCGTGCCACTGCACTCCAGCCTGGGTGACAGAGCAAGACTCCATCTCAAAAAAAAAAAAAAGATGCGTTTCTTCCCAGAAATGTAAAGATGTGAGAAAAATGGGGCTTATTATCAAGAAATAGAGTTTCATATTTTCATTTTAAACATGAAGAAGATGTATTTTCATTGTCATCTGCAAGAGCTGTTCATAGGAAAATTACCCTCAATTGTGTGTAGGTACAAGCCTGTTTTAGCAAAGTTCATCCTTGCAAAGTGCAGTGAATATAGTCACTGAGTTATGAATATTAGCAGCAGAGGAGGGATCGCAGGTCTTGAAACTAACTAAAATTGCTACAAGCAAAGATAGATATTTCTTTTTTCGTTTCGGGGGGGTTCCCTGCCAGTCAACAGATACCAGATCCTGGCATTAATTAATAAAGTATACCAAAAAATTAGCTGCTATAAAGACACAATAATTGGCCAGGTGCTGTGGCTCACACCTGTAATCCCAGCACTTTGTGAGGCTGAGGCAGATGGATCACCTGAGGTCAGGAGTTCAAGACTATCCCGGCCAACATGGTGAAACACCGTCTCTACTAAAAATACAAAAATTAGCTGTACATGGTGGCAAGCGCCTGTAGTCCCAGCTACTTGGGAGGCTGAGGCACAAGAATTGCTTGAACCCAGAAGGCAGAGTTTGCACTGAGCGGAGATCACACCACTGCTCTCCAACCTGGGTGGCAGAGCGAGACTCCATCTCAAAAAAAAAAAAAAAGACACAATAATTAATTGCCTTTGTTTGTTAAGGGATCCCACACAGACCTGCCCAGCCTTGTCGTGACTCTGGCGAAGGCTTTGTGAGTGGCTTAGTTACCTACTCAGTCGGCAGGGAGTTGGCTGCCTTGTTCCTTTGACTGCTTCTCAGCCTCACTGTCTCCCTTCGCTTTCACCTGTCAGACCTATGTTACAGGTTGTTGGAGTTCAAATTTACTAGACTCTGGGCTGAACGCCTTGGATTTCAAAGTAGCATTGTTTTCTCCTTCTTACTGAAATACTTTAATACCATACTTTTTTTTTTTTTTTGATAGCAGGCCAGGCTGGTCTTGAACTCCTGACCTCAAGTGATCTGCCCGCCTTGGCCTCCTAAAAGTGCTGGGATTACAGGCATGAGCCACCGTGCCCAGCCAATATCATAGTCGCTCTGTTGCCCAGGCTGGAGTGTAGTGGTGCAATCTCAGCTCACGGCAGCCTCTGCCTCCTGGGTTCAAGAGATTGTCCTGCCTCAGCCTCCCAAGTAGCTGGGATTACAGGCACACACCACCATGCCTGGCTAATTTTTTTGTATTTTTAGTAGAGATAGGGTTTCACCATGTTCGTCAGGCTGGTTTCGAACTCCCATACCTCAAGTGATCCACCTGCCCTAGCCTCCCAAAGTTCTGGGATTACAGGCATGAGCCACCGCACTTGGCCAATATCATACCTTTATTCCAAGGTCAATTATTTGTAGTTTTCCAGAAGTCTAAGGACAATGATGTCCATACAGACATGTGTCCCTTAACGAGAGGGATACATTCTGAGAAATGGATCGTTAGGCAGATTGGTCATTGTGTGAACATCATAGAGTATACTTACACAACCTAGATCATACAGCCTACTACACACCTAGGCTATGTGATGTATAGCCTATTTCTCTTAGGCTACAAACCTGTACTGCATGTTAGTGTACTGAACACTCTAGACAATTAGATGATTATGCCAATTATGGTGAGTATTGGTGTATCTAAACATGTCGAAACATAGAAAAGATACAGTAAAAATATGGCATTATAACCTTGTGGGACCACTGTGGTATATGTGGTCCATCATAGAGTGAAATGTTGTTATGTGGCGCATGTGTTACAAAATTAGTTATGCATATCTATCTGTCTGTAAAACATGTCAATTCCTCTTGGTCCTGTTAGTTTCTAGACATTAATTCTGTGTCCTGGGTTGAAGTAGGGATGTGTCTCTCACATTCCTGATGTTCCCATACTTTTTTATTTTAGGACAGCGTCTCTCTCTGTCGCCCAGGCAGGAGTGTAGTGGCATGATCTCGGATCACTGCAACAACCTCCTCCCACGCACGTTCAAGTGATTCTTGTGCCTCAGCCTCCTGAGTGGCTGGGATTACAGACGTGTGCCACCACGCCCAACAAATTTTTGTATTTTTAGTAGAAACAGGGTTTCGCCCTGTTGGTCAGGCTGGTCTTGAACTCATGGCCTCAAGTGATCCACCTGCCTTGGTCTACGAAAGTGCTGGGATTACAGGCATGAGCCACCATACCCGGCCATATTACCATCCTTTATCATCTTCTGTATGTAGCTTTTTTGCTAAGTTTATGTTTTCTCATTGTCTTCATTTCAGTACTCCTTACTTTTTCCTTTGTCATAATTAATCCATATGTGTCTTTTATGTATATCAAATCCGTTTGTGAGTTAAACACCAGATTTGTTATGTGGCCTGTCAATGATTGATTTTAACTTTGTTTAATGTCCTCAAATTTAACTCTTGTGCTTATGTTTGGTTTTTATCTCAGAGGATAGTTATTACTAACATAACAGTGCTTCACAGTATAGACTGCTGATACTTTACAAAGCACCTCCACATTATTTCATTAAAACCCCACTGCAAAAGAGATAGAGGTTCTAGGTTCAGGTAACAAGTAAGCAGTGGGGTTGAGACTAGAACCCACGTCTGGTTACTCCTAGTACAATATTTTTGTTTTGTCTTTTACTGTACTACTTTACCTTTTTCACTGATAGTTTTGGAGTTTTTATGTTAATAGCAAATGTGTTCATGTCTCCTCCTAACGGGAGAGTTTCTTAACCTTTGGTTCTATTGCCAAATGTTAGATGAGGGCTTTTGAGATCCACGGTAGAAATCACAAAGATGAGGGCTATTTTGTCAGTCCCTTATAACTTCTCCCCTAAAGAGTTTGATTACAGCAGTAGCATAGTCTGGCTTTAACCTACAGGTCTCTGAGTGATGCCATTCTTTTTGGTTAAAGTACCTGTGATGTCCCTTCCAATGCTTAACGCTTGGTACCAGTTCTTAGTGCTTCCGGTTTTATAAGTTGCCACCTGCAGTAAGAAGCAGCCCTTCTTAGGTCCCTAAAATGTTACCAAAATTTACTATCGTTGGCTTTGGAGCAGGTGAAACAAGCAGTCAGGGTGGATCTTGGCCGCATGGGTGTTTGTGCTTTGTTATGTGTATAGGGATCCTAACAGGCTTTCTGCTGCAGAAATGCAAACTCTGCCAAAAATAAGAGATAAGAATCATAATTTCTTTTTATCTTCTCTAAAGTTTGGGAGCCTCTGGTGGAGCAAGTAATTGGGATTCCTACAGTGACCATTTCACCATTGAAACCTGCAAAGAGACAGATATGCTGAACTACCTCATCGAGTGTTTCGACCGAGTTGGAATAGAGGAAAAAAAAGCACCAAAGGTAACATGAAATGGATTAACTTAAAAAAAAAAAAAAAGCCTAGTTATTTGTTTGATTATCCCCACCCCTGGAGCATTCATTCACTTATTCAATCAGTAAAGCAATTATCGAGCATTTGCCATGTGCCAGGCACAGTACTAGGAACTTAGGATGTGTCGAACAAAACAGGGATCCCTGCCCTCGTGGAACTCACATTCTAGTGAAGACAAGGCCAAGGTCTGAACTTAGATGGCCTGGCTTCAGAGTCCTCTCTTGACCACACTGTAGCTGGGTAACGCCAGTGACTCATATGGCCCTGATAATTCTACTGGTTTGTTGAAATAACCAACATTATAGAGCCTCTGTAGATTGCCGAGGACTGTGCCAGGTCGACATTAGCTTGTATCCTCACAGTTGCTCTGTTAGTGCAGTGGAACCTGGTATAACATAGGCATTCTTTTTCCAATGTATGACTATGCAAATGACTCTCAGAGAGATTAAGTACTTGTCCAGAATCACATAAATAATAAGTTGCAAGGCTGGGCTTAAACTCAGTAAGCTACCCTTTTCCCATCACTTCTGTTGACTGGCTTCATTGTTTTCTCATTTTATTCCTATTTCATTTTCTGATTTTAGTTTTACGTTAGAAACGAACCTCGTCATCGACTGGTTAGTTTCATATTTGTAAAGGGCCTTCTTTGGGCTTTGTTGTACTTAGCCTTAGCGGGAGCGAAATGAGTGGGCACGTCTCCAAGGTTTTTTGTTTTTTTGTTTTTTGAGACGGAGTCTCGTTCTGTCACCCAGGCTGGAGTGCAGTGGTGCTATCTCAGCTCACTGCAACCTCCACCTCCTAGGTTCAAGCAATTCTGCCTCAGCCTCCCGAGTAGCTGGGATTATAGGCACCTGCCAACACACCCAGCTAATTTTTTTTTTCTTTTGAGACGGAGTTTCACTCTTGTTGCCCAGGCTGGAGTACAATGGCACAATCTCGGCTCACCGCAACCTCTGCCTCCTGGGTTCAAGCAATTCTCCTGCCTCAGCCTCCTGAGTAGCTGGGATTACAGGCATGAGCCACCATGCCCGGCTAATTTTGTATTTTTAGTAGAGATGGGGTTTCTCCGTATTAGTCAGGCTGGTCTCCAACTCCCGACCTCAGGTGATCCACCCACCTTGGCCTCCCAAAGTGCTGGGATTACAAGTGTGAAGCACTGCACCTGGCACACCCAGCTAATTTTTTTTTTTTTTTTTAGTAGAGATGGGGTTTCACCATGTTGGCCAGGCTGGTCTTTTTTTTTTTTTTTTTTTTGTGATGGAGTGTCACTCTGTCGCCAGGCTGGAGTGCAGTGGCACAATCTCGGCTCACTGCAATCTCTGCCTCCTGGGTTCAAGTGATTCCCCTCCCTCAGCCTCCCGAGTAGCTGGGACTATAGGCGTGCACCACCATGTCTGGCTAATTTTTTGTCTTTTAGTAGAGATGGGGTTTCACTATGTTGGCCAGGATGGCGTCAATCTCCTGACCTTGTGATCCGCCCGTCTCGGCCTCCCAAAGTGCTGAGATCACAGGTGTGAGCCACCGCGCCCGGCCTAGGCTAGTCTTAAACTTCTGACCTCAAGTGATTTGCTCGCCTTGGCCTCCCAAAGTGCTGGAATTACAGGTGTGAGCCACCACGCCCAGGCTCCAAGGTTCTTAAGTGTAAGTTTGGTCACCTCAAACTTAACGCTTCTTTCTTCTCTGACATCAGTTTCTGCAGAGGCAGTACACTTGGAAGGCACAGTTACTGTAGCTCGTTCACTAAGAATAAAGGAAGAGGAAAGCACGCTGTTTACTGATGGTCCATCCTTTTAACTCTTGTTTTTAACAGCATGAAATTGTATTGTTTGTTTCTTGTCGTCCTCACTTCCACCTTTCCTTTTCAGATGTGCAGCCAGCCAGCAGTCAGCCAGCTTCTGAGCAACATCCGCTCACAGTGCATATCCCATACTGCTTTAGTACTACAAGGCTCCCTAACACAGCCCAGGTATGAAGACCCGTGACGCGCTTGACATTAGCAGGCAGAGGGCCCTTCCATCAGTGGACATCAGGCTCTCCAGCCATTCTTGCACCACCTTAGATAACTCCCTTCCTCACCTGTAAAATGAAGGTCCCTTTCCTTCGCTAAAATACTGTGAAAATAAAGACTCCTTTCTTCCTCATCTTCTAAAGTAGAACAAAGCATATTTTAAAAAGAAATGAGTTGTTTTAAGAATTCTGCCTGCTTTTTGAAATAGACCATTGTTGAACTATGTGGGCAAGCAAGGCAGAAAATTAGTAACTGACTGTACAGCAACTGCCTGAAGTTGGTGGAGGTATTTGATAAAATGTGTGGATCATCACCTTTCATGTATAACACGGTCAATTTCTGTTACTGAGTAATAAAGAATAGTAATGGAATGAATAGTTTAGGAATCGACCAAAGTGCTACATTATTTGCTTCTGAGAATCCTATAAAGGTTGCAAATTTTTGTTTTTATTTTGTTTTTAAAAATTTTTTTTCTTTGCCTCTCAGTCTTCTAAAGGTAGCAAGTTTTTAAAAAGGATGTATATTTCATTTCTTTTATATAAAAAATATCTAAAGGAAAAAGCTTACATTTAAAAGTTTAGACCGAGCGTGGTGGCTCACACCTGTAATCCCAGCACTTTGGGAGGCTGAGGCTGGCGAATCACCTGAGGTCAGGAGTTTGAGACTAGCCTGGCCAACATGGCGAAATTCCGTCTCTACTAAAAATACTAAAGACTTAGCCGGGCATTGTGGCGTGTGCCTGTAATCTCAGCTACCTGGGAGGCTGAGGCTGGAGAATCGTTTGAACCCAGGAGGTGGAGGTTGCAGCTGAGATCGTGCCACTGCACTCCAGCCTGAGTGACAGAGCAGGACTCTGTCTCAAAAAATAAAAATTAATAAAATAATAAAAAATTAAAAGTTTACAGGCCAGGCTCACGCCTATAATCCTATCGCTTTGGGAGGCCAAGGCGGATGGATTGCCTGAGCTCAGGACTTCATGACCAGCCTGGGCAACATGGTGAAACCCTGTCTCTACTAAAAATACAAAAAATTAGCTGGGCATGGTGGCACGCACCTGTAATCCCAACTACTGGGGAGGCTGAGGCACGAGAATCGCTTGAACCTGGGAGGTGGAGGTTGCAGTGAGCTGAGATCACCCCCCTTCACTCCAGCCTGGGCAACAGAGCAAGACTGTCTCAAAAAATAATAATAATACTAAATAAATAAAAATTCACAAACATAACATTACAATTATTTATTCTAGGTGTTCTTATGTTATTTTGTATGCCATAACCATATGTTTTTGAAACTGTTCAAAAAGAAGGAAAATTATATACATGTACCAAAACTTTAAAAAACGTTCCTTGATTAAAATTAATAAGCCCTCAGCCACTACTAATATTTTTTTTCCAACAATTTAGATGAGGCATAAAGAAACATATAATACGGCCGGGTGTGGTGGCTCACACCTGTAATCCCAGCACTTTGGGAGGCTGAGGTGGGTGGATCACCTGAGGTCAGGAGTTTGGGGCCAACATGGTGAAACCCTGTCTCTACTAAAAATACAAAAATTAGCCAGGCGTGGTGGCAGGTGCCTGTAGTCCCAGCTACTTGGGAGGCTGAGCAGGAGAATCACTTGAACCCAGGAGGCGGAGGTTGCAGTGAGCTGAAATCACGCCACTGTACTCCAGCCTGGGCAATAGAGCGAGACTCCGTCTCTAAAAAACAACAAACAACAACAAAAAACATATAATACTCCTTTTTTATTTTTATTTATTTATTTATTTATTTTTAAGAGACAGAATCTCACTCTGTTGCCTAGGCTGGAGTGCTCACTATAACCTCAAACTCCTGGGCTCAAGCAGTCCTCCTGCCTCAGCCTTCCAAGTAGCCAGGACTCCAGGCACACACCATCTTGCCCAGTTGATATTTTCACTTTTTGTAGAGACAGAGTCTTGCTATGTTGCCCAGACTGGTCTTCAACTCTGGGCCTCAAGTGATCCTCCCACCTCGGCCTCCCAAAGTGCTGGTATTGCAGGCATGAGCCACCATGCCTGGCCATGCTTCCTTTTTTCAGTGCTTCATTTTTAAAGGGCTCTATGTAGGAAAAGATGAATTCTTTGAAACTTCCCATAATGTCTCATTAAAAAGACCAAAAAGTGATTACTATTGGTAAGAAGGGTTAGCTTTCGCCTGAAACTATTTTGCAGAATATTTGGGAGATGTCAAGTTTGACTTTTGACTGGGCAGTTGTTGCTGACATGACATTTTACGTGCCTCTGTAGTGAGTTGACTTCATCACCGTCCCTAATGTTCATGGGTCCACAGGTCCTTGCAGCAGCCGTCCTTCCTAGTGCCGTATATGCTGTGTAGGAATCTCCCATATGGCTTCATTCAGGAACTGGTGAGAACCACTCACCAGGATGAAGAAGTGTTCAAGCAGGTACGGTCGTATGAGTTTACTCTTGCAAATTTTAGCCTGAGAGCCTCTATGTCAAGGCCAATTTCTGACCATACATTGAAAACTTTTGCCTGAATTTGAACGTCCATGTGTTATTAGAGAGAAGGCCTACCCAATATTCTTTTGAGGAAATCAGATTGACAGCTGCATTGTTCAAATCATGCGCCCATTTCAACGAATCAGTCAAACATCTATCTTTTAAACGAGGTCTACGCCAGGTGCTTTGGGCAATATGAAAAAAAATATGTAAGGCCCCGTTCCTGATTTCAAGGAGCTTTTTAAACAAGAATACCCAGAGACGGCATAAGGCATGATATGCATTTGCCAGATAAGTAGTGTCAAAAATTCATTCTCTGAGTTTGTAAGATTAACTTAATGACCATATTAGCTCATTGGCACCCTGCGTGCCATATAGAATCTTTGTCTTCTTCCCACTAGGAAAGATGTCTCATATCTTCCTAATTATTTCATTTGGTATTTATACATTATTTTGGTATCTCATTGTGTAAAGCCAGGTGAAAATGCAGATATGTAGTGCTTAAAAATAAAGCTGTGTACGTAGTCTTGAAGGTTTCTTCCAAGGTGAAACTTTGTCGTTAACATTGCTGTTTGAAGGACCTGTTTGGGAAAGTAAGCACTTTGCCTTTAGCAACTGTCACACACGTTTTTTCCCTGATGAAAGGGCCCTTATCAAATTTTCTTACAGTTTGCTGTATCATCACTTCCTTTTTTGTGACTACAGAGAATAACAGAGGCAATAGCTATAATTGGTATGATTCCTTTCACTCTGTTTTATACCTAAGATTATTTATAACTGTTAATTTTAAGACCTTTGAATTCTTGGGAGTTGTGTTTTCAGCAGTCTTCAAAATATTTGTAAAAGAAGCAGCCAGGATCCAAGAATAAAAATTCCAGTTAGTGTTGTGTACTCTGTCTGGAATTCACTAACTGTTTATCTTAGGTGATGATCTTACTGACTAATGGAAATATTAATGGCAACATAGTGAGCTTTTCTTCTCTAGAAGGATAAGTGAACTCTCAGGAAAATAAATCACTGTCGGCCGGGCGCGGTGGCTCACGCCTGTAATCCCAGCACTTTGGGAGGCTGAGGCAGATAGATCATCTGAGGTCAGGAGTTCGAGACCAGCCTGGCCAACGTGGTGAAACCCCGTCTCTACTAAAAATGCAAAAATTAACTGGGTGTGGTGACGGGCGCCTGTAATCCCAGCTACTTGGGAGGCTGAGGTAGGAGAATTGCTTGAACCAAGGAGACGAGGTTGCAGTGAGCCGAGATTACACCACTGCATTCCAGCCTGGGTGACAGAGCAAGACTGTCTCAAAAAAAAAAAAAAAAAAAAATTACTGTCTTGGAAGGTTTAAGTGATGCACTACATTGAAGAGGTAATGGGTAGTAATTAGGATACTTTTCCTATTCAAGAAGATACCATTTGAGGAATCGAGTAGTTCTCTCTATATAAAATCAGCCCAGTGACCAGCTGAAAGGGGTATATTGAGCCTACTTTATTCATAAACAAACTTACACAAGAGGTTATGAAATGACCTCTGGGTGTTTTTTGTTTGTTTGTTTCCCCATCACCAGCTTTGGACAGAGAAGTCCTGCATTTTTTAAATTTAGGTGAAATTCATATAACATCAAACCACCATTTTTTTTGTTTTTTGTTTGTTTGTTTTGTTTTGTTTTTGGTTTTTTTTTTTTTTTTTTTGAGATGGAATTTTGCTCTTGTTGCCCAGGCCGGAGTGCAATGGCATGATCTCGGCTCACTGCAACCTCCGCCTCCTGGGTTCAAGTGATTCTCCTGCCTTAGCCTCCCAAGTAGCTGGGATTACAGGTGCCCACCACCACACCCGGCTAATTTTTTGTATTTTTAGTAGAGATGGGGTTTCACCATGTTGGCCAGACTGGTGTTGAATTCCTGAGGTCAGGTGATCCGCCCGTCTCAGCCTCCCAAAGTGCTGGGATTACAGGCATGAGCTAGCACACCTGGCCTCAAACCACCATTTTGAAGTGTGCAATTCAGTGGCATTTACTACATTCACAGTGTTATATGACCACCACAGACCTGTTTATTCTATTAATTAATTAATTAATTTTGAGGGGGAGTCTCTCTCTGTTACCCAGGCTGGAGTGCAGTGGCACAGTCTCAGCTCACTGCAACTTCCGCCTTCTGGGTTCGAGCGATTCTCCTGCCTCAGCCTCCCAAGTAGCTGGGATTACAGGTGCGTACCACCATGCCCAGCTAATTTTTGTATTTTTAGTAGAGATGGGATTTTGTCATGTTGGCCAGGCTGGTCTTGAACTCTTGGCCTCAAGTGGTCTGCCCACCTCGGCCTCCCAAAATGCTGGGATTACAAATGTGAACCATAGCGCCTGGCCCAGACCTGTTTGTTTTTAATCCCAGAATTCTGCTGACTTTTCAGCCACTCAGTGTTGAATACTCTTTGTCATTTCTTATGTGCTGCCATGTGTTTTATCTAGAGAGGAATGATAACTGGGATGGAGCTGTTGGACTGCAAAGCAGCATTTTACCTTTTTGTCTTGAAAGAGTGGCAGATGTGAATTATTAAATCTTTGACTGAAATATCTACCTCATTTTTTTTTTTTTTTTTTGAGGCGCCCGCCACCACGCCCGGCTAATTTTTTGTATTTTTGGTAGAGACGGGGTTTCACCCTACCTCCTTTTAATGTTTGAGAAATGTTCACAGATAAATAGCAGCTAGAATTTAGGACTGGAGGTGGACACTTACAGTATTTTTTAATCAGTGCTAGGAGGTATTCATTTGAAAATTAAAGAATTATTTAAAATATATAGGTCAGGCCAGGCATGGTGGCTCACGCCTGTAATCCTAGGGCTTTGGTAGGCCGAGGCAGGCGGATCACCTGAGCTCAGGAGTTCGAGACCAGGCTGGGCAACATGGCAAAACCCCATCTCTACTCAAAATACAAAAAATTAGCTGGCGCAGAAGTGCATGCCTGTAGTCCCAACTACTTGGGAGGCTGAGGCAGGAGAATCTCTTGAACCCAAGTGATGGGGCTGCATTTAACTGAGATTGCACCACTGCACTCCAGCCTGTGTGACAGAGTGAAATTCTGTCTGAAAAAAAAGAAAAAGAAAAAGATTATGCTTAGTAATATTTTTCCTATTGCAAATGAAGCCCTAATTGCACAAAGGGATAACTATACAAGAAAGTGTAATTATATTTTACTTGTAGCCTCCCTAAAAAAAAATTTGGAGATTTTTCAGGACGACCAGTTACGAACTTATTTTTGGTGCTTCTGAAACTTCTGTTTGTCTTTTCTTCTTGATTACAATGTTGGCATTCCCCAACGCCACACCTGAGTGTTACTTCTCCATTTTTATCTGGCTTACGAGAGCAAGTTACTTCTACCTTGATTGTTGGAATTGCAAAAACCATAGAATGACCTCTTCCAGAGCTGTATTGATATCTCACAACACTCCACAGACACTTTGTCATCCAGGGCACCTGTGTTTTGTACTGTGCTCTTTAAATTATTAAGGTGCTCAGTATCATGGAATGAAATTAGTAGGAAGGGGAGTTTTTCAAGTTTTCTAGTGGCTACGTAGTATACTCCAATTACAACTTGTTGGCATTCAGATTGTCAGCTGTTGTTTACTACATTTCTATTTAATGTTATTAGCCTTGAATCCTAACCAGCTCCCTAAATGTGTTGATCAGTGCGTGCATTGTGAAATTTGAAGATGAGCTAGGCTGAGTAAATCTTACATGGTGTTACCTGGTATTAATCATAAATGTATAAAAGCAGATTTGAGTTCCTTTAAGTGCCAATAGCAGGTTAATGTATTAATTACACTATATGTGGAAGTAAGGCTTTCTAACTAAAGCTTTCTTTGTCAATTTCAACATTTACCAACTAGCTCTTTGCTCTAACTTAAGTTTAATGTAATAATAATGTTGATTGTTGGCCTGTTTATCTTGTTTTCCTCAAAATAAATGAGGAAAGGTTTTTAAAAAATATTGATAGAAGGCCAGGTGCGGTAGCTCATGCCTGTGATCCCAGCACTTTGGGAGGCTGAGGCGGGTGGATCACGAGGTCAGGAGTTCGAAACCAGCATGGCCAACAGAGTGAAACCCCATCTCTACTAAAAATACAAAAATTAGCCGGGTGTGGTGGCACGTGCCTGTAATCCCAGCTACTCAGGAGGCTGAGGCAGGAGAATCACTTGAACCCCAGAGGCGCAGGTTGCAGTGAGCCGAGACTGTGCCATTGCACTCCAGTCTGGGTGACAGAGCGAGACTCTGTCTCAATACAGATAGATAGATAGATAGATAGATAGATAGATAGATAGATAGATAGACAGACAGACAGACAGATAGATAGAAAGAAGGAAATATTAGAACATTTAATTGAATTTTTTAATGGGTTATAGATGCTTGGTAATCAAGAACATATTAGTTGCTGAGATGTGCAGAATTTAATTGAGTAGAGCAACGACTCCTGGAGAGTTCTTCAGCAGGCTCCAAGTGCATGGGTTTTGTTGAATTACTCGATTTTGTTGAGTTACTGGGGGTCCTGTCAGAGTATTAGAGTTCACCAAAATCCTCTTACTTCTGGAGAATTCAGCTGTATTACTTTATGGTTAGACTTGTCAAAGAACAGGTCAACACTCTGGCTGAATTCTAGACTTTTATATGCAAAAAAGCTTTTCCCTGGGGAAGGAATGAAATTGTCTGGACATTCAGTTCTAGCACCTTATTTGACATACTTCCCACTCTTAGATTCTCTTAAACTTATATTTCTGATTTTGTTTTTTTTTCTTATAGATATTTATCCCCATTTTACAAGGCCTGGCTCTTGCTGCCAAAGAGTGCTCCCTCGATAGTGACTACTTTAAATACCCCCTCATGGTAAAACTTTGTTCTTTTTCTTTAACTCATTCAATGGATGTTTTTCTTTCAGATTATTTTGACATATACTTTTCTTTCAGGTCCATGAGATCAACCTTGTTTTCAAATTTAAAACATGAAATCACTGTGTTGGCCATGCAGAGTGTTTGGTGTGCAGTGAGATGCATCAGTGAAGACAGTTAGCAGCCTGGTACATCTTCCACCTATCCAAGTCCTAGACAGGAGTTAAATGCACTTATTACAATGTACTTTGTATAGCTTATGAATAAGATAACTATCTTCTAGCAATGAGCATACCATAGTTGGGATGAAATTTTGTTACTTGAAAAAAAACCTATTAAAAATGCAAATAAAAAAGGCAAAGCTGTACATACTAAGAAAATGAATACAATTTTATCTTTATGTGTTTACCTTGTGCAGAAAATCTCAGGGTAGCTCTCTTGTTCACCCTCCCTGTTTCCTAAGGTCATATTTACTTGGGAAGCAGAAATCTGCTTAGCTCTTTAACGCACTTAGAGCAGGCATACATTGTGGACAGAAGCTTCGACTAGATTCCCATGGGGAGACTTGAATGTTGTGAAAATGCTGAAACTAGAATGAAAATTAGAAGCTCTTTTCTGTTCTGAAATCGTTTATTTGAAATTTTGGGAGAAAAATATTTTGAAGTATTACTGAATATTTTCATTGCAGAAGTATAAAGGAAAAAATATCAAAATGAAATTAGTTTATTCTGTGTATAAATTAAGTCTTATGTAAATTGAGACCATGGTTGTTTTTCTTACTGTACTTATTTCTTTTACTTATTCCACTGATTGGATTCCGTTATACCATGAATTCATTACTGATGATCTGTTCTGTGCTAGACACTGGGGATACAGAAGCTAGGAAGACAAGGTCCCTCTCCTCAAGGCACTTATAATCTACTGCAAAAATAAGAGCTACAGCACAACAGTTGAACAGATACTGTGATAAATGTTAAAACAGAGCTGTACACAAAGGGTGTTATTTATCTACTTAAAAAATTCAAACCTGTCATGGCACTAAAAGGCTACAAGAATGCTGGGAAATTAGAAGGTGAAACCAGAATTCCTACTTTAAAAAATAATTTTAAGTGGATTTATGCCAGAGTTGTTTCCATTGTACGTGTTATTGGGGCTCCTGATAAAATTCTTTGAATCCCCATGTATTGTTCTGCCTGTGGCAGATAAAAGGAAGTGAAATAATCTGATTGTTTGAGTTCAGTGATGAAATATTTTAGTGAACACTAATTATTACTGTATTATGTAGATGTTCCTTCATGGGATTGTTGGCTTTTGGGTTGTGGTGTGAATTAGCTTGATGTTTCAGTGAGGAGCTTTTAGCATCTGATATCACCAAAATGTCCTTTTGTTCAAAAGACAGAGGCCTCCATTGTTGTAGACAATGATTTCATTTTGTGCCATTATTGATGCTTGCATAATAACGAGGACACAGTGAGTGAGAGGGTACAATAATGAGAGGCAGGAAGCGGAAGACTGTTGAAGCTAAAATCAGAAATCATTGTGGTCATTCTCTAGGTCAGTGGATCCTGCTGTGCCATTCGTTGGAATCACCTTGGAATCAGCTGGGGATCTTTAAAGGTGTTTCTGCCTGGCTCCCCACCCCAGACCTTGTGATTTAATTCACCAGGGGTGTGGCATGGCATTGGGGTTTCCAAAGGCTTCCCATGTGATCCTAATATGCAGCCACGTTTGTGAACTCCTGCACTAGGCAGTGAGAACGCTTCCTCTTCCTTCTGAGTCGAGGTTGCCTGAACCTCAAAGGCATCTCAACATTGTGTCAGTGCCTAAATGCACTCTTCGGCCCATGTAGCAACTTCTAGAGCTGTGTCCGAATCACAGAGGAATTAACTGTTTAATGTTTGATTGAGTTACCATGGGCATGCTAAATTATGTTTATGTCCCTAAAAAGTGTTTTTCATTGTTCTCTAATGTTAGGATGGTTGGATCTCTGAAGAAAAGTGTTGGAATTCTTAAAAGTACTAGAAATCTTGAAACCAAGTTATGTTTTTAAATATGTTTTGAACTTGATAGCTTATTAAATTGTAATTATTTATAGTCATGTTTAACACTGGCGAGAGGAGCCATCTAAAGTTTATGAAATAAATCTTTTTGACATGGAAAGATATGAAGTGGAAAAACTTTTTTTTGTAAAAAACATATAGATAGGTACAGTACACAAAAATATATCTGGAAAACTGTTGCTGAAAATATCAATAGAGGTTATCTTTGAGGGTAAAGCTTGAGTAATTTTTAGTTTCATTTTATATTTCTGTTTTATTTCAAGTTTTTCACATTGCATGTGTTTTAGTTTATTAATCAGAAAAAGTAGTAAAGCTGCTGCCATTTCAGAGGGAATGCATGTGTGCCATTTTAGAGGGAATGCATTTATAGCAGCAGTTAAAACTGTTTCTTTATGCTACAAATGACAGTCAGTTTAAGATGAAATGCATTTAAATGACTCTGATCTTATTTCTAGGCACTAGGTGAGCTCTGTGAAACCAAGTTTGGGAAGACACACCCTGTGTGCAATTTGGTAAGCACTCACCTGATGGGCTTGCACGTTTTCAGTGAATGTATCGTAACCCAGAAGGCATTCCTCCAGTGAGATGACCTGGAAACGTCTCTTGAAGGACATTTAGGTGTAGGCGGAGGTAACGTGTCTGGGAGGCTCTCAACTGTTACATTTTTGTTAGACACGTTATATCCTGCATTACAGTTGTTCATTTCTATGATTTTTTTTCCCTTTTTTTTCTAAGAATCTCGCTCTATCACCGAGGCTGGATGGAGTGCAGTGGTGCGATCTTGGCATACTGCAGCGTCTGCCTCCTGGGTTCAAGTGAGTCTCGTGCCTCAGCCTCCCAAGTAGCTGGGAATACAGGCATGCATTACCATGTGAGGCTAATTTTGTTGTATTTTTAGTAGAGATGGAGTTTTACCATGTTGGCCAGGCTGGTCTCGAACTACTGACCTTAGGTGATCCACCTGCCTCAGCCTCCCAAAGCGTTGGGTTACAGGCGTGAGCCACCGCACCGGGCCTGTTTTTTTTTCCTTGACAATTATTGTACAACTAAACTAACAAGAGCTATGGAAAAGTTATTTGAGTCCTTTGGTGGTATAAGAAGAGTTCATTTGAACTTCATCAAATAGTATCCTGAAACTTAAAAATTCTTTTTTTTTTTTTTTTTTTGAGACAGAGTCTCACTCTGTCACCCAGGCTGGAGTGCAGTGGCGCAATCTCAGCTCACTGCAACCTCTGCCTCCTGGGTTCAAGCAATTCTCTTGCCTCAGCCTCCCCAGTAGCTGGGATTACAGGCACACACCACCATGCCCTGCTAATTTTTGTATTTTTAGTAGAGACAGGGTTTCTCCATGTTGGCCAGGTTGTCTCGGACTCCTGACCTCAGGTGACCCACCTCCACCCACACTGGCCTCCCAAAGTGCTGGGATTACAGGTGTGAGCCACCATGCCTGGCTGAAACATAAAAGTTTTAATAATATCTTGTGAAAATATAGAGGAGCTGGAGGGTTTTCATTACATTTTTACCTCACCGGCCTGTTCAGCGGCTTGACTGGCCTCTTTCATCTTCTGCCTAGGTTGCTTCTTTGCCGTTGTGGTTGCCGAAATCCTTAAGTCCTGGCTGTGGGCGGGAGCTGCAGAGACTCTCTTACTTGGGGGCTTTCTTTAGCTTCTCAGTCTTTGCAGAAGATGATGTAAGTATAGTGGCTACTTGCACTTTGCTGCCCTTTTATTCAGATTCTTTCCCAAATGTGCATTATATGTTGATTGCATTTTTTCCTTCTCTTTCCAGGTTAAAGTGGTTGAAAAATACTTCTCAGGGCCTGCCATTACCCTGGAAAACACTCGTGTGGTTAGCCAATCATTGCAGCATTACTTAGAGCTCGGAAGGGTAAGTGTTCAGAAAACAAATCCAGAGGAAGTATCAAAGATGAGCTCCAGATACAGAGCTTTTATTTTGTAGACTGGACTATGCCTAGTAGACAAACGGCTAACAAGCCAATTCGATCTTACATAAAAAAGATAAAGATAAACTATAAGTAAGTAACCTGTGTCTTGAATAACAGGATGTAACAACAGCAGTATGCTGCCTTATTGTATGTAGCATCACTGGGAACTGGTCCTAAGCTTAGTGGCCCATCTCCTCCTCCAGCTGGCCCTTAGGCATTTACACTGTGAGGGTGTGCAAGAGTTGTTAGTTTGCACACACCCTCACTGAGTTGCTTATCCCAAATGCGGATTAATATGTCTTCAATTCTCAAACTTAAAGGCAGAGAAGGGCCGGGTGTGATGGCTCATGCCTGTAATCCCAACACTTTGGGAGGCCAAGTGGGGGTGGATCACCTGAGGTCAGGAGTTTGAGACCAGCCTGGCCAACATGACGAAACCCCGTCTCTACTAAAAATACAAAAATTAGCCAGGCATGGCAGTGCGTGCCTGTAATCCCAGCTACCCAGCTACTCGGGAGGCTGAGGCACAAGGATCACTTGAACCCAGGAGGTGGAGGTTGCAGTGAGCCAAGATCACGCCACTGTACATCAGCCTGGGCGACAGAGCAAGACTCCATCTCAAAAAAAGAAACAGGCAAAGAAGTCACAGGCTTGGGTAACTAAGGTAATTTTGATCATGGGAAGGAAGTAACAAAGCCTATTTTATTAAAACTGTAACTGTCGGCTTGGCACGTTGGCTATTGCCTGTAATCCCAACACTTTGGGAGGCTGAGATGGGTGGATCACGAGGTCAGGAAGTCAAGACCGCCCTGGCCAACATGGTGAAACCTCGTCACTACTAAAAATACAAAAATTGGCCAAGGTGGGTGGATCACGAGGTCAGCAGTTTGAGACCAGCCTGACCAACATGGTGAAACCCCATCTCTACTAAAATACAAAAAAAAATTAGCTGGGCTTGGTGGAGGGCACCTGTAATCCCAGCTACTTGGGAGGCTGAGGCAGGAGAATTGCTTGAAACCAGAAGGCGGAGGTTGCACTGAACCGAGATGCGCCACTGCACTCTAGCCTGGGCAATAAGAGTAAAACTCCGTCTCAAAAAAAACAAAAATGCAAAAATTAGCTGGGCGTGGCAGTGTGTGCCTGTAATCCCAACTACTCGGGAGGCTGAGGCAGGAGAATCACTTGAACCTGGGAGGCGCAGGTTGCAGTGAGCCAAGATTGCACCACTGCACTCCAGCCTGGCAACAGAGCTAGACTCTGTCTCAAAAAAAAAAAAAAAAAAAAAAAACTGTAACTGCCTACCTCCCCCACTCCATATTCTGCTTTCATGCTGATTACTTTGACATAGTTGGATATGGATATTTCTTATATTCTTTCACTCAGACTCTTCTGAAATGAGTAGAAGTGGGAGAGGAGAGAACGTGGGAAGTAGGCTAGCTGTTCGTGAAGTCAAAAAGGAATCGTGTGCAAAATAGTTTTAATTTGTTTCTTCTTCTTAAAAATACATTTCAGCAAGAGCTTTTTAAGATTCTGCATAGTATTTTGTTAAATGGCGAAACCCGTGAGGCTGCTCTCAGTTACATGGCGGCTGTCGTCAATGCCAATATGAAGAAAGCACAGATGCAGGTAGGATTCCTACAGACTGCTTTTCGCTGTTCATCAAATTCATTCATCTGACCCAGATTTAGTCAGTACCTACCAGGCACTGTTCTAGGAATGGGGGTACAGTATTGAACAAGGTAGACGAGCCTCCTGCTTTTGTGGAGCCCATGTTCCACAGGATAAACAAGTAGACATATAAATACATGATTTTAGACAGTCGTATAATCAATGAAGAAAGTAGAGCAAAGTAAATGACATGAGAAGAACTGTAGGTACCAGAAGGAAGGTCTGAAGGTGATTTTTGACTGGGTGGCAGGAAAGGCCTCCCTGAGGAGGTGACATTTGTTTCATAGGAAGGAGCCAGCCATTGTAGTGGCTAAGAAAAGAGCTGTCCAAGGAGGAAACAAAGCAGCTTTGGTACAAGTCCAGCACGCAGGCTTTTGTGGCTGGAGAAGAGTGAACAGGAGGGAATGGCGGGTCCTGGAGTTAGTGAATAGGCAGGGCGCATCGGGTTAGGTTTACGTGATCAGAACTGTCACGGGAGGGTTTTCAGCAGGGAAACCACAAAAGCTGCCATGTAGATGGACCAAAGCGGAAGGGGGCAGCCAGGAACAGACCCAAGGAGGCAGCTGCAAGGGTGTGAGTGCTTCCGTCCAGGTGAGACAGGGCAGTGGCTGCAGCTGCTTTGCCAGAGGAGAAAAGGGTATCCTTCCTTGATTAGTAATAAATAATGAATGAATGATGTGACGTGTATACTCAGAAGCAAAAAACATATAGAGAGAAGAGCACAGATCTTGTGATTTCTGATCATGGTTCCACCGTTTACTAACTGCGGGACCTTAGACAGTTACTCCTCTGTGCCTCCATTTCCTCATCTGCTAAGTGAGGGTACTACTAGTACTGGGTTTATTATATATAAAGCTGTTAGAATGGTGCCTGGTACACAGTGATCACTCAACCAATATTAACTATCATTCTTATCATTGTTGTATTTTTTTTTTTGTAACAGAGGTAATCAAGTTACATTGTTATATTGTTAATGCAGGAGCGTGCTGACGCTATCACCTAGAGAAACAATGTCACATGATAACAAGTGGAGCTACTTGTTTTGATGCTCTTGAGGGAAATGAAGAGGAGAAAGAGGCTGGGCATGGTGGCTCACGCCTGTAATCTCAGCACTTTGGGAGGCTGAGGTGGGAGGATCGCTTGAGCCCAGGCATTTGAGACCAGCCCTGGCAACATAATGAGACCCCATCTCTACAAAATATACAAAAATTATCTGGGCATGGTGGCTGGCGCATGCCTATAGTTTCAGCTACTCGGGAGGCTGAGGCGAGAGGATCACTTGAGCCAGGGAGGTCGAGACCAGCCTGGGCAACAGGGAGACCCCGTCTCTACAAAAAAGATAAAAAATTAGCCAGTGTAGTGGCATACACCTGTAGACCCAGTTATTCAGGAGGCTGAAGTGGGAGGCTTGCTTAAGCCTAGGAGGTTGAGGCTGCAGTGAGCTATGTTTGCACCACTGCACTACAGCCTGGGCAACAGAGTAAAACCCTGTCTCAAAAAAAAAAAAAAAAAGAAAGAAATGTTTATTGTGTTTCTACTTACTAATTTTGAGGCTCAGGCAAATCACTTCAGGGTCTCTGAGTCTTTATTTCCTCCTGTATAAAATGTTAACAGCAGTATTACTGACCTGTAAGAATTATTGTGATGGTTCAGTAAAAGAATGTATAAAGTGGCCGGGCATGGTGGCTCATGCCTGTAATCCCAGCACTTTGGGAGGCCGAGACAGGCGGATCACCTGAGGTCAGGAGTTCGAGACCAGCCTGGCTAATATGGTGAAACCCCGTCTCTACTAAAAATACAAAAAATTAGCCAGGCGTGGTGGCGGGTGCCTGTAATCCCAGCTACACGGGGGCTGAGGCAAGAGAATCACTTGAACCCAAGAGGCGGAGGTTGTAGTGAGCAAGGATTGCGCCGCTGTGTTCTAGCCTGGGCAACAAGAGTGGAACTCCGTCTCAAAAAAAAGAAAAGAAAAGAATGTATAAAATGCCTCATATAAATAATAATTATATGATAGGTGGTATTCAACAAGTAGCACCTGCTAATATAGAATTAATGGAATGACGGTGGTGAGATATATGTCTTCTCATTGACTTTAGGATACAGTTATGTTTGAAAGTTCAGTCTGCTTTCTTATAAAGTTTGCCAAAATTTCTATTCATGTTATTTTAAATACTTTTTCTTGGCTGGGCACAGTGGCTCACACCTGTAATCCCAGCACTTTGGGAGATCAAGATGGGCAGATCACTTTAGGTCCCAGCTACTTGGGAGGCTAAGGTGGGAGGATTGCTTGAGCCTGGCAGGTGGAGGTTGCAGCCGAGATCACCCTCCTTCACTCTAGCCTGGGCAACAGAGCGAGACCCCATCTCAAAAAAAATTTTTTTTAATCTTTAAAAATACTTTTTCTTTTCATCTTTCACAGACAGATGATAGATTGGTGTCTACAGATGGATTTATGCTGAATTTCCTTTGGGTACTGCAGCAGCTAAGTACAAAAATCAAGTTAGAAACAGTTGATCCCACGTATATTTTTCACCCAAGATGTCGGATTACTCTTCCAAATGATGAGACGCGTGTGAATGCAACGATGGAAGATGTGAACGACTGGCTGACTGAACTCTGTGAGTACTGTGTTCATGACTCGGTCATTAAAACACTGCCCTCTTGTCTGTGTGCTAGTAATTCCTCACAGATTGTTACCACCTCACCATAAAATGAACTTATGAGATAGGGAAGCATGATAAAAATTAATACAGTAGGCCTGGCGTGGTGGCTCTTACCTATAATCCCAACATTTTGGGAGGCCAAGGCAGGCAGATCACAAGGTGAGGAGTTTGAGACCAGCCTGACCAACATGGTGAAACCCCGTCTCTACTAAAAATACAAAAATTAGCTGGGCATGGTGGCGCGCGCCTGTAATCCCAGCACTTTGGGAGGCTGAGGCGGGCAGATCACGAGGTCCAGAGTTCATGACCAGCCTGACCACCATGGTGAAACCCCGTCTCTACTAAAAATACAAAAATTAGCGGGTGTGGTGGCACGCACCTGTAATCCCAGCTACTCAGGAGGCTGAGGTAGGAGAATCGCTTGAACCCAGGAGGTGGACGTTGCAGTGAGCCGCGATCACGCCACTGCACTCCAGCCTGGGCAACAGAGTGAGACTCTGTCTCAAAAAAAAGATACAAATGGAAAAAAAATTCAAGTTATCAAAATATATCTATAAACAAGCCAAAACCAAAGTGATAGAATGTAGTAGATGACATTTAATCAATTTATTTAACCTATCTAAAGTGAATTCTGGTGATTCATAGCAAAAATTATAATACTGTTCTCAATAATTCTACTTTTCAGGATATATTCCCAAAGTTGGAGGAAAAAGGAATAATTTTGTTTACATAAATCCTCCCAGTAGTACTATTATTTATAATAGAAAAAAATCAGTAGTTTATTAACATAATTTAATACCATTTCGATATTTAAATATTTCTGTATTGTGTTGAAAAATGGAGATTTTGTACAATACATCGGTAAGGAACATCACCAAAGATTGTTGATGGGCTGGGAATAGTGGCTCACATCCATAATCCCAGCACTTTTGGAGGCTGAGGTGGGAGGACAGCTTGAGTCCAGGAGTTCCAAGACCAGCCTGGGCAAAATAGGGAAACCCCATCTCCACAAAGAAAAACATTAGCCCAGCATGGTGGCACATGCCTGTGTTCCCAGCCACCCAGGAGACTGAGGCAGGAGGATTGCCTGAGCCCAGGAAATCGAGGCTGCAGTGACCTGTGATCTTAGCACTGCACTGCAGCCTAGGTGACAGAGTAAGACCCTCTCTCAAAAATAAAGATTGTGATGGACATCTATATACACATTTAAACGAGGTACAATACCTGGTCCTTGAATGGAGCTAACAGGAATTCTCTTCTTCAAGTAGCATTGTTTAAGTTTACAATTGCAAAAGTATCCTTAAACTTCTGGCTGGGCATGGTGGCTCACACCTGTAATCCCAGCACTTTGGGAGGCCAAGGAGGGTAGATTGCCTGAGGTCAGGAGTTTGAGACCAGCCCGACCAACGTGGTGAAACCTCGTCTCTCCTAAAAATGCAAAAGTAGCCAGGTGTGGTGGCACACGCCTGTAATCCCAGCTACTAGGGAGGCTGAGGCAGGAGAATCACTTGAACCTGGGAGGCGGAATTTGCAGTAAGCCAAGATCGTGCCATTGCACTTCTGCCTGGGTGACAAGAGCAAAACTCTATCTCAAATAAATAAATAAATAAATAAATAAATAAATAAATAGTATCTTTAAACTTCATAAAAATTCAAATGTAATTTTCTCTTCTGAATTGAGCTTTTTCTCTGATTGAGACGTGTAATAGATTTTATTTAGGGAATGATGTTATTTTTCCTAGATGGTGATCAGCCTCCATTTTCTGAGCCGAAATTCCCTACGGAGTGCTTCTTTCTCACCCTGCATGCTCACCACCTCTCTATTCTGCCTAGTTGCCGTCGCTATATCCGCAGACTCCGGGCTATCCGGGAGCTCAATAGGTATGTGCCATGATACCGTGTCCTGGGATTGCCTGAGTTACCACTTTTTCTCAGGGGCAAGCAATTCCATTGTGAACAGTAGTTTTGAATGTTGGGGGAGGTATGTACATTATATAGTGTTCTGTCTGCCTCCACCACCACATCCATGTCGCTTAGTTGTCCACAGTTCTTTACCTGGTGAAGTGATCCAAACCTTGATTTCTGAGAGTTCTGAACCCTGGGTATTTCACTCTGTTTATGGTTACTACAGACTTCCATTAACTTTTCCCACTGGGCATACATTACCAGGAGGCACTTCAAACTTTAAAAGTTTAAAGGATCCCCTGGGTTTCAGACATACCCCTTCTTCCCTGGACTATGAAAAAGTAACCATGGTTTCCCTTGATAACCAAGATCATTTACTCCTGCCTACATGTAATTCTCTTTTTGGCTTGTTCTGTGGCATGAGGAGTCCAAAATGGCCAGAGAGCAGCCTCAAATTTCCAATTCATTAGCACCATCGTTGTGTTTCTTACTCTAAGCATTTTTTCCTGTGTACTGACACCAACAAACAGAAGTCACAGGAACACAGAAGCAAATATTTTTGAGGAGGTTATCTGCAATAATAATGATGCCACTTCTGCTTTTTGGTCTAGAACCTGCGTAGTCTGGCTATGAGAGAAACTGAATCATATTTATATCTCTGTATCTACCTTGCTTAAATCACTTACTAATTCTTTTTTTTTTTTTTTTTTTTTTTTTTTTTTTTGAGACGGAGTCTCGCTCTGTTGCCCAGGCTGGAGTGCAGTGGTACGATCTCAGCTTACGCAACCTCTGTCTCCCAGGTTCAAGCGATTCTCCTGCTTCAGCCTCCTGAGTAGCTGGCATTACAGATGCGCACCACCACGCCCGGCCAATTTTTTTTTTTTTTTTTGACAGAGTCTCGCTCTGTAGTCCAGGCTGGAGTCCAGTGGCATGATCTCGGCTCACTGCAACCTCTGCCACCTGGGTTCAAGCAATTCTCCTGTCTCAGCCTCCTGCATAGCTGGGACTACAGGCACCCGCCACCACACCCAGCTAATTTTTTGTATTTTTAGTAGAGATGGGATTTCACCATGTTAGCCAGAATGGTCTTGATCTCCTGACCTCGTGATCCACCCGCCTCAGCCTCCCAAAGTGCTGGGATTACAGGTGTGAGCCCCCACACCCGGCCCAATTTTTTGTATTTTTTGTAGAGATGGGGTTTCTCCACGTTGGTCAGGTTGGTCTCAAATTCCTGACCTCAGGTGATCCGACCGCCTCCACCTCCCAAAGTGCTGAGATTACAGGTGTGAGCCACCATGCTTGGCCTAAAAATCACTTACTAATTCTAATAGTTACTCTGCAGATTCTTTATGATTTACTTTCTACACATAATCATGTCCATAAATGATGACAATTTTATTTCTTGTACTTTTTTTTCATGCCTTAGTGCCCAGGCTGTAATTTTTAGTACAGTGTTGAATAGAAATAACCTCGAAATTTCCATCTGGTTTCAGTTGGTGGAGGAAAGCTTTCTATGTATCCTTAGTTACCAGATTAAGAAAATTTCCTTTTATTTCAGTAGTTAATTCCCTTAGCACTAGTTGAATTTTATTAAATACTTTTGCCATATCCATTGAGGAGACTAGACTTTTTTCTCCTCTATTCTGTTAATGTGGTTGAATTATATCAGTTGATTTTCTGTTATTAAACCAGTCTTTCACTCCTGGAGTAAACTTAACTTTTATATTAATGTTTCTATATCTAATTGGATATACAATTTGCTAATATTCTGTTTAGGATTTTTGCATCTGTTCAAAAGAAAGCCTGACCTGTAATTTTCATTTCTTGTTAAGTGCATCTCAAATTTTGGTATCAAGGTTATGCTGCCTTATAGAAGAAACTGGGGGCTGGGCACAGTGGCTTACGCCTGTAATCCCAACACTTTGGGAGGCCAAGGCGGACAGATCACCTGAGGTCAGGAGTTGGATGCTAGCCTGGCCAATATAGTGAAAACCCGTCTCTACCAAAAATACAAAAATTAGCTGGGCATGGTTGGCGCACGCCTGTAATCCCAGCTACTTGGGAGGCTGTAGCAGGAGAATCGCTTGAACCCGGGAGGCGCAGGTTATAGTGAGCCAAGACCGAGCCACTGCACTCCAGCTTGACAAGAGAGTGAGACTCCGTCTCAACAAAAGAAAAAAAAAAAGAAAGAACTGGAGAATATTCTCCTGTTTTTTATGTTCCCTGGAAGGGTTTATTGTATAAGAATTATGTTGTTTCTTCCTTAAATGTCAGAAAAAATTCAGTGATAAAGTTGTCAGGGTTTAAGAGTTTTCTGTGTGGAGATGTTTTTAATTATGGATTTAAGTCAATTAACATATATAAGACTATTTAGATTTTCATTACATCATGTGTCAGTTTTTCTAAAGTTTGAAAATGTTTTGGCATGAAGTTGTTCATAATATCCTTTTATCATTTTAATGTCTGTAGGATCCTTATTATTTCTGCTTTTATTTATTTATTTTAGTTTTTGAGAGGAGTTTCACTCTTGTTTCCCAGGCTTGTTGCCCAGGCAGGAGTGCAATGGCGCAATCTTGACTCACCTCAACCTCTGCCTTCTGGGTTCAAGCGATTCTCCTGCCTCAGCCTCCTGAGTAGCTGGGATTACAGGCATGCACTACCACGCCCAGCTAATTTTGTATTTTTAGTAGAGACAGGGTTTCTCCATGTTGGTCAGGCTGGTCTCGAACTCCTGACCTCAGGTGATTCACCTGCCTAGGCCTTGTTGGGATTACAGGTGTGAGCCACTGCACCCGGCCCATTTTAATTGGCTTTCTTCTGCCTCTTGAGATGGATATTTAGATCATCCTTTCCAACCCTTTCGCTTATGTATGTACTTAAGACTATTTTGTTTCCCTCTTAGTGTGGCCTTAGCTGCATCCCTCATTTTTGGTATATCATATCTTATTACTCAGTTCAAAATGTTTTCTAATTTTTGTTTGTTCTTATATAACCTGTGGGTTATTTCAAAATATATTATTTAAATTCTAGGTTCTTAGGGTATTTGTCTATGTATCTTTTGTTAATTGATTTCTAGCTAAATTCCATCATGGTAAGAAAATATATTTTATGTGATTTGTGTCTTTTGAAGTTTATTGAAATTTACTTTATAGCCTTTTACATTAGTAGACCTGAAAAGACTGCTATCTGTGTTGTTTTTACAGTGTTCCACATACATTATTTAGGTCAAGTTTGTTAATTTTCTGTTCAAGTTTTCCTTACATCTAATGATTTTATCAGCTTATAATATCAATTTCTGAGAGAAGCTTATAAAAAATTCAAATTATGATTGTGGATTTATCTGTTTCTTTATCCTCCGATGGATTACCTTCTGGGATACCGTCACTCCCACTGGCTTTAGAGGGTTCATTTCAATGGAACCATCTAGAACCTTTGCTCCCGGCTTGCAGCACATAGCCTTTATTGTGCTTTCCAGAGACATTTATGTTCACCTCATCTGTGTATTTTTCAATGCTGTGGTTTAAGAAGTATCTTCTAGGACATAGTTGGGGTGTGTATATGCATATTGGAAGGAGGATTATCTGAGCAAATCACATAAGGTAAATCCACCTTAATTTTCCAAGCTCTTTAAGTTTTGAATCATTTCCTCTGAATTAGATCGAAGAATATTTAGCAACTCAGCTTCATTCAGTATAGGTCACTGTCAATTCAGAGTTTCGGTCAACTAGTTGGTTGCACAATATAAACCTCTCCCAACTCAGAATAATACTGAATTCAGGGTCTCTGGTAGGTATAATCATGTCAGTGATTTTAGCCCTACATAGAAGTATATCAGCATTTTCTTCTCTTGCTGATCAAGCATCCTCAGAATCCATTCCCATACATAATCCTACATAACCGTCATGTTTCTGCAGTACATATGTGGTAGGTAGAATAATGGCATCTCAAAGGTACCCACATCCTGGTCTCAGAACCTGTGAATATGTTATCTAACTTGATTAAAGGGACTTTGCAGCTGTGATATCAGGTTCATGATCTTGAGGTAGGGAGATTATCCTGGATTATGTGGGTAGGTCCAGTGTCATTGCAAAGGTCTTCATAAGAGGGAATCAGGAGGGTCAGAGGAAGAGAAGGAATGTAATGGGGAAGCAGAGGTTGGAGTGGTTTGGGGTCATGAGCCAATCCGGTAACCTCTGGAAGCTGGAAAAGGCGAGGAAACTTGTTCTCCTCTAGAGCCTCCAGAAGGAACCATCCCTGCTGACCCCTTTTAGAACTCTAAGACTATAATTGTGTGGTTTGGAGCCACTGAGGTTGTGGTAACTTGTTACAGCAGCAATAGAAAACTAGCATAACACATTAGCAAATCTTGCCATTTTTTTTCTTCAAATATGTGCTTCTCTTGCATCTAATTTTGTAATAAGGCCATAAGGACAGTCCTTGATCTGACTGTAGCTGTGGTTCTGGAAGCAAAGAGGGATGATGGGATAGAACCTAGGGGAAAATAGCATTACCCTGCAAGGTGACTACCTCCAATGAGGTCATTATAGAAACTGCTTCTGCTAGCAAGCAAGGCTCAGGGAATTTAGAGATTTAGGTACTTGGAGTCAGCTATTTCTCCCAAACTCCTCCATTTGAACTCTTTGGGTCCCAGTCTTTGCCTTAACTTTCAGATAAGAGGTCCAGTAAAGTTATTAATTTCTTCTGTACTGTAATTTGTAGAAGTGGAGCTGCTCCTTTCCTTTACAACAGCCTTAGAAACTCCTGATTCATTCACATTTCCTGGAGATAAGAATTTAAAATCTGAAGCCTGTCATTTTTTTTTTCTATAAGCTCCGCAACATAGTTAGAGGTAGCCACTCCACATCCTCATTCCAGATCACCAGGGATCATTTATATAGCTGTTTCTCTACTCAGAGCCTTGGGCTACCAGTGTTCCATCCTCAAATACTAATTGTATCTTCACCATCCAGCCCAATCAAAGAACTGGTCCCAGAGCCCCATTTTTTTCATGAAGGCCTATTACCTATAAACTCTTGTAATACCAGTAACCATATAGGTCATTATCTTAGTTTCCTATGACTGCAGCAACAAATTACCACTTTAGTCACTTAAAACAATACATATTACAGTTCTGAAGGTCAGGAGTCCTAAAATCGGCCCAGCAAAGTGGCTCACACCTGTAATCCCAACACTTTGGGAGGCCGAGGTGGGCAGATCACATGAGGTCAGGAGTTCGAGACCAGCCTGGCCAACATGGTGAAACCTCGTCTCTACTAAAAATACAAAAATTAGCCGGGCATGGTAGCGCATGCATGTAGTCCCAGCTACTCAAGAGGCTGAGGCAGGAGAATCGCTTGAACCCTGGAGATGGAGGTTGCAGTGAGCTGAGCTTGTGCCACTGCACTCCAGCCTGGGAGACAGAGCGAGACTCTGTCTCAAAAAAAGAAGATCAAGGTTGCATTCCCTCTGGAGGCTCTAGGGGAGAATCTCCTTTGCCTTTTCCATCTTCTAAAAGCTGCCTACGTTCCTCTGATCATCATCACCCCCCACCCCACCCCGCCTTACTGTATTTTCAAAGCCAGCAACATAGTATCTTTAGATCTCCTTCACTTGGCTGGTGTATCCCAGCACTTTGGGAGACTGAGGTGGGTGGATCACTTGAAGTCAGGACTTTGAGACCCGCCTGGCCAACATGGTGAAACCCTTTTCTACCAAAAAATACAAAAATTAGCCAGGCATGGTAACGCACCCCTGTAGTCGCCACTACTCAGGAGGCTGAAATACGAGAATTACTTGAACCCAGGAGGTAGAGGTTGCAATGAGCTGAGATCGTGCCACTGCACTCCAGGGCAACAGAGTGAGAGACCCTGTCTCAAAAAAGCAAAAAACAAGGCCAGGCACGTGGCTCACGCCTGTAATCCCATCACTTTGGGAGGCCAAGGCAGGTGGATCATTTGAGGTCAGAAGTTCGAGATCAGCCTGGCCAACATGTTGAAACCCCATCTCTACTAAAAATATAAAAGTTAGCCAGGCCTGGTGGCAGGTGCCTATAATCCTAGCTAATTGGGAGGCTATGGCAGGAGAATCGCCTGAACCCGGGAGGCAGAGGTTGCAGTGAGCCAGATGATGACACTTTACTCCAGCCTGGGCAATAGAGCGAGACTCAGTCTAAAAAAAAAAAAGACAACAAGAAGATCTCCTCTCTCTGACCTTTGCTTCCATTGTCCCATTGTCACATCTCCTTCTCTGTCTCTGAGTCCTTTTTTCTCTTAGAAGGACCTTTGTGATTACATTGGGCCTTCCCAAATCATCCAAGATACTCTTCCCATCTCAAAGCCCATACCCTTAATCACATCTACAACGTCCCTTTCTCCATGGGAGATCACATGTTCACAGGTTCCCTCGAAGGATTCGGATGTGACAATTTTGGAGGAGCCATTCTTTTGTCTGCCATACTCATGTTTCAGTTATAGACAAAAGAATCCAGTTCTTCTGGGATAAGCAGAAAGGGGAACTAGTTGGGTTATTGAATCATTGGAATGGCTGTAATAGAGGTTCCCAGAGCTATACTTTGAACAAGGAAGCTGCTTCGGAGGTCAGCCTGACAGCACAGCCTCTGCCACAGCTTCAGCCAAAACCCCTCTACCACTGTACTTCCAGAAGGATCATGCAATCAAGCAATCACTTCACAGTACTCACCTTGCCTTCAGTGAGGGTTCATCTCGGTGGAAACTAGGTCTTACAAAAATGCTGGCAGGAGGGGAGTCTAGGAAATCCAGCTTTTGGAGATGTAGCAACCTCTAGTATTACACACAACGTCATGATAGAAAGGGGTTGAAACAGTGTTAAGTGAGTCGATCTTCAAAATATGCATCCTATTAGGTGATGGGGAAGCCTTTACTGCAGAGACAGATGGTGTTTGAGCAGACACCTGAGGGGAGTGAAGGAGCAAAGCCAGAGATAACCTCAGAGAAGAGCACTCCGAGCAGAGGGAACAGTTGTAAAGGACGATGCTGTTAGTAAAATAGCCTTTTGTTTTGGGTAATTGAATAGGCAAAGTAACCTTGAATTTTCATGAGAGACTTCTTTTTTTCCCTCCCAGAAAAATAAGGGAACAATGTACTTTCTTGCAACAAAAAAGATGATTATTTTCACCAAATCTATAGCGCCATCCATTCGAAGACACATCATTGTTTTAGGAACCAATAAAAAAGAAAAATATGGCCGGACGCGGTGGCTCATGCCTGTAATCCCAGCACTTTGGGAGGCTGGGGAAGGCGAACCACAAGGTCAGGAGTTTGAGACCAGCCTGCCCAACATAGTGAAACCTCGTCTCTACTAAAAATACAAAAAATTAGCTGGGCATGGTGGTGAGCACCTGTAATCCCAGCTACTTGGGAGGTTGAGGCAGGAGAATCACTTGAACCCAGGAGGCGGAGGTTGCAGTGAGCTGAGATTGCACCACTGCACTCCAGCCTGGTGACAGAGCGAGACTCTGTCTCAAAAAAAAAAAAAAAAAAAAAAAAAAAAAAAAAAAAAGAAAGAAAAATGCTGCCAATTAAACTATGACTTGCCGCTGGTTGTAAGATATACTCTGATTTTAAAGATGTTACAATGAGAAAACAAAAAACTGCGTGTGAGAGTCAGTGAAATGGGCAAGATGAATGGGTAAGATGGATCCGGCTGTTTTCTTTCATTTGACTGTTAGTCTTTGATTTCAGAACTGTAGAAGATTTGAAAAATAATGAAAGCCAATGGAAAGATTCCCCACTGGCAACTAGACACCGCGAAATGCTGAAGCGCTGTAAAACTCAGCTTAAGGTTTGTATAGTTAAGTGGAATAATTATAGACCAGCCTCATAATGGTAATTTTCCCAACAGAATATATGCCTTGAGTGAGCAGTTTAGTGTCCTTACTTTTTCTTCATTATTCTTTTCCCTTCTGATAAAATAGTATATGTTAAAACTTGTCGATACCTGACTTATATGTGTATATAATGGTTTCAGTCTCAGGACAGAATATGGATAGATATGCTTCTGCTGTGACTATGAATGCTTAATGGGTTTTATGATTCTCAGTTTAACATCACCTCCATTGGCCGGGTGCAGTGGCTCACGCCTGTAATCCCAGCACTTTGGGAGGCCTAGGCGGGCAGATCACGAGGTCAGGAGATGGAGACCATCCTGGCTAACACGAAACCCCATCTCTACTAAAAATACAAAAAAAAATTAGCCAGGCGTGGTGGCGGGCACCTGTAGTCCCAGCTACTCGGGAGGCTAAGGCAGGAGAATGGCATGAACCCGGGAGGCAGAGCTTGCAGTGAGCCGAGATCGTGCCACTGCACTCCACCCTGGGCGACAAAGCGAGACTCCGTCTCAAAAAAAAAACAAACCAACAACAAAAATCACCTCCCCTTCCCTGCCTTTTGCAGGGCTCTCTTCACCTGCTGTCTCCCACCCCCTCGCCCCAACACTCATCCAGTATATCTAGCCATGCATTTCCATGATATTTGACAAAGAGCATCTGTGGTAGTGGAAAGATCTCTTTCCTTTGCCCCTCATTCTTTCTAATTGAAAATGATTCATCACACAAAACCTAACTATAGATGGGTATATTCTTGCTGGTGAAACATAGCTAAAAACATATGCCAGCTGATATTGTACAAATAAAGCATAGATAGCAAATTTATGCATTTTTCTTCTATTCATGTTCCAGTTAAAAACCTGAATGTTAGCTGGTCACGCATTCTGTTGAACAGTAGGATAATATGTGGAAAGTTTACCTGACATAGCTTTCTAGTACCAGTTAAGATTTCAGTTTTATTTACTAATAGACTAGACTTCTTCAAGATGCACAATTAACCAGGGGCCCTTATCTGGGGTCTGTGGACCCCCCTAAGCAGTCCACAGATATGTTTCAAGGGGATCTATAAACTGCTTAAATGGCCAGGCACGGTGGCTCACACCTGTAATCCCAGCACTTTGGAAGGCTGAGGCGGGCAGATCACCTGAGGTCAGGAGTTCGAGACCAGCCTGGCCAACATGGTGAAACCCCGTCTCTACTAAAAATACAAAAATTAACCAAGTGTGGTGGCACATGACTGTAATCCCTGCTATTCGGGAGACTGAGGCAGGAGAATTGCTTGAGCCTGGCAGGCAGAGGTTCCAGTGAGCCGAGATTGTGCCACTGCACTTCAGCCTGGGCAACAGAGCAAGACTCTGTCTCAAAATAAATAAATAAGAAACAAAAAAACTGCTTAAATGTATACATCAGTGTGTGCATGCATGTGTGTGTAATTCTGTCAACAGGCCTCTAGGTAGGAATTCCATCCTTAGTGGACAGCATTTTGCCCAAGGGCAGCTCGTAAGAGGCGGTGCTGGAATTCAAACACTGGTTGTTTGGCTTTTTCCCACTAACCACCCTGACACCCAAAGGGCCTCCCTGTCGCCACTCTGTCATCATCAGGTTATTTACTTGTGACCGTTGGAACTCAACATTTTGAGCTTTAACTGTGTGCTAGACCTGGTGGTACTCAGTGGTTTGCTTGCCACGCCTTTTTTTCTCAGGAAAAAGATCTTGAGACACAACCAGCATCTTATAGCTAGTTAAGAGATGAAGCTCTAGAAGCTCTGGAACCCAAATTTCCCATCTCCTGGCCCCAGTCCCTGCCCAGTCCCCCTGTAGGGACTTAGCTACTGACTGATATTTGGGTGGGGGCATCCCTGCTTCCACAGAAACTGGTACGGTGCAAGGCCTGTGCTGATGCTGGCCTACTTGACGAGAGCTTCCTGAGAAGATGTCTGAATTTTTATGGCCTTCTCATTCAGCTGCTGCTCCGCA
The DNA here is from genome assembly GCF_028878055.3 of Symphalangus syndactylus. NCBI lineage: Eukaryota > Metazoa > Chordata > Mammalia > Primates > Hylobatidae > Symphalangus > Symphalangus syndactylus. The sequence continues at coordinate 26,721,308 of NC_072444.2, read as the reverse complement.
TCCTGGACCCCGCATATCCCGAGTGAGTGTGCTTCTTCCTGTTTCCCTCGTCCCTCCTTGGCTGGGCTATGTTGTCTTTATTGTCCTTCAAAGTTGATAACTAAAACCAAAACCCTTTCTTTATCAAGAATTCACTTCTCTGCAAGGCGCAGTGGTGCACGCCTGTAATCCCAACACTTTGGGGGAGGCTGAGGCAGATGGATAACTTGAGATCAGGAGTTCAAGACCAGCCTGGCCAACATGGCAAAACCGTGTCTCTACTAAAAATACAAAAATTAGCCGGGCTTGGTGGCAGATGCCTGTAGTCACAGCTACTCAGGAGGCTGAGGCATAAGCATCATTTGAACCCGGGAGGTGGAGGTTGCAGTGAGCCGAGATTGTGCTACTGCACTCCAGCCTGGGTGACAAAGCGAGACTCTGTCCCCACCCAAAAAAAAAGAGAATTCACTTCTCGGTTTCCAGATTGTGTTTATATAGATTATGTAGTTATATTGATAGGTGTTTTCCTTGTAATTAGTTACAATAATAGGCGAATGTCAACACCTGTTACTTTAATTTTGACAAGTTTTCTTTAAAATTTGTTATAAAGTCTTTGATTGATAGAGAAATCTATAAATTGGAAGCCAGAAGCTGGAGATAATATTAGGCCCTCCTAAGCACTGGGTCCAGGAATACCCAGCTAATTCAGAGAGTGAGCTAAGAACATCGTTGATCACTTTGTCATCAACTGGTCATCTCCTCCAGGCAACCATTTTTGTTTTATTTATTATTATTATTATTATTATTATTTTACTGTTGTGAAGTCTCTGGTTCACTGATGTTGGTGAGATTGGCCCAAGACCCATGAAGGCGTGGAAAATATTATTTAAAATATGTGTGTAGGCCGGGCGTGGTGGCTCACGCCTATAATCCCAGCACTTTGGGAGGCTGGGGCGGGTGGATCACATGGTCAGGAGATCGAGACCGTCTTTGCTAACATGGTGAAACCCCGTCTCTACTAAAAATACACAAAAGTAGCCGGGCGCTGTGGTGGGTGCCTGCAGTCCCAGCTACTCAGGAGGCTGAGGCAGGAGAATGGCGTGAACCTGGGAGGCGGAGCTTGCAGTGAGCCGAGATCGTGTCTCTGCACTCCAGCCTGGGCGACGAGCAAGACTCCGTCTCAAAAAAAAGAAAAAAAATGTGTGTAGCTCTGTTGTCTCAGACAGTTTGAGTTGCACAAAATGACCAAATATGACCTTTTTATTTCCTTCCCATTTTACTTATTGCATTAACCTTAACAAGAAATCAAGAAGCCTTGGCACGGTGGCTCACATCTGTAATCCCAGTACTTTAGAAGGCTGAGGCAGGCGGATCACTTGAGGTCAGGAGTTCAAGACCAGCCTGGCCAACATGGCGAAACCCCGTCTCTACTAAAAATACAAAAATTAGCCAGGTGTGGTGGCGGGCGCCTGTAATCCCAGCTACTCGGGAGGCTGAGGCACAAGAATTGCTTGAATCCAGGAGGCAGAGATTCCAGTGAGCCGAGATCACACCACTGCACTCCAGCCTGGGTGACAGGGCAAGACTCCATCTCAAAAAAAAAAAAAAAAAATATGTGTAGCTCTCTTGTCTCAGACAGTTTGAGCTGCACAAAATGACCAAATATTGACCTTTTTATTTCCTTCCCATTTTACTTACTGCATTAAACTTAACAAGAAATCAAGAAAGCCGGGCGTGGTGGCTCACATCTGTAATCCCAGTACTTTGGGAGGCCAAGGCAGGTGGATCACTTGAGGTCAGGAGTTCGAGACCATCCTGGCCAACGTGGGGAAACCCTATCTCTACTAAAAATACAAAAATTAGCCAGGTGTGGCGGGTGCCTGTAATCCTAGCTACTCGGGAGGCTGAGGCACAAGAATTGCTTGAACCCAGGAGGCAGAGGTTGCAGTGAGCCGGGGTCACGCCACTGTACTCCAGCCTGGGTGGTGACAGGGTGAGACTCTGTCCCAAAAAAAAAAAGAATCAAGAAAAGGGCCGGGTGTGGTGGCTCACACCTGTAATCCCAGCACTTTGGGAGGCCAAGGCGTGTGGATCACTTGAGGTCAGGAGTTCGAGACCAGCCTGGCCAACATGGTGAAACCCTGTCTCTATTGAAAATACAAAAATTAGCCAGGTATGGTGGTGCATGCCTCTAATCTCAGCTATTCGGGAGGCTGAGACATGATAATCAATTGAACCAGGGAGGTGGAGGTTGCAGTGAGCCAAGGTTGCACCACTGCACTCCAGCCTGGGTGACAGAGTGAGACTCCTTCTCAGGGGAGAAAAAAAAGAAATCAAGAAAAGGAAAACATTTCACACATACCCTTGCATATGCACTGTCTTCATTATTCCCTGTTCATTTCTGGTTGTAATTTCTTTGCCTGTGTATTTATTACATAGTTGTATTACAGAATGAGTGTTTTCCCCAAATGAAATACTTATCTGATGGTAATGTAATACTCCTTGTAGTTTGATGTACCATAATTTCATTTCATAAATTGTGCTTTTTTTCTCTTTGACAGTATAACACTGCCTTTAAATTCAGATGTCCCCAAGGTATTTGCAGCATTGCCTGAGTTTTATGTAGAAGATGTTGCAGAATTTTTATTTTTTATTGTACAGTAAGTGCCTTTAATATTTTACATAGTTCTAATATGTTTTTATGCATAATACTATAATATTCTGAGCTATGTTGCAAACCTCCATTTCATGCCTGAAATTTGATGTAACTGTTTTAACTGAATGCCGCCTAGAGACTGGAAAAAATAAATCCAACTGTGGCACCAGTCCAATTCCAATAATATCTCAAAGACAGAGGCAGGATTAACAGTGCAGATAATGTATTCTGTGAAAATTGAGTTGAATTTCTAATAGTTGAATATGTGTTTCTGAGCAACAGAAGGAGGAAACAGTTTATAAATGTCTGAATGAACATCCCAAACCCAGAAATACCACATCTATATTTTGTACTAAAATTTGTCTCAATTGTAAAATTGGAGAATGCTTACCAAAAAAATGGTTTGAATTTATAACTGGTATGGTAGGGTTTTAATTTTTTTTTCAAATCCTTATTTGGTTTGTCAAATTAACATTTTACTTCTAAAACATTACAGGTTAGAAGAATTACAATTTAAATCCCTTGGCACCATGATAGCACCTATGGCTAGCTGAGGGAGTGGTATGTGAAGTCTATTGTGAAAAGTAAAAGTCATGCTGGGCACTGTGGCTCATGCTTGTAGTCCCAGACATGCAGGAGGATTGCTTGAGCCTAGTTCAAGACCAGTTTGGGCAACGTAGCAAGTCTGCGTCACTTTTTTTTTTTATTTTATTTTATTTTTTTTTTTTGAGACGGAGTCTTGCTCTGTCCCCCAGGCTGGAGTGCAGTGGCGCAATCTTGGCTCACTGCAAGCTCTGCCTCCCGGGTTCACGCCATTCTCCTGCCTCAGCCTCCTGAGTAGCTGGGACTACAGGCGCCCGCCAACACGCCCGGCTAATTTTTTTTTTTTTTTTTGTATTTTTAGTAGAGACGGGGTTTCACCGTGTTAGCCAGGATGGTCTCGATCTCCTGACCTCGTGATCCGCCCGCCTCGGCCTCCCAAAGTGCTGGGATTACAGGTTTGAGCCACCGCGCCCGGCCTCCGTGTCTGCGTCACTTTAAAAAAAAAAAAAAATAAATAAATAGTATAGGTCCCCAGTCACAGAATACAAACTGTGAAAGTTTTGTAACAAACAACGGGAAAAAAACAAAATTAGTATAAATGATTTTAAAATAAGGGCCAAAACTAAACGGAGCAAGTTATATTGCTGTCATAAAAGCTGCCTTTAAAAAAAAGCCCAAATCCCCACCGGGCACGGTGGCTCACGCCTGTAATCCCAGCACTTTGGGAGGCGGAGGCGGGCGGATTACGAGGTCAGGAGATCGAGACCATCCTGGCTAACAGGGTGAAACCCCGTCTCTACTGAAAATACAAAAAATTAGCCGGGCGAGGTGGCGGGCGCCTGTAGTCCCAGCTACGCGGGAGGCTGAGGCAGGAGAATGGCGTGAACCTCGGGGGACGGAGCCTGCAGTGAGCTGAGATCATGCCACTGCACTTCAGCCTGGGTGAAAGAGTGAGACTCCGTCTCAAAAAAAAAAAAAAAAAAAAAAGCCCAAATCGAGGCAGAGGTTGCAATGAGCAGAGATCATGCCACTACACTCCAACCTGGGCAACAAAAAAAACCCAAATCATTGGTGACACGTGATTTTGATTGGTATGAAATTTTAAAAGTGACTCAAAAACATGGTTTATTTGTTGAAAAACCAACCTTGGAATTTAAGCAACTCAAGTCACATTTTAAAATTTGTTCTATGCACAGTGATACAAAAGACACCTATTTGAAAAATTTCATTCTCATTTTCAGCAGAGATTAAAAAAAAACTATCAAAATTTTTATGTTTTGGTAGTGATGATCTTTTGTGAAGTTTATCTGATTTAATCATAGGTTTTGTTTATAGTTAATGTAACATGCTACAGCCAGTAACGATGTTTGGTTTTAAATCTGTCTTGTTACAGTGTGAATAGTCACTGTAGGCTGGGTGCAATGGCTCATGCCTGTAATCCCAGCACTTTGGGAGGCCAAGGTGGGCAAATCACGAGGTCAAAAGATCGAGACCATCCAGACCAACATGGTGAAATCCCGTCTCTACTAAAAATACAAAAATTAGCTGGGCATGGTGGCGGGCACCTGTAGTCCCAGCTACTCAGGAGGCTGAGGCAGGATAATTGCTTGAACTTTGGAGGCGGAGGTTTCAGTGAGCCGAGATCGTGCCACTGCACTCCAGCCTGGGCAACAGAGCAAGGCTCCATCTCAAAAAAAAAAAAAAAAAAAAAATAGGCCGGGCACGATGGCTCACGCCTGTAATCCCAGCACTTTGGGAGGCCGAGGTGGGCGGATCACGAGATCAGGAGGTCAAGACCATCCTGGCTAACATGGTGAAACCCCGTCTCTACTAAAAATACAAAAAAAAATTAGCCGGGCTTGGTGGCGGGCGCCTGTAGTCCCAGCTACTTGGGAGGCTAAGGCAGGAGAATGGCGTGAACCTGGGAGGCAGAGCTTGCAGTGGGCCGAGATTGCGCCACTGCACTCCAGCCTGGGCGACAGAGCGAGACTCTGTCTCAAAAAAAAAAAGTCACTGTAAACTGAACGAGTTCAAGGGCACTCCTAAACCTATTTATCCTGCCTTCCCCTCCTCACTTACTGACACCAGCCCTCACCCAAGGTGAGTTTCTCAGCAGTTTCTCAGCGGTCTCTTTCTTGCTCTTCTTGCCTCTGTTCAGATACTCTCCCCAGGCGCTTTATGAGCCCTGTACTCAGGATATTGTGATGTTCCTTGTTGTGATGTTGTGCAACCAGAACTACATCCGAAACCCATATTTGGTGGCCAAACTGGTAGAAGTCATGTTTATGACCAACCCTGCTGTTCAGCCACGAACCCAGAAGTTTTTTGAAATGATTGAGAACCATCCTCTCTCCACCAAGTTGTTGGTACCTTCCCTGATGAAGTTTTATACAGGTAGGTTGCTGGCACACAGTGTAGCACATGGCAGGCCAACTTAGGTAAGGTCATCTAAAGCTAGTGGACGATGTTGCTCTAAGCCTGTTACCTAATATCCTGCTACCTGTGTGTATAACCTACTAACATGTGGCCTGCAGAGGATGTACTTTTGGTTCTTCTTGCCGTGAGTAGTTAGGAATAGGACAACCATTCCACCTACTGGTCTCTGATGATTCAGCAGGAACCACTGAAAGTCAGATGATTAGCACCGAGACTCAGAGTATCAAGAGCACAAGTTGGTAGTGTTATCTGAATGGAATTATCTGGTTCATTTTACCTTTGAACTTACAGCATTTGTTTTTTAACACTATCCTATATCCCACTTTCCAAAGTGTGGGTAAAACAGGGAGCTTGTTAAAAATGCATATTCTTGGTCTGGACGCGGTGGCTCACGCCTGTAATCCCAGCACTTTGGGAGGCCAAGGCGGGCGGATCACAAGGTCAGGGGTTCAAGACCAGCCTGGCCAGTATGGTGAAACCCCATCTCTACTAAAAATACAAAAAAAAATTAGCTGGGTGTGGTGGCAGGCGCCTGTAGTCCCAGGACGTTTGAGGGAGGAGAATCGCTTGAACCCGGGAGGCGGAGGTTGCAGTGAGCCAAGATCCCACCACCGTATTCCAGCCTGGGTGAGAGAACGAGACTCCGTCTCAAATAATAATAATAATAATAATAATAATAATAATAATAATAATACTTTTCACCTGTCAAATTTATTTCTTAAGTTGAAAATACCTGGTGCAAACATGGTTGTAGAGAAGTAAGCTAACCTGCAAAAAACCTGCTTAATCTACCCTATAGCCAGTGTGCAGACTTAGTGCTATGAAATTCTCATGAGAATGTAAATTTAAAGCCTTTCTAAAAGGCAGTTTAGCAGCCCACACCAAGAGCCTTAAAAATGTTTTAATCGGGGCCGGGCACGGTGGCTCACGCCTGTAATCCCAGCACTTTGGGAGGCCGAGGCAGGTGGATCACCTGAGATCAGGAATTTGTGACCAGCCTGGCAAACGTGGAGAAACCCTGTCTCTACTAAAAATACAAAAATTAGCTGGGCGTGGTGGGTGGCGCCTGTCATCCCAGCTACTCAGGTGGCTGAGGCACAAGAATCGCTTGAACCTAGAGGGCAAAGGTTGCATTGAGCTGAGATCACGCCAGTGCGCTCCAGCCTAGGAGAAAGGGCAAGACTCCGTCTCAAAAAAAACAAAAAAACAAAAAAACACTGGGGTAACAAATAGTAGGTGCAAGAAGTAGCCATCTTCTATCCCTCAGTCTGGAGACCGAAGAGAAGAGCCTGGGGAATCTCAGAACCCAGCTGCCCTGATGAGGGTTTGGACAGAGCTAGGACCCAGTCCTCTGTGGAAGGCCCTTGGCCAGTTGGTGCTGGTGTCTCTCTCAGGGGTTGTGCATGGTTGCTAGCTCTGGGGGTACAAGACAAAGCTGAAAATTGGAATCAACTGCTACTGCTGACAGTAAGTACAAGGTCCTAAGTCCTTTGTTTCTCCTTCAGTTTTCCAGTTCTCGTGCAGCACCCCCTATTGGCAACCCTAGAGAGGGCAGGCTGCCAAAGGAAAGATTCTGCAGTGCCAGCCCCCGAATCACAAAGCCAACTACAAAGAGTGCATGTGGGCTGGGCACGGTGACTCCAGCGAATAATCCTAGCACTTTAGGAGGCCAAGGTGGGAGGGTAGCTTGAGCCTAGGAGTTGGAGACCAGCCTGGGCAACATGGCGAGACCCCATCTGTACGAAAAATTTAAAAATTAGATGCCTGTTGTCCCAGCTACTAAGGAGGCAGAGATGGGAGGAAGGCTTGAGCCCAGGAGTTCAAGGCTGCAGTGAGCTATGATCTTGCTGCTGCACTCCAGCCTGTGAAACAGAGCAAGACCCTGTTTCTAAAAAAAAAAAAAAACATTAAAAAGACTGGGTTTCAGCCAGGCACAGTAGCTCACACTTGTAATCCCAGCACTTTGGGAGGCCAAGGCGGGTGGATCACCTTAGATCAGGAGTTCGAGACCAGCCTGACCAAAATGGTGAATCCTAGTCTCTACTAAAAATAAAAAGTTAGGCCGGGCGCGGTGGCTCACGCCTGTAATCCCAGCATTTTGGGAGACTGGGGTGGGTGGATCACAAGGTCAAGAGACCGAGATGAGCCTCGCCAACATGGTGAAACCCCATCTCTACTAAAAATACGAAAATTAGGCCTGGCACGGTGGCTCACGCTGTAATCCCAGCACTTTGGAGGCCGAGGCAGGCGAATCACCTGAGGTCGGGAGTTCAACCTGACCAACATGGTGAAACCCTGTCTCTACTAAAAATACAAAATTAGCCTGGCATGGTGGCACATGCCTGTAATCCCAGCTACTCGGGAGGCTGAGGCAGGAGAATCACTTGAACCCGCGAGGCAGAGGTGACAGTGAGCTGAGATCGCGCCATTGTAATCCAGCCTGGGCAACGAGCAAAACTCCGTCTCAGAAACAAAAATTAGCTAGACGTGGTGGCGTGTGCCTGTAGTCCCAGCTACTTGGGAGGCTGAGATAGGAGAATCTCTTGAACCCAAGAGGCAGAGGTTGCAGTGAGCCGAGATCACGCCACTGCACTTCAGCCTGGCAACAGGCTTCATCTCAAAAACAAAACAAAACAAAACAAAATTAGCTGGGTGACGCACGTGTGTAATCCCAGCAACTTTAGAAGCTGAGGCAGGAGAATCGCTTGAACCCAGGAGGTGGAGGTTGCAGTTAGCCGAGATTTAAAAAAATTTTTTTTAAAGAGTGGATTTGGAGCTACGAGACAACAGCTGAATAGCTATACTCTGACAGAATTTAATTTCTAGAAACTTATTCTATGGAAATAATTATGAATGTTTGTAAGTGATGTTCTCCACAGCATTATTTATAAAGCAGCATAGTGAAAATAATAAAAACAACTGGCCAGGCTTAGTGACTCACGCCTTTGGGAGGCTCCCAGCACTTTGGGAGGCTGAGGCGGGAGGATCACCTGAGGTCGGGAGTTGGAGGCTTAGTCTGGCCAAAATGGTGAAACCCCGTCTCTACTAAAAATACAAAAAAATTTAGCTGGGCGTACTGGTACACACCTGTAGTCCCAGCTTCTCTGGAGTCTAAGGCAGAAGAATCGCTTGAATCAGGGAGGCAGAGGTTGCAGTGAGCCAAGATCGTGCCGTTGCACTCCAGCCTGGGCTACAAGAGCAAATCTCCATCTCAAAAAAAAAAAAAGGAATGTAGGAAAGGATATATACCAAAATATTAACAGTGCATTGGTTATTTTTGAATGGTAGCATTATAAATAGTTTTTATTTTTATTTTATTATCTGAACTTCTTAATTTTTCTACAGTAAACATGTATTGTTAGTAGTAAAGACAAAACAATTTTAGTTAAATTTATTTTGTAGTCAGTGTTCTGGGCCTGTCACTGTGGCTTCAGGAGAGAGAGAGAGAGAGAGAGAGAGTGTGTGTGTGTGTGTGTGTATACAGAACAGAACTGGGCCTGTTGCCTATAAGAGGAGTGCTGGGCCTAGCGGAGGCCTGCTGGGAATGTTCCAGAAGGAATTGGTTGGGGGTTGTTCTCTTTTTCCTCTTTGCCATGTGTGCCCTCTGGCCTGGACCACCTCTTTAGTCATGGATGGATGACATCTGTACTAATAATAGCCACCACTCATTGAATGCTTACTAATCCTTTCACTTAATCCCCACAGCAGTCCTAAAGATAGTACTATAAATACATCCACTTTACAAATGAGGAAACTGAAGCTTAAAAGGGTCAAGAAGCTTGCTGAAGGTCAGTGGCTAGCAAGTGGCAGCAACCTCCCAGATGCCCTTTAGCACAGATCCCCCTGGCTACTGTGCTGGTCTTCCTGCAACTACTAAGGGACTGGTGTGAGGGTACCCCTGAGGGAGGCATCACAGATATAGTCCCCAGTGCTCATCACCTCCATGTGGAGACCTGGCTGATTAGGTCCTGGTCCCTAAGCAGATGGGACTCTCAGATATAAATTAGAGTTGCCACACACAAGATCAGTATGTGGAACAAGCTCCTCTTAACACCACAGAGATAGTATTCTAGCTTAGAAAATGCTCAAGTTAGGCTGGGCGTGGTGGCTCACGCCTCTAATCCTAGCACTTTGGGAGTCTGAGACAGGTGAATCACTTGAGGCCAGGAGTTCGAGACCAGCCTGGCCAACATGGCGAAACCCCATCTCTACTAAAAATACAAAAGATTATCTGGGTGTGGTGGTGGGGGCCTGTAATGCCAGCTACTTGGGAGGCTGAGGCAGGGGAATTGCTTGAACCGGGACCTGGGAGGTGGAGGTCGCAGTGAGCCAAGATCTTGCCACGGTACTCCAGCCTGGGCTACAGAGTGAGACTCCATCTCAAAAAAAAAAAGAAAGAAGGCAGCAAGAATACCTGGGGGGAGGAGGGAAAGGTTCAACACAAGTCTAGTCCACCTGCAGCCTTCTAGAACAAGGACCTGGGAATTAGAACTTGGGCTGGTATGACTTTGAGGGAACAGGAGAAGTGAATAAGAAGGAAAAAAAAAAACTGTTGGGAGAAATGTATATTGTTTTGTTTCATTTTCTTTTTTTTTTTTTTTTTTTTTTGAGATAGGGTCTTGCTCTGTCACCCACGCTAGAGTGCAGTGACACAATTACAGCACCATGCACTCTTGACCTCCCAGGCTCAAGTGATCCTCCTATCTCAGCCTCCCTTGTAGCTGGGACTGTAGGCATGTGCTACCATACCCAGCTAATTTTTGTGGTTTTTGTAGAGATGGGGTTTCACAATGTTTACCAGGCTGGTCTCAAACTCCTGAGCTCAAGTGATCTGCCCACCTGGGCCTCCCGAAGTGCTGGAAATACAGATGCGGGGCCCTGCTGAGATACATATTGCTACATAATAAATTAACATTTACTTAGTCTCTACTATATTCAGAATTGGGTGCAGATATTAGGGGCATTTTAGATGATATGAGGCGTTGGGTTGGTCCTCCAGTATCTTCCTCTTGTAGGCTGTCCTTATGTCAGCACTCCATACTTTAGCTCACGCTTTTATACAATTAATAAATGACATTTAGTTTATTTTAAGGAAAGGTTGACTTAATGAATATACATAAGTACTTTCAGATCTTAGTATGATAGGTGTTAATTATCTTATTTTATTTTTAAATAGCTGTTTCCTTTTTTGGTCACACAAAAAAATGTGTTCTTTGAAAAATATAGAAAATATCAAAGACAAGGTATAGTGGCACCCACCTGTAATCTCAGTACTTTGGAAGGACGAGGTGGGAGGATCACTTGAGGCAGGAATTTGAAACCAGCCTAGGCAACATAGTGAGACCCCATCTGTAAAAAAATTAAAAGTGAAAAACATCTTATTGAGACAGAGTCTTGCTCTGTCGCCCAGGCTGGAGTGCAGTGGCATGATGTTGGCTCACTGCAACCTCTGTATCTGGATTCAAGCAACTCTCCTGCCTCAGCCTCCTGAGTAGCTGGAATTATGGCCACACACCACCATGCCCTGCTAGTTTTTGTATTTTTATTAATAGTAGAGGTGGGGTTTTGCTATGTTGGCCAGGCTGGTCTTGAACTCCTGGCCTCAAGTGATCTGCCTGCCTCGGCCTCCCAAAGTGCTGGGATTATAGGCGAGAGCCACCACGCTCAGCCATAAAAAATAAGCCAGGCATGGTGGATGCGCCTCCAGTCCCAGCTACTTGGGAGGCTGAGGTGGGAGGATCACTTGAGCCCGAGAGGTTGAGGCTGCAGTGAGCCATTATCACACCACTGCACTTCACCCTGGGCGACAGGGCAAGACCCTGTCTCCAAAAAAAAATAATAAAATAGTCGGGCACGGTGGCTCACGCCTGTAATCCCAGCAATTTGGGAGGCCAAGGTGGGCGGATCATGAGGCCAAGAGATTGAGACGATCCTGGCCAATATAGTGAAACCCCATCTTTACTAAAAATACAAAAATTAGCTGGGCGTGGTGGCGCACGTCTATAGTCCCAGCTACTAGGGAGGCTGAGGCAGGAGAATTGCTTGAACCCGGAGGCAGAGGTTGCAGTGAGCTGAGATTGTGCCACTGCACTCCAGCCTGGCGACAGAGCGGGACTCTGTCTCAAAAAATAAATAAATAAATAATAATAATAATAAAATTTGTCATGAATTCTGAAATTTCTCATGCCTAAGCTTTTGCCATTTGGACAAACAAGTTTGATTTTTATCCCTCTTTAATAGATTTAGGGATGATAGACACTTTGGTGTTTTTTCAACACCAAAAATGGTCAATAGATAGACACATTTAGTAAATACATGGCCCTCAATAAAATTAAACCTAACTTTTTATCCACTGAAGTATGTCCATTTGAGGTGCCATAGAATTTCTGTAAATTAATAACTTAAAATTAGGTGGGGGAGTATGATAATTCAGCTTTTGGTCATTGGTAAGTTGATGTCATCCTAATGATGGGAGTTTTTCTAGCCCCATTCCTTTAGGTGTTGTGTCATTGTCAAATCTTCATTGTGAAACTTTTGTCTTTAAAAGCAGCTTATAATTTCTGTCATGCCTTACATGCAAGAGAAGTGCAAAATTTCACCAGCTCTCTGATTTTGCAGATTTACCTTCACTCAGTATCATTGTTGGGGCAATAACTGGATTTGGAAAGCAAGAAAGTACATATCCCTCAGTCCCTTTGTCTTTCTTCTTTAGATGTTGAGCATACCGGAGCCACCAGCGAGTTTTATGACAAGTTCACAATTCGCTATCACATTAGCACCATTTTTAAAAGCCTTTGGCAAAACATAGCTCACCATGGCACCTTTATGGAGGAGTTCAAGTGAGTATGGGGCCCCTCGTGTCACAACTTGCTTTCTTGCAAATCGCAGGTAGGATTGCAGCTTAAAAGCATGCACAGCTGGGTTCTTGTTGACTGTTTGCTTGGTCTCAGACTCCTTTGAGTTTACCACAAGATGCCACTAAATGTGGGCAGGATTTTTTAAATGGCTTTACTTGCAAGATATTGCTGAATTTTAGATTTGTCAAGATACTTTGGGGGTGGTACACAAGCAAAGATTGTATAGGGCAGGGCGTGGTGGCTCATGCCTGTAATCCCAGCACTTTGGGAGGCAGAGGTGGGCGGATCACTTGAGGTCAGGAGTTCAAGACCAGCCTGGCCAACATGGTGAAACCCCATCTCTATTAAAAATACAAAACATTAGCTGGGTGTGGTGGCACATGTCTGTTATCCCAGCTACTTGGGAAGCTGAGGCAGGAGAATCACTTGAACCTGGGAGGCGGAGTTTGCAGTGAGCCGAGATTGTGCCAGTGCTCTCCAGCCTGGGCGACAGAGCGAGACTCCGTCTCAAAAAAAAAAAAAAAAGGGAAAAGAAAAGATCCTATAAATATGCTGAGATGATGGGTTAAGTGTTTTTTTGGTGTTTTCTTTGATGACAGTGTTAAATGAAGTTGTCAGAATGAGTGAAATGAAATCTTAGTTCTTGAATTTTGGAAAGACTTTAGATTTTGCAACAGTTAGGTCAGAGTTGTCATTTAAAGTATCATTCTTTGTGGTAAGGCCCTAAACCTTAATTAAAGACTTTGCGTATACCTACCTGAAATCTGAGTGACTGCTTAAACCTGGACATTAGTAATCCCATCTAAATTATCTGTCAGTGCCTAAAAACAAAAGGGAGATGAAGATGCTGAACTCTTGAATTATTCTTCAAAAATTGTATCCCATCTAAGGGCTGGGCGTGGTGGCTCATGCCTGTAATCCCAGCACTTTGGGAGGCTGAGGCGGGCAGATCACGAGGTCAGGAGATCGAGACCGTCCTGGCTAACGTGGTAAAACCCCGTCTCTACTAAAAATACCAAAAAATTAGCCGGGTGTGGTGGCGGGCGCCTGTAGTCCCAGCTACTCAGGAGGCTGAGGCAGGAGAATGGCGTGAACCTGGGAGGCAGAGCTTGCAGTGAGCCGAGATTGCACCACTGCACTCCAGCCTGGGCGACAGAGTGAGACTCCGTCTCAAATAAATAAATAAATTAATTAATAATTTTATCCCATCTATTTGGATCTTTTGCAACCCATGTTAGATCTTTGATCAAATCTAGCTATACTTGTTAACCGAATTACTAGTCAATAATATACATATTACCAGTGGAATAACTATTTGCCAGATAGATTTCTGTGGAGCAAACTTTTTAACTTTTTGTTTCCATAAACTGCTCTTATGGTCAGAATTGTGTTCCAGCTAAAGCCTGGCACAAGCTTAGGACACGAGGCAGGCCCATGGCTTGGTCTGAATGGTGCTGATTGGAGCGCTTGTCCTGAACTTGCCATGTTCCTGAGATCGAGGCCGCCTGTACATGTTCACAGGAACTTCTCTTCTCCAGGCATGGGCTTACTACCCCGTAATTGCACGGTTGTAGACCCTGAAGTGTAGCTTCCTTTTTGTCTACGAATCTGGCATCTCCAGAGTCTAACAGAGGTAGGCCAAGCTATTACAGTTCACCAACAAGTTCTCATTATAACACGATCTGCAGAACAGTTCCTTAGATTGGAAGCTTCCAGTTTTAAAGTAAGTTAATATCCCACTTTATCAATATTACAGGTTCCAATTTTTCTTCAATGTGTCAGTCTTTGTGATAAGGAATAACTATATCAGTTGTTTGCTTATCTGTTATATATGGTTTAATTATTTGCATTTTCTTGGTATATTGGTGAGTATATGCGTATTTCCTGTTCTAGTCTGGAAGAAGTGTTTTCTCTCCTTACAAACATTGAGGGAGTGAGCTAGGGGTGTGCTGGTAAGCCTGCTCTGGGAAGCGGGGTGGGAGAGTCAGCATTTGCTGGTTTTCCGTGGTGTGACTGTTTCCTATGTTGCCCAATTTAAGGTGCCAGGGGAATCTGGCTATAAAATTCTGGAATATTTAGCACTTGACTGTCATCAACCATGCAAGGTGGCTCCAAATACCACTGGAATGAGCTTATCATAAACAATTTAAAAGAATAACAAAATCCAGGCCAGGTGCGGTGGCTCATCTCTGTAATCCCAACATTTTGGGAGGCTGAGGTGGGAGGAACGCTTGAGCCCAGGAGTTTGAGACCAGCCCTGGCAACATAATAAGTCTCTGTCTCTACAAAAAATACAAAAGTTAGCTGGGCGTGGTGGCGTGTGCCTGTAGTTCCAGCTACTTAGGAGGCTCAGGCAGGAAGATTGCTTGAGCCCTGGAGGTCGAGGATGCAGTGAGCTGTGATTGTGCCACTGCATTCCAGGCTGGGCGACAGATCGAGACCCTGTCTCAAAAAGAAACAAGATTAACAAAATCTAAAGAGAAGCTTGGTAGTCCTTGAATTCCACAGTGCCTGACTTGTGCCAGGGTAGCCAGGCTTTTAGGGTGACATAGTTGCAGTCTGGGTGGAGGCGCCTGTTCCCTGGGATTTGCTGTAGCATTTTGCTTCAGGGAGATGTTTGACCATGTACAATATAATTGCCTTTCCAGCTCCGGGAAGCAGTTTGTTCGCTATATAAACATGTTGATAAACGACACGACGTTTTTGCTCGATGAAAGTCTGGAGTCTCTGAAGCGAATCCATGAAGTGCAGGAAGAGATGAAGAACAAAGAACAGTGGGACCAGTTGCCCCGGGTGAGGACGTGGTCCAGAGGCTTGGACAGCTTTGCAGGCCATCTGCCTCCGCACACGGGCAGAGCTGCTTTGGGGCTGCATTTGTGGGTCTGATGATATGCGAGCTGACATGCTGGGATTTTCCTTCCATGAAATCATATTGCAGGATTGGAATAGGAAAATTCTTAAATACCTTATCTGAAGCTAAGAAATGGGTTGCAAAGTCTTTGAAAATGTACACTGAAAACTTTCTCTGCCTTTTTAATTTTAAAGGGCTTTTTTGGAGAGGAGCTTTTATTGTCTGAATATATTAAGATTCATGAACATAATTAGGAAAGAAATCTCTAGAATTATGTCTGCTGGACAAGAATTTGATTTGTTCCTATGGGCTTCTCTAGGCAACTGTGTGAATCACTCAGGATCCTGGTGGGGTGTTTTTTTCCTTTCAGCTGATCTTGGGTTTTATATTCAGTTATTAATAGAAAAGAGGCCTGGCTTGCCAGGTTCCATGGAAAACACGTGCTGTGCCAGTGCTCTTTCGTGACGTGCGTAGCAGCCACTGAGATACTTCCTTGGTCGCTTATGAGGCCCTTGACAGTTGCTAGTGACTTCTTAGATTGGCTTAGGTTTATTGATTCTGTTCTTGGAATTGTCAGGCTCAGAATCAGAACTGATTTCCATAAGGGGTTCTCATGTCAAAGTGGGGACTGCTTTTTCTTCATTTTTTCTTTTCTTTTCTTTTCTTTTTTTTTTTTTTTGAGACAGAGTTTCACTCTTGTTGCCCAGGCAGGAGTGCAGTGGTGCGATCTTGGCACACTGTAATCCCCGCTTCTCTGGTTGAATCGATTTTCCTGCCTCAGCCTTCCGAATAGCTGGGATTACAGGTGCCTGCCACCACACCCGGCTAATTTTTGTATTTTGTTTGTTTGTTTGTTTTTGAGACGGAGTCTAGCTCTTTTACCCATGCTGGAGTGTAGTGGCGTGATGTCGGCTCACTATAATCTCTGCCTCCCGGGTACAAGTGATTCTCCTGCCTCAGCCTCCCAAGTAGCTGGGACTACAGGCACCTGCCACTACGCCTGGCTAATTTTTTGTATTTTTAGTAGAGACGGTTTCACCGTGTTAGCCAGGATGGTCTCGATCTCCTGACCTCGTGATCCGCCCTCCTCGGCCTCCCAAAGTGCTGGGATTACAGACGTGAACCATTGCGCCCAGCCAATTTTTATATTTTTAGTAGAGACGGGGTTTCACCATGTTGGCCAGGCCTGTCTTGAACTCCTGACCTCAGGTGATCCATCCGCCTCAGCCTCCCAAAGTGCTGGGACTACTGGCGTGAGTCACAGCACCCAGCCTTTTTTTTTTTTCTTTTTTAATTTCAACTTTTATTTTAGATTCAGGGGATGGGGTACATGTGCAGGTTTGTTACATGGGTGTATCGTGATGCTGAGGTTTTATGATGCAACCTGTCACCCAGGGAGTGAGCATAATACCTAATAGGTAGTTTTTCAACCCTTGCTCCTCCCTCACTCCCCTCCCTTGTAGTCCCCAGCGTCTGTTGTTCCCATCTCTGTCCATGTATACCAGTGTTTAGCTCCCATTTATACCTGCTTTTCTTCTTATGTATTAAAGTTCTACCCATTCTCTGAGTAAGGTCCTATCCAAATACCCCCTCAGGTTTGTCTTCGCCAGTCAGCATAGCTGAAAATTCTCACCTTTCTCCTTACTTCTGTAACACCCACTTTATACCATTCACAGCGCTTGATATGCCCAGCTTATATTTTATTTACTTATTTGTTTTTTATTATTATTAATAAATAAAGACAGAGTGTTGATCTGTCGCCTTGGCTGGAGTGCAGTGGCAGGATCATAGCACACCACAGCCTCAACCTCCTGGGCTCAAGTGATCCTCCTGCCTCAGTCTCCCAAGTAGCTGGATCTACAAGCATGTACCACCACACTTGGCTAATTAAAAAAATGTTTTTTATAGAGACAAGGTCTCACACGCTTGCTTCAGCAGCATGTGTACTAACATTGGAACAATACAGAGATTACCATGGCCCCTGCTCGAGGATGACATGCAAACTCATAAAGCGTTCCATCCTTTAAAAATAAATATTAGGCCGGGGGCGGTGGCTCACGCCTGTAATCCCAGCACTTTGGAAGGCCAAGGTGGGTGGATCACAAGGTCAAGAGATCAAGAATGTCCTGGCCAACATGGTGAAACCCCGTCTCTACTAAAAATACAAAAATTAGCTGGGTGTGGTGGCACACCACTGTAGTCCCAGCTACTCGGGAGGCTGAGGCAGGAGAATTGCTTGAACCCAGGAGGCAGAGGTTGCAGTGAGCCAAGATCGCGCCACTGCACTCCAGCCTGGGCGACAGAGCAAGACTCCATCTCAAATAAATAAATAAATAAATATTAGAGAGAGTCTTGCTAGTTTTCCCAAGCTGGTCTTGTATTTTATTTACTTACTATTTTTATTATTAAATTATTTTTTATTTTATTTTATTTTATTTTATTTTTTGAGACCGAGTCTCACTCTGTCACCCAGGCTGGAGTGCAGTGGTGCAATCTTGGCTCAATTTCTGCCTGCTGGGATTACAGGCATGCACTACCACGTCCGGCTAATTTTTGTATTTTTAGTAGAGATGGGGTTTTGCCACGTTGGCCCGGCTGGTCTTGAACTCCTGGCCTCAAGCAATCCACCCACCTCAGCCTCCCAAAGTGTAGGGGTTACAGACATGAGCCACCATGCCCAGCCTTATTATTATTATTATTTTTTAATAGAAACAGTCTTGGCCGGACACTGTACCTCACGCCTGTAATATCAGCACTTTGGGAGGCCGAGGCCGGCAGACCATCTGAGGTCAGGAGTTTGAGACCCACCTGGCCAACGTGGCGAAACCCAGTGTCTACTAAAAATACAAAATTTAGCCAGGCATGGTGGCAGGTGCCTGTAATCCCAGCTACTTGGAAGGCTGAGGTGGGAGAATCACTTGAACCCAGGAGGCGGAGGTTGCAGTGAGCTGATACCATGCCACTACATTTCACATTCAGCCTGGGCAACAGAGCAAGACTCCGTCTCAAAAAAGAAAGAAGGAAAGAGAGTCTTGCTCTGTTACCCAGGCTGGAGTGCAATGGCAGATCTTAGCTCACTACAGCCTACAACCTCCTGGCCTCAAGCAGTCCTCCCACCTCAGCCTCCCAAAATGCTGGGATTATAGTTGTGAGCCACCATGGCCAGCCAGCATATATTTTAGATGTTGGAATGCAGGTCTATAGCACGTTCTTGTGTTCATAGTCAATAATAGCATTTGTTTATGAGCCAACTGAACAAATAATACTGATTTTTCCTGTGTTAATGGATGAAAAAGGCCCAAATAGTTCCCACAATTGCTATTTCAGAAATAATTTTTATTTGGCTTTGAAGTTGCTTTCTACCTCCCACTGCCTTGGCTGTTCCTGCTCATCTCCCTGACATCTGAGCTTGGTGAGCTCCAGCACTCAGCCCTCAGGCTTCAATTTCTTTCCCACTCGTGCTCTCTAGGTTAGTGTTTCTCAACGAGGGCACTAGTTGGAATTTTGAGCCTAGTGGAATTTGGTATAATAATAACTCATGATGAGAAACCATCCCATATATTGCAGGACATTTAGGATCTCTGTTTCCTGCCATTTAATGTCAGGGACGTACCCTCCTACCCCCAGCCATCAGGCAATGAGAAACACTGCCACACATAACCTGATGTCCCCCGGTGAAAATCACTGCTTGGTGAGCTCAGGTATCAAAGGCGTTAAATACCTGTATTCTACAGACTCCAGAATGTATCTCCCCAGCTCAGATCTGACTGTAGACTTGTAGACCAAGTATTTGTCTAATCAGTGTCTCAGACTCACCGTGTCCAAAACGGAGCCCTTGATGTTGTCCACATCTCCTGCCTGAGTCTGCCCAATCTCAGTAAATGGTGCCTTCATTCTACCAGCTGCTCAGGCTCAATGCTTTGGAGTTGTTCTTGATTTCTCTGCGTCTCTCAGCAAATGCCTCTAGGCTCTGTCTTAAAATATATCCATTATCTAACCTCTTCTCAGCACCTCCAGACCGTTGGCATCTCTTATCTGGATAATTGCAGTAGCCCACTGCTTGGTCTTCAACCTCCACTCTTGAGCATGTCCATATCAGGGATGGTGTTAAAAATCTCAGTCTGATCAACATCGCCACTCAGCTCAGCCGTTTTGGGCCTCCCTTCTCACTCAGAGCCAAATCCTATGATGAGAGCAGCCTACAGCACACAGGAGGACCTGGCCCCACAATGTGTTTCTGCTCTCAGCTTTGGACAGTCTCTTCTCCACTCACTCTGCCCCAGCCAGACTCACCTCCTGGCCCCTCCACTGACACGTGAGGGCCTTTACACCTGCCCTTCCCCCTACCTGGAATGCTCTTCCCTCAGATTTTCCTGACTCCTTCAGATATGCTCTCCCTCAGGGAGACCTTCCCTGACCACCCTTTCCAGAATAGCATTCCCTGACCCCTGACCCTGCTTCATTTTTCCTCATCGCTGTCAGACTTACTGTGTGTCTGTTTATTTGTTTCTATGAAGCAGATCCTCCTTAACGGAATCTAAGCTGCGTGAGAGTTGGGAGCCTTTTTATTCTATCTCCAGTGCCCAAAGGCTGTAGAAGGGCCTGTTGAGACACCCAGGTACACGTTTAGATAGTTCATGCCTGGCTGCTCTTGTGTCTTTCCTGGCGCTGCCTTTCTTTCAGTAGGCTCATTCTTGACCAGGGAACGGCAGGCTCCCCAGTATCCCTGCAGAATCTCCATCAAGCACAGACTGGAGCACTTTCCCAGAGGGCACTCACCGGCCAGCTTCAACTCTTCCAGCTGTATTCCTTTCCCAACAAGAAAAGGCCTCTGAACAGATGTAAGAATTGAGGCTTTTCCTGATGGGTCTGTGTTTGATCCATTTCACAGCCTGCAGTGCAGTACCTGATTGTATCCATGAGTCAAACAGCTCTTGTTATCTCCTCCCCAGCCCATGGCAGAGTTGAAGGAGGAGAGTGCGCCAGAGGCCAGCATGCTAACAGTTCTGTGGTGTGACACCCTCACAGTGTGGAAAGACAAAATTTTAAAAGCTTGGTAGTCCACAGGCACTTGTAGAGGCAGAGAGGCAGACCCCATGGGCCTCAATACGGTGGCACACTGCATCTCATAGTTTTAAAGTAATGAAGACTGGCTGAGCACTGATGGTGGCTTACACCTGTAATCCCAGCACTTTGGGAGGCCTAGGTGAGCAGATCAGCTGAGGTCAGGAGTTTGAGACCAGCCTGACCAACATAGTGAAACCCCATCTCTACTAAAAATACAAAAATTAGGCCGGGCGCAGTGGCTCACGCCTGTAATCCCAGCTCTTTGGGAGGCCAAGGTGGATGGATCACCTGAGGTCAGGAGTTCAAGACCAGCCTGGCCAACATGGCGAAACCCCCATCTTTACCAAAAATACAAAAATTAGTCAAGCATGGTGGCACGCACGTGTAATCCCAGCTACTCAGGAGGCTGAGGCAGGAGAATGGCTCGAACCCAGGAGGCGGAGATTGCAGTGAGCCAAGATTGTGCCACTGCACTCCAGCCTGGGCAACAGAGTGAGACCCTGTCTCAAAAAAAAAATAAATAAATAACACACACACACACACACACACACACACACACACACACAAAATTAGCCGGGCGTGGTGGTCCACTCCTGTAATCCCAGCTACTTGGGAGGCTGAGACATGAGGTGAGAATCATTTGACCCCGGGAGACGGAGGTTACAGTGAGCTGAGATTGTGCCACTGCAGTCTAGCCTGGGTGACAGAGCAAGACTCCATCTCAAAAAAAAAAAAAAAACAAAAAAAAACAATAATAATAGAGGGCCAGGCACGGTGGCTCATGCCAGTAATCCCAACACTTTGGGAGGCCAAGGCAGGCGGATCACCTGACACATCGGGAGTTCAAGACCAGCCTGACCAACATGGAGAAACCCCGTCTCTACTAAAAATACAAAATTAGCCGGGCATGGTGACACGTGCCTGTAGTCCCAGCTACTTGGGAGGCTGAGGCAGAAGAATCGCTTGGACCTGGGAGGTGGAGGTTGCGGTGAGCCGAGATTGCACCATTGCATTCCGGCCTAGGCAACAAGAGCGAAACTCCGTCTCAAAAAATAATTACAATCATAATGATGACTAAGTAAAAGTTTTTATTAAGGGAAATAAACTACCCTTTCTTAGTGCCATGATGTGTGTCAGATACTATGTTCTATTATCATATTTCATCCTGAATAGAAATTGATGGTGACTTTTTTTTTTTTTTTTTTGAAGCGGAGTCTCGCTCTGTCACCAGGCTGGAGTGCAGTGGAGCGATCTCAGCTCACTGCAGCCTCCGCCTCCCGGGTTCAAGCAATTCTCCTGCCTCAGCCTCCCGAGTAGCTGGGACTACAGCTGTGCGCCACCATCCCCAGCTAATTTTTGTATTTTTAGTAGAAACGGGGTTTCACCATGTTGGCCAGGATGGTCTTGATCTCTTGACCTCGTGATCCGCCCACATTGGCTTCGCAAAGTGCTGGGATTACACCCATGAGCCACCATGCCCGGCAGATGGTAACTTCTTTTATCATTGAGGAAGCAAAGGCTCATGGGAGTTAAATAAGGCACCAACATCACCTGGCTGGAAGTCTCAAAGAGCTCTGATGCTGAAAGGATGAAACTTCAGTTATCTGGGACATGTGGCAGGCGGTTCCATCATTCCCTAAGCATGTTGGGTTTATCGTGCACTTTCCAGTTATGCGCTGAGCTGATGACCAGGACTGGGCCTTACTCGGCGTCTGTTCGATGTGTCCTAGGATCAGCAGCAGGCTCGTCAATCTCAGCTTGCTCAGGACGAGCGTGTGTCCCGCTCTTACCTCGCCCTGGCCACTGAAACCGTGGACATGTTCCATATCCTCACGAAGCAGGTCCAGAAGCCCTTCCTCAGACCGGTGAGTAGAAACCAGGTGCTCTGTTTGGTGGTTTGGACTCCACATTCAGACTCTCTCACTTACAACTTCAGCAGTTGTTGAAGTCTTGGAAATTTTAGTATCACGGTCATTGATAAGTGAAATTCTGTTACTGATTTTGTTCCCAGTTATGCTAATTGATACCAGACTCTATTGATGGACTGAAGAGCAGATGTCTGATGTCACCACATAGTCTACAGCCACATCCAAATGCCTTACTGCACTTTGTGCTTAGACAGTACATTGGATTATTCATGTTGATGTTATGACATATTTTTACCATTATTGATTCCTATATTTTACTTATAGAAAAAGCATAAGGTGCCGGGCGCGGTGGCTCACGCCTGTAATCCCAGCACTTTGGGAGGCCAAGGTGGGCAGATCATGAGGTCAGGAGATCGAGACTATCCTGGCTAACACAATGAAACCCCATCACTACTAAAAGTACAAAAAATTAGCCGGGCGTGGTGGCGGGCGCCTGTAGTCCCAGCTACTCAGGAGGCTGAGGCAGGAGAATGGCATGAACCTGGGAGGCGGAGCTGGCAGTGAGCCGAGATCGTGCCACTGCACTCCAGCCAGGGCAACAGAGTGAGCTCCATCTCAAAAAAAAAAAAAAAAGAAGAAGAAGAAAAAGCATAAGGTGGCCGGGCGCGGTGGCTCACGCCTGTAATCCCAGCACTTTGGGAGGCCGAGGCGGGCGGATCACGAGGTCAGGAGATCGAGACCATCCTGGCTAACACGGTGAAACCCCGTCTCTACTAAAAATACAAAAAATTAGCCGGGCGAGGTGGCAGGCGCCTGTAGTCCCAGCTACGCGGGAGGCTGAGGCAGGAGAATGGCGTGAACCCCGGGGGGCGGAGCCTGCAGTGAGCCGAGATCGCGCCACTGCACTCCAGCCTGGGTGAAAGAGCGAGACTCCGTCTCAAAAACAAAAAAAAAAAAAAAAAAAAAAAAAAAAAAAAAGAAAAAGCATAAGGTAACAGCTGTTGACAATGGAAGGATATTAAGTAGAATAATTGAGACCATGTAAAATCTTTGGCTCTCTTAGCTGTACCTTTGTTACACTTAGGAAGCCAAAGGTTAATGGGAACCAGCTATCACTAGGGTTTATGGTGGATTGCAAATAGTCAGAATGTTTGTTCTCAACTAATAAGACCTGGTTCCTGTTTCTAAAATTGAAACTGAGCAGCATCACTGAAGATCTCTGCCCTGCTTCAGCCACCCCTACCACAAAGTTGAGAAGTTTTATGGTGTGGCCAGGACAAGGGTAGTGAGGAAGGCAAGACGGGGACCTAAGATTCGGTAGCCATTTGCCTATGTGGAGACATGTTTACTTTACAATGGAATATGACGTTACTGCATATTTCCCCTGATTTTCTGTATTTGCTCTTACCTCCGTTATGTGACTCCTGTCATCTCCAGCAGAGGCACTATTGCCACTCCCTGGCCTGGGGACAACTCTTTTCCACTCTTTTAACTTTCCACCTCATGTCTCTTCATAAACAGATTTCAGTGCAAGAGCCATGGAACACGAAACAAAACAGCTCACTGCCCAGACACTGGCCTCCCTTAAAAGTTTGCAAAGTGCAAGGCCATGGAGCATGAAACAAAACAGCTCACTGGCCAGACACTGGCCTCCCTTCAAGGTTTGCAGAATTCTGTGAAGGCCAGATAGTAAATAGTTGATTAATTCCTCTGTAACAGGGTCAGCACCCACCTATTTTGTACACTTGTTGGGAAGATTAAGCGAAAACACACATAGAAGTACCTGGCATAAGGCCGGGCATGGTGGCTCATGCCTGTAATCCCAGCACTTTGGGAGGCCGAGGTGGGTGGATCACCTGAGGTCAGGAGTTTGAGACCAGCCTGGCCAACATGGCAAAACCCCATCTCTACTAAATATACAAAAATTAGCCGGGCGTGATGGTGCATGCTTGTAATCCCAGCTACTTGGGAGGCTGAGGCAGAAGAATCACTGGAACCCAAGAGGCAGAGGTTGCAGTGAGCCGAGATCACGCCACACCAACCTGGGTAACAGAGCAAGACTCTTCTCAAAAATAAATAAATAAATTTATTTTAAGGCCTGCTCATAGATCTGAGCCATCTGTACACTGTAGTCCTGTTCTTTTGGCCCCACCATGTGCCTGTGCCTGCTATGATGTTTTCGTTTCCTTTGCTACACTATTTACTATCTGGCCTTCGCAGACAAAGTATAAAGGCATTTCACTTTGCAAACCTTTAAGGTTTGCATTTTCACCTTCTTCACTGACCAGCTCAGATCTCTCCTACTTCAAACAAAATGACCAACTCTGTCCTGTTATGACTCCTTTATTTCACAACTTCTCAACAATGAAATACGGGAGTGCTCTGTGCAAAAGCAAATTCTTGAAAAGCTAAGTATATGTTGAATTTGTATAAATCCAGTTATTACATTTCATGAAAACCTTGTGACTTAAAGGAATGCTTTCGTGACTCCCTTTTATGGCCAGTGTTTAATGCTGTCTAAGCCACATCTTCCTGTTTCAGGTTTGCTTAAAACCATGTATGCCCAACCGTAGTGGGTACTGTGTCACCTTGTGAGATTACTGCATAGATTATTACTATTTTCCAGGCGTTTCATTTAAGTTTACTCTGTCTCATTGACTAGATTTAAAACTATTCAAGGCATAACTTTTATCTTCTTTCCTTGCATTACTTTGTTATTTGTATCTGATAAGTACATAAGAATGACACAGACTGAACTGCCAGGGGCTTTTGACATTCATGGGGAAAAAAGTTTATGAAATATTGGCTGGAAGAGCTGACTCAAAACTTTTTTGGCTCAGATAATGGTAAGATTTGTATAATTTTCTTTCTTTTACTTGTTTCTCAATGAATTTGGAGTGATACTTTTTTTAATTAAAAGCATAAATGTAAAGAAAAGTTTGGCTTCTCTTGGTATTTATAAATAAATATTTCATCAGCCTGCAACATTCCATTAAGTATTAGAATTACCAGATCAGAAATGGGGAGTAAAGTTGGAATATAATGTTGTCTTTCTTCAGCTTATGATACACAGCACCTGTAAGGATTCTTTGAAGATTAATCCAGCCAATTCCTGTTCCTCCACTGAAATGGGAGTTTTTGGTCCTTTTCACTTGTCTCAACAGCATGAATTGTCCTATTATCCTGTGATTTCCTAGGAACTTGGACCCCGATTGGCTGCAATGCTGAACTTTAATCTTCAGCAACTCTGTGGCCCCAAGTGCCGTGACCTGAAAGTTGAAAACCCTGAGAAATACGGCTTTGAACCAAAGAAGCTGTTGGACCAACTGACGGATATTTACTTACAGCTGGACTGTGCTCGGTTCGCGAAAGCCATTGCCGACGACCAGGTCAGTGGGTTGAGTTGGTCTCTCTGTGAGTTTACTGGCAGATTTGGAGATAATAACCACAGTGGCCAGGGAACTTGTCTGGTATAAATGAAGATGAGTGAGTTGTTTTCCTTTGAGTGTGAAAAGCAGATTTGGGCTGGGTGCGGTGGCTCAGGCCTGTAATCCCAACACTCTGGGAGGCCAAGGCAGGGGGATAGCTTGAGGCCAGACTGCAGTGAGCCATGATTGCACCACCACACTCCAGAATGGGTGAGAGAGTGAGATCCTGTCTCAAAAACGCGGTGGCTTACACCTGTAATCCCAACACTTTGGGAGATCGAGGCGGGCAGATCAAGAGGTCAGGAGTTTGAGACCAGCCTGGCCAACATGGTGAAACCCCGTCTCTACTAAAGATACAAAAAATTACCTTGGTGTGGTGGTGCACGCCTGTAATCCCAGCTACTCGGGAAGCTGAGGCAGGAGAATTGCTTGAACCCAGGAGGCAGAGGTTTCAGTGAGCCGAGATTGCGCCACTGCATTCCAGCCTGGGCAACAGGGCGAGACTCTGTCTCAAAATAAATAAGTAAGTAAGTAAGTAAAAAACAAAAGTAAAGAGCAGATTTGGCGCTCTGATCCCTCTCCAGTTGAGTTCTTACCCCATCTTTTTAAGGGCCTTCTTGACAAATCCATTACATTTCTGAAAAGAGCCCAGTTTCTCAAGGGATCAGAATCTTCTTCCCTAGTCTCCTGCTAGAGTGCTGTTATTTTTAGGGTTGTCCAGATTGAAAACCTTGTGTGGTTTTCTTTACATTCTTCCCTCTCCTTTATTCCATGGGTCTCCTGTGAGCAGATGTGTCTATGTGTGCTTCATTTCCACAGCCACCAATTTAGGCAAAGCTGTCCCTGTGTGATCTTCTAGTCATCCCATAAAGGGCTGGCCCCCTCCATGGTCTGTTCTGCCTCATTTTCAACATCCTCACGGCTAATGTTTATTAATTGTACACCGCATTTCACCCTCTTTTCATATCTCCACCCATTTAGTCCTCACAAAATCCTTTGATGTAGGTTCTATAAAGTCTTTGTTTTAAAGTGAGGAAAGAGGCACAGAGAGGTTAAATAGCTTGCTCGAGGTCACAGAGTTAGTGTGGGACAGAGGCACAATCGATGTCCGGGCAGCCTGGCCTTGAACCCATATCCTCAGTCTCTTTGCTGTCTACTTAAAATGCCCACAAAGAACCATGCTTGTTTCTGTGTCTCTGTCTTTGTTCACACTATTTATCCAAATACTATTCATGGCTCAGGTTAATCATCAGTAGGCATTCTAGAAGGTTCTTACCCATATCTCATCCAAAGGAGTAATATTACAATAGAAGCATTCATTGTAGGTACTTTTTTTTAATGACAGCTTTATTGAGCTATAACTCACATATGTAGGTGCTTTCTGATGTAGCAGGGGAAGTGGTCTTAACAAAGGATTTGCAGTGAAAAAAAATACATAGTCGTGCTGTTTCTGTCAATGATGGACCACAAAGAGCATGTGGCCCCATCGTATTATAATACCGTATTTTCACTGTACCTTTTCTACGTTTAGAATACTCACCATTGTGTTACAGCTGCCGACAGGATTCAGTACAGTCCCACACTGTACAGGTTTGTAGCCTAGGAGCAATAGGCTATACCATAGAGCCTCGACATGGTGTAGGCCACGCCATCTAGGTTTCTGTAAGTAAATTCTATGATGTTTACACAACAACGAAATTGCCTGACAAGACATTTCTCAGAGCGACACATGACTGTATGTCTAAAGCAGTTTTATCATACAAAGTAGTGGTCCGTAAGAGGGTTAGGAAATTTTAGTTACTTGTAGGAGATGTTAAAATATATACTGCTGGCCGGGCGCAGTGGCTCACGCCTGTAATCCCAGCACTTTGGGAGGCCGAGGCGGGTGGATCACGAGGTCAGGAGATCATGACCATCCTGGCTAACACAGTGAAACCCCGTCTTTACTAAAAAAATACCAAAAAATTAGCCAGGCGTGGTGGCAGGCGCCTGTAGTCCCAGCTACTCGGGAGGCTGAGGCAGGAGAATGGCGTGAACCCAGGGGGCAGAGCTTGCAGTGAGTGGAGATCGAGCCACTGCACTCCAGCCTGGGTGACAGAGCAAGACTCTGTCTCAAAAAAAAAAAAAAGGCCGGGCGCGGTGGCTCACGCTTGTAATCCCAGCACTTTGGGAGGCCAAGGCGGGCGGATCACGAGGTCAGGAGATCGAGACCACGGTGAAACCCCGTCTCTACTAAAAATACAAAAAATTAGCCAGGCGTGGTGGTGGGCACCTGTAGTCCCAGCTACTCAGGAGGCTGAGGCAGGAGAATGGCGTGAACCCAGGAGGCAGAGCTTGCAGTGAGCGGAGATCGAGCCACTGCACTCCAGCCTGGGTGACAGAGCAAGACTCTGTCTCAAAAAAAAAAAAAAAAAAAAATTATATGTATATATACTGCTTTACTAGCCCCCGACTATATAATACTGCACTGATTTAGAAACAGAAGGCAAGTCATAGCCTGCAGTGAGGGAAAGAAAAGGGAAGCACTTACCCATTGAGGTGGGGTCCACACCTGACTGTAGCTGGCGTCTCCAGCCGAGCCAGAGGTCAGTGTGGAAAGCCCCGGGGCTCTTCCATCGTTACTGTAGAGAGACTTGGAAGAGCTGTTTAGTGTGCGCCCTCTCCAGGGTGGTTGTGCTGCGGCTGCCACATCACAGGCGCTTAACGTAACACACAGAAGGTTTCAGTGTGGGTGGGCACAGCACGCCCAGTGAGGTGATGCAAAGCAAGTTGGTGACAAAGGAGTGTTTTGAGCGGCCTTTCTTTGGTGACCAACCACACATTGCATTGCCTGGTCATGCCTTACATTATGGTGGTGGCCTCTGGTGGCACCTGGCTTGAGTCGTAGACAGCAGTTTCTGGCACAGTGGCACACGGGGCTCCTTGAATGTCTAAATAGTCCTGTTCTTCCAGAGCGGTGAAACAAACACACATGTGCCAGTGACACATGGAGAGAAAAGCATATTTTAAGAAGTGCTGGGGCTGGGCACAGTGGCTCACACCTGTAATCCCAGCACTTTGGGAGGCCAAGGTGGGTGGAGCATGAGGTCAGGAGTTCGAGACCAGCCTGGCCAAGATGATGAAACCCCATCTCTACAAAAAATACAAAAATTAGCCAGGCACGGTGGAAGGCGGCTGTAATTCCAGCTACTCGGAGACTGAGGCAGGAGAATAGCTTGAACCTGGGAGGCAGAGGTTGCAGTGAGCTGAGATTGCACCGCTGCACTCTAGCCTGGGTGACAGGGCAAGACTCCATATCAAAAAAAAAAAAAAAAAGTATTGGGCTGGGTGTGGTGGCTCACACCTGTAATCCCAGCACTTTGGGGAGCCGAAGCGGGCAGATCATGAGGTCAGGAGTTTGAGACCAGCCTGACTAACATGGTGAAACCCTGTTTCTACTAAAAATACAAAAAATTAGCCAGGCATGGTGATGCATGCCTGTAATCCCAGCTACTTGGGAGGCTGAGGCAGGAGAATCGCTTGAACCCAGGAGGTGGAGGTTGCAGTGAGCCAAGATCGTGCCATTGCACTCCAGCTTGGGCTTGGGCTTGGGCAACAAGAGTGAAACTCCGTCTCAAAAAAAAAAAAAGAAGAGTTTTTGCTTCCTTTCACAGCGTGGTGTGTATGCTGATTGTTGGGTATTTTCTGTTTATATTGGCCATAAGCTGATTAGGGGCCTGCTTACTTGATTGTTTTAGAAGAGAGCTTTGGTGGGGCAGGGGGCGGTAAGTGCAGAAGGATGGACGGTTGGCAAGCACTGGGGAAGAGGTTGTAGAATTGCATTTTCTTCTTTGGAAGCAGCAGTATCTTAGTTTGCTTTGGTATGTCTTGTTTTCCGGGAAAGACAAAGGAAGAAGAAAATGACAGCTTTGCAGGTAAAGAAACTGAGAGGCTTCTCTCCCTCTATACCAAGAGTAGGCTGAAGACCCATGTCCAGAAGGCCGACAAAAAGGTGCCTGGATGAAGAGCCACTGAGCTTGATGCTCAGGAATCTGAGGGCAGAGCTCCATGCCAGAGAAGTGGGATACCACATTGGTCCTGGGAGCCAAGAGGACCAGGATAGGGAGATGTTAAAGTGGCCTAGACTGTGTCTTTATGGGCAGACGCCAGTTCCATGGACAGACCGCATATCTGTCGTCCATGAAGCATTGTCTGTTAACACCATTTTCCATTAAAAAAGAAAAAAGATTCAGCATCTACTTAGAAAATAAAAAAAAACAGGCGCGGTGGCTCACGCCTGTAATCCCAACACTTTGGGAGGCCGAGGTGGGCGGATCACAAGGTTAGGAGATCGAGACCATCCTGGCTAACACGGTGAAACCCCGTTTCAACTAAAAATACAAAAAATTAGCCGGGTGTGGCGCCAGGCGCCTGTAGTCCCAGCTACTCGGGAGGCTGAGGCAGGAGAATGGCGTGAACCTGGGAGGTGGAGCTTGCAGTGAGCCGAGATCACGCCACTGCACTCCAGCCTGGGTGACAGAGCGAGACTCCATCTCAAAAAAATAAATAAATAAATAATAAAATAAAATTAAAAATCCCATCAAAGTCATGCTTCCCCCATGCAGTCAGTCTTTCCTAAGTAATTGCTCCCTCCTCTAACCTACCAGAATGAGTCATCTCACAAATTTAATGCTTCATTTTCTTGTTATTTTTTCTTCTTTATTGAGGTAAAATTAATATATAACATAAAAGTAACCATTTAAAAGTGTACCATTTGGTGGCATGTAGTACAGTCACAGCGTTGCACAGCCACCACCTCTATCTAGTTCCACAACATGTATCACCCCAAAAGGAAAACCCTTAAAGCGGTCACTGTCTAGACCCCCTTGCCCCAGCCCCTGGCAACCACAAATCTGCTTTCTGTCTCTCTTTTCCTATTTTTGGATTTATCTATTCACCTATCCGGGATATTTCATATAAACAGACTTACACAGTGTGTAACCTTTTATGTCTGGCTTCTTTCACTTAGCATCATGTTTCAAGGTTCATTTGTGTTGTAGAATGTATCAGTATTTCATTCCTTTTCATGGCTGAATAATATTTCATTGTATGGATATACTACCATTTGTTTATCCTCATCCATTGATAGACATTTGAGTTGTCTCCAACCTTTGGCTCTTGTAAATAGTGCTGCTATGAACATTTGTGTAAAAGTATTTAAACACCTGTTTTCAGTTATTTTGGGTATACACTTGGGAGTGGGATTGTTGGTCACGTGGTAATTCCATGTTTAACTTTTTGAGGGATGCCAGAAAGTTTTCTACAGCTGCTGCCCATTTGACATTCCCACCGGCAATGTATAAGGTTTAAGTTTCCATTCTTTTTCATTTTTTTTCTTTTGTTTACTTTATATTCTTTCCATCATGGAGTTTAAATTAAACATGTTAATTTGTTTTTGTTTCTTAAATACTCATCCTAGTGGGAGTGACGTGGTATTTCATTGTGGTTTTGATTTGTATTTCCCTAATGTCAAATACCATTGGACACGTTTTCATGTGCTTGCTGGCCATTTTTATATTTTCTTGGGAGCAATGTTTATTCATGTTCTTTGTCTGTTTTTTAATTGGGTTGTTTGTGTTTTTGTTGTTGAGTTGGAATAGTTCTTTTTTTTTTTTTTGAGACGGAGTCTCCCTCTGTTGCCCAGGCTGGAGTGCAGTGGTGCGATCTCAGCTCACTGCAACCTCCACCTCCCAGATTCAAGCAATTCTCTTGCCTCAGCCTCCTGAGTAGCTGGGATTACAGGCGTGCACCATCACGCCTGGCTAATTTTTTTTTTTTTTTTTTTTTTTTTTTTTTTGAGACGGAGTCTCACTCTGTCGCCCAGGCTGGAGTGCAGTGGCGCGATCTCGGCTCACTGCAAGCTCCACCTCCCGGGTTCACGCCATTCTCCTGCCTCAGCCTCTCCGAGTAGCTGGGACTACAGGCGCCCGCCACCACGCCCAGCTAATTTTTTGTATTTTTAGTAGAGACGGGGTTTCACCGTGGTCTCGATCTCCTGACCTCGTGATCCGCCCGCCTCGGCCTCCCAAAGTGCTGGGATTACAAGCGTGAGCCACCGCGCCTGGCCAATTTTTTTGTATTTTTAGTAGAAACGGGGTTTCACCATGTTAGCCAGGATGGTCTCTATCTCCTGACCTCATGATCTGCCCGCCTCGGCCTCCCGAAGTGCTGGGATTACAGGAGTGAGCCACCGTGCCTAACAAGAAGAGTTCTTTATGTATTCTGGATGCTAGGTGATATCAGATGGTACATGTATCATTGGATATATGATTTGCAGACATTCTTGTGTTAGTCCATTGCATCACTATACAGAAATACCCAAGACTGGGTACTTTATAAAGAAAAGAGGTTTAGGCTGGGCACAGTGGCTCACGCCTATAATCCCACCACTTTGGGAGGCCAAGGTGGGCAGATCACCTGAGGCCAGGAGTTCGAGACCAGCCTGGCCAACATGGCAAAACCCTGTCTCTACTAAAAATACAAAAAAATTAGCCAGCCGTGGTGGCGCACACCTGTAATCCCAGCTACTTGGGAGGCTGAGGCAGGAAAATCACTTGAACCCAGGAGGTGGAGGCTTCAGCGAGCTGAGATAGTGCCACTGCACTCCAGCCTGGGTAACAAAGCAAGACTCCGTCTCAAAAATTAAAATTAACTGGGCATAGTGGCATGCACCTGTAGTCGCAGCTACTTGGGTGGCTAAGGTGAGAGGATTGCTTGAGCCCAGGAGTTTGAGGCTGCAGTGAGCCATGATTGCACCACTGCACTCCAGCTTGAGCGACAGAATGAGACTCTGTCTCAAAATATATATATATATATAGTAAAACATATATGGCAAAAACACTGGCCACTCGTTTTGCGATGGTGATACAAATACAAATATATATCATCACTAAGCAAGTGGCCAGTGTTTTTGCCGTATATGTTTTACTATAAATACAAACTACAACATACTTTGCTGTTTGGCATGGCAGTGGTTTTTATGAATGAGACACCTGTGAGGTAGATGTTACTCTGCCCATTTTACACTCAAAGAACCTGGGCTCAGGAGGGTTCAGATTTGCCTACGACCACACAGCTGGTAGGTGGTAGAGCCAGAATTCAAGTTCAGATTTGTCTGGGTCCATGGTGGGCGCCTGTCCTCCACTCCACATCTTCCCTTCCTGGGGACATAAATCGTGTCTGTTCCCAGGCCTATTCATCAGTTCACCAGGGTGGTCTAACGTCCATGGAGCCCCTGACATGTGCTAGTGCTGAACTAAATGAGCTTGAAGGAGGCTTGAAAGTGAACAGGAGAAAGCTCCTCTAGAGTATGAACAATAGTGGATTGTTTCTACCATGCTTACCTTTGTGGAAGAGAGCTGAAATTTTCACCTCTTCTTTCTTATAGGCTGCCAGGGCACAGTGCCCCCCAAGGACTGAAATAGACTAGATTTCCTTGTCTTTTTAATGTTTAAACTTTAAAAGAAATGCGTGCTAGCTGTAAAAATTAAAAAAAAAAAAAAAAAAAACTCATCTGCCTCAGTCCTGCAGCGCTCTCCAGAGGGGGTGACCTTGTACAGTTTGGCACATATTATTCCAGTCTTTATCCATTTGTAAGCATAAGAAGTGCGTACTTTTATGTGGCTATAAATGCATAAAGACTGGGATATATAAAATATATAAGTGTATATATAATTTTAGGGCTTTTTTAGGGGGGGGAATCCACAAATGGGTTATACTTTGGATATTTTCTGCAGCTTGCTTTTTTCCACCTGACATACATTTACGTCTCACATTGCCATCCCTCCTTTGCAGAGATCCTACAGTAAGGAATTGTTTGAAGAAGTTATTTCAAAGATGCGGAAGGCAGGGATCAAATCCACAATAGCGATAGAAAAATTTAAGCTGCTCGCCGAGAAAGTGGAGGAGATAGTGGCCAAGAACGCACGCGCAGAAATCGACTACAGCGACGCTCCTGATGAGTTCAGAGGCAAGTGGACTTGTCGTTTCCATGCTGATTTCTTTTGAGTTAACTGGAAATCGATAACATTACAAGAGGACGTCCTGTGCTATTAATTTTTTAATGGTTTGCTAGAGCTGCTTTTTGAGACAATCTGTCTTAAATTACATTTGCCTATTTTTAGCTCATATTGTAAATTGAGAGGAAGAAACATCCTTAGCCTGACTTAAAGCCAGATAACAACCCTGAAGATTCTAAGGGCAGGGCTGCCTCTGCAAGTGGGGATTCACATTTTCAAAGAATTCCCAGAAGTCCTAAGACAAAGGATTCCAGCCCGCCGTCCTCGCCACGGAGCCTGTGGGGCCTGCTGCTGGGTCTGTCCCAGGCTCTTTCTTCTCTGTTCCCTCCCCCCAGCAGTAGCTGACAAAGGAGCGCCTTCGCCTCTACAAAAGGCAATGTATATGCCTTTATTGAAGGCTGATTTCCTTCTAAACCTGGGGGCCTCACAGGGGCCCTTTGATTGCTGTTCCTTTGGATAGATTTTTCACCGGTAGAATGGGTTTTGTTTTCTTTTTCAGTCGTGGGCTCCCTTAGTAGATAAGAGTTTGCTTTGCTTTGTCCCTGCAGACCCTCTGATGGACACCCTCATGACAGACCCCGTGCGGCTGCCCTCCGGCACCATCATGGACCGCTCCATCATCCTGCGGCACCTGCTCAACTCCCCCACGGACCCCTTCAACCGGCAGACGCTGACAGAGAGCATGCTGGAACCAGGTAGAGGAGGGTGCAGTTTGAGGTGCAGCGCTGGCGTCAGTACCAAGAGACAAAGCCCAAGTCACATATCGGAGATGAAACAGAAGGGAAATTTATCAAATGCAGAAACTACCTAGTTTATGACACTCTGTAGCAAAGACCCAAAACACTCTTGGCCCTTTTTCCCTGCAGACGTCCAGTCCCTCCCTCTCATGTCCCAGTCCTTCTGGAGTCTTCGGCTCAATGAGGGAAAGAATGGCCTTTTCTTCCCATTTATACAGAGCGACAAGCATCCTCTCTCAGGAAGAGCCCTCCCATCTAGGGCATTAATCCTCTTTTTTTTCTTTTCTCAGTGCCAGAACTGAAAGAGCAGATTCAGGCGTGGATGAGAGAGAAACAGAACAGCGATCACTAAACCGTTCCGCCGCCCACCCTCTGCTAGACACAGCCAAGGCCAACGAGGCAAGCAGAAGCAGCAGCCGCAGCGAAGCTGCCGTTCACGTGTTGGAGGCCAAATGTGGCAAACCACCCCAGGCCCACCCAGAGCGAGCAAACGCTGAGAACTGAAAGGACATGGATGAGAGGAGGAGCCCGGTTCCTGTACATATATTTAAGTGACAAACATGGTCAAAAGCTTAAGGGACAGGTTTTATGGTTGCTTGTGTAATAAAGCACGTCCTTCGTATGTCACAGTTTGGGGCAACGGAAGTCTTTTAGTGATGGCTAATGGGTCTGGGCAGCATCCCTTCATGAATTTTTTTTTAATCCAATATCCGTTGATTTGATTGTGATTAGAGAACCTTGGACATTTTGCTGCTAAAGAATCTTTTCTCCCCTCTCCCCCTTCCTGACCCTACTTGCACTGCTGTGGATTTTTTTAAGAGAAGCAAAAACAAAAATAAACTCCTTTCCCTGGCCCTCCAAACATATATTCTGTGAGATAACTGTGCCTGCTACCAAGTGTTAATCCTGGGATCGTATTTTTATATCATATTCACATATTTGTTTTTTTAATTGGTGTTAGATGACATGATTAATAAAAAAGGCAAGATATTTTCAGAATTTGAATTTCAGTTTTTTTTTTCTTTTGAAATGTCCCTTTAAGATTTTTTTATTCTAAACAAAATAAAGAAAATCTTGCTGCTCTGGTCCTTGTGATAAGCCTCTATTAGGCATCTGAGGAGCAGCTGCAGCAAAATCTAGGGATGTAAGTGTATCAGTACTTATGTGACTTGCCGTATTTTGGGGAGATGAGGGTTGGGTTTTTTTTTTAATGCTACGTGACAGTTCGAAACCTTCACAGTTATCCTCTGGGGGTAAATCAGTTCTTCAACCCTTGGGTGTGTGAGTTTGAGGCAGGGTCATTTGTATGATGTGTTTGGCCTTACCAAAGCAAAAGAGGGTACAAGAATGTGGGAGTATGTCTGCCGGTTTCAACACACACAAACACAGCCACACGCGCACACAAGTATAAGACTTTTTGTATTACTGCTCCCTACTTAACATACTTGAATTCTTGAATTTCCTTTGGGGTAAAAAAAAAAAGGATTTGAAACCATAAAGTGTTCTGAAGAAATTAAGTCTATAAAAAACATACTTTCTTTTTCCTTTTCCTTTTTTCCCCTCCACAGACAATGTCCTCTGTTCAATTCCTAACGCAAACTACAATAAATGGTGATACACATTCAGAAGAAATCTTCGAGTCTCTTCTTTTTTGTGGAAAAAAGAAAAAGGGGGTCAGGTGGGTGGGTAAACAAGAGCCAAATGAGTTTGCACGTGGTGAATGATCTTTCCTGGATCCAACTAGGAGCTGCTATTTTTAAAAGAAAACTTTCTTATTCATGTCAGTCTCGACATTTGGTTCTCATTTCACTGTTTGCTGATTTGAGGGGATAAGCTTTGTCATATTCAGTCTTCCGCCTTTCTTGAGTTTCTTCTGCTTTATCTCAAGTATCTTCCCTGACCTTCAAGATTCTTCCTCAGGCTGGGCATGGTGGCTCACACCTGTAATCCCAACACTTTGGGAGGCTGAGGCGGGTGGATCACCTGAGATCAGGAATTCGAGACCAGCCTGGCCAGCATGGTGAAACCCCATCTCTACTAAAAATACAAAAAATTAGCCAGGCATAGTGGCAGCGCCTGTAGTCCCAGCTACTCGGGAGGCTGAGATGGGAGAATTGCTTGAACCTGGGAGGCGGAGGTTGCAGTGAGCCGAGATCACGCCATCGCACTCCAGCCTGGGTGACAGAGCGAGACTCCGTCTCAAAAAAGAAAAAAAAGATTCTTCCTCAAATCCAACCCATTTTATTAGCATTTTTCTTAGGCTCTCCAGTTTAGGCAACCATTTCTATCAGCTCATGTAATAACAGTAAATAGCAATAATAATAGCAAGCGCTTAGCCAGCATTCCCTATATGCCAGGCACTTCGAGGCCTCAATGTTAAGGGTTTCATCCTCTAGGAAGACAAGACTATTATTCTAAGGTTCTTTTTTTCTTCTTCTTTCTTATTTATTCTAGAGTTTTTTTCTTATTTTTTTATTTTATTTTTATTTTTATTTTTGAGACAGAGTCTCACTCTGTCACCCAGTTTGTAGTGCAGTGGTGCAATCTCAGCTCACTGCAAGCTCCGCCTCCCGGGTTCACGCCATTCTCCTACCTCAGCCTCCCGAGTAGCTGGGACTACAGGCGCCCGCCACCACACCCAGCTAATTTTTTGTATTTTTAGTAGAGACGGGGTTTCACCATGTTAGCCAGGATGGTCTCGATCTCGTGATCCGCCTGCCTTGGCCTCCCAAAGTGCTGGGGTTACAGGCGTGAGCCACTGCGCCCAGCCTCTTCTTTTTTAAAAAATAGAGACAGGGTCTCACTATATTGCCCAGGCTGGTCTTGAACTCCAGGGCTCAGGCACTCCTCCTGCCTCAGCTTCCCAAAGTGCTGGGATTAGAGGCGTGAGCCACCACTCCCGGCCTATCTCTGTTTTTTAAGAGTAGATCAGTGCGTGAGATGTAGAGAGTGTAGATAACTTGCCCAATGTCACCTGACTGCTTGGCTAAGAACCCAGAGTCCAGGCTCCAGAGCCCAGGCCCTCGGTCTCTTATGTCTGCTTCTCTTGCTCACATTTGAACTAAACAACGTGGCCAGGTGTGGTGGCGGATGCCGGTAATCCCAGCACTTTGGGAGGCTGAGGTGGAAGAATCACTTGAACCCAGGAATTTAAGACCAGCCTGGACAACATAGTGAGACCCTCTCTCTATTTTTAAAAATACATATATTAGGCCGGGCGCAGTGGCTCACGCCTGTTATCCCAGCACTTTGGGAGGCCGAGGCTGGTGGATCACGAGGTCGGAAGATTGAGACCATCCTGGCTAACATGGTGAAACCCCATCTCTACTAAAAATACAAAAACTTAGCCGGGCGTGGTGGCGAGCGCCTGTAGTCCCAGCTACTCGGGAGGCTGAGGCAGGAGAATGGTGTGAACCTGGGAGGCGGAGCTTGCAGTGAGCCGAGATTGCGCCACTGCATTCCAGCCTAGGCGACAGAGCGAGACTCTGTCTCATAAAAGAAAAAAATATATATATATAAATATATATTTATTTTATATATAATATAATGTATTTAAAATATATTTTAAATATAAAATATATAAATATAAAACATTTATATATATATAAAATATGATATAATATAAAATGGCCAGGTGCGGTGGCTCACGCCTGTAATCCTAGCACATTGGGAGGCCGAGGCGGGTGTATCACCTGAGGTCAGGAGTTCTAGACCAGCCTGGCTAACATGGTGAAACCCCATCTCAACTAAAAATACAAAAATTAGCTGGGCATGATGGTGGGTGCCTATAATCCCAGCTACTCGGGGGGCTGAGGCAGGAGAATTGCTTGAACCCAGGAGGTGGAGGTTGCAGTGAGCTGAGATCGCGCCATTGCACTCCAGCCTGGGGGACAAGAGTGAGACTGTCTCAAAAAATTAGATAGATACATAGATAGATGATAGATAGATGATAGATAGATAGATAGATAGATAGATAGATAGATAGATAGATAGTAAAATAAATAAGGAAAAAGTTCATGATAGCAAAAATTTTAGACAATATAAGCAAAAAAAAAAAAAATCCATATTCTCACCATGCAGAAGATTCTGTTTAATTGGGTTTACTTTTTACTAAACTTACATATCTAAGCTTAGTGCCTCTAGAATTAGGATACTGACTGGCATCTTGCCTAATTTTGTTTGTGTGGTTATCTGACCAGTGTGTACTGCTTGTCTCCTCTCCATCCCAGATTCCAAACTCTTATTTTAATCCTCCAGTTGTCCCCATGAATGTAATAAAATACTGCTTTATACCGCCATCTGCACTTGTCATTTTGAATAATTCAGAGGTTTCAAGGACCCGCCGGATAGGACAGAGACACAGTCAGTCTCCCGCCTGTGCTATCTCCAGGGGGAAGATGGTTTGGGTTTCCATTTTTAGAGTCCTGAGAGTTGCTGTTTTGTGTTTGTCTGCAGTCTCTTAATTGTGGATATTGAAATAAATCCCAAAATATATTAAAAGTAGGTCTCGGCTAAAAGGAAGATTATCAAATAAGAGAATCGGATTGGCAGAAGAGAAATGATCCTTGAGAGAAAGATGATTAAAATCTGCCTTGTGTTGTGACTCAGTGTTGTGTAGGTTTTAAAAAGATATTGATCGAATATCTTTTGAAAAGCTGAGCACACCGTTCACTTTTTATAACCTCTGGGTTTGGTACATCAAGTAGTAAATTTCACAGCAACTTGATTGGAGTGCTAAAGTGACATGAATAGGCCTCATTTGAATAGGTACTTTTTTTGGTTTTTGCTTTTTGGTTTTTTTCAGATGGAGTCTCGCTCTGTCACCCAGGCTGGAGTGCAGTGGTGTGATTTTGGCTCCTTGCAACCTCCACCTTCCATGTTCAAGTGATTCTCCTGCCTTAGCCTCCTGAGTAGCTAGGACTACAGCACATGCCACCATGTCCAGCTAATTTTTTTTTTTTTTTTTTTTTTTTAGTAGAGATGGGGTTTCACCATGTTGGCCAGGCTGGTCTTGAACTCCAGACCTCAAGTGATCCGCCTGCCTCAGCCTCCCGAAGTGCTGGGATTACAGGTGTGAGCCACCACACCGGGCCTCAAGGTACGTTTTTGATTGAAGGAGACACAGTAGCCTATGAGCTTGATGCTGGTGTCAGATAGTGTTGGTAAGAAAATCATTCTGAATTGGTGGTGATCATTTGCATTTCATGAGCATATTCTATGTGCAAGCCACTGTTACATGTATTAATTTTTTTTTTTTTTGAGACAGTCTTGCTCTGTCGCCCAGGCTGGAGTGCAGTGGCATGATCTCGGCTCACTGCAAGCTCCGCCTCCCAGGTTCACGCCATTCTCCTGCCCCAGCCTCCCGAGTAGCTGGGACTACAGGTGTCCGCCACCACGCCTGGCTAATTTTTTGTATTTTTAGTAGAGGCAGGGTTTCACCGTGTTAGCCAGGGTGGTCTCGATCTCCTGACCTCGTGATCCACCCACCTCGGCCTCCCAAAGTGCTGGGATTACAGATGAGAGCCACCGCACCCGGCCACATGTATTAATTAATTTAACCCTCCACAACCATAATGTAGTGGAACTGGCACATGAATCTAGGCCATCTGGCCTTTCCAGCCTCATCTCTTCCCGACTCCTGCTGTATGGCAGAGTTCCAGAATGCTAGAAGTTCAGAATAGCTCAGATTGCCCAGGGAGAAGCAGCATAGCATTTTGGAAGGGACTTTGGCCTTGAGGTCAGCTCTAGATCTAACCCCCATTTTAAACAATTAGATAACTTCAATATCACGGCTTTCATTCATTACTAGCCACTCACGTTGACCCCAAATGTATATCTGAAACACCCACTTCTCTCCTGTACTGTACACACTGGCCATCTCAGATGACTAAAAGGTCCTCAGACTTAACATATCCCAACCTGAACTCCGTACACTTCACTCCACGCCTGCTCCTCTTAGTCTCCTCATCACAGTAAATGACAACTCCATCCTTCCAAGTCGCTCAGGCCACAAACCTTCGAGTCATCCTTGACTCTGCTGTTGTGCTCTCCTCCTATGTCCAATCTGTCCACAAATCTCTCTGCTCAGCTGGGCTCAGTGGCTCACGCCTGCAATCTCAGCACTTTGGGAGACCAAGGTGGGTGGATCACCTGAGGGCAGGAGTTCGAGACCAGCCTGGCCAACATGGTGAAACCCCGTCTCTACTAAAAATACAAAAATTAGCTGGGCATGGTGGCAGGCGCCTGTCATCCCAGCTACTTGGGAGGCTGAGGCACGAGAATCACTTAAACCCGGGAGGCGGAGGTTGCAGTGAGCCAAGATCGGGCCACTGTACTCCAGCCTGGGCTACAAAGTGAGACTCTGTCTAAACAAACAAAAAATCCCTCTGTTCTACCTACAAAATGTATCCCAGAACTCGACTACTTCTCCCCAGGTCCCCTCCTGTCACTTTGGTCTGAGTTGCTGCTGCTAGCTGTCTCCTGGATTATTCCAACAGCATCACTGATCCTCCTGCCTCTCCCCTTAACCTCCTTTCTCAGAAAAGCAGGTGGGATGATCTTGTTAAAACTTTGGCTGGGCGTGGTGGCTCACAGCCTGTAATCCCAGCACTTTGGGAGGCTGAGGTGGGCGGATCACCTGAGGTCAAGAGTTTGAGACCAGCCTGGCCAACATGGTGAAACCCCGTCTCTATTAAAAATACAAAAATCAGCTAGATGTGGTGATGTACACTTATAATCCCAGCTACTCAGAAGGCTGAAGCAGGAGAATCGCTTGAACCCAGGAAGCGGAGATTGCAGTGAGCCAAGATTGTGCCACTGCACTCCAGCCTGGGTGACAGAAAACAAAAACAAAAACTAAAAAACAACTATAGCTCGGCGTGGTGGTGGGCACCTGTGGACCCAGCTACTCAGGGGCTTTGGCAGGAGGATTGCTTGAGTCCAGGAGGTTGAGGCTGCAGTGAGCTGAGATTGTACCACTGTACTCCAGCCTGGGTGACAAAGTGAGACCCTATCTCAAGAAAAAGAAAGAGGCTGGGCGCGGTGGCTCACGCCTGTAATCCCAACACTTTGGGAGGCTGAGATGGGCAGATCACGTGAGGTCAGGAGTTCAAGACCAGCCTGGTCAACATGGTGAAACCCAGTCTCTACTAAAAATACAAAATTAGCCGAGCATGGTGGCGCGTGCCTGTAATCCCAGCTACTTGGGAGGCTGAGGCAGAATTGCTTGAACCCGGGAGGCAGAGGTTGCAGTGACCTGAGATCTTGTGCCATTGAACTCCAGTGTGGGCAAAAAAGGAGCAAAAATTGCGTCTCAAAAAAATAAAGAAGAAGAAGAAAAGAAAGAAAGGGGTTGGAAAAAAGCCCTAAGGCCAGGTGTGGTGGTGTGTGCCTGTAGTCCCAGCACTTCCAGAGGTTGAGGTGGGAGGATCGCCTGAGCCCAGAAATTCAAGGCTGCTGGAGCAGAAGCTCCAGCAAATGCAAAGAGCTATGATCTAACCACCACACTCCAGCCTGGGTGACAGACTGAGACTCCATCTCAAAAAAAAAAAAAAAAAAAAAAAAAGAAATCCTTACAATAACCTGGAAGGCAAAACTCTCATCTCGCATTCTCTCTGATCTCATCTCCTACAACCCTCCCCTCACTCCAACAATTCAGCCATCCTGGCCTCATTGCTCTCCGCCCCTGCTAGGGGACTAGACTACTTCCTCTATGAAGAATCCTCTTCCCACAGATGTACATATGGGTCAGTCACTCCCTTATTTGCTTCAGATCTTTACTCAAATATCACCTTGGTGAGTCCTTCCCTGTCCACCCTATTTAAAAATGTAATTTATTCACCTAACCTTGCCATCCCTTGCTATTCCCTTTCTTTGCATTTTCTCCTTGGCATTTATCACTATCTAACATGCTATATCTATTATTGACTTGTTTACAGTCTACTTCCCCCCACTAGAATGTAAGCCCAGGGAGGGCAGAGATTTTTTTCTGTATCCTCGGCAGCTATAAGTGTGCCTGGCAAATATATGTGTTGAATGAATGAATCTCTTCATATATTTGTTATTCTAATTGTATCAGTTATTTATTGCTGCATAACAAAATCACCCCAAAATGGAGTGAGTGGCTTGGTTCAATAACAGTGATTTTATCCTCCACAGTTCTGGAGGATCCAAGAGAAAACTTCCAAGAGGACCAGACAGAAGCTGTGTATTGCCCTTTTAGAGCCTAGGCTTGGAAGTCACATAGTGTCACTTCAGCAGCAGTCACAAGCCTGACTGGATTGAAGGGGAAGAAATGCAGAACCCACCTCATGCTGGGAGGGAAGTCAGCATCACTCCGTGAGAAGAGCTTCTGGGATGGGAGATGTTGTTCTGACCATCTTGCAAATAAGATCTGCCACCTTCCTCCTCTGGCAACAATTTGCATTCTTCATATCTACAAAATGATGCATTCTTTCCTTCCTGTGAGATTCCCAAACTGCATCCCATTAGGGCATCCGCTTCAAGTCCAGCATCTCATCATTGAAATCAAGTCCAGCATCTCATCATTGAAATCAAGTCCAGCTGCAGATGAGGCTTCTCAGATGGGATTCTTTGAACGTAGTTCCTTGAGTGTTCATCTTCCGGATTTAAAGATCTGTTAATGAAAGATACAAGTTACCTACACACGCATGCACACACACACACCACGTGCACACACACCACACACCACATAGACACACGTGCACACACACACCACATGCACACACAACATGTGCACACACACACCATGCATGCAATGATGGGACAGGCATGGGAAAACCATTCTGGATGATCCTGTTCAAAAAGGTGGAAAAGGGTACCCCACAGGAGTCACTGGTCCATAGTATTAATAATTCTGAGATCCAGCCAGGCATATGTCACCAGTTCCTTGTTCAGGGCTCAGTCCTACAGCCCAGGAATTGTTCACCAAGCCTCTCGGCTCCACCCTCTTGGCTCTTTTTTTTCTCTGAATCTTTTCTTCCTTTTCCATAAAACAAAAAAACAAAAACTGAGCTTGCAACTAAGCCTTCTCAGTACGTTTCCTGCTTATTAAAAAAAAAAAAAATATATATATATATATATATATATATATGTTGCAGTAACGCCGGGCGTGGTGGCTCACACCTATAATCCCAGCACTTTGGGAGGCCGAGGTGGGTGGATCACAAGATCAGGAGTTCAAGACCAGCCTAGCCCAGATGGTAAAACCCCCGTTTCTACTAAAAATATAAAAAATTATCCAGGTGTGGTGTTGGACGCCTGTAATCCCAGCTACTCAGGAGGCTGAGGCAGAGAATTGCTTGAACCTGGGAGGTGGAGATTGCAGTGAGCTGAGATGGAGCCACTGCACTCCAGACTGGGTGACAGAGCAAGACTCCATCTCAAAAAATATATATATAATATAATATAATATATATAATATTATATATTATATAATATAATATAATATATATAATATTATATATTATATTATATATAATATTATATATATTATATTATATATAATATTATATATTATATAATATAATATATATAATATTATATATAATATAATATAATATAATATATATAATATTATATATTATATAATACAATATATAATATTATATATTATATAATACATTATTATATATTATATAATACAATATATAATATTATATATTATATAATACATTATTATATATTATATAATACAATATATAATATTATATATTATATAATACATTATTATATACTAAATATTATAATATTATATATATAGGGGTTTAAAAGTCTCTTTTGATGTTGTACTTTCTCTGTCCTGTCCCTTTTCATTTAAGCTGGAGGCACTTTGACCAGACCAATCACCTTAAAATGTTGTGGGTTTTCTATGAATCTTCCTGGAGTTTGCTCTATTAGGCAAAAGCCACAGCTACAAGTCTCTTCTGGATAAACTTTTCTCTATTTTGGATTACTTATGTAACTCTTAAATCTTTCTGAGGTCTCAACAAAGGATTCTGAAGTCACTTTTTTTTTTTTTCGAGACTGAGTCTCACTCTCTCACCAGGCTGGAGTGCAGTGGTGTGATCTCAGCTCACTGCAACCTCCGCCTCCCAGGTTCAAGCAATTCTCTTGCCTCAGCCTCCCGAGAAGCTGAGACTACAGGTGTGAGCCACCACTCCCAGCTAATTTTTGTATTTTTAGTAGAGACGGGGTTTCACCATGTTGGCCAGACTGGTCTCGAACTCCTGACCTCAGGTGATCCACCTGCCTCGGGCTCCCAAAGTCCTGAGATTACAGGCGTGAGCCACCGCGCCCCACCTGCAGTCACATTTTTTACCCCATCTTTAGATATCTTCCCCAAAGTGCACTGTTTTTGATTTCTGACCAGAAGCCATTTCTTAATTTTTTTAATTTTTATTTTTTTGCCAGTTCATCTCACATTTTTCTACAGGCAATGAAAGAAGCCAAATGGTATTTCATTATTCTGCCTTCA
This sequence comes from Symphalangus syndactylus, assembly GCF_028878055.3. NCBI lineage: Eukaryota > Metazoa > Chordata > Mammalia > Primates > Hylobatidae > Symphalangus > Symphalangus syndactylus. The sequence continues at coordinate 26,676,334 of NC_072444.2, read as the reverse complement.
CATCTCCTGACATAGATCATCGAGTTCGCTAGGCAGATTTTCTCCTTTCCACGTCACCGCAGACAACGGCATTGACAAAATCTCCACCTCTACATAACAGAGGTCCCCTCTCCTCCAGTTTCCAACAGTATTTACTCACTTTCCTATAAGCCTCACTAACAGTGTTCTCAATACATTTTTATCCTCTGCCTGCTACTCCATCCCAAAGCCAATGCCACATGCATTATACTTTGTTTCAACAGCACCCGCTTCCAAAGACCTGAATCTTAATCGCCCAAATCTAGTGGCTTAAAACAGAATCTATTAATATCTATCATGGGCTGGGTGCAGTGGCTCACCCCTATAATCCCAGCACTTTGCTTTGGGAGGCCGAGGCGGGCAGATCACCTGAGGTCAGGCGTTCAAGACCAGCCTGGCCAACATGGTAAAACCCCGTTTCTACAAAAAATACAAAAATTAGCCAGGCATGATGGTGGGTGCCTGTAACCCCAGCTACTCAGGAAGCTGAGGTGGGAGAATCGCTTGAACCCGGGAGGCAGAGGTTGCAGTAAGCCGAGATCACACCACTGCACTCCAGCCTGGGCGACAGACTCCGTTTCAAAAAAAAAAAAAAGAAATTGTTAATGTCTATCATGGTTTTGGGGTTGACTGAGCTCACTGGGCTGTCCTCACTCAGGGTTCTTACGCTGTTACCGTCAGATGGTGGCTGAGGCTGGAGTCATCCTTAGGGCTTCCTCACTCACATCTGGCTGTTGGCTGGCACACCCATGTGTGCCCTCTCTGGAGTTAGGTTCCAAGAGCTAGCACCCTGAGAAGACCAGGCAGAAGCTGGGTTTCTATGGCCCAGCAGCCCAGAGGTCTTATAGTGTCACTTCCGCTGTGGCCACAGGCATGCTCGGTTTCCAGGAGAGGAAACACAGACCCCACCTCTCAGTAGGAGGGGTCTCAATGCCATGTTTCAAGAATAGCACAGAGGACTGGAGGTCTTGTTGCAGCCGTCTTAGAAAATAGAACTAGCCACACAGGTTTCTCCCTTTGTAAACTGTCTATCCTATGTATGTGCTATTCTGCCCTTTTTCTTGTGTTTTTTAGGTTTTTGTTTGTATTATTCTAGAACTTACTTCCTAGTCAGTTTTATTTTAATTATTTTATTTATTTATTTATTTAGAGACAGGGTCTCACTCTGTTGCCCAGGCTGGAGTGCAGTGGCATGATCACAGATCACTGCAGCCTCAACTTCTCAGGCTCCAGTGATCCTCCCACCTCAGCCTCCTGAGTAGCTGGCACTATAGGTGTGCACCACCACATCTGTATTTTTTTTTTTTTTGTATTTTGTATTTTTTGTGGAGATGGAGTTTCACTATGTTGCCCACTCTAGTCTCAAACTCCTGGGCTCAAACAATCCTCCCGCCTCGGCCTCCTAAAGTGCTAGGATAGGCGTGAGCCCTTGTGCCTTGCCCACCTTTTCTTTGTTTTGTTGTTGCTGTTTGTTTGTTTATCTTTGGGCCCCATCTTTTTATTATAAAGTGTAACACCTGTCCGGGAGCAGTGGCTCACACCTGTAATCCTAGCACTTTCGGAGGCTGAGACAGGCAGATCACGAGATCAAGTGATCGAGACCATTCTGGCCAACATGGTGAAACCCCATCTCTACTAAAAATACAAAAATTAGCCAGGCGTGGTGGCACGCGCCTGTAGTCCCAGCTACTTGGGAGGCTGAGGCAGGAGAATCGCTTGAATCCGGGAGGCGGAGGTTGCAGTGAGCTGAGATCGCACCACTGCACTCCAGCCTGGCGATAGAGCAAGACTCCATCTCAAATAATAATAATAATGATAATAATAATAATAAATAAAGTATAACACCTATGTTAGGCCGTTCTTGCGTTGCTATAAAGCAAGCTTGTCTAACCTGGGGCTCGTGGGCTGCAGGCAGCCCAGGACAGCTCTGAATGCGGCCCAACGTAAATTCATAAACTTCCTTAAAACACTATGAGTTTTTTTTGCGATTTTTTTTTTTTTTAGCTCATCAGCTATCGTTAGTGTTAGTGTATTTTATGTGTGGCCCAAGACAATTCTTCTTCCAATGTGGTCCAGGGAAGCCAAAAGATTGGACATCTCTGCAGTGTAAAGGAATATATGAGGCTGGGTGATTTATAAAGAAAAGGGATTGAACTGGCTCATGGTTCTGCAGGCTGTACAAACGTGGCATGGGTGTCTGCTTGGTGTTTGGGGAGGCCTCAGGGAGCCTTTACTCATGGTGGAAGGTGAAGGGGGAGCAGACACTTCACAGAGAAACAGCAGGAGCAAGATGTGGAGAGGCTCCACTTACTCTCAAACAACCAGATCTGGTAAGAACTCACTCGCTATCACGAGTAGAGACGGCACCAAGCCATGAGGGATCCCTCCACGGCCCAAACACCTCCCACCAAGCCTCACCTCCAACACTGGAGATTACATTTCAATATGAGGTTTCAGCAGGGACAAATATCCAAGCTATTTCAACACTTATTCAGCAAAATGAATGAAACATACATGTACAATTCAGTAAATTATTATATGCGAGGCACAGTGGCTCATGCCTGTAATCCCAGCACTTTGGGAGGCTGAGGCGGGTGAATCACTTGAGGGCAGGAGTTCGAGACCAGCCTGGCCAACGTGGTGAAACCCCCGTCTCTACTAAAAACACAAAAATTTGCAGGGTATGGTGGTGCATGCCTGTAATCCTAGCTACTCCGGAGGCTGAGGCAAGAGAATTGCTTGAACTCGGGAAGTGGAGGTTGCAGTGAGCTGAGATTGCGCCATTGCACTCCAGCCTGGGTGTGGTGGCTCATGCCTGTAATCCCAGCACTTTGGGAAGCCGAGGCAGGCGGATCACAAGGTCAGAAGGTCGAGACCATCCTGGCTAACACGGTGAAACCCTGTCTCTACTAAAAATACAAAAAATTAGCCTGGCGTAGTGGCGGGCGCCTGTAGTCCCAGCTACTCAGGAAGCTGAGGCAGGAGAATGGCGTGAACCGGGGAGGCGAAGCTTGCAGGCAGGCAGCCGAGATCGCACCACTGCACTCCAGCCTGGGCGACAGAGCGAGACTCCGTCTCAAAAAAAAAAAAAAAGACTCTATTTCCAAAAAAAAAAAAAAAAAGGCTTATACTTGGGTAATAACCACTCCGGCAAAGAAACTGAACACTCCCAGTGTCCCAGAAGCCCACCATGTGCTTGCTCCTATCACGACACTCCCAACCTCCATGTGCAGGGGTGCACTATCTGCTTTCTATGGTCACCACTTCCTTACTCTTATTCATGTCTTTGTCATATAGATATACATCCCTAACCACTATCATTTATTTTGTCTGTTTTATAAATCTTATTAATATATTTAAATTTATGTTTATTTTCTTTTTTTTAGAGACAGGCAGGGTCTCTGGCACCCAAGCTGGAGTGCAGTGGTACGATCCTAGCTCACTGCAGCTTCAAACTCTAGGCTCAACTGATCCTCCCACCTCAGCCTCCCAAGTAGCTAGGACTACAGGTGTGCACCACCACACCCGGCTAAATTTTAATTTTTTGTAGCGACAGGCATCTCCTGCCTCAGTCTCCTAAAGTGCTGCGATTACCAAGTGTGAGCCACCATGCCTGGCTTACTTTTTTATTATTAGTTTTAATTGACATAATAATTGTACATATTTATGGGGTGCAGTGTGAAATTTCAATACATGTCTACAATGCAATCTGTAATGGCCAGGAGTGGTGGCTCATGCCTGTAATCCCAGCGCTTTGGGAGGCAGAGGCAGGCGGATCACCTGAGGTTGGGAGTTAGAGACCAGCCTGACCAACATGGAGAAACCACGTCTCTACTAAAAATACAAAAATTAGCTGGGTGTAGTGGCAGGCACCTGTAATCCCAGCTACTCAGGAGGCTGAGGCAGGAGAATTGCTTGAACCTGGGAGGCAGAGGTTGCAGTGAGCCGAGATCGCGCCATTGCATTCCAGCCTGGGTGAAAGAGCAAAACTCCGTATCAAAAAAAAAAAAAAGGCTTATTCTATTACTTGTTACCAATAGCATCTCTTATCTCTTTGAAGATATTTATTATGCTTATTTAAAACTTCTGTTGTGTCCAGTCCATTCATTCTGTTTCCCCTGATATAAGCTGCTCAGTTTATTGTCTCCGATTTCTGGTCATTTGCTCCTCAGATGTCTGGTTATTTTCCCAGGGCTGCATAATCCTCTGGGTGTTATAACCCACCTGGATGGCAACAGCAGTGTGTACTGAGCAAGGTCAAGGCTCAGGCCCTAATCTGTGCCCTCCTGGTGAGTGTGTGTGTGTTGGAGGTGGACAGAGTTTGTGGCATTAAATTATAGGCCTCATAAGTCCCCATTTGCCGTCCCCGCACATCACCCTGCCATTCAAGAAACCTTCCTGTACCTCTCCTCCAGCACTGCTCTTTTCCAAGAGCCTTTTACATTTATTTTATTTTATTTTATTTTATTTATTTTTGAGACAGCGTCTCATTCTGTTGCCCAGGCTGGTGTGCAGTGGCACAATCATGGTTCACTGCAGCCTTGACCTCTAGAGCTCAAGTGATCTTCCCACTTCAGCCCCCTGAGTAGCTGGGACCACAGACACACACCATCATGCCTAGCTAATTTTTTTTTTTTGAGACAGTCTTGCTCTGTCTCACCCAGGCTGGAATGCAATGGTGCAATCTCAGCTCACTGCATCCTCTACCTCCTGGGTTCAAGTGATTCTCCTGTCTCAGCCTCCCGAGTAGCTGGGACTACAGGTTTGTGCCACCACACTCGGCTAATTTTGTATTTTTAGTAGGGATGGGGTTTCACCATGTTGGCCAGGCTGGTTTCGAACTCCTGACCTAGGGTGATCCACCCTTCTTGGCCTTCCAAAATGCTGGGATTACAGGCATAAGCCACCGTGCCCGGCCTCTTTTTTTTTTTTTTTTTTTTTTTGAGACAGAGTCTCGCTCTGTTGCCCAGGCTGGAGTGCAGTGGCACGATCTTGGCTCACTGCAAGCTCCGCCTCCCGGGTTCACGCCATTCTCCTGCCTCAGCCTCCCGAGTAGCTGGGACTACAGGCGCACGCCGCCACGCCCGGCTAATTTTTTGTATTTTTTAGTAGAGACGGTGTTTCACTGTGTTAGCCAGGATGGTCTCGATCCCCTGACCTCGTGATCCGCCCACCTCGGCCTCCCAAAGTCCTGGGATTACAGGCTTGAGCCACCGCGCCCGGCCGCCCGGCCTCATTTTTGTATTTTTTTGTAGAGACAGGGTTTCTCTGCTTTGCCCAGGCTGGTCTCCAACTCCTGGACTGAAGTGATCTGCCCGCCTTGGCCTCCCAAAGTGCTGGGTTTACAGGCATGAGCCACCGTTCCTGGCCTTACATTTGTTTTAATCAGCTGGTCTTTAGGTAATGGAGAGAAGGGGACACTTTGGGTCAGCCTATCTATTGATGTTGGCCATCTCTGTGCTCCTCTCAACACAGTCAGGTCAGGCATCTGTGCCTCCCTGAAATTCCTTCTGCACCCTGGGTTGCTTTTGACAGGTGCAGGACTACAGGGTGATGGGGGCAGGCAGAAGACACGACAGCCTCTCCCAGCTTCCCTTCCACCCGGAGCTGCACCCGTTCTTTTCAAAGCTGCCACCACCTCCTCTCCCAGAACCCAAATGCCTCTTTCTCCTCAGGATCTCTCAGTCTCGATGTGGTTTCTCAGTTCCATCCGCCTCCTTCTCTGTTCTGGCCTCTCCACTTCAGTGGTGTAGATTACAAGTCCATCTGGCCGGGCTTAAAGGCTCACGCCTATAATCCCCACTACTGTGGGAGGCCGAGGTGGGCAGATCACTTGAGGTCAGGAGTTCGACACCAGCCTGGCCAACATGGTGAAACCCCATCTCTACTAAAAATACAAAAATTAGCCAGGCATGGTGGCACGTGCCTGTAATCCCAGCTACCAAGGAGGCTGAGGCAGGAGAATCACTTGAACCCGGGAGGCGGAGGTTGCAGTAAGCCAAGATGACACCACTGCACTATAGCTTGGGTGACAGAGTGAGACTCCATCTGAAAACAAACAAACAAACACAAAAAAGAATAAACAAACAAACAAAAAATCCCTCCATCTAATAATCCCGAGAACCTTGTGGTAGATACTCACTCTACAGATGAAGAAACCAAAATTCAGAGAGGTTATGTTACTTGCCTGTGACCACACAGCCTCTCATTGAAATCACTGCAGCTCAGCCTTTTCTCCCTGCCCCCAAATGCTATAAGACACTCTTGGGAGAATAAAGAAACACCAGCCAGAGCTTTGCTTCCGTCTTTCCAACCCCTGTGGGATACCAGGATGAATAAAGAAACCGTGATGTTGCCAGTTTCCAGCAGGCAGTCTCTAAATCTTGTGTCCTTCTGTATCGCGTATTGCTTTTTATGATGGTTTAAATTATTTATGATGTTTTGTTGAAAGCTAAGCACGTTGGAGAAATGGCCAGTAACGGAAAAGTAAAAAGGGGACAGGCAGACTGCATTGTGATCCAACGTGGTATCTCCAACCTTGTGAGACCTCGAAAGTCTGTTGGTGTAGAGAGAGAGAGAGAGAGTGTGTGTGTGTGTGTGTGTGTGTGTGTGTGAGAGAGAGAGAGAGAGAGAGAGAGTGTGTGTGTGTGTGTGTGAGAGAGAGAGAGAGAGAGAGAGAGCGAGAGAGAGAGAAAACACGAAAGAGACAGAGAGCCGGTTGATGGTCAGGCTATCTGGTCACTAGGTCTCTGGTCTCTGTTCCCTGCACTGATGGGTTTGCAGCCTCTTTGGAGATTATTTCTCTACCTTTCAGTCTTTTTGTAAATGAGCATGTTACCTTCAAGATCACAGGTGTACAAAGAAATTGCTGATGTCATCGCTTTTTAGAAAACTTTGAGCTCTTGTAAGGAAAAGCCTGCTATAAATAAGTGGGTTAATTTTTAGTTACAGTCAATTGTTTATATAAATATTATAGATCTAAATGCTTAGGCTGGGTACAGTGGCTCATGCCTGTAATCCCAGCACTTTGGGAGGCTGAGGCAGGCGGATCACCTCAGGTCAGGAATTCGAGACCAGCCTGGCCAACATGGTGAAACCCTATCTCTACTAAAAATTAAAAAATTAGCCAGGCGTGGTTGCACTGCCTGTAATCCCAGCTACTTGGGAGGCTGAGGCAGGAGAATCGCTTGAACCTGGGAGTTGGAGGTTGCAGTGAGCCGAGATCGCGCCACTGCACTCCAGCCTGGTCGACAGAGGAAGACTCTATCTCAAAAAAAAAAAAAAAAAAATTAAATTAAAAATAAATAAATGCCTAGCTTCTTCCTTAGAGTTGCCTTGTCTTAGAGGGCTGTGTTTTACTGTCTTTGCTTACAATCCAGGGAGGCCTTCAGTGATGCAAAAACGTTTTTGTTTTTATTTGAAAGTGTCGCCCAGGCTGGTCTCGAACTCCTGACCTCAAGTGATCCGCCCACCTCAGCCTCCCAAAGTGCTGGGATTACAAGTGTGAGTCACAGCGCCCTGCCAGGGTTTTTTTGTTGTTATTGTTTTGAGACAGGGTCTCTGTTGCCCAGGCTGGAGTGCAGTGGCGCAATCACGGCTCACTGCAGCCTCGACCTGCTGGCCTCAAGCGATTCTCCCACCACGCCGGCTAATTTTTAAATGTTTTGTAGAGACAGGTTCTCCCTATGTCGCCCAGGCTGGTCTCAAACACCTGGGATCAAGCAATCCCACGGCCTTGGCCTCCCAAAGTGTTAGGATTATAGACGTGAGCCAACGCACATTTTCTTTACCACGGGCTAGAGTGCAGCGGTGCCATCATGGCTCATTACAGCCTGGACCTCCCAGGATCAGAAAATTCTCGCGCTTCAGCCTCCTGAGTAAATGGGACTACAGGTGCACTTCACTATGCCTGGCTAATTTTCTTTCTTTTTTTTTTTTTCTGAGACGAAGTCTCACTCTGTCACCAGGCTGGAATGTAGTGGCGCAATCTGGACTCACTGCAACCTCCGCCTCTGGGTTCAAGTGATTCTCCTGCCTCAGCCTCCCAAGTAGCTGGGACTACAGGTGCACACCACCACGCCCAGCTAATTTTTTTGTATTTTTACTAGAGACAGGGTTTCACCATGTTGGCCAGGATGGTCTCGATCTCTCGATCTTGTGATCTGCCTGCCTTGGCCTCCCAAAGTGCTGGGATTACAGGCGTGAGCCACCATGCCCGGCCATGCCTGGCTAATTTTTAAAATTATTTTCGTAGATACAGGGTCTCCCTATGTTGCCCAGGCTTGTCTTGAACTCCTGGACTCCAAGTGATTTGCCTGACTCAGCCTCCAAAGTGCTGGGATTACAGGTGTGAATAACCGTGCCCAGCCAGCACCAGCTGATTTCTTTAGGATGATTGAGAAATCCTATGGCAGCCAAAGGAGCCCCATTTGCAGGTCTCTCCATGCCTATTGCTTTGTGTCCTATAAATCTAGGGTGCAAACAATATTTCACCTAGAGCATTGCAGGCTGGCCTGATGTTATGACCGTTTATCTCAAATTTTTGTGGCCAGGTGCAGTGGCTCACACCTGTAATCCCAGCACCTTGGAAGGCCGAGGCAGGTGGATCACCTGAGGTCAGGAGTTCGAGACCAGCCTGGCCAACATGGTGAAACCCCATCTCTGCAAAAATTAGCCGGGTGAGGTGGCACATGCCTGTAATCCCAGCTACTTGGAGGCTGAGGCAGGAGAATCACTTGAACCTGAGAGGCGAAGGTTGCAGTGAGTGGAGATCATGCCATTGCACTCTAGCCTGGGAAACAAGAGCGAAACTCTATCTCAAAAAAAAAAAAAAAGTGTGCATATCCATTTAAATGGCAAAAAAAGGGGATGGAGAGAGATGAGATGAATCAAACTGGTGGATTAGGAGCCATGCACTGATGAAAATAAGATACTTCTAGTAAAAACCAGATGATTTAATGTGTGTGCAGAGTTGGAACTGAGGGTCCATTCCTGCAGAGAAAAATATGGGCTCATTATAGACCAGGATTGAATTCAAACCCCAAATCCCAACTTTCCTATTAATTGACTTGCTTGGGAACTCAGTCAGGAAGGTAGCAAGTGAGGGGAATAAAAATCAAGTTTCTTAGTTCTTACCAATTTTCCTTTTGACAAAATCAAGGACAGAGTCCCAGTTGAAGGGGAAAAAAGGAAACAAATCTTTAAAAAAAAGATAAGCAGTTTCTGTTTCTCTTTGCCAGGAGTGGACTAAGAGCCTGAAATTGCTGCCAAGTAATCTCTTTAGCCATAAATATCTCATCTTTTTTCTTTTTACAAACTATATCCTTTTGTTCAAGCGCACTCATTCTTGGCCATTCTTGGCGGGGATGCAGGTATGACCTAATTTTGATGTAAAGTGTGTGGGAGAATTAACTTTTAAAGTAACACATCTGAAGCTGGGATGTTTGCAGCAGAGAGGATGAATGTGGTTGAATCAGCCACTTAGAATGTTACCTTGCTATTGATAGAATTTCAGATTTTTTCCTCCTTCTTTATTTTTGTTAGTTAATACTTAGTCGATCTCTGTTTGTTTCACCTATTCTTTTTTTTTTTTTTTTTTTTTTGAGACGGAGTTATGCTCTTGTTACCCAGGCTGGAGTGCACTGGCTTGATCTCGGCTCACTGCAACGTCTGCCTCAAGGGTTCAAGTGATCTTGCCTCAGCCTCTTAAGTAGCTGGGATTACAGGCGTGTGCCACCACACCCAGCTAATTTTGTATTTTAGTAGAGACGGGGCTTCACCGTGTTGGTCAGGCTGGTCTCATACTGCTGACTTCGTGTGCTGGGATTACAGGTGTGAGCCACCGTGCCTGGCCCTCTTTTTTTTTTTGAGACGGAGTTTTCACTCTTTCCAAGGCTGGAGTTTCCCAGGCTGGAGTGCAGTGGCGCTATCTCGACACCACAACCTCCGCCTCCTGGGTTCAAGCAATTCTCCTGCCTCAGCCTTTCAAGTGGCTGGGATTACAGGTAAGCGCCACCACACCCAGCTAATTTTGTTAGTATTTTTAGTGGAGACAGGGTTTCACCATGTTGGCCAGACTGGTCTCAAATTCTTGACCTCAAGTGATCTACCCACCTCAGCCTCCCAAAGTGCTGGGATTATAGGCATGAGCCACTGTGTCTGGCTGTTTCATGTATTCTAAAGGGAAATCCAGTGTTGTGCTTTAGAGCATGAGGTTTGGAGCCAGGGGTTCCTGGATTTGAATCCTGTTTCCACCACTGTTGACTGTGACCATAAATAAATTACTTACCTCTGTGTTCATTTCCTGTGGCTGCTGTAACAAATTACCAGAAACTGGGAGATTTGAAACAACAGGATTTTATTCTCTCATAGTTCTTGAGGCCAGATGTCCAAAATCAGTATCACGGGTTAAAATCAGGGTGCTGGCAGGGCTATGCCCCTGGAGGCTCTAGGGGAGAATCTGTTTCTCACCCCTCCAATTTCTGGTGGTTGCCAGAGTTACTTGACTTGTGACCTCATCTCCCTGATATGTCTCTCCATGTTCACACCGCCATGTCTAGTAAAATCTCCCTCTGCCTCCTTTTTTTTTTTTTTCTGAGACAGAATCTCTCTCTATTGCCGAGGCTGGAGTGCAGTGGCACGATTTTGGCTCACTGCAACCTCCGCCTCCAAGGTTCAAGTGATTCTCTTGCTTCAGCCTCCTGAGTAGCTGGGATTACAGGCATGCGCCACCACGCCTACTTTTTTGTATTTTTAGTAGAGACGGGGTTTCACCATGTTGGCCAGGCTGGTCTCAAACTCCTGACCTCAAGTGATCCCCCTGCCTCGGCCTCCCAAAGTGCTGGGATTACAGGCGTGAGCCACCTTGCTCGGCCTTTTTTTTTTTAAGCCAAGGTATCACTTTATTGTCCAGGCTGGAGTGCAGTGCCATGATCATGATCATAGCTCACTGTCACCTTGAATTTCTAGGCTCAAGCGATCCTTCTGCCTCAGCCTTCCAAGTAGCAGGGACTACATGTGTGCGCCACCATGCCTAGTTAATTTTTGAAAATTTTTTGTAGAGACAGGGTCTTGCCATCTTGCCCAGGCCGGTCTTAAACTCCTGTGCTCAAGTGACACTCCCACCTCAGCCTCCAGAGTAGCTGGGATTACAGGGGTGAGCCACCACACCCAGCCTCTTTTAGTAGAGATGAGGTCTCACTATGTTGCCCAGGCTAGTCTCAAACTCCTGGACTCAAGCAATCCTCCTGCCTTGGCCTCCCAAAATGTGGGTTTATAGACAGGAGCCACCATGCCTGGCCTCCAGTGCCTGCCTCCCCCTTATAAGGCTACATGTGATTGCATTTAGGGCTTTTTGTGATAATCCCAGTTAATCTCCCCATGTCAAAACTTTAATTTACTCACATCTACAAAGATCCTAATTTATATATAGTAATATACAAGTTCCAGGGATTAAGACCTGGTATCTTTGGTAGGGTTGTAGGGTAGGACGTTTTTCAGCCCCCATAATCCCGTTTTTGTTGTTGTTGTTGTTTGTAGAGATGGGGTTTCACCATGTTGCCCAGGCTGATCTCGAACTCCTGGGCTCAAGCTATCTGCCTGCCTCAGCCTCCCAGTGTGCTCAGATTACAGGCATGAGCCACTGTGCCCAGCCATGGCTCCATAACTTTTATTGAGTTCCCTTTTTTGCAGCAATAAGAGGATCTATTTCATAGGGCTGCTGTAAAGATTATAAAAGATCATTAAGGCCGGGCACGGTGGCTCATGCCTATAATCCCAGCACTTTGGGAGGCCAAGGCAGGCAGATCATGAGGTCAGGAGATCGAGACCACCCTGGGTAACAAGGTGAAACCCCGTCTCTACTAAAAATACAAAAAAATAGCTGGGCATGGTGGCACACGCCTGTAGTCCCAGCTACTTGGGAGGCTGAAGCAGGAGAATCGCTTGAACCTGGGAGGCGGAGGTTGCAGTGAGCTGAGATCACGCCACATCTCTCCAGCCTGGGCAACAGAGTGAGACTCCATCTCAAAAAAAAAAAAAAAAAAAAGATAATTAATGTGAAGTGCTTAATACGATTCTTGGTTTATAGATAGTCAATCCTCAATAAATACAAGCCATTGTCATTACTGTTAACACCAACAACTTAAATTCTTCCTCTCTATGGATAGGGAGAAAAAAAATACAGTAGGTACAGAGTGCTAAGATATTAGAGCCTGAATATACTTTAGAATTCAATTCATCTACTCTAATTGCCTTATTTTATATGTCAAAAACTGAAGTCCAGAGATATTGACCTGCCCATGACTCCACAGCTAGGAGGTAGCAGGTTCATTTCCTTATAACATTTCAGATACTGTGATTCTGTAATCTGTAGATAGGAAAGCTCATCACAGGAGTGATAAGGATGAGAGAGAGATGGAGAGAGAGACAGAGAGCGGGTTTCTTGAGTTCCGGTCTCTTGACTTGAAGGAGACCATGGCTCTCTAGTTATGAACATGGGCAGACATTGCGTTTTACAGTCACTGTCTCCTTTGATTCTCACAACATGAGGGTGAGTTGGGTATTATCTTCATTCCCGTTTTAGAGACCAGGAAACCGGATGATGGAAGCGATGCAATTGCTCCACAGCACAGAGCAAGTGACAGAATTAGAATCCAAACAGTCCAGCTGGAACGACCAGGTGCTCTCAAGCCCTCTCTAATGCCCTCTCTCTAGTAGATGCTTTCTGTCAGCATGAATTATATATTCATCTCAAGTGACCGTGCTCTAAGCAAGAGAAATATAAAGTTCAGACCAGACTGGCCAACATGGCAAAACTTACCTGTCTCTACTAAAAACACAAAAATTAGTCAGGTGTGGTGGCACGCACCTGTAATCCCAGCTACCTACAAGGCTGAGGCAGGAGAATCACTGGAACCCGGGGGGCAGAGGCTGCAGTGAGCCGAGATTGCGCCACTGCATTCCAGCCTGGGTGACAGAGCAAGAGTCCGTCTCAAAAAATATATATAAAGTTGAGTTTCTATGAGGCACTGGGAGCTGGAGCCCGAATAGGGTTAGTGATGTCATTGGAGAACAGAGGAGTCGATGGGGTCACCTGAGATACCATGACTCTGCTGTGTATTTTCAGCTGTGGGCATCGTGCTCCAAGCTCTCTGTTTTGCCTAGAATGTCCCTCTTCTTGTGTTCTGGGATCCTTCCTGGCAACTGAACTCGCTCTGATGCTGTAGGGAGCCCATTTCAGGCTTTGTGTCCTGCCCAAGTGTTCCAGGGCCATCTGTCACTGGCACAACAATTTCAGTAAACAACAATTTGGTTTCCTTAATCATGGCTTTAAGACCAAAGTTAATTGATACAAGGCTGTTCTTAATTAGTAAAAATGCCTGTTACAGAAAAATGATGCACGAACTGCAATTCACAAGAAGGAAATCTATGCAGAGTATTCTTACCTAGCCTAAATGATAGCTCCCCAGTCAGGACCAGGGAAAACAGCAAGACATGCTGATTACAGGGCTGGCCACGTGTGCGAGAGCCCACAGCTGATGAAAACAAAATCTTGAATTTATCATTGGAAATTAAGAGAACACACCAAATTAAAATTTCCCGGCTAGGCGCATGAGCTTGTAATCCCAGCACTTTGGGACGCCAAGGGGGGCAGATCACGAGGTCAGGAGATAGAGACCATCCTGGCCAACATGGTGAAACCCTGTCTCTAATAAAAATACAAAAATTAGCTGGGCATAGTGGCACGTGCCTGTAATCCCAGCCACTTGGGAGGCTGAGGCAGGAGAATCGCTTGAACCTGGCAGGCGGAGGTTGCAGTGAGCTGAGATGGCATCACTGTATTCCAGCCTGGGTGACACAGCGAAACTCTATCTCAAAAAAAAGAAAAAGCCAAACATCCTTTGGACTCACATGTCGTCAAATAGCTGTTTTCTGACATTTTACATATGCTTTTAAAATTTTCATCTTTGTTGGAATAAGCCTTCTTCCAGCATTGCCCCCACCCCCATTTCCATTTTGCCCCTATCGACCTGGTTAGCTAAGATTTCCAGCAATGCAGCATGTTAGAATTAGTGGTGAAATATCAATAAAGAGACATTCAACGCAGGTTGAGGAACTTTCCAGTGAAGAAGGTGCATGAGTTTTGTAATCTCTTGGGCTAATTTTCTTTTCCTTCCTTCTGGATTCTAGGCAGTTGAAGCCACCATATAAAAATTGGCCCTAGGCCAGGAGTGGTATCTCACGCCTGTAATCCCAGCACTTTGGGAGGCTGAGGCAGGCAATCACCTGAGGTCAGGAGTTCGTGACCAGCCTGACCAATATGCTGAAACCCCATCTCTACTAAAAATACAAAAATTAGCCAAGTGTGGTGGCACACGCCTGTAGTCCCAGCTACTCGGGAGGCTGAGACAGGAGAATTGCTTGAACTTGGGAGGCGGAGGTTGCAGTGAGTTGAGATCACAGCACTGCACTCCAGCCTGGGTGACAGAGCGAGACTCCGTAAAAAAAAAAAAAAAAAAAAAAAAAAAAAAAAAAATTCAGCCCTAGGCCAGGCATGGTGGCTTACACCTGTAATCCCAGCACTTTTGGAGGCCAAAGCGGGCGTATCACTTGAGATTGAGACCAGACTGACCAACATGGTGAAACCCCATCTCTACTAAACCCCATCTCTGACTAATACAAAAATTAGTCAGGCGTGGTGGCAGGTGTTTGTAGTCCCAGCTACTAGGGAGGCTGGGAGGCTGAGGCACGAGAATCGCTTGAACCTGAGAGGCAGAAGTTGCAGTGAGCAGAGATTGCGCCACTGCACTCCAGCCTGGGCAACAGAGCCAAACTCAGTCTCAAAGAAAAAAAAAAAAAAAAATCGGTCCTCAGCAAACTAGAGACTTGCTGTGCTTATTTCCTGACTAGGTAGCAGACCAGTTCTAAAGCATCTTCCAGTTTTGATTTTCTGATTCCAAATAACCCTGGCATAAGTGGTGCCACTGTACATTAATATTAATGAGTTAAACCAGATTGCATCCTGGTTGTTAAAGTATTCACTGGAAAAAAAAACAGAAAATTTATTGATTTGTCTTGAACTCCTTATTGTCATTATTTAATTCAGTGTTTAATAGATACATACTTACATAAAATACACAGTAATTAATATTTATAAGGACTTTGCATAGGAAAGCATATATTTTCTAGATTTAATGGGGTAGAGAGCTGCCTAGGCTCTTAAATCCAAAAATATAAGCAGTTCCTATTTTTACTCACGCAACATGATCCAGGACTCAAGTACATGTGTTACCTGACCTTGGTTAAAATAACTGGAAAGTAATTATTTTTATGGGCATGGATGGTCCTGTAGAGGATTTTGCCAGAAATGAAATTGGGCTCTTCCCACATTTTTGTCAGTGCAAGAGTCGGCATGTGGCAGTTTTGAGTGAATATGGACTCAGTCAGGAAGGGATTTCCATAACACATTTACCAAATGTGTGGCCGAGACGCTGTGGCCTTTTACAGTGCAGGCTGTGAGACTAGGGCATCTGAAAACCAGGTCAGAGAGAGAGGATTATGGTTTGCTGTCTCCCACCCACTCGGCTCCTCACACATGGCTCAGCTGCTGGGGATCGGTCCCATGCCCTCTGATGTAGCTGCCGACCCAGTCTGCAGAGGATTACTAGTGGCATCACAGCTGGGATGCCTCTGGACAAATATCTTTTTTTATTTTTGAGACGGAGTTTCTCTCTTGTTGCCCAGGCTGGAGTACAATGGCGTGATCTCAGCTCACTGCAACCTCTGCCTCCTGGGTTCAAGTGATTCCCTTGCCTCAGCCTCCTGAGAAGCTAGGAGTATAGAACTGTGCCACCATGCCTGGCTAATTTTGTATTTTTAGTAAAGATAGGGTTTCACCATGTTGGTCAGGCTGGTCTCAAACTCTTGACCTCAGGTGAACCACCTGCCTCAGCCTCCCAAAGTGCTGAGATTACAGGTGTGAGCCACTGAGCCTGACCTATCATTTTTTAAGTTATGAAGTTATTTACTTTTTTACAGGTGAGGTCTTGCTCTGTTGCCTGGGCTGGAGTGCAGTGGCTATTCACAGGTACAATAAAAGTGCACTGCAGCCTAGAGCTCCTGGGCTCAAGACATCCACCACCTCAGCCTCCCAGGTAGCTGGGACTACAGGTGCATCCCACCTTGCCCAGAATAAATTACATTTGTGTTTTTTAAACAGGTAGTAAAGTATAAAAACTAACATGATGGCCGGGCGCAGTGGCTCACACCTGTAATCCCAGCACTTTGGGAGGCCGAGGTGGGTGGATCGCAAGGTCAGGAGTTCGAGACCAGTCTGGCCAACATTGTGAAACCCCGTCTCTACTCAAAATACACAAAAAATTAGCTGGGCGTGGTGGTGTGAGCCTGTAATCCCAGCTACTCAGGAGACTGAGGCAGGAGAATCGCGTGCACCCGGGAGGCGGAGCTTGAAGTGAGCTGCGATCACGCCACTGCACTCCAGCCTGGGCAACACAGTGAGACTCCATCTCAAAAAAAAACAACAAAAAAACGAACATGATACCCATACACTGTATTAAACACCTTATTAAATAACGACAATAGGCCGGGCTTGGTGGCTCATGTATATAACTTCAGCACTTTGGGAGGCTGAGGCCGAGGTGGGTGGATCCCTTGAGGTCAGGAGTTCAAGACCAGCCTGGCCAACATGGCGAAACCCCATCTCTACTACAATTTTTTTTTTTGAGACAGAGTTTTGCTCTTGTTGCCTAGGCTGGATTGCAATGGTGCGATCTCAGCTCACTGCAGCATCTGCCTCCCGGGTTCAAGCGATTCTCCTGCCTCAGCTTCTCAAGCAGCTGGGATTACAGGCGTGTGCCACCACGCCGGACTAATTTTGTATTTTTAGTAGAGACGAAGTTTCTCCATGTTAGTCAGTCTGGTCTCGAACTCCTGAACTCATGCGATCCGCTTGCCTCAGCCTCCCAAAGTGCTGGGATTACGGGCGCGAGCCACTGTGCCCGGCCATCTCTACTAGCAGGGTGTGGTGGCACATGCCTGTAATCCCAGCTACGTCAGGAGGCTGAGGCACGAAAATTGCTTGAACTCAGGAGGCAGAGGTTGCAATGAGCTGAGATCACATTACTGCACTCCAGCCTGAGCATCAGAGTGAGACTGAGACTTTCCCAACAAAACAAAGCAAAACAACAAAACAAAACAAAACAAAACAAAACAAAACAAAACAGACAATAATAGTAATGACAGGGCTGGGTGTGGTGGTTCACTCCCAGCACTTTGGGAGGCCGAAAGCGGGCAGATCATCTCAGGTCAGGAGTTCGAGACCAGCCTGGCCAACACGGTGAAACCCCATGTCTACTAAAAACACAAAAAGTAGCTGGGCATGGTGGTGGGCACCTGTATTCCCAGCTACTCGGGAGGCTGAGACGGGAGAATTGCTCCGCTTGAACCCGGGAGGCAGAGGTTGCAGTGAGCCAAGATCGAGCCACTGCACTCCAGCCTGGGTGAGAAGGGGAGACTCTGTCTCTAAATCAATCAATTGGTCAATCAATCTCTCAATAATAGACGTTTCCAGAGAAGAAATGGAAGGCAGAAAATCATCAATGGCAGAAATAGCACCTCCGAACTCCAGCCTGGGCGACAGAACGAGACTCCATCTCAAAAAACAAGCAAAAAATAATAATAATGAAATGACAATAAGTTATTAATGAATAATAAGTAATTAATGAATTAATGAAATCAATAAATTCTCTGGTTTTTCCACCCAAGTCAACATTTCCATCTTCCTGTTATTTTGTTTTTCTTTTTCTTTTTTTTTGAGACGGAGTCTCGCTGTCGCCCAGGCTGGAGTGCAGTGGCGCGATCTCGGCTCACTGCAGGCTCTGCCCCCTGGGGTTCACGCCATTCTCCTGCCTCAGCCTCCAGAATAGCTGGGACTACAGGCGCCTGCCACCTCGCCCGGCTAATTTTTTGTATTTTTAGTAGAGACGGTGTTTCACTGTGTTAGCCAAGATGGTCTCAATCTCCTGACCTCGTGATCTGCCTGCCTCGGCCTCCCAAAGTGCTGGGATTATAGGCGTTAATCTCATCCTGAATTTGATGATTGTCATTGTCATCCATGTTTTCACACTTGACTATACATAAATTTAGTCCTAAACAGTATAGTGCTCATATGCATGCTTCAGGCTTTATGTATAAATGCCACTGTCCTGCACCTATTATCCTGCACCTTTTTAATTTTTATTTTTTTGTTTGAGACAGGGTCTCACTCTATCACCCAGGCTATAGTATCACAATCTCTGCTCACTGCAATCTCCGCCTTCCCAGGGTTAAGGTGATCCTCCTGCCTCAGCCTCCTTAGTAGCTGGGACCGCAGGCACGCCACCACACTCAGCTAATTTTTGTTGTTGTTGTTGTAGTTTTTGTAGAGACAAAGTTTCAACATGTTGCCCAGGTGTCAAACTCCTGCCCTCAAGCGATTCTACTGCCTCAGCCTCCCAAAGCGCTGGAATTATAGGCATGAGCCCCCACACCCAGCCAGGATCTATTTTTTTTTAACCATATAGTTAAGCAATCATTTCAGTGCTACTTATCATTTATATTTTCCATTTCCCCACGCTAATTTGTAATGCCAATGCAGTCATATGTTACGATCCTATACCCATGTGGTCTGTTTCTGAACTCTATTCTGTTCTTTTTTATTTTATTTTTTTAGAAACAAGGCCTGGCTCTGTTGCCAGGTTGGAGTGCAGTGGCGTGATCATTGCACACTGTAGCCTCGAACTCTTGGGTTCAAGCAATTCTCCCACCTCAGCCTCCTGAGTAGCCAGGATGTTCCATTTTTATATTTCTATATTCTTGTCAATACAACAGAGTACCAATCTGCACGATGTTACTGAGAATCTGGCTAACTTATGGGCAAGTCCCTACACCTCATTCTTCAAAATTGCCATGGGTGGCTTTGTTAGATGATTTTTTTTAAAAAGGACATGGGATTATATTTATCATATAAATTTTACTATCGCCTTGTCAAATTCCATAGAAAATCTGAAATGTTGAAATTTTGATTAGAATTACATTGTTTATAGATTAACTTGCTTAGAACTGGCATCTTTATTATTTTTTTTCTTGTTGCAGAATAAAGAATACCTCTCAATTTATTCAGGGCTTCTTTAATGTGTTTCAGTACAGTTGTATATACCTTTTTCCCATATAGATCTTGCTCATTTATTTATTACATTTTTTGAGACTGAATCTCGCTCTTTCGCCCAGGCTGGAATGCAATGACACGATCTTAGCTCACTGCAACTTCCACCTCCCAGAGTAGCTGAGATTACTGCCTCAGCCTCCCGAGTAGCTGGGATTATAGGCATGCACCACCACATCTGGCTAATTTTTTGTATTTTTAGTAGAGACTGGGTTTCACCACGTTGGCTAGGCTGGTCTCGAACTCCTGACCTCAAGTGATTCACCCACCTGGGCCTCCCAAATTGCTGGGATTACAGGTGCATTTATTCTTAAATATTAAATAGTTTTTATTGCTTTTTTCTTTTTTTTTCTTTTTTTTTTTTGAGACAGGATCTCACTCTGTCATTCAGGCTCGAGTGCAGTGGTGCAATCATAGCTCACTGTAGCCTTGACCTTCCAGGCTCAATTGATCTTCCCACTCAGCCTCCCAAGCAGCTGGGACTACGGGTACATACCACCACGTCTGGCTACTTTTTTTTTTTTTTTGTATTTTTTGTAGAGATAGGGTCTTGTTATATTGCCTAGGCTTGTCTCAAACTCCTAGGCTCAAGAGATCAGCCTACTCTGCCTCCCAAAGTACTGGGATTACAGGCGTGGGCCACAGCACCTGGCCGGGAAGACTTGATTTTTTAAAAAGATCCCATTAAAAATAGCAATAATGGCCAGGCTCAGTGGCTCACACCTGTAGTCCCAGCACTTTGGGAGGCTGAGGTTGATGGATCATTTGAGTCCAGGAGCTGGATACCAGCTGTCTCTACAAAAAATAGAAAAATTAGCTGGGTGTGGTGGTGTGTGCCTATAGTGCCAGCTACTCAGGAGGCTGAGGTGTGAGGATGGATTAAACCAGGGGGCAAGGGTTGAGGCTGTAGTAAGCTGTGATCACACCACTGCACTCCAGCCTGGGTGACAGAGTGAGACCCTGTCTAAAATAATAGTAATAATAAAGTCTTCCTATCAAAAAGGAACACTTTGGATTTTTGTGTATTGATTTTGTATCCAGAAACCTGATTGTGATTGTGATTGTGATTGTGATGGGAGCGTGGCAGTGCACCACATGACTAGCCTTCTGATGTTCTCGTATCCTTGCATTTCAGAGACAGCCCTACCAGATCATGGCTACATTCAATTTTCTAGTAATTTATTTATTATTTTAAAGAGATGCTTTTATACAGAATTTGTAATCTGAGAAACTGGCTGGACAGTGTGACTTCATCTGTCAGAGAGGCAAAAGGCTAATGCAGAGTGGGCTGTTTGGCCTTGGATCCTGGAGCAGCCTTCTTTGCCTTTATTGACCCTTCTGTGTGCCCTTTGGCTAGCTTCTTCTCCTGCCTATCACAATCACACCCTCTTCACTACGTTTTTGTTTTAAATTTTATTTTATTTTTTGTTGAGACAGAGTCTCACTCTATCTCCCAGGCTGGAGTTCAGTGGTACGATCTCAGCTCACTGCAACCACCGCCTCGTCCGCCTCCCGGGTTCAAGTGATTCTGCTGCCTCAGGTTCCCAAGTAGCTGGGATTACAGGCATGCCCACCACACCTGGCGAATTTTTGTATTTTTTAGTAGAGACGGGGTTTTGCCATGTTGGTCGGGCTGGTCTCGAACTCCTGACCTCAAGTGATCCACCCTCCTCGGCCTCCTAAAGTGTTGGGATTACTGTTGTGAGCCACCGCGCCTGGTTCTTCACTACGTTTTAGATTCTTTTTAGATTGTGCTCCATTGAGAGCTCAAACAATACAGCCACCCAGGTTTTTGTAACTCTCCATGGTGCTCATCACAGTACTTACCCAAGGAGGTCCACGCTATGATGAAGTGGTGTCTACTGTTGAATTGATGAGTTCCTGTTTATTAACCTACTATAGTTTTATTTTACTCTTAGCCTTCAGGAAGCTAAGAGCTGAGTTCTGTGCTCAGTGGCAACCTATTTCCTTGACTCTGGAGTTTTAAAATACTGTTTTTCTGGCCAGGCGCGGTGGCTCATGCATGTAATCCCAGCACTTTGAGAGCCTGAGACGGGTGGATCACCTGAGGTCAGGAGTTCAAGACCAACCTGACCAACATAGTGAAACCCTGTCTCTACTAAAAATAAAAAAATTGGCTGGGCGTGGTGGCGGGCACCTGTAGTCCCAGCTACTTGGGAGGCTGAGGCAGGAGAATCGCTTGAACCTGGGAGGCGGAGGTTGCAGAGATTTGATATCGTGCCACTGAGCTCAGCCTGGGTGAGAGTAAAACTGTCTCAAAACAAAACAAAAAAATTTTTCTTTCTAGGCATGCCTCTTACTCAAACATCTTTTCAAAAGTCTTTTGTTTATTTTATTATTATGAATTTTATGCCTATTTTAATGCTATACGATTTCACTGCTCTATGCTTTAGTGTAAGCTATGTCAAATCCTTTTGCAGGTAAGTGGAGTTTAAATTCTAAGTAAAATGAGAAGCGATCAATAAAAGCGGATGAAGAGTCTGAGGACTTGAGTGGTGGTGGAGATTTTCCAGAATTATTAGTGTAGAAAATTAATTTCGATGTTTTAGTGCATATGCTTGTACATAATACCTTTTACTCACAATAATACTGTATTTAATTCAGGGGAAGAAATGTGATTTTACTTTCAATGTCTGCTGGTAAATAAAAAAATAAAATTCACAACCTTATAAAGTAATAGTGCTCGGCCTGGGCCTGATAATTGAATATATTATCACTGAAGATTATATTTTATTAAGTACTGAATTGAACTGTTTCTGAACAGTGAGATTTTTCTTTCCAGCTGAACCTAAATCTGATTTTAAAGAAATCACCGCTTTTGTGTCCTCCGGGTTTCTGACTTCCACTCTCCCTCCTTCAAGGGCATCTCCCAGAAGGGGGCTGGGCTCATTAACTCAGGGACGGTGCAAAGCGTTTGTTCCTTTCCTCACAGCCCTTCCGCGGTCTCCCAAGGAGACAAGTGGAATGCCCACCAAGTCATGCTTTTCCATTACTCATTCCGCCTTCTCTCCCGAGGTGGCGCGTGGGAGGTGTTGTGCTCGGGTTCGGTAAGAATAGGCCAGGCAGCTTCCCGCGGGATGCGCTCATCCCTTCTCGGGGTTCCGCTACCACCGCGCCGCGTTCGGCCGGTTCAGCCTGCGAGATGTTTTCCGTCTGACAATGACTCCACTCTCGGCGCCTCCCATGTTGGTCCCAGCTCCTCTGCGGGCGTCAGGACCCCTGGGCCCCGCCCCGCTCCACTCAGTCAATCTTTTGTCCCCGTATAAGGCGGATTATCGGGGTGGCTGGGGGCGGCTGATTCCGACAAATGCCCTTGGGGGTCACCCGGGAGGGAACTCCGGGCTCCGGCTTTGGCCAACCCGCACCCCCTCACCGAGCTGGCCCGAGGGCCACCAGGGGGCGCTCCATGTCCCTGCAGCCCCCGGCAGCAGCCCCACTCCCCGGCTCCCCCTGCGATTGGCTGGCCGCCCCGAGCTCTGTGCTGTGATTGGTCACAGCCTGCGTCCGTCGCGGGCGCCGGGGCGGATACGAGGTGACGCGCAGTGGCCCAGCTCGGGGCGGTGTCCCGCGCCGGCGACTGCGGGCGGAGTTTCGCTAGGACCGAAGCGGGGCAGTCTGACGGCGGCGGTCCAGGGAGGCGCCCGCGCGCGTCGGAGCCGCTCCCCGTCCTCCGCAGCCGTCACCGCCGGCCGTCGCTGCGTCCTGGTATCCCGCACTCGCGCACTCCTGTCCGCCGCCCACTGCCCACCTCCCACCTCCCACCTCGATGCGGTGCGGGGCTGCTGCGTGATGGGGCTGCGGAGCGGCGCCCTGCGGCTCGCGGCGGCCGCTGCTCGCGCTGAGGTGCGTCGGTGCCCGACCCCCCGCGCCCCCGCGCCCTGCGGCTCCTGTTGACCCGGTCCGCCTGTCGGTCTGCAGCGCGGCTGAGGTAAGGCGGGGGGGCGGGCGGCGGTTGGCGCCGCGGCCGCGGGGTTGGGGAGGGGGCCGCTCCCGCGGGGAGGAGCGGCCGGGTCGGGGTCCGGGCGGGGTTTGAGGGGAGGTAGCGCGGGACCGGCGCCGGGTGCGGGAGCCTCGCCCTCGGGGGAGGGGACCCTTCCCTAGGCCAGCAGCGAGTCCCAGGCTGGCGTCCAGCGGTCGGCTGGGGCCCCCGCAGTGCCCTGCACCGGCCCTCCGTTTCCCCCGCGCTGCCAGGCCCCAGCTGTGCCCAGCGCTCTCCAGACCCGCCGCTGCCTGGCCGTTCCCTGGGCTCCGCGCACGTTGCAGCCCGGGGGGACGGCTGTGCTCCGTTTGAAGCCATGGTTTCTCATTTTCCCTCTCCCCTTTCCCCCCTTATGGTGGGCATCGGGCTTCGGTTGGGAATGTGGTTATGCCCTTTGCCAGATGGCGATAGGAAAGGTCATCGCTTGGCGCTGGGGGAGCCGAGGGCTGGAGGCCTGGAAAGAGGGGTGCGATGGGAAGGGAGGGGGCTTGTTGGATGCTGGCCAGGTGTGAGGAAGGCTGGTGTGGTCTCGGCGTTCAGCCGACTGGGATTACTCGGGCAGCCATATTGGGAGGATGATCTGACAAATCCTTTAGGAGCCAAGTCCAGTTGCTGGAAGGCACCGAGTGACAGCCCTGGCAGCTTTCAGGGTGACTGGCCAGACCAGAAGCCAAGTTGTGGGGGTTGGGAGGCTGCTTGAGCAAGCTAGTCATTGTTCATGCAACACAAAACATTCCCGCCCCTAACGCCAGAATGGAGCTTCCAGATCACTTTTTTTTTTCCTTGATTGCTAAGTGAGCTTCCAAGGTGAACTGCCTTCAAGATTCCATTCTTGTTGGGGTGAAATTCCGTGTTTCTCTATTCATCTTCTGCGTCCAGTGCGGGGGCTGTGAAAGGCCTGCTGATGCTTTACATGTGCATAGGCCGATCTGAGAATTGCTAAGGCCACTGTATCAGTATGGAGGCCTGGAGTAGCCATAGAGCATTGGATGGATAGATTTTCAGAGTCGCTCAACTTGCAGAGAAGAAGTAAACCGGAGTATTCTGATAGTGGGCGAGGCTAGTGGCGGCATTTCTGAGGACGCAGGCTGTCATCTTTGTGGAATCTCGAGGTAGCTGAAATTAGATTGTCAACAGATCCCTTGCTCATATCTCTTACTGCTCTGGGCAGCTGTTCTGCCACCATTGAACATTCCGCTTTGTGTCATGATGTGCCTGTCTGAGCCTGATGAAAGTGTGCTGATGAGATTTGAATAACTCTTAAGAGGTGATATCATGGTGGATATTTTATTTAAAGGCTGGCATTTTGTCTCCTTAGTTTAGTCATAACAAAATCTAGTTCTTGTGTTCCTCTAAGAAGTGAGATGGTGCTTTCTGATTAAGTTGGTATGGTTGTTGGATTACAGAGCAAGTGGAGTTGTTAATGTACCGTTTGAGGGTGGAATATGAGAATTGCACATAGGTTGGTATTGTAAAGCAGGTCTGGAGATGACCAGTAACTGGGTTCAGCATGAGTCTGTAGATCTGTTCTTTACTACATCCTAGGTGTGGACAGGACCTGGAGAGAGGGCATGCCTGCTTTCTTCTTTGTGGCCTTTGCTTTCATTCAAGTTCAATTTGTTAATAAATACATTCTCATAACTTCTCAGGTTGAACTATGTAAAAAATTTTGGGCTGGGTGCGGTGGCTCATGCCTTGTAATCCCAACACTTTGGGAGGCTGAGACAGGACGATCCCTTGAGCTCAGGAGTTCGAGACTACCCTGGGCAACACAGTGGGACTCTGTCTCTACAAAAATAAATGAATAAATAAATACCTGGGCATGGTGGCTCATGCCTGTATTCCCAGCTATTTGGGAGACTGAGGTGGCCTCCCAAGGTGGCTACTGAGGTAGCCCTCCCTTGCTTGAGGCTAGCCTGGGCAACAGCAAGACCCTGGCTAAAAAAAAAAAAATGTGTGTATATGTGTGTGTGTGTGTGTGTGTGTGTGTGTGTGTACATTTTAAAAATTTAGATAGATTTTGCTAAGCAAAGTCTTAACACTATTTTTTTGTTATTTTTGTCATCAAGCTTTACTTCTAAAACTTGTTGAATCAAATGTAACTTCAACAGAAACTAGTGTTTTTTGCATTACACTAAATATGAGAGAAATACAGAATGTCTCTTTTGAAATTCCATGCCCTAAGTTAGAAATATTTCTAAGTTTTTAATTTTTAGAGTTACTTTATTAGTATAAAGATCTGAACATTTTTGTTTAAAAATAATTTCAGCATTTGGTAAAATCAGACCTGATTGTGAATCTGATATGGAGGCCAGATTTTATGAGTATGTGTAGCTCTGCTCTGATGAGTGTTTTTCCAAAATTTATCCAATTAAGTATAACTTTTAAGGCTTAAAACAGACTGTTTTTCCTTTTCAAGACCAGATATGAATGCACTTTTCCTTTTTTCTCTCTTTCTTCTTTCCCATTTTGATTTTGTGCAGGGAATAAGTGTCCAAGAAAGTCTGCCAACGGGGTCTTTCTTAAGGCCAAAGCTTTTTAGCCCATTTTCCCACTGTGGTCTTGTCCTGGGTACAAAGTAAAGGACAATGGGCCCCCTGCCTTCCTGTTTGTAATCCCCTTCCCAGGCTGCTAATCATAGTAGATCTTTTCCAGGAGGAAGCATATCCTTTTGGTCTTGTAAACTAACATGATATAATTTCATAATGCTCTGAAGTTAAAGATATTTTGTGTCTGTTTCATGTATTTCTCTTTGAAAGATGGCCTCGTTTGAACAGATACTGGTGAATATCTGGATTCCATGAAAGAGTGTGAATAAATATGCATACTTCTTGAACTTTTTTTGTGCAGCTTATCAGGATAGAATAGAAATTAAACAGATGTGACTGTGGTAGGAAAAACCTGCAAAAGGTGCCTTGGGCCAGATGCAGTGGCTCACATCTGTAATCCTAGTGTTTTGGGAGGCTGAGGCGGGAGGATTGTTTCACATCAAGAGTTTGAGACAAGCTTGGACAACATAGCAGGACCCCCATCTCTACCAAAAAAAAAAAAATCTGGATGTGGGTGGTGTGTGTTTATAGTCCTAGTGCCTCGGAGGCTGAGTTGGGAGGATGGCTTGAGTTCGAGATTACAGTGAGCTATGACAGCACCATTGCACTCCACTCTGGGCTCAGACCTTGCCTGCCAAAAATAAAAAGATGCCTTGGACTTCTTGGAGTTGAACTGTTTGGTTAATGGGCCACTGATTCATTGATGCTCTTTTACTATAGGCATTACCCATTAACTGAGGGTGCATGTAGAGATTTAGTTCTTTACCTTCAAGGAACTCACACTTTACTACTTCTTTCTTTCTTTCTTTTTTTTTTTTTTTTTTAAGACAGAATCTCGCCCTGTTGCCCAGGCTGGAGTGCAGGGGTGTGATCTCAGCTCACTGCAACCTCCGCCTCCTGGGTTCAAATGATTCTCCTGCCTCAGCCTACCAAGTAGCTGGGATTACAGGCATCTGCCACCATGCCCAGCTAATTTTTGTATTTTTAGTAGAGACGGGGTTTCACCATGTTGGCCAGGCAGGTCTTGAACTCCTGCCTTGTGATCCGCCCGCCTTGGCCTCCCAAAGTGCTGGGATTACAGGCATGAGCCACCATGCCCGGCCTATTTTTTATATTTAATATCACATTGTTTATACCAAAGCATATCATTCAACCATACTATCCTCTACCATTGCCCTTTTTTTCCCCCCTTGAGTCAGGGTCTTACTCTATTGCCCAGGCTGGAGTGCAGTAGCGCAGTCATGGCTCACTGCAGCCTTGACCTCCTGGGCTCAAGTGATCCTCCTCAGTCTCCCGAGTAGCTGGGACTACAGGCATGCGCTACCATGCCCAGCTAATTTTAAAATTTTTGTAGAAATGGGGGTGTCACTATATTGCCCAGCCTGGTCTTGAACTCCTGAGCTCAAGTGATCCCCCTCAGGCTTCCAAAGTGGTGGGATTATAGGCATGAGACACTGTGCCCAGCCCCATTGCTCTTTTGGATTACTATATTGTTGGCTTAGTTCTCTCTTTCATCCAGATTTTTGACATCATCTTGGCAGATGTCAATGACTGTATAAATAATAACAGGAACAACAATAGTGATAAAATAGCTTACTCATATTGAACACTTTCTGTGTGCCAGGCTTTTTTCTAAGCACTTTACATTTATTAACTAATTTAATCCTAATAGCAGCCATATGAAATAAATACTATTATTCCCATTTTACAGATGAAACTAAAACAGGCCAAGTGACTTCCCCAAGATCATAAGTACTAGTAAGTAATCACTATGCTGAGTTTCCTTTGTAACTACCCTTAACTGTAAAATTTCTTGAATTGAACTTAAGCAAACATTGGCTTCATTCTGCTCTAGTTGTTTAGTGTTATGGCCACATCTTTAACTTAGTCATCATGTTAAGGTCTCAAATTCACCTTCAAGTCTTAAACTGTGATAATTGATAGCTTTCACTTTCATAATCACTTTATGCGTGTTCTCCTACTCTAAGTCTCCTAAACCGTCAGCCTCTTCCAGATTTTACTTCTTTTCCTTCCTTTTCTATACTACGACTTCTGGGTTGCATTGCTTGCAGTTTTTATTCTTTCTCATTATTCTTCAGGACTTACTATGCAGAAGCCAGCCTCACATCATCCCTACCATCCATACCCTCCAGTCTTACTCTGTGTCATGGAGAAACCTACATAGTGCTGGGGATTAGTGCCACAATTAAGGTGTAATCTGAGGTCTCCCTTAAATCTGTCTTTGGTCCCTGTCGGAGCAGTTCTGCTTAGTTCCCTCCCCATTTCTCCACAGTTGCTATTATAAAATCTGGACCCCTTGACTCAAACCTCTCACTGCCCCATGCTTGGCAGAATACCTTGCCTGCCACCTCATAGGAAAAAAGGACATGAACTCCCTGAGCTTCCCCTTCCTCTACTTATAAACTTCTCTGCCCTCCTTCTTCCATTCTTTCCCCCAGTGTGAGAAAGAGTTTACTCTGTCTTGGCCTCTGTTAGGGATAGCACTGTTGTAATCTGTAGGAACTTGCAGTATTGGTTACTCTTCTTTTCCCTGCAGTACTTCCCCACTGTTCTTTTTTTTTTTTTTTTTTTTTTTTTTTTGAGACCGAGTCTTATTCTGTCACTGAGACTGGAGTGCAGTGGCCTGATCTTGGCTCACTACAACCTCTGCCTCCCAGGTTCAAGTGATTCTCTTGCCTCAGCCTCCCGAGTAGCTGGGACTACAAACATGTGTCACCATGCCCGGCTAATTTTTGTATTTTTAGTAGAGATGGGGTTTCACCATGTTGGCCAGGCTGGTCTCAAACTCCTGACCTCAGGTGATCTGCTCGCCTCGGCCTTCCAAAATATTGGGATTACAGGCGTGAGCCATTGTGCCCAGCCTTTTCCACTGTTCTTTAACACACCAGGCACAGTCCTACCATAGGGCCCTTGCTCTTCCTCTTTTTCTTTCTTTTTTTTTTTTTTGAGACAGTCTTGCTGTGTCTCCCAGGCTGGGGTGCAGAGGCGCAGTCTCCTGGGTTCAAGCAATTCTCCTGCCTCAGCCTCCTGAGCAGCTGGGATTATAGGCACCCGCCACCAAGCCTGGCTAATTTTGTATTTTTAGTAGAGACGGTGTTTCACTATGTTGGCCAGGCTGGTCTTGAACTTTTGGCCTCAGGTGATCCGCCTGCCTCAGCCTCTCAGAGTGCTGAGATTACAGTCGTGAGCCACCGCACCTGGCTGCTCTTACTCTTTCTTCTGCCTGGAATACTTTTCCCCTTGAGATCTTCTTGGCTAACTCCTTCACCTCTTTCAAGTCTTTGCTTAAATCTCAGCACGTCAGCAGGCCCACCCTGACCTCATTTATGCACCTGCACAACACTCCTTCCCACCACAATCTTGATCTCCCTGACTTTGCTGTACTCCCCCATGATGCTGATTACGTTCTCGATTCTCTATACCTGATTTATTATTTTTAATGTTCTCCCTCTCCCTACTAGAATGTAAATTCCTCCATGACAAGGAGGTTTATCTTTTTTGTTCACTGATTATTTTTCCCAGGAACTGCCTGTTGCATTGTAGGCACCCAGTAAATAGCTATTGAATAAAGTATAGAAATGTGCAAGTCTTTCCTATTATAAATAAAGGAATGGGGGGAGGAAAAGCCCTCCTTCGTTTCTGTTCCTTCCAATAAATCCTTCATTCCTATTTGCTCTCTCCTGCTCATCATAGGCAGGCTCTGACAGTATCATGGATACTGGCATTTCCCACTTCTGCGCCAACCCACTACAGACTGGCTTCAGTGTCCCCTCCTGCCCCCCCACTTCATGGATACTGCCGTTGCTCTGGTTTCTAGCCTTTATTGCTGAAACCAGGAGGCACACTTCACACTTTTGGAGTACTAAGTATGTTACTCATTTCGTTTTTTTCTTCCTTGAACTTTTGGCTACTTCTGTTTGTGGGCTGGTTTCAGTCTTCTGAAACTGCTGTTTTTCTGGCCACTCACATGGCTATTAAATTCATTCAACATAAATCTTTGTGCAACATTTTTTTTTTTTTTTTTTGAGACAGAGTCTCGCTGTCATCCAGGCTAGTGTGCAGCGGTGTGACCTTGGCTCACTGCAACCTTCATCTCCCGGGTTCAAGCGATTCTCCTGCCTCAGCCTCCCGAGTACCTGGGATTACAGTCATGTGCCACCATACCCAGCTAATTTTTGTATTTTTAATAGAGATGGGGTTTCACCGTGTTGGCCAGGCTGGTCTTGAACTCCTGATCTCAAGTGATCCACCCGCCTTGGCCTCCCAAAGTGCTGGGATTATAGGTGTGAGCCACGATGCCCAGCCGATCTTTATGTAACTTTTAAAAGCTTGCTGTGTCGTTTGGTTTTATTTGTTTTTAGGAACTAGAACTTCAACTACACAACATATTTACAGTGTTAAATAGCAGAATAGGCTATTACAGGAAGTTTTTATTTATTTATAATTTATACCAGTTACTACTTCTAGAAAGGATTTGAGCAGCTTACCACAAATATATACAGTGAAGCTATTAAAATATAAATAAGTAAAAATTTATGTAACAAGAAAAAGTAAATGTATAGATTGCCTCGGCTAATGTGGTTATTGTAATTTAATTTGGAAACATGGAATTTAATACAAAAAGGGAAAGATAAATTGTACAATTTTCATTCTGGTAAAAGAAAGCCTAATAGTTTGTCGAGAGAAACCTTTTTTCCTAGTATTAAATTCTAAAGACGTTCTAAGAGAAAATTGTTATAAACATCCTGATATAAAGAGATACGTACGGCCGGGTGCGGTGGCTCATGCCTGTAATCTCAGCACTTTGGGAGGCCAAGGCTGGTGCATCACTGAGGTCAGGAGTTTGTGACCAGCCTGACCAACATGGAGAAACCCCGTCTCTACTAAAAATACAAATTTAGCCAGGCATGGTGGTGCATACCTGTAATCCCAGCTACTCGGGAGACTGAGGCAGGAGAATCGCTTGAACCTCGGAGGCAGAGGTTGCAGTGAGCCGAGATTGTGCCATTGCACTCCAGCCTGGGCAATAAGAGCAAAACTCCATCTTAAAAGTAAAAAATAGGCCGGGCCTTATGGCTCACGCCTGTAATCCCGGCACTTTGGGAGGCCGAGGCAGGCGGATCAGCTGAGGTCGGGAGTTCGATACTAGCCTGACCAACATGAAGAAACCCCATCTCTACTAAAAATACAAAAAAATCAGCTGAGTGTGGTGGTGCATGCCTGTAATCCCAGCTACTCGGGAGGCTGAGGCAGGAGAATCACTTGAACCCAGGAGGCAGAGGTTGTCCGTAAGCTGAGATCGTGCCATTGCACTCCAGCCTGGGCAACAAGAGTGAAACTCGTCTCAAAAAAATAAAAAATAAAGACTTACTAGGGCTGGGGACAGTGGCTCACACCTGTATTCCCAGCACTTTGGGAGGCCTAGGTGAGAGGATTGCTTGCGCCCAATAGTTCGAGATCAGCCTGGGCAGTGAAGCAGGATCTCATCTCTATTAAAAATAAATTTGGTGGCCGGGCGCGGTGGTTCATGCTTGTAATCCCAGCACTTTGGGTGGCTGAGGCAGGTGGATCACCCAAGGTCAGGAATTCGAGACCAGCCTGACCAATATGGAGAAACTCCGTCTCTACTAAAAATACAAAATTAGCTGGGTGTGCTGGCACATGCCTGTAATCCCAGTTACTCGGGAGGCTGAGGCAGGAGAATCACTTGAACCCGGGAGGCTGAGGTTGCGGTGAGCCGAGATCGCGAGCCATTGCACTCCAGCCTGGGCAACAAGAGTAAAACTCCGTCTCAAAAAAAAAATCAGCTAGGTGTGGTGGCATGTGCCTGTAGTCCCAATAACTCCAGAGGCTGAGGGAGGAGGATTGCTTGAGCCTGGGAGATTGAGGCTGCAGTGAACTGTGATTGTTCCACTGTACTCCAGCCTGGGCAACAGAGTGAGACCCTGTTTCAATAAATAGATGGATAGATAGGTAGATAGATAGGTAGATAGATAGATACGTAGATAGATAGATAGATAGATAGATAGATAGATAGATAGATATGTACTAAATGTTTTCAACAGCTTCTTTGAGTAAAAGGAAGAAATGTTCTTCATATACCTTTACAAAATAAAATAAAAAATAAACAGGGCAGTGATGCATGCCTGTAGTACCCAGCTACTCCTGAGGCTGGGGTGGGAGGATTGCTTGAGCCAAGGAGTTTTGAGGCTGCTCTGAGCTTCGATCACACCACTGCACTCCAACCTGGGCAGTGAAAAAGTGAGACCCCTTTTCTTTGTTTTTTTTTTTTTTTTTTCTTTTTTGAGACAGAGTTTTGCTCTTGTCGCCCAGGCTGTAGTGCAATGATACCATCTTGGCTCACTGCAACCTCCGCCTCCCGGGTTCAAGCTATTCTCCTGCCTCAGCTTCCTGAGTAGCTGGGATTATAGGCGTCTGCCACCAAGCCCAGCTGATTTTTGTAGTTTTAGTAGAGACGGAGTTTCACCGTGTTGGCCAGGCTGGTCTCGAACTCCTGACTCAAGTGATCCACCCACCTCGGCCTCCCAAAGTGCTGGGATTACAGGCATGTGCCACTGAGCCTGGCCAGATAGTAGTTAAAACATTCGGGGAGCGTGACTGAGCCTGTTTAGCCATATTGGAGATTGAAAATCTGATATGTCAGGAGACTACTCTTGTGTAGTCTGATTCTTGGATTGGGTTAGAATACAGAAAGAGGCTTTTTTTTTTTTTGACATGGAGTCTCGCTCTGTCACTCAGGCTGGAGTGTAATGGTGCGATCTTGGCTCACTGCAACCTCCACCTCCGAGGTTCAAGCAATTCTCCTGCCTCAGCCTCCCAAGTAGCTGGGATTACAGGCGTGCACCACCACGCCCAGCTAATTTTTGTATTTTTAGCAGAGACGGGATTTCACCATGTTGACCAGGCTGGTCTCGAACTCCTGACCTCAAATAATCTGTCCACCTTGGCCTCCCAAAGGGCTGGGATTACAGGCATGAGCTATTGCGCCTGGCCTGCTTTTCTAATGTATGATTCATTTTGAACTTCCACAGCATGCCCCATGGTTAACTTTTATCCACAGAGTCAAAAATCAAGAATAAATAGTGACTACATACAGACACACACACACACCAATGCTTAAGTTTTGGGGGGCCATTTTATCAGTATATCCATTGTCAGCAGCACAGTGTTTGGTCCGAAAACCTGCTTGGTCTTCATGGAAAGTATTGGACTGAGAAATGTAAAATGTGATATAAGGAGGACTTTTTCATAGCATCTCAAAAGGGGATCTCTAGCTACAAAAATTTATTTTTGGGTACATGTTCATTCTTTAAATTATAATTCATGCTTTAAAATGTAATTCAGAGGAAAATATTATCTTTTAAATAGCTACTTGTTTCAAATTTGTTTTTGTATAACAAACTGTGCTAATATTGAATTAATTAATTAATTAATTTAGACAGTGTCTTGCTCTGTCGCCCAAGTTGGAGTGCATTGGTGCAGTCTTGGCTCATTGCAACCTGTGCCTCCCAGTTTCAAGCGATTCTCATGCCTCAGCCTCCTAAGTAGCTGGCACTACAGGCGTGCGCCACCATGCCTGGCTAATTCTAGTATGGAATTTAAAAGACTGCATTTCTGTTTAATTCTAACAAACTTACTGAATAAAGTATTAGTATATGAGAGGTAAGGGAACTACTGACTGCAACATAGGGGCAGAATGAAATAAATGGAAAACTGAGGAATCAGTAGAGCAATTTTATGGAGCAAAGGAAAAAAAAGGTATGCCCTTTTACTCAGAAAAGCAGACGGATATTAAGAAATGAATTAATGCGTCCTGCTCCATGGTCTCATTTGACCTTGTCCTTGAAAGATGTGAACTTGTAATAGGTTGAGAAGGGAGATTGGGCTTCTAGGAATCCATGTGTGTAGTGTAGGAAGGTGGTGGCTAGTGGAGAAGAAGGCTTAGAGTTGGGCAAGGAAAGCTGAGACAGGGGAAGTAGGTTGGATTGTGGAGGCCCTTGAACTTTTAGGTTATGCTCTGAGGCTGTGGCAACCAACTGAAGGTTTTTAAGGAGAGGCAATGGCATGAACTGATCATTTTTTTAGGAATATAATCCTGGCTGTTTTCTGTAGAAAAGGGATGTTACAAACACAAACCAACCAAAAAACTAGTATTATTTCATTCTTGTTTATCACTTTGCTGAAAGATCAATTTGAATCTTTCAGAGCAGTTTTGAAAACTCAGGCTGATTTATAGTATGTATGGTTACCTTTTCTACCTGTCTTTCTGCTCTGGCTTTCAAAACTTGGAAGATGTATTTTTTTGCTAATTATTAAGAAATATTGTTTTCCTATAACTTCTTAAAAATACTCTGTAGGCCAGGTGTGGTGGCTCATGCCTGTAATCCCAGCACTTTGGGAGGCCGAGGCGGGCAGGTCACGAGGCCAGGAGTTCCAGACCAGCCTGGCCAACATAGTGAAACCCTGTCTCTACCAAAAATACAAAAATCAGCCAGGTGTGGTGGCATGCACCTGTAGTCCCAGCTACTCGGGAGGCTGAGGCAGGAGAATTGCTTGAACCTGGGAGGCAGAGGTTGCAGTAAGCCGAGATGGCTATTGCACTCCATCTAGCCTGGGTGACATAGCAAGACTGTCTCAAAAACAAAACTAAACAACAAAACAAAAAACACCTCTGTAAAATTATTGTTTCTCGCTGGATTTTAAACTTGATTTCAGACTTACATAAGTAATTCTTTAAAGGAGCAGGGAGTTTTGAAGCTGTAAGTCTTTGATGGATGTCTATTATAATGGGTACTGTTTATAGTAGTAGAGAAGTAACAGAATAACTTTCTGTAGTCCAGTTAACTGTAGCTTCAAATGACTGCATAAAATTTTCATTAAATTTGGAAGATGGTCACAAGATTTTTTTTTTTTTTCCAGACGGAGTCTTCTCTGTCGCCAGGCTGGAGCGCAGTGGCGCGATCTCGGCTCACTGCAACCTCTGCCTCCTGGGTTTAAGCAATTCTCCTGCCTCAGCTTCCTGAGCAGCTAGGACTACAGGCATGTGCCACCACACCCAGCTAATTTTTGTATTTCTAGTAGAGGCGGGGTTTCACCATGTTGGCCAGGATGGTCTTGATCTCTTGACCTCGTGATCCGCCTGCCTCGGCCTCCCAAAGTGCTGGGATTACAGGTGTGAGCCACCGCACCCAGCCTGAAGGTTTTACCAAGAGACAGTAAATTCAGAAAAAATATTTAGGTTTAGGTCGTTTTGAGAAAGTAATTAAACATAAACTTCTAAAAAGGATAGATGTTATTAGCACATCACAATGCCCAGCTAATTTTTGTGTGTTTTTTTTTTTTTTTTGTAGAAATAGGGTTTCACATGTCGCCTAGGCTGGTCTTGAACTCCTGAGCTCAAGCCATCTGCCTGCCTTGGCCTCTGAAAGTGCCAGAATTGCCGGGCACGGTGGCTCACGCTTGTAATCCCAGCACTTTAGGAGGCCGAGGCGGGCGGGTCCCGAGTTCAGGAGATCGAGACCACGGTGAAACCCTGTCTCTACTAAAAATACAAAAATTAGCCGGGCGTGGTGGCCGGGCGCCTGTAGTCCCAGCTACTCGGAGAGGCTGAGGCAGGAGAATGGCGTGAACCCAGGAGGCGGAGCTTGCAGTGAGCCGAGATTGCGCCACTGCACTGCAGCCTGGGCGACAGAGTGAGACTTTGTCTCAAAAAAAAAAAAAAAAAAGTGCCAGGATTACAGCAGGTGTGAGCCAGAGTGTACAGCCCTGACCATGGTTTTTGTTTGTTTTTTTGAGATGGAGTCTTGCTCTGTTGCCCAGGCTGGAGTGCAGTAGTGCGATAGCTCATTGCAACCTCCGCCTCCCGGCTTTAAGCAGTTCTCCTGCCTCAGCCTCCCGAGTAGCTGGGTTTACAGGTGCGTGTCACAATGCCTGGCTAATTTTTTGTATTTTTAGTAGAGATGGGGTTTAACTGTGTTAGCCAGGATGGTCTCAATTTTCTGACCTTGTGATCTGTCCGCCTCGACCTCCCAAAGTGCTGGGATTACAAGCGTGAGCCGCTGTGCCCAGCCTGTTTTGTGTGTGTGTGTTTTAAGAGATGTTGTTGGCTCTGTTGTCCAAACTGGAGTGCAGTGATGGAACCATGGCTAATTGCAGCCTCTAACTCCTGGGCTCAAGTGATCTATCCACCTCAGCCTCTCAAGTAGCTGGGATTACCGGTGCATGCCACCACACGCAGCTAATTTAAACAAAAATATTTTTTGGTAGAGAGTGTCTCAATATGTTGCCCAGGCTGGTCTTGAACTTCTGGCCTCAAGTGATTCGTTCACTTCGGCCTCCCAAAGTGTTGGGATTATAGGCGTGAGGCACCATGCCTGGCCCCAGTTCATGGTTTTTATTTAATGCTGTTTAAATGTTAGTTTGTTGACATCCAGTTAAATAGGAATTCAACCAAAAAAATTAACTATTGTATTCAAGACCCATCCTGTGTTGTAGGGCAGCTGTCCCCATTCTTTTTGGCCCCAGGGACTGGTTTTGTGGAAGACAGTTTTTCCACAGACGGGGTTGGGGTGATGGTCTCAGGATGAAACTGTTCCACCTTAGATCATCAGGCATTAGATTCTCATAAGGAGTGTGCAACCTAGATCCCTCGCATGCACAGTTCACGGTAAGGTTTGCACTTCTATGAGACTCTGATGCCACCACTGATCTCACAGGAGGAGGAGCTCAGGCAATAATGCTCACTTGCCCACTGCTCACCTCCTGCTGTGTGGCCTGGTTTTTAACAGGCCACAGACCCGTACCACTCTGTGGCCTAGGGGTTGAGGACCCCTCTTGTAGAGGATTAGAAACTTGACTAAGGCCGGGTGTGGTGGGACATGCCTGTAGTCCCAGCTACTCGAGGCTGAGGCTACAGTGAGCTGAGATGGTTCCACTGCACTCCAGTCTGGGTGGACAGAGTGAGGCCTTGTCTCAAACAAACAAACAAAAAATTAGCTGGGCATGGTGGTGCACGCCTGTAGCTCCAGCTGCTCAGGAAACTGAGGTAAGAGAGTCGCTTGAGCCTGGGAGGTTGAGGCTGCAGTGAGCCATGATTCCCTTGACAGAGCAAGACCTTGTCTGAAAAAAAAAAACAAAACAATAAAAAGAGTAATTTATTCTGCCTTGGGTAAGGTCAATGATTTGAAAAGTGTTAAATAGAGGAGCAATTGTATTTGGTTTTGGGGTGGAGAGAATCCATCAAGACTTTAGATGGGAGCAAGTGAGAAGGTCCTGGAAGAATAAATTGGAATTTAAAAAGAACAAGACGAAGGACACAGTGGGGAAAGGGAAGGTTGGAGCGGAAACACGGGGGCAGGAAAACTTGGGATGCATTCTGGAAGCCCTCTGGTGGGTGGTTGTAAAAGAATGTGGCTGGAAGGCAGTGTTCATGTGGGCTTGTAAAAATAGGTGGTTTATGTTGCAGAACACTTCGAATGCCATTGTGGGGAGTTCAGTCATTGCTTGGTAGACAGGAGGGGAACTTGGAGGATTTTGAAGTGGACAGTGATAGAAATAGATCTGTACTTCAGGAAGCTGAACCTTGGCAATATTATGTGGTACAGATAGGGCAGGTGAAAAGGGATAATTCACCTAATTGGATAACTGTGGTAAAGATAATAAAAAAGATTTTTAAAAAAGAAAATGGGGATATTGTGTAGTATGGATAGGGTAGGAGGAAGAGAGAGAAAGCTGGTTAAGAAGGCCTTGGGTGAGAAGAATTGAAAGCCTAAAAGGTAATGGTGGTGGTAGTGATGGAGAGATTTTATAGATATAAGCCATGTAATTTAGTGACTGATTAGATGGATAGACAAAGCAAGCTTTTAGCCTGTGTGAGAACAGCAGAATGGTGAGAACATTAAAAAGAAATAGAAAGGAGGCCAAAGAGCTGGTATTGTTTTGGGGAGAGAGGTTTCGGCTTTAGTTATGTGAGACTGAATGAAATGCTGGAAGGATGGCTAGGTAGAGGAGTCAAGTGTCTGTAGAAAAATGTATGTGTGTATGTATGGGGACATTAGGTATTAGAGATGTTAATGTTTTGGTTCATAGTTACAAATACGTAGTACTTTATATCTAAAGCCCACCAAAGAGGTTTCAGCCTTTCTTGTCTTGTTTGTAACATTCAACACTTTAATAGGTCCTAGGTAGAACACAAAAGAAAAAAGTCTTGTTTTTTAAAATTTAAATATCTACAGTGTTCAACAACTATCAACATTTTGGCAATTTAGTTCTGTCATACCCTAACAAATTCCTTAATATCATCTAATACCCAGCCTATCTTCAGACTACGCTGATTATCTAAAAAATGTATTTTTAGGCCGAGTGTGGTGGTTCACACCTATGATCCCAGCACTCGAAGGCTGAGGCTGGAAGAGTGCATGAGTCCAGGAGTTCGAGACCAGCCTGGGCAACGTAGCGAAACCCCGTCCCTACTAAAAATACAAAAAGCTAGCCAGGCGTGGTGGCATGTGCCTGTAATCCCAGCTACTTGGGAAGCTGAGGTGAGAGAATCACCTGAGCCCAGGAGGTCAAGGCTGCAGTGAGCTGAGATCGTGCCACTACACTCCCCAGCCTGGGCAACCAGAGTGAGACCCTGTCTCAGAAACAAACCAACAAGCAAACAAACAAAAACATTGTACTTGGTTGATAAATAACACAAGTCTTTTTTTTTTTTTTTTTTTGAGACGGAGTCTCGCTATCTTACCAGGCTGGAGTGCAGTGGTGTGATCTCGGCTCCCTGCAACCTCTGGCTCCCAGGTTCAAACAATTCTCCTGCCTCAGCCTCCCAAGTAGCTGGGATTACAGGTGCACATCACCGCTCCCGGCTAATTTTTGTATTTTAGTAGAGACGGGGTTTCACCATGTTGACCAGGATGGTCTCGATCTCTTGATCTCTTGATCCACCCATCTCAGCCTCCCACAGTGCCAGGATGACAGGCGTGAGCCACCATGCCTGGCCTACAAGCCCAGGGTTATAAAACCCTGTCTCCCCAATTATGCTATTTGTTTGAAGAAACTGGTTGATTTATTCTGTAGATTGTTTCATATACTGAATTTGCCTGTTTACATCTTTGATATGTCATCTAAGTTGCTTCTTTCCTCCCTGTATGTCTTCTAAACTGGTAGTCAGATCTAAAGCTTGATTTTATTCAGGGTTTGGTTTTTTAAAAAGTTTTTATTTTAAGGGGAGTGGGGCAAGAATACTTAGTAAGCTGTGTATTTCCTTTGTTCGAGACCAGCCTGGCCAACATGGTGAAACCCCATCTCTACTAAAACCACAAAAATTAACCTGGTGTTGTGTTGGGCACCTGTAATCCCAGCTACTCAGTAGGCTGAGGCAGGAGAATCGCTTGAACCCATGAGGTCGAGGCTGCAGTGAGCCGAGATCGTGCCACTGCACTTCAGCCTGGGTGACAAGAGCGAAACTTCATCTCAAAAAAAAAGAGTTGGGAAAAGGTAACATTCTATAATTCTTTCATTTCTTCTGCATTTATTAGCTAGAATTTTTCTGTAAAGAACTTACCCTCAGCTGGGTGCTGTGGCTCACACCTGTAATCCTAGCACTTTGGGAGACTGAGGTGGGCGGATCATCTGAGGTCAGAAGTTTGAGACCAGCCTGGCCCACATGGTGAACGCTGTCTCTACTAAAAATACAAAAATTACCCGGGTGTGGTGGTGGGCTTCTGTAATCCCAGCTACTCGGGAGGCTGAGGCAGGAGAATTGCTTGAATCCAGGAGAAGGAGGTTGCAGTGAGCCAAGATCATGCCACTGCACTCCAGCCTGACCTGGGTGACAGAGTGAGACTCCATCTCAAAAAAAAAAAAAAAGAAAAGAAAAAAAACTTACCTTCATCGACTATTTGGTTATCCTGGAATATTTTATACAGGCTATACAGACTAGATGTATGCTTAATTCTGTTTTATTTGCTGTTTTCAGGATAATGCATTTTTTCCCCTCTGTAACCATTGATCTGTTAATGAAGTTTTTTTTAAAAAGTATCATAAGCTTATGAATTTATATATTTGATTTTTAAAAATCAATTTGCAGTCATTTTTTACATGTTAGGAACAAGAGAACGTTCTTACTATTGGAAGTGACGTTGAAAGTCATGCTTTAGAGGGGTTGATCTTGCAACAGGGTTAAGCAGTGGTTTAAAGCAGTGCTTCTTAGCTGGGTATTTGTAACATAATCTTTGAAAATTAACCCAAATCAACAAATCCCTATCTGGGGCCTATCTGGAAACTGTTGAATACCATACTGGGAGAATCTAGACTCCTTTGTTTTTCAAAAGACCCCCGTGTCATTCTGTTGCATACAACTCTGTTTAAGGACTATTGGATCAAAGACTAAAAGCTCAAAGAACAGTCCAGCTATTGCAAGTGTCCTAGGTATGTGGTAGTAAGGACATGGATTGAGGTAATGTCAGTGGGAATGAGAGGAAGGGAGGGATAGAATAAAGCAACTTTATATCTTAGAAGTTTCCATATGGTATTTTGTGAATGATGTTGGTAATAATACAAGGTTTCAAAGAGTAGTGATAAAGATGACTCCAACATTTATGGTATCGGGGCCTGGGAGAATACTGTTGATAGACAGGGAAGATTGGCAGAGATTGCTAGTTTAGGGGAGAAGATAATGGTTTTTTGGGCATGAGAAGAGTTAAGATGATGGCTATATTTCAAAGGGAACTCTGGGAGGTTGCAATGTGTTTTATGTCTTGCTTTTTCTGAATGTATCATTCATTCTGTTGGCATAGTACTCAACTAGTGAATATAAATCATGCTACATTGATTGGGAAGGTTAATAAATGCTGTTTTCATTTGATACATGTGATCATAAAAATATTTGATATTTAAATAAAGAACCATCAGTTTAATGTAAAATAAAATGGGAAACAGACTAGAAAAAACATTGTAGCAAATAGAAAAAGATTAATATAAAAATATGTAAACATTTACAAAAAACAAAAAAATCAGTAAACTAGGCAAAGGACTTAAACAGATAATTCTCACAACTGAATACATTTCATTCATTTCATCAACATTTATTGAGGTCTTACGTCAGGTACTGTTGTAAGTGCTAGCAAACGAGACAGGAGATCTCTGAGCATTCTGGTGGTAGAGCGTGAGACAGACAGTGTGAGAGATGGACAATAGACATGCTCCAAAAAACAAGAATTTCAAATAGCGATGATGCTATTAAGAAAATTAGGGGCCAGATTGCCGGGTGCGGTGGCTCACGCCTGTAATCCCAGCGCTTTGGGAGGCTGAGGCGGGTGGATCACGAGGTCAGGAGATCAAGACCATCCTGGCTAACATGGTGAAACCCTGTCTCTACTAAAAAAAAAAAACACAAAAAATTAGCCGGGCGCGGTGGCGGGCGCCTGTAGTCCCAGCTACTCAGGAGGCTAAGGCAGGAGAATGGCGTGAACCTGGGAGGCGGAGTTTGCAGTGAGCCGAGATCACGCCACTGCACTCCAGCCTGGGCGATGGAGCGAGACTCCTTCTCAAAAAAAAAAAAAAAAAAAAAGAAAATTAGGGGCCAGACGTGGTGGCTCACACCTGTAATCCCAGCACTTTGGGAGGCTGAGGCAGGAGTTTGAGAACAGACTGGACAACATAACAAGACTTTGTCTCTACAAATAAAATAAAATAAAATATTAGTTAGGTGTGTTGGTGTGTGCCTGTAGTCGCAGCTATTTGGGAGGCTGAGGTGGGAGGATCACTTGAGCCCAGGAGTTCAAGGTTACAGTGAGCTATGATTGTGCCACTATATGGTAGCCTGGACGGGTAGGGCATTGAGGTAGAGAGTGACTTTGGTTTTTATTTTATTTATTTATCCTTTTCTTGGGAACACATCGGTTATAGTGTTGTGTAGTTGGAGGTTAGCATTCCTAATTATCTGGAAAAAATATTGGTCAGATTTAAGTTCTGTTGTGGTTCCTGATAATTGGAATCGTAACTACTTTTCTTTTTTAGATTTTTCCTTTGTTTGGTTATTCTTTTTTTTTTTTTTTTTTTTTTTGAGACGGAGTCTCGCTGTCGCCCAGGCTGGAGTGCAGTGGCGCGATCTCGGCTCACTGCAGACTCCGCCCACTGGGGTTCATGCCATTCTCCTGCCTCAGCCTCCTGCGTAGCTGGGACTACAGGCGCCCGCCACCTCACCTGGCTAATTTTTTTGTATTTTTAGTAGAGACGGGGTTTCACCGTGTTAGCCAGGATGGTCTCGATCTCCTGACCTTGTGATCCGCCCACCTCGGCCTTCCAAAGTGCTGGGATTACAGGCGTGGGCCACCGCGCCCGGCCTGTTTGGTTATTCTTGAAAAAGATTTTATATTGGATAGAGTGTAGAGTTTTTCCTGACTAGAAAAATTGGTGGTTTCTTTTCTTTCTTTTTTTTTTTTTTTGAGATGGAGTCTCACTCTGTGACCCAGGCTGGAGTGCAGTGGTGCGATCTCAGCTCACTGCAACCTCCACCTCCCGGGTTCAAGCGATTCTCCTGCCTCAGCTTCCCGAATAGCTGGGATTACAGGTGTGTGCCACCACGCCTGGTTAATTTTTGTATTTTTAGTAGAGATGGGGTTTCACCATGTTGGCTAGGCTGGTCTTGAACTCCTGACCTCAAGTGATCCACCCACCTCGGCCTCCCAAAGTGCTGGGATTACAGGCGTGAGCCACTGCACCCGGCCGGTTGTTTCTTACAGAAGTTACTTACTTGGATTCTTTTCACACAGTAGTGTTGGCTTTGTTCTGTTGGGAGGGAAACTATTCCTCTAAAAAATGTTCACATTTTTCCTATTACTTCATTCAGTAGTGAAATGTAATGATTTGACTCTGCCATGAGTCAATGGCATATCTGAGGGATCTTTGAAGTTAAAGGAAATTGGCCAGGCACAGTGGCTCACGCTTGTAATCCCAGCACTTTGGGAGACCGAGGCAGGTGAATCTGAGGTGAGGAGTTCGAGACCAGCCTGGTTGACATGGTGAAACCCCGTCTCTACTAAAAATACAAAAATTAGCTGGGCGTGGTGGCGTACGCCAGTAATCCCAGGTACTCAGGAGGCTGAGGCAGGAGAATTGTTGAATCCGGGAGGCAGAGGTTGCAGTGAGCCGAGGTCATGCCATTGCACTCCAGCCTGGGTGACAAGAGCAAAACTCCGTCTTAAAAAAGCACAAAACAAAAGAAAACCCAGAAGTTAAAGGAAATTACTGCATAGTTAAAGGAATTGACTAGAAAATGTCTTTGTCCTTTGCTGTTTAATTACACAATATATACAT
Source organism: Symphalangus syndactylus (assembly GCF_028878055.3). Lineage (NCBI taxonomy): Eukaryota > Metazoa > Chordata > Mammalia > Primates > Hylobatidae > Symphalangus > Symphalangus syndactylus. The sequence continues at coordinate 26,633,187 of NC_072444.2, read as the reverse complement.
CATGTAACCAAATGTTTCAAACTATAATTAATGTATAGAGAGTTCAGTGCACTTTCTTTTTTTTTTTTTTGAGATGGTGTCTTGCTTTGTCGCCCAGGCTGGAGTGCAGTGGTGGGGGATCTCAGGTTCACTGCAGCCTCTACCTCCTGGGTTCAAGTGATTCTCCTGCCTCAGCCTCCCTAGTAGCGGGGATCACAGGCGCACACCACCATGCCTGGCTAATTTTTGTATTTTTAGTAGAGATGGGGTTTTACCGTGTTGGCCAGGCTGGTCTCGAACTCCTGACCTCAAGTGATCGCCCAGCTTGGCTTCCCAAAGTGCTGGGATTACAGGCATGAGCCACTACGCCTGGCCCAACGCACTTCTTTAAAGAGAAGTAGTAAGTGGTTTGCTCTTGGAAAGTTATCTGTTTAAGGAACTTCTTTAGCAAATAAACATTTTGTGTTTTTCGTTTATTATTGAAGATCGATCCAGAAACACGTACAGAGAGAGATACCTGTTACTTTATAGTTATGCTTTTTATTAATAAATAGGGACTTTTTAGGTATAAGAAGGAGATAATAGAAAAGGAAAACAAATTTTAGTCTTTAATTTTCTATTTAATAATTTACTGTTGGGAATATAAGATTTATATGGGAGGCCAGGCACAGTGGTGTGTGCCTGTAGTCTGAGCTACTTGGGAGATTGAGGCAGGAGGATCACTTGAACCCTGGAGTTCAAAACCAACATAACAAGACCCCATCTCTTAAAAAACAAAACAAAACAAAAGATTTGCATGGGAGAAAAGGGATGAATGTCGTTTTTTTTTTTTTTTTTTTTTTTGAGACAGAGTCTTGCTCTGTGTCCCAGCTGGAGTGCAGTGGCATGATCTCAGCTCACTGCAACATCCGCCTCCTGGGTTCAAGCAATTTTCTGCCTCAGCCTCCGAGTAGCTGGGATTACAGGCGCCCGCCACCACGCCCAGCTAATTTTTTTTTTGTATTTTTAGTAGAGACAGGGTTTCACCATCTCGGCCAGGCTGGTCTTGAACTCCTGACCTTGTGATCCACCCGCCTCGGCCTCCCAAAGTGCTGGGATTACAGGCGTGAGCCACCGTGCCCGGCCTTGAATGTCGTTTTTATAAATGGAAACAGAAATAGAACTAAGATAGTAGTTCTTATGCTTAAGTTAGCCGGTTCTTGCTTTAATTCTGACTACCTCATATGGAATTTTTTTCTTTTCAAAGGAAACTTGGCTATAACTTCAAAAGAAGATTTGATTCTTTATTTCTGGACTGCATATATATATATATATATATATACATATATATATATACATATAACAAGGCCATTAAAATGTCGGGAGCCTCAGTGAAGGTGGCTGTCCGGGTAAGGCCCTTCAATTCTCGAGAGACCAGCAAGGAATCCAAATGCATCATTCAGATGCAAGGCAACTCAACCAGTGAGTACATGTTGTTTTCTCTCAGCTGTGTATCTTACTTTCCTTTCTTCCTTTCCCTGTCTTCTTGCTGTGTTCAGAATAGATGAACATTTGTATGTTAACACTTTGAACTTTGCTATTCTGAATGATCCACTGAATGTATTCCCGTCTGTGGTATTTGCTATGGTATATTTAAATATGGACTATTTATTTTACCCTGTACAATTGAGAAACCCTGAATAACTGAACTAATTTAGCAAGTGTTTATGCTTATTAAATTGAAATTTTAATGATAATAAAGGTATAAACAGTGCTTTTTGCCAAGTCCTAATGTGAAATATACCTATCAAGGCTGCAAGATTCATTGTTTTTCTTTCTAGATTTTAAATAATACTTGATTTTGCCAAGATGATCTTAGAACTTTTCAGTGATTCTTTGAGTTGAACAATGGATATAATATATAGTAAACTTATACATTATTACTAAAGCTATCAGTAATTGCTTCATGGTTTGTTTCTCTGTAGAATTGCTTAGGTGAAAAATGACTTAAGTTGTTTCTTTCATACCTGCACTACCAAACTTCTTGATATGGTTCCATAGGCAAATTATCAATTAAAATAGAGGTAGGCTCTATTGTCTTTAAATCTGTAATTTTGTGATACAGAAGAATCATCACCCTTTCAGGCACAAGTTACTGCTGAAGTACACATTCTAACCTCATTAGCTTGTGCTCCATTTGCCAGTGTTCTGTGTAGAGGAATCTACTGGTGGAAATGTTTGTTCCATCAAAATCTAGCTAGATATTGCAGCCCACATTTCGGGTAGTTCACATACAACTTTGAATGCTCCACTGCTTATACTCTTCTCTGAACTTGACAGATAACAGCTTGCAACAATCTTTTTTGAAAAAAAACATCTGAAGGCCGGGTGTGGTGGCTAATGCCTGTAATCCCAGCACTTTGGGAGGCGAGGGCAGGAGGATTACTTGAGTCCAGGAGTTGAGGCTGCAGTGAGCTGTATTCATGTCACTGCACTCCAGACGGGGCAATAGAGCAAGACCCTGCTTCAAAAAAAGGGTCTGTTCTTGAGACCCCATATATATATTTTAAAAAACTTAAAAGTAGAAGGCTAAACAGCTGTACCATTGTAGTTTACTCTTCTATGTCAATATTGCAAACAGTTCTGTGAATTATATCCTATGAAAAATTGTCAAAGAAAAAGAGATGCTAAAGTCAACATTGAATTGAATACTTTAATTGGTGAACTTTTTGGTATATAAATTGTATCTAATAAAGCTTTTTTTTTTTTTTCTTTTTTGAGATGGAGTCTCACTCTGTCGCCCAGGCTGGAGTGCAGTGGCATGATCTCAGGTGCCTGCCGCCACACCCGGCTAATTTTTGTATTTTTAGAGTTTCACCATGTTGGCCAGGCTGGTCTCAAACTGCTGACCTCAGGTGATCCACCCGCCTCGGCCTCGCAAAGTGCTGGGATTACAGGCATGAGCCACCACGCCTGGCCAAGTTTTGGTTTCCTCAACTATAAACTGGAGGTAATGTTACATATTTTACTTATGTAGGTGGCTACCAAAGAGGGTTGTTTTCAGCACAGTGCTGAATGCCTAGTGGCTTTTACACCATGCTTTGTCCAAAACCTTTCTAGAGAATAGGCTGAGTGGCTCTGCTCTGCCTTGAGTATCCTTTCCATCCCTTCTATCAGATTTGCAAGTTTGCTATAATGTTAGGCTGTAGGGATCACAGAGTTATACCATGTGACCCTGCCCTTAAGGAACTTTTTTTTTTTGAGATAGAATCTCACTTTGTCATCCATGCTGGAGTGCAGTGGTGTGATCTCGGCTCACTGGAACCTCTATCTCCTGGGTTCAAGTGATTCTCCTGCCTCAGCGTCTCGAGTAGCTGGGATTACAGGCACCCACCACCATGCCTGGCCAATTTTTATGTTTTTAGTAGAGATGGAGTTTCACCATGTTGGCCGGGCTCATTGCAAACTCCTGACTTCAAGTGATCCACCTGCCTTGGCCTCCCAGAGTGCTGGGATTATAGGCACGAGCTGCTGCGCCTGGCTGCTTTTTTTTGTTTTTTCTTTTTTTTTTTTTTTGAGACAGGGTCTCGCTCTGTCACGCAGGCTGGAGTGCAGTGGTGCAATCGTGGCTCACCGCAGCCTTGACCTTCCAGGCTCAATCAATCCTCCTGTCTCAGCCTCCCAAGTAGCCGGGGCTACAGGCATGTGCCACTATGCCCGGCTAGTTTTTTTCTATTTTCTGTAGAGACGGGGGCTCACTATATTGTGTAGGCTGGTCTTGAATTCCTGGGCTCGAGTGATCCTCGCCTTGGCCTCCCAAAGTGTTGGGATTGCAGGTATGAGCCACTGTACCCAGCCTCTCTTAAAGAGTTTTTAAAGTTTATGGTTGGAGAGACTAGACATACTAAAATAATTTCTTTTTTTTTTTTGAGACGGAGTCTTGCTCTGTCACCCAGGCTCAAGTGCAGTGGCATGGTCTCTGGGAGACCAGTGGCTGGTCTCCCACTCCTGATCTGAAACCTCTGCCTCTTGGGTTCAAGCGATTCTTCTGCCTCAGCCTCCTGAGTAGCTGGAATTACAGGCACCTGTCACCACGCCTAGCTAATTTTTGTATTTTTAGTAGAGATGGGGTTTCACCATGTTGGCCCGGCTGGTCTTGAATTCCTGACCTCAGGTCATCCGCCTGCCTCAGCCTCCCAAAGTGCTGAGATTACAGGCGTGAGCCACCGTGCTCGGCCAAAATAATTTCAATACAGGATAAAAAGTGATCAAAGTGGTAATTGCCATAACAAAGTATTATTATTTTATTTTATTTTTTGAAACAGGATCTCACTCTTGTTACCCAGGCTGGAGTACAGTGGCACCATCTCGGCTCACTGCAACTTCCGCCTCCTGAGCTCAAGCGATCCTCCCACTTCAGCCTCCCTAGTAGTTGGGACCACAGGTACGCAGCACTATGCCCAGCAAGTTTTTGTAGTTTTAGTAGAGATGGGGTCTCACCATGTTGCCCAGGCTGGTCTCCCACTCCTGAGCTCAAGCAGTCCACCTGCCTTGGCCTCCCAAAGTGCTGGGATTATGGGCATAAGCCGCTGCACCCAGCCAAAATAAAGGATTATTAAAAAGTATAGGCCAGGTGCAGTGGCCCATGCCTGTAATCCCTGTACTTTGGGAGGCCGAGGTGGGTGGATCACCTGAGGTCAGGAGTTTGAGACCAGCCTGACCAACATGATGAAACCTCGTCTCTACTAAAAATACAAAAAATTAGCTGGGCGTGGTGGAGTGTGCCTGTAATCGCAGCTACTCAGGAGGCTGAGGCAGGAGAATCACTTGAACCCGGGAGGTGGAGGTTGCAGTGAGCCGAGATCACACCACTGCACTCCAGCCTGGGCAACAAGAGCAAAACACTGTCTTAAAAAAAAAAAAAAAAAAAAAAAGCGTAAATGTGAGTTTGACAGAGAGCAAATATAAGGATTTATTGATGATATTCCATTTAAGCTGGACCTTGGGATGCAAGATTTAAGCTAAACATACAGTATATTTGGGCCGGGCATGGTGGCTCAAGCCTCTAATCCCAGCACTTTGGGAGGCTGAGGCAGATGGGTCACAAGGTCAGAAGTTTTGAGATCAGCCTGGCCAATATGGTGAAACCCCATCTCTACTAAAAATACAAAAATTAGCCAGACATGGTGATGCGTGCCTGTAGTCCCAGCTACTCAGGTGGCTGAGGCAGAAGAATCGCTTGAACCCTGGAGGCGGAGGTTGCAGTGAGCTGAGATCATGCCACTGCACTCCAGCCTCAGTGGCAGAGCAAGACTCCATCTCAAAAAAAAAAAAAAAACAAAAAAACCCATATAGTATATTTGGGAGAAATTTCAGAATTTGTAGCTTATTACAGCTTATTAGTGGCAGTGTTAGGACTAGATAATGGTACTCCTACCCTCAGCTGATTATAACACATTGTTTCCCTGCATGTACAATTTCGGCAGGAGTAATTTGTGACTTTTAAATTAGCATTAGTCTGCTGAAACAAAAATCCTCAGTAGGTTAATCAGCCTTGCAAAAATGCGGGTTAGTTTTCTAGCTAAATACTTTGTCCTGGCTCAGAGATTTACAGTCAACTTGGTTCCTTTGAAAGGTATCTGTTCTTGGAAGGCAATTAATCATATGAGAACCATTATATCTATTGTATGAGGAACTTTTTTCTGTAGAATATTTGCATTTTCCGTTTTCTACTTGTTTTCTGTTTCTGTTTTCAGCCTTCTATGGCAATTTCTTAGTAATTTGACTAATACGTATGCCAAATAATTTTTAAGTGAGAGATTTTTAACATTTGTGTGAAAGATGATATGTTTAGAAAGTATTATTGGCTTGTTTTTTTTTTTTTAAACACCATTGGGCTTAGATTGGAAGTGGGCATGCATTTTGAACATAGACTTGTTGGAAATGAATATGCTGTACACATGTGTTAGCTGCATTAAAAAGGCTGCTTTGCTGGCAAGCTGGCCTGGACTGCTGCTCACAAGGATTATAACTGATTGCAGATGGAATGCACTAGAATGTTTCTGCCATAAACTCTTTTATGAAAAAGTAGAAGAGTATGAAGAGTACTTTAGGGAATGTGCTAAATCTGAAAACTGAGAAGTAGCTATTTTATTTAAGCACTTTCTGGTCTTGGAGGAAATATTTTCCATGGCACAAATAAATGTTACTGCCTTGACATTTTGGAGTCCCAAGCACATGCAAATGGCTCTGTTCAATAATATCCCATTATATTCCAAGGTTCTCCCACTTTAGAAGCGTTTCTTATTGTCTAATTACTTGGTAAAAAGGGAAATGAGCCAAAGTGAATGATCTAACCGCTTACATTTATGGTTAGGTTATTTGTGTAAATCTGGAGACATTAAACCTGTATAAATGCACTGAAAAATAGGAGGTAGATAAAATTGGTTTTCACTTATAATATGAGGTACACTCCATCAAGTGACTGAACTGTGATATTTTACTTTATTTTTACCCACAAATTGTCTCTTGCCCTTAGGTGAATTTCGTTCATATATTTAACAACCTTCCTTTGCCAGGACCTTTTTTTTCCCCAGTGCCCAATCTTGGTTGGGATAGAAGTAGCCCTGACTTTTTTTTCCTGTTTATTACTCACATTATATGTCTTATAGGCTTTTTCATTCACACATACATTTCTAAACCAAATGCCGCACAGCGTAACTGATACAAATAATGATTTCATGTCCACTATTGAAAATTTGGGGCTGGGTGCAGTGACTCAATGCCTGTAATCCCAGTACTTTGGGAGGCTGAGGCAGGCGGATTGCTTGAGTCCAGGAGTTTGAGACCAGCCTGGGCAATGTGGCGAAACCCTGTCTCTACAAAAAATACAAAAAAGCTAGCTGGGCATGGTGGTGCGCACCTGTAGTCCTAGCTACTAGAGAGGCTGAGGTGGGAGGATCACTTGAGCCCTGGAGGTCAAGGCTGCAGTGAGCCGTGATCACGCCACTGCACTCTAGCCTGGGCAATGGAGTGAGACACTGTTTCAGGAAAAAAGAAAGAAAGAAAATTTGGGATGGAGGAAAGACAAAATGGAGATTTGGAAAGGAAGAGTTTAGAAAGTAATGCATATAGGCTTATGCCTATAATCCTAGCACTTTGGGAGGCCAAGTCGAGTGGATCACCTCAGGTCAGGATTTCGAGACCAGCCTGGGCAACATGGTGAAATCTCATCTGTACTAAAAATACAAAAATTAGCCAGGTGTGGTGGTGGGCACCTGTAATCCCAGCTACTAGGGAGGCTGAGGCAGGAGAATCACTTGAACCCGGGAGCGGAGGTTGCAGTGAACTGAGATGGAGCCATTGCACTCCATCCTGGGTGACAAGAGCAAAACTTCATCTCAAAAAAAAAAAAAAAAAAATACAGAAAGTAATGCATTTAGGCCAGGTGTGGTGACTCATGCCTGTTATCTCAGCACTTTGGGAGCCTGAGATGCGCAGATTGCTTAAGCTCAGGAGTTCGAGACCAGCCTGGGCAACATGGCAAAACCCTGTCTCTACCAAAAATACAAAAAATTAGCTGAGCATGGTAGTGCGTGCCTGTGGTTGCAGCTACTTGGGAACCTGAGGTGGGAAGATTTCTTGAGCCTGGGAGGTGGAGGTTGCAGTGAGGCAAGCTTGTGTCGCTGCACTCCAGCCTGGGTGAGACAGTGAGACCCCATCCAAACAAAACAACAACAACAACAACAAAAAAAAACAAAACACCAAAAGAAAGTAATGCATTTAAATTTGTATACTTTTTCTAGTATAAATTACTATAACCACATGAAAATAAATGTAAATGCATACAAATTATGAACATTGTGAATAATAAAGAAACGAGAAAGAAAAGTCATCTGTATTCTTACCTCCTTAACCACAGCGTACTGCTGCTTTTGATGGATTTTTTTTGGTGCTTTTTTCTTTCAGTTTTTTTGTTTTTGTTTGTTTTGAGACAGGGTCTCACTCTATCACCCATGCTGGAGTGCAGTGGTGCGATCTTGGCTCACTGTAGCCTTGCCCTCCCTGGCTGAAGTAGTGCTCCCACCCCAGCCTCTCCAGTAGCTGGGACCACAGTCGTGTGCCACCACACCTGGCTAATTTTCATATTTTTTGTAGAGAGAGTTTCTACAAAAAACCATGTTGCCCATGCTGGTCCCAACTCTTGGGCTCAAGTGATCTGCCCGTTCTTTCAGTTTTGATGAATACGGACACAAGCAAAATTATTTCCAATGTCACCACGCAGAGAGAACTACCATTAACTTCTGGATCTGTATTCCTCTGATCTTTTCCTTGCACTTTACACATATTAAGATTTTTATGTAATTGGATTATATGTACTGTTTTTTAGTTTGCTTTTTCTATCTTCTAATTTTTTTATTCTATTGCTGCTGAGCAAATTATTTTCTAATATTTTTAATGTTACTATTTTTCTATACAACTTTTGAAATTTTGTAATATGGGTATATTACAACTAGTTTTGTTTTTTTTTTTTAAAGTGTAATTATATGCTTTAATATTCAGGACCAATGTTGGAACACAAATGTGTTCCTAGATATTGAACCGTTTTCATTTTTATTTTTTATTTTATTTTATTATTTTTTTTTGAGATGGAGTCTTGCTCTGTCGCCCAGGCTGGAGTGCAGTGGCACAGTCTCGGCTCACTGCAACCTCTGCCTCCCGGGTTCAAGGGATTCTCCTGCCTCAGACTCCTGAGTAGCGAGGACTACAGGCGCCCACCACCATGCCTGGCTAATTTTTTTTCTGAGACGGAGTCTTGCTCTGTCACCCAGGCTGGAGTGCAGTGGCACAATCTTGGCTCACTGCAAGCTCTGCCTCCCGGGTTCATGCCATTCTCCTGCCTCAGCCTCCCGAGTAGCTGGGACTACAGGCGCCCGCCACCATGCCCGGCTAATTTTTTTGTAGTTTTAGTAGAGATGGGGTTTCACCGTGTTAGCCAGGATGGTCTTGGTTTCCTGACCTCGTGATCGGCCTGCCTCGGCCTCCCAAAGTGTTGGGATTACAGGCATGAGCCACCACGCCCAGCCGCTAATTTTTGTATTTTTGGCAGAGATGGGGTTTCCCCATATTGGTCAGGCTGGTCTTGAACTCCTGACCTCGTGATCCGCCCACCTCAGCCTCCCAAAGTGCTGGGATTATAGGCGTGAGCCACCGCACCCTGCCGAACCTCATTTATTTATTTATTTATTTATGAGGCGGACTCTCACTTTGTCGCCCAGGCTGGAGTGTAGTGGTGCGATCTCAGCTCACTGCAACCTCTGCCTCCTGGGTTCAAGTGATTCTCCTGCCTCAGCCTCCCAAGTAGCTGGGACTACAGGTGGGTGCCACCATACCTGGCTAATTTTGTATGTTTAGTAGAGGCGGGGTGTCACCGTGTTGGCCAGTCTGGTCTCAAACTCCTGACCTCAAGTAATCCGCCTGTCTTGTCCTCCCAAAGTGCTGGGATTAAAGCCATGAGCCACCATCCTGGCCTGAACCATTTTTAATTCCATAGTGATCTAGAAGTGCCATCACAAATAGCACTCAGAGTGCAGAGAGGGGATTACATAGAGTTGGATGGCTAGAAGATGTAATGGAAATTACCTTAAATATTATTTTCTTCTTGTGATATACCCATTACTTTCAATAACATGAAAAATCAATATAAAAATGGATTGAATGGATTTAAGAATTTATGGGTAGTTCTTTTTTTTTTTTTTGATAGAGATAGGGTTCTCATTTTGTTGCCCAGGCTGGTCTTGAATTCCTGGCCCCAAGTGATCCTCCTACCTTGGCCTCCTAAAATGCTGGTATTACAAGTGTGAAGCACCACACCTGACCCTCATTTCTTAAATATTCCTCAAGAACATGATTTCAGTAGCTACTTAATATTCTATTCTATTTATGAACCATACTTCATTTTTATTCATCCTCTGTTACCAGACACTTGAGCCTTAGGTTCTTCATTTATTGAGTGGAAATATTGCTGATGCCTTCCCAGTCTGCTGTCTCAGGTTGTGAGGATCAAATGAGATAATGTATACTATATAGCATACTATTTGAAAAATCATGTAAGTTGTTTTTGTGGTTAGTTTTTTGTGTGTGTGAGACGAGGTCTTGCTCTGTTGCGCAGACTGAATGCAGTGGCACAATCATGGCCCACTGCAGCCTCAACCTCCTGGTGCCAAGTGATCCGCCTACCTCACTCCCCTAGTAGCTGGGACTACAGGCACCACACCCAGCTAATTTTTAATTTTTTTGTAGAGATGGAGTCTCACTATATTGCCCAGGCTGGTCTTGAACTCCTGGGCTGAAGGGATCCTCCTGCCTCTGCCTCCCAAAGTGCTAGGATTACACGCATGAGCTACCATGCCAAGCCTGTGGTTAGTTTTAGTGTCAAAATTTTCAGTGGGAATATAAGTTTAAAGGCAGAAATAATTGAACCTATCACTAAGTTGGAGGCAGTTTTTGCTATTGTGTATTCGGAATTTCTTTTTATTACATGATATAATTTAATAAGCTTCTTTACCTAAATAAATATTTTTCACATCAAAATGGCTAAGAGAAAGACTGGAAAAAATCATCTTGGTGGAAACATCTTCTTTCTTTGTGCTTTGCATGTTGTTGTTGTAGTCTTTGAGATTGTCATAATTAAAATCCAAAGTAAACTTTGTGCTGCCTTTATATGTGCATTTGTTGGTTTCCCATAGGAGAAAGCAACCATGCCCAATTTTTTTTTTTTAATGCCTTCTTTGCAACTCTCAAGAGGTGTTTTGGAATTCATTTTTTAAAGTCTAGCCAATATCGTGGTGGTGATTGCTTTTGGTAGTTGCCTAGTGAAGTGCGAAGTGGTGTAATGGCAGCTAGCAAAGTCTGGAATGCAGTTCACGAGACCATGAAAGGGATTCTACTTCTGTCTCTGTGTTAGACAAAGCAGGCATTCATAGTTCAGTTTTCGGTAGTACCTGTTTATCAAGGAATGTGCATTGTATAGGTGAAAGCTGTTCTTAGTTGTGTTGTTTAGGGATGAATGCCTTGTACATACATACAGGTGATAAGAATAAGAAATATGAAGTTAGGTTTTTGAGAGCACCTATAGGAAATTAGGTTTTTGTTATTCAGCAAGCCTAGGTGTCAAAGCTTTCAGAGAGATTTTAGTATTGCCTTAGATAGAGATAAATAATCAGAGCAATGTGATGACTACTAGGAAAGCACCGAGAAAGGGCGTCTAAATACAGTCATGCGTTGAGAAATGTGTCGGTAGGTGATTTTGTTGTGTGAACAGCATAGAGTGTACTTACACAAACCTACAGGGCATAGCCTACTCCATACCTAGGCTCTGTGGTATAGCCTATTGCTCCTAGGCTATAAACCTGAATGGCATGTTACTGTACTGAATACTGTAGGAAATTGTAAGACGGTGGTGGGTATTTGTGGATCTAAACATATCTAACCATAGAAAGGGTACAAATATGATAGTAACAATACGATATTATTAATATAATCTTTTTTTAGACGGAGTCTTACCCTGTCACCCAGGCTGGAGTGCAATGATGCAATCTTGGCTCACTGCAACCTCTGCCTCCTGGGTTCAAACGATTCTCCTGCCTAAGCCTCCTGAGTAGCTGGGATTACAGGTGCCCACCACCATGCCCAGCTAATTTTTGTATTTTTAGTAGTGACAGGGTTTCACCATGTTGGCCAGGCTGGTCTCAAACTCCTGACCTCGTGATCTCCCTGCCTCAGCCTCCCAAAGAGCTGGGATTACAGGCATGAGCCACTGCACCCGGCCTATTAATATAATCTTATGGGACCACTCATATATGCGGACCTTCATGTGTGCAGCCCGCTGATGGACAGGTCGTTATGCGGTGCATGACTTGTAATTGAGAGGGATGGCAGGGAAAGGTAGGTCATGTCTGAGAAGCCCTTTTGGTTTTGGCTTACCAGAAAACTGTGGGGCCAGAAGTATCAGAAGCAACACAGTGAGGAAATGATTGAACTACACTTACTCTTTCCGCACCACATTGTTCTGGTCTGTTACTGAAGAGTTCCTTTAGCTGTGAATAAACTTGAGGAGGCAAAATGGGAGATTTTACAATTGCCTTTTAGGCCAGGTGCAGTGGCTCACGCCTGTAATCCCTGCACTTTGGGAGGCCGAGGCGGGTAAATCACTTGAGCTCAGGAGTTCGAGACCAGACTGGCCAGCATAGTGAAACCCCATCTCTACTAAAAATACAAAAAAATTAGCTGGGCCTGGTGGCACATGCCTGTGATCCTAGCTACTCGGGAGGCTGAGGTGGGAAGAACGCTTAAACCTGGGAGGCAGAGGTTGCAGTGAGCCAAGTTCGTGCCACTGCACTCCAGCCTGGGTGACAGAACAAGACTCCGTCTCAAAAAACAATTGCCTTTTAGTGGGGAAAAAAAAAAAACCATAATTAGTAATTAACAACAACAAACACTTAAGTTGTGCCGGGCACAATTAGGAAGATTTTAACTTACTGAATCCTTGCAATAATTATATGGCAGGTGCTCTTTCCCCATTTCACAGATGAAAGAATTGAGACAAAGAGGTATTATTGGCTGTCTTGCCTGGGCTCACATATCTATTAATTGAGGGAAGTAGAAAATGAAGTTGGGCTGTCTCCAGAACCCTTACTATTGGAGAGCATATCACCTCTCAATATTTATTAAGTAAGTTTTACTATTCTGTGCAGTAATGCTGAATGTCTATGCTTAATTTGAATTTAACTGTTAGATTAAAATTTATTTTGATTTATTTTCTTGATGGAGGGAAATTATGAGGAAAAAGCTGGGGGGAAGGGGCAGATGATTATCAGTTTACATGTCTTTGGGCATCTTAGGTTGAGTGAGATCTAGGCCTTCCAAATCATATCTCTTTAGAATCATTCAAAATTTGCTTAGGAAGAGCAGAATTGTTAATTGAGAGTTTATTCAATGTGTATGCTAAGTAGCATGTTTTATAGAAGAGTTATAATTTTTTTCCTATTTTCCTATTGTATATTTATTAATATTCTGGGATCGAGTATACAGTGAATATATATAGTACATTTATCCCTGTTTTGTAAAATAATAGGAAACTAAATTTGTTGTAAATGATTAAGGAACTTTATGATTATAGATCTTTTGCTCAAATCTTCTTTATGGCAATGTGTTTTACTATGTTTATTGTGAGGAGGGGAGCGAGTTGCCTATGGGTTTGGTTTTATGGTTTTAAAATATAAGCAGTGTATAAAATATTTTTATTGTGTGCCATTTTTCTTTTTTTTCTTTTTTCTTTTCTTTTTTTTTTTTTTTTTGAGACGGAGTCTTGCTCTGTCACCCAGGCTGGAGTGCAGTGGTGTGATCTCCGCTCACTGCAAGCTCCGCCTCCTGGGTTCACGCTATTCTCCTGCCTCGGCCTCCTGAGTAGCTGGGACTACAGGCGCCCGCCACCACGCCCGGCTAATTTTTTGTATTTTTAGTAGAGACGGGGTTTCACTGTGTTAGCCAGGATGGTCTCGATCTCCTGACTTCGTGATCCGCCTGCCTTGGCCTCCCAAAGTACTGAGATTACAGGCATGAGCCACCGCACCCGGCCGCCATTTTTCTTAATTGTTGCTCTAGGAGGCTTTTAGAGCGGAAGATTGTGCTGAAGATGTCATTGGGATTTTTAACAAGCCCTAAACATGCTTGGTTACTAAAGTTAATATAAAGTTACAGTGTTGCCACACAGATAACATTAATTATAGTTGCAGGCGAAATCTTTATTAGTTTGCCAACAACAGTATAATTACTAGAGACTGAGATATTAGATAAATTTATTCTGGAGAATTAAAAGGCCTTTAAATACTAATCTTGTTTTGACTGCCTTATTTTCTAGGGCTCAGTAATTAAAGTGTTATTTCTGCATCTTTATGCTAAAGTAGCAAAGTTGTGAATAAGGCAGGGAGAAAAGGGGGTAAAATTAGGGAATTTAATAGACTGTCTTAAGTCTTAACTTGAAGCTTCTTCAAGAAAGAGAAGATGGTCAGTTGTGGTTCATCAGTAAACTAAGACCTTTGAAACATTTTGTGATAGTCATTTTGATGGCATTTACGTTTATCTTGGATAAAAGTCTTCAAGTCAGCCTTTATGGAAATTATAGTGTCCTGCCCTTCTCCAGCTCTCCTAAGGTTAGTGTTGGCTATACCATTAGGAATAAAAAACCTGAAGACAAAAGGGAAAAGGTACAAAAGTTGTATGGAGAGGATAAAGGAAGGATCATTTTTCCTTTGGACTTGGAAAAAAATACATTCAGGTCTTAGATGTTAAAGCTGCCTTTCAGATTTATGAAGGAAAATTTAGGAAAACAGCCTTGAAACCAGATGGGATTTGGATGGTAACCAAGAGGCAAGGCCCCGAGGTGAGAATGAGCAGAGCAAGTTATTGGGGAAATCAGGAGATAGCCTGAACTCATTCTTCTAGAGAGTCCTGTAAGTGGTTATGATGATAATCATTGTAATAAAGGTAGGGAACATAGTGTGACTGACTACTTCAAACGGTTCATTTTCTTGGCTCTTAGTACCCCATACTCTCCTAATTGCCTTCCTTCCTCCCAGGTTGGTTATTCTTTACCTCCTTAGGTTAAAAGTCCACCAGGCTTTTGTCCTCAGATCTCTCTCTCCAGAAAAGAGAGACCCCCTAGATGATTTCTTCTAGTTCGGGGGGCTTAAATGTCGTTGAGATGATGATAACTCCCAGATTCACTTCTATAGGCTGGACCTCTCTCTAGAAGTATAGACTTGTCTACCCAGCTGCTAACTGAACTCTACTTGAAGGCCACAGAAGCATCTCAAACTCAACATGTCCTAAACATAACTATTGTTTTTTCCCTTCCTGACCACCCAAAGTGGCTCCTCCTTTATTTTTATCAATTCTTTTAGTTGCCCAGACCAAAAATATTGGAGTCATTCTTACCTTCTCCATTTTTCTCATAGTCCACATACATCAATCAGTAAGTCTTGCCATCTTTGCCTTCACAATATATCCTGAATCAGTTACTTTTTGCCATTTCTACTCTAGTCAAGATAAGTACTGCAATAGCCTCCTGTCTCTCTGCTTTTGCCCTTGTTCCCATGCAGTAGCCAGTCATATTTTAGAAATATACATCAGGGCTGGGTGTGGTGGCTCACGCCTGTAATCCCAGCACTTTGGGAGGCCGAGGTGGGCGGATCACGAGGTCAAGAGTTGGAGACCAGCCTGGCCAACATGGTGAAACCCCGTCTCTACTAAAAATACAAAAATTAGCCGGGCATGGTGGTGCATGCTTGTAGTCCCAGCTACTCAGGAGGCTGAGGCAGGAGGATCGCTTGAACCTGGGAGGTGAAGTTTGCAGTGCGCTGAGATCGTGCCACTGCACTCTAGCCTGCTGGGCGACAGGGTGAGACTCCGTCTCAAAGAAAAAGAAATATAAATCAGATTATGTCACCCCTTTGCATTCAGATCATGTCACCCCTCTGCTTAAAATTCTTCACTGGTTTCCTGTCACATTTATTTTATTTTAATTAATTGTAATTTTATTTTTTTTTTGGAGACAGACTCTTGCACTGTCGCCCAGGCTGGAGTGCAGTGGCATGATCTTGGCTCACTTGCAGCCCCTGCCTCCCAGGTTCAAGCTATTCTCGTGTCTCAGCCTCCCGAATAGCTGGGACTACAGGTGTGTGCTACCACACCCAGCTAATTTTTGTATTTTTAGTAGAGACAGGGTTTTGCCATGTTGGCCAGGCTGGTATCGAACTCCTGAGCTCAAGCAATATGTCCACCTAGGCCTCCCAAAGTGCTAGGATTACAGGTGTGAACCACTGCGCCCAGTCCTGATCACTTTTAGAATAAAACTAAAAATGCTCACTTTGACCACACAACCTCACAGAATTTGGCCTCTGGCTGGCTATCTGATTTCACATTTGATCATTGTTTGCGCACCTGGCTACACTGCTGGTCTTGCTGTTCCTTAAACTTCATTCAGGTTCCTGCTCAAATATCTCCTCAGAGGTGGCAGCTTGTTTGCTTTTATCTAAAATAGCCACCTCTACCACTTTCACTGTGATCTTTTATCTCCTAACCCGGCTTTATTTTTCTTTCCAACATTATGCTATTTGTATTAGTTAATTGTCTGATGCCGTCATTAGAATGTAAGCTCCATGTGGGCAGGGACTTGTTTTCACTAGGTATCTATAGGTCGTGGTAGACATGCAAGTATTTGTTAAATGAAAGAATATTTTGGACATTTACTTTATGCTAGGCCTTGAGCCAAAATGTGAGAATTAATGACAGTTCTGTATAGTTAGGCACTATTATTAATATGCCCATATTACAGATAAGAAAATTAAAAATTAAGGCTTACAGAGTTTATTACATGCTTATAGATGGACCTAGGGTAATGTTAGATACTTAGAGTGGCATCACATTAAAACCTCTACAGCAGTGGTCCCCAACCTTTTTGGCATCAGGGACTGGTTTTGTGGAAGATAATTTTTCCACGGATGGGGGTGGGGGCATATGGTTTTGGGATGAAACCGTTCCATCTCAGGTCATCAGACATTAGTTAGATTCTCATAAGGAGTGGGCAACCTAGATCCCTCACATGTGCAGTTCACAATAGGATTCGTGTTGGTATGAGAATCTGATGCCGCCACTGATCTGACAGCTGCTTGCCTGCTGCTCACCTCCTCCTGTGTGGCCTGGTTCCTATTAGGCCATGGACAGTACCGGTCTGTGGCCCAGGGGTGGGGACCCCAATCTACAGCATTCTACTTCATCGGTAAAATCTTTGAAAATGTCTTCTAGAAATATTTTTTTAAGGTCACTTTACCTTTTGATCATTGAATATTGGGTCAATTTTGTTGTTGTTGTTGTTGTTGTTGAGACAGGGTCTCTTTATGTTGCCCAGGCTGGATGGAGTGTGGTGGTGCAGTAACGGCTTACTGTAGCTTCAACTTCTTGGGTGCAAGTGATCTTTCTGCCTCAGCTTCCTGAATAACTGGGACTACAGGTTCATGCTACCATACTTGGCTAATTTTTTGTATTTTTAGTAGAGATAAGATCTCACTATGTTGCCCAGGCTGGTCTCAAACTCCTGGGCTCAAGTGATCCTCCTACCTCAGCCTCCCAAAGCGCTGAGATTACAAGTGTGAGCCACTGTGCTCAGCTGACATAATCTTTTGATGTATGAATGGACCCATCTCTCTCGCTGCCCCTGCAATACCAGATACTGGGACTCATGGATTTCTGATGATGAAAGATGTAGTTCTCATGGGAGTCTTTATGTTATACAGATGGAGAGCAAAGTTCCCAAACATGCTGCAGTGGTTGATGTGTTCTGTCATCTGGTAATAACTGGAGTTATTACAGTCATCCAAGTGAGAGAGGTGGTGGTTGAACCAGAGTGGTCACGATGGTGGTAGGGAGAAGCCATATTTGGAAAGTAGAACTGATAGGATACGTCAGATGTGGAGGATGAAAGAAAAAAGCCAAAGATGGCTCCTAGATCATCTGTGGAATGTTGCTTGTAGGGTTCACGTCTGGAGTATGCTGTGTGTCCAGAGCAACCCAGATTGAAGAAAAGGCCTCAGGCACAGAAGCTGTAAAAGAGGGCTTGAAAAGCAGCTTGAAAAGGTGGATTATAGGAAGTAAAACAATATGAAGTCTATAATACTTATAAAAGAGTTACTTTCTGACTCTAGTCCTCAAAAATATTCCTGGAGTCCATTCTTTGCAGGAAAAGTGGCGACTTGTCCTAGACAAAGCCTACATACTGATTCCATGTGACCCTGGGAGTGGGTACTAAATTCGTAACAGCTTGTGGGTGAAAATATGGTTTATATGTTGAATGTGTTCGTTAATTACTGTAATTCCATTTTTATGTGCATGCTTTCTGTGAAACAAACTAGAAGTCCAACACACTATTTTAGCTCAGTTGACCTTGATACAAGAACTACTGTGTTAATTATGCCCAGTCTTTCAGTAATACAATCCTCTCTCTATTTTTTTCTGTGAATGTTAGTAAAATCTACTGGTATTTTATGTATATATTGCACAGCTATACACTGTTTTTCTTTTTATGCTCTTGAAAATGGTACGGAATTTAATCAGAGTTGTACATGACACATGGAGGGCATTCATCTGAGTCCTTGGTATAGGGCAGTATAGAGGATCCATAAGACTTGGTCCAAGCACTTTCAGGATATATGATGTCGGGGGAGCACCAGAGATTTGTTGACACATTTAAGTAAGGACTTGAATATCGTACTTTGACTGTTGCCAAGAAATAGGCTCTTGGCTGGGTACGGTGGCCCACACTTGTAATCCTAGTACTTTGGGAGGCTAGAACAGGAGAATTGCTTCAGCCCAGGAGTTCGAGACCAGCTGGAGCAACCTAGGGAGACCCTGTCTCTACAAAAAAGTAAACAAATTAGCCGTGCATGGTGGCACGTGCCTGTGGTCCCAGTTACTCAGGAGGCTGAGGTGGGAGGATCACTTGAGTCCAGGAGGCTGAGGATGCGTGAGCTGTAATCTCACCAGTGTACTCTAGCCTAGGGTGACAGAGCAAGACCCTGTCTCTAAAAGAGAAACAGAATTCTTACATTGTGCTTTAGTTTATCAGTTAGTGAACTTTTCTTTTTTTGTTGTTGCTTTTTATTTTTTGTAGAGATGGGGTCTCACTATGTTGCCCAGGCTGGTCTCGAACTCATGGGCTCAGATGATCCTCCCACCTTGGCCTCCTAAAGTGTTGAGATTACAGGCATGAGCCACTGAACCTGGGTCTAGTGTGTTTTTCTTACCTTGGTTTAAAGATCAAATGGAATATTATCATACCTACTGAATATTGAGAGTTTAAAACAAGGTAAAATACCTATTTAAGAAAAGTTAACATATGTGTAAGTGTTTCACTCATTTAATTCTGTAAACTAGGTATTACCTCAATTTTAGAGAGGACACAGAAGTGCAGTCATACTCAAGGTCACAAAAAACACGTAAATACAGTATTTCTTAACTTTTTTTTTTTTGAAATGGAGCCTTGCTCTTTTGCCCAGGCTGGGGTGCAGTGGTGCAATCTTGGGTCACTGCAACCTCTGCCTTCTGGTTTCAAGCAGTTCTCCTGCCTCAGCCTCCCAAGTAGCTGGGGTTACAGGCGCCCGCCACCACGCCCAGCTAATTTTTGTAAATACAGTATTTTTAAATTGTTCTTTCATATGTTTAGAATATTAGGCATGGTAGCTCATGACTTTGGGAGGGCAAGGAAAGAGGATTGCTTGAGCCAAGAGTTTCAGTCCAGCCTAGGCAACATGGCAAAGCCCCATCTCTACAAAAAAATTTAAAATCTGCCTTGCTATGGTAGTGCACGCCTATAGGCCCAATTACTTGGGAGGCTGAGGTGAGAGGTTCACTTGAGCCCAGGAGTTGCAGGCTGCAGTAAGCCATGATTGAGCCACTGTACTCCAGCCTGGGTGACAGACTGTGACACTGTCTGGGGAAAAAAAAATGGATTTGTTGTTGATAGAAGCAGTTATTTTAAAAGCAGCTTGGGGGCAGGTGCAGTGGCTCACACCTGTAATCCTAGCACTTTGGGATGCCGAGGCAGGTGGATCACCTGAGGTAGGGAGTTCAAGGCTAGCCTGGCCAACATGGTGAAACCCTGTCTCTAGTAAAATACAAAAATTAGCCAGGCATGATGGCAGGTGTCTGTAATCCTAGCTACTTGGGAGAGTGAGACGGGAGAATCACTTGAACCTAGGAGACAGCGGTTGCAGTGAGCCAAGATTGTGCTACTGCACTCCAGCCTGGGCAGCTGAGCTAGACTGTCTCAAAAAAAATAAATAAATAAATAAATAAAATAAAATAAAAGCAGCTTGGTTTTGAAGATATAAGTTAGGAAAATCTGTTAGTTTCAGAAGCTTTAAAAGTCTGGGAAAAAGGAATATCGAGGAAGAGGAAAAGGATTTCGTGTGAATTGAGGAAGTTAACTCATTGGTGTAGTTTCTTTCTTTCTTTCTTTTTTCTTTTTTTACTAAGGAGAAGAGAACAAAGGGATAAAATCTGAGTAGTCTTTCAGTCATTTTTGGTAGAATTGGTAGCTAAAAGACTGAGTGAAATAATGGCTTAAAAGCTTTATTGGCTGGGCACGGTGGCTCACCGCTGTAATCCCAGCACTTTGGGTGGCCGAGGTGGGTGGATCACCTGAGGTCAGGAGTTTGAGAACAGCCTGACCAACATGGTGAAACCCTGTCTCTACTAAACATACAAAATTAGCCGGGTGTGGTGGTGCATGCCTGTAATCCTAGATACGTGGCAGGCCAAGGCAGGAGAATTACTTGAACCCGGGAGGCGGAGGTTGCAGTGAGCCGAGATCCTGCAACAAGAGCAAAACTCTGTCTCAAAAAAAAAAAAAAGCTTTATCATTTATTTTTTGGCCCTGTCTTATGGTGTAGAGGCCTAAAAGTTTTTTGACAGCAAATTTTCTAGAGGCTAGGAGTGTTTATCATAACCATGTTCTTGAGCGGTGAGGACTACCTCAGAGGGCAGGCCTTGTCTCATCATTGTTCTTATCGCTGAGCTACTGAAGCCTAGAATCTGACTCACACAGTATGAGACTCATTTCCGTTTTCTTGGTAGAGTTTATGTGGTCATTCATCTTTTAGGTCTTTTAGGAACTACAGTCCTCCTAGTTCCCACTTATTTATTTATTTATTTATTTATTTATTTATTTATTTATTTATTTATTTATTTATTTTTGGGATGGAATCTTGTTCTGTTGCCCAGGCTGGAGTGCAGTGGTGCAATCTTGGCTCACTGCAACCTCCGCCTCCCAGGTTAAAGCAGTTCTCCTGCCTCAGCCTCCCAAGTAGCTGGGATTACAGGTGCATGCCACCATGCCTCTCTAACTTTTGTATTTTTTGTAGAGACGGGGTTTCACCATGTTGGCCAGGCTGGTCTCAAACTCCTGACCTCAAGTGATCAACCCCCCTCGGCCTCCCACAGTGCTGGGATTACAGGCGTGAGTGACCATGCCCAGCCGTCAGTTCCCACTTTTAAATGAGAGGTTTTTTGTTTTTGTGGGGTTTTTTGTTGTTGTTGTTGTGGTTGTTGCTACTTGAGACAGGGTCTTAGTCTGTCATCCAGGATGGAGTGCAGTGGCACAATCTTGGCTAACTGCAGCCTGGACCTCCCTGGGCTCAGGTGATCTTCCTGCCTAAGCCCCCTGAGTAGCTGGGAGTACAGGCACACACCACCATGCCTAGCTAACTTTTGTATTTTTTATGAAGATGAGATTTCACCATGTTGCCCAGGCTGGTCTCAAATTCCTGTACTCCAGCGATCCTCCTGCCTGAGCTTCCCAAAGTTCTGGGATTATAAGTGTGAGTCACCGAGCCAGGCCATAAAGACAGTTTTTTTTTGTTTTGTTTTGAGATGGAGTTTTGCTCTTTTTGCCCAGGCTGGAGTACAGTGGCGTGATCTTGGCTCACTGCAACCTCCACCTCTCAGGTTCAGGTGATTCTCCTGTTTTAGCCTCCCGAGTAGCTGGGATTACAGGCGTGTCCCACCATGCTGCACTGATTTTTTATATTTTTAGCAGAGATGGGGTTTCACCATGTTGGACAGGCTGGTCTGCAACTCCTGACCTCAGGTGATCTGCCCACCTCAGCCTCCCAGAGTGCTGGGATTACAGATGTGAGCCACTGTGCCCGGCCAATAAAGAGAATTTTAAACAATGCCTACAGTGTGATTTTAGTGGGGTGACCACGTACATGTAGGTGTGTACATGTATTTCCATGAAAATGCCATCCTGCCTTTAGCTTTGACAATGCGCATATAGGGAATAAGCATTTAAATGATGGTGTCTTGGCTAAGAATGTGAACTCTGGAGCCAGACTCCAAAACTGCATCCCGAATCTGCCACTAGCTAGCTCTGGAGCCATGAATAACTTATTTAACCTCTCTGTGATGGTTTATCTATCTGTAAAATGGGGTAATGAAACGTCTGCCTCAATGAGTGCTTGGGAGCATCAAATAGGTTAGTAGGTCTGGTGTGGTGGCTCACACCTGTAATCCCAGCACTTTGGGAAGCTGAGGCATGAGGATGGCTTGAGCCCAGGAGCTCGAGTCCAGCCTGGGCAACATAGTGAGACGCCCATCTCTACAAAAAATAAAAATAATTAGCCGGGTGTAGTGGCATGAACCTGTGGTCCCATCTACTCCAGAGGCTGAGGTGGGAGGATCACTGGAGCCCAGGAGGTTGAGTCTGTAGTGAATTGTGGTTGTACCACTGTACTCCAGTCTGGGCTTCAGAGAGAGATCCTGTCTCAGAAAAAAAAAGGTTAGTAGACAGAAAGTACTTATGGCTCAGAGTAAGTGTTCTGTGAATGTTGACTGTTTCTTAAATCTTGCATTTAATACTTCTTTGGTTAGAAGTACACTTCTTTGCTTGGATTACCATTTGCATGTGGAGAGATGTTCTTTCTAGAACCATGTCTCCTTGTCACATGATTATGTACAGTGTGAGCTTTATTAATACTCTGTCAGCATTTGAGGTTGGAATATAAATGCGTGGCTATACCCAGTGGAATCCAGCAAGAGAGAGAACTAAGCACCGTAGCAACTGTTGCTATTTGTGTACTGAGCAACAGCTGTGCGAGACAGATTTATTTTTTAATCCTGATCTCACTGATAGCCTGGGATGTGGCCTTGCCTCAAAGGAGTGGATTGGTTGAGATGTCCAGTCTTTGAGGAGATTTCATGACCACATGCCATAAAGATTCTGTTTCATTTGAAATATGAGGAGCTAAAGCTTTGTGTGTATGAGTGAGGGAGAAAGATTAAGCTTTAAAGCATTCATAGTCCGTCCCTGAAATATAGTGTGACTGGATTAATGACCCGATAAATCACTTTTAATGTGGGTGATGAGACTTCATGCATTTCAGTCAAAAAAGTAATTTTGCTGTAATGTGGTTCATTTCCAAATTTTGGCTGCTAACTTACCTAGGATGGATAAACATTATCACAGAGTATTTACTGAGCGTCTACTTTATACCAGGGTCTGTTCTGAATACAGACCTGAGGTCAGTATTCAGTAACATGCAGTTAATTACACTCCAAAATGACTTAGTCTGTGATTCCACTATATACTACATTACATAAATACACACACATTAATCATTTACATACCCGTCAACCTTAGATTTCAGAAATAACACTGTATTTGTAATGAATGCTTCATTACCAAATGCTTTTCTGAAGTACATAGTAAGATCTTTAAAAAGAGCTTTCATGGCCAAGGCGCAGTGGCTAATGCCTGTAATCCCAGCACTTTGGGAGGCCGAGGCGGGCAGATCACAAGGTCAGGAGATCAAGACCATCCTGGCTAACATGGTGAAACCCCATCTCTACTAAAAATACAAAAAAATTAGCCGGGCGTGGTGGCGGGCGCCTGTAGTCCCAGCCACTCAGGAGGCTGAGGCAAGAGAATGGCGTGAACCCGGGAGGCAGAGCTCGCAGTGAGCCGAGATCGTGCCACTGCCCTTCAGCCAGGGCGACAGAAGGAGACTCTGTCTCAAAAAAAAAAAAAAAAAAAAAAAAGAAAAAAAGAAAAAAGCTTCTTTCAAATAGTGGTTGTGGTTGGATTCATTCAATAATTTTCTAATTTTCATTTCTCTTTTTTTTTCTTGAGATGAAGTCTTACTCTGTCACCCAGGCTGGAGTGCAGTGCATTGATACCAGCTCACTGCAACCTCTGCCTCCTGAGTTCAAGTGATTCTCCTGTCTCAGCCTCCCCAATAGCCGGGATTATAGGCACACACCACTATTTCTGGCTAATTTTTGTATTTTTGGTAGAGATGGGGTTTCACCATGTTTGCCAGGCTAGTCTCGAATTCCTGACATCAAGTGATCCACCTGCCTTGGCCTCCCAAAGTGCTGGGATTACAGGTGTGAGCCACCGTGCCCAGCTCCATTTCTGATGTGTTCCAATATTTCAAGGCTTAACAGGTGCCTTGAAATAGTAATGTGGGCCAGGTGCGGTGGCTCACGCCTGTAATCCCAGCAGTTAGGGAGGCGGAGATGTGCAGATCACCTGAGGTCAGGAGTTCGAGACCAGCCTGGCCAACATGGTGAAGCCCTGTCTCTACTAAAAATACAAAAATTAGCCGGTCGTAGTGGTGGGTGCCAGTAATCCCAGCTACTCAGGAGGCCGAGGCAGGAGAATTTCTTGAACCTGGGAGGAGGAGGTTGCAGTGAGCCGAGATCACACCACTGCAGTCCAGCCTGGGGAATAGAGCAAGACTCTGTCTTCAAAAAGAAAAGAAATAGAAATGTTGTTCATTTCCAAATTTTGGCTGCTAACTTACCTAAGGAGGATAAACATTGTCACAGAATATTTACTGAGCATCTACTTTATACCAGGGTCTGTTCTGAATACTGGTAACACGCAGTTAATGCTGTTGGTCTGGTTTTTCATGTTCCATGTATAAATTACCTCTTAAAATTATGATTATTTTCATTCATTCATTCATTTTTGAGACCGGGTCTTAAAATAGGCTGGAGTGCAGTGGCTCGATAACAGCTAACTACATCCTCAAACCTCCAGGCTCAAGCCATCCTCCCACCTCCGCTTCCTAAGTAGCTGGGACTGCAGGCGTGTGCCACCATGCCCGGCTAGTTTTTTTTTTTTTTGTATTTTTTGTAGAGACAGAGTTTCACCATGTTGCCCAGGGTGGTCTTGAACTCCTGACCTCTAGTGATCCACCCAGCTCGGACTCTCAAAATGCTGAAATTACAGGCATGAGCCACTGAGCCCAGCCTATTAATTTTTGATTGCCCTATTCAGATTTAGTGGTGTGAATTTACTGATTGGGATGTTTTGAACACACAGAATAACATGTTTAACTAAAGAACTTGTAATTGAGTGACTTATAAAATGAAACATTTTTATCTTCTAGGTATTATTAACCCAAAGAATCCAAAGGAAGCTCCAAAGTCCTTCAGCTTCGACTATTCCTACTGGTCTCATACCTCAGTGAGTACCCTCATGCCACAGTGCTGCCAGCTCCTGCATCTTTCCTCTTTCCTTGCCAATTTGTCTTTTCTCTTAGCTGAGCAGATTCAAGTTTTGCTTCTTAAGTGTTGTCTAGCATGAGTTCATTCTTTGATATAGTGATACAGTATTTTCATTCATAAAGTATTTGGGTTGATGGAAAGTTTATGTACACATATACATAAATATATACACATATATACATATAGAACATAATTTACACCAAATTTATACTGAATGTACACTAAATTTATACTGATTTAGACATTTCTCAAGGATTTATTTATCAGTATCTTAGGATCCTCATTACCAACATTATTGCCCATTGATCTTAGGAAATGCCAAATAATAATAATTATTATTATTTTTCTTTTTGAGATGGAGTCTCACTCTGTCGCCCAGGCTGGAGTACAGTGGTGCCATCTTGGCTCACTGCAACCTCCTCCTCCGAGGTTCAAGCAATACTCCCACCTCAGCCTCCCAAATAGCTGGGATTACAGGCGTGTGGCACTATGCCCAGCTAATTTTTGTATTTTTAGTAGAGACAGGGTTTGACCATGTTGGCCAGGCTGGTCTCGAGCTTCTGACCTTAAGTGATCCACCTATGTATGCCTCCCAAAGTGCTGGGATTACAGGTGTGAGCCACTGTGCATGGCCGGAAATGCCAAATTAAAATTGCTTCGAGTACTGTTAATTTTAAGTTGAATTTTGAGGGAATGGCCAGCAAGATTGGAATGACCACAGAGAAATTGTTTTTTTTTGTTTGTTTTTGGCTAGGCTGATCTTGAACTCCTGACTTCCTGATCCACCTGCCTCGGCCTCCCAAAGTGTTGGGATTAAAGGAGTGAGCCACCGTGCCCGGCCAATTTTTTTTTTTTTAATTGTAGTAGAGCAATGTGGGTTCTGAACATTTTGAAAGATGAAACCGTGCCTCTACTAAAAATTCAAAAAAAAAAAATTAGGTGGGCTTGGTGGCGGGTGCCTGTAATCCCAGCTACTTGGGAGGCTGAGGCAGGTGAATCGCTTGAACCCAGGAGGTGGAGGTTGCAGTGAGCCGAGATCGCACCACTGCACTCCAGCCTGAGTGATGGAACGTGACTCTGTCTCAAAAAAAAAAAAAAAAAAAAAAGGAAAGAGGCTGCAGATCCACACGGGAAACAAAAGATCACCAGTATTTAGGAAAATGCAGAGTAGGGCCCTTCCTGGTACCCTTACTCAGTGTGGAACCCCAAATGTTGCTGCTTCTTAGGGATTGTTCATAGAGTTTAATTCTGCATCATTCATCTCTTCGTTACATGTTTTTGGTTTTGTTTTTCCTGATTTGTTTTTTTTTTTTTTTTTTTTTTTAAAGACTTGAGTCTCACTGTGTTGCCTAGGCTGGAGTGCAGTGGCGTGATCTCAGCTCACTGCAACCTACGCCACCTGGGTTCAAGCAGTTCTCCTGCTTCAGCCTCTTGAGTAGCTGGGAGTACAGGCAGGTGCCACCACACCCAGCTAAGTTTTTGAATTTTTAGTAGAGATGGGGTTTCGCCTTGTTGGCCAGGCTGGTCTCGAATTCCTATCCTCAAGTGATCTGCCCGCCTTGGCCTCCCAGAGTGATGGGATTACAGGCATGAGCCACTGTGCCCCGCCCTGGGGAATAGATGTTTTAAA
The DNA here is from genome assembly GCF_028878055.3 of Symphalangus syndactylus. Taxonomy (NCBI): domain Eukaryota; kingdom Metazoa; phylum Chordata; class Mammalia; order Primates; family Hylobatidae; genus Symphalangus; species Symphalangus syndactylus. The sequence continues at coordinate 26,606,471 of NC_072444.2, read as the reverse complement.
CTATTGACAAAGCCTAATTGTCAAGGGAAGGGACTGAGAAGGGGATTGGAAATGCTGTTTCCTGAAAGCTGTGGTTATTGAGAAATAGTCCCAGTACCTGGAGTGAATTCAAAGAAGTATTTTTATATGTGGACTTGACCTTTGGTCTTTTATTTTCATTTTCCACTTAAGAAAATCTTGGCTCTGTGAATGAAAGAGTGATACTTTTAAGGTTATAGAAAATGAAATGTAATCATGCCAGATAATTTTATATAGATATTTTTATGTATGGCTGACCTGGATGACTCTAATAGTGCATGTGTTTGTGAGTGTGTGTGTGTGCATGTGCGTGTATTTAATGAGAAAAGTAAACTTGTGTATAGGAGGCTTAAAAAATATGTAGTGAATTTTAGGTGACTGTTCTGATTCCAGACACTTTTGTTTATTATGGAAGCAATCAAGTAAGTATAGGAAGAAGTATTAATAAAAGGTCATTTATTTCTCCTTTTACTCTTTACAGCCCGAAGATCCCTGTTTTGCATCTCAAAACCGTGTGTACAATGACATTGGCAAGGAAATGCTCTTACACGCCTTTGAGGGATATAATGTCTGTATTTTTGCCTATGGGCAGACTGGTGCTGGAAAATCTTATACAATGATGGGTAAACAAGAAGAAAGCCAGGCTGGCATCATTCCACAGGTGAAAAACAAACCAAAACAAAAATCTTCTGTTCATTATTACTGTTAGTCTTAAATTGCTTTAACAGTTATTTTTATTTGGCAAACATTTATGCGGGGATTATTTTATGTCAGGCACAAAGATGAACAACCCATTATTTTCCCTCAGAGGAGCTTACAATTGAATGGGAAGGATTGACATGTACACATGTCTGTCATTAAAGGTGGGAAAGTCAGTGTTTTGTAATGATTTTGCCATATATCCAGTGCCATATTATTTTATCATTTGAAAAGTGTTACCAGCTTGTTAAAGCTCTGTTCTAAGTCCTGCAGATGGGGGAATATTGTTGATCTGATTTTTTTTCAAATTCCATGTGTAGATTACCTCTGAAGAATGTGATCATTTTTTTTTTTTTGTTTGTTTGTTTTTTTTTTTTTTTTTTTTTTTTTTTGAGACGGAGTCTCGCTCTGTCGCCCAGGCTGGAGTGCAGTGGCGCAATCTCGGCTCACTGCAAGCTCCGCCTCCCGGGTTCACGCCATTCTCCTGCCTCAGCCTCTCCGAGTAGCTGGGACTACAGGCGCCCGCCACCACGCCCGGCTAATTTTTTTTGTATTTTTAGTAGAGATGGGGTTTCACCGTGGTCTCGATCTCCTGACCTCGTGATCCGCCCGCCTCGGCCTCCCAAAGTGCTGGGATTACAAGCGTGAGCCACCGCGCCCGGCCCATTTTTGTTTTTTTTTTGATAGTCTTATTCGGAGATACTTTCATTTTATTTTCCTAATTTAATACTATTACTTTAAACTTCAAACACTCTGAGATTCTCCCTCTTTTTTTTTTTTTTTTTAGAGCAGTTAGTATTATTGGATTTGATCCTTTATTGTTTGGGAAAGAAGAAGAGTTCTGACATAGATATTTATTTATTTTTATTTTCATTATTCATTTCACTTAAGATTTAATGGTGAAAGACATAAGTATTTAAAAATAACTTCATTATTTACTTATTTATTTGGGACAGGGTCTCACTCTGTTGCCCATGCTGGAGTGCAGTGGTGTGATCATGGCTCACTGAGGCCTTGACCTCCCAGGCTCAAGTGATCCTCCTGCCTTAGCCTCCAGAGTAGCTGTTTGTGCCACCACACCTAGCTCATTTTTTAATTAAAAAAAATTTTTTTTTTTTTTTTGAGATAGAGTCTCGCTCTGTTGCCCAGGCTGGAGTGCAATGGCGCCATCTTGGCTCACTGCAACCTCCGCCTCCTGGGTTCAAGTGATTCTCCTGCCTCAGCCTCCCGAGTAGCTGGGACAATAGGCACCCGCCACTATGCCTGGCTAATTTTTGTATTTTTAGTAGAGATGGGGTTTCACCATGTTGGTCCTGGTCTGGATTTCCTGACCTCAGGCAATCCGCCCACCTCAGTCTCCCAAAGTGCAGGGATTACAGGCATGAGTCACCATGCCCAGCCTTTAAAATATTTTTTTAGAGACAGGATCTCACCATGTTGTCCAAGCTGGTCTCGAATGGACCTGGGCTCCATCCTGGGCTTGGGATGATCTGCCTACCTCGACTTCTGGAAGTACTGGGATTACAGGCATGAGCCACTGTGTGGGGCCTAAAAACGTAAGAAAAAAAAAAGATTAAGTGAGAAGATTGTATTTAAAATTTTCCTTTTATAGTCATGCATCACTTAAGGGTGGGGGTACATTTTGAGAAATGCATCATTAGTCGTTAGGTGCTTTTGTCATTGTACAGACATCATAGAGTGTACTTACACAAACCCTAGAAGGTATAAACTACTCCACACCTAGACTGCATTGTATAGCCTGTTGCTCCGAGGCTATAAACTTGTGTAGCATGTTACTGTACTGCATACTATAGGCAATTATAATAGAATGGTAAGTATTTGTGTATCTAAACATAGAAAAATACAGTAAAAATATGATATAAAAGATTTAAAATGGCACATCTGCATAGTACTCTTACAATGGAGCTTGCAGGACTGGAAGTTGCTCTGGGTGAGTCAGTGAGCGAGTAGTGAGTAAATGTGAAGGCCTAAGACATTGCTGTGCACTATTGTAGACTTTATAAATGCTGCACACTTAGGCTACACTAAATTTAGTTTTAAAAACAGTTTCCTTTCAATAATTGACCTTAGTTAAATTACTATAACTTTTTTACTTTATAAACTTTAAAATTTTTTAAACTTTCTGATCCTTTTATAATAACTTTTAGTTTAAAACACAAACAGCCCCAGCATGGTGGCTCATGCCTGTAATCCCATCACTTTGGGAGGCCAAGGTGGGTGAATCACCAGAGGTCAGGAGTTCGAGACCAGCCTGACCAACATGGCGAAACCCTGTGTCTACTAAAAATACAAAGAAATGAGCCAGGCATGGTGGCACATGCCTGTAATCCCAGCTACTTGGGAGGCTGAGGCAGGAGAATCGCTTGAACCCAGAAGACAGAGGTTGCAGTGAGCTGAGATCACGCCATTGCACTTTAGCATGGGCAACAAGAGTGAAACTCCGTCTCAAAAAAAAAAAAAAAGAAACCACACACACACTTTGTACAGCTATACAAAAATATTTTCTTTCTTCATATCTTTATTCTATAAGCTTTTTTGTATTTTTTAATTTTTTTTTTCTTTCTTGAGACAGAGTCTTGCTTTGTCACCCAGGCAGTGGCGCTGTCTCAGCTCACTGCAACCTCCGCCTCCTGAGTTCAATCAGTTCTTGTGTCTTAGCCTCCCAAGTAGCTGGGACTACAGGCACGTACCATGTCTGGCTAATTTTTGTATTTTTAGTAGAGACAGGGTTTCACAATGTTGGCCAGGCTGGTCTTGAACTCTTGGCCTCAGGTGATCTACCTGCCTTGGCCTCCCAAAGTGCTGAGATTTACAGGCGTGAGCCTCTGCACCTGGCCAAATTTTTTTTTTTTTTTTTTTTGAGACAGAGTCTTGCTGTCGCCCAGGCTGGAGTGCAGTGGCGCGATCTCGGCTCACTGCAGGCTCAGCCCCCCGGGGTTCACGCCATTCTCCTGCCTCAGCCTCCCGAGTAGCTGGGACTACAGGCGCCCGCTGTCTCACCCGGCTAATTTTTTGTATTTTTAGTAGAGACGGGGTTTCACTGTGTTAGCCAGCATGGTCTTGATCTCCTGACCTCGTGATCCGCCCGCCTCGGCCTCCCAAAGTGCTGGGATTACAGGCGTGAGCCACCGCGCCCGGCCAATTTTTTTTTTTTTTTTTTAGACAGAGTTTCACTCCTCTTGCCCAGTCTGGAGTGCAGTGGCACGATCTTGGCTCACTGCAGCCTCCGCCTCCTGGGTTCAAGCGATTCTCTTGCCTCAGCCTCCAGAATAGCTGGGACTATTTTTGTATTTTTAGTAGAGATGGGGTTTCACCATGTTGGCCAAGATGTTCTCGATCTGCTGACCTTGTGATCTGCCTGCCTCATCCTCCCAAAGTGCTGGGATTACAGACATGAGCCACCATGCCCAGCCCAAATTTTTAATTTTTGAAAAAAAATTTAAACTTTTTTGTTAAAAACTAAGGCACACATTTATTAGCCTAGGCCTACACAGGGTCAGGATCATCAAGATATCACTAGGTGATAGGAATTTTCCAGCTTTCTTATAATCTTATGGGGATCACTATCATATATGCAGTCCATCATTGACTGAATCATGGTTATTGCAGCGCATGACTGACTTTATTCAAAGCATTAATCATATCTTGACATTTATGACATAATATATTTTGAGATAGAGCGAGAAAGGACATCTGGCTAATTCATTGAGCACACGTGGATGACTTAGTACTCCTCTCATTTGTGCTCTTCATGCCTCTCTCGTTCTACTTCCCTAGTTATGTGAAGAACTTTTTGAGAAGATCAATGACAACTGTAATGAAGAAATGTCTTACTCTGTAGAGGTGAGTACAGCCATGGGTTGACACGATAGGCCCTTGTTTTCCATTCTCTCAAGCATCACGCAAATGGCTTCAAATTATGACTGTGGTACAGATCACTTCACCATTCCTTCATTTTTGTCCTTTTAGGCTATTTCTGGGTTTTGGGTATAATGAATAGTGTCCTGCTTTAATTTTGTTTTGGGGGGGTGCGTGGTGGGGACAGGGTCTCACTCTGTTGCCCAGGCCCTGGAGTGCAGTGGCATGATCACAGCTCACTGCAGCCTTGACCTTCTGGCCAAAGTGATCTTACCCCTCAGCTTCTCAAGTAGCTGGGACAATAGGTGTGTGTCACCACCACCCCTGGATAATTGATTTTTTTGTGGAGATGGGGTTTCCCTATGTTGCCCAGGTTGGTGTTGAACTCTTGGGCTCAAGCAATCTTGCCTCCTCTACCTCTGAAAGTACTGGGGTTGCATTGTGAATCACTGAGCCCAGCCACAATTAAATCTTTGTTCATAAGTCTGTGCATTTATTTGCAGTTACTATCTTTTGTATGTTTCTTGGTTTTTAAATAATACATTTGAATTGCCAAATGCCTTTTTGGAAAGTAACAGTTGGGTAACAGTTTTCAGTCACACTAGGAGGGTGTAAGCACCCATTGTGCCCTTGCCAACATTTTTCTATTTTTTAATCTTTGCTAATTTGATAATGTAAGTATTCTCTTACTTAAATTTTGATTTTCTTTGATTATTAGTATGGTTGAACATCTTGTAAATTATGCATATGCCTGTTTACATTTTGGGTTCACAATGTCTTTCTGATTCATTTGTGGGAACTCTTCTCCTTTAATATTGTTAATACTGGTTTTTGACAGGCATAGGTTTTAAATATATATAATCAAATCTCCCCCTTTCCCACTTTTTAAATTGCTTATAAAAACTTGGAAAGTAATTATCCATCCTGTGTTTACCCTGGCTCTTTCATGAAGTCTATAGAATTACTTTATACACATTTGCTTATTTGATAAACATTCTCTCTGTTTGGTATATGCTTAAAGAAGCTGTTTTGGGGCTCATACCTGTAATCCCAGCACTTCGGGAGGCAAGTGGATCACTTGAGGCCAGGAGTTTGAGACCAGCGTGGCCAACCTGGCAAAACCCCGTCTCTACTAAAAACACAAAAAAATTAGCCGGCTGTGGTGGTGCACACCTGTAATCCCAGCTACTCGGGAGGCTGAGGCACAAGAATCGCCTTAACCCAGGAGGCAGAGGTTGCAGTGAGCCGAGATCATGCCAGTGCACCCCAGCCTGGAGTCTGTCTCAAAGAAAAAAGAAGAAGCTGCTGTTTCTCTCTCTTCCTCCCTCTCTCTCTCACCGCCCCGCCACCACACCCTTTTTTGGTATTCACTTTCATAGTAACTGAAATTATTAAAGTGTTCTGTTACCATGAGTCTGTTTTGAAAAAATAGGCTGCCTTTTAAGCAATCTCGAGATTTTTTTTCTTTTCTTTTTGGTATTTGTTCTGATTCTCTGTAGCCTTACAGCATTTCATTCCTAGTTAATTCATTTAATTGCTTTGGAGTTTTTTTCTTCACCTAGAAGGTGTTGCGTAAATATGTAAATTCTAAGGAATTCTGTCTTGTGACTGTCATACACCAAAAAGAGAATGTGCTGCCCTAAGCATATTTTGCGTTAAAATGAATTTTCTGAACAGCTTGTCCCATAGTTATTCTTTTTTGAATCAGGTGATAGAATTTTTGAGCTTACAGGTAATAAAAGAAGATGCCCTTTTCTTTTGTATTAGAGTTTCCAGGCTTAACTTGGAGTGGAACATAGATTCCTAGTTGACACTGTGGTTTCTTGCCACATTTGCAGGACCTCTCTACCTGCCTCTTCTACTTCCTTCCCTGTTTACTCTGCTCCACCCATACTGGCTTTTTTGCTGTTTTAAGAATGTGCCAGAAACATTCCTGCTTCAAGGCCTCTACATTTACTTCTCCTGCCTGAAATGTTCGCTTGGATGTCATTTTGACTAAGTTTCTCACATTCTTCAAGTCTGCTTAAATCACACACTCTCAGTGAGGCTTACCTTGACCACCTTATTTAATACTGTATTTTGCCCTTTACCCCACATCCTGAGCTCTCTTCCCCTGTTCTATTTTCTTCTTTCCATCATACTCATCATGTTCTAACATACTTTCTCAGTTACCTGTTTTTTATGTTTGTTGTTTATTATCAGTATCCCTTGCTAGAAGCATAAGCTCACTGGGGCAGGGTTCTTTGTCTATTTTATTTAGTGGTATATACCAATTGCCTAGAACAGTGCCTGTAAGAGAATGGTCCTCAGTGAGTTGGATCTGCCAGGTGGCATCTAGAGTGGTTGGTGCAGAAGTAAAAGAAATGATGATGGCTTTGGATGGATTCACATATCAGAGCATAAGGAATGGAGCACATAAACTTTTACCTAGATTATTTGGGTTCTCTTTGCCTCACATTTGTGTGAAAAGGGACGAGCGTTCCAAAAGATGTAATATATTCCAGGGATTCAGTATTGTATGTACAAATTTAAGTACACAGCAATGATTGAAGAATCATCTCACTTTCTAGGATGACTTGCTGTCAGAAAGAATATTTGTTGTTCTGTTATTTTACTCTCATAATAGATTAATTACTTTATCTTTCAGAGTTGTCTTTTTTTTTGGAGACAGAGTCTCACTCTGTCGCCCAGGCTGGAGTACAGTGGCATGGTCTCGGCTCACTGCACCCTCCGCCTCCCAGGTTCAAGCGATTCTCCTGCCTCAGCCTCCCGAGAGGCTGGGATTACAGGCTACTGTCACCACACCTGGCTAATTTTCTGTATTTTTAGTAGACACAGGGTTTCACCATGTTGGCCAGGCTGGTCTCGAACTCCTGACCTCGTGATCCACCCGCCTTGGCCTCCCAAAGTGCTGGGATTATAGGTGTGAACCACTGCGCCCGGCCTTTTTTTCTTTTTCTTTTTTTTTTTTTTTAAGACAAGGTCTCGCTCTGTTACCCAGACTGGAGTGCAGTGGTGTAAACAGGGCTCACTGCAGCCTTGACCTCCTGGGCTCAGTGATCTTCCTGCCTCAGCCTCCTGAGTAATTTGCACCACAGGCATGTGCCACAGTGCATGGCTCCCAAAGTGCCAAGATTACAGGCATGAGCTGCTGCATCTGGCCAAGTTCTCAATTTTTTAAAATGGATTTTTTTAATTAATTAATTAATTTATTTATTTTTAGAGACAGGATCTCACTGTCACCCAGGCTGGAGTGCAGTGGCGTGATCTCGGCTCACTGCATCCCCAACCTCCTGGCTTGAGTGATCTTCCCACCTCAGCCTCCTGAGTAGCTGAGAACACAGGCACACACTACCATGCCTGGCTAATTCTTTGTATTTTTGATAGAGGTGGGGTTTTACCATGTTACCCAGGTTGGTCTTGAATTCCTGAGCTCAAGCAACCTGCCCACCTCGACCTCCCAAAGTGCAGGGATTCCAGGCATGAGCCACCACGCCCGGCCTTTAACTGATTTTAAAATACAAAATAAGGCCGGGTGCGGTGGCTCACACCTGTAATCCCTGCACTTCGGGAGGCCGAGATGGGAGGATTGCTTGAGCCCAGGAGTTCAAAACCAGCCTGGGCAACATGGTGACACCCTGTCTCTGCAAAAAAAATTTTTTAATTAGCTAGGTGTGGTGGCATGTGCCTGTAGTCCCAGTTACTCCAGAGGCTGAGGCAGGAGGATTGCTTAAGCCCAGGAAGTCGAGGCTGCAGTGAGCCATGTTTGAGCCACTGCACTCCAGCCTGGGTGACAGAGTAAGATACAGTAAAAATAAAAATAAAATACAGTATAAAAATACAATTAGAGACTGAATGAAAGAAAAAGGCAATAGAAATGGAATTAAGGTTCCATTCCAGATACTCTGAAAACATGTCCATAGACATTTAAAGTTTAAAAATGCAGGAGCTGTAATGTAAGCTTGAATAGCTCCATGATACAGAAGGATCTGTTTCCTGGGTAGCATCATAATGTGGCCTATTGTGATGAATTTACCCTGGTTCAGAGCCTTGTTTGCTTAGAAGTCTGATTTTATAGATTCATCAAGAAAAGGACTATCCTTAAAAGTTAAGGCTTGAGTAAAGCTCATTTGACTGATGTTATGAAACCAACTTGTTGGTTTGTTACTTTCCCATGAGAAATAACTATTACTAAGGCTAGAACACTCAAGCCATTTGCAAGACTATTTAATATATTATCTTTCTGTGTACAGATCTGTCTGTTGGAACCCTGTTGGTTGTTTGGTGTGCATGGAATTAGAGGGAGAGGAGTTGCTTAGATACATGTTTAATTGCCCCAGGTTAAGAAATGATAGCTTAATGCGTAATCACCATGATCGAATGGTCCTGCCAGTGAGACAAGAATTTATGAAGTGTATTGTCTGAGGCTTCTTTCTCCCTCACAGATCTTGGATAGGTCCTGCCACCACCAGCTTTCATGCTGGTCAACCCTCATCCCTTCTGGAAGATACATTGTCCATAGTTAGTAACAGTGTGGTTAGCCTTAAAGAATTAGCATCACCCATCTGTTTTGTCTTCTCTGCTCTGTAATATCGATATCGTTCCTTGGTTTTAACTCTAATAGAAGTCTTATTTCCGCGTTCTTGGAGTAACCTGAATGCAAATCCCAGTTACTGACAACAGTATACATTTTAAAAAACATATCGATTACTGATAAATTGCTACTAAAATATCTTTTAGCAGTCACTACATTCCAGAGATAATCTGTTTACCTCTCCCTTACAGAGAAAATCTGAAGGCTGGTTCTAACCTATTCAGTGTAATTATCTGTGTATATTGTTAATAGAATAAAAGGGCCTAGAGTTATGGCATTTCACTTTGTAAAGGTTGCTGATCTCTAATCTTAGAGCTTTTAATAAAAGTTAAAAAAAATTTTTTCTGTATGTGATTTCTTTTGTTTTCTTTTTCTTTCTTTTTTTCTTTTTTTTAAGACAGAGCCTCACTCTGTCACCCAGGCTGAAGTGCAGTGGTGTGATCTCGTCTCACTCTAACCTCCACCTCCCAGGTACAGGCGATTTCTCCTGCCTTAGCCTCCCGAGTAGCTGAGACTACAGGCATGCGCCACCATGCCTGGCTCCTTTTTGTATTTTTAGTAGAGATGGGATTTCACCATGTTGGCCAGGCTGGTCTTGAACTCCTAGTTCGAGTGATCTCAAGTGATCCGCCCTCCTTGACCTCCCAAAGTGCTGGGATTACAGGCGTGAGCCACTGCACCCAGCCTCTATATTTCTTTTTCTCTCTAATTCACTTTACTAATTTGTTCACAGGTGAGCTACATGGAAATTTACTGTGAAAGAGTACGAGATTTGCTGAATCCAAAAAACAAGGGTAATTTGCGTGTGCGTGAACACCCACTTCTTGGACCCTATGTGGAGGATCTGTCCAAGTTGGCAGTTACTTCCTACACAGACATTGCTGACCTCATGGATGCTGGGAACAAAGCCAGGTATGGTAGGAAATAGAGTAATGACTGAGGTCTTTGGCACCTTTTGAGGTCCTTTTTCCCCAGTTAAGGGTTTGAGGCCACATTTATAGCTATGAAAGTTGCTTTAATTGTGGAGTCCTCTGATCCTTTGACTGTGCTGTAACAGTGAGGGCTTCAGCGTGTTAAGTATCTTCTCATCTAAATAGTGCATTGCTGAAACATGTTAGAGCTCTCGTTAAGTTTTACTCTTAGGTTTTGATCAAGTCATGGTAAAATGTTAGTTATCATGTATATATGTGGCTATGGTAGTAATTGATTCTGGAATAAATGAGCCCCAATAAAGAATAAAAATTAAATGCTTCATTGATTTCTAAAGGGATAGCTGGAGTATGAAAAATGATTCTGATGGGGTGCCTTTGGAATTGGAGAGTAACTTGATGGGCTCACAAATAAGGCAGTATTGAGAGCAATTGTGTAAGTGACAATCTTGTAATCTGTGAATAAGTTTAAGACTATTGCTTGTGATTGTTATGCTTATAATGTGGAGCCTGCTGTCCATTTCAACTGTCGTCTAAGAATTCCGTTGTCACGTGGTCACCTTTATGTTTATTTAGGACAGTGGCAGCTACGAACATGAATGAAACAAGTAGCCGTTCCCATGCTGTGTTTACGATTGTTTTCACCCAGAAGAAACACGATAATGAGACCAACCTTTCCACTGAGAAGGTAGGAGAGCTTCAGTCTCTAGGCATGAGTTGTGAAGGATGGAGATTTTGAGAAGTCCCTTTTGTTGCCCTCTGCATTTTGTGGAAAGTTGGGTGTTGGGGGGTGCTCTTTTACTTCATGGAGGGTGTTTTATACCTCTTCTTATCATTTTTCTTCCACCCTACACCAGTTTTCTGTATAGGTTCTTAAATGAAGTTGCAAGATAGAGAATAGGGTTAAGAAAAAAACAATCCAGGACTTTGGGTCTCAAAAACTACTCAATATAAGACAGTTAAGCAGTCTTGCAGGAGAAAGTTCTTTCTTTTCTTCTTCTTGATTGAACCTTTTTATTATTACCTTATTAGCTGCCTTTGGTATGTGTATTCCTTTTTTTTTTTTTGAGCTATGATAATGTTATAGTAGGATTAAATGTTTAAGCAAATGATATGTTTTTTTCCTGGAAAATAACTCCACAACAGTTCTGATGTTCCTCAAATACCTTTCTTTGCTTATTGATTTTTCATTTTCTATAGTGGTTAAATGTCACAGACTTTAGAGTTAGATCGCTTGCTTTGAATTCTGATTCTGCCACTCTTCAGCTATATTGCTTTGGGCAAACTACTTAACCTCTTTGTTCCTCAGTTTCCCCATCTATAACAGCCTGATAGGATTGTTAAAAGGATTAAGTGTTAATATAGCTTAAGTGCATACAATAATGTCTGGCACGGAGTAGCCACTCAATAATGTTAATTTTATTGTTATTGTTAGTAATAAAAAATTTATGTTGAATACTACTCTATCTACATCCCTAAGAAGGATGCAACTGGATTTTTAAACTTCAAGTTAGGTTTATTGTACTGGCAATTATAAAAGATCCTTTGCCTTATAAAATGAGTACTTTAGACACCACTGTCACTAATTATTAGCATCATCTTTTATTTGTTGACTTATTTCTAGCTGAAAATGATTTTTTAAAATATACTCCTGCTGGGCCGGGTGTGGTGGCTCACACCTGTAATCCCAGCACTTTGGGAGGCCAAGGCGGGCAGATGAAGAGGTCCGGAGTTTGGGACCAGCCTGGCCAGCACGGTGAAACCCTGTCTCTACTAAAAATACAGAAAAATTGGCTGTGCGTGGTGGCACGCGCCTGTGGTCCCAGCTGCTCAGGAGGCTGAGGCAGGAGAATCGCTTGAACCCAGGAGGCGGAGGTTGCAGTGAGCCGAGATCATGCCGTTGCGCTCCAGCTTGGGTGACAGAGCGAGACTCTGTCTCAAACAAACAAACAAACAAAAAAATAACAACAAAAACTCCTACTGGGCACGGTGGCTCACACCTGTAGTCCAAGCACTTTGGGAGGCTGAGGTGGGTGGATCACCTGAGGTCAGGAGTTCGAGATCAGCCTGGTCAACATGGTGAAACCCAGTCTCTACCAAAAATACAAAAAATTAGCCAGTCATGGTGGTGTGTGCCAGTAATCCTAGCTACTCCAGAGGCTGAGGCAGGAGAATCGCTTGAACCTGGGTGGTGGAGGTTGCAGTTAGCTGAGGTTGCGCCATTGCACTTCAGCCTGGGTAACAAGAGCGAAACTTCGTCTCAAAAAAAAAAAAAATTTCTTATATAGGTGATCAAATAACTTGCTTAGCCAGAGGTTATAATATTAGTGCTATTTATTAGTTAGTATTTATCTGAATGCCAGCAAAGAACATTGTATATGAAAGTGTTTTTTGCCCTTCTCCCATGATGTCGAATCTACAAAATTAATGTTAATCCCATAATCATAGCTTTCTTGATAATTCATTTTGGATACTTTTGTCTAAACTTTCCTGAAGCTTTATTTTTTTGCAATGTTATTGAGACATTATTGAAGTATACAGTAAATGGCACATATTTAAAGCGTAAAATTTGGTCAGTTTTGATGTATTTGTATACCTGTGAAACTAGCGCCACAATCCAGATAATGATAATTTTTATTATTCTCAAAAGTTGCCTCATACCTCCTTGTAGTCTTTCTCTATCCCTTCTTCTGTGGCAATCCCCGGGCAATTCCAGACCTGCCCTTTTGTCAATATATATTAGTTTACATTTTCTAGAATTGTATATAAATGGAATCATAGAGTATTACTGTTTTTTGTCTGAAGTCTTTCACTTAGCATAGTGATTTTGAGATTCATCTATGTTGTTGTGTTTATCAATAGTTCCTTTTCATTGTTGATGAGTATTGCATTATACAGATACACCACAGTTTATTAATTCAACTGTTGGTGGACTTTTAAACTGTTCCCAGTTTTTGATTATTACAAATGAAGCTGATGTGAACATTTGTGTACAAGTCTTTGTGTGGACATTTGTTTTTGTTCTGTTGGTAAGTACTTAGGAGTAGGATGATTGAGTCTTATTGTAGCTCCTTAAGAAATGTCAAGGCCAGGCACGGTGGCTCACGCCTGTAATCCCAGCACTATGGGAGGCCGAGGCGGGTGGATCACAAGGTCAGGAGTTTGAGACCAGCCTGGTCAACATGGTGAAACCCCGTCTCTACTAAAAATACAAAAAAAAATGAGCCAGGCGTGGTGGCGGGCGCCTGTAAGCTCAGCTACTTGGGAGGCTGAGGTGGGAGAATCATTTGAACCTAGGAGGTGGAGGTTGCAGTGAGCCAAGATCGTGCCATTGCATTCCAGACTGGGTGACAGAGCGAGACTCTGTCTCAAAAAAAGAGAAATGTCAAATTGTTTTCCAAAGTGATTGTACCATTTTACATTCCCACCAGAAATATGTGAGTTCCAGTTGCTTAAAGCTTCATTTTTAGTATGCCATTTAATGAGTTGATGAGTTTTATATATTTTTATAACATACTCTAGTAAATTATGTCATGTTTATCCTAAAGTTACTTTTTTTGAACCATGACAATTGCTATGAATTTTGTGCATGTTCTTTTTTTTTAATTAAAAAAATTTTTTTTAGAGACACAAGGGTCTTCTGTGTTGCCAGGCTGGAGTGCAGCAGACTGCTTTAGAGGAACTCCTGGGCTCAAAGGAGCTTCCCGAGTAGCTGGGACTACAGGCGTGCCACTGCACCTGCCGTGCATACTGTTTAAACTGACTCTGATAGATGTTGTCTTGATCTTTTTGTGCCATATTTAAAAGCTCTAATACTTTTAGTTTTCTCCATACCTTAATCTTTTAAAAAAGCATTCTGCCTCTAAATATTTCCTGCTTCTATCTTGCTTATATTTGAATTGCCTCCATGTTATTGTTCTTTATCAGGTCAGTAAAATCAGCTTGGTGGATCTAGCAGGAAGTGAACGAGCTGATTCAACTGGTGCCAAAGGGACTCGATTAAAGGTATTTATTTTAGCAAATAAATGGCCTGATCAATAAATGGCCACTATCTGTTTTTGTAAATAAAATTTTATTGAAACACAGCTACATACATTTGTTTAAGTATTGTCTATGGCTGCTTTTGCACTACAATGGCAGTGTTGTGACAGAGGCCATATGGCCCACAAAACCTAAAATAATTTGTGTCTGTCCTTTTCACGGAAAAATTTTGCTGACTCCTGATCTGTAACTTCAATGGAAGGATAAGTTATCTAACTAAATAGTTAGGGAGGACATCATAGTCAGGGTGAGAGTTGAATTGCATTTTAAGGAACAGGCAGAATTTGGCTAGATGGAATTAAGAGATGGCAATGGGAATAGGATATACAAGATTCGGATGTGAGAACTGTCGATAAGTTGAGGGAAGAAGGCTGCACACATCTGTAAGCTTTTGGAGCACATATATCTCGAAGATACTTTAGGACTGTGAGTTAGGCATGTGGTCTCAGAATGTTATTATCAAGTGGAAAAGGACAGATTGAGGACTAAAGGTTGTTTTTAGAACTTGTAATAATAAAGAAATAAGCTAGCATATGGCAAATCATATTTTATGTCCTGTATGATATAGCAGTAGTAGAAATTCTTCATCATTCTTTCATATTTGGTATTTATTTTAGGAAGGAGCAAATATTAATAAGTCTCTTACAACTTTGGGCAAAGTCATTTCAGCCTTGGCCGAGGTGGTAAGTTTTATACTTCATTATAAGGGGAGTTGTGTCTGTTCAGCAAATATACTTGATGACATTTTACTATTGTTTATGAAGGCTGTCTTTTTGTGGCCCTTTTCTGTAATCTTGCCTTTCTCCTTTTAGAGCTTTTCAGATAAGATATTAGGTATAACACAGTTTGACTTTGTACTGAAAGTAAAAGATACTAAGGAGAACAAAAGTAAATATAGATCTGTAAAAACTAGAGCAAACACCTAAGGTTTGACTCATTTTTTTGAGCCTTATTTTATGTCTCTCTCAAAAACCAAGTAGATTTATTGTCTCTTCTTTTCCCGTGTAATCTTTTCTGAGTAGGATGCAGTATCTTTTGGAGTATTTTGAGCAGTTTGGCTTTGGTGAATGCTGTTGATTTGAGGGCCAGTAGTTTTTTTTTTTTTTTCCTAATAGTTTTGTTCTTTCCTACTCCTTAATGGTAGAACAGTAAAACTACAACAATTTTTTTTTTTTTAATTAGGGGCTTCATTGTCTACATTATTTAAATTAGTCATTGTGTGTTCTAGTTTAGTTTAAAACCTCTTTTTAATTGCTAAGAAGAATGAAATGCTTTCTTGCTTGCCTTGGAGAAATCATAATCTATGACATGAAATTTAAACAAAATCTAATTTTCTACTTGGAGGCTATAACTGTGTTCTTATTTTCTCCTTTAAATGCTTTCACCTGTAGGATAACTGCACTAGTAAGGTACAGTGGGGATTGGTAGAGATAAACTAGAATTGGCTTTTATGTTTTAAATCCTCACCAGGGTGTATGGAGGCATAAGCAGGAATGGAACCTTCAAAAATCTTTTCATCATTTGTTCTCTGGCTCTGGAATTTAGAGTGGCTGTAAATTTAGGGTGACCACAAATCATGAGATTTCACACCAAAATTAATTTCTAGAACATGATATGCTTTGGAGAAGGAATTAAGAATAAAGGAACAAGGCCGGGCATCGTGGCTCATGCCTGTAATCCCAGCACTTTGGGAGGCCAAGGCAGGCGGATCATTTGAGGTCAGAAGTTCGAGACCAGTCTGGCCAACATGGTGAAGCCCCATCTCTACCAAAAATACAAAAATTAGCTGAGCATGGTGGTGCATGCCCATAGTGTCCCAACTATTCACGGGTTTTAAACTGAAGTTTTAGGCCTCAAGAATTACATAGTGGAGTGAAAGTTTGTTCCACTGATCTGAATAACTGAAAGGCTTAATTCTCCCTTGAGGTCTGTGCAATCTAAAATTGAACCTGCTATTGGAAATGACTTTCTGATTGGTGGATTGTATGTCTGTGGGTAGAGTGGAATGAGATGATGTGGACATATTTAATAAGAGATGGAATTAAAATGTTCCTCGCCTACTCCCTTTCCTCCTCAAAAGAAAAAAAAAAAACACCACAAGACCAGCCACTAAGAGGCTAGCCATGTAGTACCCTTTTTCTGAACAGAAAAAGTGCTTGTGCAATAGTGGGATCATCCTTAGTTTAACCTTGCTTTATACCAGGACTGAATTATAAAACGCTGATTTGCTGGAGTGGTGTTTATCAGTGAGGCCCTGGCTTTCCCCTTAGTAGCTTCTTTTTTTTTTGGAGACCAGGTCTCACACTGCTGCCCAGGCTGGGGTACAGTGGCATGATCTCGGCTCACTGCAACCTCCACCTTCCGGGTTCAAGTGATTGTCCTGCCTCAGCCTCCCAAGTAACTGAGATTACAGGTGCCCGCCACCACCCCTGGCTAATTTTTTGTATTTTTAGTAGAGACAGGGTTTCATCATGTTGGCCAGGCTCGTCTCGAACTCCTGACCTCAAGTGATCCACCCACCTCGGCCCCCCAAAGTACTGGGATTACAGGCATGAGCCACTGCACCCGGCCTCCCCTTAGTAGCTTCTTAAAGTGCCATAGCGCAGTAGTCAGCCAGCATATATTTGAGTAGCTGTTACCTGTAAAGCATTTGCATTAATTTTTACTTTTAGAGAATATAATTTTTTTTCATTTAAGCACTGCCTTTTCATTGGTGCTTTTTGCTTTATCCTGTGGTAATAAGAAGGATCATGAAGAAAGCAGAATAAGTAGACTTAATAGAACATTCATCTTTCTAAATTAGCAAATCATATCACTTTCTTAGATCTTTTTACTTTTAGTCTTTGCTTTAATAATTGGATTATTTTGGGCATAATTTCCTTTCAAAGAGACCAAATGAGTATTATTTTACAAGTTACTAGATTTGCAACAACCCAACCAATGACATGGTGGTTGGCCAAGTAAATTCACCAACTGGATGACTTGCTCCTACACATCCAACCTGGAATGCACAAGATTAGTATTTTCCCCTGTGCAAAAATAAAAATTGAGGATGGGGTATTCGATGATGTTAGGGAATTATTGTTTATTTTGGTAAGTGTGATAATGGTCTTGTGGTGTTTTGTTTTGTTTTTAAAAAACATGAGCTTTTCCTTCACAGTAAGAAAAAGGGAAAAAAATGATATGGACAGGATATTAGGTAATAGTATTGTGTTGATGTTAAATTTTTTGAATTTGGTCATTGTTTTCTGTGTAAGAGAATGTTCTCATATGCTGAAGTGTTTAGGGGTAAATGGAGATGAGGTCTGCAACTGACTTCAAAATGGGTCAGGAAAATAAAAAGTTGTAGAAAAGTGTTTGGGGGATAATTGAAAGATGATTGGCAGATATTAATAATGGTTGAAGCTGCACATTGGGTATGGTAGCTCATTATACTGCTCTCTCAACTGTTGTATATATTACACAGTTTTCAAAATAAAATGTAAAATGAAAAAATTACCTTATTGCATGAGTTTTTGGTATTGTGAAGAATTGAAACTATGAATGATAAACTTCCACAGTGTTGGGGTTGTACTGTAATTTAATTTACTTGGGAATTTTAGACTGATTTGCCTTTCTTGGGAATTTTTTTCCCTAACAAAAAATGCTAAGACCATTCCTTTTCCTTTAATAGAGTAAAAAGAAGAAGAAAACAGATTTTATTCCCTACAGGGATTCTGTACTTACTTGGCTCCTTCGAGAAAATTTAGGTATGTTGACCACTAGTGAAAAGTAGTTATCTTTTTAACTTTGATTATCTTTTGTGGTTAATTGTCCTGTGTCTGTTTTGGAGACAAATAATCTCTAGATATTCATGTCACTACTTGAGTGTTCCTTGCCTGCTTTCATTTTTATTCCTAATTTCAGTTGGTTGGATTCCCTTGGTTTTAAGCCAGGGTATACTCCCGTATCTCATTTACTTCAGGGCATGAACTGTGCAGTAGTTGTTCCTCCCAACTCCCCATACCTGCTTCAGGTTATTGCTCTTTCTTCAAAGTTATTTCAAAACTCCATGTTTCTCTGAGGTGCACAAAATTAGACATTGCCAACCCTTATTCCTCCTCATTGCTGATGTTTTCAGACCTTCAAATCACAGTTCTTCATTCACCTCTCCTACTGTTTTTTTTTTTTTTTTCTTTTTTTTTTTTTTTGAGATGGAGTTCACACTGTTGCCCAGGCTGGAGTGCGGTGGCGCAATCTTGGCTCACTGCAGCCTCCGCCTCCCAGGTTCAAGCAGTTCTCCTGCCTCAGCCTCCCGAGTAGCTGGGATTACAGGCACACACCACCATGCCCGACTAATTTTTTTGTACTTTTAGTAGAGACAGGGTTTTGCCATGTTGGCCGGGCTGGTCTCGAACTCTTGACCTCAGGTGATCCGCCTGCCTGGGTAAAAGAGTGAGACTCCCTCTCAAAAAAAAAAAAAAAGAAATTTGACATTACATTAAATCTTAGGATCTGAGGTTACAATAACAGATTTGACACAGTCCATAAAATTTTTCTTTTAAAATGAGTGTGATTTGAGATACTCATGATTAATCTTTTTAGGTGGCAATTCCCGGACTGCAATGGTTGCTGCTCTGAGCCCCGCGGATATCAACTATGATGAGACTTTGAGCACTCTGAGGTACTTTCTTTTGATCTCAGTAGCAACATAGACCACATTGCCATCAGAAGCCATTTTGTGATACCATGGATGTTTTTATGCTGTCTGGGTAGTTATTTATGTAAATAATGTTCCTTTCCTCTCATAACAGGGAAAACTTAGGGAAAAAGTGATTTGTATTATAATAGAATTTACCTCTTTATGGTTTTCAGTTTCATTAGGAAAGGTATGAACTTTTTATTTTTTTATCCCTCATGGATACCTAGATAAGGCAGGAGCTTTTTCATAGGAAAGATTTTTAAATTGCTCAAGTGAGATTTTTGGGTAACTTTTAGATAATAGTGACATTTTCTTACTCATTTCTATAAAAAGAAGTGTCCCCCTTCTTGTGGTGTTTGTCATTATAGAAATGCTGAAGTCAGCTGGGCGCGGTGGCCCCCACCTGTAATCCCAGCACTTTGGGCGGCTGAGGTGGGCGGATCACTTGAGGTCAGGAGTTTGAGACCAGCCTGGCCAACATGGTGAAAACCCCATCTCTACTAAAAATACAAAAATGAGTCGGGCGTGGTGCCATGCACCGGTAATCCTAGCTACTCAGGAGGCTGAGGAAGGAGAATTGCTTGAACCTGGGAGGCGGAGGTTGCAGTGAGCTGAGATGGCGCCACTGCACTCCAGCCTGGAGACAGAGCGAGACTCCGTCTCAAAAAAAAACAAAAGAAAGAAAGAAATTCTGAAGTCATAATAAATAATAAAATTATAGGAATATTGGCAATATTAAAAAATTACCAACATAGCCAGGTGCAGTGGTGTGCACCTGTAGTCCTAGCTACTTGGAAAGCTGAGGCAGGAGGATCACTTGAGCACAGGAGTTTGAGGTCAGCCTAGGCAACATAGACTCTGTCTCTTAAAAAAAAAAAAAAAGAAAAAACAATTACCAACAGAATGTTGATAAGAAGTTTTTTTTGTTTGTTAGTTTTTGTTTTTGAGATGGAGTCTTGCTATGTGGCCCAAGCTGGAGTGCAGTGGCAAGATTGTAGCTCACTGCAGCCTCAGACATCTGGGCTCATGTGATCCTCCTACTTCAGCCTCCCAAGTAGCTAAGACTATAGGCGCATGCCACTAGGCCTGGCTAATTTTTAAAAATTTCTTGTAGAGATGGGGGGTCTTATTATGTTACTCAGGCTGGTTTCAAATTCCTGGCCTCAAGTGATCCTCCCCACTTGGCCTCCTAAAGTGTTGGGATTACAGATGTGAGCTGCCGCCCGAGGCCTATTTTTTTATGTATGAGTAGGTTTCATTACTTTAGTTTGGAACTCTCTACCCTTCTTCCATGAAAGACACTTGATGTAATGGAATAAACACTATACAGTCTCATATTTGGGTTTAAGTCCTCTCGCTGTTATTTCCATTGTGATCTTGGGCAAATCGCTTAAATTCGTCTGAGCCTTTTTCTTCATCTTTAATAGGTACTATAAAGCTTTATACAAATGTATTATTATCAAGGCTCATAAAATGTAAACACTCAGGATATTTGATTTAGAGATAATAGTATGTTACTTATGAGAAGTAGAACATATGAGAAATGACAAGAATGAATTTTCTTTTTGGATCTAGATATGCAGATCGTGCAAAACAAATTAAATGCAATGCTGTTATCAATGAGGACCCCAATGCCAAACTGGTTCGTGAATTAAAGGAGGAGGTGACACGGCTGAAGGACCTTCTTCGTGCTCAGGGCCTGGGAGATATTATTGATAGTAAGTGAATTAAGGATCATTACAAAATCTAATCCTTTCTTCTTCAAGGTTCTTATTCAAGGTTCTTACATTTAAAATAAACTTGAAGTTAAGGAGCATGATGAAGCTAAATGGTAGTGAAAATGTTTTGTTTTTTTTCTTTTTCCTTAAAAAACCCAATGGAAATGATCTCTAGATTCCTTTATGTAATATGTACCAGGCTATCCATTTGAACTCATGAAATTAGTTTTTAAATCACAAATATGTCACTAGTATTTTTGTTAGAATTCTGTTTTAGATCAGCAGTGAAGTTTATTTGGAATGTTAAACCGTTATCACTGAGCAATTAATTACTTCATAGAAATGTTATTTGAAATTTTGAGTTTTGTTTCATGGGTCGCTCTGGATTAGTGTAGTGGCAGTAATATAAGAAGTGTACCATTCAAGCCTACCTTCAGATAAGATTCACCTTTGAATGGCCCCCGCCTCCTGTAAAATGCTAGAGTGCCCCCTGCTGCCTATGAACAGATGAAGGGGAAAAGTTCAATTCCTATGAAGTTCAAGAACTACACTTCCAGAGAGTATTGTTTTACAATGTTGTATTAAAATTTATCTTAAAATATCTTAAAAAATCTTCGTGATGTGCCTATCCAATGGCTTATTCAGAAGTTCTCTTAAGTGAGTAAAATGGATTATTCATATAGGAATAGAATATGGTAGAATATGGGTTAGTTTAGTAAAGCATTTTTTTTATGTAAAATTAATCTTATATTCCTTGAAGTTCTAATAAGATTTTCAAGGCCTCTTCTAGTTTAATTCTTCTTATTGATAGAGTCCGAGTTTAGATGAATACCGTTTGTAAAAATGATACCATATTCTAAGTATTAACTTTTTCATCTCCCCAAATGCCAAAAACTGCTCTGTTCCCTGTCTGTGTCACTACTGAACCTGAACTTTGACCCTTCTCGTATTTTCCCTCCTGCTTACCTTCAGTTGATCCACTGATCGATGATTACTCTGGAAGTGGAAGCAAATGTGTGTATTTCACATATTGGTTATTTCCAGTACTCTGACTTGCTAATCTGCCTCTGCTGGATCAGCCTTAAAATGAGCTTTGCATGCCGGCAATCCTTACAGAGAAATCCCAGACAGAGCATAGTATAGAATCAGAAATGATCCTATTTTTGCCCTTCTTCATTTAGCAAACTAATCTTTGCTGAATTTCAGTTTGTGGCTTGAGTGAAGTTGAAAGGCTTAAGAATCTCTTGCTGCTTCTACTCTTCAGTTTTTCCCTTTGTGATTAAATTAAATCCAAAAATCATAGATGATAGCAACTGACACTTACTGATTGTGCATAATATGCCAGGCCCTATTCTAGGCACCTTGAATATATTGTCCCTTTTAATTCTGTTAATGGCTCTGAAAATATTTTCTTATGTTCCTTTTACCAATAATCATTTTTAGTCAGCAAAACTATCTATGATTTAAGAGCTCTGTAAATGTTGGGCTAAGACTCATGAGTACTTGTGCTAAGTTGCTTTTCTCCATATCTTGGGCCTCGGAATGATTAGATAAACGTTTTTTCCTTTTTTTTTTTTTTAAGACAGTCTCACTTTGTCACCCAAGCTGGAGTGTAATGACATGATCATGGCCCACTGCAGCCTTGAACTCTTGGGCTCAAGTGATCTTTCCAGCTCAGCTTCCTGAGTATGTGAGACTACAGTTGTTCGCTGCCACACCTGGCTAATTTTTTGATTTTTTATTTGTAGAGGTGAGGGGTCTCATTATGTTTCCCAGGCTGGTCTGGAACCCCTCACCTCAAGCAGTCCTCCTGCCTCGGCCTCCCAAAGTGCTAGGATTATAGATGTCAGCCACCACACCCAGCTATTCCTCTTTTCATAAGTCACAAATTAAAATAACTTAGGTGTCTAAAATGACTCAAACATTTTTAAAGAGTCACATGAACCCCATTATTCTCTCCATATATATCTTAAGTTGGTGAGGAAATTATTTCTTACCCTTTTAAGGTAATTCATCAAGAAATTGTTATCTTAGAAGAAAAATGTCTTGATTTTGGGGTTAATTTTTCAATTCGTACTGAGTTGTTTCTTCTTTTTTCTTTTCTTTTTTGAGATGGAGTCTTGCTTTGTCGCCAGGCTGAAGTGCAGTGGTGGAATCTCGGCTCACTGCAACTTCCGCTGCCCGGGTTTAAGGGATTTCTCCTGCCTCAGCCTCCTGAGTAGCTGGGACTATAGGTGGGCACCACCACGCCCAGCTTATTTTTATATTTTTAATAGAGATGGGGTTTCATCATGTTGGCCAGGATGGTCTCGATCTCTTGACCTCGTGATCCTCCTGCCTCGGCCTCCCAAAGTGCTGGTATTACAGGTGTGAGCCATCGAGCCCGGCCACCTGAGTTGCTTTTTTCTACAGTAAGGCATGTAATGAGGCTTGACAGACAGTGAGAAAATGCATAGGAGAAATCAAATATAGCCCTGGCTGTGGTTATGAGGTTAGGGCTTAAAGGCACTATAATGTCCTGATACAGAAGTGACTCTTGGACTGCAACAGCTCTGTCTGAGATTTCCAAAGCTCAACGATACTGGTGTGGAAAAGGTGCCTTCTTCTTTTTGCTTTTGTGCTCAAGGTGTTGCTGCTGCCAGCTTGTTGCCTACCTCTTTTCTTAGCAGCTGCGGCATTTCCTGAAAGACCATGCATGACTAAGTTTTAATTCTGTATTCCTGAGGGAAAGCAGCCCTGACTACTTCTCAGTTTCCATTTTGATCTATTTCTCTTAATTCCTTTTAGGGCTTGCATGTGACCATTGGACCTAAACTCTGTCCATCCTGGTCCTTTCCCCCGATGGCTAATTTTTTGCTCTAATCCCTATCCCCCTTTTAAAAGATGCCTCTTTGCTTGTTGTCCTATGTTCTGTATTTGCAGATGGTGGTTTTCAAACTGTCTTGAAGCAACCACTGGCTTTAAGGGAGTTAAAAAACTGGCTTTAATTAAATAGTAGAGATGAGTAAGCCCAGGGAGAACTAATAGTATTTTTTTCCAGCTATGTGTATTGACTCATCTCCTTTAAGGAAAACTTACTTAGTTTTGCTATTAATTTTAATTTCTCAGAGTTAAAAATAAGCTAATTTTAAAGTTGGATTGCACCAATACTTATGATTTACCTTTGGTATCTTTTTGCGAAGGATGACTAATGAAAGAAAGTAATGAAAGAAAGTACAAACAGCAAATTAATTAATTTTGTTGTTTGTGGCTTAAATTTTTTTTTCTTTTACCAATACTGAGTTTAAAAGCAAAATTAACAGTTCTATTAGAGACTTAGTAAATGGAAGTATGTTCCTAAAACTTGCATTTTATACTAGGAAGCAGGCTTAGCAGTGACCCATGATTGTACTGTTAGGCTAATTAAGGGCCTTAAATTAGCAAATAATCAGCCTTATTTTTTGCTTGCTCTGACAGAAGAATGGAACCTACACTAAAACTCATTAATCTGCTAATTGTTCTTCCCTGTTGAGGCAATCAATTAGTCCTGAGTTTTTAACTAGGACTTATACAGAATTCCTCTCATTTCTATAATTACCCCTTTTTTATTAAAGACATATTAAAAATCCTTTTAGCATGCTGAAATGTTGCCATGCAAAGCATACTACTCAGTGCACAGATTTTGTTTTAACTATAACATTTTCTTGGAAATTTTTGCTGAATTACATATAACACTGAGCCAGACTAATATGGATTATTATTGATAAATAAATGATCATTGTTTTCCCCTTACTATTACAAACTACTGGAAAAGTGTAAATCTGAAGACATTGTAGACTAGGAACACTAGAAAGACTAAATGGAAGATAGTTTGGCCTTTTTAGGGAGAGTGCCTAAGCAGTATCCTTTGAGGCTCTGGTTTATCGCCCTGCGAGATACAGTGTTAACTTACATTGGAATCTTTTAGTTTGTAAATGCAGAAATGATTCTGAACCTCTAGGATACCACTATTAAAGACAGACATGTTTTAGAACTGCCATCTAGAACAGTTGTAACCTGTGTTTGTATTATAGCGTGTCTTGGTCTTGGCGCTTTAATGCTGTCCTTTCTTACAACGATATTCCTTCCTGTCTTTTTCTTCCTCTGCTTCTTTCCCTTTTCCCTACTTTTTCTGCCTTCTCTTCTTTCTATCTCCCAGATCTGAAAGATTTTCAGAACAATAAGCATAGGTACTTGCTAGCCTCTGAGAATCAACGCCCTGGCCATTTTTCCACAGCATCCATGGGGTCCCTCACTTCATCCCCATCTTCCTGCTCACTCAGTAGTCAGGTGGGCTTGACGTCTGTGACCAGTATTCAAGAGAGGATCATGTCTACACCTGGAGGAGAGGAAGCTATTGAACGTTTAAAGGTAAGTAATAGTTGAGACTGAATACAAGGTATTCTATATAGCTCCACAAGGAAGAACTAGGAGTAAAAATCACTAAGATTTCGACTCAGCATATGGAGAACTCTCTGACTCTTAGAGGTATCCTGAAAATTGAATTTTCTGCTTTGTAAGTTAATTTCTTTTCACTAGAATGCCTGAGTCTGACATGGCCAGGCAGAGTTGGGAGAAGTGCATGGGCAGTTCATAGGCTGGCAAGGCGGAGTAACGGATTAATAGATGTGTACGTTAATTCTGGGGTAGTACTTCAAGTTACAGTGAAATTGTTTTGTTAGAAATTTATTTGGAAATGTGGTTTCATTCAAAGATGGAATTCTGTGTAGAGCCATGCCTCTGTTAATAAGGATAAAGTTTGGGCTGGGCGTGGTGGCTCACGCCTGTAATCCCAGCACTTTGGGAGGCCGAGGCGGGTGGATCACGAGGTCAGGAGATCAAGACCATCTTGGCTAACACAGTGAGACCTTGTCTCTACTAAAAATACAAAAAATTAGCCAGGTGTGTTGGCGGGCGCCTATAGTCCCAGCTACTCCTGAGGCTGAGTCAGGAGAATGGCATGAACCTGGGAGGCGGAGCTTGCAGTGAGCCGAGATCGTGCCACTGCACTCCAGCCTGGGGGACATGTGAGACTCCGTCTCAAAAAAAAAAAAGATTGAACATTTGAGTAGCTGTTCCAGGTTTATTCAGATACTTATTAAGTTATATCTTCTAGAAGTTCACAGAAAGCCTTGATACCCTATGATTACTGTACAGGAAGGTTATCTCCTCCTACGCTGGTACCCATGGAGTCGCAGGGCCATAGTGCTGCATGTATGCAGATTACTGGCCTATGGCTCCCAGCTTTGCTGTTGGAGGTATTTCCCAGCCCCTTGCTGGCTCTGTCAGGTTCGATCTTATCTCTTTGTATGAATACGAAAGTTAAGAGCAGCAGAGCCTTCTGACTGATAGCTGCTTCTCATCCTCCTCAATTAATTCAATGCACAGACAGTTGTCACCTGCAGTGCTGAAAGCTGTGCAGGAATCCTACCACCCATCAGATGACTGTGACAGCATCATCTGCTTTGAAGCAAATATTTTTTCTTTCCCTACTTGTCACCTCCAGGAAGATAGTTTGACCCATACGTTTTAGCCATTGTGTTCAAGAGTGCTAGAGTAGGGGACACAGGGAGGACAAGGAACACTTTTTAAGAGTCTGAGAAGTTGCAGTCATGCTGCCAGCCAGTAGTCCTCTTCACAGTCATTTGGTATTCCCCTTGACTGCCACTCATGCAAGGATGATAGAGAACAGTGACACATTGACACATTTAATAGGTAAAAGGCTTGCTGAAAAACTCTAACACTAAAGTGAATTAAGCTTGATGATTGAATATGTCAGATGCTTTCATTTTAATTTTCATGTGAGGCTGAAAAAGATTTTATATGAAGAAAGAGGTTCTGCTTTTTCTTTCTTAATCAGCCTACCTTTTCCCTTGACATTTTACTTACTTCAAAAGTACAGTGTGGGCCGGGCATGGTGGCTCACACCTGTAAACCCAGTACTTTGGGATGCTGAGGCAGGAGGATCATTTTAGCTCAGGAGTTTAAGGCTGCAGTGAGCTGTGATTGTACTGCTGCACTCCAGCCTGAGTGACAGAGCAAGACTCTATCTCAAAAAAACATGCTTTAGAAACAAAAATAAGGCCGGGCACGGTAGCTCATGCCTGTAATTCCAGCACTTTGGGAGGCCAAGGTGGGCGGATCATCTGAGGTCAGGAGTTCAAGACCCACCTGGCCAACAGTGAAACCCCATCTCTACTGAAAATACAAAAAAATTAAGCCAGGCGCAGTGGCTCATGCCTGTAATCCCAGCACTTTGGGAGGCTGAGGCAGGCAGATCACTTAAGATCAGGAGTTCAAGACCAGCCTGGCCAACATGGTGAAACCCCATCTCAACTAAAAATAAGAAAATTAGCCGAGCATGGTGGCACACGCCTGTAATCCCAGCTGCTTGGAGGGTGAGGCACAAGAATCACTTGAACTTGGGAGGCGGAGGTTGCACAGCCTGGAGATCGTGCCATTGCACTCCAGTCTGGGTGGCAGAGTGAGACTCTGTCTCAAAAAATAAATAAATAAAAATAGAAAAATTAGCCGGGCATGGTGGCATGCATCTGTAGTCCCAGCTACTTGGGAAGCTGAGGCAGGAGAATCCCTTGAACCCCGGAGGCGGAGGTTACAGTGAGCTAAGATCGCGCCACTGCCCTCCAGCCTGGGCAACAGAGCGAGACTCCATCTCAAAAAAAAAAAAAAAAACAAAAATAATGTTCTCGTTTCTTCCTTCAGAACATGTAAGTGGAAAGTGAGTGAAGTTCTGCAACACCTAGCAAAGGGAGAACTAGTGAGAAATCTTTCCATTAAATGTTGTAGGCTGCAGGGTAACTTTTGCTGTTGGTAAAATTGACTTTGAAATTTTACTAAAGACCTTACTGAAGAGGAGTGGTAAGACTCCATTCACACATTTTCTCACAATAGGCGTCAGTGACCATGTGGCTTTGCAGGGCTCTTTTCAGAGCCAGAGTGAGAAATAGGGAGCTCCTTGGGAATGAGAAGTAAAACTCCCACTACTGAGTCCTTAATATAAAATGTTCTTTTTCTTTGGGGATTTTAAGTCTTAACTATTTGCTTATTAAAGCCTTAGCGCATGCACTTGAGATTACCCTTTCCTTTGACATTCCTCTTGATGTAAAGGAGAAATTTCTCCCTAACTGCCAAGTGGGACCAATTGAAAATAATGTCACATGTTAGGAGTCAAGACATTAACCAGACTCTTCAAGATTCAGGTTACCCAGTGTCTTCCAGATCATTTCTAGGGAATAACACTGTCATTCAGGGAACTCTCCCTCCAACTTCCCTATGTCCTACTAAAGCAAGACAAAACAAAACTGTATTACTTCAATCAGAAAACAAATTTCTCTGTTTTAATTCTTCCTTACACCAAAATAAAGAACTCTTCTGTTTTCCCTAGTTTTATTCTAGAAAGAAAACAGCTTCCTTAGGGTTTTGTGTTGTCTTGAGTTTTTAATGCAGTGTGGTAGTTCACTGAGGCATAAGCGCCTTAGTTCTGCTCTTATTTCGTGAATGGTGAGAATTCCTTTCGGGCAGACCTGCATTTTAATGCTGCAGGCAGATAACATCTTTCATCCATAGCGCCAGGGCAATGGTTGTGCAGTAGAAATGCTTGAGAATATCTAGGAACTGGGTTCCTAAGGCATGGTGCTGCAGGAGAAAAATATTATAATGGAAAACAGCAATAGAGGAGGTTAGTTTATTTTCCTAAAATTTTATTTCCGTTTGTTTCTTTTTGACTTTAAAAAAGGTGAGTTGATTGGATACTGTTTTTACACATGATGTTGCTGTGGCTTTGTTCACTGAATAGCCTTTTTCCATATGTTATGTATTCATGTCACACCATTGTAAATATCTTTTTTTTTTTGAGACAGAGTCTCACTCTGTTGCCCAGGCTGGAGTGCAGTAACGCGACCTCCACCTCCCAGGTTCAAGCAATTCTGCTGCCTCAGCCTTCTGAGAAGCTGGGATTACAGGCGTGCACCACCACATCTGGCTAATTTTTGTATTTTTAGTAGAGACGGGGTTTCGCCATATTGGCCAGGCTGGTCTCAAACTTCTGACTACAGGTGATCCGCCTGCCTCGGCCTCCCAAAGTGCTGGGATTACAAGCGTGAGCCCCCATGCCAGGTCTTCATGACGAATAAGATTTTAAACATGCAGCTGTAGCCACAGCTCTTGTGTTTATTAGTCTGGCATCACAGTCAGTACTGTGAGTGCCATTGCTTAGGCTTAGCCTATAAATATCCACAAATATCCGTTACAGAAGCAGGCAAGGGCAAATGCTGTGCTAAGCAGCCCAAGGGCCACATTTGGAACCCACTTAGGAAGCATGCTATGTTCAATACAGTAAAACCTTGGTGATTCAATGGCTTCAACAAATGTTCTGTGTAGTAAGTGTTTTTCATGGAAATATTTCTAACTTGTCCTGGTGATTTCTCTGTTTTCTTAACTGAATCATCAAGAAGAGATTAAATTGTTTAGCTATATGAACATAATTTATTAACCAGTGCTGTACAAATAGCTAGAGATGCAGACAGATATGACGTGAGACCAAAGAGTGAATGACACCTGAGCCCGGCATTCCTCGGAGCTTAAAGAAGAGTTCCTGGTGTCCCTCTGTTTTTTGGAATTTTTTTTTTTTTTTTTTTTTTTTTTTTTTTTTTTTTTTTTTTTCAGAGAAAGGGAGGAGGATTAAAGGTTTATCTCCTCAACGCCTCATTTCTGAACCATGAATCCACATTTCAAGTTCATCTTACATTGGGCCCCTAGAGTGGGATATGGGAAGCCCTGGACACCAGCATGCCTACCTGCCAGCAGAATGAGTTGATGCTCCTGAGACTGAATGCTGTTTTGCACTTGGCTTCCCTTATTTATACTAAGTTTGCTACTCAGGCCTGAACAGAATATCCGTCACTTTTTCTTAACTTAGGGTGAACTGTTTCATAGAACATTTACTTGAAAGCCTACTGATCCTGCTTTATTTGAAGAAAGAATAGTGAGTCAGCAAATAGCTCTAGACCTGTCTCAGTGAGTAGTGTGGCCTCACTTAGCTTCTCTGGTCTGTTGGAACGCAGTGGCACCATCTTGGCTCAGTGCAACCTCTGCCTTCCAGCTTCAAGTGAATCTCCTGCTTCAGCCTCCCAAGTAACCGGGACTACAGGCGCGTGCCACTGCGCCTGGCTAATTTTTGTATTTTTAGTAGAGACAGGGTTTCGCCATGTTAGCCAGCTGATCTTGAACTCCTGTCTCTGGTCCAGTTTTCTTATCTCAAGAATGATTCCAGAATAAATGATTTCACAGGCTTTTTTTCAGCCCTGAAGTTGTGCTAATGTGACTCACAGTTATTATTTTCTCTAAGTTTCCCTCAAAGTTTTTAAAAATAGCTTTCTAGACAACCTAAAAATTGCAGCTGAAAACTGTAATGAAAATAAAAGTTGTACCTTACTCATTAAATCTCTTTTTTGCAAAGAGATCATGTTCTGATTTACCCTTCAGCTGGTAAGTAAAATTAGATAAGTCATGTTAGAGTTGGCTGCAAAATGGTAAGTGGATTCCTAGACAGTAATTTTGCTTTCTTAGAGTGAGTTCTACAGTTGCCCCAAAATAGGATGGCTTTAATATGACCAGATAATCCTCTGCTCTGAAATAACCTTTTTCTGAAGGTAATCAACTAGGAAGAAATATTTTTAAAATATCTCATATGTCAGTTTGTATTCCATAATCAACAGTTGGTTTGTTGTGGTTAGTACTATAATAAATACTAGTCAAGATGCCTTGTTTAGGTCGGGTGCATCCCGTTGTCCTGTTTGTTCAAGGTTTTCACTTTGAGAAGATTGTATAGATTTCTACCCAGCCATCTTTAATAGACCTTAAAATTATGTCGGTTATATCATCAGCTTGTCTTGTATTTGCCTATTTAGAATCATATGCAGGGTGGGGCTGGGAGGAAAAGAAAAAAAGGAAAAAGGCAGTCATATGCAAAAGCATTTTCTTTTTTTAAAGAGGGGCTCACTGTGTTGCTCAGGCTGGAGTGTAGTGGTGCAGTCATAGCTCACTTATGCAGAAGCGTTTAACACCACTCTTAGTGGTTGTTGAATAACTTTTGTGGTGCTTTATAGATAAACTATTGAAAACTTGGTCCTTGGCCTTCTCACTCCTTAGGGAATTGTGTGGATTTGTCTTGCTCGCTGGCCGTCTAGTATGACACTTTTGTTCTCCACTTGTGGAGCGGCACGTGCACTGCATGGTAATCATTTCTGCTGAGGACTGTGTAGAGATGCCATTCAGGTAGCTGTTTTAGGCTTTCAGCCTCTGTGTGTGTTCCGAAGCCTAATGAGAGCCATTTCAGGTGGTTTTTGTCACCTTGCCACCCCCAACCGCAGACTTGTTCTAGCTTCTTCCATCTTGTAAGTATAACTCTTTTCTGAAAAAGTACCTCCTACATGGCTGCCACGATGTAAACCTTACTGATGCCCAGGTTCCTTCTTTCATCTGTTTTGCTCTTTGCCTACCTTTGCTGGTTGTTGTTGTTCTTCATCTTTCTTTTTCTTTTTTTTTAATTTTATTTTAAATCATATCATCCTATTTGTTCCACCAAACTCATATACTATTTTGCTTTTGCAGCTGCTGCCTTGAATCTTTGCTCTTGCTTTTTTCACGTGTTCCCTTGCCTTTGGTATGTTTTTTGTTTTGAGGTAACATCCAATCATGTAATATTCTGGAAGTCCAAGAGATCCAGAAAGTCAAACACTAGACAACTTAAGGTTTATTACTCACAAGTGCTTTCTGTGTAGATATTTATGTTTTGGGGTCACAGGCTTCTTTAGTAACTTGTTATCATATGAATCATACATTGAAGTGTTTGATGAACTATAACACTTTTCCTTGTTAATCACTACTAGCGTTGTTACTATCATTTCATTATCATCGTCTGACTTTCTTACTTCATCTCCATGACCAGCATTTTCACCTGTTTTGGCATGTGCTCATCCCCCTTTTTTGTACTCCTTTTCCTTCCATTCTTTGCCTAATTGCTACTTGTCCTTCATTTCTCTGTCTGGGCCTCACTCAGCCTTGATTCACCCATGTTACAGAGACCTATGAATACTCCAGTTCTGGCGCTTAGTACACTGTTCTCTTATCTCCTACTGTATTCGTTCTCAGTCCTCAGACATGCTGCTCTAGCAACACATTATTCCTAGAAAACTCCAGGTACTTTCCCACTCTCAGCATACCCACATGGCAGCTTCTGCTCTTCTTTGATCTCTGCTCACATATCACTGAGTCTGTGAGGCCTGTCCTGACAACCTCACTTTAGATTGCTCCCTCACCTACCCTTCCCCATGTGTTCTTTCCTTTTGTTGCTTTATTTTTCTCTGGAGCACTTGCCTCTATCTGGCATAAATTGTGTACTTATTGATTAAAATGGATTATATCATGGCAGGTCACGGTGGCTCACACCTGTAATCCCAGCACTTTGGGAGGCTGAAGCGGGCGGATCACCTGAGGTCAGGAGTTCAAGACCAGCCTGACCAATATGGTGAAACTCCATATCTACTAAAAATACAAAAACTTGCCGGACATAGTGGTGTGCACCTGCAGTCCCAGCTACTCGGGAGGCTGGGACAGGAGAATTGCTTGAACCTGGGAGGTGGAAGTTGCAGTGAGCCGAGATCGCACCACTGTACGCCAGCCTGGACGACCGAATGAGACTCTGTCTCAAACAGACAAACAAAATAAATAAATAAATAGGATTATATCAGTCTCCTTACTACGATGTAGATCTTATGAAGGCAGAGATTTTGTTCTCTGCCATATCCATAGGTGCCTTGAACAAGGCTTGATATGTAATGGGGTTGTATATAAGTATTGAATGAATAAATCATCACTTACTTCTCTCTCTCTCTAGTATATAGTAACCTCCTTGAGAGCAGGAAACATGTTTTGGTTCTTTTTAAATTAAATTAAATTTAATTTAATTAATTTATTTTTAAAATTTTACTTTATGTTCCAGGATACAGGTGCAGAATGTGCAGGCTTGTTACATAGGAATACATGTGCCATGGTGGTTTGCTGTCCCTACCAACCCGTTATCTAGGTTTTAAACCCTATATGCATTAGGTTCTTATATTTATATAAGTGTAAACACTCAGCAAGTGATTAGTAAATTGTCACTTCAGTGCTGTGTGCCTTCAGATGCGATTTAATACTAAACCTTTCTATGTTGACTGTTGGGTTGTGTTCAGGAGGTTAGTGTGTTATGGCGAAATTGTAGTGAAACAAAAGCAGTAAATATGTTTGGGAACTTTATTCTTTTTTTTCTTTTTCTGAGATGGAGTCTCGCTCTGTTGCCCAGGCTGCAGTGCAGTGGCGCGATCTCGGCTTGCTGCAAGCTCTGCCTCCCGGGTGCATGCCATTCTCCTTCCTCAGCCTCCCGAGTAGCTGGGATTACAGGCGCCTGCCACCACGCCCACGTGGATCATGAGGTCAAGAGATTGAGACCATCCTGGCCAACATGGTGAAACCCCATCTCTACTAAAAATACAAAAATTAACTGGGCGTGGTGGCACGTGCCTGTAGTCCCAGCTACTCGGGAGGCTGAGGCAGGAGAATCACTTGAACCCCAGAGGTGAGGTTGCAGTGAGCTGAGATCACGCCACTGCAGCCTGGTGACAAAGGAAGACTCCGTCTCAAAAAAAAAAAAGACTTGGAGGATTTATTTGTTTGGGGTTGATTTAGTTTTAGGTCTAATCTTTATGATTCTTGTCTTACATATTAATAAAGGAAAAATCTCTTTACATTTAATTCTGGCCTGTATCCTCAAAGGGCATGATTTGCTTCTTGCTCTTCTAGCATGGTATGTTAAATTATAAGACTCTTTGCCACTTTAACTGTGCACTTCCTTCCTTAGGAATCAGAGAAGATCATTGCTGAGTTGAATGAAACTTGGGAAGAGAAGCTTCGTAAAACAGAGGCCATCAGAATGGAGAGGTCAGGAGGTTAAAATCTGGAAATGTTTCTAAGTTTTCTAGGGGATGTGGGTTACTTTATCGTAAGAAAAGATAAAATATAAATTAAAATCAAATAATCTGCCCTTCTAAAACACAAAACGAAACCAAGAAAAATGGACAGGGATTTATGGCCAGTTGAATTTATGCTTTGAAATGACATCTACATATTTAAATATTATCTAGGGAGTCACAGGTTTAATAGTTACCATATTACATGTTGCTAGGGATTCATAAAAAATGGAAAATATTGGCCAGGTGCAGTGGCTCACACCTGTAATCCCAGCACTTTGGGAGGCTGAGGTGGGCGGATCACAAGGTCAGGAGATCACGACCATCGTGGCTAACACAGTGAAACCCCATCTCTACTAAAAATACAAAAAAAATTAGCCGGGCATGGTGGTGGGCGCCTGTAGTCCCAGCTACTCAGGAGGCTGAGGCAGGAGAATGGCGTGAACCTGGGAGGCAGAGCTTGCAGTGAGCTGAGATGGTGCCACTGCACTCCAGCCTGGGTGACAGAACAAGACTCTGTCTCAAAAAAAAAAAAGGAATAGCCTCTTCTTTTCTTTTTTATATTAATATGCATATCATTTATGAATTATTGACTATCCCAAAGTCAGTTGAGACAAAGTTCTTATCTCAGTGAATATAACTTTAACATAGCAAGATTTAATTTATTTTGAATGTGATGTTGCTTTTAGAAATAACTTCTCATTAATGATGAGATAAGCACATTATTTTATGTTTGCATTATTGGCTATAAACATGGCCAGTTGTTTATGCTTTGCAGGCTTTATTTTCCAATTCATATTAGATTGATTTAGTTGACATTTTGGTATTAGTATTCTGATAAACCTGTTTTTTCCTAGAGAGGCTTTGTTGGCTGAGATGGGAGTTGCCATTCGGGAAGATGGAGGAACCCTAGGGGTTTTCTCACCTAAAAAGGTAGGAAACAATGTTGTGAAATCTAATCAGACAGAGACACTTTTTGTTTGTCTTTGTTACTGGGGCACTTCATGTCTTTCAGGACCTACTCTCCCCCTTATTATCTTGATATTTGCCTTAATTTCAGATATTTCTGATTTCATCTTAGAGCATGGTCTTAAAGTACAAAGGCAGCCTATTTCTAAAATGCCTATCTTGTTTACTATTTACAAAAGAAAAAACCTACAGGCAATATGTCTGTAACTTTTGGCCATGATTCAGTTTGTTTAGTCATCTTTATTTGTTGCTTTCTCTTAAATTCCCAGCCTAACCTAGCATACTTTCAGTTTTGGCTACTCTTTCATGTAGATTTTCCCATAGAAGTCGTCTACCCTGCTTTATAACTTTTTGGAACCAGTTTCAGCTGTACAGGTTTGTGGAGAATAATACTGCTTCCATTTGCTTCTGCAATTTGTATTATAGACAGCCACTGTACTGAGTAAAGCAATTCCTGTCCCTATCCTTCTAGACTCCTCTGCTTCCTTCT
Source organism: Symphalangus syndactylus (assembly GCF_028878055.3). Classification (NCBI taxonomy): domain Eukaryota; kingdom Metazoa; phylum Chordata; class Mammalia; order Primates; family Hylobatidae; genus Symphalangus; species Symphalangus syndactylus. Next base: position 26,571,407 of record NC_072444.2, on the reverse strand, counting down.
TCATTTTTAAAAAAGTGTCTCCAATAGTTACCTTCCTTTTTACATAATCATAGTTATAAAGTAGTTAGGTAGCTTTTAGCTAATTAGAATAGTAAGGGTTTTTTTGTTTTTTTCTTAAACTAAGTTGCAAGGTCTTATTGGATACTAGAAAATGACTATCAAATGGTTATTTTGTGTGCTTATGTATCAGAGAATAGGAGAACATATATCGATGTACAAAGCATGTATTTTATGCCACTAGTAAATGGTCCTTTATTTCAAGTGACCTCACATTGGCTATTGGTGACTTAAACATCTTTATGCATAGGTTCTGTTGATGATCTCTCTAAGTTAGGATACAAGGGTGGTGAGTTTTGAATTGGTACTTTTATGTGATATGAAATATTCCTGTGGTTTTCGCTACAATTCTTCTGGTTACGTTTTTCTATCCTGGCCACATAGCTTTTTTTTTTTTTTTTTTTTCAAATTCCAATGTGTTATTTTCAACAGAAAAGACTGATGTAAAGACATTTTAGATGCATATTGTAGAATAGAACAGTAAGCGTTTTATATGTTTTTTTTTTTTTTTTTTTTTTTGAGACGGAATCTCACTCTGTCGCCCAGGCTGGAGTGCAGTGGCGCAATCTCGGCTCACTGCAAGCTCCGCCTCCCGGGTTCACGCCATTCTCCTGCCTCAGCCTCTCCGAGTAGCTGGGACTACAGGCGCCCGCCACCACGCCTGGCTAATTTTTTTCTATTTTTAGTAGAGATGGGGTTTCACCGTGGTCTCCATCTCCTGACCTCGTGATCCACCCGCCTCGGCCTCCCAAAGTGCTGGGATTACAAGCGTGAGCCACCGCGCCCGGCTTTTATATATATGTTTATATTATGAAAGGTTAGTGGTTTTCACAGTTTTAATAGTTTTTCCTTCAGTAAGACATGTATTTATTCAGATATATTACTTAGGATTATATAGATTTTAGCAGTTACAGTTTTGGTGGAATTTAATTTTGCCTATGCATATATCTAAAGGTATTTTATAACATCTTACAGTGTTAAAAACTGTGAGGAAATTTTTTTTTTTTTTTTTTTTGAGACAGAGTCTCGCTCTGTCGCCAGGCTGGACTGCAGTGGTGTGATCTTGGCTCACTGCAAGCTCCGCCTCCCGGGTTCAAGCGATTCTCCTGCCTCAGCCTCCCGAGTAGCTGGACTGCAGGCGTGTGCCACCATGCCCAGCTAATTTTTGTATTTTTAGTAGAGACAGAGTTTCACCATGTTGGCCAGGGTGGTCTTGATCTCTTGACTTCGTGATCCACCCACTTCAGCCTCCCAAAGTGCTGGGATTACAGGCGTGAGCCACCGTGCCCGGCTGGAAAATTTTTATTATAACAACTAGTGAAAATATTATGCATTTAACATAAATCATAGATAACTTGAACAAATGTTGAGATGTAAACTGCATGGAATTCCAAAGTGAGATCTCTGCTTCCAAAGCTTTTTCTTACTTTAATTTTACCCATCTTGCTTTAGCTTTCTAGACTTCTGCATGAAAGGAAGGGATATACCAGTGACCACATCCAAACTCAGTCTTAGGACCTGTTTCTGAAATTCCATTTTTCAAATCATGATGTGCTTTAAAGAATGCTACCCACAAAGGGCTTGGACTTTCTCAAACCAGTCAAGTTCTTCAACTACAAAGGTGGATGCTAGTTGAGAAGATGTGGAAGTTTTTCAAATTTCTCTTTAACCATCTTTTATAGTTGCTTTTCCTGCCCCCTCATCTGACTCTTCTTTCATTCTTCCACATTTGCTGGCACTCTCTTGAGTAGATTTTGGCCTCAAGACCATGTGACTTATTTTTGGATTCCAGTGGGTTATTTTCACTGAGGAAGTTTGTTTTTTTTTAAAAAGATTTTAGAAATTAATATTTTTAGAGTTAGATGAAGAGGATTGTTAGAAGATGTTTATATTATCGAATATCAGTAATTTTATTTTTTTCTTTAAGGTAAAGACTAATAAATTAAAATCTTTTAAGGTAAAGACTAATAATAACTGAGATCATAGAAGAACTGATAAAAATTATAGTGGGAAGTGGTAGGGGGGTATGGGGACATTTTAATAAAAGTGAATATTTCTTGAGATTTTTACCCAGGCATTTACAAAAATTATAATTATTCCATTCAGAGAATTGGCTTGTCCTCATTTTTTCCTTGTGCTTTGACCTTATCAAAAATCGGGTCTTGTTTTTTTTATCCCAGAACTCATGTTTTAAAATGGAATGCCAGGCACAGTGGCTCACTCCTATAGTCCCAACACTTTGGGAGGCCAAGGAGGGTGAGTTACTTGAGGTCAGTAGTTGGGAGACCAGCCTGGCCAACATGGTGAAACCCTGTCTCCACTAAAAATAGAAAAATTCGCCAGGCGTGGTGGCGAACATCTGTAATCCCAGCTACTTGGGAGGCTGAGGCAGGAGAATCACTTGAACCTGGAAGGCAGAGGTTGCAGTGAATCAAGATCATGCCGCTGTACTCCAGACAGAGTGAGACACTGTTTCAAATTAATTAATTAATTAATTAAAATAAAATAGAATGCACTTGTTCCATTTGGTGAGGCCTGAAGAGAGTGTTTTCTCTTTATTATGAAACCACAACTAGGGATAAAAATAAATCCCTCTCTAGGCTCTGTGGAGAGTTGGAGAAGCCTGGCCTCTTGTAGGCCCCTGTTGTTACCACAGCTCTCTCATGGTGCCCTGCTCCAAATTGATCATCTGTAATCTTTTTCAGACCCCACATCTTGTTAACCTCAATGAAGACCCACTAATGTCTGAGTGCCTACTTTATTACATCAAAGATGGAATTACAAGGTATATTTCTTTCCTGTTTTGGTCACTTCATGTTTTTACCCCTCTTAGATAATCGAATAACTAAAGGGAAGGGGTTGAAAAAATTAATGTAATGATTTGCTGTATTTTTTTGTCTGAAATAGTTACAAACTATTCTCTGTTTCCAAATAATGTGTTTTTGCCAGTGGAGCCAGTTAACATGTAGTTTTTCTCTGAAGACCCTAAATAATTTTTTTTCCTTCAACAAATATATATTCCTTAGGGATTTTATTTGACTCATGTCTTTTTATAATACTGTATGAGTTACATTGATATATCAGTGCTCCTTGTTTCTTATTCTAATGTAGGGAGGTTGATCATATGTGAGGATAGAATTCGTAGTTGAAAGCTTCTGATGCAACAAGGCAATAACCTTTTTTGTACGTACCAAAGGATATTCTTTGGAATAAAGAGGTTCGTTGTTTGTAGTGCTTTCTGTGTCTGAATTTCCCTGGGAAACACTTTCTCTTGTGTTCAGGGTTGGCCAAGCAGATGCTGAGCGGCGCCAGGACATAGTACTGAGCGGGGCTCACATTAAAGAAGAACATTGTATCTTCCGGAGTGAGAGAAACAACAGTGGGGAAGGTGAGCATTCCTGGCTGGAGCTTCAGCAACAACCGTTTCATTTTATATTATGAGAAATCCTTAAGACTTTGTATTCTCTGTCTATCAGTAGTACTTTCTTATATAATCTAATTCTGAAAAATGGAGAGACCTGGGCTGCTTATGAATGCAGAGATGGACAAGGCTACTTTACATGAAAATAGCTTGGACAAAAGAAGCCCTTTTGTTACTGCCAAGAACTGAGAAGGACATAGGCAGTTAGGCTTGGTCTGGAATGTTAATTATTTAATAGAAAAGTAAGAAAATAGCAAATATCCTGGGTAATAGGAGATTTGAAGGACATTAAGTCTTAACCCAGCAGAATTTATTTTTATCTAAAAGGGAAGAAAAAGTCAGTCTTGATTTTTGCCTGGGTTATTAACAAAACAATTTAATGATATTTTTTCTGTTATATAATTCACTCATTCCCCTATCAAAATATTAGCTTTTCAGTCTTTAGTTTCTGGTTATTACCTATGTCTCATCCTTACAATTTCTGACGGTTCTGAGTTTTATTGACTGAACTGTCAGAGATCACTGAAACTAATATTTCCTATCATCTTCTTAGGTTTATCAAATAGAGTTAAATGTTCTTGTGTTAGCCATAGCACCAGATAGCCTCTTCTATTGGGACTAGTTCTGGTACCCCAAAATGAACTACTGTATAGGCAACTTCAGCCACTTGATTGATTGCAGGGATTTATTCTACTTACCACAAATCCTGATAAGCAGCTGCTTTCCATTATTTGATTCCAGTAGTTTGTGATGATAACATTAGTTTGTGTTTGTTCCTCTTAGTTATCGTGACCTTAGAGCCCTGTGAGCGCTCAGAAACCTACGTAAATGGCAAGAGGGTGTCCCAGCCTGTTCAGCTGCGCTCAGGTGAGACTGGGAGAGGTTTGCCGTCTTCAGCAATGTGCACATGGCTTCTGTGACAACTCTAATTTTTGACTGTTTAAAGGCTGAAGTAATAGTCAGCATTAGGATTTTTGTTCCTGTAAAAACAGCAGCTCTGAAAGCTGTCTTTTCACATTAGGGAGGGGTGAGGTTATTAAATAGATACTATATATTTAAAAAATTATTTCTTAACCCTATTTTTCTGTTTTGTGCTAGGAAACCGTATCATCATGGGTAAAAACCATGTTTTCCGCTTTAACCACCCGGAACAAGCACGAGCTGAGCGAGAGAAGACTCCTTCTGCTGAGACCCCCTCTGAGCCTGTGGACTGGACGTTTGCCCAGAGGGAGCTTCTGGAAAAACAAGGAATTGATATGAAACAAGAGATGGAGAAAAGGTAATGCACAGTTACGCAGCCCATATGACTGTTTCTTCTTTTAAACATGTAATATTAATAGCATTCTTGATTTTTTTTTTTTTTTTTTTACTTCTAGGCTACAGGAAATGGAGATCTTATACAAAAAGGAGAAGGAAGAAGCAGATCTTCTTTTGGAGCAGCAGAGACTGGTAGGAGTCCTGAATCTGCTAAACTGTTGGGAAAAGGGCAGCTTGTTCCCATACTTTCCCTGTTCCACAGAGCAGCACTCACCCGAATTGCTTCTGTCTCAATGATACCAAGCACTATTCTTTAATTTCCTTAATGGAGAATGAACTTAAATCTCCCGGTAGCCTTAGCCTGAAAAAAGAGTCCACAGAGGTACTCTTTTGGGCTTTTTATGTCTTAAAGCCAAATCTTTACTTCTGTTACAACCAAATACTTTTTAAGGAAATAGAGCTTTTCTGGTAGCCTTTGCCTCTTGATAGTGGTTTTGGAATTTGCTTCAGTGGTGGTTCTTTAAATGATAATTACTCTGAATATTGAATTTGGTGAGAGTTTGCCTTGGTTTTGTTTCTGATCACTTGATAGTACTAATTCTCTGCTCTTGGGCTGACTTTGGGATTGTTCTTACGCTGGGCAGATTTTTTTTTTTTAAGTTAAACTGTGTCTAAAAGTGTTGCTGCACAGTTGCATGTGTTACTCCTTTCCTGTTCCCCTGCATGGAGTCTGAATTCTCAATCAGGTTCTCAGTGGCATGTGTGGTAGCAGTGGGAGCAGAGGCTGCATACCCAGCCCGGACAGGACAGAAGGCCTGCTTCCTTTGAGGAAAGGAGGATTTGAGTGAGCAGCTGGAAAGTCTGTTTAAGGTCCCAGCTATTGATATAATACTAATGGCTTCAGCGTTTTATAATGGTAATTGATTTCCCAGATTTGATAGAAACTGAATCTCATGAATAAATAAGTTGACCCATTAGTTAGATTTTCATTTTTAAAGCCAACCAAACAACCAATTTTGGTTAACAAAGCTGTGGTTATAAGAACCTTCTCAGCATTCATTTGCTATGTAAGAATAAAGTATAACTAACCTTTGGATACCGTGGATGCAGTTTAGGAAGTTCTCATTTTTTAAGATTCAGTTGTATCTTTCTTTTAAGATAAGTGGGCATTAGGGAGAAAGTTCAAGCACTGGCTTCTTTCCTTAGTATAAAATACAGCATGTAAACTACAGCCTTATAGTCATGCTCTGTGCTTTGGAGAAGAAGGGGCTAGTGCTAAGTGGGCCAGAAACACGAAGGACTTGAGCAAGAGCAACCTTTTCCAGAGTACCTCAGTTCTCAGGCATGGGTATGGATTAAACCAGTTAGTTTGTTATCTTGTAAATTATAGTAAAGCCCTAAAAAGAATGGATTGTAAGAATAAATCAAGGGTTTGGGGCAAGATAATAGCAGTGTTACCGACAGAGGCTCTTTAGGAGGCCTTTTTAGCATTTTTTAATGAAAACGGAAAGAACTAGCTACAATGTGATTAGTGGCTTGAAAGGTTTGTGACACAGGAAGTCTTTTATCTTAATAATGTAGTACATTCTAATAACATGCCTCTGATGATCTGTGAGAGATCAAACGAGGATAGGTGTAATTAAGCTCTATTATTAACAAAAATGCCTTGTATTTGTATAGTGCTTTATAATTTACAGAGAGCGTTAACATCCATCAATTTATTTGACCCTCAAAACAACCCTCTTTGTTTACTTATGCATATGTATAAATAAAATATGTAATATTACCTCCAGTTGAGGAAACCAAAACTTGGCTGGGCGCGGTGGCTCACGCCTGTAATCCCAGCACTTTGGGAAGCCGAGGCGGGTGGATCACCTGAGGTCAGGAGTTTGAGACCAGCCTGGCCAACATAGTGAAACCCCATGTCTACTAAAAATACAAAAAAGTAGCTGGGCATAGTGGCGGGCGCCTGTAATCCCACCTACGCAGGAGGCTGAGGCAGGAGAACCGCTTGAACCCAGGAGGTGGAGGTTGCAGTGAGCCTATATTGCGCCATTGCACTCTAGCCTGGGCAACAAGAGCCTAACTCCATCTCAAAAAAAAAAAAAAAAAAAAAAATGTAGATACTGATTGAGTAAGTCTGGGTTGGGACCTGAGTGTGCATTTCCAACAAGCTCCTAGGTGATGCCAATGCTGCTGGTCCTGGGACCTCACTTAGAGTAACTAAGCACGGCAGAATAAGGATGCCTGGTGCTGTCCATAACCAAGAGTTGGTGATCATTCTGTGCCCTAAAATAAAGATGGCCACTAAATAAAGAGAAAGTGAATGTCTAAGACGTATTTAGTTTCTAGGGAATGTACATACCCTGCAGATAATCAGATTCTGGTTGTTGTTTGCTCTGTTTATCTGAAAGCAAGCCAGGATTTCAAGAGCAGCATCTTAAAGCAAGGAAGTTGCTTTCCTCTCAAAGGTCTGTTTGTTCCACTTTCATTTCTTGACTTAAGGGAGGAGCTGATTTCTAACACTTTAGCCCGAAGAATATCTACCAGTAGTAATACTGAATGGAAAACATCTTTATATATTACCCTGTATTGGTCAATTAACAGATGTATTTCTAATGCACCCTGTGAATAAACATTGAGAGAATACAAAGGAATTATTAATCAGTAAATATTTATTTAATATTTACCATATGTAATCATTTTTTGCATAATGTCAGCATTAAACAATGGAATTCAGGCTCATGAGTTTTCTATTCTGATAGTTCCCAAATGCATCACATTGTTAGGGTGCTGAGTATTTTCTTCAGTTAGTGCTCTAGGATACACTGGTCCTTTCTGTGCTTGCTTTTTACACACAGTTTTGGGATCTTCCCTCTTCTTATTTGCATAAGTTCCTTGGAGAGTCTCTTTAGGAGGCCTACTTTGCATTTGGCGTTTAATGAAAGCCAAAGGATCATTTTGTGACATGTGAATTGACCAGACTTCAGTAGCTTTTCCAACTCCTTAATAAATGAATCTAAATATTTTAAAAATCTGGCCAGGCGCGGTGGCTCACGCCTGTAATCCCAGCACTTTGGGAGGCCAGGGCTGGCAGATCACTTGAGGTCAGGAGTTCAAGACCAGCCTGGCCAACATAGCGAAACCCCATCTCTACTGAAAATACAAAAATTAGCAGGACGTCATGGCGGGCGCCTGTAATCCCTGCTGCTTGGGAGGCTGAGGCAGGAGAATTGCTTGAACCTAGCAGGCAGAGGTTGCAGTGAGCCGAGATCGCGCAACTGCACTCCAGCCTGGGCGATAAAGCTAGACTCAGTCTCAAATAATAATAATATAAATAAATAAATATAAAAAGTTCTTTTTTTGACATGGAGAAAGGATTTATATCACATAAACTTTGCATACAGTTTTTAGTATTACCATCAATATGGGACAGGGTGATACATTTGAACTTTAAAGAGGACGTACTCTACAGAGTCAAAATGGCAGTATTTTAAAAAGAAAGAAAATGATGGCTGCTAGATTTAACTTGAGTTGAGTTCTTTTGGATTTATGTAGACTTATTTATATTTTATTTTAGAGTTTAAAGATAACTTTTGTCTCTTAAGCATGATATTAAAACAATTCTTAGAATACTTGTCATTTCCTGAGTTAGGTAATATTCATTTCATCCTTAAGCAATTTGAAGAGGAAAAGAAAAACAGCCAGAAAAAAAGTGATAGTTGTTAGTTATGTGGGAAAGAATCAAAGAGAATTTGTTTATGTTCTGTAAAATTGAGTTTATACATATTTGCAAAACCTCTTCAGGAGTCAGACATAGTTTTTTATCTAATATTTATGAATGTCATATTTATCACTTAAAATTAGCCATTCTGATTTTTAAAACTAAAAATGAAAAGAAAAATTAATGTAGAGTCTGTATAAATTTAGCAAGCTTTTGTTGCTAAGTTATCAAATAGGTGGGAGTTATAAATGGGCTTAGTACTCATTTGTAGGTCAATAGAAATAATACAAATCAGTGGCAAGATTTTTAAATTCAGAGGCCAAATTATTATTATTATTGTGGAAAGTTACTTTTTTGTTCCTTAGAAAGTGACTATACAGGCAAATCTTTGGTTTTGTCAGGTGTGGTGATGTGTGCCTGTAGTCCCAGCTAAGGCAGGAAGATCACTTGAGCGCAAGTGTTTGAGACCAGTTTGGGTCCCTGTCTCAAAAAACAAAGCAAACAAAGAAACAAACAAAAACAACAAACTTTGGTCTAAGAGGCAAGGTACTATTTATCAGTTTCAAACAAACAAACTCCTCTAGAGATAGTTTTGGTAACTACAGTGAATAAAAGATTGACTGTTAGTAACTATTTTCATTTATTAGACTGCCCTGAACTACTCATCTATGAGTTGAGTTTTTTTTTTTTTTAAGTGAAAGCATGTTTATTAAGAAAGTAAAGGAATAAGCTGGGTGCAGTGGCTCACCCCTGTAATCCCAGCACTTTGGGAGGCCGAGGTGGGCGGATCACCTGAGGTCAGGGGTTCAAGACCAGCCGGGCCAACATGGTGAAACCCCATCTCTACCAAAAATGCAAAAATTAGGTAAGCGTGGTGGCAGGTGCCTGTAGTCCCATCTACTCGGGAGGCTGAGGCAGGAGAATCACTTGAACCCGAGAGGTGGAGGTTGCAGTGAGCTGAGATCGGGCACTCCAGCCTGGGTGACAGAGCAAGATTCTGTCTCAAAAAAGAAAAAAAGAAAAGAAAAGAAAGAAAGAAAGTAAAGCAATAAAGAATGGCTACTTCATAGGCAGAGCAGCTGAGTATTTTCTTTTCCCAGCAACTTTTATCTCCCGAATAGAAATTCTTTCTAATCCCACTTATTATTTGGAATTCTAAATCTAACATTGCTTTCATAGAGATCCATGTTATCAAGATTTGCTTGTATTAGTTAAGAGCTATTGGTTATTATCTAAACAGCCCTTGAAATTACATTGTTGTGAAGTCAGGCTGCTGTTTTAGGGCTAAGTAAGGTTTTCTGAAAAAGAGGTAATGGTGCAAAGACAGCTGGAAAAACAGAGTTAAAGATAACCTTTTAAAGTGGATCAATTTTGTGTAACCAGAGTATAATCTTTGTGTTTTATGTGTTTATTGGAAGAGTTGTCACTTAAAGTGATATTCCTCAAATAGCTAAAAATGTCCTGGGTTTTCTAGATAGAAAATATGTCTAAGTTGTACTTATTAAAATATGACTTGGGGAATTTTAAATTATATTCAGTGGAAGTATATTTGCCCAGCTTAATTTTTGTTCGTGTAATTTATTTCTCAAAATTTTGGAGGTGAGGTCTTTATTGATTTGTGTGTGTGAAAAACAAGACAAAACACACCCACAATGAGGATCCTTTAAAAAAAAAAAAAAGCTTTCTTGTTATCCAGATAACACACTTTAATTGTACAATGGAAATGGATAAATTTAACATGACAAAAAATAGCAAATCCTCTGCTCATGGAAAGATGATTTTCAAACTCTCTTGTCTTACAGAAGAAAACATTTGGTTGATTAAGAACTGACATGGTCTGCTCATAGGGATTCTTAGCATTTTTAACATCATCCCTGTTTGACTGCTTCTTTTTCTACATTCTCATCTTCTAACTTTTTTCTAGGGCTGCTCCTTTTAGTAAAGCTAAACAAAACCTGGCGTCCTACAGCCTTACTAACCTTTGTTAATCCGCCTGCTCGTCACATCTTTGTATGGCATCTGTGCTCACTCATGGGGGAAAGAGATTCTGGAAGAAGCAACAGCAATAACCAAGGCAAATGTGGGGAAGTGTCTGCATGGGTTGTTAGCATGATGTGTGGGGCCTAGGTTTTACTTCATTTTCTTCAGATAGTGAGGTCGTTAAGTCACACATTTGAATTTTGTATGACCATAGGGTGACAAACTCATCCCTGTTGTCAATTCTCCTAAGAAATTTGGTGGCAAATTTCATCACTTAAGCCAGAAAGTGGAAATTTGGATTAGGGACACCAAATAAGCAAATCTTTATATTAATAGAAATGTACATAGGCGTATGTCTTAATAGACTTCCACATTATTGAGGGGTTTTTTTGTTTTGTTTTGTTTTTTAGTTTTTTTTGGTTTTATTTTTAAATTTGGTTAAGGCTTTTTTGCTTGCTTTTTCTTCGATTTAATTTTCCTTTTTTACATTTTAATTTTGGTTATTTTGGGGCCATTTTTTGATTTTGTTTTTCCAAAGGACGCGGATTCTGATAGCGGGGACGATTCTGACAAGAGGTCGTGTGAAGAGAGCTGGAAACTGATTACTTCTCTGAGAGAAAAGCTACCTCCCAGCAAGTTGCAAACCATTGTTAAAAAATGTGGCCTCCCCAGCAGTGGGAAGAAACGTGAACCAATTAAAATGTATCAGATACCCCAAAGAAGGCGCTTGAGTAAAGATTCCAAGTGGGTCACGATCTCAGATCTTAAAATTCAGGCTGTCAAAGAGATTTGCTATGAGGTTGCTCTCAACGACTTCAGGCACAGTCGGCAGGAGATTGAAGCCCTGGCCATTGTCAAGATGAAGGAGCTTTGTGCCATGTATGGCAAGAAAGACCCCAATGAGCGGGACTCCTGGAGGGCAGTGGCCAGGGACGTCTGGGATACTGTCGGTGTTGGGGATGAGAAGATCGAAGACGTCATGGCCACTGGGAAAGGCAGCACTGATGTAGATGACCTCAAGGTTCATATAGACAAGCTGGAAGATATTTTGCAAGAAGTCAAAAAGCAAAATAATATGAAAGACGAGGAGATAAAAGTCTTAAGAAATAAAATGCTCAAAATGGAAAAAGTCTTGCCACTGATCGGATCTCAGGAACAGAAAAGCCCAGGAAGCCACAAAGCAAAGGAGCCTGTTGGTGCTGGTGTTAGTAGCATCTCTGAGAATAATGTAAGTAAAGGAGACAATGGAGAACTTGCAAAAGAAGAACGTGTTTCCCAGCTGATGAATGGGGATCCAGCTTTTAGACGTGGACGTCTGCGTTGGATGAGGCAAGAGCAAATTCGGTTTAAGAACTTGCAACAGCAGGAGATAACGAAGCAGCTTCGTCGGCAGAATGTACCTCATAGGTTCATCCCTCCTGAGAACCGGAAGCCCCGCTTCCCCTTTAAGAGCAACCCTAAACACAGAAACTCTTGGAGTCCTGGGACACATATCATCATAACAGAAGATGAGGTTATAGAGCTTAGGATTCCAAAAGACGATGAAGCAAGGAAAGGGAATAAAGAAGAGAGCCAAGAAAAAGGGGGTAAAGGAGCTTTTAAGGATCCCCAGTTTCCATGGGGCTCTCAAGGAATGAGAAGTCAAGATCACATCCAAGTTAGCAAGCAGCACATTAATAATCAGCAACAGCCACCTCAACTACGTTGGAGAAGCAATTCTCTCAATAATGGCCAGCCGAAAAGTACGCGCTGCCAGGCATCTGCCTCTGCGGAGTCATTAAACTCCCACAGTGGTCACCCCACTGCTGATGTACAGACTTTCCAGGCAAAGCGCCATATTCATCAACACCGTCAGTCTTACTATAATTATAACACTGGAGGTCAGTTAGAGGGCAGTGCAGCTACTTCCTATCAGAAGCAGACTGACAAACCCAGCCACTGTAGCCAGTTTGTGACACCTCCGCGGATGAGGAGACAGTTCTCAGCACCCAATCTCAAAGCTGGTCGAGAAACCACAGTATAAATCAGTTACTGGACAAACTTGAAATCATGGTGGAAGAAACAGACAATGTTAGCTCATGATTTGATTTGGTTCTACCTTTGGCCTTGAGTTCTTATTATTTACATTATAAATATTAACTGGTTTTATATTGTTAAGACAAAACACTGGTAAAAGTTTCAACACCTCCTTTTTGCTTGTATGCCATAAATGGGCAGTTTCTGGAATTTTGGATAAAGCATCAAAACTCCTTTTTCTGAAACGTTCCTCCTTTTTTAGTGCCTAGATAATTAATATACTTACTTACACAGACTTGTTCCATCTTGATGTAAGTTTGTTATGTTTTTATAATGCCTATAAATTAATCTGACATCCAGAAAGACCTGCCTCTTAGTTTATGCAGGAATTCAAGAGGAGAATTTGATAAGCAGAATTAAATGTCTGTTATTCTTCATAAATGTTAGAAATTGGTTTAAAAATAATAACATGCAACTGGGTGGGCACAGCTTTGGATTTCTCATCCACGTCTGTTCCCTTCTTTAAATATAATTAGAATTTTCGTAAGCCAAAACTAAAGGTCTTCAAACATATCTTGCAATACATAGCTTTGCATCTTCCACAGAACTTCCACGTCTTCTTTTATTCTGTATTTTACAAAAAACTCATATAATGGTTTTTTTCTTTTGAATGTATCAGAATATGTATGAAATTTGTCATATCAGAATCTATAAATTGGCACTGTGTCTGGGATTCTGTTTGTGGTTTGCATTTTGAAGTTCAGTGTGTCATTTGACACACATGCACACAAAGTGAACTATTCACCAAAATCATGCCAACAGAAATACCAACAAAAAACTTGTATAGCTTGTAAGGAGGTTATTTGGCTTGAGAGGGAAGAAGTGGGACAGACATGGGGACAAAGCTACAGCATATGGCTCTGTGGTGCTGCTTTTTTCCAATAGTTGATGAAATAGTGAAATAAAAGTTAACTTTGGTTGGGCTTGGAATAAAGGAGATGATACATAATAAACTACTCTTTGGTTAGCAGTAGTAATGCTTGTAGACACTCAAACAAGGAAGGCGAAGTCCTGATGATCATTTATTGTATCAATTCCTCATTTTATTTGGTTGTGGTCTCAGTTTGCCTCACTGGAGAATCCACTAAGAAAGATGGATTTTAATGGGAAGAAAAGAATTATTTTCTACATCGTTCCTCATCTCTTGAGTTTGTCAAAAACTTTTCTAAGAGGCAGTGTGAAGAGCCAGAGATGTCTGAAATTGCCTGACTTCATGTTCTGGAAGATTGCTAAGTCACATGAAATCATTTGTCAAACACTTGTCTTCCAAATGGTGTGAAAAACTACAGCCAAGACAGCAGTTAGCATTCAAGGAAGCCTTAAAGATTGTGATTATGTTTTTTTTTTTCCTTTGCGTGTGGGCACTCTGCTTTATTAGAACACATATTTTTAATCATAGTATTTTTTCTTTGCCTCTAAGAAAATACTTTCTTAATGCACAGAAAGTTGCTTCCAGTTAATATTTTTTCCCCTTAAAAAGAGAAGCTTTGAGAGATATTTTTGCTTTCATAGCTAGAACAGTTGAAGTCTTCAACTGAGGTTTTATAGCAGATTAGACATGGGTAAATGATGTCTGTAATGGGTTGACTTACTGAGATGACAATCTCCTGTGCCATTTGGTTTGAATGTACTTGATAGGCTGCTTCAAATCAGTCACTTCAATGCATTTTGTGTAAACCCAGTTGTCCTTTTTTATTCCTCTTTAGACATAAATGTGCGAACTATTCCTTTCTAGACACAATTTATTTTCTAAGATTAAAAATAATAATTGCTAGGTTTGGTAGCACATGCCTACAGCCCCAGCTCCTCGGGAGGCTGAAGCAGGAGGATCCCTAGAGCCCAGGAGTTCTGGGCTGTGGTACACTATGCCAGTTGGGTGTAAGTTTGGCATCAATATGGTGATATCCCTGAAGCGGGAAACCACAAACTTGCCTAAGGAGGGGTGAACCCAGCCCAGGTTGGAAATGGAGCAGGCCAGAACTCCCAGGCTGATCGGTAATGGGATCTTGCCTATGAATAGCCAGTGCACTGCAGCCAGGGCAACAGAGTGAGAACCTGTCTTTAAAAAAAAAAAAAGGTAATATTTATTATATTATTCAGGTTTCAACTCTGTAGCAAAATGGACTCTCATTTCCCTAACTTGAGATAACATAGGGTAGGTCCATATATTTTCATTCTTACAGTGGTCTTTTCATGGGAGTGAATGAGTTACTCTCCACTGGTGATTAGGTAACACTGTAGAATGAAGAGTTGTATAATATATTCATTTACAGCTGTGGATTGTGGTACGGACTATGTCCATAGTGATATTCCGAAGAATTGGGTTTATATGTGTGCTTCATCTGTTAATCCCAGGTGTCCTCATGTTGCTGAAGTATTTAGATAGCTAAAATATCCCTTAATTTCACACATGACCAGGAAGAAATTAACCAAGGTTTTATTGACTGCTGTGTATGTCCCATGATGCATTTCTGAGCAAATGCTTATCCTAGAGAATAACTCTGTATGAATAAAATTGCTTAATTGAATCTCTTCCTAAATAAGTAGTGCCATGCTTTTGTGAGCTCTTGGTATGGTCCATATTACTTTGTTTTTTTGTTTTTGTTGTTGTTGTTTTGTGACAGTCTTGCCCTGTCGCCCAGGCTGGAGCACAGTGGCACAATCTCGGCTCACTGCAACCTCTGCCTCCCGGGTTCAAGCAATTCTCCTATCTCAGCCTCCTGGGTAGCTGGGACTACAGGTGCATGCCACCACGCCTGGCTAACTTTCGTATTTTTAGTAGAGACAGGGTTTCACCATGTTGGTCAGGCTGGTCTCGAACTCCTAACCTCAGGTGATCCACCTGCCTTGGCCTCCCAAAGTGCTGAGATTACAGGCGTGAGCCACCGCGCCTGGCCTGTTTGTTTTTTTAATGTGATTTTTCTCTAAGCTTAAATACCACAAGGCCAAAGAGAAATGGTCATAATTTAAACTATTATTACATTGTTGAGGTATCCCTAGCTATTATTATAGCAAAGTGGGAAAAAAGTGTTTATTCTATTGAAGTTATGTGATGATCCGACATTAATGGGAAATAGAGGAGTCCTAATTAATTGGTATAATTTCACAAAGCAGAATGGTATTCCTTGGAGAGTTAAAGACATTCTCTTTAGTAAGTGTAAACCAAAGGGCATTTTCTTTATTCCTGCTTCTAATTCCTTCTAGCCCAGTGAATTATTTCTCTTTTCACCGGTAATGTGATGAATGGGAATTGTTTATTACATTGAAGTGACTTGAAGTGACCTTTTGTGCTTTAGGTGCAAGTTGACACTGAAAAAAACAAAACACTGAATTTGTCACACCTATGTCTGCATTAAAGGCTGTTTTACTACCAGAAGTTACATAGACTTCCTGCAGTCAGCTGCTGTGCCCCAGTGCCTTACTGGTCCCTTGTAGATTCGCCTTAATGATTTGTACAAATGACTGGGAGGAGGGGATGCTGCCTGTATCCTGGTGAACCTTAATGAAGGGGCCGTCTTAGGCACAGTGCAGAACAAGCATTTGTTCTGTACTGTTAGAGCCAAAATTGTGATGAGCAATACTGATAATTGTCCAGTTTATGTCATCTTTCCCAGATTTTAAAATCTGTTCTAGATATTCTTAGCTTGAACCACTTTTGATTGTGAAATGTATTAGGTGTTGTCCCATTATTACTGTAAAATGAAGTTTTGAATCTTCTTGTTAATAAACTGTGGATTTCCCCCCTCAATTTCTTAAACAACAACAAAAAATGCTTGAAGATTGTCTTTGAGTGTAAGATCTGCCTTTTCAGAAAGGGAGTGTTAGTTTGTAATGTTAAAAAATAAAGACCTCATTCAATAAAAGTTGAAGTCATCTTTTAAGAGTCTGATTTCTCTCTATGTGGGAAGAGGGAAAAGGAAAGCCAAGGTAATGCTAACTAAACCTGGTTTTGACTTTTATTTATTGCTTTTTCATCTGAAGATGGTTGTAAACTAAATCTTCTTTTTAATATTTCTATGTGAACTTGATTAGTTTTAAAGCTTTTGCTTTAGCTACCCTTTTCTGTTTAACAAAATTCTATCTTAAATGAGATCTTTCAGCCCTATTTTATGACACATTTCACTTACATAAAATCTTTTCTTACAAAAGATGAACAAGGATATTACTTTCTGATTTGAGTTTAGTTGAACCATGTTTTCAGTTTTTTCTCTACATACTCTTGGTTTGAAGTTCTTTTAAATGAAATGATTTATTTCCCTTCATATGGGCAGAAACTAAATTTCTAAAAAGTTTTGAGTGACTCTGCAGCTTTTCTTTCTCCTTTAACCTCTGCTTTTCTTCACCCAGAGTATCGGTGGTACACTAGAGAGGAAACAAGACAAAGCAGAATATTTTTCTGGAATGGACCACTAGTCTCATTGAAAATTTTGACCTGACATTATTTTTTAATGTTTAAAAACAACATAATCATGCATCATGGGATAGAATACAAAATCCACATGAGTTTTTAATATGAAATCTGGAACTTTAGAGAAGTGTTATGCCTGAATCGGTCTGCTTCCGGCCTCATACCCTTTTCCTTCAGGTACTTTGTATTCCTCTGCTGTCGGAGAAACTGATGGAAAAGTTGCAATGTCCCTACCATTTATAGGGTGACACAGAAGATTACAGTGTGATATGTGTAGTGACACTGTGCTGATGAGACTTGTGGCCACACAGTGCTGCTGGTGGTGAGGAGCGAAGTTAAGTGTTGTCAACAACTGGGGTGTCATCTTGGGTGTGGATATTTTCCTTCCGGCTATTGCTTGCTAATTATAATCTGCCATTAGGAGCCAAGCCTCTAATGTCTAAAACAGCCTAACCGGAAAACTCAGAATGGTGATATTGATTTTACTTTAAATATCACCTTCTCAGAGGTGCCTGAATTGTACCACCATCATCTCTCATCGAGAGTACTGCAATACCCTAGCTTGTCTCTTTGCTTCTATTCTTGACCCCTATAATCCATTGTCCACATAGTCACCAACATCATCTTTTAAAAACATAAATCATATCTTGTCAGTGTCCTCAGGGGCTTTCCATTGCATGAAAGAATCTTAGTCTTACTTTAGTCTCCAAGGATTTACATGTTTTGGCTGCTTACCTATCACTCTTAACACTGTCACTCTCACACCACAGGCACTCTACTCTGCCCTTTTGTTCCTTGTATATGCCAAGTTTCTTCCCACCTCTGGGCTCTTGCACTTCTCAAGCCTGGAGCCCATTTCCATCATGCTTACCTCCCCTTCCAAACTTGAGCTCCTCAGCTCTTTCTGCCCAGCCTACCACAAGTTGACTCACTGTTTTAATAATGATGGCCTGTAATTATCTTTTCTTTGTACTTGCTTGGTTCTTCCATGAGAATGTAAACTCACCTAGAATAAATGCCGTATCTGTCTTATTCACTTCGCCAGTCATATAAATCCATAACCTGGAAGAATGGTTCTTAAACTTTAATGTCAGTTAGAATTTTGGGGTCTTATGAGAACACAGACTATTGGGCCCACCTCCAGAGTTTCTGATTCGCTAGCTCTGGGGCGAAACCTGATAAATTTGCATATCCGATAAATTCCCAGGTGATACTGATGCTGCTGGTCCAGTAAACAACTTTGATAACCAGTGATCTGGAATGGGGGCTTGGTAAGCATTTTCTATAAAACGCTAGATAGTAAATATTTTAGACTTAGTGGACCATGTGGTCTTTTTTGTGAAACTATTCAACTCTATTATTGTAGTAGGAAAGCAGCCATAGACAATATGGAAATGAACAAGGGTGGCCGTGTTCCAGTCAAACTATGTTTACAGAAACAGGCAGTGGGCTGGAGATCTAGAAGATAGCTACTTCTGATAAATATTTATCTAAAAGATCAGTATGTGACTGTGTATGTGATCTAGAAGACAGATATATGCCAGTTGCTGGGATAAGTGGTAAGTGACAAATGTGTGATCCCTGGCCTCATAAAGTTCTCAGAGTTGTGGAGGGAGACAGCTGTAATAACCATACCAGTAGTGAGTCAGTACATTTGTGACAAGTGCCATGATGGAAAAATAGAAGGTGCTCTGAAAGGGTTTAACGGGTGCCTTTGGGAATGAAAGGTGGCCTCTCATTGCTGTTAGCTGACAATGTTTTTGTTTCACTGAGGAAAAAAAGCAGTCAGAAGAAACTTTGTTTTCTTCCTTTGTCTAGTTTTGCCTGCATCATCCATCCATACCTGTACTGGGCTTTCCCTCCTGTTAGTGGATAAACTGTCCTTGATCCTCTCCTAGACCAGCCCTTGCTCCCTGCATTCCATGCCCTCTCAAGAACTTGTTGAACATTTACCCCCTTCTCTTTTACATCATCAGTTTCTCTCCTGGATTATTCCTGCCAGCATGCAAACATGTCACCAGTTGCAAAAGTTTTCTGTACTTATCATGTCCCACTTGCCCACCTCCCATTCTTTTTTTTTTTTTTTTTTTTGATATAGAGTCTCACTCTGTCACCCCAGGCTGGAGTACAGTGGCACAATCTCAGCTCACTGCAACCTCCACCTTCTGGGTTCAAGTGATTCTCCTGCCTCCTGAGTAGCTGGGACTATAGGTGAACGCCACCACACCCAGCTAATTTTTGTATTTTTAGTAGAGACGGACGGGGTCTCACCATGTTGGCTAGGCTGGTCTTGAACTCCTGACCTCAAGTGATCCACCTGTCTCAGCCCCCCAAAGTGCTGGGATTACAGGTGTGAGCCACCGCTCCTGGCCCCATTTTTTCTTTTCATTATTTCCTATCCTCATTCTTGCTGGAACTCATCTAGTCAGACTCTTGTTCTCCCCTCACCACCAAAGCTGCTCTTATCAGGGTCATGAAAGCTCTTCTTGATGACAGATTCAGTGCATTTTCTCAGTCCTCATCTTCCTGAATGTCTCTGGCATTTGACACAGTTGCCTACTCTTCATGGGACACTTTCTTCTCTTAGCTTCTTCTTTTCCTTGAACCTTTCTAGCTGCTCCATCATGGTCTCTGGACACAGACCTTGGCTATTTCTATATGTTTCTCTGTTCCCCCTTCCATTTTTGTACTGATGATGAAGATAATGATAATTCGTATATTGAGCATGTATTACATGTATTAATACACATAAACCTTTTACATGTATTGACTCATTGAGTCCTCACAACACCCCTCTTCTGTGAGGTAGGTATTGCTTATTTCCTTTTCACATACTTTCCCAGTGTAACAGGCTACTCAGCGGGAGGGCCAGAGCCAGTCCCAGGGAGTCATTGTGTCTGCAAACCTCTGCCCCGCCTCGCCTTCTGCTGACTCTCAGGTGTCCTCTCTCTCCAGCCTGGGCCCCTACCCTGAGCTCTAGATGTTGACATACAACTACTACCTGACATCCAAATCACTGGCAGGCACCTTACATTTAAACCATTTGAACTGGAGCAGCTAGCTCTTGCCAGAAATCCAAGTTATCTTTAGTTTCTCTTTTTCTTCACATCTCATGATCAGATCAGGAGTAGATCCTGTTTGCTCTCCCTGTAAAACATATCCTGACTCCATCTCTTTTCACCACCTTTGCTGCTAATACCCTGGTCCAAACCACCACGGTGCTGGACAGTGCTGTGACAGCCTCATGACCATTCTTCTTATTTCCATAGTTCCTCCTAAGTTCCACAGAGAATAATGTTTTTAAAACATATCCCAGCTCTAAACCACCCAGCAGTTTCTATTAGAATAATATCCCCAGACCTTACCATGGTCTATAAGGCCATCCATACGTCATTTGCTACCTGATTACATCTGATGCATCTCCTACCCGTCTCCCTACTCTGCCATTCCATCCACACAAGTTTTCTTGCTTTTCCTGAAATATGTGGTGCCCCTTGCCATTTCAGGACCTTGGCACTTGCTGTTACTATTACTTTGAGTAGAATAACCCCCACCAAAGACCTCTGCGTGCTTGCTTAACCCTTCCCAGACCACTCAGTCTAGAAGTCTGTCTCCCATTCTTCTCCCTGGTAGTCTCTAACCCTACCTTTATCTTTCTTCATACTAGTACTCTCCACTAAAATCCGTCTATATTTTGTTTACTCTTTATCATCTCTGTCTCCTTTGTCAATGGAACCCTTGTCTTATTGACCACTAGCATTTGGCACATAGTAGGAGCACAAAAGGTATTTGCTGAATGGATGGATGGATAATGGTTTAAAAATCATGCTCTGGATTGCCTGGGCTCAAGTCCCATTTTTAGCATTTGCTTAACCTCTTCCTTTCTCTTTAACATGAGGCTAACTATATAGTACCATCTTTATTTTTTTGTTGTTGTTTCGTTTTTTGTTTTTTTTTTATTGAGACAGGCTTGCTCTGTCACCTAGGCTGGAGTGTGTAGCACGATCTTGGCTCACTGCAACCTCTGCCGCCCCAGTTCAAGCGATTCTTGTGGCTCAGCCTCCCAAGTAGCTGAGACTACAGGCACACGCCACCATGCCCTGCTTATTTTTTTGTATTTTTAGTAGAGATGAATTTTGCCATGTTGACCAGACTGATTTCGAACTCCTGACCTTAGGTGATCCGCCCACCTCGGCCTCCCAAAGTTCTGGGATTACAGGCATGAGCCACCACGCCTAGCCTAGTACCATCTTTATAAGGTTATTGAGAAGATTGTAATAATTCATGTTTAACATTAAGAACACTTCCTAATACAAAATAAGCTTAAAAACCAGGGTAGATAGGTAAGAGAGAACATTCTAGTAGAGAGAACAGCCAGTGCTGTGCCTTTATAAATATGGGGCATATTTTGAACTAGTTAGGATTTTTTTTTTTTTTTTTTTGAGATGGAGTCTCGCTCTCTCAGCCAGGTTGGAGTGCAGTGGCGCAATCTCGGCTCACTGCAAGCTCCACTTCCTGGGTTCACACCATTCTCCTGCCTCAGGCTCCTGAGTAGCTGGGACTACAGGTGCCCACCACCACACCCGGCTAATTTTTTGTATTTTTAGTAGAGATGGGGTTTCACCGTGTTAGCCAGGATGGTCTTGATCTCCTGACCTCATGATCCGCCCGCCTTGGCCTCCCAAAGTGCTGAGATTACAGGCGTGAGCCACCGCGCTTGGCCATTAGGATTTCTTATAAACATAAATGTCTACTGAAAAAATTATTATTATTATTATTATTATTATTATTATTATTGAGATAGAATTTCATTCTTGTTGCCCAGGCTGGAGTGCAGTGGCGAGATCTCGGCTCACAGCAACCTCTGCCTCCTGAGTTCAAGCAATTCTCCTGCCTCAGCCTCCCGAGTAGCTGGGATTACAGGCGTGTGCCACGACGCCCAGCTAATTTTTGTATTATTAGTAGAGATGGGGTTTCACCAGTCAGCCAGGCTGGTCTTGAACTCCTAACTCACCCGCCTCGGCCTCCCAAGTGCCGGGATTACAGGCATGAGCCACCGCGTCCAGCCAAAATATATTATTTTTTAATGTGCCTTCCATAATTAGTTTTTGTCACAAAATGAACAGAACAATAGTATGTGAATCTCATTAATTAGCCGTTTGTTGTGGGAAATGGTGATGATATTTGGGGAGGGGGCCAATTCAATAGATGATGTTGATATTTTAACTATCAATTGTGGTCAAAATGCAGTTAAAGTTTTTTGTTTGTTTGTTTTTGTTGTCGTTGTTTTTGAGATGGGGTCTCACTGTGTCCTCCAGGCTGGAGTGGAGTGGCACAATCTTGGCTCACTGCAACCTCCACTTCCTGGGCTCAAGTGATCCTTCCACCTTAGCCTCCTGAGTAACTGGGACTACATATGCCCTCCACTAAGTCCGGCTAATTTTTGTGTTTTTAGCAGAAACAGGGTCTCACCATGTTGCCCGGACTGGTCTCAAACTCCTGAGCTCAAGTGATCCACCCGCCTCTGCCTCCCAGAGTGCTGGGATTACAGGCATGTGCCACCACACCTGGCCTAGTTAAACTTTTTAGATTCATAGGGCTATGGGAAATCTTTTCATGTTAGTTTTGGTTACTAAAGCACAGCCACAGCTGTTAGGGAAGGTCATCCTCATACCTTAACTGTCAGAGTCTGAGAATTTTGTGTTCATTGGTAGTTTGACCAGCCTGTCAACTTATTCTTGAAGAAATCCTCAAGATAAAGTATTAACATTTTTTTCTACCTGATGATTTTTAGGTAAAGCAGCAGCTTTTCTCTTTTTGCTAAAATAATTCCATGTAATGTATAGTTTTCCCCCTACTCCCCAGCTTTTTGAGACATTTCAAACAGAGACGCTGAAAAAAAATACTATAATGAACTTTTGTATACCCATACTTATATATTTTTCCTGAATTATGTGAAAATTATAGATATCATGACAGTTTACCCCAAATACTTCCATGCTTACCTCCTAAAATCAAGAATGTTCTTTTTTTTTAAGATGGAGTCTTGCTCTGTCGCCTAGGCTGGAGTGCAATGGCGCAATCTCTGCTCACTGCAAACTACACCTCCCAGGTTGAAGTGATTCTCCCGCCTCAGCCTCCCAAGTAGCTGGGACTACAGGCACCTGCTATCATGCCCGGCTAATTTTGTGTTTTTGTAGAGATGGGGTTTCACCATGTTGGCCAGGCTGGTCTTGAACTCCTGACCTCAGGTGATCCGCCTGCCTCGGCCTCCCAAAGTGCTGGGATTACAGGCATGAGCCACTGCACCCAGCCAGGAATATTCTCCTAATACCACTATCCCATCTGGGAAATTTAATACTGATTCCATATTGATTCAATATTGTATCATGTACAGTCCATTTTCAAATTTTCTTAATTAAATCAAAAATTAGGAAAGAGTGTTTTAATCCAAGATCCAGTCAAGGTTTATATATTTCATTTGGTTGTGATTTTTTAAATCTTTCATTACACTGGTATTTTGAATTGTCTAGGCCACGTTCTGATTTGTCTGATTGTTTCCTCAATATTAGATTCACGTTAAATCTTTTTGTTAAGAATGCTATAAAGGGGCCAGGTGCAGTGGCTCACGCCTCTAATCCCAGCACTTTGGGAGGCCGAGATGGGTGGATCACCTGAGGTCAGGAGTTCAAGACCAGCCTGGCCAACATGGTGAAACCCCCCTCTCTATTAAAAATACAAAATTTAGCTGGGCATGGTGGCACACACCTGTAGTCCCAGCTATTTGGGAAGCTGAGGCAGGAGAATTGCTTGAACCTGGGAGGCAGAGGTTATAGTGAGCGCTGAGACTGTGCCACTGCACTCCAGCCTGGGTGACAGAGCAAAACTCCATCTCAAAAAAAAAAAAAAAAAAAAAAGAATGCTATAAAGGGGCCAGGCACGTTGGCTCACTCTTGTAGTCCCAGCTACTTGGGAGGCTGAGGCAGGAGGATCACTTGAGCTTGAGAGGTCAAGGTTATAGTGAGCTATGATTGTACTATTGCACCTCAGCCTGGGTGACAGAGGGAGACCCTGTCTCCAAAAAAAAGGAAAAAGATTGCTCTAATGGTGATGTTGTGTACTTCCTGTTGCATCACATCAGTAGACATAAAATGTCAATTTGTCCGATTATCAATAATGTTAAAGTTTGGTAAATTTGGTTAATGTGATGTTTCCCAGCTCTCTCCATTGTAAATATATCATTTCCCTTCTTACTATTAGATATCTGGGCATGGACTTTGGATCATATGCATATTCTGTTTCCCATGCATCTTTTGCTCAATTATTTTAGCTTTTTGTTGTTTGTTGTTATTGTTGTTGTTTTTAAGATGGGGTCTCTTCCTCTGTAGCCCAGGCTGGAGTACAGTGGCACGATCTCAGCTCACTGCACCCTCCGCCTCCCAGGCTCAAATGATCCTCCTACCTCAGCCCCTCTAGTAGCTGGGACTACAGGTGTGTGCCATCACACCTGGATAATTTTTGTATTCTTTTGTAGACATGGGGTTTGGCCATGTTGCCCAGGCCAGTCTGGAATTCCTGGGCTCAAGCAGTTTGCCTGCCTCAGCCTCCCAAAGTGCTGGGATTATAGGCGTTGAGTCACTGTGCTTGGCCTATTTTAGTATTTATTATCCTTGCATGATTCAGTTATTACATCTGGGGTTGCAATATGGTGATTTTCCAATTGCCATTTCTTCTGCATTTATTAGCCACCTTTTTTTTTTTTTTTTTGGTTTTTGTTTCTCAGATGGGATCTTGCTGTGTTGCCCAGGCTGGAGTGGCTATTCACAGGCCTGATCATAGAGCACTGCAGCCTTCAACTCCTGGGCTCCAGGGGTCCCAGGGGCTGGGCATGGTGGCTCACACCTGTAATCCCAGCACTTTGGGAGGCCAGTAACTGCCTCAGCCTCAGCCTCTCAAGTAGCTGAAATGAACAGGTGCATGCCCCGTGCCTGGTAATTAGCTAGCTTTTAAAAAATTTTTATTTAAAGAAAAGTTTCCCCTTTTTCTCTCCTTTCAGTATCACCATGGAATCGTGAATTCTTTCTATATTCAATGTACTGTGTTATTTTTCTGTTGATTTATTGGCCAGTGGGATCCTGTGTCCTTTTGAAATGGCCGCAGTGGTGTTTGAGTTCTTGCATCTTTTCTGACACAAAATATTTCAGACTCACCTTGTACTTCCCTTGCTTCAGACCTGGAATCAGCTATTTTTTTCAAGGAGCCCTGGTTCCTTTCAGTGGCAGTGGTACTTAGAAACCAAGATCTAGGTGCTATGTATGCTTAAAAAATAACCTTTTATAAAAAAAACATTGCCTGAGGCTGGGCACAGTGGCTCACATCTATAATCCCAGCACTTTGGGAGGCCGAGGTGGGCGGATCATGAGGTCAGGAGTTCGAGACCAGCCTGGCCAACATAGTGAAACCCTGTCTCTATTAAAAATACAAAAAATTATCCAGGCATGGTGGCACGCACCTGTAGTCCCAGCTACTTGGGAGGCTAAGGCAGGAGAATCGCTTGAACCTGCGAGGCAGAGGTTGTGGTGAGCCGAGATCGTATCACTGCACTCCAACCTGGGTGACAGAGCGAGACCCCATCTCAAAAAAAAAAAAATTGCCTGACATTTCGATATTGTATTACCATGTAAGAGGGCTTTCACGTGTTTTTAAAATGGTTCATCTCTTGGTCCTTCCTCTAGTACTGTGTGGGTAGGCAGGTCAAATGCTAGAATCTTCATTTAAAGATGAAGAAGGTGAGGTTTAGAGAGGATTTAACTTTATCAGAATTATAAGGCTAGTAAGAACAAGTGCCAGGACCCCAAACCCAAGCCTTTTACCAGTTTAATTTTTTTTCCTTTTTTTTCATAATATGTAGTCTCCTAAAAAGTGTGTTTAGATATCTAATAGAGCTACGTAGTTGGTTCGTGGTCTTGGTCACTGCCTGCCCATCTAAAGAGAACACTTCCTTTGTGAGAGTAACTGACAAATGACCAGAACCATAGAGGATATTTGCATCCTTCTGAGCATTGCTTGGGAGCTCCTTTTGTAATGGAGTTTGCTAAATGGCTTTCAGCAGTGCTTTGTGATGCATGGAATGTTTGATGTGGGACTTGGAGAGCTCTGTTTGGAAACAGTGGGTGGTCATACACCCTTTGTCTCATGACAGCCTGTAATTGGGTCACTGCTAGGGAACCAAAAGAAGCAGGGCTGGGTGCGGTGGCTCACGCCTGTCATCCCAGCACTTTGGGAGGCCAAGGTGGGCAGATCATGAGGTCAGGAGTTCGAGATCAGCCTGGCCAACATGGTGAAACCCCGTCTCTACTAAGATATAAAAATAAGCCGGGCATGGTGGCGGGCACCTGTAGTCCCAGCTACTGAGGAAGCTGAGGCAGGAGAATTGCTTGAACCCGGGAGGTGGAGGTTGCAGTGAGCCAAGATCGCGCCATTGCACTCCAGCCTGGGCAATAATAGAGTGAGACTCCATCTCAAAAAAGAAGGAGGAAACCCTGGCAGTAAATCTTAAAATGCTATGCTTATGCTATAATTTAGTATTGCGCTGTTTGAAGGTCTCTTTCTTAACCCTACTTATTTTATTTTCACTAAAATTCAAGTTTTTCAAATTAACAACCTAAGGAAACTTTTTAGACATTTGTCCCTATTCTCTCCCCACCATGAGAGTTTCATACCTCAGATATACTACGTATCTGTATACTGTATATATTTGTACTTCATATATTAAAAGACTAAGATTTTTTTCATCCTCTGAGAACCATTTTTTGGCCCCTTTGGGGTGATATTACCCTTATTGAAAAATGCACGGAGTAGATGGAAAAATGAAGGATACATCTGATTTGTATTACAATAATCCTTTTTTTTTTTTTTGAGACAGAGTCTCGCTCTATCTCCAGGCTGGAGTGCAGTGGCGCGATCTCTGTTCACTTCAACCTCTGCCTCCCGGGTTCAAGCGATTCTCCTGCCTCATCCTCCCAAGTAGTTGGGATTACAGGCACGTGCCACCACGGCCAGCTAATTTTTGTATTTTTAGTAGAGACAGGGTTTCTCCATGTTGGTCAGGCTGGTCTTGAACTCCCGACCTCAGGTGATCCACCCATCTCAGCCTCCCAAAGTGCTGGGATTACAGGTGTGAGCCACTGCATCCGGTCAGTAATCCATCTTATAGTTGCATATTGAAAATAAAGTGTCTTACTTGAATAAATGCAGTCTATAAATTATTTCAGTCTTAATAGCACTATGAGCTTTTGGTTACCTGAAGGCTAAACTCATCCTCCTACTGATCAAAGATAGTAATTTTTCACTCATAGGAAGCATCAAAGTCTACAATCTTAATTTTTTTTCCTTCCAAAGAGTTAGATAATTGAGATTTTTGATGATACTGGTGAATTTAATCTTTTCAATATTGTTTTTCTCTGGAATTATTGATATATAAGATATTACTTGAATATATTCTAACGCTTAAGGTATACACGCATTATTTCACCTAAAAATTCCCCCTTTCTCCTACCACTACCCCAGATAAAGAACTCTTGAGTCTTTGAGGGAGTAGAAACATAGTGCAGTGAGTTTTTTCTTTTTAACATTTACCCATTACAGACCATCTTGTGTGCTTTGTGGGTTTTTTTCCTAAACATTTCTCTGTATGTCTTTTTATTATTGTTTCCTGCCTTTGTCTCTTTTCTTTGTCCTTTGCTTTCTCTACTTCCCCCAATATTCCTTCCATTTCTCCTTCCCTGCCCTCTTATTTCTTCCCTCTCCTACATGTTATCTCCTTTCTTTTCATTCAGGACTATGAGAGTAAATTGCAGGCCTTGCAGAAGCAGGTTGAAACCCGATCCCTAGCTGCAGAAACAACTGAAGAGGAGGAAGAAGAGGAAGAAGGTGAAATCTAGAGACCGAAACTTTCCTGTGTATATCTTTTTGAAGTTATATTATCAAATTAGTCATTTATGCATAATCAAAGCTGGATTCCTCTTAGTTGGCCCTATCATTTATTGACATTTTACTGAGCCAGTTTACAGATGATTGACTAGATGTGCAGTGTTGAGAATCCAGGCCGTATTTTATGAGATGGGGATGGGAGTGATAGTGTTCTTAGACCTTCACAAGGTTTCTGAGCACATCTTCATTTAAATCCCTTAGAAAGTTTACATGCACTGTCTCTCATATTGCTGTAGATGTGACTTTTATATATCTATTACAAATATAGAGCTTAATCTTTGTTAAGACAGTCTGTTCAATTTGAAGCCATTTCTGGCAAATTTCTAATCATGTTGCTTAGTCATGTTTGCTTATCTTAGGTTTTCCAGCATTTCTTAGTTGAGTTGGGGCTTTCATCATTACTTATTGCGTTATAATGCAGTATGAACACTTACCACAATTCATTTTTCTACCTAACCTCTTGGCAATCTCAAGGCTTCAAACTAACTTTGAAGGAACTTTTACTTTATGTATTACATTTCTTATTTATTTATTTATTTACTTATTTATTTTTGAGACAGAGTTTCGCTCTTGTCACCCAGGCTGGAGTGCAATGGCACAGTCTTAGCTCACTGCAACCTCCGCCTCTTGCCTCAGCCTCTTAAGTAGTTAGGATTACAGGGATGCGCCACCATGCCCGGCTAATTTTTTGTTTTTAGTGGAGACGGGGTTTCACCATGTTGGTCAGATTGGTCTCAAACTGCCGACCTCAGGTGATCTGCCTGCCATGGCCTCTCAAAGTTCTGGGATTATAGGCATGAGCCACTGCACCCAGCCAATTTCTTATTTTTAAATAAGTAAGATGGTACCTTGTTTCTCTCTGTAACAGAAAAAAAAAAAGAAATATATGAAGTCATACAATATAACAGAGGTCAGGAGTTTGTCTTTTTTTCTTTTTTTTTTTTTTTTTTTTTTTTGAGACGGAGTCTCGCTCTGTCTCCCAGGCTGGAGTGCAGTGGTGCGATCTCGGCTCACTGCAAGCTCCGCCTCCCGGGTTTGCGCCATTCTCCTACCTCAGCCTCCCGAGTAGCTGGGACTACAGGCGCCTGCCACCACGCCCAACTAATTTTTTGTATTTTTAGTAGAGACGGGGTTTCACCGTGTTAGCCAGGATGGTCTCGATCTCCTGACCTCGTGATCCACCCGCCTCGGCCTCCCAAAGTGCTGGGATTACAAGCATGAGCCACCGCGCCCGGCCTTTTTTTCTTTTTTTTGAGACAGAGTCTCACTTTGTCACCCAGGCTGGAGTGCAGTGGTGCAGTCTTGGCTCACTGCAACCTCTGCTTCCTGGGTTCAGGCAATTCTCATGCCTCAGCCTCCTGAGTAGCTGGGACTACAGGTGCGTGCCACCACGCCTGGCTAATTTTTGTAATTTGTAATTTTAGTAGAGATGTGGTTTCTCCATGTTGGCCAGGCTGGCCTCAAACCCCTGACCTCAGGTGATCCGCCTACCTCTGCCTCCCAAAGTGCTGGGATTATAGACGTGAGCCACTGCGCCTAGCCAGGAGTATTTTTTTTTTATTGTGCCCACATGCTATACCTTTTTTTTAAAACAAGAAAAATTTATTTCTTTGTTGTACTATTTTAAATAAATACAAAAGTAGGATTTTTAAAGATTTTCTGAAATGTATATATTGCTTTCATAATATCAACAGAATTTGGTAAGTTTTACTAAAAAGAAGAAGAAACAAAAGCAGCTGAATGGAGAGAAACTGGAAAACACCTCACCTTGATAAAAGAGATAAGCTAGAAGAGAGGTGTAATTTTTATATAGTTGTAAGATTGCCATTAAATATGCATCATTCATTCTTTCAGTTCCTTGGACACAGCATGAATTTGAGTTGGCCCAATGGGCCTTCCGGAAATGGAAGTCTCATCAGTTTACTTCATTACGGGACTTACTCTGGGGCAATGCTGTGTACCTAAAGGAGGCCAATGCCATCAGTGTGGAACTGAAAAAGAAGGTATGGAGCAGGAGGACACAGGAGAGCTGGAGGCAAAGCCGAGCCTGCTGTGGGTGCATCTGGGCTCTCACCTTGAATTAACCTTTTCCTTTGGGGGAACTCAGCCACTTTGTGCTATAAAACAGCTTTATATATGTCTTTATTTAATATATGTGCCTGGAACATAGTAGGCACTAATTAAATTTTTGTTAAATAAAATTTTTTTAAAAAACAGATGTTTTCTAGCTTATTTTACAAATAGACTATATTCCTCACAAAAACTGGAGAAACATAGTAATAGAAAAATACTTCTCTTGGGTTTCTGAATAATTTTAATTTTCTTCTGCTTTTCTATTATTAAGTTTGCACCTCTAAGTTTGGTATGCCCCTTTGCCATTGATCTGCTCCTCCTCTAGGGTCTGAGAGGCACTGTTGTGTAGTGGACAAGCATATGCACCCTGGACCCAGACAGTCCAGGTTCCAGTCCCAGCTCCACGAGTGGTGTTGATCCCCCTAGCCCTGTGCCTCCATTCCCCCATCTACATAATGGGGTTGGCAGCAATATCTGGCACCAAGGGATTTTGTGAGGAATGAAAATGGGCATATGCATAAAGCACTTATAGTGCCTGGCATGGTAAAAGGCAATAAATGTTATTCATTTTTGTAAGTATTACCAAAACTTCACACTAAACCTTAGATTCAGTCTTCTGTATGCCCCCATGTTTATCAGTTTCTTCACTGCTAAGATTACAGTGGAAGACCATATTGTGTAGTAGGTAAGAGCATAGACCACCTAACTTTGGGGAAATTAATTATCTTCTCCTAGAACTAAATTCTAGTTTTAGGGAATACGATACGTTCTTCATTCATAATCTCGGCAGCCTTTCTCATTTTATAATTATTTATTAGCCACTCCTCTCCTCAAGTAGACTAAATAAAGGCAGTAACTGTCTTTTTTTCTTACTACTGTGCATAGCATTTAATTAATATTAAATAATTGTTTAATAATTTGTTGGTGAAACTATAGCGTGGTAGTGAGAAATAAATGATGCGATGTCGTGAAGTACTTACCATATAATAAACACTTTTTTTTATGAGATGGGATCTGGCTCTGTTGCCCAAGCTGGAGTACAGTGGTGCAATTATGGCTCACTACAGCCTCCACCTTCTGAGCTGGGCTCAGTTTGTAGAGACAGGGTCTCACTGTGTTGCCTAGGCTGGTCTCAGACTCCTGGGCTCAAGTGATCCTTCCGCCTCAGCCTTCCAGCGTGCTGGGATTACAGGTGTGAACTTCCATGCCCAGCCAAATAAACGCTTTTAAGAGCAGTAGTTGCAATCCTCTGAATTTAAAATGGGAAACCTTGCTGTGTTTTCATCCTCTCTCATTAGTGAGGGACTAGATATGCATTTTGTGGCCCACCTTTTGGTCTCTGATATAAATTCTATAAAAGTCTTCATTCATTCAATCAAAATGTATTTATAAAGATTTTATGCCGGGCGTGGTGGGTTGTGCTTGTGATCTGAGCCGCCGAGGCGGGTGGATCATTTGAGCTCAGGAGTTCAAGACCAGCCTGGGCAACGTGGTAAAACCCCATCTCTACAAAAAATTTTAAAAAATTAGCTAGGCTGGTAATGCATGCCTGTAGTCCCAGGTACTCAGGAGGCTGAGGTGGTAGGATCACCCGAGCCTAGGAGGTGGAGGCTACAGTGCTCTGTGATTGCATCACTGCACCCAGCCTGGGTGACAGAGTGTAACCTTGTCCCCACCGTGCCTCCCCTCAAGAAGACTTTAGTATGTGCAAAAACACTGCCAGGCTAGGAAAACAAAGTCCTTAAATAGCTTAATTTGAAGTTAGGGTTATTCCCTATGACTGCTAACAGGTGGCCATATTTTTCAGTAGAAAGTTAGTCACAAGATATTTGTTGAGCACATTAGACCTCTTTCCCATTGGGCATGATTGTATCGTCTCATCTCTGAAGCTTGCTTGCTGAAAACCGTTTGTCAATGGTTTGTTCTTTCCATTCAGGTGCAGTTTCAGTTTGTTCTGCTGACTGACACACTGTACTCCCCTTTGCCTCCTGAATTACTTCCCACTGAGATGGAAAAAACTCATGAGGACAGGCCTTTCCCTCGCACAGTGGTAGCAGTAGAAGTCCAGGATTTGAAGAATGGAGCAACACACTATTGGTCTTTGGAGAAACTCAAGTATGAAAACATTCATAAAGGCTGGTTGTTTTATTTAGGAAATAACAATGACCTGCTCAAGTGAGCTCCCTCCAGCTCTCCTCTCTCTGGGGACACTGTTGCTTACTTCCCTGTACTTTCTAAATGTTGTTGCTGGCCAATGGTATTACCATCCATCTGTTTTCTTTTAAGTGAATAAATGCACTCCTCACACACTCTGACATTTGTAGATATTTAAGTTTACCCTCCATAGACCCTCTTTTAAATTTTGAATATTCCAGTTTCATCATATTTCTGTTTCAGATTTAGAACTTATTCATCTTTTCTATCCTGGACCTCAGGATAATAAATAATAAACATGGAAGTTATAATCTAGCTTCTTTTACATGTAGTATGATGAGGTATTTCCCCCTGTCTCAGTGTATTTGAGATGTCACATACAGTTGACCTACAATATTCCCTCTTATGACTTTTCACCCGGTAGAGGATAGGTGGCCATTCTTGACTTTTGATGGCTTATCTCTAGAATCAAGACACTTTAGATACTGAGTGTTGGTTTCTGAATTTTTGGGCTTCATTCTTTTTAAGTAACATTAAATAGTGGGAGCAACTCCCTTTTTTTTGAAGAAAATCTTGAACGGAAGATGCTTCCAAAGTGAAAGTTTAATGCAATCTCATTATATTAACCCAATGTGCTTTGTGTTTACTAAATAGGCAGAGGCTGGATTTGATGCGAGAGATGTATGATAGGGCAGGGGAGATGGCCTCCAGTGCCCAAGATGAAAGCGAAACCACTGTGACTGGCAGCGATCCCTTCTATGATCGGTTCCACTGGTTCAAACTTGTGGGGAGGTAAGTGATGATTTTGTTGATGTCTTCTTTTAAAATAATGAATAGTTTTAAGTGTTTAAAACCTGAGCAGATAATATAAAAAGTTAAGAGGAAAAAAAAAGGTGTAAAAAGGCCTTGTCTGTAATCTTATCCACTCACAACCACTGCATCATTTGGTATATTTCCCTTCAGTTATATTCAGCAGGCATTTTTGTTTCGAGTCTCAAACTTTCAGCCAAAGTATTTAAATCTTCCCCAACTTTAAACTTACAAAGTGTTCTGTAATTGATTAAGATAAATTTAGAAGGAAAAGAAAACTTATGCCTGTATTCTACACAGTTTAAATTCATAGTACAGCTTATCAGACACAATCTCTTCGTGATCTGATTTGTTCTTCCTTTTTTTAAAAAGCAATTCATCCCACTTTAGTCATTGCAAGGGTAAATTAATTGCACCTTGGTAGTCCCCTTCAGCCTCATTTTTTATACATTATTTCCAGCACTTAATGAAAACACATAGTGCCTCTATGAGTCCATATTGAGTCAAGTGTTCTTAGAGGTTTCGAATTTTCAAAGCAGGGAAATTTAACTTTGAGCTTATGATTTCAGAATTTGAATTGCTTTTTCAATTGCAGAAAACCCTGTGATGGTTTTTAAAGAGGCTGGGTAAAAAGGAGTTGCTGAAGTCATAGTATGTTGTGGAAATGAAGTAAATCTTTTCCACTCTACTCTGATAGCAAAGTAGTTTTTCAAAGAGATGAATTGGCCAAACACATCTTACCCTAGCAAAGCACATGCTGCTTTGCCATATGCCATTTCATCCATTTTGGTTTCTGCTCCAAAATGACGTGAGAATTTCAGTAAAGATTGAAAGCCTTCTTGTTTCACTTTGATGTTGAGTGGGTCCTTTGAGGCCTGGATGCTGATCTTTTATGTGAACTGGAGAATGTAAACGTGTTATAGCACAGTATTTACCTAGGATGGTCTATTCACGTGTTTCCTTTGCTTTTCTTATTCTAAGGATCAGTCCTTACATAAATTTTTCAACTTGCCCTTGTTCCCTTTCACCTGACCCAAATGATTTATGCTTATTTTATCCTTTTGCTTTTCCATTTGCTTCTATTGTGTTGATTCCCCAGTGGATTCTGTCCTGTTGGCACCTATTGCTTCCTGTTTAACCAACTATTCCTCTCTCCCTGGCTGTGTTAATTGGCGTCTTACCTGGTGTCTAGCTCCCCCATTTTCCACGGCTGTGTGAATGAGCGCCTTGCCGACCGCACACCCTCCCCCACTTTTTCCACGGCCGATTCCGACATCACTGAGCTGGCTGACGAGCAGCAAGATGAGATGGAGGATTTTGATGATGAGGCATTCGTGGATGACGCCGGCTCTGACGCAGGGACGGAGGAGGGATCAGATCTCTTCAGTGACGGGCATGACCCGTTTTACGACCGATCCCCTTGGTTCATTTTAGTGGGAAGGTTGGTGAGGTTATTGTGAGAAAGGCGAAAAGGGACCAGCTCTTGCTCTGAAGGCCTCCCTGCTTGCGCAATTTTGGATAACCTTGCATTAGCCACTTCAACTCATGAATGCTCTTTTTCAAGTTCTCCAATACTTCAAGCTCTTTGTCAATGCTGGTCTGAGACAGTTCTCAGGCATTGTGTGTGAGGTCCTCAGTCTACTCAGCACAATACATAGCAATATATAAAGACTGCATGGAAGACACCTTGTCTTAAATTGCCCAGAAATTTTGTTCTGAAGAAGGGAACCCCAAAGGAGAAAGTAAAGCTAAGAGTCAAATGTAGTGGGTTCAGTGAATAGTATTATGGTCTAGATGTTTCCTTTTTAAAGGATTGTGATTGAAAAAGCATACGGAGGTAACATGAGAGAGGGGGCAGAGCGAGGCCAAGGTTTGGCTGAAGAATTTGTGGTACTGCAGGAGTCAGAGGACAAAAGTAGATTCAGGAGTACAGTTAAATTTATTTTTTGCTTAGTCTACTGAGTCCTAAAAAGAATCAGGAAAGTTAAGCTTCTCCTTTACCTAAAACGGATGCCTTTCTTTGGCCAGTTTCACTGAGCCTATCTACGGATCTTTGGCATCTGCTAAAATTTTAACCTATAGGGTTTATAATGATAAAGCTCACAAAATCATCTATTGACCCCATCAACAGTGAATATTGGCCAGGCATGGTGGCTCACCCCTGTAATCCTAGCACTTTGGCTCACACCTGTAATCCCAGAACTTTGGGAGGCTGAGGTGGGTGGATCACCTGAGGTCAGGAGTTTGAGACCAACCTGACCCGTGAAACCCGTCTCTACTAAAAATACAAAAATTAGGCTGGGTGCGGTGGCTCACATCTGTAATCCAGCAGTTTGGGAGGCTGAGGCGGCCAGGTCACCTGAGGTCAGGAGTTTGAGACCAGCCTGCCCAACACGGTGAAACCCCGTCTCTACTAAAAATACAAAAAATTAGCCGGGCACAGTGGTGGGTGCCTGTAATCCCAGCTACTTGGGAGGCTGAGGCAGGAGAATCACTTGAACCCGGGAGGCAGAGGTTGCAGTGAGACAAGACTGTACAACTGCACTCCAGCCTGGGTGACAAGAGCGAAACTCCGTCTCAAAAAAAAAAAAACAATGAATCTTTGTTCGGTGCTATATGAAACTGCTTTGTGTTAAGACTAGTTCACCAAACTGAGGCATTGTCTCTGGCTCTCAGTTTGTGCATCCATCTTTCAGTGATGCAGAACTCTCTATGCACGTAATACTGGTGTCTTTGTTCATCTCCAGCTTTCATGCTGAGATAATTTAAATTACAAGTTCAACAGTAGAGCATGCATTGGATTAACCAAAAAGTATGTCCAGGTTTAAAAGTATTAAATTTAACTTTAATGGTACATTAGAATCACATATTGTTGAATCCGTTATAAATAAGGGAATTATGTCATTTTTAAATGGATGAGTACCAGTTATCTAAAAATTAAAGGATAGTGAGTCTGCTGACCTAGTAGAGACATAGGTTCTTAAATTTATCTCACCAGGCGCAGTGGCTCACACCTGTAATCTCAGCAACTCTGGAGGCTGAGTCCAGGAGTTTGAGACCAGAGTGGGCAACGTAGTGAGACCCTGTCTCTTTGAAAATTTAAAAAACAATTAGTTGGGTGTGGTGGTGCATGCCTGTAGTCCCAGCTCCTTGGAAGGCTAAGGCAGGAGGATAACTTGAGCCCAAGAGTTTGAGGCTGCAGTGAGCCATGATTGCACCACTGCACTCCAGCCTGGGGACAGAGCAAGACCCCAACTCTACCAAAAAATATAAAATAAAATAAAACAGAATTTGTAGTATGGTATTGGTCACATGGTCGGAACCTCATAACTAAATTAGAAGATGATCATTGTTATGGAAAGGGGGAAAAGAAAAGCTTTTTTGATAGAAATGAAAGTCTCAAGTGTAACTGTAGGTCATAGTATTAGACAGTCTCTGGGTTTTCCAATGGCAAAGGAGCATTTAGAATTCAGTTTTTCCATGAATAAACATAAAGGGATTATGTGGCCATGAATATT
The DNA here is from genome assembly GCF_028878055.3 of Symphalangus syndactylus. Lineage (NCBI taxonomy): Eukaryota > Metazoa > Chordata > Mammalia > Primates > Hylobatidae > Symphalangus > Symphalangus syndactylus. The sequence continues at coordinate 26,534,937 of NC_072444.2, read as the reverse complement.
GTTTTCTACTGGTGTATCACCATGAATAGATACTTAGAATTTCAGAGAAGCCGATTTTTATTAAAATGAGAAAGGTATGTACAAATAATGGGACAATAATGCTTGCTTCATTCGATGGCTGCCTGTGTTCTTCAGCACATTTCTATCCTATTCTAAGGGAGTTGGAAGTTAAAACCCAGTTTCTGGCCATAAACTTTGTCCCAGTGCTAATTACACAGTTTCTAAAACTGTTCGCTTGTGTTCTATACCATTGCAGTGAAGAGTAGGCAGCTTCATCTTACGTAACATGGTGAGGAGAAGCCTGACCTAATTGTCAGGAGAAGCCTTGGGTCCTAGGCCATCTCTGTCACTACGACAAGCAACTTAAACTGAAGCCTTTTGGGCTCTCAAGTGTAAAGTGAATAACAGGTAGAAATAAAGAGCCATAAAGATCTTTTTCAGCTTTCATATTCTGTCATCTACACTAGCAAAAATGAATATCCTGGTTAAGACTTCTACTAAGAAGCATTTGTATTTTGAGGAAGTTGTATGGAAACTCAAAACAATCCCACTTCATGTGGAAATTAACTGAGGATACATGTATTGTTTTCTCTCTAGTTTTATAGTTTTCTTCCTTTTAATCATATCAGATGTAAGTATAAGTATAAAGCAATCAACTCTATTTTGATTTTCACATAAAATACTTAAGGAGCTATGGCTCAGGAATTGATTTTTCCATTTGTTTAGGTTCCCAAGTTCTAACCTTGCAAGAAAGGACTGGGGGAGGAAGTGAAATAATATAATAGCAATCAGTAAAGTGAAGGATAGCTTTCCATTTTTGCCCTTGACTACATTTCTCTTCTACAAACAAAATTTACAATAATGCAACATCACCCAGTTGTGTAGTGGTCATTATATGTGTAAGGAAAGTAACTACTTTCCTGTTTTTGTGATTCACAAGATTGGATTTCTCCAATTGGCATATAATTGCAAATATAAATCACTTGTAAAATTTTTAGTTTCTGGCTGGGTGCGGTGGCTCACGCCTATAATCCCAGCACTTTGGGAGGCCGAGGTGGGCAGATCACAAGGTCAAGAGTTCAAAACCAGCCTGGCCAACATGGTGAAACCTCGTCTCTACTAAGAATACAAATATTAGCCAGGCATGGTGGCTTGTGCCTGTAATCCCAGCTACTCAGGAGGCTGAGGCAGAATTGCTTGAACCCGGGAGGCGGAGGTTGCAGTGAGCCGAGATGGCACCACTGCACTTCAGCCTGGGCAACAGAGCAAAGACTCCGTCTAGGGGGAAAAAAAAATTAGTTTCTTGTGAAATTCCATTAGTAAGTTTGTTTTTTAGCCATGACTGCCTCTGCTAAAACTTTATATTGCAAGTGAAAAAGAGCTTGTCCCTTTAGCTATTCTCTTATGGCATGCTGGGATGTTATGAACCATCCATCATAATTTGCGATGAAATGTAAAATATTTAAGCTAGTCTTCTGGGTTAAAAGGGGGTTAAAGATGATTATTCTATGATCTCTTTAAGTACCTTAACTGACATTCTTTCTGTAAGTAGCACCATAATTTTGCTAATTTTTCTTATCTTTATGTTGACCAGTTTGTTTCCCTTTTTGAAGTAACTTCATTGAACTTTCTGCTAATGTATCCTTTACATATTCCCCTCTCTCATCCCTGTTCTCCTTCAGTCTGCTAGGTCAAAGTATAAGGATTCTCAAAAATGCAGAGTAATTATCAAAATTCTGTTTAAAAAGCCTCAGAATAGAATGTTTATATAGCATTGATTTGGAGCTAAGGGCTATATTCTGGTAACATAACAAGGTACTGCCTAGTGAATGTGTGATTGTATAGTCATGGAGCTGATGTCCCTGCCATAGAATTACAGAATTATCTAGAAAGGGAAATCTATAATAATGGCCTTCAATGCTCCGACACTTGGACTGGCCATTGCCATAGGCAGAAAGGCAATCTCATCTTTACTGTGTGCGCAAACAGTACTTTAATGTAATGTGTGCTTAATATAAGCTTTCTTTAAAAAAAAAAAAAAAGGTGGCTCTTGTTTTTGAATAGCTATTTTTAAGATAAATTAGATATAGTTAGGAATCTAAATATGTTCTATATAGTTAATATCCATTATGAGGTGGCTCTGAAAAACCAACCTAGTATCAGTTGGATGGCTTTGCTTTTCTGCTTCTGGTATAACCCATTTTTCTAGAAAAGCTTCCACTTCTACTTAAAGATAAGAGGCAAATCATTTTCCTGTTCCCTTATGTACGTAGATATTCACTTACCAAATATTTATAGAGTGGCCCAGCCCTCTGCAGACAGTGGTGAGCAAAACCAGACATGGTTCCTGCCCTCATAGACTTATAGTCTGATGGATGACACAGACATAAATTAAATAATTGCACAAATAAATGTAAATTATAGCAGTGATGAAATAGTTGTGTGTGTTGCCGGAGATCACATAACATTGGGGGACCTGTTATAAGAAAGTGGTGTTTGAAATAAGACCTGAAGATGTGAAATCAAAGGCATGAGGCCGGGTGTGGTAGCTCACGCCTGTAATCCCAGCACTTTGGGAGGCTGAGGTGGGTGAATCACCTGAGATCGGGAGTTCGAGACCAGCCTGGCCAACATGGTGAAACCCCGTCCCAAAAAAAAAAAAAAAAAGACATCAAAGGCATGAGGTGTAGGCATCGAGTACAGAGAGGACTCCAGGCAGGGGACATGTGCGATGGCTCTTTAATGGCCCAGGCCTTGAAATGGGCAAGTCTAGCTGGGGTGCCCATAATAGAGGAGGGTGATCTGTATATGTCTTTGACAGTGAAATTATCCATTTGATACCTTACGCCAAATTCTTAGTCTTTTAAATTCTGTTGCAGTAGTTGTTGTTTGAGGGTCTTGTTTAGAACTTTTTAGAACTTTTCATTCTCACGTTTTTTTACACCAGAGCTTCAGCTCTCTGTTTCTTAGCATTTCTCTCTCTCCTGCTTTGGAGCAGACTGAAAGGGAAGTGGCATTATTTCATCTGATTTAATGTTCATTTACAGTCATTTTTGTTATATTTTTCATTTGTATTTCATTTATGCTCTAGTCATGTTAACATTTGTTTTTCTGTGATGTATTATGTCTGTTTTCATAATTTTCATTACTTTGAGTTGAAATCCCAAATACCCAGTCCATCCTCCTCCTCTCTTTGTTTTAAAATAGATTTCAGAGTAGGAGAAGCATCAGATAAACATGTGTGTCACTTGGTTTTGTTTGATTTATTGATACAAGTGTCTATCTTTGTCTTTTGTCTTATGTTTGAAGATCAGCATATACCAAATGGGAAGACTGGAATCATAGTAGGAACTAGATTCTATTTCCCTTTCACTAATTGGAATGAACACTCTTTAGCTTTGTGACCACCAGTTTTTATTGCTTTTTTAAAAAAGTAATAGCTACAAAATAAAGAAGAAAATACAAATGTGATAGGACTTTGCTAGTTTGCTTGAAATATAAAGTGTTAGAGCTATAATTTACCTTTTACTTATGCATTTCTGAATTAGGTTTTGAACTCTAGGAGCAAAAGCAAACATTTTAGGCATCAACTGTCATCTTCTGCCTTAACATTTATCTTTTTTATTTTTTTTTTCTCTTGAGATGAAGTCTTGCTCTTGTCCCCCAGGCTGGAGTGTGATGGCGCGATCTCGGCTCACTGCAACCTCCACCTCCTGGGTTCAAGCGATTCTCCTGCCTCGGCCCCCCCGAGTAGCTGGGATTACGGGCGCCTGCCACCACGCCTGGCTAATTTTTGTATTTTTAGTAGAGACAGGGTTTCACCATGTTGGCCAGGCTGTTCTCGAACTCCTGACCTCAGGTGACCCACCTGCCTCGGCCTCCCAAAGTGCTGGGATTACAGACATGAGCCACCATGCCTGGCCCTTAACATTTATCTTGGTGCCCATTCAGAGTCTCCTCTAATCTTAGAACTCAAAAATTTCTTGCTGCAGAGCTTCTCTGCCCATATGTGTTTGCTGACCTCACCTTGTCAGTCACCCTGCCTGAAGATAATAGTCATTTCTTTTTTTTTTTTTTTTGTTTTTTGAGATGGAGTCTCACTCTGTTGCCCAGGCTGGAGTGCAGTGGAGCGATCTCGGCTCACTGCAAGCTCCGCCTCCTGGGTTTACGCCATTCTCCTGCCTCAGCCTCCCGAGTAGCGCCTGCCACCATGCCCTGCTAATTTTTTGTATTTTTCGTAGAGATGGGGTTTCACCGTGTTAGCCAGGATGGTCTTGATCTCCTGACCTTGTGATCCGCCCGCCTCAGCCTCCCAAAGTGCTGGGATTACAAGCATGAGCCATGGCGCCTGGCCTCTTTTTTTTTTTTTTTTAGACAGAGTCTCACCCTGTCACCCAGGCTAGAGTGCAGTGGTGCAATTTTGGCTCACCACAACCTCCACCTCCCTGGTTCAAGCGATTCTCCTGCTTCAGCCTCTCAAGTAGCTGGGACAACAGGTGCATGCCACCATGCCTGGCTAATTTTTATAATTTTAGTAGAGACAATGTTTTGCCACATTGGCCAGGCTGGTCTCGAACTCCTGGCCTCAGGTGATCCGCCTACCTCAGCCTCCCAAAGTGCTGGGATTACAGGCATGAGCCACCACGCCCAGCCAACAATAGTCATTTCTTAAAGTAACAATACATCGCCAGGCATGGTGGCTCACGCCTGTAATCCCAGCACTTTGGGAGGCCAAGGCGGGCAGATCACCTGAGGTCAGGAGTTCGAAACCAGCCTGACCAATGGGGAGGAACCCAGCCTACTCAGGAGGCTGTGCGGCAGGAGAATTGCTTGAACCTGGGAGATAGAGGTTGCAGTGAACTGCGATTGCACCACTGCACTCCAGCCTGGGCAACAGGAGCGAAACTCCATCTCAAAATAAATAAATAAGGTAACAATAAAGACCCATAGGCCAGGCGCGGTGGCTCACGCCTGTAATCCCAGCACTTTGGAAGGCTGTTGTGGGCGGATCACGAGGTCAGGAGATCAAGACCATCCTGGCTAACACAGTGAAACCCTGTCTCTACTAAAAATACAAAAAAATTAGCTGGGCGTGGTGGTGGGCGCCTATAGTCCCAGGTACTCGGGAGGCTGAGGCAGGAGAATGGCTTGAACCTGGGAGGCAGAGCTTGCAGCAAGCCAAGATCGCACCACTGCATTCCAGCCTGGGTGACAGAGTGAGACACCATCTCAAAATCAAACAAAAAATAACCAATAAAGACTGTAATGCTGTGATATGGAATTTATTTTAGAGTTGTTAACTGTATTTTGTCCCATTTCCCTGCCTTTTTTGTCTCTTGGTTTCTGTTTTATCTATTGGGAAAAATGAAACAAAACCTCTTTATAATTTCTTAAATTAAAAGGTTAAGCTCGCCTGGGCACGGTGGCTCACACCTGTAATCCCAGCACTTTGGGAGGCCGAGGCGGGTGGATCACAAGGTCAGGAGATTGAGACCAGCCTGACAAACATGGTGAAACCCCATCTCTATTAAAAATACAAAAATTAGCTGGGTATGGTGGCGCATGCCTGTAGTCCCAGCTACTCGGGAGGCTGAGGCAGGAGAATCACTTGAACCAGGGAGTCGGAGGTTGCAGTGAGCTGAGATCGTGCCACTGTACTAAAGCCTGGCGACAGAGTGAGACTCTGTTTCAAAAAAAAAAAAAAAAATTAAGCTCTTGAATGGGCTCCTCCTCCAACCTGCCCACAGCAGCATTCATAGAGCAGTATCTTGAATGTCTGCTTCCAGGTGTGACTCTTCTCCCTACAGTAGTTAAGTTTTAGAGCATGATTTGGTGTGTGTTGGTCTTCGTCAACAGTTCTGCCAAGCGTTTGCTTGTTCATTATCTGTGCTGAAAAGGCAGCTGGAGGCAGATCTGAGAGGATAGGACTGAGAAGGGGTCTTAAGACAAGGCCAGAAGTCAGCTCACAGTTGCAGGAAGATGGTCTCAGTGAATCTGAAAGCCAGTTTATCTCTCCATGGATGCTCTGACATTTGTCTCCTGGTTTCTGTCTCTAGGGCATTTGTTTACCTGAGCAATCTGCTGTATCCCGTGCCCCTGATCCACAGGGTGGCCATCGTCAGTGAGAAAGGTGAAGTGCGGGGATTTCTGCGTGTGGCTGTACAGGCCATCGCAGGTAGGTGACTCTCTTCTGAAATGAGAGCTGTGAGTTCTTTGTCTAGAGACAAAGCAGGCTGATTCGGCCTGGGTCACACTTATATTACACATACAAACTGTGGGGAGTTTGTATGTGTAACATACATACACATACTTTGGAGAAAGCCTTTATTGCTCCTTTCTTTTTTTTTTTTCTTTTTTGAGACGGAGTCTCGCTCTTTCACCCAGACTGAACTGCAGTGGCTCTATCTTGACTCACTGCAAGCTCCGCCTCCCGGGTTCACTCCATTCTCCTGCCTCAGCCTCCCGAGTAGCTGGGACCACAGGCACCCGCCACCATGCCCGGCTAATTTTTTGTTTTTAATAAAGACGGGGTTTCACCATGTTAGCCAGGATGGTCTCGATCTCCTGACATCGTGATCCGCCTGCCTCGGCCTCCCAAAGTGCTGGGATTACAGGCGTGAGCCACCGCGCCTGGCCTATTGCTCCTTTCTAGCAATTGTTCCCAAGTATCACAAATAGATCCTGCTTAGTCCAGACTACTGCCACTTTGCAATAATGGGGTAAAGAGATTTCCTTAAACATGTTAAAGAACATCTCTTGCATTAACTATATAAAAGTCATTGGCGTGTTTTTTTTTTTTTTTTTTTTTTTTTTTTTTCGAGACAGGGTCTCACTTTGTCGTCCAGGCTGGAATGCAATGGTGCAATCATATCTCACTGCATCCTTCACCTCCAGGCTCAGCCATCCTCCCACCTCAGCCACCTGAATAGCTGGAACTACAGATGCACACCACCATCCCAGCTAATTTTTAAGTTTATAAATTTTATAGAGTTGGGGTCTCATTGTGTTGCCCAGCATGGTCTCGAACTCCTGAGCTCAAGCGATCTTCCTGCCTTGGCCTCCCAAAATGCTAAGATTACGGGTGTGGGCCATTGCACCCAGCCAGTCATTGGCCTTTTATTTTGTTTTGAGACGAAGTCTCCCTGTATTGCCCGGGCTGGAGCTCAGTGGCACAATCTCAACTCACTGCAATCTCTGCCTCCTGGGTTCAAGCAATTCTTATGCTTCAGCCTCCCTAGTAAATGGGATTACAGGTGCCCACCATCACACCCAGGTAATTTTTGTATTTTTAGTAGAGACGAAGTTTCACCATTTTGGCCAGGCTGGTCTCAAACTCCTGACCTCTCAGATGATCTGCCCACCTTGGCCTCCCAAAGTGCTGGGATTACAGGCGTCAGCCACTGCGTCCAGCCTTGCCTAAATAATGTATCTTAACTGCTTCATTATTAACAAAGGATTGTTAGGCCTTTGTCTTGCTTAGTTTTTTTTTTTGTTTTTTTTTTTCCTCAGAGTACTTATAATAGACATTTGTTTGGCTGCTGTTTTGTAATGCACAGGTCAAGCTGATATAAGCTGATTGTGGTGGCTCGTGCCTGTAATCCCAGCTACTTGGGAGGCTGAGGCAGGATTGCTTGAGCTCAGGAGTTTGAGGCCAACCTGGGCAATACAGTGAGACCCCATCTCTTAAAAAACAATTGAAAAAAAAAAAGATTTTGGTATTTTCCATTTTTCCATGATCCAGCCTATGTTCTGAGGAAAGAATGTGGTCATTTTCTGTAATCTTTCTGTCTTAATTCCCAAATGCTGTGCTGTGTCCAGTGATCTTTCAGCCTTTCCCCCATGGAAACTTGTGACACAATCCCCAGTGTTGAGTATATGGAAGTCTCCTCCAAAAGTACAATGTAATATTTTCAAGTACTTGTTGGGTATTATTGACTATTATCTTGCCAGCATGGAGACAGTCAGGATTTCTAGGTATGACATTTGAACAATCTCAAAAATAAAACCAATTCTTTTTTTTTTTTTTTTTTTGAGATGGAGTCTCACTCTGTTGCCCAGGCTGGAGTGCAATGGCACAATCTCAGCTCACTGCAACCTCTGCCTCCAGGGTTCAAGCAATTCTCCTGCCTCAGCCTCCTGAGTAGCTGGGATTACAGGCGCCCGCCACCACGCCTGGCTAATTTTTGTATTTTTAGTAGAGATGGGGTTTCACCATGTTGGTCAGGCTGGTCTCGAACTCCTGACCTCGTGATCTGCCCACCTCAGCCCCTCAAAGTGCTGGGATGACAGGCGTGAGCCACCGCACCCGGTCTAAAACCGATTCTTTATTGACTAGTCTCATTTGAGCTGAGGAAGTTGATAAATCTACATGAATAGAGTGCAAAGCAGCCCATACCATGTTACTACTCATTCTCTCATGCCAAAGACTTGAGTTTATAATCCAGCAAGAGCCTTTTCCCTCCCTCACCCTGTGTAGTCTCACTCAAATCTTGCTAATTTTTTTTTTCTGCTTTAGCGGATGAAGAAGCTCCTGATTATGGCTCTGGAATTCGACAGTCAGGAACAGCTAAAATATCTTTTGATAATGAATACTTTAATCAGGTGAGAAACCGTCAGGAAGAAGGAAAACCCTGTGGAAAGAGAAAGAATGTTCAGCCTTGGAGATCAGTTCTCCTGTAAAACTGAAAATTACAGGGTGCTGGTTGCCACAGAGTAGTTCAATAGAATATGGGACATGTCTAACAATTATGAAGGTAAAGGTGTATAGACTCAACATTCATATTTTATTCATTGCCTTTCCTCAGACAGCCCTCAGTCCATATAATTTTCCAGTCACTATTATTTGTTGGGCAGATAAACAGAAGTAAGGCAACTGGGGAAAAATATGTTTTTATACTACTTTACCATGTACCTGCCCCTGCCTTTTTTTCAGAGTGACTTTTCGTCTGTTGCAATGACTCGTTCCGGTCTATCCTTGGAGGAGTTGAGGATTGTGGAAGGACAGGGTCAGAGTTCTGAGGTCATCACTCCTCCAGAAGAAATTAATCGAATGAATGACTTAGGTATGTAGACAGAGTTTACTGTGCTTGGGGACATTTTCGACAAAGGGAAAATATTGACCATTATCAAGGGACATAGTGGCCTTCATCAACTAGGAATGGAAAGAATGCCCAACTCCCTCCTCTTTGCATTATTTGAACCATCTGTGTCTTCATTTGACCCTCTTTAGATTTGAAGTCAAGCACTTTGCTGGATGGTAAGATGGTAATGGAAGGGTTTTCTGAAGAGATTGGCAACCACCTGAAACTGGGCAGTGCCTTCACTTTCCGTGTAACAGTGTTGCAGGCCAGTGGAATCCTCCCAGAGTATGCAGATATCTTCTGTCAGTTCAAGTAAGCTGCCGCTTTGCTCTGCCTCCCAGCTAGTTGCTAACTGAGGTGACATCTCTTGTGCACTGTAGAGTGCTTTACATGTGTGAAGGATTAACACTCTTGAGACAAAGACTGACCAGTCTCTGAAGGAAAATGCTTTCATCACTCCTATGGGAGTGAGAACCAGAAACCTGTCCTGGAAAGCAACAGGGTTCCCTGGCGGGAGGAGCATGCCACGCATCCTGCTGCAGGGCTCTGCTGTGACCAGTCTCCCTTTACCAGGAACGTAGGGTCTGATCACATAAGCCTGTTGATGAGTCTTTCTAGTCCTCTTCATGTTGAAATGTCTTATTAATAAGCCTGAAAGCAATGACTTATCTAGCTACCAATTACGCCTATTTAATACTCGGGAAAAGGAAAATTTAAACAATGTAAAGTAGAATAAATTCTACATCAACTGAGAAAAGCTAGTATACAGAGAAGATGTGATACCTCTCATTTCTCATCTACATAGGACTTGCTCTTTCCTGCGGCCCTCTCAAACCCTGTGCTCTGGATGCTTTCTTCTCAAGACTGCCCCAGGAAAACACTTTTTTGTGAATCTTCAGTTTTAATACCTCCAAACTTCAATGTGTCTTTTCAGTACTTAGAAAGGGCCACAGTACAAGAGACTGAAGTCTGACCCCTCCATACCTACCGCCCTCAGTTTGCCACTGGTGCCACCAAGAGGCTGCTTTGGGTTCTGCCATCCCTCTCCCCTCAGAATGTGCCTTGGCCTTCCCATGGGTCCTAGTGCAGTTTATAAAGCTTTTGTATAGGTTTTATCACAGAAAATTGAGTTAAATGTGATCTAAATTAAATGTGATCACTATATAGTAAGCCACTAATATCATTTGCTACAACTCATAGTTGTTGAAATATTACCGATTGAGCATTGATTTCACCTATTTAATGTGTTTTCACTCATACCCTCAAACTTAGGGCAGGATAGTGTTGACCAGATGAATCTGTTTTTTGGAACTGTTGCTATTATTCTAATCAGGCAACTGATACATTTGATGGAAAACATCTATTTGGTTAACTAATGTCTGAAGTGACAATAATAGTGGGTTGACCTTTGTCCTACAATCTCCTAAAAAGAGCAGCATCTCTACCTGGTGTTAGCTCTGGGGAAAAGGGCATGTTGCTTGTGTTGAAAGCAGCCTCAAAGGCATCCTGTGTTTTTATAGTCGCTCCTCTGGCCTGTGCCGGGAAGGTATGGCTGCAGAGCACTGTGAATGAGTTCACCTGTCATCAGGGAACCCCAAGAATGCTGCAGTGCCAGCAATACAGGAATCAGGGATTTGGAGCACTTGGGAAAAGCATGCGAGTGTTCTCAGACTGGTGAACTAATTTGGAAGACAACAAGTTCACACTACCAGTCTCTCTGTCCCCCCAGTTGAAAATATTTTCTTTTTCTCCATTTTTTCTTGATGGAAGGAAGGGGTGTCCTTCTGATGGATTTTTCTATCTGGCAGTAAATCTTTGTGTTGAGTCCTCGTTAACTGTGCAGTTCTTTTTATTTCAGACTAATAATAGGGAGAGAGAGAGAGAACGATAACATCTTACTATCTATGAAAATAACTAAATATAGCCCATTGGTTCAACAGAACTTTCCAGAGTATCTTCTGTGTCGAGACCTGTGGGAAAACGCTTGCTGTCTGGTGGGGAGAGAGGCATGTAAATACATCATTACAGTGAAATCATTGCTATTAAGGAAAAAAACGTTACTAGTACTGTGGGAACACAAAACTATCAGGGTAAGTCAGGAAAGACTGCCTGGAAGAGGTGACATTTGAATCCACAACAGACTCTTAGGTAACTATGCCATCCACAGGCTTTCGCACTAACTGTGGAAGCTTGAGTCTGCTAAATTTTGTCTGTACAAAATGACATTGTTTTTATTTTTAGTAAAAAGCTTTTACAAAGGAAGAGGAGTTAATTGAATTTACTTCTTCACTCTCTCTAAAGCATTGTTGCATATACCTCCATATAGCTAAGTGATCAGGGTCAGTTAATTTTTCAGTCATTTTTGAAATAAAATCTAAAATGCCCTCTGTGCGATATGGAAAAGGTTCTTGACAAGGAATGTAAATAACTTAAAGAATCTGCTTAAGTGGAATGCTTCTTTCTATAGGATCCACATTGGGCTCTTGAAACAGATTCTGATAAAACCATTTAACGCAGTGTTCACGAATCTTTTTATTTTTTTTATGAAGCTTTTTGCATCGCCATGATGAAGCATTCTCCACGGAGCCCCTCAAAAACAATGGCAGAGGAAGTCCCCTGGCCTTTTATCATGTGCAGAATGTAAGTGACGCAGACCTTTTTGCCAAACATATGTCTTTCTGGTACCTTGGCTTTCTCAGCCCAGGAAGAGTGATAAGAAGAGGTACAAGTCACTGGCTGTGCAGGGGGAGAGTAGACAATAGAGGGCATGGCTAGAGTGGTGAGGTCATCCACAGTGGCCTGAGCAGCAAGCCTTCTTGTCTGTATTACAATGGGCCTAGTGAGTGGAATGTGGGTTCGTCTGCCAATAAAATCTTCCGTCAGTTTGAAAGCAATGAGTTGTTTTAGTGTTTCTGTCCTAGAAAAATAAGCATGCTTAATAAGAGTTTTGTTAAAGTGAATGCATTGTCCTTTAAACCCTAAGATACTTAACGTTGCTCGATTGCAAATAACATAAAAAATATCAGATACCTTCTGTAGCTAAATTAAGATTTAGATCTGTTTTCCTTGCAACTGATAGTATAATTAACACATTAATGCCCTTTACAACTGTATTCCTTCGTGGAGTAAGAAAACAGACCCTTCCCTCTCTTACGTGAAATTTCACTCAAACTCTATTCCAAAGTCATCATCCTCATCACAATAGCTAACATTCACTGAGAGTTTATTTTGTGTTAGTCACTGTTCTGAGAGTTTTTGTGTAATTTAATCTTTACCTTTATACCATAGATTAAGATAATCCCTGTGTTAGCTGAGATGACTGAAGCATAGAGCAATTAAAGTCACTCATCAGGCTGGGCGCAGTGGCTCACACCTGTCCCAGCACTCTGGGAGGCCGAGGCAGGTGGATCACTTGAGGTCAGGAATTTGTGACCAGCCTGGCCAACATGGTGAAATCCCATCTGAGACACGAGAATTGCTTGAACCCAGGAGGGGGAGGTTACCGTGAGTCGAGATCGCACCACTGCACTCCAGCCTGGGCAACAAAGTGAGACCCCCATCTCAAAAAAAAAATAAAATAATAAAAATAAAGTTACTCATCAGTGTTACAAGAGGCAGAGATAGGACTTAAGCTCAGAGAAATGTAGCTCTGGCATTCAGGATCTTCACTACTACATGAAACTCTCTCATTCTCTTGCTAACCATGTCTGCTATCTAAAGTAAGAGGGGAAAGGAGAACTTCAAAGATGGAACAAGCAAACACAAAATATGCTATCTTCTTTTTCATGTTCGTATAAATATAAGCAAGCATGTGTCTGATAAACTTTGATCAGCTGCTGTGCACAAGGATTGTGCCTGACAACTGGGGAATGCAGATGAATCTCAGATGCTCCCAGTGAGCTTTGAATTACAATAGGGGAAATAAAATGCATACATAAACACCAGTCATGCAAAGATGAACATGAGAAAATATTCACTAAATGCAGTGGGAGTGGAGAAAGGGAAAGTTATTTCTAATAATGGAAAGCTATTTTAAGTTACTTTTTGTTGGGGAGGATATTTGGGTGGAGAAAGGGGATAGGAAGCTCCCTGAAGGATGTAGTATAAGCAAGAAAAGGTGTATCAAACTTGGCATTGTGCCTGGCACATAGGCCATAGTCAGTACATGCATGGATGTACGGAAGGGCCTTCCAGGCAGGGTTGCAGCCTGGGCCAGTCCTTGGCACAGCTGAGGAGAGAGCAGGTGAAAGGAGCAGCAGGTGAGTGAGTGAGCCAGAATAGTAAGTGTGGGAAGGACAACAGGGGCCAAGATCAGTTGAGGCAAATTATGGAAGATCTTGAATACCTGAAGCTGGGAAAAGTTACTTTAGAATTAAAAACAACATAGGGGATCCCCTGTTTTTTGTTGCAAGAGGCCTGCATAGTAAAATACCCAGCAGATACTGGACACTCAACAGTAGTAAAGTTGGGCCAGGCATAGTGGCTCATGCCTGTAATCCAGCACTTTGGAAGCTGAGGTGGAAGGATCAGTTCAGCACATGAGTTCAAGACCAGTCTGGGAAACATAGTGAGATACTGTCTCTACAAAAAATTGTTTTAAATTAGCCAGGCATGGTGGTGCATGCCTGTAGCTAGCTACTCCGGAGGCTGAGGCAGGAGGATTGCTTGAGCCTGGGAGGGTGAGGCCACATGAGCCTTGTTTGTGTGCTACAGAGCAAGACCTTGCCTCAAAAAAAAGCAATGACAACAACAACAAAAAACCCAAAATGCAGTACTGAAGTTCTGATTGAAGCAAAAATGTGTATTTTCTTGTAATCTTTTCCTAATCTTGCTTGCTTTAGATTGCAGTGGAGGTCACTGAATCATTTGTGGATTACATCAAAACCAAGCCTATTGTATTTGAAGTCTTTGGGCATTATCAGCAGCACCCACTTCATCTGCAAGGACAGGAGCTTAACAGGTTTGGACCAGATAAGCAAACATTTTTGATGGTATTGTTTTGATTTTTAGTTTCTCAATTGCTGGAAAGGAAGAAATCTTTTGAGGGATTAAGATAACTAAATAAGTATTCTATATTACCCTGTTTCCTCTTTAGAAACTTCACTATCATCTTATAGCCACCTAATCGCTGATTTTAGATAGAGCAAATTAAATTTTGACCAGGTGACCTCAAATACCATCTTTTTGTAGGAAGAGACTTTGAATATGGTAGACATTTGAGGTAATAGGAATATAACATGAAAATTGTTAAAAAGTATTCCTAATGCCCACAGCTTTATGAAACAGAAGCTCTAAGTACAGTCATCAAAACTGCTGAGGAAAGCAACAGTGGGCCTTTCTGATGATGGCAGAGTGTTGGTGTTGGCAGAAGAATTTTCTTGTTTATTAGCTAAGACTTAGAGGGAGACATTTTTTAAATGAGATTTAGCCTGTTTCACTATCTAGGATTATCTGTATTATCTGGTATTATGCCAGAGTTGAAAATGCAAAAGTCTGCTTCCTTAAAGGGAATTAAAACGTGCTATTGATATCAACATCCAACTCTTTGTGGTCTTTTTCTTTCTCTTGAAAAAATGGGGCTTATTGATTTCTACACTGCAAATAGTCATTACAAAAGGTTTTTTTTCTTTTAAATAAATTCACACAAAAAGAAGTAGAAAGCGATGGTGATGACCAGCAAGAGGAATAATAATTATATTCATCTTAATGTCTGCGTGCCAGTTCTGTTTATGTTAATGTTGGAAAACTCCAACTTGGAATCCAGAACTTCAAATCTGCAAATGGAATGTCTTGAGATAGGCATGTGAAAGTCAAACAGTTTCTCTCTTTTTCCCTGCTTTTAAAAGCTATACATAAAACGTTGTTTCCTTCTGTACTGTCACAGAACTTTTACGTGCATTCTCACTCCTAGCTGTGAAACACCTAAAGAGAAGGAAATTCAATTTGCAGTCCAGCACAAAGGGGAGAATTTCTAAAATAAATAACTCTTTATAGTCTTGATCTTTGTCTTCCTTTCTTTGCAGTCCGCCTCAGCCGTGTCGCCGATTCTTCCCTCCACCCATGCCACTGTCCAAGCCAGGTGAGCACTCGCTCCGCTTTTTGCATGATGATCTCTGTGTGAATACATCTCTTATTCTGAATGACTTTTCAAATAGAAGTCATGTTCAAATTCTTATTCTATATATCCACATGTATTCCTGCTCCTCTTGTATATATCTAGTAGGAACTAGAATTCCTAGTTCCTGATTTAAGATAAGAAGTAAAGGCCGGGCGCGGTGGCTCATGCCTGTAAGCCCAGCACTTTGGGAGGCCGAGGCAGGTGGATCACCTGAGGTCAGGAGTTCGAAAACAGCCTGACCAACATGGTGAAACCCTCGTCTCTACTAAAAATACAAAATTAGCCTGGCATGGTGGCACATGCCTGTAATCCCAGCTACTTGGGAGGCTGAGGTAGGAGAATCGCTTGAACTGGGGAGGTGGAGGTTGCAGTGAGCTGAGATTGCACCTTTGCACTCCAGCCTGGGCAATAAGAGCGAAACTCCGTCTCAAAACAGTATAAAATTAAATAAAATAATAAAATAAGAAGTAAGAAACAATAGGGGGCCTTATCTACCAATTCTCTGGTCTTCTATTTGCAGATTTTGATAATCACTCTGTTCCTAAATCTTTCTGCTTTGTATGTAACTTCCCATAACTGTCAAGGGACTAGGCATTTCTTTGCATAGTAAATTTATTCTGCATGTTCAGTGATCTTGTTTTGATTTTTCTTTGTTTCTGTCCTTTTTCCTCATTGCCTATTTGCCAAATTCCCACCCCACCCTGTGCTCACTCTCCACCCTCTGTATTCCCCATCTTCATCTGCCTTCAGACCATGAGAGAAAGATTGAGCTGATTCGGTTTCTCGTGTCTGGCTATGTGAATGTGCATATGTTGGACACATTTTCTGAGCACGCCAGTGTGCTTGCATCCTCCGCTATTGCCACCTTCCAGGATGAGGCTGACCCATTGCCGCCTTTTCTCTTTCTGCCAGTTCCCAGCAGCCAGAGCGAGAGGGTACCCAAACGAGATGGTTAGTAGCAGCTGAATTAGCTCCACCTTAGATGTAGAACCAACCTCAGGCGCTTGTCCTGAAGCCTGGCTCTCTGCATATGAAACACTGACATTTCCGTTTGCAACTTGAGCTGAATGTAGAGCTCAGCACATTTTCAAGGTTGTATCACATTTTCTTCCTAGAGATTTGGGAAGCACCTTCTCTACATGTGCCTCTTTCACATCACCATCGCAGGGGGGGAGGCCCTTGCATTTGTTTTTATGGATTCTTTGCAATAGTATTTTTAATTTTGAAGATTTTACTAGTAGTTGGTTTGTTAGAATACTTCTGGTTTTGCTTTCTGACCCTTAGATGCTAGCCCCTTTATATACATTATGTTAGTGGATCTTCATGATTGCTTTTCAAGATAGCAGGCTAAATATTAGGATCTACAGTTTATAAATGAGGAGACAGACTCCCAGAGGTTGAGCAGCTTAACTAAAGTCACATAGCATCAGTACAGTTAAGAATATGGAGTTTAAATCTGGCTGGGTATGATAGCTCGCACCTGTAATCCCAGCACTTTGGGAGGCTGAGTCGGACAGATTGCTTGAGCTCAGGAGTTAGAGACCAGCCTGGGCAATATGGCGAAACCCTGTCTCTACAAAAAAATGCAAAAATTAGCTGGGTGCGGTGATGCACGCCTTGTGTCTCAGCTACTCAGGAGGCTGAGGTGGGAGGATGATTTGAGCCCAGAGGGCAGAGGTTGCAGTGAGCCGAGATCACGCCATAAAAAAGAAAAAAAAGAATATGGAATTTAAATCTGAAGAAAATGTGTAACATAAGATCATTTACAGAATCCTGTATTTATAAATGAGACCAGTGGGTGGTTTCCAACTTTGTCCTCACATTGGTATCACCTGGGAAACTTTACCCCTCGTGGAGGAAGAACTTTGTCCTTCCCTTAGAGATTGTGATTTAATTGATCTGGGGTGTGTCCTGGACTTTAAGGTCCCCAGGTGCTCCTATGTGCAGGGAGGTTTGGGAACCACTGGGGTGGAGGATGGGTCTTTTCTTCAGGACATCAGCTTTGATTGAGCCCCTGTGACGTGTGAGGCTTTCCAAGCATTGTCTCTCCCACGTTAGTCCCATGCTTTACATGCCACACAATCTGAGGTTCTGGAATTGGAAGGTTTCATGAGCACACCTTCTACAGAAAAGCTGTTTTCTCATCATTAGAGACAGTTTGTTGAGAAAAAAAAGATACTGATTTCTTTATTTTCCTTGTTCTCTGAATGTAGAGATAACTAATAACTTAAAAGTTTATATTGGTGTTTCTCTGGGTCTTTTGTTTTGAAATCTTTCCTCTGACTCTTGCTGCCTTTCCCAAGTATGTCTTTAAAGACTGACATTAGAGAAGCTTGTATTTTTGCTGAGTAGTCTTGGACCAGATTTTGACGTACTCTAAAAACTTTTAAAAGTTCCAGCCACCAAGTTAAACACGATGAGCAAAACCAGCCTTGGCCAGAGCATGAGCAAGTATGACCTCCTGGTTTGGTTTGAGATCAGTGAACTGGAGCCTACAGGAGAGTAAGTCCAACTTAATAAATTTTTAAATAAGGCAAAATGTTTCAAATTAGGAAATGCAATTTTGAATCTTCTTGTATTTGGGTTCATGAATCATTGTCGCTGTCAAATTCCAGGGATGGTTTTGTTTTTGTTTTTGTTTTAATAGAGATGCAGTCTTGTTATGTTGACCAAGTTGGTCTTGACCACTCCTGGCCTCAAGCAGTCCTCCTGCCTCGACCTCCCAAAGTGCTGAGATTACAGGCATGAGCTACCACACCTGGCCGAATTCCAGTTTTGAATTGATTTTTGGTGGTCTTGGTATTTGAATCAGATGTTTATCAGAGAACTGACTGTTCAGCATAATAATTTGCCTTTTGTTGGCAACAGCAAAATCACGGAGACAGGCATCTTGTTGTTTTTTGGGGTTTTTTTTTTTTTGAGATGGAGGCTTGCTCTGTTGCCCAGGCTGGAGTGCAATGGCGCGATCTCAGCTCACTGCAACATCTGCCTCCCAGGTTCAAGCGATTCTCCTGCCTCAGCCTCCTGTGTAGCTGGGATTACAGGTGCGTGCCACCACGCCAGGCTAATTTTTGTATTTTTAGTAGAGGCAGGGTTTCACCATGTTGGCCAGGCTGGTCTCGAACTCCCGACCTCAGGTGATCCGCCCGCCTCGGCCTCCCAAAGTGCTGGGATTACAGGCTTGAGCCACTGCACCCGGCAGCACCTTGTTGTAAGGGTTTTATCATAATGGGTTTTTATCAGTAGTAAAGCAAAAGTAGCATATTGCATAGAATATGGTAAAGACTTATATTACTAATGTCAAGGAGGACATAGAAGGGCAGAATATTTTCCTAGACCAGGGTTTCTCAACCTCAGCACTATTTGGGGCTGGATAATTCTCTGTTGTGAGGGGCTGTCCTGTGCATTTAGAATATTTTACAGCATCCTTGGCCCCTACCCACAAGATGCCAGTAGCAGCTCCACTCTATTTGTGACAACCAAAAATGTCTTCAGACATTGCCAAATATCCCCCAGGGAGGGCATCCTCAGTTGAGAACCACTGTCCTAGATCAAAGTGATACCATCAGCTTACTCTGCCTCGATGAGCTGAGTTAGTGATTAATTGTTGTGTATAATCATCTCTAAAATGCTTTTGGAAAAACACAAATGAAAGAGATCTTACTCTTAGGACAGAGGCAGCGGGCTGTATCAGTTAATGTAAAGGGTAGGGGTAAATGTTATCCTAATGTTCTCCTATATGTAATTCTGAGAACCACCATCATGGTCATCATCGGGAAACACTTATTAAGTTCCTATTATGTGTAGGATACTGTGTTAAGTGTGGTTCTGTCAATCTTGTATGTAGTTGTCAGTAGTGACAGTGCTTTGAGGAATTTGACTTTTCATAGACAGACCTATGATGTGATTACAAGTTGCATTATGAGGGAGAGGTAGTTACAGTAATTGTTTCTACTGAATTAATTGCTTTCTGAATCTTAAAAAAACTGTATTATCTGTGTTTCTTATCTCCTGTCAATTGCCATCACACTTCTACATTATTTATTGAGTACTTAATATCAAGGGGCTGGATACAACCAAAAGATGTTACTGTCCTTTGACTACTCAAGTCTAGAGAGGATTGAGACACAGATGTGTGGAAAGGATGAGTAAATGCAAATGACTGTATGATTAAATGTCAGCGTGGGTGAAAAAGACATGGGATCAGAATTTATCAAAACAAAGACCACCAGGGCTAACCCTTGCAGATGAAGTAGCACTTAGTTTTTTCTTTTGTGTTTCTGTTTTTTTAGGTATATCCCAGCTGTGGTTGACCATACAGCAGGCTTGCCTTGCCAGGGGACATTTTTGCTTCATCAGGTACTAATGAGGGACCAAAACAGGCATCGGAGGGAACACTGAAAAGAATTTAGAATAAGAGACGGAGCTCTTTCTTTTTCTCTGTTTTCATCTCTATTTCAGAGGGTGGGTGGGGCATTGTCCTGTTGTCATTTTTTTTCTTTTTTTCTGTGTCTGTTTTTAGATATTTCTTCCTCAGACCTTGGCTTATATGTATCCTTGCTTTTATATGTATTTAGAATAGCTATTTTGAAAAATATTTTATTTCATTCAATTACTCTAATTCGTGTAGCTCCTGTGTCACTTTTAATACTTTTCATTTCATGATGTTTGGAAGCTCTGTGCTTTCACACCAAAAGTTCTTAATAGGGATAGAGGATGAAGGTTTCTATGGACTAAAAATCTGGTTATGAAATATAGGTCCCCTTTTGGTAATTCAAAAGTAGGTTCAGTCAGTGTTCAAAAGTACTTAAGACCCAAGTGGGCATGGGGGCTAGGGATACCATACACTTGGGACATACAATCAGGGCATGGTTGAATACTTATTATACAAGGGGCTGGGATGCAGCCACATAATCTCCTGTGACAGATTATGGTTTTATTCTTAAAACCATAGAGAAAAAGAATTTTTAAAAAAAGAAAGAAAAGAAAACCATATCAGAACCTGACTGTTCCTTAGTCCCTGATACATCTCCCTTTTTTTTGAATAACAATGTGGATAGCATTTTCCCTCTTTCCACACCTCTCCTTCCTGCTCATCCCCCATGCCATGCCATACAGGCCAGAAAACAATAGACGAGAGGAGATAACAGATTGCTTCAGCTAAATTGCAACCCTGCTTCATTACCTAGGGCATCCAGCGAAGGATCACAGTGACCATTATCCATGAGAAGGGGAGCGAGCTCCATTGGAAAGATGTTCGTGAACTGGTGGTAGGTGAGTACATTTCATCAGCCAAGGATAGAACCAGGACTTATAGAGATTTTTAATTTTTTTATTTTTATTTTTTTTTGAGATAGGGTCTTGCTCTGTCACCCAGGCTGGAGTACAATGATGAGATCATAGCTCCCTGTAGCTTCAAACTCCTGGGCTCAAGCAATCCTCCTGCCTCAGGTTCCCGAGTAGCCGGGACCACAGGTGTGGGGCACTGTGCCCTGTTAGAGATGTTATTCTTCCCTGTTTGTGGTACACGGAATGTGTAGAAGACCATATTGGGAAACACAGACTATGGAGATGTAGAGGCCTTGAGTTTGAAACTCTGTATTCCGTTTCTTCGCTCTGTCATTAGTGATATGTTATCCAACTAACTAACTCAGTTACCAGGGAATGGTTCTGTGGTAGAGGCTGTGAGAGGGCATAAAAGAAATCTCTGCTGGCTGGGTGTGGTGGCTCATGCCTGTAATCCCAGCACTTTTGGAGGCAGAGATGGATGGATTACTTGAGCCCAGGAGTTTGAGCCTGGCCAAGGTAGCAAAATCCCATCTCTACAGAAAAATATGAAAATTAGCCAGGCATGGTGGCATGCACCTGTTGTCTTGGCTACTCAGGAGGCTGAGGTGGGAGGATCGCTTGAACTTGGGAGGTGGAGGTTGCAGTGAGCCAAGATGGCACCACTGTATTCAAGCCTGGACAACAGAGTGAGACTCCGTCTCAAAAAAAAGAAAAGAAAAATCTCTGCTAATTGTGAGCTTGCAGTTTAGTTAGGGAGATAGCATATATATGTGCAGAATGCTTTGATGAATAAATACCAAAATGAAGACAAAGGAAAATCTATGCTAAGAGAGTTAACAGTGAAAACAAGCCAGGGCGACTGAATAGATTCAAGAAAAAAATAGAGGGTTTTTTTGTTTGTTTGTTTTCCAGACACAAGCATTTTGAGTAAGAGAGTCAGGAATATGTCTAACATGCAAATGACAAGAAACCCCATGGCCAGAGTGGAGAAAGTAAATTAAGGCATATTGGCTAGATAGTGTGAACTTTAGAATGGCAGTCTGAGGCAAGAGTTTGGAACTTTTGTTGCCATGGACCTCTTTGGCAGTGGCAAAGCCTTAGAATTATGTTTTCAAATGTGAGAAATAAAGTATTTAGGATTACAAAGGAAACCGATGATATTGAAATACAGTTGTTAAAACATTAAGCTCTTCTTTATTGATGCATGAAATAACAAGATTTAGTAGTTATTCTAATTACCATAATTTCCAAGTAGTGATCAATGTAAAAGATATTTTGTGTCCAGGCGCGGTGGCTCACGCCTGTAATCCCAGCACTTTAGGAGGCTGAGATGGGCGGATCACAAGGTCAAGAGATCGAGACCATCCTGGCCAACACGGTGAAACCCCGTCTCTACTAAAAATACAAAAATTAGCTGGCTGTGGTGGCGGGCGCCTGTAGTCCCAGGTACTCGGGAGGCTGAGACAGGAGAATCATTTGAACCTGGGAGGCAGAGGTTGCAGTGAGCCAAGACAGTAGACTGAGACTCTGTTTAAAAATAAGTAAATAGGCCGGGCGTGGTGGCTCATGCCTGTAATCTGAGCACTTTGGGAGGCCGAGATGGGCGGATCACGAGGTCAGGAGATCGAGACCATCCTGGCTAACACGGCAAAACTCCGTCTCTACTAAAAATACAAAAAAATTAGCCAGGTGTGGTGGTGGGCGCCTGTAGTCCCAGCTACTTGGGAGGCTGAGGCAGGAGAATGGCGTGAACCTGGGAGGCGGAGCTTGCAGTTAGCCGAGATTGTGTCACTGCACTCCAGCCTGGGCGACAGAGCGAGACGCCGTCTCAAAAAAAAATAAAAAATAAAATAAATAAATAAATAAAAAATAAATAAATAAAAAGATATTTTGCACATGGAAACATCTGTGGTTTCTACTGGGGACAGAGTCACGGGTACTGGCCAATTCTTCTGTGGTTTATTGCCTTCCTTTGTGATTGAAGGAGATGCCAATTTTTAGTTAAAGGTTATGAAAATAAAGATGTAATTTTTTTCCCCATCCAAGCTCAAGGACCCTCTGAATTCTGTTCACAGAGTGCTTGTGTCTCTCTGGACCAGATTAAGAACCTTGGGGCCAGGCATAGTGGCTCACGCCTGTAATCCCAGCACTTTGGGAGGCCAAGGCAGGCGGATCACTTAAGTTCAGGAGTTCGAGACTAGCCTAGACAACATGGCAAAACCCTGTCTCTCTACAAATAAGCTGGGTGTGGTGGCTCATGCCTATAGTCTCAACTACTCAGGAGGCTGAGGCTGGAAGCTTGCTTGAACCTGAGAAGTCGAGGCTGCAGTGAGCCATGCTCATGCCATTGGATGACAGAGCGAGACCCTGTCAAAAAAAAAAAAAAAGAATCCTTGGAAGGGAGATTATGTTCTCTCTTGTCTGGGGCAGCAGTGGTAGTAGCTTTTCAATATTTTTCATAATAAATTTTTCTTTTTTTAATTTAGTTTTTTTAACTTTATTTACAAAGCACTGAATGTCCTTTGACAAAATTAATGTTTATATGGAACCCTAATACCGAAACAGAAGAGATGCTTTCTGACCAGAGAAGGAGAGGGGAGATGCAGAGGCAGTGGTTACTATGGCTTCTCTGAAGAATCCTATGATACATTTTTAGTTTGTTTTATTAACAAACTCTGATGTAGTATTTACCACATGCCAGGTGCTTTTCTGAATGCTCCAAAAATACTAGTTTGTTTAATCCTCATAACAACCATATATGGAAGGAATTGTTATTATCACTTGACATATGAGGGAACTGAGGCTCAGAGAGGTTGAGCCTTAGGCCCAAAGCCTCACAGGTGGTAGGAGTTGGAACCCAGGCAGTCCAGCACTGGAGGCCAAGTCCTTGGCCCCTAGTGTTAACTTGAAAACAGAGTGTAGGATTTTGAGCAAGAAAGGGGTGTAATAAAGTCAGCATGGCCAGGTGTGGTGGCTCATGCCTGTAATCCCAGCACTTTGGGATGCCAAGGCAGGAGGATCGTTTGAGCTCAGGAGTTCGAGACCAGCCTGAGCAACATAGTGGGGCCCCGTCTCTACAAAAAAATAAAATAAAATAGCTGGATGTGGTGCTGCAGGCCTAAAGTCCCAGTTACTCAGGTGGCTTAGGTGGGAGGATCACTTCAGCCCAGGAATTCAAGGCTGCAGTGAGCTATGATTGCATCACTGCTCTCCAGCCTGGTGGACAGACCAAGACCTTGTTTCAAAAAAAAAAAAACAAGAAACTGTCAGTCAGTGGCTTAAGAGGTTGCTATTAGGTGAGAGTAGAATGGATTGGAACAGGGGAGGTGTGAATAGCAGGGAGACCAGTTAAATGGCTGTTGCAGGTTCCAGATCAGAGAGGAGGTGGCCTTTTGTGATCAGGGCAATGATATTGTAAATAAAAGTTGGGATGAATGTGAGAAAGAATCAATATGGTTTCATAGTTAACTCAATGTGGGAAGTAATGGAGTCAGACCGTGGAGGACCCTACAGGTAACCAAATGACCCTTCCAGCTCCTGAACTTACACATAGATATAAAAGTCTCTTTTGGGCTTAATGAATTCATGTTTTGTTTTTAAATGTGTCCGTGCTCTGTTTTCTTTATCCTTTCTTTTAGGTCGTATTCGGAATAAGCCTGAGGTGGATGAAGCTGCAGTTGATGCCATCCTTTCCCTAAATATTATTTCTGCCAAGTACCTGAAGTCTTCCCACAACTCTAGCAGGTGGGACACCCAGAGCAGTGTGAAGAGTCCACACTTGCGGGCGTTAATTGGTACACCGTTAGGTTCCTTATTCATTAATGACTCCCAGTTCAGACTAAGAAATTAACTCCCTTCTCCCTTCTAGCTTCAAAAATCTCTTTATTTCTTCACCTGCCTGCTGTGCTCTCCAAAAAGAAAGAAAGAAAGTATTGGAGATATTTGTATGTGATCAATTACTCTTAGAGAATGGAAGTGATCTGTCCCATGTGAAGTTTGAATAGATGTAACAAGTGATAAATGAAAATTGGAGAAATAAAATTCAGTATATTCTCCAAAGATTTAAAAGTACAAATTAATTATTGCCAAAACTAAATGTTTTCCTGTGAAATGGTTGCTGTGGAGAGAAAGGTTTCTGTCACTCTCAAGTATCATGGAAACGTGCCCTCTGAGATAAAATGAAGCCTCTTGTGTTAAGTCTTTGCTGCTGCTGCTGTAGGCGCCATTATCCTTAGTATTTGTTTTTCATTTATGCACAAAAGCGATAAATAATATGAACTCTTATGACCAAGATTGGCTGCCATAAATAATAGATTTTACTTTGTTTTTTATTTTAAATGTTTCACTTAAAATTATCTTTTATAATCAGGTGATAACAGACAGTTCGTAAAGTACATAGCCATTCTACTTTCCCTTGTAAGACTGGAATTAAACCAGCTGAGATCCTCTTACCTCACCCAGGAAAGGACTTCTCATTGTCTCAAAGGCTCCGTCTCTATATCCTAGGGGCTGGGAAACAGGAGCGGCTGCCTCTTCTAATGTGGGCTGAGCATACTGCCTTCCCACCACAGGACTCTGCTGTGCTTCAGTCTGCTCCTGAAAAACTTGTTTATATCCACGTTGAGAGGAGGGAGGGAAGGAATAAGACAATAGGCAGAAATGGAATGAAAGGTTTGGACCAGTATTAATTTCTTTCTGTTGTTTTCTTGTATTATAGTTTACCATAGGAAAGAGAAAAAAGAAACAAACTTCTGTTTGCTGGCAGGGGCTGTGGAGAAACAGGGAAGGAGTGAGAGGGTACATATGTATGTCTGGGGAGGGGGAGTGGCAGAAATAAAGAGGGGTGCTGTGACTATCCATGGGCAAAATCATGAACAATACTATTTCCCTGAAGTCAGCAGTAATTCTGCATAGCTTTCTGTTTTCTGCCAATGTTCAGCTGGGTTTTACCACCACATTTTCTTTGTAGCTACGAAAAGTGTATTGTAAATTTCCCTAGGGTACTTAGTAAAATGTACAGGGAAAGATGGGCTTTGGTTGAAATACTGGTTATTCTAATTTTGCCTCCATTAGAGTAACTTTAAGAAGTCCTTTAATTCATGCCCAACAACAGGTCAGGTGCTACAAGAAATGAATTTGGCTTTGTTAGAAGCAGCTTATCTTGTGAGTTAGAATCAAAAAAGTTAATCAAAAAGGGCTGAAGTCAAGAATAACAACAACAACAAAAAACACCTTAAATATTTCTGTTCTCATTTAAACTATATAAATCTATATTAATTTATCAAGCTTTTGCTGGAAGGCCATGGCCTTTTCTTTAATTATAAGATCATTTACTGGAGTTCTAATTGTCTTTCTTGCAAAACCACACCCATAATTCATCATCTATGACTTTCAGTTTGGTGGAGCAAGAATTAGAAACCTGTGAAGAAAATCTAAGTTCAAAATCCTTTAAACTTTTTATCATTTATAACATTAATCATTTAAACATTTTATCATTTTCCCCTTTCTTTTGCATTTATCTCACCCAAACTTAACAGTTATTTTTAAACAACTCACCATTATCAAACCTTTTGAAAACATTCAACTTAGTTTTCACAGGAACAAAAATTTTATGTTTTTATATTTCATTGATTTGCCTAATGTTTAATGAAGTTAGATAATAATAATAAGTACAACTGGCATAAACAGATTTGGGACCAGATACTACTGACATTTGATAAGCACTCAACTTAACTCTTCGGAGCGAGGTGTCTGGGCAAATGAGACATCTTTGTAGTTTAGAATGCTCAAGGAGAACTAGCCATCAATCTGTATATTTTAGGGATATGGAAAACATAGGTTAATATGGTAAGTGGCAAAATGGAGTTTGGTTAAGAGAACTTTTGTTCTGTTTGTCTAAGGTTTCATGTTTAAAGTTGAACTTACCTCCAATTTGGGTATATTATGTGTGTATCTTAGAGAGCCTTGCTAATATATTGATAGTGGAGTATAATTGACAAGGGACCATTATTCCTTTTCTTCCCAGTCCTACATTTATGTTAATGCATTGACTTGGTTTTCCCTTAACTCCACAGCAACTTCCTATTATTCTCAGTACTAAGTCACCACTGAAAGGGGATGGTGTGATGGTCTCCACTTTCCCTCCTATGTCTGGCATTTTCCTAAGGTGGAAGTCTCAGGAGAGGGACCCATGTTATTGTAAGCCCTCTATCGAATTGTGTTCCATGGGATTCTCTGTTAATTGTCTGTCCACTTGAATTCACTTTGCTTATCAGCAAATTTTGTCTTTTTTATATATATATTTTTTCTGATTCTCTCCCTTTATTTCTTTTGTTTTTTTGCTGCACTAACTAAAGCCTTTTCTATGTTTTTGCAGGCTCTTTCTTGATAAGGATATTCCTAGGTATTTTCTGTTTGCTTTTTTGCACATAGGATTCTAGTTTATCAGAATGCTTTCTGTCTTATGTTGCTTTGATTGCTATTTTAATTTTGTAGTCCCCTCCCCATGTAAACCTACTGTACCTAGGATAGAGTAGACCCTGTTCTGTACCCTAAGAAGCCTATAGCTTCTTAAATGATTTTTAGAGTTTCAAATTATTTTCTCATTCCATTTGCTAAACTTGTCAATTTTATTCTTAGACCCTTTCAAGTTTTCCTCTTCTACATTACAAAGTAGAATGTTTCTCCCTTCATTTCGTACAGAATCTCAAGTTTTGTTTTCTGTTCTCCTCTTTTATCTGTCTTCTCTCTGTCAAAAGCTTGAAGGGTTTATTGCTTTATAAAACCTGAGTCCATTGCAGCCTTGCAAAACTGTTCACTTTCTTCTCCATTTTGTCCTGTGCGGTAATAGAGACAAGTTTGGCTATTTGGATAGCTGAGTCTGAGAGAAATATTTTATATATTTTTTTTAACATTTATCTTTCCCCTGTCAGGGCTGCTTGTTTCATCTGTTTATTTTCTTCTTTTAGAATAGGAAAAATCCTGGTTTGGTATTAAAGGAAGTTTTTAAAAAATCTGTCTCATTTAGGGAAGAAAATTGAAGGAAGTGATGCAAGACAATATAACCTAAAATGTTAAAAAAAAACATAAACGGGCTGGGCTCAGTGGCTTACACCTGTAATCCCAGCACTTTGGGAGGCCGAGGCGGGTGGATCACGAGGTCAGGAGTTCAAGACCAGCCTGGCCAAGATGGTTAAACCCCATCTCTACTAAAAATACAAAAATTAGCCTGGCATGGTGGTGGGCGCCTGTAATCCCAGCGACTCAGGAGGTTGAGGCAGAGGATCGCTTGAACCCAGGAGGCGGAGGTTGCAGTGAGCCGAGATCGCGCCACTGCACTCCAGCCTGGGCGACAGAGCGAGACTCTGTCTCAAAAAAAAAAAACAAAACACATAAATATATTTATATATTTGACTGATGTTACTGATATAATTATTTTATCCCTCAATTTGGACTCCATTCAGTTTACATTTCAGAGATTCTCCTAAGGAACTCAAAAGGTTCATCAGATGTGACCATAATATAAGAAGGTGGTTTCTGTTTTGTTTTCTTGAGACGGGGGGTCTTGCTTTGTTGCCCAGGCTAGAGTGTAGTAGCTATACCTGTAGATGCTTTAAAAAAAAAAGAAAAAAAAATGCGGCCAGGCACGGTGGCTCACACCTGTAATCCCAGCACTTTGGGAGACCGAGGCAGGCGGATCACAAGGTCAAGAGATCGAGACCATCCTGGCCAATATGGTGAAGCCCCGTGTCTACTAAAAATAGAAAAATTAGCTAGGCGTGGTGGCGTGTGCCTGTAGTCCCAGCTACTCAGGAGGCTGAGGCAGGAGAATCGCTTGAACCTGGGAGGCGGAGGTTACAGCGAGCCAAGATCGCGCCACTGCACTCCAGCCTGACGACAGAGCTAGACTCCATCTCTAAATAAAAGAAAGAAAGAAAGAAAGAAAGTGCAGTAGCATAAGCATAGCTCACTGCAACCTTGAATTCCTGGGCTCAAGCAGTCCTCCCGCCTTAGCCTCCTGAATAGCTGGGACTCCAGACATGTGCCACCATGCCTAGCTAATTTAAAATTTTTTTGTAGAGATGGGGTCTCGCTGTATTGCCCAGTCTGGCCTCAAATTCCTGGCCTCAAGTGATCTTCCCAGTTTTATCTCCCATAGTGCTGGGATTACAGGTGTGAGCTACCACGACTGACCAGAAGTTGGTTTTTAATTTTTCATAAATAATAAATTCAAAGGAATATATCCTTCAAAGCAGTCACCTTGAAACCTGTTTTTCCTCTGATGCTGCTGCTGTTCAGAACATCTTGAAAAATCCATTTGGAATTACTTCTCACCACCTTAGGAGGCATATAGGAAAATATGTCTTGGGATTCAGCCCTGTTTGTAACCCTAAATTCTGTTGCCAGCTTGATTAAATTGACATTTCTCCCCAGTCTTGGTTGTGTTTCTTACAACCACCTCTCAAGAATTGCCACTGTAATGGCTCACACCTGTAATACTAGCACTTTCCTACTAAGGTAGGAAGATCACTTGAGCCTGAGTTCAAGACCTGCCTGGGCAATGTAGAACTTGTCTCTACAGGAAAAAAAAAAAAATTTAATTAGCCAGGTTTGGTGGCTCGTGCCTATATTCCCAGCTACTCAGGAGGCTGAGGTGGGAAGATCACTTGAGCCCAGGAGTTAGATTGCACCAGTGCACTCCAGCCTGGGCAACAGAGCAAGACCCTTGTCTAAAAATAAAATAGGCCAGGCGCAGTGGCTCACACCTGTAATCCCAGCACTTTGGGAGGCTGAGGCGGGTGGATCACCTGAGGTCAGGAGTTCGAGACCAGCCTGGCCAACATGGTGAAACCCCATCTCTACTAAAAATAAAAAAATTAGCCAGACTTGGTGGTGGGCGCCTGTAATCCCAGCTACTTGGGAGGCTGAGTCAGGAGAATCACTTAAACCCGGGAGGCAGAGGTTGCAGTGAGCCAAGATCGCGCCATTGCGCTCCAGCCTGGGTGACGAGCGAGACTCTGTCTCAAAAAAATAAATAAATTTAAAAAAAAAAAATTGAATTAACCACCTTTGGTGGGTATTCCAACAGAACTTGCTGCAGCAAGTCCAAAGCAAAAAAAAAAGAAAGAAACTTTTTTTGACAAAATAAAAAAAGAAAAAAATGAAAGAAAAATTTTTCCCTCAATACAGGAAGACTTCCTTCCTTCCTTCTTTCCTTCCTTCCTTCCTTCCTTCCTTCCTTCCTTCCTTCCTTCCTTCCTTCCTTCCTTCCTTCCCTCCCTCCCTCCCTCCCTCCCTCCCTTCCCTCCCTCCCTTCCTTCCTCCCTTCCTCTGTGGCCCAGGCTGGAGTAAACTTGGCTCGCTGCAGACTCCCTGCGTGCGGCTCCGGTGATTCTCCTGCCCTGGCCTACGGGCTGCCTGGGATTGCCGCCTTGCCGCCGCGCGCCACCACCCCTCCCTGGTTTTTCTCCTTTGGCTGGAGGCGCGGTTTCGCCATGTCGGCCAGGCTGGTCTCCAGCTCCTGACCTCCAGTGCTCTGCCCGCCTCGGCCTCCCGGGGTGCTGGGACTGCAGACGGAGGCTCGCTCATTCGGTGCTCGGTGTTGCCCGGGCTGGAGTGCGGTGGCGTGGTCTTGGCTCGCTGCAGCCTCCGCCTCCCAGCCGCCTGCCTTGGCCTCCCAGGGTGCTGGGATTGCAGCCTCTGTCCGGCCGCCGCCCCATCTGGGAGGTGGGGAGCGTCTCTGCCTGGCCGCCCATCGTCTGGGTTATGAGGAGCTCCTCTGCCCGGCCGCCCCGTCTGGGAGGTGAGGAGCGCCTCTGCCCGGCCGCCACCCCGTCTAGGAAGTGAGGAACGTCTCTGCCTGGCTGCCCATCTTCTGGGATGTGAGGAGTGCCTCTGCCCGGCCACCCGTCGTCTGGGATGTGAGGAGCGACTCTGCGCGGCCGCCCCGTCTGGGAGGTGAGGAGCCCCTCTGCGTGGCCGCCCCGTCTGGGAAGTGAGGAGCACCTCTGCCCGGCCGCCCCTTCTGGGATGTGAGGAGCGCCTCTGCGCGGCCGCCCCGTCTGGGAAGTGAGCGCCTCTGCCCGGCCGCCCCGTCTGGGAAGTGAGGAGCGCCTCTGCCCGGCCGCCCCGTCTGGGAAGTGAGGAGCGCCTCTGCCCGGCCGCCTCTTCTGGGATGTGAGGAGCGCCTCTGCGCGGCCGCCCCGCCTGGGAAGTGAGGAGTGCCTCTGCCCGGCCGCCCCGTCTGGGAAGTGAGGAGTGCCCCTGCCCGGCCGCCCCGTCTGGGAAGTGAGGAGCGCCTCTGCGCGGCCGCCCCGTCTGGGAAGTGAGGAGCGCCTCTGCCTGGCCGCCCCGTCTGGGATGTGGGGAGCGCCTCTGCCCGGCCGCCCCGTCTTGGAGGTCTACCACAGAGGCCAGAAGCAATGTGGGGGCTGGATGTGGTGGCTCACGCCTGTAGTCCCAGTACTCTGGGAGGCTGAGGTGGGTTGATCACTTGAGGCTAGGAGCTCGAGACCAGCCTGGCCAACATGGCGAAACATATGAAAAATACAACTGTCAAACCAACCAACGAACCAAGCGACAACAAAACAGGTCTACCCTGGAGTCATACTCTAATTTTTTCTATTTTCCTCCCTTTCTGATCCTTTATCCCAGTTTCTTTTTCTTCCTCTTCCTTCTCCTTCTTTGTCAAATAGAGGATTGAGTTACTATCATTGATCCATACAAAGTCCCTCTCTCATTTATTTTCTTTAATTCCCACTCCCCCATTTCTATTCCCCGTCTTCCCATGTGCAACCTTCCTAATATGTTTGATATGCATCTTTTTGTTCGTATGTACTTTTAGAAAATGTTTATTGTTTTGTGTGCAAAAAAATAAAAAGATTCACGTTAAAAAAAAAAAAAAAATAGGCCGGGCGCGGTGGCTCACGCTTGTAATCCCAGCACTTTGGGAGGCCGAGGCAGGCGGATCACGAGGTCAGGAGATCGAGACCACGGTGAAACCCTGTCTCTACTAAAAATACAAAAAATTAGCCGGGTGTGGTGGCGGGCACCTGTAGTCCCAGCTACTCGGAGAGGCTGAGGCAGGAGAATGGCGTGAACCTGGGAGGCAGAGCTTGCAGTGAGCCGAGATCGCGCCACTGCACTCCAGCCTGGGTGACAGAGCAAGACTCCATCTCAAAAAAAAAAAAAAAAAAAATACAGGAAGACTTTAGTGGAGTCAAAATTTCCTTTGTGTTAACCAGGTTTCTGCCAATACAGTTTTCTCTTTATGTTAAGTGAAAGCTTAGCCTGAAAACAGAAATGTGAAGAGGCTTTCTTAGACAAGTTCAAAACATTTGCCTCACTTGAAAGAGTCAGTGTCATGAAACCTCAGCAGTGGTCCTGGGAGGTGCCACGTTATGGTTTGGAACTTAATGAAGGCAGCAGCATTGATAGAAATTTCTGTCAAATATCACCAAAGTCATAAATGCCCTCACTCTAAGAAGAGGGGTTTATTTAACTTCAGCATGGATGTATCCAGCCTCTGAAATGGGACAAATAAGCCCCACCCCTTCTAGGTACTTTGGCAAAAACAGGGACACAATAAAAGAGCAGACCTCTGGAGGCTGAGGCAGGAGAATCGCTTGAACCTGGGATGAGGAGGTTGCAGTGAGCTGAGATCACGCCACCGCACTCCAGCCTGGGTGACAAAAGCAAGACTGTCTCAAAAAAAAAAACATCTCACAATGATAGAGTCAGTTCTCAAGTGGCATCTGTTGAAGCAGTGGATATTGTCACCCAGTATTAGAATATGTCTTAAACCAAATTAAAAATTTCCTTTACACAGAGTTTTATGGACACATGAAGGGTTTCCTCCTGTGCCCAGGGAGCCCAAGAACTATAGAAAGGCCTTCATTGTCCATCATTTCTGTTCCTGTTTGGGTCACTTGGTGGCTTTGTCTTTGACTTGTTAGTTGTTTCTCTATCTTCTGTGTCTTTATAGAGGATTTTCTTGACCCACACTCACTGCCTCAAAGACTAGACATTTGAGAGAGTATTAAGTACTTGAAGAAGACTCAGATCTAGAAGCAGCTATGTTAGATGATCAGACCTCATACACTGCCACTTGGAAGATGAGGTGTGGTCATGGGGTTCAGTTTCAGAAATGTGTTCTCTCTGTTGATCGTTTCTGGAGGAAGAAACATGGGGATGTGTTTAGAGGGAGGATATGCCAGCTACTTGCCATAGGAAGTCTAGAAAAGGCAGCCATAGTGAGGTCACTATTTCAAAAGGAGTAAGAAGGAATGTATTGGGCAGGAAAGAGTGTGCACAGACTCTTCTAGGTGAATCAGGTGAGCTGTGTTCTATCTGCGGAGAACTAGTGATGGTGGGGCAGACCAGACATCTTCCCCTCCACTTGTCATAGGGGTCTGAGAAGGGAAACATGGGGCAGAATTGGGAATCGATCTGTAACACTGCTTTTAAACTAAGTGCCATATTTCACATTAGACTTGCAGAACTGGAAGATTTAATGTCAATTAGAGTTAATGTTGTTTTACCAGTAGAAAAAAAACGATATTAGAACAACAACAAAACAGTTTGTGGGTATCTATTAAATTAAGTTTCCGTTTGTTATATAAATGTAAGATTAATTTTTAAAATGGCCTTTTTTTTAAAGCTAACAAATGGTATTTGGCTGGCTCTAGTGTTAACAATTTATTCTCTTTTACTGAAACATCAGTTAAGAATAACCTCGTATTCTTTTATTTAAAATAAGGCTCTCGGCCGGCACAGTGGCTCACACCTATAATCAGCACTTTGGGAGGCCGAGGTGGGCAGATCGCTTGAGGTCAGGAGTTTGAGACCAGCCTGGCCAACATGGTGAAACCCCTCCTCTACTAAAAATAGAAAAATTAGCTGGTGTAGTGGTGCGTGCCTATAATCCCAGCTACTCAGGAGGCTGAGTCAAGAGAATCGCTTGAACCCAGAAGGCAGAGGTTGCAGTGAGCTGAGATTGCGCCACTGCACTCCAGCCTGGGTGACAGAGTGAAACTCCGTCTCAAAAATGAAATAAGGCTCTCTATACTTAAACCCTTCTACCATTAATCCCCTTATATATATCTGTGGCGTTTCTGAGGCGTAGCAGCACTGGATTGAATGATGTTTAGCCCTCTTGTGATGTGAAGATCGAAGCTGACAAATTACCGAACATTGACTTCCTGCTGTCATCACTAACTGACAGGAGAGCTTACTTAGTCTTTCTTCTTTCAGTTTCTGTCCATACTCACTTATCCATTTCATCTTAATCCCTTTGATTGACCTTACTATTTTTATGTTTATAGACAGAGGCAGCCTTGTCAAAACAAAATTTAAAAAAGCACGGCTGGCCAGGTGCAGTGGTTCACGCCTGTAATCCCAGCAATTTGGGAGGCCGAGGTGGGCAGATCATCTGAGGTCAGGAGTTTGAGACCAGCCTGACCAACATGGTGAAACCCTGTCTCTACTAAAAATACAAAAATTAGCCAGGCGTGGTGGTGGGCGCCTGTAATCCCAGCTACTCGGAAGGCTGAGGCAGGAGAATCACTTGAACCCAGGAGGCAGAGGTTGCAGCGACCCAAGATTGTGCCACTGCACTCCAGCATGGGCAACAGAGCAAAATTCTGTCTCAAAAAAAAAAAAAAAAAGCACAACTAAGTGTTCCTTAATGATAGGTGGGGTTGGGAGCAAGAGGATGGGGACCTATCTTTTCCTTCTAGGAAATAAGGGTTCCTCTCTGTTATTAGAGTTTGATAAATTGAAAGTGTCCATTGGTTGGCATACGGTTCTTTAGGATGATTGACAGTGGCAGTACCTGGACTAAGGTGACTTTAGCTTGTTTTGGATGATTCCGTCTTGTCTTTCTGACCTTAGGACCTTCTACCGCTTTGAGGCTGTGTGGGATAGCTCTCTGCATAACTCCCTTCTTCTGAACCGAGTGACACCCTATGGAGAAAAGATCTACATGACCTTGTCGGCCTACCTAGAGGTGAGGAGACTCGGAACTTCAGTTGATGCCAACAGTCAGCCCTGAACAGTGCAGGTTACAGCAGGAAGTGGTCAGTGAAGATTCCACTTGTTTTGTCCTCTTTCTTCCTCCACATCCTTAAGTTTTTCATTTTATTATACTTTGCTAACTCTTCTGATTATATTAGATTCTATTCCTGGGTTCTGTTTACTCAAAAAATCACATGACTTTCATTCCAGCTTCAGCTTTAGTAGCCTAATTACCATTGTTTGAAGAATGTGTGATTTTTAAGAAAATGTCACCTCTTGTTTTTGTAGTTGTGGACAGAGTCTAATAGTGGTTAACAGCCCAGACCCAAGACCCAGCCTGTCGGTTCAAATCCCTGTGCTGCCACTTACTTCCTCTATGTCCTTGGAGAAACTCTTTGCCTCAGTTTCCTCACCTATCAGGAGAAACAACATTTGCCTCAGATAAAAATAAATGCATCTCAGGCCGGGCGCGGTGGCTCACGCTTGTAATCCCAGCACTTTGGGAGGCCGAGGCGGGCGAATCACGAGGTCAGGAGATCGAGACCACGGTGAAACCCCGTCTCTACTAAAAATACAAAAAAATTAGCCGGGCGTGGTGGCGGGCGCCTGTAGTCCCAGCTACTCGGAGAGGCTGAGGCAGGAGAATGGCGTGAACCCGGGAGGCGGAGCTTGCAGTGAGCCGAGATTGCGCCACTGCACTCCAGCCTGGGCGACAGAGCGAGACTCCGTCTCAAGAAAAAAAAAAATAAAAAAAATAAATGCATCTCTAAGGAGTACTACCTACTCTTGCACATATTATCCATTGGGTGGCTGTTGAAATAATTGGTGGAGCTGAAATCCTTCAGTTCTCACAACTGGGACTAGCTTTCCAAATACATTCGTGTGTAGACTCTAGTCACAGTATTCTGCCTGCACTTCATCAGCACCTACCCTGTCTGCTTTCAGCTGGATCATTGCATCCAGCCGGCTGTCATCACCAAGGATGTGTGCATGGTCTTCTACTCCCGAGATGCCAAGATCTCACCACCACGCTCTCTGCGTAGCCTCTTTGGCAGTGGCTACTCAAAGTCACCAGATTCGTAAGTTTTTCACACAAGTTAGCTTCCAGTTTGTTCAGTACAACAGAATCATTAGTCCTTAAGTATTCTCGGCTTACTGTCTCACGGTTAGTTTACAGTTTATGAACCATTTTGGTAACTGACACCTGAAATGTACTGACTTGCATGCTGACATTTAATAAAATGTTGATGGATGGATGAGTTATGAGGGAAGAAAGGAATATTACATTGTGAACACGTCTAAAACAATTTTGCAAAGAGTAAATTTGCAAAGACTTTTAAATGTCATCATTATTATTTCTAACAGAGTACCATTGAAATTTTCTTCTTTTTAAGATTTGTTATGCATATTTAAGGCGTACAAAATATGTCAGGAATAATACAGTGAAGGCCAGACACAGTGGCTCATGTCTGTAATCCCAGCACGTTGTGAGGCCGAGGACAGAGAATTGCTTAAGCCTAGGAGTTTGAGACCAGCCTGGGCAACACAGACCCCATCTCCACAGAAAATTTTAAAATTACCCAGGTGTGATGACACATGCCTGTAGTCCCAGCTACTCAGGAGGCTGAGGTGGGAGGATCACTTGAGCTTGGGAGGTTGAGGCTGCAGTGAGCCATGATAGAACCACTGCATTCCAGCCTGGGTGAAACAGTGAGACCCTGTCTCAAAATTTAAAAAAAGGAAAAGAAAGAAAAAGGAAAAAAAAAAAACAATGTAATGAATGCCTGTGTATCACCGCCCAGCTTAAAAATAAGTGTTACTAATACAATAGAAGGTATTATACCTCCTACTACTCACAGTCCCCAGAAGTTGTTGATTGTCGTTTCATTCTAGTCATTGTTTCCCTCATATCTTCTCTCTTATAATAAGAAAAGACAAATTTTTAGTTTTCACATTTATATTTTAAATTTTCTAGTTTATCATTCAATTTTATTCACCCTATTGAAATAGTGTTTAAAAGATAGAGATGAGGTGGGGGCGTGGTGGCTTATGCCTATAATCTCAGCACTTTTTGATGCCTACAATCTCAGCACTTTCTGATGCCAAGGTGGAAGGATCACTTGAGGCCGGGAGTTCAAGACCAGCCTGGGCAACATAGTGAGACCCTATCTCTACAAAAAAATTTAAAAATTAGCCGGGTATAGTGGTGCATGCCTGAAGTCCCAACTACTCAGGAGGCTGAGGCAGAAGGATCACATTAGTCCAGGAGTTCGAGGCTGCAGCAAGTTGTGATTGCATCACTGCACTCCAGCCTGGGTGACACAGGGAAACCCTATCTCTAAAAAAATAAAATTGAGATGAAAGCAGACTCCTCTAGGAAAAGTTATGCTACTTAAGTTCAAAATAAGAGCGGTGACAAATAAGAAATGCCTATAATTATATTTGAGTCCCTGCAGAGAAGACACTATTTTAAGTAGCAGAAATTGAAATTTTCCTGTTTTTGTGCTGTAAGAGATTAAACAATTGTTTTATTTTCTTCAAATAGGAATCGAGTCACTGGCATTTACGAACTCAGCTTATGCAAAATGTCAGACACAGGTAGTCCAGGTAAGCTCTTGGCGGATTGAGGAGGTAATAGTTATCTTTGTGTATGTTTCAAGTATCCTGTATTTAGGCTGGCTGGGCACAGTGGCACACACCTGTAATCCCAGCACTTTGGGAGGCCAAGGCGGGCGGATCACCTGTGGTCAGGAGTTGGAGACCAGCCTGGCCAACATGATGAAACCCCATCTCTACCAAAAATACAAGAATTAGCCGGGTGTGGTGGCGTGTGCCTGTAATCCTAGCTACTTGGGAGGCTGAGGCAGGAGACTTGCTTGAACCCAGGAGGCGGAGGTTGCAGTGAGCTGAGATTGTGCCACTGCACTTCAGCCTGCCTGGGCAACAGAGTGAGACTCCATCTCAAAAAAAAATAAGTAAATAAAAAATATACTGTATTTAAAAACTGGAGATTCTACCCAAGTAGGATAGATATAAAACCTTTTAGAAACCATGTGTGTTTTACAAGCCAGTTTGGTTGAGGAGGGGTGGTAGGAGTTACCTTTTTCAGAGTTGCAACATTGTTTGGTTTATGATGTACAATTGTATTAAAATTGTATCACAATATCACTAGGCTATGAGTAAAATTTGAGTTAAAAAATTCATGTTGGCTGGGCCCAGTGGCTCATGCCTGTAATCCCAACACTTTGGGAGGCCGAGGTGGGTGGATCATGAGGTCAGGAGTTTGAGACCAGCCTGGCCAATATGGTGAAACCCTGTCTCTACTAAAAATACAAAAATTAGCTGGGCATGGTGGCATGAGCCTGTGGTCCCAGCTACTCAGGAGGCTGAGGCAGAAGAATCACTTGAACCTGGGAGGTGGAGGTTGCAGTGAGCCAAGTTTGCGACACTGCGCTCCAGCCTGGGTGACAGAGCGAGACTCCGTCTCAAAAAAAAAAAAAAAAAAAAAAAAATTCATGTGAATTCGAATGAATTTGGTTTAGAAAACTTCATAATCATTTCTCTCCCCACTTTAGCCCAAAGATGACTTAGCAGTATAACTTTATAGATGCTATCAGACTGCAATTTAAATTTCCCATGTTTTAGAAAGTCAAATTATTGGCCGTGCACGGTGGCTCACACCTATAATCCCAGCACTTTGGGAGGCCAAGGCGGGTGGATCACCTGAGTCCAGGAGTTCAAGAGCAGCCTGACCAACATGGTGAAACCCCCCTTTCTACCAGAAATACAAAAATTAGCCAGGTGTGGTGGCACATGCCTGTAATCCCAGCTACTCAGGAGGCTGAGGCATGAGAATTGCTTGAACCTGGGAGGCAGAGGTTACAGTGAGCCGAGATTGTGCCACTGCACTGCAGCCTAGGTGACAGAGTAAGACTCAGTCTCAAAGAAAAAAAGAAAAAAAATCAAATTATTAAGTCAGATTTGTTCTGTATTCTTTTTAATGTGTTTTTAAACTGCTGTTGTTCCTCTAGCTAGGTGGAATTAAGCAGCACCTAGCATTTCTATGTTTGTAAACTGAAACATGAACAAAAGTTAAGGTTTTCTAATAGCATTTGATTAATGTGAGTTTGAGTCATTTTACAGAATATACATGGAAAACAAGTCAGGGCCCACAGGCAAGACTTAGATAAGTAAAGAAGACTTTGAGCATGAATCCAAGTAGCACCTAATTATTATAATATCCAGATAGTTCCTTGAGGAATTTTTTAAATTAATATAAATTCATGTATTTAATATGTAAAACCAGTATAATACTAAAAAAAATTAACAGGAAATAATAGAGGCTAAAGCTCTCTGTCATCTGTCAGCCAGTGAGCTACTGTGTGTATGTGTGTGTGTGTTCCCTTCCGTCTTTTTTAAAATTTTTATTTTTAGGGACAGGATCTTTTTTTTTTTTTTTTTTTTTTTTTTTTTTTTTTTTTTGAGACAGAGTCTCACTCTGTCGCCCAGGCTGGAGTGCAGTGGCGCGATCTCGGCTCACTGCAAGCTCCGCCTCCCGGGTTCATGCCATTCTCCTGCCTCAGCCTCCCAAGTAGCTGGGACTACAGGTGCCCGTCACCACGCCCGGCTAATTTTTTTGTATTTTTAGTAAAGGCGGGGTTTCACCATGTTGGCCAGGATGGTCTCGATCTCCTGACCTCGTGATCCACCCACCTTGGCCTCCCAAAGTGCTAGGATTACAGGCATGAGCCACTGCGCCCAGCCTAGGTACAGGATCTTACTGTTGCTCAGGCTGGAGTGCTGTGGTGTGATCAGAGCTCACTGCAGCCTCCAACTCCTGGGCTCATGCCACTACACCTGGCCAATTTTTTAATTTTTGGTAGAGACAGGGTCTTACTGTGTTGCCCAGGCTGGTCTCGAACTCCTGGGCTCAAGTGGTTCTACCACCTTGGCCTCCCAAAGTGCTGAGATTACAGCATGAGCCACTGTGCCTGGCCTTCCCCCTTGTTTCATCTAGGTATATTTTTATTTATTTGCAATCATAGTGTATAGACTTTTTTTTTTTTTTTTAAGACAGAATCTTGCTCTGTCGCCTAGCCTGGAGTGCAGTGGCGTCATCTTGGCTCACTGCAAC
Source organism: Symphalangus syndactylus (assembly GCF_028878055.3). Lineage (NCBI taxonomy): Eukaryota > Metazoa > Chordata > Mammalia > Primates > Hylobatidae > Symphalangus > Symphalangus syndactylus. Next base: position 26,495,303 of record NC_072444.2, on the reverse strand, counting down.
CTCTGCCTCCCGGGTTCAAGCGATTCTCCTGCCTCAGCCTCCTGAGTAGCTGGGTTTGCAAGCACCTGCCACCACGCCTGGCTAATTTTTGTATTTTTAGTAGAGATGGGGTTTCACTATGTTGGCCAGGCTGGTCTCGAACTCCTGACCTCAGGTGATAGCCCACCTCAGCCTCCCAAAGTGCTGGGATTACAGGCGTGAGCCATCACACCCGGCCCCATAGTGCATAGACTATTACAGACTATTTAATATTTCTACATTTTCACCTAACATCATAATTTTATCATTTTCTTAAATTGCATCCCAGTCTTCATAATTATCAAAGAATGTAAAACTCAGTTTTTAAAAACTTTCAGTTGCTTTGGTATTTAAACAAAATCCCATATATCTTGAGACCAAACTGTCTTAGTTTGCTACGTATAAGAATTATTAATTCGTGGCCAGGTGCAGTGGCCCACGCCTGTAATCCCAGCACTTTGGGAGGCCAAGGCGGGCAGATCATGAGGTCAGGAAATCGAGACCATCCTGGCTAACACAGTGAAACCTGGTCTGTACTAAAAATACAAAAAATTAGCTGTGCATGGTGGCGGGCACCTGTAGTCCCAGCTACTCGGGAGGCTGAGGCAGGAGAATGGCATGAACCCAGGAGGCGGAGCTTGCAGTGAGCTGAGATCACGCCACTGCACTCCAGCCTGGGCAACAGAGCGAGACTCCGTCTCAAAAAAAACAAAAAAAAAATTATTAATTCGTTTTGACCTAAACTTGGAATTGAATTTTTTTCTGAAACAAAAACTTGTTTCCGGCCGGGCACGGTGGCTCACGCTTATAATCCCAGCACTTTGGGAGGCCGAGGCGGGCGGATCACGAGGTCGGGAAATCGAGACCACGGTGAAACCCCGTCTCTACTAAAAATACAAAAAATTAGCCGGGCGTGGTGGCGGGCGCCTGTAGTCCCAGCTCCTCGGAGAGGCTGAGGCAGGAGAATGGCGTGAACCCGGGAGGCGGAGCTTGCAGTGAGCCGAGATTGCGCCACTGCACTCCAGCCTGGGTGACAGAGCAAGACTCCGTCTCAAAAAAAAAAAACAAAACAAAACAAAAAAAAACCTTGTTTCCTCTTGTCTTAGGCATGCAGAGAAGGAGAAGAAAAATCTTAGATACATCAGTGGCATATGTGCGGGGAGAAGAGAACTTAGCAGGCTGGCGGCCCCGTGGAGACAGCCTCATCCTTGAGCACCAGTGGGAGCTGGAGAAGCTGGAGCTCCTACATGAGGTATCCAGGGGCAGGGTTGCTCAGATGCAAGAACTCTCGGACAAGATTGCCAAAGTATCAGTCTTCCTGCCCCCTGCTGCATGTGATCATAGCTTTTCACTTTTCTCTCCTGAGATCTTAACTAGCTTTGTGTTTGCTATAGCAGTAGTATTGATCTTCTCAGGTGGAAAAAACCCGCCACTTTTTGCTGCTGCGTGAGAGACTTGGTGACAGCATCCCCAAATCCCTGAGCGACTCGTTATCCCCCAGCCTCAGCAGTGGGACCCTCAGCACCTCCACCAGTATCTCCTCTCAGATCTCAACCACCACCTTTGAAAGCGCCATCACACCCAGCGAGAGCAGTGGCTACGATTCAGCAGACATCGAAAGCCTGGTGGACCGAGAGAAAGAGCTGGCTACCAAGGTGTGAATCCCTTCCTTTTTGCTGAACGTCTTCCCACAAGGCTCCACAAACTAGCCTCTCAGTTTATTCATTTTCAACACCTTTGTTCGAGGTGTTTGAAGGCCTGTGATAATACTGTGAATGTAGAAATTAAAAGATGCAGTTCTTACCCTCAACAAGCTTACAGGGCCAGGCACAGTGCCTCATGCCTGTTATCCCACCACTTTGGGAGGCTGAAGCAAAGGGATTGCTTGAGCCCAGGAGTTAAAGACAAGCCCAGGCTAACATAGTGAGACCTTGTCTCTACAAAAACAAAAATTAGGCCCTGCATGGTGGCTCACGCCTGTAATCCTAGCACTTTGCAGGGCTGAGGCAGGTGGATTACCTGAGGTCTGGAATTCGAGACCAGCCTGGCCAACATGGTGAAACCCTATCTCTACAAAAAATACAAAAATTAGCCAGGCGTGGTGGTGGGTGCCTGTAATTCCAGCTACTCAGGAGGCTGAGGCAGGAGAATTGCTTGAACCCGGGAGGCGGAGATTGCAGTGAGCCGAGATAGCTCCACTGCACTCCAGCGTGAGCAACAGAGTGACACTCTATCTCAAAAAATAAAATAAAATAATAAAATATTAAAAAATTAAAAAATATAAAGGTTACAGAATATTAGGTCACAAGCATATAATAGAGGTGTGTGTTTCAAATGCTATGGGAGTCAGAGGAGAAGTGTCTATAGTGGGGAGCTCATGAGCTGACCTTGGAAGGATGTGCAGGAGGGAGGCAGTGGTGTCCTGCATGATCAGTCTTGGGGAATTCATGTGGGACTGGAACAGGAGGTGTGGAGTGAAGAATCTTGTATACTGCACTGAAGAGTTTAGCGTGGATGATAGGAGCAAGGCAGAAATATTTTAAACAGGTATTTGTGTTTAAGAAAGATTTCCGACCAGGCACGGTGGCTCACTCCTGTAATCCCACCACTTTGAGAGGCCGAGGTGGGTGGATCACAAGGTCAGGAGATCGAGACCATCCTGGCCAACATGGTGAAACCCGTGTCTACTAAAAACACAAAAATTAGCCGAACTTGGTGGCATGCGCCTGTAGTCCCAGCTACTAAGGAGGCTGAGGCAGGAGAATCGCTTGAACCCTGGAGGCGGTGGTTGCAGTGAGCCGAGATTGCGCCACTGCACTCCAGCCTGAGCAACAGAGTGAGATGCCGTCTCAAAAAAAAAAAAAAAGATTTCTCTGGCAGCAATAAAGAGAATGGATTGATGGTGAAGAGGTATGCTGAGGAAGGGAGAATTCTTTATTACAGTAATCTGATGAGAAATGATAAAAGCTTTTTAAAAATTTTTTTTTTTTTGAGATGGAGTCTCACTCCAGTCACATAGGCTGGGATGCAGTGGTGTGATCTTGGCTCACTGCAACCTCCACTTCCCAGGTTCAAGCGATTCTCCTTCCTCAGCCTCCCAAGTAGCTTGGAGTACAGGCATGTGCCACCACACCTGGCTAATTTTTGTATTTTTAGTAGAGATGGAGTTTCACCATGTTGGCCAGGCTGGTCTTAAACTCCTGACCTCAGGTGATCCACCCGCCTCAGCCTCCCAAAGTGCTAGGATTACAGGTGTGTGGACACCCAGCCAGATAAAAGCTTTTTAAAGAAGGCAGAGGTGGCCAGGTACGGTGACCACGCCTGTAATCCCAGCACTTTGGGAGGCTGAGGCAGGCAGATTGTGAGGTCAAGAGATCACTATGGTGTTTTTATTTTTTATTTTTATTTTTATTAAATTTTTTTTTTTTGAGATGGAGTCTTGCTCTGTGGCCCACACTGGAGCGCAGTGGCGCGATCTCGGCTCACTGCAGCCTTCACCTGCCAGGTTCAAGTGGTTCTTCTGCCTCAGCCTCCTGAGTAGCCGGGATTATAGGTGTGTGCCACCATGCCCAACTCATTTTTTGTAGGTTTTTTTTTTTTGGAGAGGGGATAGTGTCTCACTCTGCTTCCAGACTAGAGTGCAGTGGTATGATCTCGGCTCACTGCAACCTCCACTTCCCGGGTTCACGTGATTCTCCTTCCTCAGCCTCCCGAGTAGCTGGGATTACAGGCACCCACCATGACGCCCAGCTAATTTTTGTATTTTTAGTAGTGATGGGGTTTCACCATGTTGGCCAGGATGATCTCGATCTCCTGACCTCGTGATCCACCTGCCTCAGCCTCCCAAAGTGCTGGGATTACAGGCATGAGCCATCACACCCAGCCAAAACCATGGTGTTTTTAGTATTCACTTTGGTAATCTTGAGAAAGGCTTTTTTAAGCCACTTGCTTTATCTTTATTAGACATACATAGAACTTCCCTTGCTATATACTTAGTTCTAATTCTAGAGCTGTTTGGGCAACATCGGAGCTGCACTGTGGGTTTAGGATTTGTTATTTCCCCTCCTGCCTTGCATCCAGGGCTTCATTTAGTCATTGAGGTTTTTGTTTGTTTGTTTTTAAATTTACTGGTTTATTAGAAAGGACAGTGCAAAGGAGACCAATGCATTGAACAGCAGATGGATGAATGCATAGGGAGAAGAGATGTGGAGCTTCCTTGCCCTCCCCAGGAACTCAGCCCTTCAGGAGCCTCCACGTGGTCAGCTATCCCGAGGCTCCTGGCTGTTGACATTTTATGTTCAGCTTGCACTTTTCTTTCTCTTCTTTAGTGCCTGCAACTTCTCACCCACACTTTCAACAGAGAATTCAGCCAGGTGCACGGCAGCATCAGTGACTGTAAGGTGAGCACATTGACTGTAATTTTTAGCCAGTGTGTTGATAACTGATTTCTCCACAGCAGCCCACATTACCTATTCCTGGTTTTTGCTGCTTTTAAGCAACTCGTCATGGGCATAGCATTGTATTTGAAAATTTATGACATACTGCTCTGGTATTCATTCTGATTTTTCAGAGTCTGAACACTGACTTCTGAAGATAAAAGGACTCCTTTGTGGCTCTTAGAGTGATTATCAGATGGGAAACATTTTGGCTTTTTCATGACTACTTTGGAGGAGAATATTCTATAGGGAGGTGGTATGTTATTCTATGCCAGGGTACAAGGAAACCCTGAGGTTCCTGGTGGCATAAAGTTTTATTGACTTCAACAAAGAGTGAAGTAAACACTTCAGAGAATTTCTGTGTTATTCACTCAATTCTAGTCAGCTTGACCTTAAACCCTCCCAGCTCATTCCTGCCTTGGGGTCTTTGCACACCTACTGTTTCTTTGCCTGGACTTGCCTTTCTCCAGGTATTGCCATGGTTGGCTCCCTTACGTCTTTCATTTTTCTACTCCATTATCACCTCCTGTGAGTGGACTTGTTAACACCTGATAATAAATCTGACAGGTGTCTGAAACTTTCTACCCACCCTTCTTTCCTGCTTTATTTTTTGCTATAGTACTAATTACTACCTGATGCTTTTTAAAGTGTTTGTTGAGTGGTTTATTGTCTGTCTTAAGCTCCAGGGAGGCAGATCCTCTGCCATATTATTAGAACAATGCCTAGTACATGGAAGGCGCACCACTGTAATACCACTCATATTAATTCAGGGGCCGGGTGTGGTGGCGCATACCTGTAATCCCAGCACTTTGGGAGGCCAAGATGAGAGGATCGCTTGAGGCCAATAGGTTGAGACCAGCCTGGGCAATATAGCACAAATACCCTATCTCTACAAAAACATTTTTGAAAAATTAGCCAAATGTGGTGGTACACAACTATAGTCCTAGCTACTCAGGAGGCCAGGGCAGGATTGCCTGAGCCCAGGAGTTTGAGGCTGCAGTGAGGTATGATTGTGCCATTGCACCCCAACCTGTGTGACAGTATTTTTTTTGTCTCTTACTAATAATGGACCGGGGGGCCAGCTGCGGTGGCTCATGCCTGTAATCCCAACACTTTGGGAGGCCGAGGCGGGCAGATCACCTGAGGTCGGGAGTTTGCGACCAGCTGACCAACATGGAGAAACCCCATCTCTACTAAAAATACAAAATTAGCCGGGTGTGGTGGCGCATGCCTGTAATACCAGCTACTCAGGAGTCTGAGGCAGGAGAATTGCTTGAACCTGGGAGGTGGAGGTTGCGGTGAGCGAAGATCGCGCCATTGCACTCTAGCCTGGGCAACAAGAGTGAAACTCCACCTCAAAAAGGAAAAAAAAACAACAAAAAAAAACAAAATAATGGGCCAGGCATGGTGGCTCATGCCTGTAATCCCAAAACTTTGGGAGGCCGAGGTGGGTGGATCATCTGAGGTTGGGAGTTTGAGACCAGCCTGACCAACATGGAGAAACCCTGTCTCTACTAAAAATACAAAATTAGCTGGGCATGGTGGCACATGCCTGTAATCCCAGCTACTCAGGAGGCTGTGGCAGGAGAATTGCTTGAACCCGGGAGGTGGAGGTTGCGGTGAGTCGAGATCGCACCACTGCACTCCAGTCTGGGCGACAGAGCAAGACTTTTCGTCTCTCCAAAAATAAATAAGTAAATAAAGATAATGCAGGAGAGGCCGGTGACTGTGGCTCACATCTGTAATCCTGCCAGCTTGGGAGGTCAAGGTCGATGGATCTCTTGAGGCCAAGAGTTCAAGACCAGCCTGGGCAATATGACAAAAACCCCTTCTCCACAAAAAAATACAAAAATTAGTTGGGTGTGGTAGTGTGCACCTGTAGTCCCAGCTACTCAGGAAGCTGAGATGGGAGGATCACTTGAGTACTGGAGGCTGAGGCTACAGTGAGCCAACATCGCACCACTGCACTCCAGCCTGGTAGACATAGCAAGACCTTATCTCGAAAAAGAAAATAATAATAATAATAATGCAGGAGGGCAGTCGGAACATAAAAAACCAACCTTGCCCCTTTTATAAATGTCTTGATTCTTAGTGTGGCACTCAGGCCATAAAATATTTGTGGGCTTGTTTTTTTTCTTTTTTGAAAATATTTTCACCAGTTGTGGTGGTACACGCTTGTAGTCCCAGGTATTTAGGAAGCCAGGGCACAGGAGGATCGCTGGAGCCCAGGAGTTGGAGGCCACAGGAAGCTAGGATTGCATCACTGCCCTCCAGCCTGGGCAATAGAGCAAGGCCTTGTCTCTTAAAATTTTATTTATGTATTTATTTATTGATAAATAATAATTGTATGTATAGGCTTGTTTTCTTAAATGACCTTCTGAAACAAGATGTATCAAAGTGAGGCTCTGGTTGTTGAAACTCCCTATTGTTATTGTAGAGGCAGCTTTTTTCAGCTGAATGTAACTTGTAGTGTTCGGTTTGCTTCCAGTTGTCTGATATCTCTCCAATTGGACGGGATCCCTCTGAGTCCAGTTTCAGCAGTGCCACCCTCACTCCCTCCTCCACCTGTCCCTCTCTGGTAGACTCTAGGAGCAACTCTCTGGATCAGAAGTAAGTACCCAGATTTCACTGAGAGAAGTCAATCTGCGAACCAAGGTAAATGTCAACCTTCCTCTAGCTCAATGGTTCGTGACTGAAGGCAGCACCTTCCCCCTAGGCAGCATTTGGAAATGTGTGGGAGCCTTTTTGGCTATCACAGTGACTGGAGAGGTGCTAGCTACTGGCATCTCTTCACATCATAGCTTACTAACCTTCTGCATCATCAACTCATCCTGACTGTCTTCTTCATCCCTTTCTGCTAGTTTTGTCCTCCATTCCTACCCCTGCTTGTCTCCCCAGTCATAATACCAGACATAGGAAGTGCTATCTTGGGAAAAATATTTTGAAACTGTTTTGGAAAAAAATATTTTGGTTCCACAGCAAATTATATAGGTAAGAAAAATAAAGACAAGGCCAGGTGAAGTGGCTCCCAGCACTTTGGGATGCCAAGGCAGGAGGATTGCTTGAGGCTGGGAGTTCGAGACCAGGCTGGGCAACATAGCGATATGCCGTCTCTACAAACAATAAATAAGATAGCCAGGCGTGGTGGTCTGTGCCTGTGGTCCTAGCTACTCGGGAGGCTGAAGTGGGAGGATCGCTTGAATCCAGGAGTTCAGGGTTGCAGTGAGGTTTTATTATTGCACCACTGCATTCCACCCTGGGCGACAGAGCAAGACCCTGTCCCTAAAAAAAAAAAGGAAAGAAAAAGACAAATTTAGTCTCGAGTCCATGATTCATCATCATAATCCATTCTTTGCAACACACCCTCTTGTGCATCTCCATCAATTATGCCCACCAGGTTATCATCCACCTGTCTATCTTATTGTACCAACTCTGACACAGGCAAAGGTGGCTGGAGAAAATAACACAACCAGGTAATTTCATTAAATTTAGGATGCCACAGACTGTAGGGACTATTCTGTACCACTAAGAAAAGAAGAAAAAGCACTGACGACTAACTTAAGCATGCCATCAATTATAAGATGAATCCCAATTTAAGAAATGGTGGCTGAGTGCAGTGGCTCATACCTGTAATCCCAGCACTTTCGGGGGCTGAGGTGGGAGGATTGCTTCAGCCCACAAGTTTGAGACCAGCCTGGGCAACATAGGGAGACCCCCATCTCTACAAAAAATAAATAAAATAGTTGGACATGATGGCATGCGCCTGTGGTTCCAGCTACTCAGGAGGCTCAGTTGGGAGGGTTGCTTGAGCCCGGGAGGTTGAGGCTGCAGTGAGCCATGGTTGCACCATTGCACTCCAGCCTGGGTGACAGAGCAAGAAATCAGCCAGGCATAGGGGCATGTACCTGTAATCCCAGCTACTGGGGAGGCTGAGGCAGGAAGATTGGTTGAACCTGGGAGGCAGAGGTTGCAATGAGCTGAGATTGCACCGCTGCATGCCAGCTCGGGTGACAGAGCGAGACTCTATTTCTTTTTTTTTTTGAGACGGAGTCTCGCTCTATTGCCCAGGCTGGAGTGCAGTGGCGCAATCTCGGCTCACTGCAAGCTCCCGCCTCCCAGGTTCATTCCATTCTCCTGCTTCAGCCTCCCAAGTAGCTGGGACTACAGGTGCCCGCCACTACACCCAGCTAATTTTTTATTTTATTTTATTTTATTTATTTATTTTTGAGACGGAGTTTTGCTCTCGTTGCCCAGGCTAGATTGTAGTGGCGCAATCTCGGCTCACTGCAACCTCCGCCTTCCGGTTTCAAGTGATTCTCCTGCCTCAGCCTCCAAAGTAGCTGAGATTACAAGGCGCCCACCACCATGCCCAGCTATTTTTTTTGTATTTTTAGTAGAGATGGGGTTTCACCATTTTGGTCAGGCTAGTCTCGAACTGCTGACCTCGTGATCCACCCGCCTCGGCCTCCCAAAGTGCTGGGATTACAGGCATGAGCCACCGCACCCGGCCACACCCAGCTAATTTTTTGTAGTTTTAGTAGAGATGGGGTTTCACCATGTTAGCCAGGATGGTCTCGGTCTCCTGACCTCATGATCTGCCAGCCTCAGCCTCCCAAAGTGCTGGGATTACAGGCATGAGCCACTGCGCCTGGCCTTTTTTTTTTTTGAGACAGAGTCTCACTCTGTCACCCAGGCTGGAGTGCTGCAACCTCTGCCTCCCAGGTTCAAGCAATTCTCGTGCCTCAGCCTCCTGGGTAGCTGGGATTACAGGCGCCTGCCACCACGCCCAGCTAATTTTTGTATTTTTAGTAGAGATGGGGTTTTGCCATGTTGGTCAGGCTGGTCTCAAACTCCTGACCTCAGGTGATCTGCCCACCTCAGCCTCCCAAAGTGCTGGGATTACAGGTGTGAGCCACTGCACCCGGCTAACTCGATTTCAAAAAAAAAAAAAAGAATGAAGTATAAAAAAAAAATGGGCTTTTTAGATTTAGTGAGATACAATGCTATGTTGCTCTACAAAGATACCTAACAATACAGAGTACAGGAATTTATTTCTCACACAATAGTCATGAGGGCTGGTCCAGGTCCAGGTCAGTGGTGCAGGTCTACTCTGCACAGCCGTTCAGGAACCCTGGGTCTTCCCATTTGTTTGCTTTTTCTGCCATTTTCTAAGGCAGTGGGCCTCTGAGACTTCAGTGTACATCATCATCCCCTGGGAGGCTTGCTGAAGCCCCCATGGCTCAACCCCACCCAGAGTTTCCTGTTCCATAGGTCTGGCTTGGAGTCTAAAAATTTGAGTTTTTGAAGTTTCCCAGGTGAAGCTGATGCTGCTGGCTGGGAGCACACTTTGAGAAACATCGCTTTTGGTGTGGCCATGGGACTAAAAAGAAACATATAAAGGAATAGAGTTCATATTCCAGATAATGTGTTCAGAGGGCTTTAATATAGGCAGAGAGACTAAGTGACCCAGTGGTCATCAATGATCAGTTTCCTTTCATAACTTCAGAAGGATGACACCAGTTGAATTCAGAGTTAACTTTCTGAAGCCAGCTTGTCTCCTCAGCTGAGCTCTCTGCAACTCAAGTTTGCAGCTGGGGTTTAGGGAGGGGCATTGTGTTCCTCCCAGTGAGACAATACTCAGTATGCCTTGATCGTAACTGATGCTCTTATTACCCTTTTCTTTCTAATCTCTCTATTTTAAAGGACCCCAGAAGCCAATTCCCGGGCCTCTAGTCCCTGCCCAGAATTTGAACAGTTTCAGATTGTCCCAGCTGTGGAAACACCCTATTTGGCCCGAGCAGGAAAAAACGAATTTCTCAATCTTGTTCCAGATATTGAAGAAATTAGACCAGGGTGAGTACTATATTGAGCAGGAATGCCAGCTATAAAAAACAAATCCACAGGAAGAAGTGACTGGCCAGCTCTTCCCTGTGAGGTCTGTACTGTAGTCTGATGCAAGCTGAGTCTGGGGTGAGAGGGCCGGCCTGGGTTTCTCCAGGTGGGTCTCATGATGCATCTGCACCCTGGCGCAGCATGTTGCCATGGCACGGTTTCGCTTTTGCTGTATTACTTTGGCAGATAAGATGCTAGGCCAAATAGGTCATTTGCCTGTTTCATCGAATCTAAGGACTTGGCCTAGGTGTGGCGTGTTTTGATGGTCCTCAGCACGATTATTTTCTTTTTGTGAGAAACTAACTTTTGTCATATTGTCGTTTTTAGCTCAGTGGTCTCTAAGAAAGGATACCTTCATTTCAAGGAGCCACTTTACAGTAACTGGGCTAAACATTTTGTTGTCGTCCGTCGGCCTTATGTCTTCATCTATAACAGTGACAAAGACCCTGTGGAGCGTGGAATCATTAACCTGTCCACAGCACAGGTGGAGTACAGTGAGGACCAGCAGGCCATGGTGAAGGTCCGTCCTGCCCTGTCTTGGTTTCTTATCGCTACATGTGCCCTTCCCTTTTGAGTTCTGCACTCTCTGTTATGTGGTGTGAAATTTCCCCTTTCTCTCTGGTCTTGAACTTCCTTTGTGAAGTGCTGTATGCCTTGGGAATATGGCAAGGCAGTCCCCATTGCTGTCTGTGTAGTAACTTTCTTGTCTACCTGCATTTTTCCTTCAGACACCAAACACCTTTGCTGTCTGCACAAAGCACCGTGGGGTCCTTTTGCAGGCCCTCAATGACAAAGACATGAACGACTGGTTGTATGCCTTCAACCCACTTCTCGCTGGCACAATACAGTAAGAAATTGTTTTTGTTGTTGTTGTTGTTGTTGTTTTTGAGATGGAGTCTCACTCTTTCTCCCTGAAGTACAGTGGCTTGGTCTTGGCTCACTGCAACCTCTGCCCCCTGGTTCAAGCGATTCTCCTGACTCAGCCTCCCCAGTAGCTGAGACTACAGGCATGCACCACCATGCCTGGCTAATTTTTGTATTTTTTGTAGAGACGGGGTTTTACCACAATGGCCAGGCTGGTCTCAAACTCCTGACCTCAAGTGATCCACCCACCTCGGCCTCCCAAAGTGCTGGGATTACAGGCGTGAGCCACTGCACCCAGCCTAGAAGTTGTTCTGTGTTTTCTTTCTCTCTTTGGCTTTTGGCTTCAGGAATATCAGGATAAATAGGAAAGGAAGTATGTTTCTTTTTTTTTTTCTTTTCTTTGTTTTTTTTTTTTGAGATGGAGTTTCGCTCTTGTGTGGCCCAGGCTGGAGTGCAGTGGCACGATATTGGCTCACCGCAACCTGCACCTCCCGGGTTCAAGCCATTCTCCTGCCTCAGCCTCCTGAGTAGCTAGGATTACAGGTGCCTGCCACCACACCCAGCTAATTTTTTTTTTGTATTTTTAGTAGAGATGGGATTTCACCATATTGGCCAGGCTGGTCTTGAACTCCTGACCTCAGGTGATCCACCCTCCTCGGCCTCCCAAAGTGCTGGGATTACAGGCGTGAGCCACCACATCTGGCTTGAAAGGAAGTATTTTTCTAAATAAATTTAAAAGAGAGGAAGGACAGGAGTGTAAATTGGTTGTGGGGTGGTAATGAGGCCTCTGCATCTTCTAAGGCATTGTCATGTTCTGAACCACCAGAGAGACTCATGTGCACCAATTATTTTCCTTCTTTGTCTTTTTGTTCTCAAGAGGTCTGCAGATGGAGCTCAGGGGAGAGAGTAAAGGGAGGACAGTGAGAACCTTAATGGTCTCCCAACCTCCAGCCCTGTGATTCAGCCTCAGGTTCTCTGAGGGCTTGTGTCATGGGGTCCCGGAGTAGACAGCTTAGAGGCCTAGGCCTGCGGTGCCAAATAGGAAGATGCTCCAGGAGGGAGCCTCAGAGGGAGAGGACTGTGAGGGGACAACACTTGTACCCAGACTTCTAATCCTACCTCCCCGTTTGTCCCGCATAGGTCAAAGCTTTCCCGCAGATGCCCGAGCCAGCCGAAATACTAAGTGACTCTGCCGAGTGCCCTCACTCACCTTCGAGAGATAAAGAAAGCGTTACCTCTCATTTCTCTTTGTGATTCTTGACGGTGACTCTTGTATGTAATCCTGTGGCTTAACTACTTCTCCCTCCTTGTCCAGCACTTTTCTAGCTCTCCCGTTCCCCATCTCCATTGCTCTGTACTCTTTTCTTTTTTCTTGTGCTGAGAATCTTGTTAGTAGCATGTGGCCTAACAAAAGGAAAAAATGTTTTTAAACACACACACACACACATACACACACACACACACAAAAAAAAAACACAAAAACTCTGAGGGGATCTGGTGAATCTCCAAATTATTGTGGGTGTACTTTGGCTTCCTTTTGTATGATAGGTCTCCATCATGACCACGTCTGATGTCTGTGCTGCTGTCACCAGGCACCTTTGTTTTTCAAGACAACATACTTTTTTTTCTTTTCTCTGTTTGTGATATCACTTTAATTTTTCTTGGGTGGCTTAGAGACTAAGGGAGGAGACATCTGGCCTTTTTAGAACCTGAGAGGAAAAAACCAATCTTTTTTTCCCCTCTGTCTCTTTTTGCCATGGCTAATCCCTGCATTTCCATTCAGGGAAAAGATGGTGGTGAGCATAGAACTGGAATAGTTATATTCTGAGTCAAAGTTGGGGCTTTTTAGGGCATAATTATGGAATTTTTATTTACTGGTAGATAGGAGACGAGAGGCTTTTTCAGTGGGCCTGGGACAGCGGCTGCTCTTGACCTCGTGTGAAGGGAAATGCTAAGGATGCTTCTGGTGGACTTCAGGGGACTCCAGGGTTTGGCCGTGGGCCATGACGGCGGCAGGCGGTGGGATGCTTGTAGCTCCTCACAGCAGGATTCCTGCCCACTGTTTTTTCTCTGTTGGGAGGGAAGCTCTTTTCTAGGAGTGTCTCAGTTCTGTTTTTGGCATTAGTGATGGTGTTGGTACAGTTGGAATTAGTGCCATGTCATACACAAATGTTCCACAAGGCGGGAGTGTTTCACTTTCTGGTGATAAACTTGATGGTCATTGTTATGATTAAGATAATGCCAGGTAGGCCGGGCACAGTGGCTCACGCCTGTAATCCAAGCACTTTGGGAGGCCGAGGCGGGCAGCTCACGAGGTCAGGAGTTCAAGACCAGCCTGACCAATATGATGAAACCCCGTCTCTACTAAAAATACAAAATTAGTCGGGTACGGTGGCACATGCCTGTAATTCCAGCTACTTGGGAGCCTGAGGCAGGAGAACTGCTTTAACTCAGGAGGCGGAGGTTGCAGTGAGCCGAGATCACGCCATTGCACTCCAGCATGGGTGACAGAGCAAGACTCCATCTCAGAAAAAAAAAATAATAATGCTGAGTAGTGACCTTGTGATTGTTACAGCTCCCTTTGATCAAAGAAATGTAGCTTTCAGGCATAAACTTGGAAGTCTCCCTCTGAATCCAGCAGTCGTTTTCGTTGATGCTTGTCAGGTTGAAGATGCTTTCAGTGATGCTCTCTATACTCATAAATAAGCAAATGTGGCAGACTTTGCTTTCTGGATCCCAGGATTAAAACTAACCACAACCACTACTACAAACAAAACACAATATGCCTAGGGGCACGGATGAGCATCCAGGGAGCCCAGGCCCCAGGCTTTGTTGCATGTTCCCTGCTCCTCTCCATCTGGTGTGGAAACACTGCCCAGGGAGGAAGGAGGAAGCTCACTGTGGACAGTCTTCTTTCCTTCTGACAGACCAGGTCATCTGGCTTCCGAGACCATCATCAGAGAAGATAAATCTGTCTCTTTCAGCTGCCAGTAAGTTTTCCAGGATGAGAGGGGAAAAAGCCTCCAGTGACTTCAGTTGTCTTGGGATTGTTTTACACCATCCTTTACTTCCCTTGCTCAGACCTCTCTGTTTCACCATCTCTTAGGCATTCAGAAAAGTATCTGCTCACTCCCACTTGGTGAGGTCCTCGGCCTTGAGGTTGCTGACTCTCAGGCGATAGGCAGCTGGATGACTTCCCGCTTCATGCAGCAAAGGCCAGGGGCTCGCGCACCTCTGTAGAGTTGTTGCTAGGGAGACTTGTGTCATCGTCCACACCCTTGTTTCTCACTTCCTGGTTGGGCTCATCTCTGAAGAACAGGTCTCCCAGCTTCACTCCTTATCACTTCATTGTGAAGAGGAGGAAAAGTGAATCACGGAGAGAGAAAGGAGAGGATAGAATCACAGGCTGCGTCTGTACCTGAAAAGTGACCAGCGGAAACTCTATGGCGGGTTTTTTTTAAAACTTTCTTCCTCCTGTTAAAACATAGGTCACTAACTGTGATGTTATTTGTTTTCTAAGTGGTATGTGAGATTTTTTTAATGTAGTTAGAAGTTGCATTGTCTGATGGACACAGTATGCCCTTCTGGTTCTATTCAAACCAGCAGGATCTGTCGGTGCTTAGAGATGGCTGCCTGGACTGGAATCAAATCTAATTTCAGGGAAATGAAGATGGAATTTGAAGGTCACTTTTAAAATTAAGTCATTGATGCTGCTGTTACAAAGTGTGACAGAGGATCCATGTCTGTGACACAGGACGGTGGGAAGCCTGAGAGAGAGTGAAATTATGTGATACACTGAAATAAATTTTTTCTTCTAACTCATAGAAAACTGGTTTGGAAAGTCTTTGCTTTGGAAGTGTCAGTCATTAGAACAGGCCAAACTGGACTGTCTGTTCATAGCGTGCCCGGATAAGAAGGCCTCTTAGGGAGCCAGAGGGAGCAGAGTGGTCGTGTCCTGCATGCTCTTCACCCTCTGGGGCGCCCCTGCTGCGGCTGGCAGGTGCAGACAGCCTCTGCTGGCCCCTAGCACATCCAGGGTGGGTGCTCCCTTGCCCGACAGAACCATCCCCACTGTGAAGCTGTGAGAGAAGATTTGTGGCAGGAACTGTTTATGAGGCTCTAGTTGTTGCTGTTGTGGCGGGAAAGTTAAGAAACAGAGCCCTTAAGGAAACCACCTTTATTGATTTTCTTAAAGCACACCTTTAAATAAGCAAAACATTTAAAAGGCAGGAAAGAATTCTTAGGCAAATTCAGAGAAATAAGTGCTAGTTAAAACTAATCACCTCCTCCTCTCATCCTCCTTTCTCCCGTCAAAGCAAAATATGGCCTCACTACCAGCCCCAAATCAGTGCTCAGACCCTCTCTGTGTCTGTGTGCCCTCCTGGGAGTCAGTCAGCGCTCAGGCCAGGACTGTGCAGGGCCAGCCAGCCCATGCGCTAGTCAGGAGCACAGGCAAGAGCTGCTTGTGGCAGTGGCCAGGCACCTAAGCCCCAGCTCGTTGTTAAACGTGCTGATGGCAAGGGGCAATGGAGTGAGTTTCCCAACTAAGAAACCACTATTATTTGATATATTTTTTTCCCTTCAGTCACATAAACTTCAGACAACTGCTCCTATTTTTTATGGATTTTTCAGCTCATTTCAAATGAAGGAACTAAGTCATTGTGAACTGTCTCTTGGGATCTAAAAACAAGATGACTTTTCCTGGCACATATTCCAAAGCAAAGACTTTGTGGCCTGCTGCTTATTGTCTAATTTACAGGGATATTTAATTTTGTCAGATCTGTGTATATTTATCCAGCTATACTTACTTGCACAGTGGATTGGAGAGAAAGGATTCTCCAGTGTGCACACTCATCTGTACTCTTTCCGCATTTCCCTCATGCTGTGTCCTGCTCGGGTTCCAATGGACAGTATCAGGGCTTGTTTGACTTGGGTCTTTCAGTTTTCCTTTTGGTTCCCTTTTAAAAATGTGATTGTTAACCTGCCCCTTAAAAAGAAAAGATTCAGCCAGGTGCGGTGGCTCACGCCTGTAATCCCAGCACATTGGGAGGCCAAGGCAGGTGGATCACCTGAGGTCAGGAGTTCGAGACCAGCCTGGCCAAGATGGTGAAACCCCATCTCTACTAAAAATACAAAAAGTAGCCAGGCGTGGTGGTGTGTGCCTGTAGTCCCAGCTACTTGGGAGGCTGAGGCAGGAAAATAGCTTGAATCTGGGAGGTGGAGGCTGCAGTGAGTTGAGACTGCACCATTGCACTCCAGCCTGGGTGACAGAGCAGGACTCCGTCTCAAAAAAAAAAAAAAAAAAAAAAAAAAAGATTCATTTTGCTGCTGCTCCCAGAAGGTTTGCTGGATGTGTTTACATAGGACTCTAACTTGTGTGCACTACAGTTGTTCACCAGGGCCAGTGATTCACCCCGGTGTGTGGCCAGACCATGACTGTGTAGCAGGAATGTTTTAATTTGTGCTTCCTTAGTAAATTGAAATATCAGCTGAGAGATTATTTGCTGCTGTTGTTCAAAAGGCCATTTATGAAGTTAGTATTTGAGCCCCATAAGATCTTTAAAAAGCCTCCAATATTTAAAGGAAGAAATCAGAGTTGCTATAAAATTCATGTAAAAAGCTCATAGCCAAACGGCTGTGCTCAGATGGCTGTGCTCAGTCTGAGCTGAGGTTGGTCTCTTGCCAAACTGGCTGTTGTGTGTTGTTCTTCATGTCTTCGAGTTCATTTTTTTTCATTCTGCGTATTCTGGCATCAGTTCACTTGAGTCCATCAGCCTTCTTGTATTTAAGGCATCGTCTTAGACTTTGTGGCTCTAAAGTACTTGTCTGTTGAGATTTCAAGTCTCTTGTCACCATCCTCACACGTGACAACAAAACCCATAAAGCATAAGTGGCCTTTTTGAACCAAGACTTTGCAAACTGATCTCTCCCCAGTGAAGGAGTTGAGCACATTAGCAACAATGTACATTAATTTTGGATTTTCATTTTCATGTTTTATTTTGTAAATATTATCTGATGTTTGGAGCTTGAGTATACAGACTGTAAATATAGTTCTTGTATTTGTACTAATTCTGATTCTTTTGCTGTATAGCCTTAGATGTGCAATGCAGACATTATCTAACTGTGTATGGTAACCTTGCATCACAGAACTATTAGTGAACGAGGTAAAAATAATAAAGGTACAGCCAGTGCATCAGAAGGCTCTCGATGTGCATTTATTCTTGCACCCCTTGAAAGGTAATTACACAAAGATTTCTTTTCTTGATTTGCAAAGATAATACCTTTCTAAGACAGAAGTCACGATATCATCGCTTAAGTGTTCCTGATATTCAAAATGGTGGTTTTTATATAACCAAGAAAGCTCATACGGTGCTGTTTCTTTGAAAGTACTTTTCTCCCAAAGATGTAAGTGGTTATTTTAGCTAGAAGATTTGTCGTTTTTCTCCTGAAGCCTCCTTGTATGCCTTCCAATAATTTTGTAGTGTTGTGTTGGCTTTTTTTTTTTTTTCTTTTTGAGACAGAGTCTTGCTCTGTCACCCATGCTGGAGTGCAGTGATGTGATCTCGGGTCACTGCAACCTCTGCCTCCTGGGTTCAAGCGATTCTCCTGCCTCAGCTTCCTGAGTAGCTGGGATTACAGGCGTGCGCCACCATGCCTGGCTAATTTTTGTATTTTTTTATTATTATTATTTATTTTTATTTATTTATTTTTTTTGAGATGGAGTCTCACTCTGTCGTCCAGGCTGGAGTACAGTGGCATGATCTCAGCTCACTGCAACTTTCTGCCTCCCAGGTTCAAACGATTCTCCCTGCCTCAGCCTCCCAAGTAGCTGGGATTACAGGCGTTCACCACAACGCCTGGCTGATTTTATGTTTAGTAGAGAGGGGTTTCACCATGTTGGCCAGGCTAGTCTCAAACTCCTGACCTTGTGATCCACCCGCCTCGGCCTCCCAAAGTGCTAGGATTACAGGCGTGAGCCACCGTGCCCGGCCTATAATTATTTTTTTTGAGACGGAGTTTGACTCTTGTCACCCAGGCTGGCGTGCAATGGCACCATCTCAGCTCACTGCAACCTCTGCCTCCCCAGTTCAAGCAATTCTCTTTCCTCAGCCTCCCAAGTAGTTGCAATTACAGGTGCCCGCCACCACACCTGGCTAATTTTTAAAAATATTTTTAGTAGAGATGGGGTTTCAGCACATTGGCCAGACTGGTCTCAAACTCCTGACCTCAGGTGATCCGCCCACCTCGGCCTCCCAAAGTGCTGGGATTACAGGCGTGAGCCACCGTGCCTGGCCATGTTGAGTTTTTTTGGATGGGGAAGGGTAAATGGGGATTTGAAAAGTTCAACATGTCAGTTTAATTTAACAAGCCATCATCATGAGCAGAGCATGAGCAGGGGCCACTATCCTGGGTGTTTGGGGAGAAACAGAAGAAGGGAGGGAGGAGCAGCCCTCATGTTAAAAGCAATGATTTGTTCCAACCAATATTTGAGTACCCACCCTGTGCCTGGTGTGCTGCTGGGTGCAGTAATTCAGCAGCCAACAAGGCAAGCCCATGCACTTGTGCCCTCCCATTCCAGTGGGGAAGACATTGTTTAAACAAATTTACAACATGAGTCCTAAGTATTTTGGAGGAAAGCAGCTAAATAAAAGGATGAAAGAGGGGTGGGAAGGAGGGATGTTTAGATGGCATAGTCAGGGAAGGCCTCTCTTAGGAGATCACATTTGAGCAGACTCTAGAATTAAAGGATAAGGTAATCCATGCAAACCCCTGGGCAAAGAGGTCTCCAAGTAGAGAAATGAAGCCCTTGAGGCAGCAGTGTCCTCAGTAGGTTCCAGAAATAGCAAGGTCGCTGGTACAGAGTCAGGGACTGGGAGCGCAATAGAAGACATCAGAAAGTAGCCAGGGACCAGGATATTTAGGACTTAGGTGAGGACTTGGAATTTCATTAGAGTGAATGGGAAGCCATTGAAGGCTTTGGTGCAGAGGAGTCACAGGGGCTTATTTACATTTTTAAAAGACCATTCTGACTGCTGAGTGGAAAACAGTCTTTGTACTCAGGCAGGGACAAGTGGAAAAGGGCAAAATAAGATTGTTACCCCAATCTTATTTTGGGGTACAAACACCCCAAATTGAATTCAATTGTACAATACAATTCAGTTGTAATTGAAACAGTACAAACAATTCTTTCACAGATTTTTCTGTAAAAGGGAGAAGAGAAATGGAGTAACTGAAAGAGGATATGGGGTAAAGGAGAGGCTTTTGTTTTAAAGAAGGGAAATAGCATAGCTTGTGCATATACTAATTGGAAAAAATGAACTGGGAGGGGAAACCTGGCAGTGGGGAAGACAGTGAGGTGGAGAGAGTTGTGGAGTGGGCCTGAGGAACTGGGAGTCAGTGCACAGCAGAGAGGTAGGTCCCAGATCCAACTGAGCACCCTGGCTTATCCAAAGTGCTGCCGACAGCTCAGTGATAGGAACACTGCAAGTCTCTGGATTGCTAGGACTCTTCAGTCTTAAAAGTTAACGTCTGGCTGGGCGCGGTGGCTCACGCCTGTAATCCCAGCACTTTGGGAGGCTGAGGCAGGCGGATCACTTGAGGTCAGGAGTTCAAAACCAGCCTGGCCAACATGGTGAAACCCTGTCTCTACTAAAAATACAAAAATTAGCTGGGCATAATTGTGGGTGCCTGTAATCCCAGCTACTCGGGAGGCTGAGGCTGGAGAATCACTTGAACCTGGGAGGCGGAGGTTGTAGTGAGCCAGGATCACACCATTGCACTCCAGCCTGGGTTACAGAGCCAGACTCTTGTCTCAAAAAAAAAAAAAAAGTTAATGTCAGCTCTAGGGCTTATGTCAGGCCACGTCTTCCTGAAACTGGACTTGCAGTTTAAAACAGGAGATCATCCCCGAATCAGTGCATATTATGCTGGTTGTGCCCTCAACTAGACCTCACCCAGGAGCATGTAGGACTGTGTCCTCACTAGGGTTGCACGCTTAGTAAATCCCCATGTCTCTTGCAAAGCTGATAGTTTGGGAAGTCAGGTGACCCATAGAAGTGTGCACGAGTCTGGTGTGCTGCTTTTCTTTTTTTGTTGTTGTTTTGAGACAGAGTCTTGCTCTGTCGCCCAGGCTGGAGTGCAGTGGCGCAATCTCCGCTCACTGCAAGCTCCGCCTCCTGGATTCACACCATTGTCCTGCCTCAGTTTTCCGAGTAGGTGGGACTACAGGCGCCCGCCACCACGCCTGGCTAATTTTTTGTAGTTTTTAGTAGAGACAGGGTTTCACCGTGTTAGCCAGGATGGTCTCGATCTCCTGACCTTGTGATCTGCCCGCCTCAGCCTCCCAAAGTGCTGGGATTACAGGTGTGAGCTACCGTACCCAGCCTGGTGTGCTGCTTTTCTATCTGGTTCTTCTTGTTATTCCACTTGTGGTTGGATGGGGAGATATTCCACTTTCCCTTAGGAACTCCTTGTCCCTGCACAGACCATTTTAGCTATTCTGAGCACATCACAAGCATACTCCTCTGGGGTGAGAATATATAGCCTCTGGGCTTTTTCAGAATTGCTCCTTCTGCTACTCTGGAAGCTGACATGAAAGATTGCTTGAGTCCAGGAGTTCAAGGCCAGCATGGGCAACAAAGCAAGCACCTGTATCTTTTAAAAAAAAAAAAAAAAAAAAAAAAGGCCGGGGGAGCAGGCATGGTGGCTTATACCTGTAATCCCAGCGCTTTGAGAGGCTGTGGCAGGAGGATCACTTGAAGCCAGAGTTCAAAACCAGCCTGGGCAACTTAGTGAGCCCCCATTTCTACAAAAAATAAAAACAATTAACTGGGCATGGTGGTATACACCTGTAGCCTCAGCTACTCAGGAAGGTGAGATGGGAGGATCCCTTAAGCCCAGGAGTTTGAGACTGCAGTGAGCTATGGTGGTGCCACTGGCGCCTGGGTGACAGAGCAAGACCCTGTCTCAAAAAAAAAAAAAAAAAAGGAGCTGGGCATAGTGGCATGTGCCTGTAAACGAAAGGCATCATTTCATGCACGCTCCTCTGAGCCCAGGAGTTCCAGCCTAGCCCAGGCAACAGGGCAAGACCACATCTCAAAAAAAAAAAAAAAAAAAAAAGTACTCTTTCCACCTAAAATATATTCAGGTCATTTGAGTTCAGTTTGAGTTCAGCTACAAGAATTATGTAGTTGAGTGACTGACAGAGCTAGGATTTTCAAATCTGCCCTTACTGGTACATTGCTTTACACACCCTCTTACATAAGTCAAACAAGGATTCCACCCTGGGAGGTTTGCATAGAGGGCTGTTCTTGTAGAACTTGTGCTCATGCTTTGATTTGGGATTTGGGGAGTTAGGGCAAGCCAGAAAGTTTTTCTGGTGGATAATAATGTGGGTTGACCTTCTTAAGCATTTTAAGCCAAGCACTTGAGGAGTTTCTAACAACTAAAAAGCTGAAAGTCAGCCTGACACAGCTCTAGCATGCCCTGGCTTGATTCTGTTCATCCCCAGGGGGAGACTTGCCTTTGTTCCAGTCCTGCTCTCCCAAGCCAGTTTACTGTAGTTTTCTAGCAATTGTGGGAAGCAGTATTTTTTACTGCTGATTAGAACCTTAACATGGAAATGGAAAGTTTGTGTAGCATGTAACATTATTAGAAGGGAAAACATGACTATATGATTAGATACATATTGATTTTATGCAATATGTTTCCATAAAATGTCTCTTCAGTATTAACTTGATTAAATTAGTCACATTGACTCAGCATAATTTCTCCCTTGCTAAATCTCAGACTAAAGCAATCAATTTGTTCCTGCAAGAAAGTCTGATGGTAGGCTTTCCTTGTAACTGAGCCCCATAGAAAGAGGAAGTAGTTGCAACAAAGTTGAAAAGGATGCCTGTCAGCAAGGTTCTTTTAAGGGAGCCATTGTGGGAAGTTCTACTTGTGAAATTTCTGCAAGTACTGTTTGTTCTCCAAAACCCAGCTTTCCGTTGAAAGTCAATGAAACATCTCTAAAATGCAGATATACCCAGGTTCACTGGGAACACAGTCACTGTGAGTATACATGATTATGTCCTGCTAACCCTATTGGGAAAGAATGCTGGGCTTGGCCCTAGTAAGTAGACTTGGGTTAAAGTTCACCTCCGGCACTAACTAGCTGGGAAGTTCAACTTCCTTGAGCTGAGTTTGTCATGTTAGAGAATATTAATAAATATGAAAATTGTGGAGCAGTCTTAAGTTTATAAGGAACTTTCATGGACATTAGCTCATTTTGCTGTGCCCACCCTGGGAAGGAAGCAGGACAGGCAAGCAGTGGCATACCTGTCGTCAAGCAGCCTGAGGACTGCTGTGAGCCTCTGGAGCAAGGCAGGAGTTTGAGGAGGCTCTCAGTCCTTTTGTCCTTTTCTTGAGACAGAGTGTCATTCTGTTGCCCAGGCTGGAGTGCAATGGCATGATCTTGGCTCACTACAAACTCTGTCCCCCAGCCCCACCACTGGGTTCAAGCAATTCTTAGGCCTCAGCCTCCTGAGTAGCTAGGACTACAGGATGCGCCACCACGCCCAGCTAATTTTGGGGTTTTTTTTTTTTTTTTGAGATGAATTTCACTCTTGTGGTCCAGGCTGGAGTGTAGTTGCGCAATCTTGGCTCACTGCAACCTCTGCCTCCTGGTTTCAAGTGATTCTCCTGCCTCAGCCTCCCGAGTAGCTGGAATTACAGGCGCCCACCAACACGCCTGGCTAATTTTTTGTATTTTTAGTAGAGACGGGGTTTTGCCATGTTGGTGGTCTCAAACTCTTGACCTCAGGTGATCCACCCGCCTCGGCCTCACAAAGTGCTGGAATTACAGGTGTGAGCTTGTGTGTCCTTTCTATTGAGGCTTCTCTCCACATTTTCTGATCCTCAGTCTCCTTATTTCCTGTAAGACTGAGGTCCCAAATCCAGCCTGTGAAAGAGAAATGCCAGCAGAGGCAGCATCCAGCACAGGATCTATTATTGCAGCATGCTCTGTGGTCAGGGCCTTCAGTAAAAGCCCACAGACCCTGACTACTTTCTGGCGGACTCTTGAGGAAGGCCTTAACCACAGACAGAAGGACAAGGACAGTGCCGTGGAGGGAATGCTGGCTGCTGCAGCATGAAGAGAATAGGGAATGCACTCTACAAAAATAAAAAAGCATAAAATTGGAAAAAATATATACCAAAAACATTTCAAGGTTCTGGACATCAACCAAAGGCAGGCAAATTAAGAAGCATTTATTCTTGAAAAAAAAAAACTGGCTGGGCACAGTAGCTTGCGCCTGTAATCTCCCAACACTTTGGGAAGCAAAGGTGGGAAGTTGGCTGGAGGCCAGGAGTTCAAGGCCAGCCTATGCAACAAAGCAAGACCCTGTCTCTACAAAAAATAATAATGAATAATAGAAAAAGAGTGGCTCACGCCTGTAATCCCTGCACTTTGGGACGCCTAGGCAGATGGATCACCTGAGGTCAGGAGTTCGAGACCAGCCTGACCAACCTGGTGAAACGCCTGTCTCTACGAAAAATACAAAAAAATTAGCCAGGTATGGTGGCTCATGCCTGTAATCCCAGCTACTTGGGAGGCTGAGACAGGAGAATTGCTTGAACCTGGGAGGCAGAGGTTGTGGTGAGCCAAGATAGCACCACTGCCCTCCAGACTGGGCAACAAGAGCAAAACTTAGTATCAAAAGAAAAGAAAAAGATAAAGAAAAAAAAAAGTGCTAGAACTTTTTTTTTTTTGAGACAGAGTTTTGCTCTTGTTGCTCAGGCTGGAGTGCAATGGCACGACCTCGGCTCACTGCAACGTCTGCCTCCCAGGTTCAAGCAATTCTTTTGCCTCAGCCTCCCCAGTAGCTGTGATTACAGGCATGCACCACCGCGGCTAATTTTTTATTTTTAGTAGAGATGGGGTTTCGTTGGTCAGGCTGGTCTCAAACTCCCGACCTCAGGTGATCTTCCACCTCGGCCTCCCTAATCGGCCTCCCAAAGTGCTAGGTTTACAGGCGTGAGCCACTGAGCCTGGCCGAGAAGTGTACCTTTTTTTTTTTTTTTTTTTAAACGGAGTCTCGCTCTGTTGCCCAGGAGGGAGTGCAGTGGTGCAATCTCGGCTCACTGCAAGCTCTGCTTCCTGGGTTCACGCCATTCTCCTGCCTCAGCCTCCCGAGTAGCTGGGACTACAGGTGCCCGCCACTATGCCTGGCTAATTTTTCTATGTTTAGTAGAGATGGGGTTTCACCATTTTGGTCAGGCTGGTCTCGAACTCCTGACCTTGTGATCCGCCCTCCTCAGCCTCCCAAAGTGCTGGGATTACAGGCGTGAGCCACCGCACCCGGCCTCAAGAAGTGTACTTTTTTATCAGCTAAAAGTGGCAAACTTCTTGAAAAATAAACGGGAGAAACCCACAGCTTACTAGCCTGAGATCTCAAGTAGCAGACTAGCTAGAAATCTAAGAGGAGACTCTGGAAATGAGAATGCCACAAAAGGATTAGACAGGACCTCAGCAAATTGCTGGCTGGCTGGAAAACCAGCCGTACACAGATGAGACTTCAGAAAGCCCATGGAAATTAAAAGCCAAGGCCGGGCGTGGTGGCTCACGCCTGTAAAACCAGCACTTTGGGAGGCTGAGGTGGGCGGATCATGAGGTCAGGAGATCGAGACCATCCTGGCTAACTCGGCGAAACCCCATCTCTACTAAAAAAAAAAATACAAAAAAAATTAGCTGGGCGTGGTGGCGGGCGCCTGTAGTCCCAGCTACTGGGGAGGCTGAGGCAGGAGAATGGTGTGAACCTGGGAGGTGGAGCTTGCAGTGAGCCGAGATCGTGCCACTGCACTCCAGCCTGGGCGACAGAGCGAGACTCCGTTTAAAAAAAAAAAAAAAAAAAGAAAAGAAAAGAAAAGAAAAGCCAAGGGAGAGCAGGGCACCATGGCTCATGCCTGTAATCCCCACCACTTTGGGAGGCCAAGGTAGGCAGATCACCTGAGGTCAGGAGTTCAAGACTAGCCTGGCTAACACAGCAAAACCCTGTCTCTACTGAAAATACAAAAATTAGCCAGGCATGGTGGTGCACGCCTGTAATCCCAGCTACTCGGGAGGATGAGGCAGGAGAATCGCTTGAACCCAGGAGGTGGAGGTTGCAGTGAGCTGAGATTACGTCATTGCACTCCGGCCTGGGTGACAGAGTGAAACTCCATCTCAAAAAAAAGAAAAAGAAAAATATTAAAAGCCAAGGGAGGCTGGGCGCGGTGGTTCATGCCTGTAATCCTAGCACTTTGGGAGGCCAAGGCGGGTAGATCACCTGAGGTCAGGAGTTCAAGACCAGCCTGGCCAACATGGTGAAACCCCGTCTCTACTAAAAATACAAAAAATTAGCGAGGCATGGTGGCGGGTGCCTGTAATCCCAGCTACTCGGAAGGCTGAGGTAGAAGAATCACTTGAACCCAGGAGGCAGAGGTTGCAGTGAGCCAAGATCCCACCATTGCACTCCAGCCTGGGCAACGAGCGAAATTGTCTCAAAAAAAAAAAAAAGCCAAGGGAGACTTAAGAACTAGGTGATCCCTGAATGCGCTGCCAACCCACACCAATAGGCCTAAGTATCTGAGCACAGCCAAGGTGTTTGAGCACAACCTCTTCCCAACTCTTTGGCCACTAAGTTATGGAGACACAAGGCAACCCTCAGGAAGTCAAGCTAAAAACTGAAGAATAACAAAAATCTGGGCATGGTAGCTCAACCTGTAATCCTAGCACTTTGGGACACCAAGGTGGGAGGATTATTTAAGTCCAGGAGTTTGAGACCAGCCTGGGCAACATAGATCTCGTCTCATCTCTTAAAAAAAAAAAAAAAAAAAAGCCAGACACGGTGGTGTGCACCTGTAGTCCCACCAACTTGGAAGGCTGAGATGGGAGGATTGCTTAAGCCCAGGAGGTCAAGACTGCAGTGAGCCATTGCACTTCAGGCTGGGCGACAGAGCAAGTCCCTGTGTCAAAAAAAAGCACCAAAAAACAAAAAGAAAAGAAAAAAAAACAAAAATCTGGGCTGGGTGTAGTGGCTCACACCTGTAATCCCAGCACTTTGGGAGGCCGAGGTGGGCGGATCACTTGAGGTCAGGAGTTTGAGACCAGCCACAGCCAAATGGTGAAACTCCATCTCTATTAAAAATACAAAAATTAGCCAGGCATGGTGGCATGAACCTGTAGTCCCACTCATCTGGGGGGCTGAGGTGGGATTGCTTGAGCCCAGGAGGTCAAGGTTGCCATGAACTGTGATTGCGCCACTGCACCCCAGCCTGGGCAACAGAGCAACACCCTGTCTCTGAAAAAAAAAAAAAAAAAATGGTTAACTGCTCATCAGAAACAGTAAACGCTAAAGCCACTGCAATGGATGTTCAAAGTGCTGAAAGGAAAAAACAATCACCCAATAATTTTATATCCAGCAAAACTAGCCTTCAAAAGTGAAGGTGAGGCTGGGCACGGTGGCTCACACCTATACTCCCGGCACTGTGGGAGTCTGAAGCAGGAGGACTGCTTGAGACCTGCCTGGGCAACATGGTGATACCCTGTCTCTACAGAAAAATTTTAAAAATTAGCCAGAGGCCAGGCGCGGTGGCTCACGCTTGTAATCCCAGCACTTTGGGAGGCCGAGGCGGGCAGATCACAAGGTCAGGAGATCAAGACCATGGTGAAACCCCGTCTCTACTAAAAATACAAAAAATTAGCCGGGCGTGGTGGCGGGCGCCTGTAGTCCCAGCTACTCGGAGAGGCTGAGGCAGGAGAATGGCGTGAACCCGGGAGGCGGAGCTTGCAGTGAGCCGAGATTGCGCCACTGCACTCCAACCTGGGCGACAGAGCGAGACTCCGTCCCAAAAAAAAAAAAAAAAAAAATTAGCCAGACATGGTGGCACCTACCTGTGGTCCTAGCTACTTGAGAGGCTGAAGTGGGAGAACTGCTTGAGCCCAGGAGGTTGGGGGTGCAGTAAGCCATGTACAAACCACAGCACTCCAGACTGGGTGACAGACCAAGACCCTGTCCCAAGAAAAAGGTGAAATAAAGACATTCTGAGATTTTTTAAAGGGGAGAATAAGAGAATTATTGCTAGCCGACCTGTCCTAAAATACTAAAGATGCCAGGTGTGGTGGCTCACTCCTGTAATCTCAGCACTTTCGGAGGCCAAGGTAGGCGGATTACCTGAGGTCGGAAGTTCGAGACCAGCCTGACCAACATGGAGAAACCCCATCTCTACTAAAAATACAAAATTAGCCAGGTGTGGTGGCGCATGCCTGTAATCCCAGCTACTTGGGAGGCTGAGGCAGAAGAATCACTTGAACCTGGGAGGTGGAGGTTGTGGTGAGCTGAGATTGAGCCACTGCACTCCAGCATGGGTGACGAGAGCAAAACTCTGTCTCCAAAAAAAAAAAAAAGTACTAAAGGAAGTCCTTCAGCCTAAAAGAAAAGGACACTAGAACAATATCTTGAATTCACCAGAAGGCATAGAGCACTAGAATGATGGAGGCAGCTAAATGTAAAACCCTATATATTTCTCTTTTTTTTTGAGACAGTGTCTTGATCTGTTGCCCAGACTAGAGTGCAGTGGCACAATCCCGGCTCACTGCAGCCTCCGCCTCCCAGGTTCAAGTGATTCTCCTTCCTCAGCCTCCTGAGTAGCTGGGACTACAGGCATGCGCCACCACGCCCAGCTAATTTTTTGTATTTTTAGTAGAGTCGGGGTTTCACCAAGTTAGCCAGGATGGTCTCGATCTCCTGACCTCATGATCTGCCCACCTCGGCCTCCCTGTATTTCTCTTTTATACTTTATATTTTTCTCTCTTTTTTAATTTTTTAAAAAACAAGGTTGTTTAAACCAGTTATAACACACTGCTGGGTTTATAACGATAATATATATATAACAATAGCACAAAGGAAGAGCAAGGGAAGGATAGTAAAGTTACTGTATTTTACCAGAATTTTTAGTATTGAGCTGAAATATACTGTAATAAGTTAAAGCTACATACTGCAATCCCTAGACAACCACACAGAAAGTAACTCAAACATAACTAAAAGGAAAAAAACCCTTCAACTTTGGGATTAGAATAATACATACATACACACACACACAAATGTAACACAGAGAAAGGAGTTAAAGAAGCTAGGCTTGGTGGCTCACGCCTGAAATTCCAGCACTTGGGGAGGCCGAGACAGGCAGATCACCTGAGGTCAGGAGCTCAAGACCAGCCTGGCCAACATGGTGAAACCCTGTCTCTACTAAAAATACAAAAATTAGCCAGTCATGGTGGCATGCCTGTAATCCCAGCTACTTGGCAGGCTTAAAACAGGAGAATTGCTTGAACCCGTGAGGTGGAGGTTGCAGTGAACTGAGATGGTGCCACTGCACTCCAGCCTGGGTGACAAAGTGAGACTCCATCTCAAAAAAGAATTAAAGGGAAACAAAGGGACAAAAAAGATATGAGACATATAGAAGACAAGTATTAAAATGTCATCCATATATTCAACCATATCAACAATTACATTAAACATGAATGGACTAAATATTCCAAAGGGCACAGACTAAAACTGTATAAAAAAGCAAGATTCAACTATATGCTATCTACAAGAGATCCTTTAGATTCAAAGGCACAAATAGTGAAAGTAAAAAGATATACTATGCAATCAAGAATCACAAGAGGGCAGGAATAGCTATATGAACAACAGTCAACATTGCCTTTTTCCCAAAGTTCTTCCTGCATACATTTAACTCAGCATAGACTTTAATAGTAATATTAATATTAGAAACATAAAGGAACGTTTTATGATGATAATGGCTACATCAATACATCATGAAGATTTAGCCATTATAAATATATACGCTGCTAACATTAGTCTCAAAAACAGAATTGAAAGGAAAAATAGACAATCGAAAATCCATG
This sequence comes from Symphalangus syndactylus, assembly GCF_028878055.3. NCBI lineage: Eukaryota > Metazoa > Chordata > Mammalia > Primates > Hylobatidae > Symphalangus > Symphalangus syndactylus. Next base: position 26,466,164 of record NC_072444.2, on the reverse strand, counting down.
ATAGGCCCAGTAGAGTGGCTCACGCCTGTAATCCCAGCACTTTGGGAGGCTGAGGCAGGCAGATCACTTGAGGTGAGGAGTTCGAGACCAGCCTAGCCAACATAGTGAAACGCCATCTCTACTAAAAAAAAAAAAAAAAAAATACAAAAATTAGCTGGATGTGGTGGCATTTGCCTGTAATCCCAGCTACTCAGGAGGCTTAGGCAGGAGAATCGCTTGAACCCGGGAGGTGGAGGCTGTAGTGAGCTGAGATCATGCCATTGTGATATTGAGTCTTGCAAATCCATTAACATGTTACAATGTCTTATTTAGAGCTGTAATTTGTTTCAGCAATGTTTTGTGGTTTTGAGTGTATAGGCTTTGGACTTATTTTATTAAATTCAATATTTTATTCCAAATATTTTATTCTTTCGATGTTATTGTAAATGACACTTTTTTTTTTTTTTTTTGAGACTGAGTCTCGCCCTATCGCCCAGGCTGGAGTGCAGTGGCACCTCCCAAGTTCAAGTAATTCTCCTGCCTCAGCCTCTTGAGTAGCTGGGATTTTTAGTAGAGATGGGGTTTTGCCAGTTTGGCCAGGCTGGTCTTGAACTCCTAGACTCAAGTGATCTACCTGCCTCAGCCTCCTAAAATGCTGGGATTACAGCCATGGGCCACTGTGCCTGGCCATAATTTTTGAATTTTTTTTTTGGTAGAGATGGGTTTCCGCCACATTGCCCAGGGTGTTCTCCAACCCTGGGCTCAAGTGATGCTCCTGCCTCGGCCTTCCAAAGTGCTGGGACTACAAATGCAGGTGTGGACCACCATGCTTGGCCTTTTTTTTTCCTTTCTTTTTTTTTTTTTTTTTTTTTTGAGACAGTGTTTTGGCTCTGTCACTCAGGCTGGAGTGCAGTGGTACCATCATGACTCATTGCAGCCTCAACGTCCCAGCCTCAAGCAGTCTTCCCACCTAACCCTCTCAAGTAGCTGGGACTACAAGCATGCACCACCACACCTGGCTAGTTTTATTTTTAATTTTTGTTTTTTTAAGTAGAGATGGGGGTCTTACTATGTTGCTCAGGCTGGTCTCCAACTTCTGGGCTCAAGTGATCCTCCCACCTGAGCCTCCCAAAATGCTGGGATTACAGGCGTGAACCGCCGTGCCCAGCAGAAAAATTGTCATTGGAATAAAGTCTGGGGTTTTGTTAAAAGTTTTATATCAGCCGGGTATGGTGGCCCACCCCTGTAATCCTAGCACTTTGGGAAGCTGAGGCGGGCACATTGCCTGAGCTCAGGGATTCAAGACCAGCCTGGACAATGCAGCGAAACCCTGTCTCTACTAAAATACAAAAAATTAGCTGGGCGTGGTGGCGTGCACCTGTAGTCCCGGCTACTTGGGAGGCTGAGGCAGGACAATTTCTTGAACCCAGGAGGCGGAGGTTGCAGTGAGCCGAGATCACGCCACTGCACTCCAGCCTGGGCGACAGGGCAAGACCTGGAGTGCAGACACAATTATGGCTCCCTGCAGCCTTGACCTCCCCAGGTTCAGGTGATCCTCCCACCTCAGTTTTTCTATCTTTACTATTGGCCTCCACCTCCTGGGTTCAAGCAGTTCTCCTGCCTCAGCCTCCTGAGTAGCTGGGATTACAGGCGTGTGCCACCACTACAGGTTAATTTTTGTATTTTTAGTAGAAACAGGGTTATACCATGTTGCCCAGGCTGGTCTTGAACTCCTGGGCTCAAGTGATCCACCTGTCTTGGCCCCACAAAGTGCTAGGATTACAGGTGTGAGCCACCACACCTGGCCAGCAGTTTCTTAAAAAGTTACACTTACCTTAAAACCCAGCAATCCACTCCTAAGTATATGTCCAAAAGAAATGAAAACAACAGGCTGGGCATGGTGGCTCACACGTGTAATGCCAGCACTTTGGGAGGGTAAGGCGGGTAGCTCTCCTGAGCTCAGGAGTTCGAGACCACCCAGGGGAACATGGTAAAACCCCGTCTCCACTAAAAATACAAAAAAATTAACCGGGTGTGGTGGGGACACCTCTAGTCCCAGCTACTTGGGAGGCTGAGGCAGGAGAATCGCTTGAGCCCCAGAGGCAAAGGTTTCAGTGAGCTGAGATCGTGCCACTGCACTCCAGCTTGGACTACAGAGTGAGACTCCATCTCGCACACACACACAAAAGAAATGAAAACAACAATTTGTACATGAGTCCAAAACAGAATTATTCATTTATTCCCCAAACTAGAAACAATCCAAATGTCTATCAATATATAAATGGATAAGCAAATGATGATATAATTGCATAATGGAATACCACTCAGCAATGAAAAGGAACAAACCACTCATACCTACAACAACACAGATGAGCCTCAGAAACGTGATGCTAAGTGAAAGAAGCCAGACCAAAAAAACTACATGCTATTCCATTTCTATGAAATTTCTGGAAAAGGCAAAAACTATGCAAAGTAGATCAGAGTTTGGATGGGGGTGAGAGCAGAGACTGACTACAAATTGGCCCAAGGGAACGTTTTGGGGTGATGGAAGTTTTCTAAAAGTGGATTATGGTGATGGCTACACAACAGTATAAATTAAAGACCATCCAAATGTGTACTTACAATGTTTGAATTGTATGACATGTAAATTATCTCATTAAATCTGTATTTTGAAAAAAGAACTGTGCTGTGAAGTTTGACATATTTTAAAGTAGGATGTCTTAGCCGGGCGCGGTGTTGCATGCCTGTAGTCCTAACTACTCAGGAAGCTGAGGCTAGAAGATTGCTCGACCTCAGGAGTTCAAGGCTGCAGTGAGCTATGATCATGCCACCGCACTCCAGCCTGGGCAACAGAGCAAAGACCCGGTCTTTATAAAAATTAAAAACTGGCCGGGCACAGTGGCTCACACCTCTAATCCCAGCACTTTGGGAGGCTGAGGTGGGTGGATCACTTGAGGTCAGGAGTTCGAGACCAGCCTGGCCAACATGGTGAAACCCTGTCTCTACTAAAAATAAAAACATTAGCTGGGCATAGTGGCACACACCTGTAGTCCCAGCTACTTGGGAGGCTGAGGCAGGAGAATCGCTTGAACCTGGGAGGTGGAGGTTGCAGTGAGCCCAGATCGCACCACTGCCCTCCAGCCTGGAGACACAGCCAGACTCCATCTCAACAACAATAACAACAAAAAAGGCCGGGCACGGTGGCTCACGCCTGTAATCTCAGCACTTTGGGAGGCCAAGGCGGGCGGATGACGAGGTCAGGAGTTTGAGACCAGCCTGGCCAAGATGGTGAAACCCCATCTCTACTAAAAATACAAAAATTAGCTGGGCGTGGTGGCGGGCACCTGTAATCCCAGCTACTTGGGAGGCTGAGGCAGGAAAATTGCTTGAACCCGGGAGGCGGAAGGTGCAGTGAGCTGAGATCACACCACTGCACTCCAGCCCGGGCGACAGTGCGATACTCCGTCTCAAAAAAAAAAAAAAAATCTAAAACTCAAACTTCTGAATAACAATTTCCTCTTAGCAAGAAGGGACTCAGTAAGATGAGTAGCGCTGCTTGGCTACTTTGCAAATCTCTTTAATGTCTGGCTTAAGATGGCTGGATTTTCTTTTTTTTTTTTTTTTTTTGAGACGGAGTCTCACTCTGTCGCCCAGGCTGGAGTGCAGTGGCACGATCTCGGCTCACTGCAAACTCCGCCTCCCGGGTTCATGCCATTCTCCTGCCTCAGCCTCCCGAGTAGCTGGGACTACAGGCGCCTGCCAACACGCCCAGCCAATTTTTTTGTATTTTTAGTAGAGACGGGGTTTCACCGTGTTAGCCAGGATGGTCTCGATCTCCTGACCTCGTGATCCGCCCGCCTCGGCCTCCCAAAGTGCTGGGATTACAGGCTTGAGCCACTGCGCCCGGAAGATGGCTGGATTTTCGTATCTGCCTCTGCATTTAACCTGGTCCATCTCGCGGGTCACATGGCCTCTACAAAATGAGAAGGGGTTCAATGTCATTATCTCCGGGCTTGGGTAAAAGCCTCAAGTCCTGACCCCATCATACTCCGACCAATACATACCCCGCCTGCGCTGTCTGCGCCTGGGTCGCTTCACCCGCAGTGAGCGGTCGCACGGCACTACATCAGGGTCGCCCTAAGGCTCAGCCTTCCCCGGCCCCATTCCGAGTGCTCACAGGACTAAACGAGCACGCCCGGCCCCTGCCCCGGAGCGGAGGGACACGACGCGGACCCGCACGGTGCACCGCAGTGACCTGAGGAAGGAGCGACGGGCGCTCGCGCCAAAGGCGTCCGAGTGCCTGGTAAGCTGTAAAGCGCAGTCCTGCGTGAGTTGCTATAGCTACATCTGCGCCAGGAGGACGGCCTGCAGGACCGAGGTGCAACTGGGACGAGAGGAAAGCTCTGGGCGTGGGCAGGGAGCCCTGAGTCTCGACTGGGCAATGTCATCTAGGTGCTCGGCGCTCTACTGATCCGGCCCCCGGGAGTGGGCGGGCACGTTTGCCTCGGATGGTCTAACAGGCGTCGGGGAGGGCCAATGGCGTGGCTTCACGGCTCCACCCCCTTCCATTCGATTGGCCGGCGCCGAAAAGCCGGGCGTGAGCGGCCGCAGCCTCTGGAGGGAGCCGCTGCGGGTCTCTCCCTCACTCGTCCTCCGCGCGTCGCCGCTCTTCGGTTCTGCTCTGTCCGCCGCCATGGCCCAGTTAGTGACTCGCCAGGGGCAGGCTGGCTCGGCCTCAGCGGGCGGGGGGAACTCTTTGGGGGTCGGGATCTCCCTCGTTCTCTCCGACGCCTCCCACCCTGGGGGTCGCCTGAGCTCACTTGGGGCTCTGTGACCCTGGCCCTGCGGCGTCTCGGGCCCAGAGCTCTTTCCCTGCGGGCCCGGCCCCCTGCCCTCTCGGCCGCGCAGGCATAGGGCGGGGCGGGTCCCTTCGAGGGCCAGGGAGGAGGCGCGGCCAGGCCTCGCCGAGTCTGCAGGGACACCTGCGGGACGCGTGCCAGCCGGAGCCGGGCGCGAGGGCGGGGCTGCGGGCCGCCTGCCCGGCAGAGGCTCTGCAGCGTGCGCGCCCGGCTTCGGGGGGCCCGCGGGAGGCGCGGAGGAAAGTGCAGACTCCCATTCACGGCCAAATGTGGAAGGACCGGGTCCCTGGGTTGCAGCGCGTCGAGCGGTGCTGACTCTTCCCTTTGTTCTGTTTCTGCCCCTCTAGAGCTGACATCGCGCTGATCGGATTGGCAGTCATGGGCCAGAACTTAATTCTGAACATGAATGACCACGGCTTTGTGGTAAGCGGCGTGGGCGCATTGTCTTCTCTCTGGTTCCTGGGCGCCTTAGCCGAGGCCGGCGATGGGTCTGGGAGCTCACGGGTCTCCTGGCCGTGCTTTGCGAATATGCTCTGTTGCTGCTCGTGGCATTTTTGTATGCAAAGGAGAAGCACCCTGTAGGCGTGGGCGGGCCGATCCCGAACTTAGTCCTGCGGAGTGTGCCTGTGGGTCCGTGAGGTTCACAGCCCGAATGAACGGATCAGTGTCTTAAGTAGAGACGAAGGGTGCGGGAGGAGAACCCCTGCTGGCTGTGTGGAGCTCTAACTTGATTGCCTGATGAGATCTGGGGAGAGTGAAAATGTTTCTTCTAAATGCTCAAGTGGCTTAGACGCCAGGATGGTCGGTAACAACAGAGAGCCTGTTGAACCGGCCAGTTCCTGGATTTGATTCTGAGTCCTAACAGGTTGGTTGTGGATTCTACCTGATACGCCGCTGGGGGTAGTTGGCCTTCGCCTCGGTTGTCTGCCGTTTCATCCTACTGAGGTGACAGAACTTTACAGTGAGCCTCCCACAGCTGGGGGAGGAAATGGCAAAGGCAGGTCTGACCTCCCCAGAACTTGGGCTGAATGGAAAGGTCATTGTTACTTGGGCCACAGTCTGAAAGTCTTGTGTGTCCTGGATCTCCTACTCAGGCCTTTTGTCCTTCTAGGTCTGTGCTTTTAATAGGACTGTCTCTAAAGTTGATGATTTCTTGGCCAATGAGGCAAAGGGAACCAAAGTGGTGGGTGCCCATTCCCTGAAAGAGATGATCTCTAAGCTGAAGAAGCCCCGGCGGATCATCCTCCTGGTGAAGGCTGGGCAAGCTGTGGATGATTTCATCGAGAAATTGGTGAGGCCAGCTCTACTCTCAGCTGCTGCCACGATAACAGCTGTTTTTGGTTTCTTCCTTTAGCTCTCCTTCTTTTAACTCTAGAGATTTTTTTTTCTTCAATTTCTGCTAAGCTCTGACGAAATGATTGCTTAACTGTTGCAGTGTTGGTTAACTTGATCGGCACTTATGAAGTAACTTTGTCTTTTGGTGGTAGTAATTCTGAGAATACCAACAGACATTTCAATAAAAATTCATTAAGGCAGGGCACAGTGGCTCAGGCCTGTAATCCGAGCACTTTGGGAGGCTGGTTCAGATAGATCGCTTGAGTCCAGGAGTTCGAGACCAGCCTGGGCAACATGGCGAAACCCTGTCTCTACATAAAAATTAAAAAATTAGCTGGGTATGGTGGTGCAAGCTTATGGTCCCAGCTACAAGCTTATGGTCCCAGGTTCAAGACCAGCCTGGCTCACATGGTGAAACCCCATCTCTACTAAAAATGTAAAAATTAGCTGGGCGTTGTGGCACACGCCTGTAATCCCAGTTACTCGGGAGGCTGAGGAATGAGAATCGCTTGAACCTGGGAGGCAGAGGTTACAGTGACCTGAGATCGTGTCACTCCAGTCTGGGGGACAGCGCGAGACTCCATCTCAAAAAAAAAAAGTGAGAATAAAATCAAGATCTCCTTAGGGAATCCTAGGGAACTGGATGCTTATTTTTATACCAAACAATTTGTTGGCTTTAGCAGGTATATCTGTTTTGGAAGAAAAATGTAGGGGAACCAGTGGAAATAATGTGTTTAGATACCCCAAAATAATTCTATAGTAACAGCTCTGAAAAAACCCAGGCACTACCCATTTAGAAGAAATGTTTTGGTGTAAGCAGTGCAGTGATAGCTCAGGGGAGGCTGAGCATTGCTTTCTAGAGGAGTGGTGTCAACAGTGGGGTTGTTTCCACAGGGAGAAGGATTTGTAACCGGTATGCCACTGTTTTTCAAACAAGTGACCTAGAAAAGAAGAACACTGAGTTTAAAAAAAGGACATAGTAAATTTTTTTGTGTGGCAAGCTGCCTGTGATCAGTTTCAGACAGAGAAAACTGAAAAATGGTGGATTATTCTTCAGTATAGGAAAATACTAAGTAATGTCAACTGGAGCCTTGTAGGGAGAAGATTGAATAATAAATAGTAAAGCCCAGGCCAGGTGCGGTGGCTCACACCTATAATCCCAGCACTTTGGGAGGCGGAGGTGGGTGGATCACGAGGTCAGGAGATCGAGACCATCCTAGCTAACGCGGTGAAACCCCAGCTCTACTAAAAATACAAAAAATTAGCTGGGCATGGTGGCGGGTGCCTGTAGTCCCAGCTACTTGGGAGGCTGAGGCAGGAGAATGGCATGAACCCGGGAGGTGGAGCTTGCAGTGAGCCAAGATCGTGCCACTGCATTGCAGCCTGGGTGACAGAGCAAGACTCCGTCTCAAAATAAATAAATAAATAAATAATAATAATAATAAAGCCCAGCCTGGTTGGTGTGCTGTAGGTAGATATTCATGTTCAAGGCTCTGTCTCTTCCTGATCTCCGAACTGTTGTCGTAAAATTATTCATTCATACACTAAACCATTTGATACGTATTCACTGAATTCCCACTCTCTTCTAGACAGACATTATAGTCAATGTTTATTTACTTACTTAAAAATAGAAACGGGGTCTTGCTATGCTGTCCAGGCTGGTCTCAAATTCCTGGGCTCAAGTGATCCGCCTGCCTCAACCTCCCAAAGTGTTGGGATTACAGGTGTGAGCCACTGAGCCCGGTCAGCCCTAAACTTTTAAATAGAGTCCAACTCTGGCCACAGAGAGGATTATTGAAGATTAAATAGGCTGGGTGTATTGGCCTCCTGCCAGTCCAGGAGGATCTTTTGAGCCCAGGAGTTTGAGACTAGCCTGGGCAACGAGACCAGCCTGGGCAACATGGTAAGACTCCATCTCTACAAAAAAAATTTTTTTTTTTTTTTTTTTTGAGATGGAGTCTCGCTCTGTCCCCCAGGCTGGAGTGCAGTGTTGCGATCTCGGCTCACTGCAAGCTCCGCCTCCCGGGTTCACGCCATTCTCCTGCCTCAGCCTCCCGAGTAGCTGGGACTACAGGCACCCGCCACAATGTCCGGCTAATTTTTCGTATTTTTAGTAGAGACGAGGTTTCACCATGTTAGCCAGGATGGTCTCGATCTCCTGACCTTGTGATCTGCCCACCTCAGCCTCCCAAAGTGCTGGGATAACAGGCGTGAGCCACCGCATCTGGCCTACAAAAAAATTTTTAAAACTAGCTGGGCATTGTGGTTCAAGGAGTTCAAAGTTGCAGTGAGTCATGTTCACACCACTGCAGGAGTTCAGGGTTTCAGTGAGCCATGTTCGCACTCCTGCATTCCAAGCTGGGCAACAGAATGAGACTTTTTTTAGACTATGTTTATTTGGAATAAATTCTTGTTTTAATTTGCCAAGGTATGTTTCATTTTTGGTCCATCTTAATGCTGGTGTCTGGTTACAGGTACCATTGTTGGATACTGGTGACATCATCATTGACGGAGGAAATTCTGAATATAGGGACACCACAGTAAGTGTTCTTCAGTCCAGATTCTTCCAGGTTCTGAGAACATTCTAGAAAAAAGTGTCAGCATTGCATATGTGACAGTAGGGTGAACTGCCCTGTGGTACTGATTTGTTTGAGATTACTACTGATACAATAGTTCTCAGCCTTTTTTTCTGTTAAGACACACTTGGGGGCCGGGTGTGGTGGCTCATATCTATAATCCCAGCACTTTGGGAGGCCGAGGCAGGTGGACCACGAGGTCAAGAGATCAAGACCATCCTGGCTAACACGGTGAAAACCCGTCTCTACTAAAAATACAAAAACTTAGCCTGGCATGGTGGCATGCACCTGTGGTCCCAGCTACTTGGGAGGCTGAGGCAGGAGAATTGTTTGAACCTGGGAGGCAGAAGTTGCAGTGAGCTGAGATCATGCCACTGCACTCCAGCCTGGGCGACAGAGTGAGACTCCATCTGAAAAAAAAAAAAAAAAAAAAGACACACTTGGTGGGTGAGATCCTCAGTCACACATACAACTCAAAGGATGACTACTCAGATACAGCAGGCTGAGAATTTCTTTTAAACTCCTCCCCTTCCTCTTCCAAGTAATCCATGATATGTCAGTCTATAACTGGTTTAGAACCACTCCTCTAATGGTATCAAATGCTGAGGGAAGTCCTGTGTGCTCTGAAGTGCTGAATGGCATTAAGTTGTATTAAACCTACTCTTTTTTTTTTTTTTTTTTTTTTTTTTTTGAGACGGAGTCTTGCTCTGTCACCCAGGCTGGAGTGCAGTGGCGCAATCTCGGCTCACTGCAAGCTCCGCCTCCCGGGTTCACGCCATTCTCCTGCCTCAGCCTCTCCGAGTAGCTGGGACTACAGGCGCCCACCACCACGCCCGGCTAATTTTTTTGTATTTTTTTAGTAGAGACGGGGTTTCACCGTGGTCTCGATCTCCTGACCTCGTGATCCACCCGCCTCAGCCTCCCAAAGTGCTGGGATTACAGGCGTGAGCCACCGCGCCCGGCTTAAACCTACTCTTAACTGAGTCTTACTCAAGGTCTTTTCCAGTAAAATGCCAATGTGTGTTTGGCTTAATTATTTTACTTTGGGGACAAGGTAGGTATCTTGAATGTCCATAGTTGTATTGTTTTATTTTTTAACTCCTACACATAGGGGATTAACTTTCCTGAGTCATCAGTTATTCCTAGCTCCTTGGGTCATTTCCTGTAAATGTAGACTCTCCATACCTATCTTATTTATAAGGGAAACATTACAAATGAAACTTCTATTTCATTTATTATAAATGAAACTTCTATTTCATTTATTATAAATGAAACTTCTATTTCATTTATTATAAATGAAACTTCCTCTCATAAGGGAAACATTTTTGGGGAGCATAATGAAACATGGAAGCATAATGAAATTATTTTTCTGTCCTTCAGAGACGGTGCCGAGATCTCAAGGCCAAGGGAATTTTATTCGTGGGGAGCGGAGTCAGTGGTGGAGAGGAAGGCGCCCGGTATGGCCCATCGCTCATGCCAGGAGGGAACAAAGAAGCGTGGTGAGTGCCATCAGCACTGTGCCCATCTCTGTACAAGGGAGCTGGACTTTGAGAACGAATGAGCCAGGAGCAGTTCTGCCACCCTGATCTCTGTGGTGCCCTGAGTGTGACAGCTAGGAGATGCTGGCAATTTCTTTTATCTAGACATTTTGTTGCTTTGATATAATGTATGTGCACAATCCTCTTTTGCCTTTTTTCTTCTGTTATTTCTATCAAGACTGATACCTGACGTTCTAAATAGGCTTCTTTTTTTCCCGCCCAGGCAGGAGTGCAGTGGTGAGATCTTAGCTCACTGCAACCCCCGTCTCCTGGGCTCAAGCAATTCTTGTGCCTCAGCCTCCCAAGGAGCTGGGACTACAGGTGCACACCACCATGCCCAGCTAATTTTTTGCCTTTTAGTAAAGACAGGGTTTCACCATGTTACCCTGCGGGGTCTCGAACTCCTGACCTTAGGTGATGTGCCTGCCTTGGCCTCCCAAATTGCAGGGATTACAGGCATGAGCCACCACGCTCAGCCTCTAAATAGGCTTTAAGGAAGCAGTTTAGATAATGTTCTGTGCAATGTCTGGATGTAGGAATAAGGTCTGCCTCTTTTAGCTGATATATAGCCCAAAAGTAACTTTATGTAATAATCATGGGTAACAGGCTGGGCATAGTGGCCCATGCCTGTAATCCCAGCACTTTGGGAAGCTGAGGTGGGAGGATCATTTGAGCCCAGGAGTTGAAGACTAGCCTGGACAACATAGCGAGATCCTGTTTCTACAAAAAAGTAAAACAAAAATTTTTTTGATTAAAAAATATAAATTGGCCTGGCATGGTGGCTCACGCCTGTAATCCCAGCACTTTGGGAGGCTGAGGCAGGCAGATCACCAGGTCAGGAAATCTAGATGATCCTGCCAACATGGTGAATTCCCGTCTCTACTAAAAATACAAAAATTAGCCAGGCATGGTGGCGTGCGCCTGTAGTCCCAGCTACTTGGGAGGCTGAGGCAGGAGAATCGCTTGAACCTAGGAGGCGGAGGTTAGTGAGCTGACATCGCGCCACTGCACTTCAGCCTGGGCAACAGAGTGAGACTCGGTCTCAAAAACAAAACAAAACAAATATATATATATATATATAAAAATAATTGTGGGTTAGCTACTTGCCGTGGCCTCCCTAAGTGCTGGGATTACAGGCGTGAGCCACTGCACCTGGCCTGAAATATGATTCTTTAAGGCTGGGCACGGTAGCTCACGCCTGTAATCCCAGCACTTTGGGAGGCTGAGATGGGAGGATCACTTGAGGTCAGGAGTTCAAGACCAGCCTAGCCAACATGGTGAAACCCCCGTCTCTACTAATAACACAAAAATTAGCCAGGCATGGTGGAGGGCACCTGTAATCCCAGCTACATGGGAGGATGAGGCACGAGAATCACTTGAACCTGGGAGGTGGAGGTTGCAATGAGCCGAGATCTCACCACTGCACTCCATCATGGGTGACAGAGCGAGACTCGGTCTCAGTAAAGAAGAAAAAATGATTCTTTTTTTGAGACGGAGTCTTGCTGTGTTGCCCAGGCTGGAGTGCAGTGGCTCGATCTCTGCTCACTGCAAGCTCCATCTCCCAGGTTCACGCCATTCTCCTGCCTCAGCCTCTCGAGTAGCTGGGACTACAGGCGCCTGCCACCACACCCAGCTAATTTTTTGTATTTTTAGTAGAGACAGGGTTTCACCGTGTTGGCCAGGATGGTCTCAATCTCCTGACCTCGTGATCCGCCCGCCTTGGCCTCCCAAAGTGCTGGGGTTACAGGCGTGCGCCACCGTGCCCAGCCAAAAATGATTTTTTAAATTACCTTTCTGGTGAATGAGTCTGGGGATTCTCTTCAGTGTGTTATTGATAAAACAGAAGTAGAGAGGCCTTCCTGCTTCTCAAAAGTTTAAACAACTGCGTGTGCAGTGGCTTGCACCTGTAGTGCCAGCTATTCAGGAGACTGAGGCGAGAGAACTGCTTGAGCCTAGGTGTTCAAGGCCAGCCTGGACAACACAGCGAGACCCTGTTTCTTTAAAAAAAAAAAAAAAAGGTTTGAAAATACTTATCTCAAAGCACCTGCACAGTGAGCAGTTAGAAAGGCAGCCAGCAGACAATGCATGTAAAAGTATTGGACAAACGGAATGCTCCAGTTGTTTCATCAGTTCTCTTTCCTCATACTGTGGTGGCAGAAGTACAAATGGCACCTTTACCAGAAGGACGCTGTAAAAGTTCAGTGAAGCTCTGCAGTTTCCGGTGTAGCTGTCTTCATCCCTAATCCTAAATGTTAACTTTGCAACCCTGTAAGATTTCATGTCTGTACCAGAAACTTTTTGTGAGGAAGCCCTGACTGGCCAATAGGGAGCAGAACAGTGAGGGAAAGTCTCAGGAGTCATACATCCCTGTGCTGAGCTGTGGAAGGAATGAACAGCGGCCTTTCTCTGAATGGTAATGTAGCTCTCAAAAATGCTGCCTGGTTCTTAATCCAAATGTCCAGAACCATTCTGTGCCTGGCAGCACACATCCAGACAAATAAAAGAGGGTCTCTTCACTTGCTAAAAGCCATTATAAGGAGAAATAAAGAAAAGGGAAAAAATTGAAAGAGGATCTCTAAAGGAACTTTCTTATTGGTTGCTGTTTGCAATCATACCATCTGCTGCTGCTGCAATAGAACTTTCTGAGCCGGTGCGATGGCTCATGCCTGTAATCTCAGTGACTCAAGAGGCTGAGGTGGGAGGAGTGCTTGAGCCCAGGAGTTCAAGACCAGCCACATCAACATTGGGAGACCCCATCTCTGCAACAACAACAAAAAATTAGCCAGGCATGGTGGCTCATGCCTATAGTCCTAGCACTTTGGGAAGCTGAGGTGTGAGGATTGCTTAAGGCCAGGAGCTCAACACCAACCTGGGCAACATAGCAAGATCCTATCCCTACAAAAAAATGTAGCTGGATGTGATGGCACACACCTGTAGCCCCACCTACTTGAGAAGCTGAGGCAGGAGGATTACTAAGTCCAGGAGTTTGAGGCTGCAGGGAGCCGTGATTGTGCCACTGCACTCCAGCCTGGGCAACAGAGTGAGACCCTGTCTCTAGGAAGACATTTCTTCTAGTGCTTTGGTGATGCTTCTGCTCAGCCTTTCTGTCTGTAGTCTCAGTCCGATAGTCCAGTCTCTGCTTTGAGGGCCCACCAGGATCTGGAGGAGGGGGCCAGTTTCAGTCAAAGGTCTGAAGTTGACCTTGAGAACTTAGCACATTCATTATCTTTTTGTGGGCACTTCCACCTCCCATTAGAAAGAAAAAGATGGGCCCAGTGTGGTGGTGGCTTATGCCTGTAATCCCAGCACTTTGGGTATCCACGGTGGGTGGATCACTTGAGCTCAGGAGTTCAAGACCAACATGGCAAAACTCCATCTCTACAAAATCCAAAAAAATGAGCTGGGCGTGGTGTCACATACCTGTAGTCTCAGCTACTTAGGGGGCTGAGGCAGGAAGATCACTTGAACCTGGGAGGTTGAGGAGGCTGCAGTGAGCTGAGATCACACCACTGCACTCAAGCCTGGGTGACATGAGACCCTGTCTCAAAAAAAAAAAAAAAAAAAAAGGAAAAGATGGGGGTTAGTGTCTATGGGTATGTAATTGGGCTCTCAGCCCGTCTCGTCTCATTAGCTGAACTGCACTGTTTCTTTACACAGGCCCCATATCAAGACTATCTTCCAAGGCATTGCTGCAAAAGTAGGAACTGGAGAACCCTGCTGTGACTGGGCAAGTTCTGGGCTACTCTTTAAAGCCATTTGGCAACATGGGCGTGTCTAAGTGATGAAGTGCGCAGAGAAAGGCCACCGTGGTCTCCCAGTGGTTAGCTTGGTGACATAAACGTCTCAATCTTTGATCGCTAGCATATCCAATGCCTAGAATGCATGCCTGCTGTTCACATCTTTGTATCTTAACTTACTGTTCATAGTCTTGAGGTTGATATTAAAAGCAGCCTTCTGTAATTCATCTAAAAGATGGATTCCTTAAAAAGGAATAGGATGAAGTAAAGTAAGATTTTTTTGAGCCATATTATTCCATGGCCAAAGGAAAGAATGTCAGAATCAAAAGTGGCATTTGCTTGCATGGGTGAAAGGAAGAGGATTGAATGTACTGTTGCTGTGTCAAATGTCCTGGCCATGAATGTGGAAAATTCCCCTTCCCGTAGTGTGGGATTCAGGCATTCTGTGCTTGAACAAAGTAACCTGTGGACTTGCACCCTCACTGAATGTGAAGGAAGCCTAGCCTAGTTCATAGTACAGTGGTGCGATCTTGGCTTACTGCACCCTCTGCCTCCCAGGCTCAAGCGATCCTCCTGCCTCAGCCTCCTGAGTAGCTGGGACTGCAGGTGCGTGCCACCACACCTAGCTAATTTTTGTATTTTTTGTAGAGATGTGGTTTCACCATGTCGCCCAGGCTGGTCTCAAACTCCTGGACTCTCAAGTCATCTGCCTGCCTTGGCCTCCCAAAGTGCTGAGGTTGCAGGCATGAGCCACCATGCCCGGCCTCACGTTGCTGTTAAAGTAAACTTTATCTCATATTGTAATTCAGCCCATGCTGTGGATGGAAAAAAACATTAGGCTCAGGAGACCCGCATGGCAATTCTGGCTTTCCATTAACTTAACTGTGACATCAGGCAAGCCACGTCCCTTCATGGACTTCAGTTTCCTAATCTGTAAGATATGGGGTTGGATTACCTGATCTCCAAGCTCTCTTTAGCTCCTGATTCCCTTTAATTTTATATCAGCAATTTTAATGCGAATTTTATTATTCAATTTTATTTTATATGAGATCAGCGGTGAGGTTGAAATAAGGACTCAGGCCTAGGAGGAATCCGGGAAGCCCTCCCTCCTAGGCCTGCCAGTGCTTGGTGGCTTTGGCTACAGCAGCTCACCTGTCCTTACCTTTTCACCAGTGGTCGGCCATTGAGCTCAGTCAGAATCTGCTTAGGGTAGAAAGAGGCTGGTGCTGGGACTGACGTAAAGGGCTGTGTAATCTTCTCATTAGTTTGAAGGATTGGAAAGGGACTTCTGTTCCCTGACAGTAGATTACTGCGGTAAAAGGCCGGGTGCAGTGGCTCCTGCTTGTAATCCAGCATTTTGGGAGGATCCCTTGAGCCCAGGAGTTCAAGGCTGCAGTGAGCAGTGGTCATACCACTGCACTCTAGCCTGGGTAACAGAGAGAGACCCTGTCTCTTAAACAGAAACAAAAACAAAAAGATCACTGCAGTAAAAGGGAGTGGTAGCAACTTTTTTTTTTTTTTTTTTTGAGACGGTCTTGCTCTGTCGTCCAGGCTGGAGTGCAGTGGCGTAATCTCAGCTCACTGCAATTTCTGCCTCCTAGGTTCAAGCGATTCTCATGCCTCAGCCTGCAGTGTAGCTGGGATTACAGGCATGTGCCACCATACCCGGCTAATTTTTGTATTTTTGGTAGAGATGGGATTTCACCATGTTGCCCAGGCTGGTCCTAAACTCCTGACTTGAAGTAATCGGCCCACCTTGGCCTCCCAAAGTGTTGGGATTATAGGCGTGAGCCACCAGCACCCAGCCTGCAACTTCTTTTTAGATACACATACTTAGGACAAAGTCATGAAGAGAGGCACAGTCCTTCCCCCTACGTGTGTTGATCAAGCAGGCCCTCCTTAGTTCATAGTTGAAGTGGCAGGAAGGGTAAGGTGAAGTAAGATGTTAGCAGCCATGTTACTGCATGGCCAGAGTGTCAAAATCAGAAGTCAGCGGGGGCAGCAATAGAAACATGGACAAGGCCAGGCCTGGTGGCTCATGCCTGGAATCCCAGCACTGTGAGAGGCTGAGGTGAGTGAATCACCTGAGGTCAGGAGTTGGAGACCAGCCTGGCCAACATGGTGAAATTCCATCTCTACAAAAGTACAAAAATTATCTGAGTGTGGTGGTGTGCTCCTGTAATCCCAGCTCATCAGGAGGCTGAGGCGTTAGAATTGCTTGAACCCAGGAGGCAGAGGTTGTGGTGAGCCAGGATCACACCACTGCACTCCAGCCTGGGCGACAGAGTGAGACTCCGTCTCAAAAAAAAAAAGAAACACTGTCTCAAAAAAAAAAGAAACACGGACAATGGAGTCCTGATGTAAGCGTCAGTCATATCGGTCCAGGTGGTGACAGCCAGGAGAGAGACTGCCCAGGTCATCCAAACACCTGGCCTCCTGGGCAGGTGCGTCCCTGTCATGGAGCTGGGTGTAGATGACTGAGAGCCTGATGCCATGAACTGTTTGGCTCTCGTCACTCCCTTTGTTCCAGTTCTTGACAACTAAATAATTTTCGGATAATCTGGCTTCCCAGTTGCTTGTCTGTAGGGCCAGAATGTGTTGACCAGACTAACATTTGTAACCACGAAGATCCACAGTTAAGGTTTTCATCCTGCATTCATAAACTGGTATTCTGATTTTGTACATCTTGCCAGAGTATAAATAAAGATCTGGTCTTTATTTATAAATATAAATGTAATGATGGGGCCTTGGAGGGACTCCTTTCTGGGCTTACAAGCTTGAGGCCTTGGATCTAGGGTCATTTTACTTTTCAGTAGCCATTAGGAACAACTACAATACATTTATATTTTGAAAAAAAAAACAAGTGATTTAATTAGCCAATATATTTTAATCTCTAGTTGCTAGAAAAGTGGTAACTTTGGGAAAAAGAGGACTTTCTTTCTTGTGGTGGGGGCTGGGGAGGCGGGGAGTTGCTTTGAATGATGAGAAAGAGTAGAAAATACAGGCTAGAGAGCCATAGGTATTGAAAGTGAATTCAGGGACTTTGAGAAACCTTGAGAAGAATGAGTCTAGAATTAGTGTTAAATAATATTGTACTGGACTGAAGCTTGCTTTGAATGGCTATAAGTTTCTTGTATCAAAAATGCTATATTCATTTTATACTTGTTATTTTTTGTGTGGAGAGGTAGCCTTTCCAGGGACATTGGCATCAAAGCTGATGTGGACTTCTCTGGTGTGTCGCCTGTCTCTCTGAAGGCCTCTTGGTGCTTGTTGTCCTGACAGGTGGGAGATGAGGGAGCAGGCCACTTCGTGAAGATGGTGCACAACGGGATAGAGTATGGGGACATGCAGCTGATCTGTGAGGCATACCACCTGATGAAAGACGTGCTGGGCATGGCACAGGACGAGATGGCCCAGGTGAGGCCCCGGCACTGCCTCTGTGTGCATTCTGCAGGGAGTGTGCACTTTGCCACGGACACCGAATCTTTTCTTCATTCCTATCCCCTTGGCCATTTGGGTGGCCTGCATGGACTCAGCCTAATTTAAGAGAAACTGTTAGTAATCAGGCTATACACTATGCTAGTTAGTCACTAAGCAGAAAGTCCCCACAGAGCCTGGGTGGTTATCGTCGCCACCATTTAGCGTAGCTTACCTGGCGTCAGGCACTGTGTCACTCCACACACTTGTCTCATTTACTCCCACAGTTGTCCCACATGGCAGACGCAGCAGAAGCTTTCTTTCCTGATCAAGTTGGAATTGGCTTTTTGATAGTTAATCCAAAAAGTCAGTCCAAGTAGGGAAGCTGAAGCATTTCCCCCAACATTTTATTATGAAAATATTCAAACATGCAGCACAGAAGTTGAGAGTTTTACAGTGAACACCTGGATACACACCGCCTCCTTTCTCCCGTCCACAAGTTCCTGTACTTGCTTTATCAATATCTGTCCATCCCCCACCAATTTCATCTTATTTTTTGGATACATTCAAAGTAAACTGCAGGTATCCATACTTTTGTTTCCCTAAATACTTTAGATGAATGTATCTTTATCATGAGGTAAACATAGATTTTAACTGAAAACATAGGAAAGGACCTTCATTCACCTGCCATTTTTTGGAGGGCCAAGGCCTTCTCGTTAAGTATGGTTTGCCGATGCGCTTTCTAGTCATATCTTAACCATCTAGAATTTCTAGTTTCAGTTATTTCCAATGGGATGTGATTTACAGACACTAGCAAGGCATACAGTGTAGAAGCTTTCCAGATTTTTCGTTTTCCTCCTAGTTTTTTATTCCTGTCATCCTCACTATTTTGACTATTGTTTGTTTCACTGGCTTGCTGTTAATTGTTCTTTCTAAAACATTATCTTAGTTTTCTTTCACAGAAACAGTGCTTTTCTTTTTGTGTTCATTTTTAATTGGTATATATAATATTTAATGTGTTCACTCAGCAAACACACGAGTGCTTTACTATATGCCAAGCATGATTCTAAATGCTGGGGATATACTAGTGAAGAAAGCAAAGTGCCTGCCCTCCCGGAGCTGGGAAGACAGACAGAAATAAACAATATCAAACTGGTTAGTGATGACTGTGAGAACGAAGAGTAAACTGGGACAAGATCCGGTGATTGCAGAAGGCTTCTGAGGAGGCGACAGTGCACAGAGACCTAAGTGAAGTGAGGAGCCCTTGGCTCTGAGGAGACAACACTTCTGGTGGCCAGAAATCCAGCATAACCAGGTTCAGAACAAACACAACTGACTGGGTTAGCATAAAACTCAACCAGCAGGAGCAGAAGTCCCCAGGCAGACGCGAGCAGAGCCTGCTGGCAGCCGTGGGCATTGGTCAGCATGGACATTGGACAAGGGGCTGCCTTGCTCAGCCCTCGTTCCTCTAACATGGTTCTCTCCTGTGTTCTGCACGTAGGCCTTTGAGGATTGGAATAAGACAGAGCTAGACTCATTCCTGATTGAAATCACAGCCAATATTCTCAAGTTCCAAGATACCGATGGCAAACACCTGCTGCCAAAGATCAGGGACAGCGCGGGGCAGAAGGGCACAGGGAAGTGGACCGCCATCTCTGCCCTGGAGTACGGCGTACCCGTGACCCTCATTGGTAATGTTATGCTTTTCACTTGGGCCCTTTCGTCCACTATTCTGATCTTGATGTCTGGAGGACTGATACAGACTGGTCTTTAGAGAATCTCTTCAGCCCTCTTCAGCTTTCAGAGGGCCTTTTGCTCTTTCTTGCGCTGAAGAAATTGACAGTGTGAGAGAGGCTGACACTGCTTTTGATTCTCTTCTTTGTAGTTTGTATCTCATTCATACAAACTGAGGTAAATTTAGAAGTGACTGTCCTTCCTATCCAGTTTTATCTTTGGAATATTTTAGCATTGGTGATGTAATTGTAGTCAGTGATCTAAGATCTTATTTATGAGGCAGGTAACTTGAGTGAAATTTTTCATAGAAAAGTTCATGAATAACAGGGCCAGGCACAGTGGTTCACGCCTGTAATCCCAGCACTTTGGGAGGCCGAGGCGGGTGGATCACGAGGTCAGGAGATCGAGACCATCCTGGCTAACATGATGAAAACCCGTCTCTACTAAAAATACAAAAACTTAGCCAGGTGTGGTGGCACGCGCCTGTAGTCCCAGCCACTCGGGAGGCTGAGGCAGGAGAATTGCTTGAACCCGGGAGGCAGAGTTTGCAGTGAGCTGAGATGGCGCAACTGCACTCCAGCCTGGGTAACAGAGCGAGACTTTGTCTCAAAAAAAAAAGAAAAATTAGCCGGGCGTGGCGGCTCACCCATGTAATCCCATCACTTTGGGAGGCCGAGGCAGGTGGATCACAAGGTCAGGAGATCGAGACCATCCTGGCTAACATGGTGAAACCCCGTCTCTACTAAAAATTCAAAAAAATTAGCTGGGTGTGGTAGCGGGCGTCTGTAGTCCCAGCTACTCAGGAGGGTGAGGCAGGAGAATGGTGTGAACCCAGGAGGCGGAGCTTGCAGTGACCCGAGATGGCGCAACTGCACTCCAGCCTGGGCGACAAAGCGAGACGAGACTCCGTCTCAAAAAAAAAAAAAAAAAAGAAAAAAATTAGCCGGGTGTGGTGGCAGGTGCCTATAATCCCAGCTACTCAGGAGGTTGAGCCATGAGAATTGCTTGAACCCGGGAGGCAGAGGTTGCAGTGAGCCGAGATCATGCCAGTGCACTCCAGCCTGGGCAAAAGAATGAGACTCCATCCCCTCCAAAAAAAGTTCATGAATAACATATGCTTGCATACTCATAAATTATTAAAAATTTCCTTTTTTCCCCCCAGATATTAAAAAAATAAAAATTACCTATCCGTTTGAGTCCTTGTTGTTTTGCTAAGTTCCTTCTCCTTCCTCATTTAGAAGAAAGCCACTATCCTGAAGTTGGTGTGTATCCTGCCCACTTGTTTTTTATCTTACATTAGTGAGCTAAGCATCAAACTCAGAAAGAAAAGGAAATCATAATATAAAGAAGTAAAATGAGAGGGGATTAACAATATCAAAATCTTGACCAGCAGGGGTGGGGGGGTTTGGTTTTTTTGTGTGTGTTTGTTTGTTTTTTGAGACGGAGTCTTGCTCTGTCGCCAAGGCTGGAGTTCAGCGGCATGATCTCGGCTCACTGCAACCTCCACCTCCCGGGTTTGAGTGATTCTCCTGCCTCAGCCTCCCAAGGAGCTGGAATTACAGGCATGCACTACCATGCCTGGCTAATTTTTGCGTGTTATTAGTGGAGACGGGGTTTCACCTTATTGGTCAGTTTGGTCTCGAACTCCTAACCTCAGGGGATCCACCCGCCTCGGCTTCCCAAAGTGCTGGGATGGCAGGTGTGAGCCACCGTGCCCAGCAAAGGTGGTTCTAAGAGTAAAATACATAGACTTCTGGCAGGAATGAAAAAGGAGAACGAAAGATGCCTCTCGTGGTTAGTGAAAGGCTGATCTTTGCTTCTGGCAGAATGTTCTCACTATATTAAAACAGAATTGGGCCGGGCGTGGTGGCTCACGCCTGTCATCCCAGCACTTTGGGAGGCTGAGGTGGGCGGATCACGAGGTCAGGAGTTTGAGACCAACCTGACCAACATGGTGAAACCCCATCTCTACTAAAAATACGAAAGTTAGCCGGGCATGGAGGCGTGCGCCTGTAATCCCAGCTACTCAGGAGGCTGAGGCAGGAGAATCACTTGAACACGGGAGGCGGAATTTGCAGTGAGCCGAGATCGCACCACTGCACTCCAGCCTGGGTGACAGAGCAAGACTGCCAAAAAAAAAAAAAAAGAAGCATCTCAAAATAATAAAACAGAATTTTTCCTGTTTGCTCCTCTGGATACAGGTTGCCTTTCTCTCCCTTGACTGTTCTCACCTTTTGACCTCCCTGTTTATTGTGCCTCGCCCTGTTGATGAACTGTGGTGTGAGGCAGAGTAAGGAGGGAAGTTGGTGGTTTCTACAGTTCCGTACTGTATAGAAGGAAGTTGGCTGCTTTTAGCAGATCTGAGCCATAACATAGGTGAGGAGGGAGGGGCCAACAGCTAGGAGCAGTTTATTCATCACGAACTCAAGTATATGTGTAAGTATTATGATCTCACAATCCTACTCTCCTCCTGTGGATCCATATACCTCTCCCCCCAGGGTGGCTGGGCCTACCCCCTGGCTGGGAGCCATCATTATTTGTGAACTAACAGGGAAGTCTTCCAGCTGCCCTCTCCCCCTCTAACAGGAAGGGTTTGCCTCATAGCCTGTTGCACCAGTCATCTTACAAAGCTTCCTTCTAGAAATGCTAAGTCATCCTGTGTGTGCATTTGGGCCAGGAGAGAGGTAGCTGCTTTCGTGTGTTTTGAGTAGTGTTAGCAATCTCAAGCCATAGCTGCTCCTCTTTCCTCAGAAATAAAGTCCTCTGTTAGTTCCCCGAGATTTAACTTCATTTTGTCTGTGGGGAAAAAAAGTGGTTAAAGAGTCATTTATTCTAACTATAAATTGTCAGTTGAGCAAGTAGTCTTTTATAGGGGATACTTTCTGAAAATACTAAATGTCTTAATATTAAAATACATTGACTTTTTAATTCAAATGAAGTAAAGTGGTTAAACTTTAATGATTACGGCTATACTGAAAACTGTAAAACATAAAAACCTAACATTTTTTTGAGAGGTGAATCCATAAATGTGACTTATCAATGTAAAATCTTCAAAAAAAAAAATTAAAGTCCTCTAAATTGAATTTGAAATTTTACTCATGGACCAACACTGAGTATTCTACATAACAGTGGTTTTTATTTTATTTTACTGGTTTTAGAGACAGGGTCTCACTGTGTTGCCCAGGCTGGAGAGCAGTGGTGTGATCATGGCTCACTGTAACCTTGAACTCCTGGGCTCAAGTTTCCTCCCACCTCAGCCTCCCAAAATGCTGGGATTACAGGTGTTAGCCACCTTGCCCAGCCATAACAGTGGTTTTTATCTCTTCATTTTCCCTCAAAACTCCCTTTTGAATTTCATGTTAATCTTTGTGATTGAATACTCATATTTATATTGGAAGATTGTCTTAGAGTTTTAGTTATCAAGTTAACTGTTTAGAGCTTCTTATAAAAGTTCCTTCTGATCCATGTCAACTTTTGTGGCCTAAGGTTGAAACTTTCAGCTCTTTGTATAAACGGACTTTCCTGCTCCATCTTTCTTCTTGTTGCTATGTGAACTTTGGTAATTTTCACGTGCATCCGTATGAAAAGACCACCAAACAGGCTTTGTGTGAGCAATAAAGCTTTTTAATCACCTGGGTGCAGGCAGGCTGAGTCCGAAAAAAGAGTCATCAAAGGGAGATAGGGGTGGGGCCGTTTTATAGGATTTGGGTAGGTAGTGGAAAATTAGTCAAAAGGGGTTTTTCTCTTAGGGGCAGGGCCGAGGGGTCACAAGGTGCTCAGTGGGGGAGCTTCTGAGCCAGGAGAAGGAATGTCACAAGGTTAATCGCTCAGTTAAGGTGGGGCAGGAACAAATCAATGGTGGAATGTCATCAGTTAACAAATCACAATGGTGGAATGT
Source organism: Symphalangus syndactylus (assembly GCF_028878055.3). Lineage (NCBI taxonomy): Eukaryota > Metazoa > Chordata > Mammalia > Primates > Hylobatidae > Symphalangus > Symphalangus syndactylus. Next base: position 26,443,091 of record NC_072444.2, on the reverse strand, counting down.
CATCAGTTAAGGCAGGAACCGGCCATTTTCACTTCTTTTGTGATTCTTCACTTGCTTCAAGCCATCTGGATGTATACATGCAGGTCACAGGGGATATGATAGTTTAGCTTGGGCTCAGAGGCCTGACAATAATCTGTTTCCTCTTCCCGATCCCCGCATGTAGGAGAAGCTGTCTTTGCTCGGTGCTTATCATTTCTGAAGGATGAGAGAATTCAAGCTAGCAAAAAGCTGAAGGGTCCCCAAAAGTTCCAGTTTGATGGTGATAAGAAATCATTCCTGGAGGACATTCGGAAGGTGGGACACAGTCCCTGGCAGTGGTCTTTGTTGTTCCTGTGGAAGGCAGTGGGGGTGGGGGTTGTTGTGGGAGAACACTCGAGGCCACGGGATGGAAGGTGGAATGAAGTTCAACCTTCACTTGGATCTTGACTTACAGCGTTTTCCTAGAATCTTGGCCCTTCTGGGATCTCCACTGCTGATGAGAATAAGACTGGTAGACCTAAGGCGGTCAGTCTCCTAATAGCAATCCTAGTAGGTCTCTGTGTCACTCTTTAGGCACTCTACGCTTCCAAGATCATCTCTTATGCTCAAGGCTTTATGCTGCTAAGGCAGGCAGCCACCGAGTTTGGCTGGACCCTCAATTATGGTGGCATTGCCCTGATGTGGAGAGGGGGCTGCATCATCAGAAGGTAAGTGAGAGGCAGCCCAGGGTCCGACGGGAAGGATTCACACGGCTGTGCAGAAGTGCGATCTTAGGACACTTAGCTTGAGCAGTTTCAGAGATGGGCACTTAGCCCCATCACTGGACACTGGCAGCAAGATAGGCTTAGATTATCTGGCACCCTTCTTCACTATACCTCAGTTGCTGTAACTAGATTGTCCACAGTACACCTTTTTTTTTTCCTTTGGAGACTGAGTTTTGCTCTTATTGCCCAAGCTGGAGTGCCATGGCGCGATCTCGACTCACTGCAACCTCCGCTTCCCGGGTTCAAGTGATTCTCCTGCCTCAGCCTCCTAAGTAACTGGGATTACAAGGGCACGCCACCACGCCCAGCTAATTTTTTTGTATTTGTAGTAGAAACGAGGTTTCACCATGTTAGCCAGGCTGGTCTCGAACTCCTTGCCTCGGGTGATCCGCCCACCTCGGCCTCCCAAAGTGCTGGGATTACAGGCGTGAGCCACTGTGCCCGGCTGCGCACTACACCTACTACACCTTTTAAAGTAGTTCTGTGAACTATCGTGCCCTCTGGCCTTGCCTCTTGGGACTTTTGCTCTGTATTTTCATTGAAAATGTCAAATCATAGAAAACGTAGCGTTCCTACACATGACATTACATCGTTCTCATGTTGGCTGAAGATTCATTTGATGAATCTGATTTTTCTGAAGTAGATGATTCTGGTGATTCAGATGATTCTAGTATTAGTTCTCTTTAGACATAACTCCAAAAATAGTTTTTATATTTTATTTTCACATTGAAAATCAGATTTGCTTCAGCCTCAAAAAGCATGTTTATGTAAAATTAAATGAGCGCTGGCAGCGAGCTGCACTTTTTTTCTAAACAGGAAAAGGGTTAACAGCCTGAAGAGATGAGAAATGTAACTTTCTACTTCACTAGGGTATACATCGGCTTCCAACTTACTTCCCTGTTAGAGTTAAGATTCATTGCATTTGGCCGGGCGTGCAGGCTCACGCCTGTAATCCCAGCATTTTGGGAGGCCGAGGCAGGCGGATCACGAGATCAGGAGATCCAGACCATCGTGGCTAACATGGTGAAACCCCGGCTCTACTAAAAATACAAAAATTAGCCAGTTGTAGTGGTGCATGCCTGTAATCCTAGCTACTCACGAGGCTGAGGCAGGAGAATCGCTTGAACCTGGGAGGTGGAGGTTGCTGTGAGCTGAGATCATGCCACTGCACTGCAGCCTGGTGACAGTGTGGGACTCCGTCTCAAAAAAAAAAAAAAGATTCGTTGCTTTTTTCCCCCCCTCGATTATTTCAGTGTATTCCTAGGAAAGATAAAGGATGCATTTGATCGAAACCCGGCACTTCAGAACCTCCTACTGGACGACTTCTTTAAGTCAGCTGTTGAAAACTGTCAGGTACGTAGCCTAGGGCTGGCGCCATGGTTACTCTACCTCCCTGGGGCCATCAGTTGTGATTTTTGTTTTGTTTTGTTTTGTTTTTTTCAGATGGAGTCTCGCTCTGTCGCCCAGGCTGGAGTGCAGTGGCATGATCTCGGCTCACTGCAACCTCCGCCTCCTGGGTTCAAGCGATTCTCCTGCCCCAGCCTCCTAAGTAGCTGAGACTACAGGTGTGCCAACATACCCGGCTAATTTTTTTTTTGTGTGTGTGTTTTCGGTAGAGATGGGGTTTCACCATGTTGGCTAGACTGGTCTTGAACTCCCGACCTCGTGATCCGCCCACCTCGGCCTCCCAAAGTGCTGGGATGACAGGCGTGAGCCACCGCGCCTGGCCTAACCATCAGTTTTTCATTTATCCACATTGATATGAATGAAAATCTATCAGCGTCGCCAGGGGCAGATCACTAATCTCTGGCCGTGCGTTCTGTGCTCAGGACTCCTGGCGGCGGGCAGTCAGCACTGGGGTCCAGGCTGGCATTCCCATGCCCTGTTTTACCACTGCCCTCTCCTTCTATGACGGGTACAGACACGAGATGCTTCCAGCCAACCTCATCCAGGTAAGCCTGTGGAGCAGGGGTTAACCTGACTGGCCCCTGGGGGGCGTGGGCCACGGACTGTCTTGACCAACCTACTCTCTCGTTTCCTAGGCTCAGCGGGATTACTTCGGGGCTCACACCTATGAACTCTTGGCCAAACCAGGGCAGTTTATCCACACCAACTGGACAGGCCATGGTGGCGCTGTGTCATCCACGTCATACAATGCCTGATCATGCTGCTCCTGTCACCCTCCATGATTCCACAGACCAGGACATTCCATGTGCCTCATGGCACTGTCACCTGGCCCTTTGCCCTATTTTCTGTTCAGATCTTTTTTAAAAGTGTTGTAAGAGACTCCTGAGGAAGACACACAGTTTATTTGTAAAGTAGCTCTGTGAGAGCCACCGTGCCCTCTGCCCTTGCCTCTTGGGACTGACCAGGAGCTGCTCATGTGCGTGAGAGTTGGAACCATCTCCTTGCAGCAGTGGCTTCTGTGTTCCCCGTGTGCTGGCGCGGTTCCCATCACGCAGACGGGAAGGGTGTTTGTGCACTCTGATAAACTGGAACCTCTGTATCATGCGGCTGAGTTCCCTTTTTCCTTTACTCAATAAAAGCTACATCAGACTGATGCTCTTTCTCCAGTTTCTTAGTCTCACCTCGGCCACATGGAGCCATTATCCCCATTGGCAGAAAGATTTTTCTTTAAAAAAAAGACTAGAATAACACAAGAAACACCACATTTAGGATCATGCTTCACTCAGAGGAGGCAGGCAGGGAGGGCGCACCAGGGGCTTTAATACAATGGGCATGTTTTCTTTCTCCAGTTGGGCAATGGGTACGTGGACGTTCACTATAACGTGCTTTTTCTTTCGTCCTTTTTTTTCTTTTTTTTTTTTTGCTCCTGGCAAGCTGTGCGTGACATTCTTTATGGCTTTTTGTATGTCAGATACTTCATAATAAACTTTCTAGAGAATTACACTTTAATGATGATCAGCTTGGTCTGATTTATTTCCTTTCCCACACCTGTCTCTACTTGCTCTAAGCCAGGCCCAGGGATTCAATGTGGGATTTTGAACAAGCTAAGCCCGCTCCTTAAACTAGGCTTTTCTCTTTATTTTATTTACTCAGAGAAAATAAAACCTGCCAGCATACTGATATGGTTGTGTGGCTTGGGGCCAATGTAACTGTTTCCCTGCAATGGTTGGACTTCATGATGATTTCCCTGGAGTGTTAAGAAAGTCCTAAGAGTTGCCCAAGAGGAGCGAACAGTGCCTGTGCCTCGACAGCTGGTGTCTGCAGTGTGACCTCTGAGGGCTTATGTGAAGGAGACAATTTTCATTAAATCACCAACTTTTTATTTTAAATTTTTTTTTCTTTTTTTTTTTGAGATGGGAGTCTCGCTCTGTCCCCCAGGCTGTAGTGCAGTGGCGCAATCTCGGCTCACTGCAAGCTCCACCTCCCGGGTTCACGCCATTCTCCCGCCTCAGCCTCCTGAGTAGCTGGGACTACAGGCACCTGCCACCACGCCCGGCTAATTTTTTTGTATTTTTAGTAAAGACGGGGTTTCACCATGTTAGCCAGGATGGTCTTGATCTCCTGACCTTGTGATCCGCCCACCTCAGCCTCCCGAAGTGCTGGGATTACAGGCGTGAGCCACCGTATTTTAAAATTTTGTTTAGAGATGTGGTCTCACTACGATGCCCAGGCTGATGTCAAACACCTGGGCTGAAGCGATCCTCCTGCCTCGGCCTCCCAAGGTGCTGGGATTATAGGCAGGAGCCACCGTGCCCTGCTACCAACATTTTAAACTCAGCCTAAATGTACGTACTTCGCTAGATCAGCCCCCACGCACTCCCCCTGCCCTCCCTGTACATTTAAGAGAAGCCCGAGTAGCCGCATGTGACAGGATTTTTCTTTAAGGCTTGTGAAAGGCACTGCTCAAGGGGGATCTTTTCACCTGGCTCTGAGGCTGAGGGATGGACACTGCTGGAATGAAGAGAGAACAGCAAGAGGTCAGAGGCTAAGTGTCAAAGGGCCCACGATGTTTCAAACAGTAATGATCAGAAGGGAATCCACTCAGCCCCTTTCCGCTTACCTTCCAAAAAGCTGTGAGTGGTGGAGTTTGGTTTCAAATCCAGCCCTCTTTGCTTACTAGCTATTAGACTTTGGGGAAATTATTTACTGTGCTCTCAGTTTTCTCATTTGTAAAATGGGAAATAATAGCACCTGTGTCCTTGAGGCTATTTTGGGGATTCAGCAAGGGAAGACAGAACAGTGCCTGGCACATAGTAAATACCTACACAAGTGGCAGCAAGGCTGGGTGCAGTGGCTCACACCTGTAAGCCCAGCACTTTGGAAGGCCGAGGTGGGAGGACTGCTCAAGCCCAGGAGTTTGAGACCAACCTGGGCAACATAGTGAGACCCCCATCTCTACAAAAAATAAAAATTAGCTGGGCGCAGTGGTGCACACTATGATCCCAGCTAGGTGGCAGGCTGAGGTGGGAGGATCGCTTAAGCCCAGGAGATGGAGGTTGCAGTGACCCATGATCACACCACTATACTCCAGCCTAGGTGATAAAGCAAAACCCTGTCTCAAAAAAAAAAAAAAAAAAAAAAAAAAAAATAGTGGCAGCAATTACTACCATTGAGTGTGCCGGACCCCTGGACCCCTGGAGCAGTGTTTTTTTTTTTTTTTTTTTTTTAGACTGGGTCTTGCTCTTGCCCAGGCTGGAGTGCAGTGATTCAATCACTGCTCACTGCAACTTTGAACTCCCCGAATTCAGGTGGTCCTCCTGTCTCAGCCTCCCGAGTAGCTGGGTCTACAGGCATGTGCCACCACGCCCCACTAATTTTTTGTATTTTTTGTAGAGACAAGGTCTTGCCATGTTGTCTAGGCTGGCCTCAAACTCTTGGGCTCAAGTGATGCTGCTCCCATCTTAGCTTCCCAAAGTGCTGGGATTACAGGCAGAAGCCACTGCGCCCGGCCAGCAGTGCTGTTTCTACTGAGAGAAACCAGATGTTACCTCTCAGCACCAGTGGTGAATTTGCTTTGCACCCCAGTCTTCAAAAGGTTTCTGGTGGGGGTGCCTCTGTGTGCTGTGCAGCAGCTGTAGAGGTTAAGAAAGGTCAGAGCTTTTCAAACTAACCTGTTACAACTCCCCCACTCCCACCACCACCCCCCTGAGATTTTGAAAAAATGTAGATTCTGATTCGGTAGAATCCTGAAAATGGCTCTTCGTGGGGTGGAGCCCCATGTTCTGCATTTCTATCTTTTTTTTGAGACAAGGTCTCATTCTGTGGCCCAGGCTGGAGTGCAGTGTGGCACTATCATGGCTCACCACAGCCTCAACCTCCTGGGCTCAGGTGATCCTCCCAACTCAGCCTCCTGGCTAGCTGGGACTCCAGGTGCACACCGCCATGCCTGGCTAATTTCTAAACTTTGTAGAGATGGGCTCTCCCTATGTTGCCTAGGCTGATCAATTCCTGGGCTCAAGCGGTCCTCCCGCCTCAGCCGCCCAAGTGCTGAGACCACAGGCATGAGCCACCACGCCTGGCCCTGGGCTCCAATCTTGGCTCCGCCACAAATTCAGCCTTACTTCAGAAGTTAGTTAACCTCTATATGTGTATTTTCTCATCTACATAAAAGGGATGATAATAACACCTACCTCACAGAGCCGTCTTCCCGATTAAACACAAGGCACTTGCACCAGAGCCGGCCACACAGTGAGCACTATGTAAGGTTTACTGTTTATTACCTGCCTCCTAAAGAGAGGTTGCCAAACAATTCTGAGTGTGGAAGGAGGTGGAAAGAAGGGTTTTGCCCTTAGCCAAGTCAGTCCTGTTCAGTCTAACCACTGAAGGGACAGATCTGGTGGCTTCTTTGAGGTAGAAATTATAGGCCCCTAATGACGTCAGCCACAACTCTGCTTTACTGGGGACACAAAGGGGTGTTATACAGACAAGGGTCAGACAAGGAAACAGGAGTTTGGTTTTTGTTTTTGAGACAGTCTCACTCTGTTTCCCAGCTGGAGTGCAGCGGCACGATCTCGGCTCACTGCGACCTCCACCTCCCCGGTTCATGCGATTCTCCTGCCTCAGCCTCCTGAATAGCTGGGATTACAGATGTCCACCACTACACCCGGCTAATTTTTGTGTTTTAGTAGAGACAGGGTTTCCCCATGTTGGCCAGGCTGGTCTTGAACTGCTGACCTCAAATGATCCACCCACCTCAGCCTCTCAAAGTGCTGGGATTACAGGCATGAGCCACCATGCCGGGCCAAGCAGAAGGATTGCTAAGCAAAGAGACTTTAGGGAAGGATTTGCAGGGGTTACACGTTCTTTGAGGCAGATGTGGAGCCCATCATTTTGGAAGGGGTGGGAGCCTTCAGCCCTCTGTTCAGCATGCAGGTGAATGCATCTGTTCACTCTGTTCATCTTGTATGCTGTCACAGTTGCTACGGACTGGTGTGTAACAAACCACCCCAAAGTCAGTGGTGTAAAATAACCACCATTTAAATTTTCTCCTAATTCTGTGGGTCAGGAATCTGGAAAGAGCACAGTGGGGGGATGGGGGAGGCAGAGGCAGCTTGTCTGCTCCACACATCTAGGGCCTCAGCTAGGAGGACTTGAGAGCAGGCATGGCACCATGGCTCGGGGGTGTGGAGGGTCCTCTCTCATTCATCTTGCGGTGGATGCTGGCTGTTGGCTGGGACCTCAGCTAGGGCTATGAGCTGGAAAAAGTTCATGTGGCCTCATCACATGGCCTCAGGCCAGGGAAACAGCTTGTTTGTTGGCCCAGGGCTCCAAAGGTAAGTCTTCCTGCTAAGGAGGCAGAAGCACACACGTGGCTTTTAAAAACCCAGCTGTGAATATTACATGGCAGGATTATAGCCGTCCAAAATCGGTTCCAAGCAAGTCACAAGCTCCCCAGACTCAAGGGGCGGAGGATTAGACTCTACCTCTTGATGGGGGAGTACGAGGTTCTAGAAAAGCACATGGATCAGGAGACATTGTTCTTGCCATCTTCGTAAATTACAGTCTGCCACATATGCTGCCCCTGAAAAGGAACATCTGTTACGTAGCAGAGTTGGGAACCAGCACTATTTGGGGCTTTTCCTGAGGGTCTCATATAGTATGTATACTACTAGCTAACATTGAGAGTGTGTGCCGGGCTCTGTAACTCACTGAATGCTCGCAGCACCCTCTGAAGTAAGCACTATTACTATCCCTAATTTAGAGATGAAGCACACTGATACTACGTAATTCATCCAAGGTCAGAGCTACTGAAGAACTGGAATTGAATCCCACAGATCTGGTGCCAGAGTCCATGCACTTAATCATGAGACTGTCTGACCTGTCGGCGTGCACAGTTCATCGCCTCACTCATTCAGTCATTTGGCATGTTTATGATACACCTACCATGTGCCAAGCATTGTGCTAGGTACCCTATGTCAGGGGTGAGAGAAGTCCAAAGTCCTGACCTCATGTGCTTACAGAATATGTATAATATTTACCAGAAAATTATTATTATTATTATTATTTTCCATTCCACAATCACATCCTTTATTTCTATTCTTATTTTCAAGGTAGTATTAAGTGTCCATATTTCTCAAGCCACATTCAAGGAAATCATGTCTTAACTATTTTGGATGTTGCCTCTCCTTCATCTTGTGCATGAAACTCCAGCAGATTTAATATTGGCATCCATCATCTAGTCAAACCTCTCACACGTTCTTCAAATCAAATTTGGGATTCTCAACATTTTCTGTGTCAATAAAAGGTGTGGAATTAGTAGATTCGATGAAGACCTGTTTTTCCTTGCCACGTTGGACTTCCAGACGCCATTTGGATTGGGTTTAGAAGATGGGGAAGTTTAGAAGATGTTTCTTGGCCTGAGTCTCTTAACAGTAGAGATGTAGAAGAGAGAGTGAGACCACTAAGAGACTGGCTGTTGACTGCAGGGCACCACCAGCCACCTTGGTGGTGGCATTAGTTGGATTTGGGGCAATCCCAAAGTTGGAAGTATTCTGGGAGGGGTTACTTGAAGTTGTTCCAGTAGTTGTTTCATTGGAATAAATCTGCGTGGGTAGGAGCAGTACCAGCAGCAGCAGCCCCAGCCCGAGCGTAGCCACCATTGCTCTACCCATGTCCCCTCCGTCGGTGTGCGGTGTGTCTCGCAGGATGTTGGGTGCTTGGAGAACCGCTGGCTCCAGGCGGGCGCAGGCAAGGTCAGAAAATTATTTTTTAATTTTTACCTTCTCTTGAATAAACCTATGAAATGGAGATTGATTTTTTTTTTTGTTTTGAGACATAGTCTCACTGTTACCCAGGCTGGAGTGCAATGGCGCGATCTTGGCTCACTACAACCTCCGCCTCCCGGGCAAGCGATTCTCCTGCCTCAGCCTCCTGAGTAGCTGAGATTACAGGTGTGCGCCACCATGCCTGGCTAATTTTTGTATTTTTAGTAGAGATGGGGTTTCACCATGTTGGCCAGGCTGGTCTCGAACTCCTGATCTCAGGTGATCCACCTGCCTCGGCCTCCCAAAGTGCTGGGATTACAGGTGTGAGCCACCACGCCCGGCCAAGATTGATTTTTGTATTGACATTTTACAGTGCAGTTTTTTTTTTTTTGAGACGGAGTTTCACTCTTGTTGCCCAGGCTGGAGTACAATGCATGATCTCAGCTCACCGCAAAACCTCCGCCTCCCAGGTTCAAGCGATTCTTATGCCTCAGCTCCCCAAGTAGCTGGGACTACAGACATGCGCCACCACGCCTGGCTAATTGTTTTTTTTTTTTGCATTTTTAGTAGAGACGGGGTTTTTCCATTTTAGTCAGGCTGGTCTCCAACTCCTGGCTTCAGGTGATCTGCCCACCTCGGCCTCCCAAAGTGCTGGGATTAACAGGCTTGAGTGAGCCACCACGCCCGGCCAATTACAGTGCAGTTTTTAAGAAAAATAAGTATTGCTATTGAACTAAATATTTATGGAACCCTCCTTAATGCAGATGAAAAGGATTAAAGAAACCCACAAAGGTCTTTGTCTTATTTATGGTGAGGGCAGTGGATAAACCGGAAACTCAGAAACCAGCCTGCTCATAATCAAATCTGGGCTCTACCACTTCCCAGTAGTTTAGCCTCGGGCAGAGTTCTTTCACCTGTTTCCTCATGTAAAATGGGGCTAACAGCACCTACTTTTGAGGGCAGATGAGATATTAATGAGATATTAAATGAGTGCCTACAGTGAGGACAGGTGCAAAGTGCTCGGTGTCACGGCAACATTGCCAGCGGGCCTCCCTGGCCTTGCTTCATGCTGTAGTGCAACACTGACATCTAGTGGCCAGATTATAGGGCTACTTCTTCATCAAGTAAGTTTCAACCAAATATTAATATATCCTTTCTTCATTCTTTATTTTTTTTAGAGACAGTGTCTCCGTCTGTCACCCTGGCTGGACAGCAGTGGTGCAATCATGGATCACTGTATAGCCTTGAACTGGACTCAAGTGATCCTCTTGCCTTGGTCTCCCTACGTGTTGGGATTACAGGCTTGAACCACCACACCCAGCTCCACTTTCTGTAACGAATACCTCAGCCCTCGACCTATTTCTCAGACCTTTTTTTTGAGACAGAGTCTCGCTCTGTCGCCCAGGCTGGAGTGCAATGGTGCGATCTCAGCTCACTGCAACCTTTACCTCCCGGGTTCAAGCAATCCTCCTGCCTCAGCCTCCCAAGTGCTGGGATTACAAGCATGTGCCACCATGTCCGGCTAATTTTTGTATTTTTTGGTAGAGACGGGGTTTCATCATGTTGGCCAGGTTGGTCCCAAACTCCTCACCTCAAGTGATTTACCCACCTCGGCCTCCCAAAGTGCAGGAATTACAGGTATGAGCCACCGCTCCTGGCCTCTGAGACTCTTAAGTGCCTCTGTATTGCACACATGTCACTGGAATAATGTTCTTTAATCCTGGGAAGCAATTGCTTTAAAATGAGGGAACACACAGGTACAAAGCACAGGAAATTCCTGGGACGAATTGTTACTATTTCTTTAGCTCTTATGTGAGGCAATTGTTTAAAACCTCACACCTGCCCTGTGAAGTTGGAACTACTGTCCCCAATTGATAAATGAAGGACATGAAGCTTGGCCAGGTCCTGTGACTTGCTTGGGGTTATCAGGCTGGAGGGAGGGAGCTGGGCTCTGCAGCCACGGTGTGCCCTAGAGTGGGGCTGCTCACCAACCAGCGCCCAGCCTTCTCTCCTGCTGCAGGCTTGGGCTCACCCTGGATGGCCTGCCCTGCCCAGCCCCATGCTGCCCATTAGGGGAATCCGTCAGAGGCCTGCCCTGCTTGGGCTGGAGGACTGTCCAGGTTGACTGGGATGCCCACAGGGAGCAGTGGACAGAGGCAAGAAGTACCTGTCATTTCCAGATGCCACCCACCGAGCAGATGCAGAGGAAAGTCCTCAGAAGGCTGATTCCTCCAAAAAGCTTTGATCTGGGTTTCGGCCCTTGGCAAGCTTAGGGAACTTGAGGGACGTCCCTGGGAAGGGAAGAGAAGGAGTGGTTTTATGTGCTTTCCTTCCGTTCTGAAAGTAGCACCTGCTTGTGACAAATGCAGAATACAGAAATATAGGCAATAAAAAATAATGAAACAAAACAAAAACCTAGAAATACAGGCAGGGCATGGTGGCTCACACCTGTAATTCCAGCACTTTGAGAGGCTGAGGTGGGATGATTGTTTGAAGCCAGGAGTTTGATACCAGCCTGGGCAACATAGTGAGACCTGGTCTCTACAAAAAATAAAAATTAGCCAGGTGCGCTGATGCAGGCTTGTGGTCCCAGCTACTTGGGAGGCTGAAGTGGCAGGATCACCTGAGCCCAGGAGGTGGAGGTTACAGTGAGCCTTGGTCGTGCCACTGCACTCCAGCCTGGGTGGCAGAGCGAGACCCTGCCTCTCAAAAAACTGCAAGAAAAACAAACAAACCAAAATTGGGTTTGATGGTTTCACTTCATTGTTAACACAAAGGAAAAACAGTAACACTTGTGTCAGAACTATGCTCCTGTCAATGGCAACAAGGCAGTTCCTGTTCCACTCGCTGAATGAGGTCACGGGGCATTCACTCACTGTAGTCTGACTTTGTGACGCTATTGTTGGTGATAGAATGATAAAGTCGATGGTGGATTTTGCAAGATACTCCTGAGGTACAGGTGCATGGAGCTCCTGATAATGTGTACTGCCGTACATGATCTGTAAATCGTGGGCTATGCATCCTCTACACCCGACTGGAACACGCTTTGCACCTATGCGCACATGTGTTTCGCGGAGAGTGGTGCTCAGCGCTGTGCCAGGCGCTGAATCAGGCTCTGGGGTGCAGCAGTGACCTCGGTGGTCATGCCCCCGCCTCGCCCGGCCACCTCCGCAGAGCAAGCTGAGCAGGGGGCTGGCTGGAGGCCGACGGCGGAGGCCCCTCAACGGAGCGCCACCAGGGGGCGCGCGAGGCAGGGCGGAGCTGCGTACTTTGTCCGCCCGCGCGGCCCGTCGCCCGCGCCGCGGCGGGAAAATCCGACCTGGCCGCGCATCACCGCCCTTTCTCGGCCCTCCTGCGTTTGCCCAGGGTCTGCCCGCAGTGATGGAGGAGGAGGCGGAGACCGAGGAGCAGCAGCGATTCTCTTACCAACAGGTACAGGAAAACGGGGGTCGGGCTCGGCTGGGGCAGGACGGCGTCGAGTTTCCGGACAGAAAAGTACCCGGAAGCCCCCGGCGGCTTCTCATGGGCGCCCCCCCCGGGCGCCCCCCGCAGCTGCGCACGCGTTGGCTCAACTGCCGCGGGTGGTGCTGGGAGGCGGTTTCCGCGGCAACGCGGCTGGACCCTGGCCTACGCCGGCTGGGGAGGAAGCGGTTCCAGGGGAGCTGGCGGGTGCCGGGGTCCGTCGGCGAGAGGCCACCTTCTGGCTTTGAGATGAATCCTTGGTTTCCCCTTCTCAGATGGGGTTTTCTTGAGGGTAGAACGTCGGCATTAGAGACACTCCAGGTGACGCCCGTAGCGCGGTGGGCGGTTCGGGCCGGAGCTCTGGAACGCTGGCCCTGGAGGCATCGACCCCTCGTTACTGATGCAGGGACGCGGTGCGGACCAGTCAGGCCCAGAGCTCGTCCTTAGATGTGGGTTCGAATCTCCGCCCCGCCAACTCGTGATCGTACCGACTCGGCCCAAACGCAATTTTCTTCTCTGCAAAATCGTCATAAGAATAACCACCTGTCAGGGTAGCTGCGGGCATCCCGTTCGTTCCTTTCATCAGCGCCGGGCATATGGGGCGGCAGAGGCTGAGAACGTTTCCGTAAAGAGGCGAAAAGCAAGACCCGGAGTGGCGACCTTAAAGAGGACGGACTGAAGAAACGCAGGAATGAGCTCCAGACGCGGGAGTTTCCTCTCTACAAAGTTACACTGCAGCAGCTGTCTACCCTGCCCCTTGTATTTTGAGAAGTTCAAACGTTCAGAAAAGTTGCAAGAACATGGTACAGAATGCCCAGATGCGCGTCACCTTGGTTAGCATTTTGCTCTGTTTGCTCCCATGCTTCCCCGCCCTCCCCGCGATTGGAGAATTAATTGCAGATATTTTGACACTTCGCCTTTACATTTTAATTCTTTAGTACACATCTCCCAAAAACAAGGCATTGGCTGGGCGCGGTGGCTCACGCCTGTAATTCCAGCACTTTGGGAGGCCGAGGTGGGCAGATCACTTGAGGTCAGGAATTCGAGACCAGACACTGGCCAACATGGAAACCCCCTCTCAACTAAAAGTACAAAAATTAGCCGAGTGTGGTGGCGGGCCCCTGTGATCCCAGCTACTCGGGAGTTGAGGCAGGGGAATTGCTTGAACCCGGGAGGCGGAGGTTGCAGTGAGCCGAGATCGCACCATTGCACTCCAGCCTGGGCAACAGAGCGAGACTCCGTGAGACTCTATCTCAAAAAAAAAAAAAAAAAAAACCATTCTCCTACTACATCATTTCAATAAATTGTCCTACTCAGGAAGTGGGACAATTAATTTTGATAAAACTCCATTCAATGTGCATCGTCAAGTGCCCCCACTTGTCCTAAAGATGTTTATTTTAACTGTCTTTTTTCCTTCATCCAGGATTCAGTTAAGGATGGTGCATTGCATTTAGTCATCTTTGGTGCTGCCTACCCTGTTTTTTTTTTTTTTGAAACCGAGTTTCACTCTTGTGAAACTCCAGGCTGGACTGCAGTGGCTCCATCTGGGCTCATTGCAACCTCCGCCTCCTGGGTTCAGGAGATTCTCCTGGTTCAGCCTCCTGAGCAGCTGGAATTACAGGCGCCTGCCACCACGCCCAGCTAATTTTGTATGTTTAGTAGAGACGGAGTTTCACCATGTTGACCAGGCTGTTTTTGAACTCCTGACCTCAAGTGATCTGCCCGCCTTGGCCTCCCAAAGTGCTGGGATTACAGGTGTGAACCACTGTGCCCGGCCTGTTCTTAGTCCCTAGAACAGAGCCTGGCTCTCAATAGACGAAGAAATGCTTACTGATGAAATGAAGCTGCAAAGATGGGCTGAGAAATTTGCTCCTCAGCTGTGATTAGCTTGTAGAAGATTTCCCCCCATTCGTGTAACCAACTGTTCTTGGCACTTGGTAGGCAGCAGTGAACAAAATTGACAGGGTCCTGCCCTTGAGTTTAGTGATTTAGCCTCTAAGTGCAGTAATACCCTCAGCCCACCCAGGGGGAGGGGAGGGGAGGAGGAGGAGGAGGAAGGTCAGAAAAATTCCTGGAGCCAAGAGCATTCAGAAGAATTAATGTCTTGTACCCTGACCCCCACCCATACCTAAAGAAGATGACCTTGAGCCGGGCAGGGTGATGTGGGCCTGTAGTCCCAGCGACTCAGGAGGCTGAGGCAGGAGGTTCCTTTGAGCCCAGGAGTTCGAGGCTGTAGTGTGCAGTGATCACACCTGTGATCTTCGTGCCTCCCAGGTTGATGGCTCTTTGGCTTCTCCTACCAGAGGCCTCAGCTTACCTAGTCTTGTGAGGTCTGAAATTCAGGAAGGTAGATTCCCTCATCTATCTAGCCTCTATCCTGAGGTCCTGGACTTGTGTTTTTGGCAGTTCCTCCTCCTCTTGCCTGTGCGTTGAACACTTGCTGGTAGATTTTATGCCCTTGTGGGTTCAGCTGTCATCATGTGCAGCTCAGCTGTGTCTTCAGCCCCGAGGCAGAGTACCCACAGGTGGGCTCAACAGAACTCTGTTGACACGTGGCCAAGACCATTGCTTAGCTTGTCTTGCAATTGAGGCTCATCCTCGCCTCTTGGTAATTTTCTGCAAGGGGCAGAGAGATCTTTTTCAGTACTGAAAAGGGTTGCCAAGGAGCAGTGAGGGCCCCGTGGAGGTGGCCTCCCAACCCTCCAAATCGAGAGGGGTGGGTGTGCCCTCTTGAGCCTTTCCCGTGTTGTACTTTTGTCCTCTGTGACATGCAGGCCTGGGGCTGCCAGGGGCTTGCAGCAGAGGGATGGGATCCTTCTGTATTTAGTTGATTAACCACCTTAAGGGCAAAGTTCCCTGCCTGGTTTTTCATTGTTTCCCAAACACCTAGCATATGCCTTTACCCAGTCGGAGCTCTGCAGATAGTTTGGAATGAGTGAAACCACTCAGGGCCTTGGCTGGCACCAGTCTGACCTGTCTCCCCACTGACTTGCCATCTAATTTCTTATCTTTACCTGACATAAATCATAACCATTAACAAGGAAGTAATGTTTCTACAAGTCACACTCCAGTGGGTCTCATTAACTTATTGTACACTTGAAAAGCCACTCAGCCATTATGGAAAGCACCAAAGGGATTGGGCTGAGCAGACCCTCTCCTTGGTCTTAACTTTTTAAGGCGTGAAAAGCTCTTATTTGCAGCCTTACCCATGAAATATTTCAATTTTTTTCCCCAGAGGCTAAAGGCAGCAGTTCACTATACTGTGGGTTGTCTTTGCGAGGAAGTTGCATTGGACAAAGAGATGCAGTTCAGCAAACAGACCATTGCGGCCATTTCGGAGTTGACTTTCCGACAGTGCGGTATGAAGCTTCGGCCTCCCCAGCCATGTCTGTAAACCCCGAAGGTTGATTTCACCTGGGAGCAGTGCGTGGGTGGGTGGGAGCTGTGGGGAGTCTGACCAGCAGACCAAGAACATTATCATCATCATGCGTTCTTCATGAAACACTTCTCTTCTTGGCTGCGAGATGTGGGTATTTTATGGGAAGAACTATTTTTTTCCTATTACACTAACACTGGGGCATTAATGCCTTTATTTTATTGTTTTAAACTGCCCTGATGGCTGGAACATTAGACATTAAATTCTTTATTTCAGTGCTTTATAACATTTTTATATCACCCATAGTTTCTTTGACAGCTGAGCTTGTAGCATTGGCATTTGCTTGACTTCAGAGGGGAAATGAAAGGCCTCACAAGCCTTAACTGTAGCAGAAGTTAAAGGATAGTTTCTAGAAACCAGAGGCGTAGTCACAATTAATGGAAGACTTGCCATGAAGGGTGAAGGGCTCTGGGAAGGACTAGGAGATCGTCATGCATAAAAAGCTAAAGGCTCTTACGGAATGGCGGGGCTGCTGGAAATGCCTCCTTTCACCTTTAAGAGGGTTTGTTGTATTAGTCAGGTCACTGTACTGGCTGTAGAAATCAAGGCTTCACTTTTTCTGCTTCTGAAATTAGATGGGAGGGTGCCTAAAGTGTGTATCTTTTTTCTTCTCTTTCAGAAAATTTTGCCAAAGACCTTGAAATGTTTGCAAGGTGGGTAGAGAACTTGATTATCCGACACTGCGTCTGTGTAGCTCTTTGGGGCCTCTCCATCTGGTGGGTTATTTCAGGAGAGCTTTAGCTATTCAGTTTTCCGTGTGTTTTGTGGAGGCTTGTCTCTAATCATGGTTCTGCAAGAACATGACGCCTGCTTCAATCATGGTGATTCAGACTTACTTGAACATTTTTTGAAGTTTTCCAAGTATTTTTTGTTAAAGAACCCAAGTTATTCAGTTCCAAGTTAAAAAGGTGTGAATACCATCTCCAGGACCCTGAATGGTGGTGCCTGTGTTAAAAACCATGTCTTCGGGTGGTTTGTTTGCTCAGCGTTTGAGAACATGGTGCCTGGGGGTGGCCGCCCGTCTGCGGAGGGAGCTGCAGCGTGTCCGCGGTGGTAATTGCTTGCAGGTGTACACAGAATGGCAGGCAGGGGTTTTCATTTGCTGCATTTGTTCCGAGTAAGACGCACTCCTTGGAAAGTGGGTGACTTGCTTTCAGCTGCTAAAGCCTCAGCTTTTACAGGTGATTTATGCTCAGCTCTTCAATTAGTACCGCAGGTAATTGAAAACAATTGCACTAAATTGCTTTTATGAAGCAATTTGAATGATGAAGGCCTGAAAGGGCGAAAGCGTTCTAATTTGCTGCCACTTGGATTCGGTGCCAGCCTCTCCCACACCCCTTACTTTTCACCTTGTTCCCGTTAGCTCTTTGTTTCTCGGGTGCGTGTTTTGAATGAATTAAAGCAGTGAGTTCTCGGAGGGCAAGCTCTCAATCTGTCCTATTCCTGTGGATGTTCGTCCCTGAAAACCGCTTAGCATCTTCAGCTTGGCCAAAAGGGATAAGATAGTATGAAGGGATACTGATAGTTCATGTGGCTTAGTCATTGCTGATTCAGGCAGTTGCCCCTTATGTGTGGCCCTCCTCCCCAGTGAAAGATATTAATCACCTTTACTTGTTATTTCTTTGTTAGCTGTGGGAAAAACAAATGAAAAATTTAAATACTTAAAAATGATAAATATATATATATATATATACATATATTTATATTAGAGACACAGCGTCTTTTTTTTTTTTTTTTTTTTTTTTGAGACAGAGTCTCGCTGTCTCCCAGGCTGGAGTGCAGTGGCGCGATCTCAGCTCACTGCAGGTTCCGCCCCCGGGGTTTACGCCATTCTCCTGCCTCAGCCTCCTGAGTAGCTGGGACTACAGGCGCCCACCACCATGCCCGGCTAATTTTTTGTACTTTTAGTAGAGATGGGGTTTCACTGTGTTAGCCAGGATGGTCTCGATCTCCTGACCTCGTGATCCGCCTGCCTCGGCCTCCCAAAGTGCTGGGATTACAGGCGTGAGCCACCGCGCCCGGCCCAACACAGCGTCTTGGTATGTTGCCCAGGCTGGTCTTGAACTCCTGGTCTCAAGAAATCCTGCCTTGGGCTCCCAAAGTGCTGGGATTACAGGTGTGAGACACCATGCCCAGCCTGAAAATACTTCTGTAAAAATTCTATTAAGAAAATGAAATTAGAGCATGGTAACACATTAGGCTTTCAGATATTCTGTGTTTTTAAAACTACATAAAAGGTTTTTTTTTTTTTTGGAGACAGAGTCTCACTCTGTCGCCCAGGCTGGAGTGCAGTGGTGCAATCTTGGCTCACTGCAATCTCTGCCTCCTGGGTTCAAGTGATTCTCCTGCCTCAGCCTCCCGAGAAGCTGGGATTACAGGCATGCACCACCACACCTGGCTAATTTTTGTATTTTTAGTAGAGATGGGGTTTCACCATGTTGGCCAGGCCGGTCTTGAACTCCTGACCTCAAGTTATCTGCCCACCTCAGTTTCCCAAAGTGCTAGGATTACAGGTGTGAGCCACCGCACCCGGCAAACAGTTGATTTTCTTTTGCTGGGTACTGGCAGGGAAAGGGGTGTGTGCGTGCATGTGTGTGTATATGTGTGTGTGACTTAGACCATAAGCTCCACAAGGAAGGGCGACATCTTTTATGTAAAAGTGTTTGTGGAGGCTGGGTGTGGTGGCTCACACCTGTAATCCTAGCACTTTGGGAGGCCAAGGCGGGTGGATCACCTGAGCTCAGGAGTTCGAGACCAGCCTGGGCAACAGGGTGAAACCCCATCTCCTAAAATACAAAAAAAAAAATTAGTTGGGCGTGGCAGCATGCACCTGTAATCTCAGCTACTCAAGAGGTTGAGTCAGGAGAATTGTTTGAACCAGGGAGGTGGAGGTTGCAGTGAGCCGAGATCGTGCCCCTGCACTCCAGCCTGGTGACAGAGTGAGACTCTGTCTCTTAAAAAAAGAAAAAAAAACAAACAACAAAAAAGTTTGTGGAAAGGCTGTCTCTGAGAACTGAGTGAGTCCAGAGTCCAGTGATGAGGCTCCAGGAGTCTGGGGTGCAGCCAGAGGCAGGGAAGCACCCCCTCTTCTTAGCACAACCCACAAGTACAGGTTTCATTTGAAGACTCATCTTGTGTGTGAATTCCAGTTTGCTTTCATACAAAAAAGCATTGTTTTATTCCTGAATAAAATTGATATTCCTGGAAGGTCAGCTTTGGTTATCTTGTGGATTCGAGTTGTCCCTGGCACACTTTCTCTACTCCCAAGACTATCATTACCCCAGTTTGAGAAAGATGGACTGTTTCAAGTCAACTATATGTTACATAGTCTCCGTAGGCTGGCCTGGGAACCTAATGAGTATTTGTAACATTGTTTCATTAGGACAAATTTGTTTTCTTTTTTCTTGTTTCTTTTCTTTCTTTTTTTTTTCTTCTTGAGACAAGATCTCTGTTACCCAGGCTGGAGTGCAGTGGCAGGATCATAGCTCACTGCAACCTAGAGCTCCTGGGCTCAAGTGATCCTCCCACCTTGGCCTCTCAGAGTGTTGGTATTACAGGCATGAGCTGAGCCACTGTACCTGGCATCTTTTTTCTTTTCGGTGAGCTTGTTGTGAGAAGCTTCTATGAGAATACACATTTAAATTCTTATTTCTTTTTTTTTTTTTCTTTTTTTGGAGCAAGAGGGAAACTTGAGAGCAGGGGCTGTTTTTTGTGTTTTGTTCGTTTTGTTTTTTTTTTGAGATGGAGTCTCGCTCTGTCACCCAGGCTGGATTGCCATGGCGCGATCTCAGCTCACCGCAACCTCCACCTCCTGGGTTCAAGTGATTCTCCTGCCTCAGCCTCCCAAGTAGCTGAGATTACAGGCGCCTGCCACTATGCCCGGCTAATTTTTGTGTTTTTAGTAAAGATGGGGTTTCACCATGTTGGCTAGGTTGGTCTCAAACTCATGACCTCAGGTGATCCACCCGCCTCGGCCAGCCGAAGTGCCAGGATTACTGTCATGAGCCACTGTGCCTGGCCAGTTTTTTTCTTTTTTTTTGAGACAGAGTCTCTCTCTGTCGCCCAGGCTGGAAAGCAGCCGCTCAATCTTGGCTCACTGCAGCTTCTGCCTTGTGGGTTCAAGCAATTCTCCTGCCTCAGCCTCCCGAGTAGCTGGGACTACAGGCAAATGCCACCACGCCTGCTAATTTTTGTGTTTTTAATAGAGATGGGGTTTTACCATGTTGACCAGGCTGGTCTCGAGCTCCTGACCTCAGGTGATCTGCCTGCCTCGGCCTCCCAAAGTGCTGGGGTTACAGGTGTGATCCACCATGCCTGGCCAGAGAATACACAATTAAATTCTAAATAATCAATTCACTAGCAGACTTTGGAAAGCAACTGCCAATCTGAATTTTTTTTTTTTTTTTTTTGAGGCGGAGTCTCACTCTGTCATCCAGGCTGGAGTACAGTGGTGTGATCTCAGCTCACTGCAGCCTCCGTCTCCTGGGTTCAAGCGATTCTTCTGCCTCAGCCTCCCAAATAGCTGGGATTACAGGTGCCCACCACCATGCCCGGCTAATTTTTGTCTTTGTAGTAGAGACAGGGTTTCACTGTGTCGGCCAGTCTGGCCTCGAACTCCTGACCTCAAATGATCCACCCACCTCGGCCTCCCAAAGTCCTGGGATTACAGACATGAGCCGCCACACCTGGCCTGAGTTGTGAATTTCTTCATATAGCTTTGAAATCTCTAGTCTCCTGGTATTGTTAACAATCAAACATTTTGAAGAAGATAGATATTCTATAGGAAATACATTCTGGAAACTTTTGGGAATCATCTTTAAAGCCCATGTTACGAAGCGTGTTATATGAAAAATTGCTTTTGATTTTCCCTAGCTAGAGTAATTTTCTAGATTTGGAGGTTTGACTTAGGAGAGTCAGTGATATGCAGTGGCTGGCAGAGGATGCCTTGCCCCTCCATTGAGGGCCTTAGTGCAGAGACAGCGGAGGCCAAGCTGAAGTGGCGGAGAGGACTGAGATCGTTGTTTCCTAAACGCTTTCTTGTAAACAGATAAGTTCACTCTGTAAACAGTTCATTGTGGTTATTCCTTTTACTGTACTTTAAGAAGAATGTAAATACAGACAGAGCAGCCTGGTTGTGAGGTTGAGACTGGGCCACCTTGTCCATGCGCACTTAAAATTCTCCACCGAGAACATCTGTGGTCTGGCCTCATTCTTTGTGGCTGCTCTTATGTCACCTCCGTCTTTTGTCTCCCCTGTTTCCTGGTCCTTGCAGGTTGCTAATTAGAAAATTATCTCTTGAAGTGGGTATTAATCTCATGACAAGCAGATATTGTCAATCATGATGAGATGACACGTGATATTTGTCTATTTAGCAGAATGTGAAGGATTAATTTGGCCAAATTATGGAGAATAATTTCTGTGTTGAATTTATCTTTTAACTCAGCAGTTGTTCAGTGAGGATTCACCATGTGTGCTGGCCAGTTTGCTAGTTATTAAGGATGCGAAGATTCCTATTTATTCCTGCTTACAAAGTACCTGTGTATTTTGTGGGGAAGTTAGAAATGGAAGAAGGGTGTAATCAGAGTAGTATATTATTGAATAGAGCTTATTATCTCAAATTACCTTTCCTAGCAAAGATAAAAGGACTAGAATGAGAATTTGAGTCCAACTTGTGAGCAAGAAGCAGACTCCAGTTTAAAGGGTGTTCTTTGTGGCCGGGCACGGTGGCTCATGCCTGTAATCCTAGCACTTTGGGAGGCCAAGGCAGCTGGATCCATGAGGTCAGAAGTTCAAGACCAGCCTGGCCAAGATGGTGAAATCCTGTCTCTACTAAAAATACAAAAAAATTAGTGGGGCATGGTGGCGGGCGCCTGTAATCCCAGCTACACAGAAGGCTGAGGCAGAGAATTGCTTGAACCCGGGAGGCGGAGGTTGCAGCGAGCCAAGATCGTGCCACTGCACTCCAGTCTGGGCAACAGAACGAGACTCTGTCTCAAAAAAAGAGAAAAGGATGTTCTTGGTTCTACCTGGGTTATTTCGGAGGGAATGCATTAACTACTTGTTGGGAATGGGGCCTTAGGGAGGTGTCTGCATATGCTTTTTCCTGTAAGTTAGCCCTTGGAGAACATCAGGATCTTGACCTAAGTAAAGCCATCCTTTGTGGAGGTTCTCTTTGTTCTTCTATTTAATGTCTATTTAAGCGGGTGCACCCTGTATCGTGAGGACCGTTTTCTCTGCACTAGAGTTGTACACTGACCTTCTTGATTTTTCTGTGGCCTTAGCTGTGACCAAGCAAGCCAGGTTTGGAAGGGCTCTAAGCCCCCAGCCTCCTGTCTGTGCTCTTATGCTTCAGGTACCCTTGGCCCTAAGCGGAGGTGGAGAGATGGGCCTCTGCATTCTCCATCTCTTTACTTAATTGGGGTCTTAGGAACTTCACTAATTTTTGTGTCACTTTTGCTTAATGCCCTTTATCTAAAAGGATGGGCTACTTAGAGATCCCTGCTAGTTTGAAGTCTGACCATGAACTTCTGTGTTTCATCAAAACTTTAAATAATACCAAACATTTTGGTGACTTGCTTCTGCCCTTTCTGCAGACATGCGAAAAGAACCACAATTAACACTGAAGATGTGAAGCTCTTAGCCAGGAGGAGTAATTCACTGGTGAGAGATGAATTTCTTTCCTCACTCCCCTTTCCCATTGGAATGCATTATTCCCAATCAATCACTTGAAGCCATGAAGTTATTCCCCAGGGCACCTTGCATTAGAAACTAGAGGTGGCTGAACCATTCAGACCTGCCTGTAATTTACAGTCTTGCTTTCATTATGATGGATCTTGCTAAGCCAATTTGAAATTTTCTAATCAGCACTCTCTGGATTTTATAATTTGCCTTTTTTTGTAATACCTCAAAACTTTGGTCCCATGTTTCATTTGCAACATGATGTCAGAGACTGGTCACAGGCTAATCTGTAGGGATGGTTTTGTTATTGTGTTCACAATTCTCCGAATGGGCCAGGTATGGAAGGAGTTTCTGTATGGCTGGATATGCAGGAAAACACGTTTTCCATATTTTCAAGTCTAGAAATCATTTTGACCAAGCCTCCGTTGTTCAGGTGAAGACCCAGAGATACTCTGGTCATCCCAGGCTAGTGGCTTTGGCCAGTGGCAGAGCCAGGACACCGGGGAGATTTCCTGACTGAGTGTAATGCTAGACATTAAAGCACTTGATGGCTCTGGTAGAATGTGGGCCCCACAAGAGCAGGGGCTTTTGTCTCTCTGTTCTCTCTCCATCTGTGTTGCCTAGAACACACCTGTGTGCCTGGCACACAGGAGGGGCTCAATAAATAGTTGTTGAGTGAATGAATTTGTATAGCAGTTTACAGGGGCTTTTCCAGATACTATTTTACATGTATTATTTAATGCTCACAACTTTTTTTTTCTTTTTTCAAATTTTGGACATGCGGTCTCTCTATGTTGCCCAGGCTGGTCTTGAACTCCTAGACTCAAGCAGGCCTCCTGCCTTGGTTTCCCGATATGCCAGGATTACAGGCATGTGCCACAACTTTTTTTTTTTTTTTTTGACGGGGCTGAGTGCAGTGGCGCAATCATTGCTCACTGCAGTCCCCATCTCCTGGGCTCCAGTGATACTTTCACCTTAGCCTCTCAAGTAGCTGGGACTACAGGTGCATGCCACCACACCCAGCTAATTTTTGTATGTTTTGTAGAGACGAGGTTTCACCATATTGCCTGGGCTTGTCTCAAACTCCTGGGCTCAAACGATCTGCCTGCCCTGGCCTCCCAAAGTGCTGGGATTCCAGGCATGAGCCACTGCACCTGGTCACAACTCTTAATAACACAACTTACTGGCTAGGTGTAGTGGCTCATGCCAATAATCCCAGAACTTTGGGAGGCCAAGGCAGGAGGATTGCTTGAGCCCAGGAGTTTGAGACCAGCCTGGCCACATAGTGAGACTCTCATATCTACAAAAAATTTTTAAAAAAAGAAAAAAAAAATTGAAGCTGCGTTTAATTCTAAGAAATGTAACCCAGGCTTTGGCTTTTCTACCCAAATTCTTTGAGTCAGAGGTGGTTGTGGAGGGTTTAGTTTTGTTTGTTTGTTTATTTAGGTTTATAAAATGGTTACAGCCAGATATAAATACAGATTTTTTTTTTTTATAGCTAAAATACATCACAGACAAAAGTGAAGAGATTGCTCAGATTAACCTAGAACGAAAAGCACAGAAGAAAAAGAAGTCAGAGGATGGAAGCAAAAATTCAAGGCAGCCAGCAGAGGCTGGAGTGGTGGAAAGTGAGAATTAAAGTCCCTCGCCGCTTGGAGAATGCAGCCTTCTACAGGTAGAGCCACCTAGAAATGCATATGGCTGCAAAGGAAACTTTGAAGGGTTAAATAGAGATTTAAAAAAATAAAATAAAAAGGCTGGGCTAGGGGGCTTTTCGTGCTGAATTCTCCACATTGTTAACTGCAAAAGCTAGGTTTAGAGAATGGGAAAGTCTTAAGCAAAATACTCCCAGGTCTCACTCCAGAACATAAAAATGGTGTGTGATTGAATGGTATATATTAGAAATTACATCTATTGTAATTAAAATTGTGTGAGCAATTAAACATGGTTGACTTTTTCAAGCAAAAATCAATTCATCTTTTGATGTAATTTTCTAGGCTAAATGAGAATCTCTGAAAGATGAATAAAGCTATATTTATTTAGCTTTTCTGGTTACTAATGTTGTTTTTAAACACATGCCGCCTTTGATCACCAGATAAAAGGGCATATGTTTGGGAATGGCCCTTTTTAATTTTTTTTTTTTTTTGAGATGGAGTCTTGCTCTGTCACCCAGGCTGGAGTGCAGTGGCACGATCTCAGCTCACTGCAACGTCCGCCACCTGGGTTCAAGCAATTCTCTGCCTCAGTCTCCCGAGTAGCTGGATTACTGGCACCTGCCACCATGACTGGCTAATTTTTGTAGTTTTAGTAGAGACAGGGTTTCACTATCTTGCCCAGGCTGGTCTTGAACTCCTGACCTCAGGCAATCCTCCTGCCTCGGCCTCCCAAAGTGTTGGGATTACAGGCGTGAGCCACTGCACCTGGCTGTCTGTGACTTTTCTCCATTTTGTAACGAAGCTGTGGTTCTGCTCATGGTAGTTTTCCCTGAGGGGAAATCTGGGGCTGCTAGATCAGAACACTTCGGCGCGTCATCCTGTTTTAGTCTGTGAGAGAAAACGCTCCCAAGGGTGCCAGTCCTACTGTCTTCTCATGCCTTTGGATTTCTTAGAGGTCCAGGCATGCCTTTCCCTTTACCCTTCGGCAATATGGTGAAGAGAAGGGGCAAGGGTTTGTGGAGCCCTTTCTGTGTGCCAGGCACCCACTGGGTACGCCATGTATTACCTCACTGATCTCCACAGCTTGATCGGCGTGGATCTGATTCTCCACCTTCTCCCGATGAGCAAATGGAAATTTGATGAGGTTCACCAGCTGCTCAGGGTCACCCAGCCATAGTCAGGAGACAGTGTTCACATTTGGGGCCGCTCACTCTAGAATGGGTGAGAGAAAACGGCATTCATTTGGAGTAGAATTTATACCATCTGTGCTCAAATATGATCAGCAAAAGACACCCCAAAGCCTGACTCTCAAAGGGAGGCGCTAAGCTATGGCCGTAGCAGGGCACCGAGTTCACACTTCATGGTTTCGGGTCTGCAAATGGCTCAGCACTTGTTCTTATGTTAATTACAATGTCTGTGTGTCATATCAGTGAATGAAAAGTGAATCATAAAGCCTTCCATCCTAGTACGTTCAGCCAAAGGCCCATATGTTAGCAGTTTCATTTTTGGATAAGCACTCTTTGAACTCCTTATTGGCCAGGTGCAGTGGCTTGTGTCTGTAGTCCCAGCAACTTGGAAGGCTGAGACAGGAGATTCACTTGAGTCTAGGAGTTTGAGACCGGCCTGGGCAGCACAGTGAGACCCCATGTCTAAAAAATAAAAACTAAGTTAGGCATGGTGATGCATGCCTGTAGACCCAATTAGCTACTCAGCAGGCTGAGGCAGACGGTTGCTCAATCCTAGGAGTTCAAGGCTTTAGTGAGGTGATTGTGCTACTGCACTGCAGCCTGGGTGACAGAACAAGACCCCAACTCTAAAAAATAAAATAAATTCGGGTGGCTGAGGCAGGAGAATCGCTTGAACCCAGGAGACAGAGGCTGC
Source organism: Symphalangus syndactylus (assembly GCF_028878055.3). NCBI lineage: Eukaryota > Metazoa > Chordata > Mammalia > Primates > Hylobatidae > Symphalangus > Symphalangus syndactylus. The sequence goes on along the minus strand of NC_072444.2, from coordinate 26,417,065 downwards.
AGTGAGCCGAGATTGTGCCACTGCACTCCAGCCTGGGTGACAGAGTGAGACTCAGTAGGGCAGGGCAGGGCAGGGCATCAAATCAAGAAGAGTTTAGGGAATAGATAGTACAGGCATGCGCTACCATGCCCAGCTAATTTTTTAGTTTTTTTGTAGAGATAGGGTCTCAGAATGTTGCCCAGGCTGGTCTCAAACTCCTGGGCTGGGCTCAAGTGATCCTGCTGCCTCAACCTCCCAAAGTGCTGAGATTATTGGCATGAGTCACTGCACCTGGCCTTTTCTTTTCTCTTTTCTTTTTTGAGATGGGCTCTTGCTCTGTACAGTGGCATGATCACAGCTCACTGCAGCCATGAATTCCTGGGCTCAAGCAATCCTCCTGCCAGAGCCTCCCAAGTACCCAAGATTGCAGGTGTATGTTACCACACTTGGCTGAGTTTTCTTTTCTTTTTGAGACAAGGTCTCACTCTGTCGCCCATGCTGGAGTACAGGGGCTTAATCTTGACTCACTGCAGCCTCTACCTCCCATGCTTAAGTGATCCTCCTACCTCAGCCCCCCAAGTAGCTGGGGCCACAGGTGTATGCCACCATGTCCAGCTAGTTTTTGTATTTTTTTTTTTTTTTTTTTTTTTTTTGTAGAGGTGGGGTTTTGTATGTTGCCCAAGCTAGTCTTGAACTCCTGGGCTCAAGTGATCCTCCTGCCTCAGCCTCCCAAAGTGCTGGGATTATAGGCATGAATCACTGCACCCGGCCTTTTTTTTTTTTGAGATGGGCTCTTGCTATGTCACCCAGGCTGCAGTACAGTGGCATGATCACAGCTCACTGCAGCCATGAATTCCTGGGTTCAAGCAATCCTCCTGCCTCAGCCTCCCAAGTGCCCAAGACTGTAGGTGTGTGTTGCCACACCTGGCTAAATTTTTTCTTTTTTTTTTTTTTGTCATAAAGTCTCACTGTGTCACCCATGCTGTAGTGCAGTGGCACAATCTTGGCTCACTGCAGCCTTGACCTCCCATGCTCAGGTGATCCTCCTACCTCAGCCCCCTAAGTAGCTGGGACCACAGGTATGTGCCTCCACATCCAGCTAATTTCTGTAGAGATGGAGTCTTGCCATGTTGCCCAGGCTGGTCTTGAACTCCTGGGCTCAAGCGAATCTCTCACCTCAGCCTCCCAAGTAGTCAGGACTACAGGTGTGCATTGCCATGCCTGGCTAAATTTTCTTTTTTTTTTTTTGTAGAGATGGGGTCTTGCTATGTTGCCCAGTCTGGTCTTGAACTCCTGGGCTTAAGTGATCCTCTTGTCTCCACCTCCTAAAATTTGTCACCTTCTTGAAACAGTCATTATCAGTTCTCATGAATCCTTCCCCAATTTGCAGCACATTCCCCTTTGCACACTTCTTAGCGCACTGAAAAATGTCCTTGTCTTTCATTTGTGTCTGTGTATCCTATTTCTTTTAGGCTGCGACACCTCTGTCAGGGTGTGGGTGGCGTGGGTCCCTTGTGGTATTGCAGTTCCATACTGGAATGTTTAATGAGCTCATCGAATAAAATTGGCACACTAGACTAATGATATAGGAAGCTGGTGAGGCTGGGTGTGGTGGTCTCACGCCTGTAATCCCAGCACTTTGGGAGGCTGAGATGGATTGGATCACTTGAGTTCAGAAGTTTGAGACCAGCCTGGCCAACATGGTGAAATCTCTACTAAAAATACAAAAATTAGCTGGGCGTGGTGGCTCGTACCTGTAATCCCAGCTACTCGGGAGGCTGAGACAGGAGAATCCCTTGAACCTGGGAGGCAGAGATTGCAGTGAGCCAAAGTTGTGCCACTGCACTCCAGCCTGGGTGACAGAGCAAGACTCCGTCTCAAAAACAAAAAGAAGATGGCTGAACTGCTGTGAATGTCTTGTCTGCAAATATAACTCAAAATTTTTAGTGTCATTTGTGGGAATTATTTTGGTACAGAAATAAAAAATGGGCCAGGCGTGGTGGCTCACACCTGTAATCCCAGCACTTTGGGAGGCTGAGGCGGGCAGATCACGAGGTCAGGAGATCGAGACCATCCTGGCTAACACAGTGAAACCCCGTCTCTACTAAAAATACAAAAAAATCAGCTGGGCGTGGTGGTGGGCGCCTGTAGTCCCAGCTACTCAGGAGGCTGAGGCAGGAGAATGGCGTGAACCCGGGAGGCGGAGCATGCAGTGAGCCGAGATCGAGCCACTGCACTCCAGCCTGGGTGACAGAGCGAGACTCCATCTCAAACAAAACAAAAAACAAAACAAAAGAAAGAAAAGATGAAGCAACATACGATGTATAAGCCTCTGGCCAGCAGGCCATGCTGATCTTACCTAGGATTTTAACATAAGCAAAAAGACTGTGACAAATTCAAGATTGAGATTTCCCTGCTGAAGGTGTAAACCAGGACTTTGGAAAACTGAAAACAAATATGTTCACTTCTAGAAAGTGCCATCAGTTTTGGGTTGTGTTACTTCAATTTATAGCCTTGCCTTGGATGCTGGTCGTCTATAGCAGGTTTGGGTGGATGTTTCAGATTCTACTCAGTGTCCAGTTGGGCAAAGGGGTCTGTGCATTTGTCTGTGTGATTCAGCAATTAGGGCCTGTGAGGAAGAACCAGCAGGTGGCACAGAGAGGGACTCCATGGTCTGCACTCTCAGCAGTGGTGCCAGCCTCAGGAGGAGAGAGAGCCCTGGGAGCTGGCCAAGGGCAGGGCCGGGCACTGCTTCCCAAACTGACTGCCCTGCAGTAACAGCACGTCTCACACCCGACACACACAATGCGAATCATTATTTATCCTTACTACGGGTGATGCACACTAATTTTAATTTCATTCGAAAGGAAAGTACTGGCCTATGACCCACAAGTGGGTGGTCAGGAGCAGTTTAGAAAACATTGGACCAGGCCGGGCGCGGTGGCTCACGCTTGTAATCCCAGCACTTTGGGAGGCCAAGGCGGGCAGATCACGAGGTCAGGAGATCGAGACCAGCCTGGCTAACATGGTGAAACTCTGTCTCTACTAAAAATACAAAAAATTAGCTGGGCATGGTGGCCAGCGCCTGTAGTCCCAGGTACTCGGGAGGCTGAGGCAGGAGAATCGCTTGAACCCGGGAGGCAGAGATTGCCGTGAGCCAAGATCACGCCACTGTACTCCAGCGTGGGTGACAGAGCGAGACTCCATCCAAAAACAAAAAGAAAACACTGATCTAGGCTGGGGGCGGTGGCTGACACCTGTAATCCCAGCACTTTGGGAGGCCGAGGCGGGTGGATCACCTGAGGTTGGGAGTTCGAGACCAGCATGACCAACATGGAGAAACTCCATCTCTACTAAAAATACAAAATTAGCCAGGCATGGTGGCACATGCCTGTAATCCCAGCTACTCGGGAGGCTGAGGCAGGAGAATCACTTGAACCCGGGAGGCAGAGGTTGCGGTGAGCCGAGATCACACCATTGCACTCCAGCCTGGGCAACAAAAGTGATACTCCATCTCAAAAAAAAGAAAACACTGGGCCATCAAGAGTTCAAGACCAGCCTGGCCAACATGGTGAAACCCCATCCCTACTAAAAATACAAAAATTAGCCAGGCATGGGGGCGGATGCCTGTAATCCCAGCTACTCGGGAGGCTGAGGCAGGAGAATCACTTGAACACAGGAGGCGGAGGTTGCAGTGAGTTGAGCGCGCCATTGCACCCCAGCCTGGGTGGGCCAGAGCCCGGCTGCCCCAGGGCCAGCAGTGCCTGGGTGCTTGTTGGAAATGCAGCTCTCAACTCCTCCCTGCCCCAGTGCATCAGGACCTGCCTATAAAGCAATCCGTCTGCACTTCAGTTTGAGAAGGCCTGGCCTAGAGGACGGTGGGTCTGGCTTGCTGGGCTGAGAGGCAGTACTGGGAACAATTCTTGGGGCCTCCTTACCGACAATTGGGTGAAACCAGCAGATACGATTGTAGCATCTCTGAGCCCCCATTGCCTCCTTGTTTCTCTGCCCGTAGTAGAAGAATGTCTCTGAAATTACTGGATGAGTTTCAATCATACTTTCACATGGGCACAATTTCACATTCAAGCTCCTTATCCTAGGCTAATTTTATATTATGTTAAATCACTTGTTTTTGTTCTCACAGCTTCCTGCCTGCTATAGGCATAATTACGAGGAAGCAGAACTTCTCCAGAAGCAAGCGCACATGCGTTCCAAAATAAGGCAAATTCGCTCTAAACACAGGAAAAGACCTGAAGCTTTAATTAAGGAGTTAGATCCAACCCCAAAGCGCTTTTGTGGGCACTGATTGCTCCAGCTTCTGCGTCACTGTGTGAGGGAAGAGGATCCAGGCGTTAGACATGTATAGACACAAAAAACAGCTGGAGATTGGGCTTAAAATACCCACCAAGCTCCAAAGAAGAGACCCAAGTCCCCAAAACATTGATTTCAGGGCTGCCAGGAAGGAAGAGCAGCAGCAGGGTGGGAGAGAAGTTCCAGTCAGCCCACAAGATGCCGTTGCCCCCCGGCCTCCTGCTGCTGCTGCTCTCCGGGGTCACGTCCACCGCTGCCCTGTCCCTGGAGGGCGGCCCCACCGGCCCAGACAGCGAGGTGAGTACAGCCCCGACGTGGCCACACGCTAGCCTACTCTCTGTCTTTTGTTGGCTTTTTGGCCTGCATGGTGAGTGTGTGTGTGTGCACGTGCGTTGCAGTTCACAGCTTGGACAGGACACAGGGCTGAACTTTGTAGTGTTCTCGGCTGGCCCGAGGTACTGGGATGCCGTATTCAGACCACTGATCCTCAGTTACACATCCCAACCCATGAAGCCTGCTGGAAACCTGTGCAGCTCAAGCAGGGCCCTCCGTCGGGTGTCTGGAAAGGGGAAGCGAGTGTACCTGTCCACTGCAGGGCAGGCGTGGAGCTGTGACAGCCTTTCCAGAGCCTTCAGTTATACATAGCACAGGCTCCCACTGGCTCAGAGTAATTGGCATCATTACATTTTCCGTTGTGAGAATTTGTAACTTCGTGAGGTGATTGTTCTTTTTTCCATTTTGAGAAAGTTCCAAGAAAGAGTATATAAAGTTGAGCATTAAAAATGGATTTTTCTCTAAAATTATCAGATGAGTTTCAGGCAGGCCATTTATCAGCAGATTACTCCCAGAAGCTTTCTAAGGAATTTGAAAAACCAGAATGTAACGTTTCAGTCCCATTGTCTCAGAAAGCAACTTGTGAACATCCAGGAATGTGGCCAAAGGTGGGAGAATGAGTAAATTAGCCTGATACAACTCGGGACTTCTCAGCTGCCAGTCACTGGGGGGAAAATGGCAGATTTCCTGACCTCTCCTAATTAAGGACCTTAGCAAAGAGTATGGAGCAAAACCACCAGGTTTTTTCCCTTGACTTAAAATGACCAACTTTTCCTTTTCTCTAATTAGAGCAATTTCTTTAAGGTGTTCTCTTCACTTTCTCATCCTCGTCCTTTAAATGGAAGTGAGGCTTATTGCTATGGAGCATCTTTTCATTTTAATATTTTCTTTCTCTCTTCTCCAGGGTAGTCTTTTAGATCATCTTTTTTTTTTTTTTTAAGTAAGGAGGAGATTGCATATCTTTGAATGCTTGCTGCCTGAGCCAGATTGCTGAGTTTTCTTTCCTTTGCCATCTGCTTCTCTTTAAAAGCATATGCAGGAAGCGGCAGGAATAAGGAAAAGCAGCCTCCTGACTTTCCTCGCTTGGTGGTTTGAGTGGACCTCCCAGGCCAGTGCCGGGCCCCTCATAGGAGAGGAAGCCCAGGAGGTGGCCAGGCGGCAGGAAGGCACAGCCCCCCAGCAATCCGCGCGCCGGGACAGAACGCCCTGCAGGAACTTCTTCTGGAAGACCTTCTCCTCCTGCAAATAAAACCTCACCCATGATTACTCACGCAAGTGTAATGACAGACCTGAATAAAATGTATTAAGCAGCAGTGATCTTTCCTCTCCTCCTTCCCAAGTCATTTGAAAAGTGTTTGTTATTTAAATTCCAATAATGCCCAATACTGACGTGTCTCGAGTAATTTGGAACCCAAAGTGAACATCTTTGACAAAGATTTTTTTGTGGTTTGACTGGACTGTGCTGAGTGCGGGCACTGGGCTTTCCTTCTGACATTCATTATGGTGCTGGGAAGCTCTGTCTTTGATTTAAAATAAAATAGCTAAAGGCTACATAATTAAGAATTCAGAATAACATCTTATTTCAGCTTATGAATTGATATGAATTGTCTAATTTAAAAAATATTTCCCTCACATTAAAAGCAAATTTTTAACATCAGGCTCGAAGAGCAAAATGATTATTCCTCATGTTTTAGCTGAAATTAATTTTAAAACTTATTAAACAGAAAACATGCTGACATGCCTATGAAACTTACACTCAAACTTGCTGTTACGTACCAGTTTTAATTAGTAGCTTAATGGGTTGCAATCTTTTCATGGATTATAGCTTCAGATTTGCTTTGGGAGGAATGAAGTCTACCCACAGAATTTTTTTTTTTTTTTTGAGACAGAGTCTAGCCGTCACCCAGGCTGGAGTGCTATGGTACAGTCTCAGCTCACTGCAACTTCCGCCTCCCAGGTTCATGTGATTCTCCTGCCTCAGCCTCCTGAGTAGCTGGGACTACAGCATGCGCCTCCATGCCTGGCTAAATTTTTTTTTTTTTTGAGATGGTGTTTCGCTTTTGTCGCCCAGGCTGGGTGCCATGGCACGGTCTCAGCTCACTGCAACTTCCACCTCCGAGGTTCAAGTGACTCTCCTGCCTCAGCCTCCCAAGTAGCTGGGACTACAGGCACACACCACTACACCTGGCTAATTTTTGTATTTTTAGTAGAGACGGGTTTTCTCCATGTTGGTCAGGCTGGTCTCGAACTCCTGACTTCAGGTGATCCACCTGCCTTGGCCTCAGAAAGTGCTGGGATTACCAGCGTGAGCCACTGCGCCCGGCCATGAAGGTTTTTAGATGCTAAACTTTATTGGGAAAACCAGCAAAGGCTGGCTGGAGGACACGAGAATATTCTCTTCTCTGGACACCAGGGGAGCGGACCCCCTGAGAATGGCTGCTGACCATTCTATTGTTTTCTGCCAAGCTGAGCTCATATTCATAATTACTAGCTGAATAAAGTATAATGTGATGGAAGAGACAATAGTATCCACGTTTCCAAACACTGCAGCTTTGGGAGACCAGGAATTGGGTCAGTGCACTGGTGGAAGATGCCTGCCTGAAAGGCCAGCTAACCTTCCAGAACTTTGTTTTTTTTTTAAGATTTTTCTAGAAAGAAGCCATGCTTATTGTTTTTCAGTTTTTAAATTGGGGTCAGCAGGGCGCGGTGGCTCATGCCTGTAATCCCAGCACTGTGGGAGGTCGAGGCAGGCAGATCGCTTGAGGCCAGGAGTTCGAGACCAGCCTGGCCAACATAATGAAACCCCGTCTTGACTAAAAATACAAAAATTACCCAGGTATGATGGTGCACGCCTGTAATCCCAGCTACTTGGGAGGCTGAGGCACGAGAATCACTTGAGCCTGGGAGGCGGAGGTTGTAGTGAGCTGAGGTCATGCCACTGTACTCCAGCTTGGGTGACAGAACGAGACTCTGTCTCAAAAATAATAGTAAAATAAGATAAAATAGGGGCCGGGCATGGTGGCTCACACCTGTAATCCCAGCACCTTGGGAGGCCGAGGTGGGTGGATCACCTGAGGTCAGGTGTTCAAGACCAGCCTGATCAATGTGGTGAAACCCTGTCTCTACTAAAAACACAAAAAATTAGCCAGGCGTAGTGGCACATACCTGTAATCCCAGCTACTTGGGAGGCTGAGGCAGGAGAATCGCCTTAACCCGGGAGGCAGAGGTTGCAGTGAGCCAAGATTGTGCCACTGCACTCCAGCCTGGGTGACAGTGAGACTCTGTCTCAAAAAATAAAATAAATTGGGGTCATCCATACAGACTTTAGGGATTTTACCTTTTAACTAAGTAGTTATCTGTAGGATAATGAGGCTCTTTTAGTGCTACTGCCAGGAAATTCAAGTCTAAGCCTACCTTAGTTCAGGGGACTTAATACAACATTAACTGGCGTCAACTGCATGTTAGACCAGATGAATATGCTTGTGATTAATAAATCAGGGTAAATGGTAATTTCCCACCACCTGGTTTTTGGTGGACTTTTCTGTAGTTCAGTAGAGTCAGGTGTGTAGATGTGGGTAATCAGGCCCTGGGCAACTTCAAGTTCATTCTCTCGTTATTTTGTCCAGGATTTGGCACCAGAACAGCTCCTTAACTGCTGAGGAGGAATGAAGGATGACAGGCACTCAGTTTTCCTATTTCAGGGCTGACAGCAAAGGATTCCCGGCTTTAGGAAACTCAGACTGGGAAGCTCAGGGGGGATACCTTGATTTAAGCAGCACCTGTTGAAGGGGCAGCCCATCTTTTTTTTTTTTTTTTTTTTTTGAGACAGAGTCTCCCTCTGTCGCCCAGGCTGGAGTGCAGTGGAGTGATCTCGGCTCACTGTAAGCTCCACCTCCTGGGCTCACGTCATTCTTCTGTCTCAGCATCCCGAGTAGCTGGGACTACAGGCGCCCGCCACCATGCCCAGCTAATTTTTTCTATTTTTTTGTAGAGACGGGGTTTCACCGTGTTAGCCAGGATGGTCTCGATCTCCTGAGCTTGTGATCCACCCACCTCAGCCTCCCAAAGTGCTGGGATTACAGGTATGAGCCACCGCGCCTGGCCAGGGGCAGCCCATCTTAAAAACGGTAGCGTCTTCCGTAGAGAGATAGGTTTCATTTGGAATGTATTAGGCCGTTCTTGTGCTGCTATAAATACCTGGCCAGGCGCGGTGGCTCACGCTTGTAAACCCAGCGCTTTGGGAGGCCGAAGCAGGCGGATCACAAGGTCAGGATTTCCAGACCAGCCTGACCAAAATGGTGAAACCCCGTCTCTACTTAAAAAAAAAAAAAAAAAAGCATGGCACCAGGCATCGGCTCAGTTTCTGGTGAGGCCTCAGGAAGCTGCCAATCATTACAAAAAGCCAAGTAGGACCCAGTGTATCACACAGTGAGAGCAAGAGCAACAGAGAGACTTGGGCTGAGTAAGGGGATGCCACACACTTTTTTTTTTTTTTAGAGGGAGTTTTGCTGTTGTTGCCTAGGCTGGAGTGCAATGGCAATCTCGGCTCACTGCAACCTCCACCTCCCGGGTTCAAGCAATTCTCCTGCCTTAGCCTCTTGAGTAGCTGGGATTACAGCTACAGGCATGAGCCACTGTGGTACCTACCACCCCTGGGCTATTTGTAACTTCTTATAATGCTAGTAAAAATAGTAATTTCTCTTTCCCATTTTGCATTTGTAATTAAAAAAACTTATTTGTCTTATTAAAATAGTCTGGAGGAAAAGCTAGAATTTTGGGGGTGATCTTTTTTTTTGAGACTGAGTCTCGCTTGTCGCCCAGGCTGGAGTGCAGTGGTGTAATCTCGGCTCACTGCAAGCTCCGCCTCCCGGGTTCATGCCATTCTCCTGCCTCAGCCTCCTGAGTAGCTGGGACTACAGGCACCCGCCACCGTGCCCAGCTAAGTAAGTTTTTTGTATTTTTAGTAGAGACGGGGTTTCACCATTTTATCTCGGATGGTCTCGATCTCCTGACCCCGTGATCCACCCGTCTCAGCCTCCCAAAGTGCTGGGATTACAGGCATGAGCCACTGTGCCCAGCCTGGGGGTGACAGTTCTTATAACATGACACTGAAAAATACAGCCAGGTGCGGTGGCTCATGCCTGTAATCCCAGGACTTTGGGAGGCCGAGGACGGTGGATCACGTGAGGTCAGAAGCTTGAGACCAGCCTGGCCAACATGGAGAAACCCCATCCCTACTAAAAATACAAAAATTAGCTGGTGGTGGTGGCACACCCCCGTAATCCCAGCTATTTGGGAGGTTGAGGCAGGAGAATCCCTTGAACCTGGGAGGTGGAGGTTGCAGTGAGCTGAGATAGAGCCACTGAACTCCAGCCTGGGTGACAGAGCAAGATTGTCTCAAAAAAAAAAAAAAAAAAGAAAAGAGCGAGGAAAATCCACTATCTATGCATTAACCTGTTCATTTCCTTGTAACCTTGTAATTGCACGAGTGTTGTCTGATATCATTTGAGCAAGTTGCCAACTCTAAGGTTCTGCAACCTGAGGGCGTCTGTCCCTCTGGCTGGAGGCTCTCACACAGAATGGAGGCCCTCACTGTCAGAGCTATTGGGAGGACTCAGGCAGTGGATGGGGGTTCAGACTAGATCATGTCCAAGGTCCTTAAAAACCACAAGGTGTATAAGATGCAGCCAAAATGATTTAAGGCAAAACTCCACAAACAAAATGGACAAAAACCCTCAAGGTGAAAAAGAAAAAAAAAAAAGCTTGAACAGGTAATTAGGAAATTAAACCACTAAATAATCTGGTTATTAAAGATACATTAATAATTCTTGTAATTGATTCAGGTTTTCTTTTTTCTACAGACTACTATTATTTTATTCTTGTCTCTCTGGAAAATGAAAAATCCATTAGTTTTTCTCTTTTGCTTTTACCTAGAAATTAAAGGTTGGTAAGTGGTAATTAGCATAGCTCCTGTCAAAGCCAATTGCCTCATGAGGACCGACATTTGACTTAAGTTGAAAGAATGGAATATGGCTAATGTAAAGTTCATTAGTTCCCGCTGCTTTCTTTGACATTCTTTTCTCCTACCACGAGAACAGGCATGCCCTGCTCTCTCTTGCTCCTATTTTTAGATGTGTTGCTGTGCTCCTATGTGTCTATTCTACAAGGCTGGTGGCACAGTGGTTATAGGGAAGGTAAATGGTAATGGGACAATGTTTGTGACCACATTCATTACACATCTGGGATAGAGTTCGCAGATTAAGGTCTTTGCCCTACTCACTCTTTGATAGAGGACTCCAGCACCCCATCTGTTTGCCCCTGAGAAACGAAAGAGAACCAATCTCCACTGTCTACTATATGTTAGGTACTAGGATTTTTCTCATGATAGCACTTCATTCCTTTCTTGGGGGGGATTGGATTATTTATTTTGAGACATGGCCTCACTCTGCCACCCAGGGTGGAGTGCAGTGGCACGATCACAGCTCACTGCAGCCTTGAATTCCTGGGCTCAAGTGATCCTTCTGCCTTAGCCTCCTGAGTATCTAGGATTACAGGCATGTGCCACTATACCTGGCTAATTTTTATGTTTTAAATTTTTGTAGAGATGGGGTCTTGCTATGTTCCCCAGGTCAGTCAGTCATGTGGTACTTCATTTAGGCCAGGCGTGGTGGCTCACCACCTATAATCCCAGCACTTGGGAGGCCAAGGTAGGTGGATCACTTGAGGTCAGGAGTTTGAGACCAGCCTAGCCAACGTGGTGAAACCCTGTGTCTACTAAAAATACAAAAAAAAACTTAGCTGGGTGTGGTGTCAGGCATCTGTAATCCCAGCTACTCTGGAGGCTGAGGCAAGAGAATCGCTTGAACCTGGGAGATGGAGGTTGCAGTGAGCAGAGATTGTGCCACTACACTCCAGCCTGGGCAACAGAGCGAGGCCTCAAACAAAACAAAACAAAGCAACACAAATATAGTACTTCATTTAACCCTTTCAAGCTTGGAGCCTTAGACTACCTGACAGGTTAGACTCAAGCCGGTTTGTCTCACTCCCACATCCACAGGACATTTTCCATTATCCACCCAGTTCAGCCGCTGGGTGGGCTTGCTTCAAGTACAGAATACCAACGCCAGCGCCCAGACGAGTCAACGAATGCTCTGTGTGTTTGGCAGAAATAAAATATTCTGGCTGGGTGTGGTGGCTCATGCCTGTAATCCCACCTCTGGGAAGCTGATGTGGGAGGACTGCTTGAGGCCTGGAGTTTGAGACCAGCCTGGGAACATGGTGAGTTTTAACATACCCTGGATTTCCTGGGAATGTAGCTACTTTGTAAATCAAGGACAGACACATTTACTGTTCTGGCAAATCCCATTCCCAAGGGCAATGCTGCTGACGGTGTTTGAGCTGACAACCCCCGTGCCCCATGTGCCAGTCAGCCTCTGTCGGATGCACAGCGATTCCGTGCTTAAGTGCAAGCATCTGACAGTGAAACACATGCCACTTTATTGGAAATTATTTTCCTTTTTGCCCTGAAATAGTACATTTGGGGCATTATATTGATGCTTCTGTAAGTATGAGTGTAGGTAGCTTATCAGCAGTGGCTTCTATTAAAGGATAATTAAGGACACATTACAAAATAATCTATAAAAAAGGAAATATTGGGGCAAGAGCCAATGCAGGGCATTAGGAAAAGGATGCTGAGTAGAAGATCTAAGCCCTCCTTGAATCACAGGAAAAGGAAACAGTTGTTTTTGTTCTATTTAATTGTTTTCTGTATCCCCATCTTTACCCTAGGACTTACTATGATAATTTTTTTTTTTTTTTTTTTTAAGACAGAGTCTCGTTCTGTCACCCAGGCTGGAGCCCAGTGGCAGGATCTCAGCTCAGTGCAATCTCCACCTCCTGGGTTCAAGTGATTCTCATGTCTCAGCCTCCCGAGTAGCTGGGATTACAGGTGCCCACCATCACGGCCAGCTAATTTTTGTATTTTTAGTAGACGGGGTTTTGTCACGTTGGCCAGGCTGGTCTCAAACTCCTGACCTCAGGTGATCCGTCTGCCTCGGCCTACCAAAGTGCTGGGATTACAGGTGTGAGCCACTGCACCTGGCCTATTATGACATATTGTGATACTTCTTTTATTTTTTTTTGTGACGGTCTCAATCTGTTGCAGGCTGGAGTACAGTGGCACAATTTTGGCTCACCTCCACCTCCACTCCCTTGGTTCAAGCAATTCTCGTGCCTCAGCCTCCCAAGTAACTGGGACTACAGGTGTGTACCACTACACCCGGCTAATTTTTTATAATTTTAGTAGAGACAGGGTTTCACCATGTTGGCTAGGCTGGTCTCGAACTCCTGACCCCAGGTGATCTGCCCACCTCAGCCTCCCAAAATGCTGGGATTACAGGTGTGAGCCACTGCGCCCGGCCTATTGTGATATTTCTTTACTTAATAACTAGCCAATGAATCCCTTAATAGTATTGTTTTCCTCTAAGCATGCATAAAAAATGGTCAAGTAAGTCCATGATAACTCATCACCTTTTCCCTGCAAGGAGTGTACTGTAGATTACCAAACCTGCAGAAGCCATCTGTATGGAGACAGGAGGACAAACCAGGCTTGCTCTGCTTCACACGCAGAGACTTGGAGTCACAGCACGTGGAAATTGCTTTAATGACCTTTTATATCCCCTGCTGATAAAGCAATTAGAAAACTGAAGAGTTTCACAGTGGTGAGATATAATTTCGCAATACTGAATTAGATATTAGAAATGGACTCTCCATATGTCCCTATGGTCTACAAGCTTAGTATGTATCTTTAAACAAACAAATAAAAAAATTCATTAACTGGAGAAACAAGTTTGTGGCCATAATTAACACTCTATAATGTCACCGTCTTCATCACTATCTCTGCTTAAAATTCTGCAGTACTATCTTCAGAATAAGGATAATGAGTTGGAAATATGACCATTTCTTTTCATTGCCCTTGACAATTACCTTTAAAAAAAAAAAAAGAAAAAAAAAAGAAAAGCAGGGTCTTACTCTATCATCCAGGCTGGAGTAAGGTGGCATGATCAGCCTTGAGCTCCTGGGCTCAAGCGATCCTCTCACCTTAGCCTCCAGAGTAGCTAGGATTATAGGTCAGTGCCACCATGCCTGGCTAACTTAAAATTTTTTTTTGTAGAGACAGGGTCTTGCTATGTTGCCTAAGCTGACAATTACTTTATTTAAAAACTTTTTTTTCTGGCCAGGGGTGGTGGCTCACACCTGTAATCCCAGCACTTTGGGAGGCTGAGGCGGGTGGATCACCTGAGGTCAGGAGTTTGATTAAGACCAGCCTGGCCAACGTGACAAAACCCTGTTTCTACTAAAAATACAAAAATTAGCCGGGCACGGTGGCACGCACCTGTAATCCCAGCTGTTTGGGAGGCTGAAACAGGAGAATTGCTTGAACCTGGGAGGTGGAGGTTGCAGTGAGCCGAGAGTGTGCCACTGCACTCCAGACTAGGTGACAAAGTGAGACTCCGTCCCAAAAAAACAAAACAAACAAAACTTTTTTTTTGAGATACGGGGTCTCACTCTGTCGCCCAGGCTGGAGTGCAGTGGTGTGCTCTCAGCTCACTGTAATCTCTGCCTACCTAGTAGCTGGGATTACAGGTACCCACCATCACGCCCGGCTAATTTTTGTATTTTTAGTAGAGACGGGGTTTCACCATATTGGCCAGGTTGGTCTTGAACTCCTGACCTCTGGTGATCCGCCTGCATCAGCCTCCAAAGTGCTGGGATCAAAGGTGCGAGCCACTGTGGTGCCTGCCCTTTTTTTTTTTTTTTTTTTTTTTGAGACAGAGTATCACTCTGTCGCCCAGGCTGGAGTGCAGTGGCGTAATCTCGGCTCACTGCAACTTCTGCCTCCCGGGTTCAAGCAATTCTCCTGCCACCATGCCCAGCTAATTTTTTGTACTTTTAGTAGAGACAGGTTTCACTGTGTTAGCCAGGATGGTCTCGATCTCCTGATCTCGTGATCCACCCACCTTGGCCTCCTAAAGTGCTGGGCTTACAAGTGTGAGCCACTGTGCCGGGCCCGGCTTTTTTTTTTTTTTTTTTTTAACTTGTTCCATATGGGGCAGGGCTAAATGTTAGGCAGTGCACCCATAGTCACTGCCAAGTACTTTTTTTTTTTTTTTTTGAGACGGAGTCTCACTCTGTTGCCCAGGCTGGAGTGCAGTGGTGCAATCTCAGCTTACTGCAAGCTCCGCCTCCTGGGTTCATGCCATTCTCCTGCCTCAGCCTCCTGAGTAGCTGGGACCACAGGCACCCACCACCATGGCTGGCTAATTTTTTTGTATTTTTAGTAGAGACGGGGTTTCACCGTGTTAGCCAGGATGGTCTCGATCTCCTGACATCGTGATCCGCCCCCCTTGGCCTCCCAGTGCTGGGATTACAGGCGTGAGCCACCGTGCCCGGCCAATCACTGCCAATTACTTTTGAACAGAGAACGTAATATGTAATCAGAGGAGGTGGGATATTGTTGGTGCAGCTGTATCATTCAAAATTGGCAGAAGTCCTGAAGCTGGTGGGGCTAAAAAAAAAAAATTGGTGGAAGGGCATATGTTGAGAACTGGAATAGCTTCTCTGGAAGGTGCTCTAAGGCAGGGGGTAGAGTAGCACATAGGTAGTCAAATGATGAGGCTGAGGGTGTCTACCAATAACACAACGCCACAGAGCTTCCTTGGCACACTTCCCGCTGCTGCTATGTGGGATCCTGTCTGGCTCGCTTAGGATTCTGCAGGTCTCCAGGTAGTGAGGCCTTGCTTGCCGAGATGCTCCGGAGAGAATGCAAGCTCTGCATCTGCTGTAGGCGCAGGGCGAGCTCCCGCTCACAGGCCTCTCGAACAGTCTCTGTCTTCTTTATGTCCCAGTTCAAGGCAACAGCCAGTGCTTTGGGGTCTTCCTTGGTAACCAACTGCAGCAAGAATAAGAACCCCTGAGAACTGGGCCTTCTGTGCGCCTCTCCTGCTGCTCTCCTGACTCTCTTTTGGGGAGTGCGATGAGGCAGTATCTGTTTATGTTACCTCTTTACACTGAAATGCTGGGTTTCCTTTACCATCAATTGCCACGGGCTTTTTGTTTTTTTGAGACGGAGTCTTGCTCTGTGCGCCCAGGCTGGAGTGCAGTGGCGCTATCTCGGCTCACTGCAAGCTCTGCCTCTCGGGTTCACGCCATTCTCCTGCCTCAGCCTCCCAAGTAGCTGGGACTACAGGCACCCACCACCATGCCCGGCTAATTTTTTTGTATTTTTTTTTAGTAGAGACGGGGTTTCACCATGTTCGCCAGGATGGTCTCAATCTCCTGACCTCGTGATCCACCTGCCTCGGCCTCCCAAAGTGCTGGGATTATAGGCGTGAGCCACTGCACCCAGCCTGCCATGGGCTTTAAGATGGAGTTTCACTCTTGTTGCCCAGGCTGGGGTGCAGTGGTGCGATCTTGGCTCACAGCAACCTCCACCTCCTGGGTTCAAGTGATTCTCTTGCCTCAGCCTCCTGCCCCCACGCCAGGCTAATTTTTGTATTTTTAGTAGAGACGGGGTTTCACCATGTTGGTCAGGCTGGTCTCAAACTCCTGACCTCAGGTGATCCACCTGCCTCGGCCTCCCAAAGTGCTGGCATTAACAGGCGTGGGCCACTGTGCCCGGCCAAGTGTGGGCCTTTTCTTACAACATCAACAGGAAGAAGTCCTTGGAAAGTTTACTTGGAGCAACTCTAAGGTCCTCCACCTTCAGGAAATTTAGCCAAGCTCAAGTCAACAGTTTCCTTCCCTTCTATCTACAATAGGGAGGTACTTGTGACAGGGATAAGGACAATGAATCAGAAGTAGCACCCACCCTGGCGGGTTCCCTTCCTCAAGCTTTTAGTTCCCTGGTCTTAGCCAGCAGGCGATAATCCCCTCAAGTTTGCCTTTTCCTGTGACATTGACAGACCTCAGGACGGACTATAGATCTTCTCTGACCACGGAAAGACCCAGAAGCCATCTCGGAAGATTGGGCCTCCCTATTCCTCCCTGTCAGGAACAGTCATTTCATTACCAACCTTGGACCAGACTCTGTTTGATGATCTGAGGAAGTGTATGCTTTTCTCTTTAAAGCTATTTCGATTTAGATTAATAAGATTTTTGCAAATGCTTTGGCATATAATAGGCAAATTGGCAGCTAGGATTCACAGTCTGCAGAGGTGAACAAAAGGGCCCACACGCCTCTGCACGATACTACTACATCCCAGGGCCGGTCCTTCTCTGTAGCTCAGTGACCCTGGTTTCCGCCCACCTCCAAATCCTGACTAGATAAGCTCAGCTCTGGAGCAGGCTTCTCCCTCAGTGCAGTAAGGATGTGGCTCGCCAGCGCAACGTCCGAGGAGGTCTCTCTGCTGATACCCGTGTCTACTGCATCCACCTCCTCACCAAAGGACTCTGCAAAGGAGATACGAGACAGAGATCAGACGTGGTGTGACCACACAGCCACATGACCAACTAGCCAGAATAACTGGCCGGGCAAGAGAGAAACGTGCCCTTCCCGCATCCCAGCAGCCGTGGCTTCAATGGCTCTGGCTGCATCACAAATAGTGTCCTCCCGAAGGACGCCTCCATCAGCCCTGAATTCTCAGAGTAACTCTGCCTGCAGAGAGTCCTACCTTCCTGCTTTGTCAAGAGGCTGCCGTCTTTCTCCAAAGCCTGGAGGTACAGCTGCAGGAGCTGCTTGGACTGACGCACTTCCTCTCTTTGGTCAAGCACCTGTTGGAGTGTGTGCTGCAGCTGCTGGACGGTGGCACAACTCTGACGTAGCTCGTGAGCCAGGTCAGAGCAGGGAGCGTCAACAAGCATCTAACAAACAAACACAGATGCTAGAAATCTACAAGGACTTTCTGATTTACTTTTTTTTTTTTTTTTTTGAGACGGAGTCTGCTCTGTTGCCCAGGCTGGAGTGCGATGGTGTGATCTCGGCTCACTGCAACCTCCGCCTCCTGGGTTCAAGCAATTTTCCTGCCTCAGCCTCCCGAGTAGCTGGGATTACAGGCATGTGCCACCAAGCCCAGCTAATTTTTGTAATTTTAGTAGGGACAGGGTTTTGTCATGTTGGCCAGGCTGGTCTCGAACTCCTGACCTCAGGTGATCCACCTACATTGGCCTCCTACAAGTGCTAGGATTACAGGTGTGAGCCACCACGCCCAGCCTACAAGGACTTTCTAAACACGGTGTTCTACCTCTCAAATACATCCATTTCAGAACTCATTGCATCCATTTCCCAAAGTTACCTACTATGATAGTTGGCAGACAGTCAAGAGAAAAGCATGTAATTTTTCTAATTTTCTTTTTTTGAGATGGAGTCTCACTCTGTCGCCCAGGCTGGAGTGCAGTGGCACGATCTTGGCTCACTGCAAGCTCCGCCTCCCAGGTTCACGCCATTCTCCTGCCTCAGCCTCCCGAGCAGCTGGTACTACAGGCGCCCGCCACCACACCCGGCTAATTTTTTATATTTTTAGTAGAGACGGGGTTTCACTGTGTTAGCCAGGATGGTCTCGATTTCCTGACCTGGTGATCCACCCGCCTCGGCCTCCCAAAGTGCTGGGATTACAGGTGTGAGCCACTGCGCCCGGCCAATTTTCTAATTTTCTTCTAGTGTTAAAATTGGGAAGAAGGGTCGGGTGTAGTGGCTTACACCTATAATCCCAGCACTCTGGGAGGCCGAGGCAGGAAGACTGCTTGAGTTCAGGAGTTTAAGACCAGCCTGGGCAACATGTGAAACCCTGTCTTTACCAAAAATATAAAAATTCACCAGGCATGGTGGAGTACACCTGTGGTCCCAGCTACTTGGGAGGCTGAGGTGGGAGGATCGCTTGAGCCCAGCAGGCAGACGTTGCAGAGAGCTGAGATTGCACTACTGCACTCCAGCCTAGGTGACAGAGCTAGACTCTGTCTCAAAACAAACCAAAACAAAAAACACCAAGAAATCATTTCCTCAAAGAGGCCTTCCTCCGTGTTCCAATCTAGAGTAGCCTCCATTACTCTGTGCATACCACCGTCTGATACGCTTTCCTGTTGTTTTCTGCCTCCCTTCATCAGAATACAAGTACCGTTAGAGCAGAGACTGTGTCTGGCTTGTTCGCCACTGCACGCCCAGTGCATAGAACCACGACAGGCACAGGATGGGGCTCAATAAATATTTTTTGGGTCAAGCACAGAGGCTCATATCAATAATCCCAGCACTTTGGGAGGCCAGGGTGGGAGGACTGCCTGAGTCCAGGAGTTCAAGACCAGCCTAGGCAACATGTGAAGACCTCCTCTCTATAAAACATTAATTAATTAATTTTTTTTGAGACTGAGTCTTGCTCTGTCGCCAGGCTGGAGTGCAATGATGTGATCTCGGCTCACCGCAACCTCCGCCTCCCGGGTTCAAGCTATTCTCCTGCCTCAGCCACCTGAGTATCTGGGACTACAGGCACACGCCATCACGCCCAGCTAATTTTTGTATTTTTTTGTTTTTTGAGGCACAGTCTTGCTCTGTCTCCCAGGCTAAAATGCAGTGGTGTGATCTCTGCTCACTGCTACCTCCGTCTCCCGGGTCAAGTGATTCTCCTGCCTCAGCCTCCTGAGTAGCTGGGATTACAGGTGCTTGCCACCACGCCTGGCTAATTTTTATATTTTTAGTAGAGACGGGGTTTTACCATCTTGGCCAAGCTGGTCTTGAACTCCTGACCTTGTGATCCACCCTCCTCGGCCTCCCAAAGTGCTGGGATTACAGGCATAAGCCACCGTCCCCGGCTGTATTTTTAGTAAAGACGGGGTTTCACCATGTTTGCCAGGATGGTCTTGATCTCTTGACATCGTGATCTGCCCGCCCCGGCCTCCCAAAGTTCTAGGATTATAGGTGTGAGCCACCGCGCCTGGCTTTATTATTTTTTTTTGAGACGGGGTCTTGCTCTGTTGCCCAGGTTGGTGTGGTATAGTCATGGCTCACTGAAGCCTTGACCACCTGGGCTCAAGTGATCCTTCTGCCTCAGTTTCCTGAGTAGCTGGAACTACAGGCACGTGCCACCACACCTAGCTAATTTTTGTAGAGATAGGGTTTTACCACATCAAGCTCCTGAACTCAGGCAATCTGCTCATCTTGGCCTCCCAAAGTGCTAGGATTACAGGTATGAGCCACTGCACCTGGCCTACAGAAATTTAACAAAAAAAAAGAAAAAAGAAAAAATAGCGCAGTGTGGTGGTGCAAGCCTACAGTCTCAGCTACCTGAGAAGTTGAGGTGGGAGGATGGCTTGAGCCCAGGAGGTCAAGGATGCAGTGAGCTATGATCATGCCACTGCACTGGGTAACAAAGCAAGACCCTGTCTCAAAGAGACATTTTTTTTGAATGAAAACATACTGTTTTTATCCCAATCTTGTTTTTTTTTTTTGAGACGGAGTCTCGCTCTGTCACCCAGGCTGGAGTGCAGTGGTGCAAACTCGGCTCACTACAAGCTTCACCTCCTGGGTTCAAGCGATTCTTCTGCCTCAGCCTCTCGAGTAGCTGGGACTACAGGTGCCCACCACCACGCCCGGCTAATTTTTTGTATTTTTAGTGGAGATGGGGTTTTACCATGTTAGCCAGGATGGTCTCAATCTCCTGACCTTGTGATCTGCCCGCCTCGGCCTCCCAAAGTGCTGAGATTACAGGCGTGAGCCACTGCACCTGGCCTATCCCAATCTTACTAGAGAGAAAACACAAGGAGAGAAGCTAGGCTACTGGCTCAAAGTTGTGGTGATAGCGCTGGGATGTGAAGCCAGCTACTCCAACGCTACATTCTCTAGCAGGGCATCCCTGATCCCAGCGTCCACCTAACTAGGTTTAGGGTGGATCCCAGGCATTTGTATTAAAAAAAAAAATCTGGCCGGGCGCAGTGGCTCATGCCTATAATCTCAGCACTTTGGGGGGCCGAGGCAGGTGGATCACTTGAGGTCAGGAGTTCAAGACTAGCGTGGCCAACATGATGAAACGCTGTCTCTACTAAAAATACCAAAATTAGCTGGGCATATTGGTGTGCACCTGTAATTCCAGCTACCTGGGACGCTGAGGCAGGAGAATTGCTTGAACCTAGGAGGTGGAGGCTGCAGTGAGCTGAGATTGCACCACTGCACTCCAGCCTGGGCGACAGAGTAAGACTGTGTCTCAAAAAAAAAAAAAAATCCACAGTTAATTCTGCTTCGTGACGAGGGTTCAAAAATTACTCTAGGTAAGAATGAGAAGATGAAAAATCTTAGTTGTAATTTAAGAATTATTTAAAAATTAAGATTAAAACAAAGAAATTGCTATGGCAAGTATGGAAGCTAAGAAGGTGCTGGGGCGGGGGGCAGAGGCCGGATGAACATTGCTGCAGGTTGTGGAGGAGGCTTACCTGGAGGTCCTCCTCTGATAGGAGGATGATGCTGGACAGATCTTCTTTCAGCTGCCTGGCCACGTTCTTCCACTTCAACCCTGCCCCGCTGTCTGTTTCATCTACATCAAAGGACTCTTGGGAAATCCAAGCTGTACCTCCATCTGACACATGGGAGAAAATGTCAGTCACAGAACAACCTGAAGTGCTGTTTTCACCTCCTCTCCCAGCACACACAGACCTCTTGAGGATCTAGATTAATTTCAATGGGAAAGAAGCATCTTATCTCAAGGATTCACAGGAGGGCCAATATCCATCTAGGACCTTGATTTTCCCTCTTCTTTCATCTTTTTTTTTTTGAGACAGAGTCTCACTCTGTTGCCCAGGCTGGAGTGCAGTGGCACGATCTTGGCTCACTGCAACCTCCACTGCCCGAGTTCAAGCGATTCTCCTGCCTCAGCCTTGCAAGTAGCTGGAATTACAGGTGCCCACCACCACGACCAGCTAATTTTGGTATTTTTAGTAGAGACAGGGTTTCACCATGTTGGCCAGGCTGGTCTCAAACTCCTGACTTCAAGTGATCCACCCACCTCAGTCTCCCAAAGTGCTGGGATTACAGGCATGAGCCACCGCGCCTGACCCTCTTTCATCTTTATTTCTGTGTGCAATGGCTCTGTATTCTTCCATAGAAAGAAGCCATTTAAACCCAATGTGTGGTCACACCTACACGGAATCCAATCACACTTCCCTTTTTGGTTTCTGTGTGTCCAGGTGTGTCCTGTTTTTTATATGAAAATAGTCATTTATACCAGCATTTCTCTGGTGCTTGGGGATTGGTCCCTTCTTTAACTGGGGGAGCTGTAGCCATTGATTGCTGTCCCTTAGGCCTGAGTACAAAGGTGGCTGGTAGGGTCACTGCTGTAGGATGACTTCCTCAATTCTGTGGCACACTTCAGGATGCTTTTTTTTAAGACCCTAAAACTAATCCCCCTCTCAAGACACTTCTTGATCCTTGGTCACTAATGTTAGAACCCTTTATATCTGCTGTGACGATGATGATGGCAGGGACAGGTCACATTTATTGAGTCCTTAACTATGTGCCAGGTAAGATCTAAATGCTTCGTACCAGTGGTTCTCAAGTGGGAGCAATTTTGCCCCCCAGGAGATATCTGACAATATCTGGAGTCATTTATTCTTGGTTATCACAGTTGTGGCGGGAGGTTCGTAACATCTAGGATGCTACTAAACACCCTATCATACACAAAGCATCCTCTCCACAACTCCAGCCCCAAATCTTAACAGTATCATTGAGAAACCCTGGTTTGATATGTACTATATTATCTTTACAACAATCTTAGGGGACAGGTTCTATAATTATTATGTCAACAAGGCACTGAGAGGTTATGTAATTTGCACAAGGTCACCTGGCTAGTAAATGGTAGAGCCGGGATCCAGACCTAAACAGCTGGACTGCAGCCTGCAGCACTGAGCTCCCTGCCAGGCTGCATTTTAGTTGCTGTCTGTCCATAAGTTAGTTGAGAACTGGGCCCATGTCTCATTCATCTGTTTTTTTTTTTTTTTTTTTTTTTTTTGAGACAGAGTCTCGCTCTATCACCCAGGCTGGAGTGTAGTGGCACAATCTCAGCTCACTGCAACCTCCACCTCCCAGGTTCAAGCAATTCTCCCACCTCGGCCTCCCAAGTAGCTGGGATTACAGGTGCCTGCTACCATGCGCAGCTAGTTTTTGTATTTTCAGTAGAGATGGGCTTTTGCCATGTTGGCCAGGCTGGTCTCAAACTCCTGACCTCAGGTGATCTGCCCACCGTGCCTGGCCTCATTCATCTTTATTCCCAGGACTCAGCACCATGTCTGGCACATAGAAAGTGCTCAGTAAATATTTGCTGAACAAATGCTTAAAAAGCCAGACAAATGGCAATTGTCTGTGCAGTGAAAGTAATCATGACGGATGCTGTACTGCATAGGCCGTTTTATATATGGCTAGAGTTTCTTACCTGAATTGTTGTATGCCCATTTCTCATTATTGGCCAACGCCACAAACTTAGTATTGGAAGGTAGACACAGAAAGTAATCGTCATCATCCACTATGGTGCCATCCTCTGCCAGGACCAAGGTGACTGGTGTCAGGGACTTATCAATGGCCAGAATGTCACAGGCTGAAAAGAATAAAATATTTGGCAAATGACAAATAACTATAAGGAAATTACATCTGTCCCTGCATCTCAAGTATGTATGGCTCCAGAGCTGAGCAGAACTCCTGGTAGGTAATAACTAGAATAACAATCATCACTTCTAGCACTAATAGAACACTCATCACGTGCCTGATTCTGTTCTAAGTGTCCTTTTCTTTTTTCTTTTTGTAGCAGGCTGTTACCCAGGCTGCAGTGCAGTGGTGCGATCTCAGCTCACTGAAACCTCTGTCTCCCAGGTTCAAGTGATTCTCCTGCCTCAGCCTCCCGAGTAGTTGGGATCATAGGTGTGCACCACCATGTCCGGCTAATTTTTGTATTTTTAGTACAGATGTGGTTTCACCATGTTGACCAGGCTGGTCTCGAACTCCTGACCTCATGATCCACTCGCCTTGGCCTCCCAAAGTGCTGGGATTAGAGGCGTGAGCCACTGTGCCCAGCCCTAAGTGCTTTTCTTTCTTTCTTTCTTTTTTTTTTTTTGAGACGTAGTCTCACTCTGTCGCCCAGGCTGGAGTGCAGTAGTACGATCTTGACTCACTACAACCTCTGCCTCCCGGGTTCAAGCAATTCTCTGCCTTAGTCTCCCAAGTAGCTGGGATTACAGGCACTGGCCACCGTGCCTGGCTAATTTTTGTATTTTTAGTAGAGACGGGGTTTCACCATCTTGGCCAGGCTGGTCTGGAACTCCTGACCTAATGATCTACCTGCCTCAGCCTCCCAAAGTGCTGGGATTACAGGCATGAGCCACCGCGCCTGGCCTAAGTGCTTTTCATATACAGTATTTAATCTCATAATAGTCCTGTAAAGTAGGTACTTTTATTAGTTCTGTTTTTTTTTTTTTTTTTTTTTTTTGAGACGGAGTCTGGCTCTGTCACCCAGGCTGGAGTGCAGTGGCGCAATCTCGGCTCATTGCAAGCTCTGCCTCCCGGGTTCACGCCATTCTCCTGCCTCAGCCTCTCTGAGTAGCTGGGACTACAGGCGCCCGCCACCACGCCTGGCTAATTTTTTGTATTTTTAGTAGAGACGGGGTTTCACCGTGGTCTCGATCTCCTGACCTCGTGATCCGCCCGCCTCGGCCTCCCAAAGTGCTGGGATTACAAGCGTAGGTCACCGCGCCCGGCCCAGTTCTGTTTTATAGATGATGAACCCAAGGCTCAGAGAGGTTAAGTAACTTGTCCAAGATCACACAGTAAGTGGCAAAGCTGGGATTTAAACCCACAAAGTTTGGCTCCTGAAAGTATGTTTACTCCAGCTACTCTAAATTCATGTACGGTTGGCATTTGAGTTTTTTTTTTTTTTTTTTTTTTGAGACAGAGTCTCGCTCTGTCGCCCGGGCTGGAGTGCAGTGGCGCAATCTCGGCTCACTGCAAGCTCCGCCTCCCGGGTTCACGCCATTCTCCTGCCTCAGCCTCCGAGTAGCTGGGACTACAGGCGCCCGCCACCGCGCCCGGCTAATTTTTTGTATTTTTTAGTAGAGACGGGGTTTCACCGTGGTCTCGATCTCCTGACCTCGTGATCCGCCCGCCTCGGCCTCCCAAAGTGCTGGGATTACAAGCGTGAGCCACCGCGCCCGGCCGGCATTTGAGTTTTTACTGGAATGAACAACCAATCAAAGTCTGGTTTGATTCCTTGCAAACAAGCAGTCTCTCATTCATTTATTCAGTTGTCCTTTTTCTTTTTTTGAGACGGAGTCTCCCTCTGTCGCCCAGGCTGGAGTGCAGTGGCGCTATCTTGGCTCACTGCAAGCTCTGCCTCCCAGGTTCACGCCTTTCTCCTGCCTCAGCCTCCCCAGTAGCTGGGACTACAGGCGTGCACCACCACGCCCGGCTAATTTTTTGTATTTTTAGTAGAGACGGGGTTTCACTGTGTTAGCCAGGATGGTCTCGATCTCCTGACCTCGTGATCCGCCCACCTCGGCCTCCCAAAGTGCTGGGATTACAGGTGTGAGCCACTGCACCCAGCCCTCAGTTGTCCTCTTAAATTCTCCTACGTGTAACAAAAAATACACCAAAAAGGCCAGGCGCGGTGGCTCACGTCTGTAATCCCAGCACTTTGGGAGGCCAAGGCAGGCGGATCACGAGGTTAGGCGATTGAGACCATCCTGGCTAACATGGTGAAACCCCGTCTCTGCTAAAAAATACAAAAAATTAGCCAGGCCTGGTGGTGGGCGCCTGTAGTCCCAGCTACTCAGGAGGCTGAGGCATCTCGAGAATGAGTGAACCCGGTAGGCGGAGCTTGCAGTGAGCCGAGATAGCGCCACTGCATTCCAGCCTGGGCGACAGAGTAAGACTCTGTCTCAAAAAAAAAGAAAGAAAGAAAATGCTTTTTGTTCTTTACAGTATCTTCCTTAGCAGCTTCTTTTCTAACCTATGGGAAAGTATAAAAGAAGTGGAAGCTTCTATCAGCAGCTTTTCATATCATTATCATTGGTGGAGAGGCTTTCTCCAGGACAGGTCTGTACTATCCCATTTAGCGACAGCAATGCTTCAAATACTAACGGGACTGGAGTGATCAGAAATAGCCAAGAGACTACAAATATCCTTCAGCGGTGCTGTCTACCACCCAATAGAACAGCAAGGCACGTATGGGCTGGACTGCAGAGAACACCAGCCTCTGTGCCACGCACATCCAGCCAAGGCACTGAAGGGGAATTAGAAGTAATCTAATGTCAGGAAAAAAATACATAAATGCTTATATGCAAAATCCATGCCACCAAAGCATTTATAATGCTTCGGCTGTTCGTGGGTCTCTGAAAATTTCCATATGATTTCTGTTGGTGATTGAGAGGAAGCAACTGTGCCCTCTGACACACACTGTGACTACATGCCTGGGGCTGGCTCACACATTTAACCTGTAAAACTTCTTTGGGCAAGCAATTTGTTGCTACCGGCTAATAAGACTTGCCAGTCACTTAAATATATCATCTTATTTGAGAGACCCAACAATCCTTTGAAGCAGGGCTATAAGTATTATACCCAATTTGCTGATGAGAAAACTGAGGGTTGAGAGATGGTTAAGTGCAAGGCCAAGCAGCTGGTAAAGGTATGGGGCCGGGCTCGGAACTTCCGTCGGCTCCGTCACTTACAACTCACATTCCTTGTCTGGACCTCCAGAAATGGTCAGTAGCAGCTCCCTCTTTCCCGCATAGGTTCCTGCCACAGCGGACGGTGGAAACCCCTCCCCACCCCGCCGTGGGCTCAGCTGGGGGTTCTGGTACCACCTGAGTGTGCCAGAGTGGGAGGAACCCAATGGGGTCCGTTTGGTCCAACATCGGAGTGATTTCAGGCAAGAGACCTAAGCCGAGTCTGGCTTCATTTGCACATTGCTTCCTGGCTCTCTTCCCACCACCGTGGAGTCTCACACGAGATTAATTACGCTCAAGCGCCTTAAATCTGTAAATCGCTATGCCCACTCGGACCATTTCTGTCCCAAGGCTCCACCCGAGATACAAGAATCCCCAAGTCGCCTCTCCTGACCCCACCTCGCCCCCGCCGGACGTCCTCACCCGGCCCTGGTTCCCCCACACCCTCGCCCGGGGTCCCGAGCCAACCCTTGCTCCTCAGGTCTTCGAGGCAGGAGGCGGCCACGCCGTGCTGTTCGCGGCTGTAGTTGCGGCGCAGCAGACACGGCTTTAGAGTCCGGATCTCGCCAGATTCTGGTATCCCGGCGTCCCCGGTCACCTCCATCCTCTACAAGGTGGGACCTGCCCAGCTTCGAGAAGTCGCGGGAGGCCGGAGCGGCGGTCCTTCTACTCGACCCCCTTCCGCAGCCTGCCGGGAGATGTAGTTCGCTCCACAGCAAATCACACGTGAGACCAGGGCACGCCGGGAGATGTAGTTCTAGTTGCCGCTAATCACGTGTGGCGTCGAGGCATGCCGGAAACTGTAGTCTCTGGGTGTAAAGCAGCTTTCGTTCCATCGCGCGATTCAGCCTAGGAGTTGTTTTTACCTTTTAGGAGCTGCATTCGCGCGTTCAAAAATAAGGCCAATAGAGACTTATTTTGCATGACGATGCACACGCATGTATACTGTATTGAATTTTTAGAGCATTCCTATTCGCATATGAGATGCATAATGCTAATTCAGACACCCGCATGTTTCCACCCTTTCTATTTCCTGCTTCAACTGTGCAAATTAGTTTGGGGTCTCAGAACAAAACGCTTAAGGCCGGGCGCGGTGGCTCACGCTTGTAATCCCAGCACTTTGGGAGGCCGAGGCGGGCGGATCATGAGGTCAGGAGATCGAGACCATGGTGAAACCCCGTCTCTACTAAAAATACAAAAAAATTAGCCGGGCGTGGTGGCGGGCGCCTGTAGTCCCAGCTACTCGGAGAGGCTGAGGCGGGAGAATGGCGTGAACCCGGGAGGCGCAGCTTGCAGTGAGCCGAGATTGCGCCACTGCACTCCAGCCTGGGCGACAGAGCGAGACTCCGTCTCAAAAAAAAAAAAAAAAAAAAAAACGCTTAAATAAATATAGTAAGCATTAAAGTCTCAAATGTATCGGAGAGGAAAGGGGAAACGCGAACCTCGGCACTGTTGGAGATTGTTCAGATGCCTCTTGACAACATATTCATCTTTGTTTTAATACTGCTACTATGGAAAAGTTTGTTTTTTCCTCCTGAAAAATAAACATCTAAGATTAAAAGAATAGTAATAAAAATGATCAAAAAGTTCCTCTCTTAAAAGAGGGCATTTTATGTAAACTAGAAGTAATTATCTGCTCATATTTATTCATTCGGGGGACACTTTCCTTCCTTGTTACTTTTTCTTTTTTTGAGACAGCCTTTCGCTCTGTCTCCCAGGCTGGAGTGCAGTGGCGCGATGATGACTCACTGCAGTTTTGATCTCCTGGGCTCAAGCAATCCTCCCACCTCATATTTTGTTTATAAAAACGTGGGCAAGGGCCCCAGGGGCGCTGGCTCACCCCTGTAATCTCAGCACTTTAGGAGGCCGAGGCGGACGGATGGTCTGAGGTCAGTAGTTTGAGACCAGCCTGGCCAACATGGTGAAACCCCGTCTCTACTAAAAATACAAAAATTAGCCGGGCGTGATGGCGCACGCCTGTAGTCCCGGTTACTTGGGAGGCTGAGGCAGGTGAATCACTTGAACCCGGGAGGCGGAGGTTGCAGTCGGCCGAGATCGCACCATTGCACTCCAGCCTCGGCGTCAGGAGCAAGACTTCGTCTCAAGCAAAAACAAAAGCAAAAGCAAACAAAAAAACGTGGGAGAGGAAATTAGATATTATCTCAAGAAAAGTTTAGGCATTTAAAACAGCGTTTAGTAGGAGGAATTATTAATTAAGTTATCCCTTTTAAGCAGTCTATATTGATCAAAACACAACTATTAACAGGAGCTGGCGGTTAACTCTAATGTATGTATACTTTTTCATATAATTTCATTTTTTATTTTCTTATCTTTAGACAAGGTCTCGCTCTGTCGTCCAGGCTGGAGTGCAGTGGCATAATCATAGTTCACTGCAGCCTCAACCTCCTGGGCTCAAGGGATCCTCCTGCCTTGGCCTCCTAAAGTGTTGGGATTACAGGTGTGAGCCATTGCTCCCGTCCAATATTTAATTTAAAATCTAACAATTAAAAAAAATCTAACAATTCAACCAGTGTAAAATAATGACGTTTTATAGACGCCTCTTCTCTTCAAAATGCCCCCTTTTATGTTCTCCCAATAGACCTGCACACTTATCCGAGTCCTATCCCCACAATACTGTAATTGTATGTGTGTTTGGCCTGGGCGTGGGAGTAGGGATTGAGTCTTGAATGTTTTTATTTCAAGGCCTACCAAAGTCCCTAGCATATAGTAGGCACTCAATGAATGGAACTGAACTGATGTCTAAAAATTAATTTCCAAGTTTCTTCGCATTCATCCATTGGCAAGTCCCTAAATGCGCCCATGGCACTGTGGGGATGGGCAGAGATTTATCTCAATAAGAATAATATGGGCCGGGAGCGGTGGCTCACTTTTATAATCCCAACACTTTGGGAGGCCGAGGCGGGCGGATCACCTGAGGTCGGGAGTTCGAGAGCAGTCTGACCAACATGGAGAAACTCCATCTCTACTAAAAATACAAAGTTAGCCGGGCATGGTGGCGCATGCCTGCAATCCCAGCTACTCGGGAGGCTGAGGCAGGAGAATCGCTTGAAACCGGGAGGCGGAGGTTGCCGTGAGCCGATATCGCGCCATTGCACTCCAGCCTAGGCAACAAGAGCGAAACTCCATTTCAAAAAAAAAACAAAAACCAGAATAATACACATATAACAACGCAAAGAAGATATAGACTTGGGATCTTCCTGGAAAGCAGAGACTTAACGGAAACTATGCAAGGTGGCCGGGACACCCGGGCTCCACCCTCTGCCCCAGTCCCCCACATCGACAGGCTCTGTTCCGGCTACCTTAGTCTGGGCGGGAGGGCGAGAGCGAGGGCGCCTGGGAGAAACCTCGCCCAGCGGCGGTTGATTAGTCAGGCCTCAGAAAGATGGCGTCCTCGGAGCAGGCAGAGCAGCCGAGCCAGGTAAGGGGAGTGGGACTGCCCCGCTGTGCGGCGGAGACCCCGGCTGGAGGGGGCGCTCAGCATACGGCTGGGAGCCGGGTAGGGACCCCGAGTCTCCGAAGCTGGGGACCCCGACCTCTTGCCCCCTCCTGAGCCCCGCCCCTCCCCAGGTCCTCCCCACCCGGCCCCTCCCCCGGTGACCCCTCTTTGACCACATTCCGGAGCCCGGGCTCTGGTATTTGGCTGTGCCCCCGGGTCCCCACTTCCCGCCTGCCAGCACCTCTGGTCCCACTTGAGCTTGGCGGGGAGGCTGGCGGGACCCTTGGGAAGTCCCCAGCCTTAAGATGCGAGGGCTTGAGAAGGAGAGGATAGATCGTTCCCGGCTGTCCCCTCCGGGGAGGGGCCTGATTCCATTAGGGTTCCCACTCCCTCACGGCCTCAGCCTCCTGGAGCGGCTGCCAGCCTCTTCATCTGTAGTCACCTTTGCGCTTCTCTCGTCAAGTTGGATAGTCAGAAATAATCTAGTCGAACCCTCTCAGTGCGTTGATAGGAAGGGGACGCACTGTGAATAACAAACGCCACCAAGCTTTTGGCAGAGGACCCATCCTCGCTTCCCTGGGTTTGGTTTTGTTGGCGAAGGGCTCCGCTCTAGCTTTTCACCTGCAGATTCAGACAAATCCCACTCCAATAAGGGGACCATAAGGACCAGTGTTGACGCCTGTGCCTCTGCGGTCGGGAGGCAGTGGATGATAAGGCCTCCGAAGGGGTTTATAGTCCAAAGGTGGGGTGGGGTGGAGTGAGGAGAAAAGGGCTAAGAGACATCTTACATTTAACTGCGTATGTGCTGTCATGTTGAGGACAAATTACATCTATTATCTCGTTTAGTGTTCACTACAACCTTTATGAAGTGCAGGCTACTAACCTCCATTTCACAGAAATGAATACCAAGGGTTTGTGACATGCCCCAAATCGTGTGCCCTGTTGAGCCTGTATTGAACCTGTGTGACTCCACTAGTCATCCATACATTTTTGAGTTTAGTTAGGATTAGAATGAGGAAGAAGAAAATAGTTTCAACTTGGGGCCTCATTTCTCCTCTCCCATCTCCTTGAAGCACCTCTAAGAGTTTTCAGCAACTTACTAGTATTTCACTTCCTTTAGAGGCAGAAGGCCACCGCAGAATACTGTCTTATTCTGCGTGTCTGTTACAGGAATTGCACTTAAAGGAGTTGGTGTGTTCCCCCATACCAGTTTCTATTAGCAGTGTGAATGATTCAGGAAGAAGATGTCTTGATTGTAAAACATGGGAGATAAGAAGGACTGATTCTGGCCTTCTCACTGTCAGGTGTTCTGGAGTTTGGCAAGTGTCTTGAGAGGAGGGCCTCTTCTTTCTTGCCTTACCACATTTAGTTTGCTGAAATACTGAGGCATCTTGGGGTCTGGGTTTCTCTGAATTGTTTTGTGTTAGGAATGCCCACAGGCTGGGATTGAAGGGTGTCCTCAGTTCCTGATTCTTTTTTCTTTTTTAAGACGAAGTCTTGCCCTATCGCCCATGCTGGAGTGCATTGGCGCAATCTCGGCTCACTGCAACCTCTGCCTCGTGGGTTCGAGCGATTCTCCTGCCTCAGCCTCCCAAGTAGCTAGGACTACGGGTGCCTGCCACCACACCTGACTAATTTTTGTAATTTTAGTAGAGACGGGTTTCACCATGTTGGCCAGGCTGGTCTTGAACTCCTGACTTCAAGTGATCCACCCGCCTCAGCCTCCCAAAGTGCTGAGATTATATGCGTGAGCCACTGTGCCGGGCTCTGTTCCTAATTCTTATAGGACGTTTAATTTGCCAGTGCTGTAAACAGTACTAAAAATCTTGCCACTTGGAGCCATTGTCATGCCCAAGGATTCTTTTGGTTTTGCAAGTTTGCCCTCTCTGTATATGTATTTAATAGAAAAGGATCTAAGGTCCTTTAAGGGGGTATGGCCATCACTTGTTTGATTTTCAGCTCTGCTTCTCCTTTGCCCTCCTTTTCAAAGCTGGTAGAGGTAGGATTGCAACAGAACATGCTGGCAGCCTGGGGGAAAAACTTGAACTTTTCTTTTCTTTTTTTTTTTTTTTTGAGACAGAGTCTTGCTCTGTCGCCCAGGCTGGAGTGCGGTGGCACGATCTCTGTTCACTGCAACCTCCGCCTCCCTGGTTCATGCCATTCTCCTGCCTCAGCCTCCAGAGTAGCTGGGACTACAGGCACCCGCCACCACGCCCAGCTAACTTCTTGTGTTTTTAGTAGAGACGGGGGTTCACCATGTTAGCCAGGATGGTCTCGATCTCCTGACCCCGTGATCCGCCCGCCTCGGCCTCCCAAAGTGCTGGGATTACAGGCGTCAGCCACAACGCCTGGCCAAAACTTGAACTTTTCATACCAGATTCTATTGCTATCTAACAAGTAGCAAATGTACACTTTTTGAATGAACCAACGCTCTTCAGCAATTGTTTGTTTCATTTTCAAGTCTTGATCAATCCAGTTTCCCATGTCTCCCATTAAAGCAGAGTAGGATTGAAAGGATTGTTTAGCTAATTCCCCCATACCTTGTTGTGTAGGGTTAGAACTGTGGGGCTGAGCCAGTATTCTGTCTCTCAGAGAAAGTTTGTTAGTTAGCCTTGTCATATCAATCGCTGGTTTCCAGCTATTAAAGGTGAATAACCTTCTCTTCTCTTGAGAGGCAGTGTAGAATTCTGGTTGCAAGTACAGGCTCTAAAGCCAGACCCACTGGCTTGGAATCCTAACTCTACTAACTTACCAGCAATGTCATCTTGGACAGATCTGCTTAATTTTTCTAGACTTAATTTCTCCATGTGTAAAACAGGGAAAATACTAGGACCTATCTCATAGAGTTGCTCTGAGGACTAAATGAATTATTTATTTATTTATTTATTTTTGAGACTGAGTCTCTGTTGACCAGGCTGGAGTGCAGTGGCACGATCTTGGCTCACTGCAACCTCTGCCTCCCAGGTTCAAGTGATTCTCCTGCCTCAGCCTCCCGAGTAGCTGGGACTACAGGTATGCACCACCATACCTGGCTAATTTTTTTTTTTTTTTTTAAGTAGAAATGGGGTTTCACCATATTGGACAGGCTGGTCTCAAACTCCTGACCTCAGGTAATCCGCCCACCTCAGCCTCCCAAAGAGCTTGGGATTACAGGCGTGAGCCCCGCGCCTGGCTCTAAATGAGTTATTTATGTAAAAGTGCCAGAACAGTGCCTGAAACAATCTGTTGTCTATTATTATTATTATTCAATTTAATAAGCTCTGAATTTTCACTCACAAATGGATCTAAACCTTTCCTCAAGTTCTATTACAACATCTTTTGGGGTATGATTTTTCTTTTTTTTTTTTTTTTTTTGAGACGGAGTCTCGCTCTGTCGCCCAGGCTGGAGTGCAGTGGCGCAATCTCGGCTCACTGCAAGCTCCGCCTCCCGTGTTCACGCCATTCTCCTGCCTCAGCCTCTCCGAGTAGCTGGGACTACAGGCGCCCGCCACCACGCCCGGCTAATTTTTTTTCTATTTTTAGTAGAGACAGGGTTTCACTGTGGTCTTGATCTCCTGACCTCGTGATCCGCCCGCCTCGGCCTCCCAAAGTGCTGGGATTACAAGTGTGAGCCACTGCGCCCGGCCTGGGGTATGATTTTTCATGTGTTGACTACTTGTCTAGTAAAGTTCTTTTATTCAGAAGTAATTCCTTAAAATTTCAAGGAATGCCCTGAATGCTAGTGTTTATGCTAGCTGTCCTTCATGACTTTTGCGTTTCAGGAACATACTTACTTTTTCATAAGGGTATAGTCTTTTTAGTCTATCCTCAAGACGATTTGTTGGAATTTCATTTATTGCTTTCTTTGTTCTGTGTTCCCCACATTGCTCTGTTATATGTGGTTGATCTATCGATTGATTGAGACAGGGTCTTACTCTGTCACCAGAGTGCGGTGGTGTGATCATGGCTCACTGCATCCTTGCCCGCCCGGGCTCAGGCAATCCTTTCGTCTCAGCCTCCTGAGTAACTGGGACTACAGGTGCGCACCACCGTGCCTGGCTAATGTATTTTTTTTTTTTTTTGAGACAGAGTCTCACTCTGTCGCCCAGGCTGGAGTGCGGTGGTGCGATCTCAACTCACTGCAAGCTCTGCCTCCCGGGTTCACGCCATTCTCCTGCCTTAGCCTCCGGAGTAGCTGGGACTACAGGTGCCCGCCACCATGCCCGGCTATTTTTTTTTTAATTTTATTTTTAGTAGAGATGGTGTTTCACCGTGTTAGCCAGGGTGGTCTCAATCTCCTGACCTCGTGATCCGCCCACCTCGGCCTCCCAAAGTGCAGGGATTACAGGTGTGAGCCATCGCGTCTGGCCTGGCTAATGTATTTTTAAAACAATTTTTGTAGTGGTGAGTTCCTGGCTGGGCGAGGTGGCTCATACCTGTAATCTTAGCACTTTGGGAGGCTGAGGCGGGAGGATCGCTTGAGGCCAGGAGTTTGAGACCAGCCTTTGCAATATAGGGAGACCTCGTTCTTACTGAAAATTAAAAAATTAGCCAGGCATGGTAGCGCTTGCCAGTGATCCCAGCTACTTAGGAGGCTGAGGCGAGAGCATCACTTGGGCCTGGGAAGTTGAGGCCACAGTGAGTGGCGATTGTGCCATTGCCTTCCAGCCTGGGTGAGAGAGCAAGACCCTGTTTGTGGGGGGAGGGGGAGAGAGAGAGAGAGAAAGTGCTGAGATATAAGCATGAGCCACCACGCCCAGCCAGCTTGGCTGATCTCCCATCG
The DNA here is from genome assembly GCF_028878055.3 of Symphalangus syndactylus. Classification (NCBI taxonomy): domain Eukaryota; kingdom Metazoa; phylum Chordata; class Mammalia; order Primates; family Hylobatidae; genus Symphalangus; species Symphalangus syndactylus. The sequence goes on along the minus strand of NC_072444.2, from coordinate 26,382,542 downwards.
AAGTCCTTTCTAGTGTGTACATGTTGGAGCCCATAGGAATGAGAGACATTATCTCTATTTCCCAACTTTCCTACTAGCTTCTCTTCCTTCGCTGAACAACAGAGGCATGGTTCAATCTATTACTTCACAGTTACTGAGTATTGAGTATTATTGCGGAAGGTAGATTTCCTATCTGTGGAGGTTCACTGGGTACAGTAAATTTTGCATTGAGAGGCTACAGAAGCAGGCAGGGAGAAGAGCAGAGTGAAAGAGTGGAAGAGCATGGCCTCGCATCCTGGCAGGTTTTGGTGGAACTTCATCACTCACAACTATTGGACTTATCACACCACCTTTCTGAGTATGTTTTCTCCTCTGTAAAACGAGAGCAATAATAGTTACCCTAAAGCTGGGTGTGGTGGTGCATGTCTATAGTTCCAGCTACTCAGGAGGCTGAGGCTGGAGGATTGCTTGAGCCCAGGAGTTGGAGTCTGTAGTGCCCGATGATCACGTATGTGAATAAACCACTGTACCCCAGCCTGGGCAACAGAGTGCAACCCTATCGCTTAAAAAATAAATAAATAAAATACAAAATAATTACCCATTTAGTGTTGACTGAAATCACAGATGTGAAGAGCACCTGCTGCATAGTAAGTGCTAAGTGCTCAGAGTTAGTTTTCTTCTCCCAGTCTTTACGTGTAGTTTTGAGAGTCTGTTGAACTCTTGAATAACAGTAGGTCAGACAAGGTATTTACCCTCTCAACTTTTTTTTTTTGTTTTGAGACGGAGTCTCCCTCTGTTGCCCAGGCTGGAGTGCAGTGGCTCAATCTTGGCTCACTGCAACCTCAGCCTCCCAGGTTTAAGCGGTTCTCCTGCCTCAGCCTCCTGTGTAGCTGGGACTACAGGTGAGTGCCACTATGTCTGGCTAACTTTTTTTTTTTTTTTTTGAGATGGAGTCCTGTCCTGTCTCCCGATCCGGAGTGCAGTGGCACGATCTCGGCTCACTGCAACCTCTGCCTTCTAGGTTCAAGCGATTCTCCTGTCTCAGCCTCCCGAGTAGCTGGGACTACAGGTGCCCACCACCATACACAGCTAATTTTTTTTGTATTTTTAGTAGAGACGGGGTTTCGCCATGTTGGCTAGGCTAGTCTTGAACTCTTGACCTCAGGTGATCCACCTGCCTCGGCCTCCCACAGTGTTGGGATTACAGGTGTGAGCCTTGCACCTGGCCTCAACTTTTTATTTTGAAAAATTTCTCACGTATAGAAAAGTTGAAAGGATAATACTGAGAACTTCTGTAAAATTCCCATAAAAACTTCACCAAGATGCACTGTTCACATTTTGCTGAATTTGCTTTATGTCAGTCTCTCTCTCTCTCTATATATATATGTATATTTTTTTTGGAAGGATTTGTAGTAAGTTACAGACATCAAGGATATTTCATCCTAGAATATTTCGCCTTGTCTCTCATAAGAGTAAGGTTATTCCCCTGCATAACCACAATATCATTATCACACAAGAAATTTAAGTGTTGATAAACAGTATTATTTAAAACAGAATCTGCACTCAAATTTTCACACTTAAAAAAATCAGAATCTAGTGAAGACACAGAGATTGCATTGATTTGTCTCTTTAGTTTCTTTTTTTCCTTTCTTTCTTTTTTTTTTTTTTTTTTGTTTGCTCTGTTGCCCAGGCTGGAGTGCAGTGGTGCAATCTTGGCTCACTACAACCTCCGCCTCCTGGGTTCAAGCGATTCTCCTGTCTCAGCTTCCCGAGTAGCTGGAATTACAGGTGCCTGCCACTAGGCCTGGCTAATTTTTTTGTATTTTTGGTAGAGACAGAGTTTTGCCATGTTGGCCAGGATGGTCTTGAACCCCTGACCTCAAGTGATCCACCCACCTCGGCCTCCCACAGTGCTGGGAGCCACCGCGCCCAGCCTTAAACTTTATTTTTTTGTTTTTTTTTTTTTTGTTTTTTTGAGACAGAGTCTTACTCTGTCACCGAGTCTGGAGTGGAGAGGTGTTATCACAGCTCACTGTAGCCTTGACCTCCTGGGTTCAAGTGATCCTCCAGCCTTAGCCTCCCAAGTAGCTGGGACTATAGTCATGTGCTATGATGCCCAGCTAATTATTTTTTGTAGAGGTCGGGTCTCGCTGTGTCACCCAGGCTGGTCTTGAACTCCTGACCTCGAGTGAGCCTCCCGCCTTAGTCTCCCAGGCTTCTTTTACTTAACGCATATTTTTGAGATTAATTCATGATGAGAACAGCGACAGTTTATTATCACTGCTTTATATGGTTATTGTATGAATGTGTTTGGCCATTTATTATTAACCATTCTACTCTCTTTTTTTTTTTTTTTTTGAGACAATATCTGGCTCTGTTGACTAGGCTGGAGTGCAGTGGCATGATCTTGGCTCACTGCAACCTCTGCTTCCCGGGTTCAAGTGATTCTTCTGCCTCAGCCTCCCGAGTAGCTGGGATTATAGGCACCTGCCACCATGCCTGGCTAATTTTTGTGTTTTTAGTAGAGATGGGGTTTCACCCCGTTGGCCAGGCTGGTCTTGAACTCCTGACCTCAAGTGATCCGCCCGCCTTGGCCTCCCAAAGTGGTGGAATTATAGGCGTGAGCCACTGTGGGTGGCCCATCTTACTTTTTTTTTTTTTTTTTTGAGATGGGGTCTTGCTCTGTTGCCAGGGTGGAGTGCAGTGGTGGGATCTTGGCTCATTGCACCCTCTGCCTCCCGGGTACAGGTGATTCTCCTGCCTCAGCCTCCCAAGTAGCTGGGACTACAGGTGCGTGCCACCACACTCACCTAATTTTTGTATTTTTAGTAGAGATGGGGTTTTACCATGTTGCCCAGGATGGTCTCGATCTCTTGACCTCATGATCTGCCTGCCTTGGCCTCCCAAAGTGCTGGGATTACAGGCGTGAGCCATCGTGCTTGGCCTGAGCCATTCTACTTTTAATGGACATTAGATTGTTTCACTTTTGGGGTCATTACAAATAGTACTGCTGTGAAAATACCTGTACGTGTCTTTTTGTGAACATAGTATGTGCATTTCTGGTGAGTTCATCTATGTTTTTTATTTTTTATGGTATTGACATGTTTGGGGAGTCTGGACTACTTGTTTTGTGAAATGTTCTACCATCTGGATTTGTCTGATTTGTTCCCTTACATTTAGATTCAGGTTAAACCTTCTTTTGTGAGAATATTTTGTAAGTGACATTGTGTCTGTGTATCATATCTGGAGGAACGTGTCCCATTGTTGAAGATGAAGTTTGATTGCTTGGTTAAGGTGGTGTCTGTCACATTTCTCCATCGTAAAGGTAACTTGCTAAACTAGTTGCTTTCTTTGCAACTTTGCTAGTATTTTTTTTAATTTTTGAGGCAGGGTCTTACTCTGTCATCCTGGCTGGAGTGCAGTGGCATAGTCATGGCTCACTGCAGTCTTGACTTCCTGGGCTCAAGCAATCCTCCTGCCTTGGCCTCCCAAAGTGCTAGGATTACAGGTGTGAACCTGACCAAGTTTTCCCTTTTTTTTTTTTTTTTTTTTTTTTTTGAGACGGAGTCTTGCTGTGTCTCCAGGCTGGAGTGCAGTGGTGCGATCTCGGCTCACTGCAGTCTCCACCTCCCAGGTTCACGCCATTCTCCTGCCTCAGCCTCCAGAGTAGCTGGGACTACAGGTGTGCACCACCACGCCCAGCTAACTTTTTGTATTTTAGTAGAGATGGGTTTTCACTATGTTGGCCAGGATGGTCTCCCATCTCCTGACCTGATGATCCACCCGCCTCGGCCTCCCAAAGTGCTGAGATTACAACGTGAGCCAGTGCACCCAGCCAATTTTTATTTATTTAGTAGAGATGGGGTTTCACTGTGTTGGTCAGGCTGGTCTCCAACTCCTGACCTCAAGTGATCCATCTGCCCTGGCCTCCCAATGTGTTGGGATTCCAGGCGTAAGTCACTGCGCCTGACCATGAATTACTTTTTACCACTGAGTGGTATGGATGGCTATACCTCAATTTGTTGATCTGTTCACCAGTTGATGACATTTGTAGTAGTTTTTGATTCCTGCATAACAGTATTACCACAAATTTAGCTGCTTAGCACAGCACACATTGATTATCTCGTGGTTTCTGTGGGTCAGGAGTCAGGAAACTGCTGGGCTGAGTCTCAACAGGCTACTATTGAGAAATCTGTCAGGACTGTGGTCGCACACAAGGCTTGACTGGGGAGGGGTCTGCTTCCTGGCTTGTGTGGTAGTTGGTGGCATTCAGTTCCTTATGGACCATGAGACTGGAGACTTTAGTTTGTTACTGTCAGCCAATGGCTGCCCTCAGTTTCTTGCCAAATGAGTCTTCCCACTTGCCTCCTCAAAGCCAGCAAAAGAGAGAGTCTCTTAGTAAAATGGACATCACCACCATGTATCTTACCCAAATTAATGCAGTCACGTACATGCTGTCACCTTTGCCATATTCTGTTGGCCAGAAGCAAGTAACAGATCCTGCCCACGTTTGAGGAGAAAGAACAGCACAGGGGCGTGGATACCAGGAGGTGGGGATCATGGGGTCACCTTAGATTCTGTTCCCCACAGGATTCCTTCTCATTCTGGGCTACTGTGAGTATTCGTGTATGTATACGTGTTTGTGAGGACATATTCATTTTCTTGGGAAATAACCTGTAAGTGGAATGGTAGGGTCATATAGTAAGTATGTTTAGCTTTGTAAGAAACTGTCTAAATTGTCTAAATGTTTTTAGCCATTCTGGTGAGTGTGTGTAGTGTTATTTATTTGTGTGTGTGTGTGTGTTTTTTTTTTTTTTTTAAGAGACAGCATGTTTCTTTATCTTTGTCGCCCAAGCTGGAGTGCAGGTGGTGCAGTCATACATAGCTCACTGTAATCTCCAAGTCCTGGGCTCAAGTGATCCTCCAGCCTCAGCCTCCTGAGTAGCTAAGACTCAGGTGCATGCTACCATGCCCAGCTAATTATTTTTTGAATTTTTGTAGAGAGGGGGTCTTGCTGTGTTGCGCAGGCTAGTCTTGAACTTCTGGACTTGAGTAGCCCTCCTACCTCTGCCTCCCAAAGTGCTGGAAATACAGGCATGAACCACAGGGCCAAGCCTAAATATTTTTTGTTTTTAGGATGCTGTTATATTTATGGATTTTATTTTTTAATTATTCAATGCTACTATGTAGAAATAAAATTGAATTTTGTATATTGGCCTTGTATCTGCAACCTTGTTAACTTATAATTCTAGTAGGTTTTTTTTTTTTTTTGAGACAGATTCATGCTGTGTCACCCAGGCTGGAGTGCAGTGGCGTGATCTTGGCCCACTGCAACCTCCGCCTCCTGGGTTCAAGCGATTCTCCTGTCTCAGACTCCCTAGTAGCTGAGATTACAGACGCCCGCCACCACGCCCGGCTAATTTTTTTGTATTTTTAGTAGAGATGGGGTCTCACCGTGTTGGCCAGGCTGGTCTTGAACTCCTGACCTCTGGTGATCTGCCTGCCCTAGCCTCCCAAAGTGCTGGGATTACAGGTGTGAGCCACTGCGCCCAGCCTCTAGTAGCTTTTTTGTACATTCCTTGTGATTTCTTTATAGACGATGATATCGTCTGCAAATAAAGACAGCTTTACTTCTTACCTTCCCATTAATATGCTTTTAATTTTTCTTGCTTTATTGCACTGTCTAGGACTTTGAGTGCAATGTTAAAAGAAACAGTGGAAGTGGATGTCCTTGCTTTGTTCCCAATTTCGGGGGGAATATTTTTAGTCTTCTACAGTTAAGTGTTAGCTATTGGTATTTTGTAATAGGTGCCTTTGTCAAGTTGAAGAAATTCAACCTTTCATTTTTAGTTTGCTGAGTTTTTTTTTTTTTTTTTAATCATTTGTGTTTTGAGGCGAGGCACAGTGGCTCATGCCTGTAATCTCAGCACTTTGGGAGGATGAAGCAGGAGGACTGCTTGAGGCCAGGAGTTCGAGACCAGCCTGGGCAACATAGTGAGGCCCTGTCTCTATACAAATTTTTAAAAAATGGGTCTGACATGGTGACACATACCTGGAGTCCTAGCTACTTGGGAGGCTGAGGCGGGAGGGTGACTTGAGCCCTGGAATTCCAGGTTACGGTGAGCTATGTCACACTACTGCACTACAGGCACTACAGGCTGGCTAAAAGATGGAGACTCTGTCTCCTCTCTCTCTTTTTTTCTTTTCTTTTTTTTTTTTTTTTTTTGAGACGGAGTCTCGCTCTGTCACCCAGGCTGGAGTGCAGTGGCGCGATCTCGGCTCACTGCAAGCTCCGCCTCTCGGGTTCACACCATTCTCCTGCCTCAGCCTCTCTGAGTAGCTGGGACTACAGGCACCCGCCACCATGCCCGACTAATTTTTTTGTATTTTTAGTAGAGACAGGGTTTCACCGTGGTCTCGATCTCCTGACCTCGTGATCCGCCCGCCTTGGCCTCCCAAAGTGCTGGGATTACAAGCGTGAGCCACCGCGCCCGGCTTTTTTTTTTTTTTTTGAGACAGAGTCTTGCTCTGTCACCCAGGCTGGAGTGCCGTGGCGCGATCTCGGCTCACTGCAACCTCCGCCTCCCGGGTTCAAGCGATTCTCTGCCTCAGCTTCCTGAGTAGCTGGGATTACAGGCGTCCACCGCCATGCCTGGCTAATTTTTTTGTGTTTTTAGTAGAGATGGGGTTTCACCATCTTGGCCAGGCTGGTCTTGAACTCCTGACCCTGTGATCTGCCTGCCTTGGCCTCCGAAAGTGCTGGGATTACAGGCGTGAGCCATCGCGCCCGGCCTGAGACTCTGTCTCTTAAAAAAAAAAAATTATTTTTGAATGTTGTCAGGTGCTCTTTTTTGTCTCTATTGAGTTGATCCTTTTGTTTTCTTCCTTTCTTTTATTAATATGGTGATTTATGTTGATTGATTTTTGAAATGTTAAACCGATTTTTTATTCATTGGATAAGTTCTACTTGATATGTTATTCTTTTTATATATAGCTGGACTCAATAGTATTTTGTTAAGGATTTTAACACTTAATGTTTGTGAGGGATATTGGTCTATAGTTTTTTTGTATGTGGATGTGTAAAATGTTTGGTTTTTATGTCAAGATAGTACTGGCCTCATGGAGTGAGTTTGGCAGTTTTTTTCTTTTTTTTGTATTCTTTGAAACAGTTTATATAGGATTGCCATTATTTCTTCCTTAAATGTTTGATAGTATTCACAAGTAAAGCCATCTGGGCCTAGAGTTTTCTTTTTCTTTTTAAGTTTTAATTATATACTTTATTACTTTTTCTTTCTTTCTTTTTTTTTTTATTAATTTTTTTGCATACAAAAACAATAAACATTTTCTAAAAATACATACAAACAAAAAGATGCATATCAAACATATTAGGAAGGTTGCACATGGGAAGTTGGGGAATAGAAATGGGGGGTGGGAGTTAAAATAAATGAGAGAGGGACTTTATATGGATCAGTGATAATAACTCAATCCTCTATTTGACAAAGAAGAGGGAGAAGGAAGAGGAAGAAAAAGAAAGTGGGATAAAGGATCAGAAAGGGAGGAAAATAGAAAAAATTAGAGTATGACTCCAGGGTAGACCTGTTTTGTTGTCACTGAGTTGGTTGGTTGGTTTGTCTGTTGTATTCTTCATGTTTCGCCAAGTTGGCCAGACTGGTCTTGAACTCCTAGCCCGAAGTGATCAACCCGCCTCGCCCCCCAGAGTGCCGGGACCACAGGCGTGAGCCACCACGTCCAGCCCCCACATTGCTTCTGGCCTCCGTGGTAGACCTCCCAGACGGAGCGGCCAGGCAGAGGAGCTCCTCACTTCTACCCAGACACGGGGCGGCCGGGCAGAGGAGCTCCTCATTTCCCAGACGGGGCGGCCAGGCAGAGACGCTCCTCACTTCTTCCCAGACGATAGGTGGCCGGGCAGAGGCGCTCCTCACTTCCCAGACGATGGGTGGCCGGGCAGAGGCGCTCCTCACTTCTTCCCGGACGGGGCGGCCGGGCAGAGGCGCTCCTCACTTCCCAGACGGGGTGGCCGGGCAGAGGCGCTCCTCACTTCCCAGACGATGGGTGGCCGGGCAGAGGCGCTCCTCACTTCCCAGATGGGGCAGCTGGGCAGAGGCTCTCCTCACTTTCCAGACGATGGGTGGCCGGGCAGAGGCGCTCCTCACCTCCCAGACGATGGGTGGCCGGGCAGAGGTGCTCCTCACCTCCTAGACGATGGGTGGCCGGGCAGAGGCGCTCCTCACCTCCCAGACGATGGGTGGCCGGGCAGAGGCGCTCCTCACCTCCCAGACGATGGGTGGCCGGGCAGAGGCGCTCCTCACCTCCCAGACGGGGCGGCCGGGCAGAGGCGCTCCTCACTTCTTCCTGGACGGGGCGGCCGGGCATAGGCGCTCCTCACTTCTTCCCGACGGGGCGGCCGGGCAGAGGCGCTCCTCACTTCTTCCCGGACGGGGCGGCCGGGCAGAGGCGCTCCTCACTTCCCAGACGATGGGTGGCCGGGCAGAGGCACTCCTCACTTCCCAGACGGGGCGGCCGGGCAGAGGCGCTCCTCACTTCCCAGACGGGGTGGCCGGGCAGAGGCGCTCCTCACTTCCCAGACGGTGGGTGGCCGGGCAGAGGCGCTCCTCACTTCCCAGACGATGGGTGGCCGGGCAGAGGCGCTCCTCACCTCCCAGATGGGGCGGCCGGGCAGAGGCGCTCCTCACTTCTTCCCGGATGGGGCGGCCGGGCAGAGGCGCTCCTCACTTCTTCCCGGACGGGGCACCCGGGCAGAGGCGCTCCTCATTTCTTCCCGGACGGGGCGGCCGGGCAGAGGCGCTCCTCACTTCCCAGACGGGGCGGCCGGGCAGAGGCGCTCCTCACTTCCCAGACGGTGGGTGGCCGGGCAGAGGCGCTCCTCACTTCCCAGACGATGGGTGGCCGGGCAAAGGCGCTCCTCACCTCCCAGATGGGGCGGCCGGGCAGAGGCGCTCCTCACTTTTTCCCGGATGGGGCGCCCGGGCAGAGGCGCTCCTCATTTCTTCCCGGACGGGGCGGCCGGGCAGAGGCGCTCCTCACTTCCCAGATGGGGCGGCCGGGCAGAGGCGCTCCTCACTTCTTCCCGGACGGGGCGCCCGGGCAGAGGCGCTCCTCACTTCTTCCCGGACGGGGCGCCCGGGCAGAGGCGCTCCTCACTTCTTCCCGGACGGGGCGCCCGGGCAGAGGCGCTCCTCACTTCTTTCCGGACGGGGCGGCCGGGCAGAGGCGCTCCTCACTTCTTCCCGGACGGGGCGGCCGGGCAGAGGCGCTGCTCACTTCCCAGACGATGGGTGGCCGGGCAGAGGCACTCCTCACTTCCCGGACGGGGCGGCCGGGCAGAGGCGCTCCTCACTTCTTCCCGGATGGGGCGGCCGGGCAGAGGCGCTCCTCACTTCTTCCCGGACGGGGCGCCCGGGCAGAGGCGCTCCTCATTTCTTCCCGGACGGGGCGGCCGGGCAGAGGCGCTCCTCACTTCCCAGACGGGGCGGCCGGGCAGAGGCGCTCCTCACTTCCCAGACGGTGGGTGGCCGGGCAGAGGCGCTCCTCACTTCCCAGACGGTGAGTGGCCGGGCAGAGGCGCTCCTCACCTCCCAGATGGGGCGGCCGGGCAGAGGCGCTCCTCACTTCTTCCCGGATGGGGCGCCCGGGCAGAGGCGCTCCTCATTTCTTCCCAGACGGGGCGGCCGGGCAGAGGCGCTCCTCAGTTCCCAGACGGGGCGGCCGGGCAGAGGCGCTCCTCACTTTTTCCCGGATGGGGCGCCCGGGCAGAGGCGCTCCTCATTTCTTCCCGGACGGGGCGGCCGGGCAGAGGCGCTCCTCACTTCCCAGATGGGGCGGCCGGGCAGAGGCGCTCCTCACTTCTTCCCGGACGGGGCGCCCGGGCAGAGGCGCTCCTCACTTCTTCCCGGACGGGGCGCCCGGGCAGAGGCGCTCCTCACTTCTTCCCGGACGGGGCGCCCGGGCAGAGGCGCTCCTCACTTCTTCCCGGACGGGGCGGCCGGGCAGAGGCGCTCCTCACTTCCCAGACGGTGGGTGGCCGGGCAGAGGCGCTCCTCACTTCTTCCCGGACGGGGCGGCCGGGCAGAGGCGCTCCTCACTTCTTCCCGGACGGGGCGGCCGGGCAGAGGCGCTCCTCACTTCTTCCCGGACGGGGCGGCCGGGCAGAGGCGCTCCTCACTTCTTCCCGGACGGGGCGGCCGGGCAGAGGCGCTCCTCACTTCTTCCCGGACGGGGCGGCCGGGCAGAGGCGCTCCTCACTTCTTCCCGGACGGGGCGGCCGGGCAGAGGCGCTCCTCACTTCTTCCCGGACGGGGCGGCCGGGCAGAGGCGCTCCTCACTTCTTCCCGGACGGGGCGGCCGGGCAGAGGCGCTCCTCACTTCTTCCCGGACGGGGCGGCCGGGCAGAGGCGCTCCTCACTTCTTCCCGGACGGGGCGCCCGGGCAGAGGCGCTCCTCACTTCTTCCCGGACGGGGCGGCCGGGCAGAGGCGCTCCTCACTTCTTCCCGGACGGGGTGGCCGGGCAGAGGCGCTGCTCACTTCCCAGACGGGGCGGCCGGGCAGAGGCACTCCTCACTTCTACCCAGACACGGGGCGGCCGGGCAGAGGCGCTCCTTACTTCCCAGACGGGGCGGCCGGGCAGAGGCGCTCCTCACTTCCCAGACGGTGGGTGGCCGGGCAGAGGCGCTCCTCACTTCCCAGACGATGGGTGGCCGGGCAGAGGCGCTCCTCACTTCTTCCCGGACGGGGCGGCCGGGCAGAGGCGCTCCTCACTTCTTCCCGGACGGGGCGGCCGGGCAGAGGCGCTCCTCACTTCTTCCCGACGGGGCGGCCGGGCAGAGGCGCTCCTCACTTCTTCCCGGACGGGGCGGCCGGGCAGAGGCGCTCCTCACCTCCCAGACGATGGGTGTCCGGGCAGAGGCACTCCTCACTTCCCAGACGGGGCGGCCGGGCAGAGGCGCTCCTCACTTCCCAGACGGTGGGTGGCCGGGCAGAGGCGCTCCTCACTTCCCAGACGGTGGGTGGCCGGGCAGAGGCGCTCCTCACTTCCCAGACGGTGGGTGGCCGGGCAGAGGCGCTCCTCACTTCCCAGACGGGGCGGCCGGGCAGAGGCGCTCCTCACTTCCCAGACAGGGCGGCCGGGCAGAGGCGCTCCTCACTTCCCAGACAGGGCGGCCGGGCAGAGGCGCTCCCCACCTCCCAGATGGGGCGGCGGCCGGGCAGGGGCTGCAATCCCAGCACCCTGGTAGGCCAAGGCAGGCGGCTGGGGGGCAGAGGCTGCCGCGAGGCCAGACCACGCCACCGCACTCCAGCCCGGGCGACACCGAGCACTGGGTGAGCGAGACTCCGTCTGTAGTCCCAGTACCTCGGGAGGCTGAGGCGGGCAGGGCACTCGGCGTCAGGAGCTGGCGACCAGCGTGGCCAAGATGGCGAACGCGTGCCTGCAGCGAAAGGAGAAGAGGCAGGGAGTGGTCGCGCGCGCCGGCAGTCCCAGGCAGTCCGCGGCGCGGGCAGCAGCAAGCGGAGTAGATTGTAGCCTGGGCCAGAGAGGGAAAGAGAAAGAAAGAAAGGAAGGAAGGAAGGAAGGAAGGAAGGCTGGCTCTTTTTTTTTTTGAGACGAAGGAAGGAAGGAAGGAAGGCAGGCAGGAAGGCTCTTTTTTTTTTTTGAGACAGAGTGTTGCCCTGTCGCCAGGCTGGAGTGCAGTGGCGTGATCTCAGCTCACTGCAACCTCTACCTCCCAGGTTCAAGCGATTCTCTTGCCTCAGCCTCCCAAGTATCTGGGGCTACAGGCGTGTGCCACCACACCAAGCTAATTTTTGTATTTTTAGTAGAGACAGGGTTGCACCATGTTGGTCAGGATGGTCTCCGTCTCTTGACCTTGTGATCTGCCCACCTCGGCCTCCCAGAGTGCTGGGATTACAGGCATGAGCCACTGTGCCCGGCCCACTTTTTTTGTTTTTGAGATGGAGCCTCACTCTGTTGCCTAGGCGGGAGTGCAGTGGCTCGATCTCGGCTCACTGCAACCTCTGCCTCCTGGGTTCAAGGGATTCTTCTGCCTCAGCCTCCTGAGTAGCTGGGATTACAGGCATGTGTTACCACGCCTGGCTAATTTTTGTATTTTTAATTGAGATGGGGTTTCACCACCTTGGCCAGGCTTGTCTCGAACTCCTAACCTCAAGTTATCTACCTGCCTCAGCCTCCTGAAGTATTGGGATTTCAGGCGTCAGCCACTGTGCCTGGCCTATTACTTTTTTTATTTACATATTTTTAAATTATATATTTAGTTTTAAAAATAGATGTGAGGATATTAAACTTTTTTATTTTTTCCAGAGTCAGTTTTGGTATATTGTGTCTCAAGGAATTTGTCCTTACCATTTCAGCTATCTCGGCTCCCTACAACCTCCGCCTCCTGGATAAAAGTGATTCTCCTGCCTCAGCCTCCCGAGTAGCTGGGATTACAGGCGCCTGCCACCATGCTTGGCTAATTTTTGTATTTTTAGTGGAGATGGAGTTTCACTGTATTGGCCAGGCTGGTATCAAACTCCTGACCTCAGGTGATCCACCTGCCTTGGCCTCCCAAAATGCTGGGATTACAGGCGTGAGCCACTGCACCCGGTCTGAAATTTTTATTTTACATATTATACTTTTCATGTCTAGAAATTCTATTTTCTTTCTTTTTTTTTTTTTTTTTTTTGAGACGGAATCTCACTCTGTCATCCAGGTGGGGAGTGCAGTGGCGTGACCTCAGCTCACTGCAAGCTCTGCCTCCTGGGTTCACCCCATTCTCCTGCCTCAGCCTTCTGAGTAGCTGGGACTACAGGTGCCTGCCATCATGCCTGGCTAATTTTTTTTTATATTTTTAGCAGAGAAGGGGTTTCACCATGTTAGCCAGCATGGTCTCGATCTCCTGACCTCGTGATCCATCCACCTCAGCCTCCCAAAGTGCTGGGATTACAGGCATGAGCCACCGTGCTCAGCCTCTATTTTATTTTTATACCTTACATTTTCTTCTTACTGGGACATGTTTTCATTTAAATACTTGAGTATAGTTGTAACACCTGTCTTACTGTTCTTGTCTACTAGTTATATCATCTGGTTTTTCTTATTGTTATTGGTTACATTTTCCTGCTTCTTGACATATGTTGAAATTTTTTTATTTTATTTTATTTTTTTGAGACTGAGTTTTGCTCTTGTTGCCTAGGCTGGAGTGCAATGGCGCAATCTCGGCTCACTGCAACCCCCGCTTCTTGGGTTCAAGTGATTCTGCTACCTCAGCCTCCCAAGTAGCTGGGATAACAGGCAGGCACCACCACACCTGGCTAAGTTTTGTATTCTTAGTAGAGATGGGGTTTCTCCATGTTGGTCAGGCTGGTCTCGAACTCCTGACCTCAGGTGATCCACCTGCCTGGCCTCCCGAAGTGCTGGGATTATAGGTGTGAGCTACCGCGCCTGGCCATGTGTTGAAATTTTTGATTGGATGCTGGATATTGTGAGTTCAGTATTGTTGAGGTTCTGGATTTTGTGGTCTTTAAAGAGTGCTTAAAGCTTTGTTCTTCTGGGCAGTTTTTTATGGTTTAGTTTTATCATTTCGAGTCCTGTTTTTCAGCTTTGTTAGAGTGGATCTGGATAATCTTTAATCTAGGGATCATTTGACCTCTCCTACCAAGAGGTGGCCCTTCTAGGTCTCTCCTGAATGCCCTGTGAGGACACTCCAGTCTGGCTGCTTGGGACTCATGATTCCGCTGAGAGTTCTAAGAAATGTCAGCTCATAGCTTCTTCATCACTGTGGAGTTTCACCCTATGCATGCACAAATTTTAGTATTCAGCAGAGACCTGAGGGAACCTCCAGGCAGATTTCTGGACCACTTTTTCGGCATAGCTCTTTCTTTCTGAAGTCTGTCCTGCAGCTTTAAGCTGCCTTGGCCTCCCTGAACTCTGATCTCTGTCACTTCAACTTAAGTGGACGGTGTGCTCTGCTGGGGATCCCCCTCTCTCTCTGGGGTCTGAAATACGTCTCCTGGCAGGAAGCCAGAGTGATTTTAGGGTTTAAGTAATTTGTTTCTCTGCTTTCAGGGATTGTAGTCCTGCACTGCCTGCTGTCTAGTGTGTACACACAGTGGTTTTATTTATTTGGCTTAGTTTTCTAGTTGTTTACAGTGGGAGGGCAAATCTGTTCCCTATTACTCCATCGTGATCTGAAGTGGAAATGCATTGGTTGACTCTGAGCAGAGGAGTGACATGAAATAGTTTATCATCTCCTCTAATCCCAAATGTGAGGTGGTGTTATTATTCCCGTTATTCCTATAGATGAGGAAACTGAGGCTCAGAGAGGTTGAGCAGCGTACCCCCAAATCACTGAGTTCTTAATGCCAGAGCTTGTGTACTTTCTGTCATGCCACTGCATCTCAAAGGATATTGGTGGGATTGAATCTTATTCTTCCCAGCAGAGAACTACACAGACTGGTTTAGGATGTATCTGGAGTCACAGTCACTGGGCAGATGCCGGAGACTGGGTACTCCTAGACCTGGAGCTTCCGCCAGTTGCTCAAATCTGTGAGCTGCTTGTGAGGTTGTTCTTTGTTGGACAGCAGGTCAGGATCTGGGAACGCCTTCCAGTTGGGGAAGGTCAGCGCCTTGGTAGCAGGAGTGAGAGCACCTTTGTCTCTACCAAAAGAAAAGCATTTCTCTCTCTGCCGCCGTAGTCTTTGCCTGACTTGTTTTTTAAAGCAGTTTTCTGCTTTTGCTTTCTTCCCTTCCTGCTCTCCCCATTTGGGCCTCTAAGGATCCTAGGCATGGATTGCCTTAGATCCTTTTCTTATATCGTTACAATAGATGCCTGCGGGTGGTTTCTAAGCCTTTGTTTTGTTTTTTTTGTTTTTTTTGAGACAAGGTTTTACTCTGTTACCCAGGCCAGAGTGCAGTGATGTGATCACAGCTCACCACAGCCTCAACCTCCTGGGCTCAGTCGATCCTCCCACTTCAGCCTCCTGGGTAGTTGGGACTTACAGGCGTGTGCCACCATGCCTGGCAAATTTTGGTATTTTTTAGTAGACACAAGGTTTTGCCATGTTGCGCAGGCTGGTCTCAAACTCCTGGACCCAAGCAATCCTCCCACATCGGCCTCCTAAAGTGCTGGTGTGAGCCACCATGCCCGGCCTTATTTATTTATTTTTTTTCTTATCATGGACTACCCTGTGAGGATTTCCAGGATCAGTTGGAGATGGAGTTTTGCTATGTTGGCAAGGCTGGTCTTGAACTCCTGACCAGGTGATCCGCCTGCCTCGACCTCCCAAAGTGCTGGGATTACAGGCATGAGCTACTGTGCCTGGCCTGCTTTGGTTTTTTAAACAGCTAGCATGGTGGAAGATTTTTAAAAAATGTTCACAGTGTAGTCCATGATTAAAAAAATAAAAAAAAGACTGGGTGTGGTATCTCACATTTGTATTCCCAGCTTCCAACTGGGACTGTGGCTCTGGGAAGCCACGACTTGAGGAATTGGAGTGTTGCTGTTTCAAATTCCATGGTAGGAATATTCATACACATGCACCCTTTTTTTCTTTTTGAGACAGGATCTTACTCTGTTGACCAAGCTGGAATACAATGGCACCGTCATAGCTCATTGCAATCTCTACCTCCTGGGATCCAGCGATCCTCCTTCCCCAGCCTCCTGAGTAGCTGGGACTACAGGATGCACCACCACACCTGGCTAACTTTTAAATTTTTTGTAGAGATGGGGTCTCGTTGTGTTGGCCAGGCTGGTCTCAAACTTCTGGCCTTAAGGGATTCTCCCATTGTACCCTCCCAGAGTGCTGGGTTTATAGGCATAAGCCACTACACTTGGTCATGCTTCTTTGTGTGTGTGTGTGTGTGTGTGTGTATGTGTGTGTGTGTGTGTGTGTGTGACAGGATCTCACTGTCACCCAGGCTGGAGTGCAGTAGCGTGATCTCAGCTCACTGTAACCTCCGCCTCCCGGGTTCAAGTGATTCTTGTGCCTCTGCCTCCTGAGTAGCTGGGACTACAGACATGCACCACCACATCCAGCTTATTTTTGCATTTTTTTGTAGAGACAGGGTTTCGCCATGTTGGCCAGGCTGAACTCTAACTCCTGGCCTCAAGTGATTCGCCCGCCTTGGCCTCCTGAAGTGCTGGGATTACAGCCATGAGCCACTGCACCCGGCCAGCCATGCTTCTCATATGCTTTAAATATCCTTGGCAGAATATATAAGGAACCAGTGTCAGTGTGGGTCCCCTAGGGTTGGAACGAGAGGGAAGCTTTCTTTTTTACTTTTAATATTGAATTTTCTAAAATTCATTTACATGGCTTATAATTTAAAAGGTGCTAAAGGGTTTATGATGAAAGAGACTTATCTGGCACTGTGTACTGTTTGAAGTTTTTCCCTCTGGTCATTACTAGCTGTTCTAGGGATGAACTAATTTTAAGAGCGGTTCCTTGGTGAAAACAATTCATAGTGATTAGTTTTATTTTAGGAAGAAAGTTTTGGGTTAAGTCAGAATGGGGCTTCCTAAATACTAAAGCTGTTTGCTTTTGTGTGTTTTGTCTGGTCAAATAACCTACATTATTATTTATGGGGTAGCATTAAGGTTGTTGCTTAATAAAATGTGGTTTAAACAAAACTTGCTTATTTTGATTAAGTAGAAGGGTTCAAATCCTAATATCAGTTACTATCTGAGTAATCATGGGCAAGTTATTTAACCTCTTTTGCCTCAGTTTCCTCATCAGCAGTAATTTGATATACTTATTGTGAGAATTAAAGGAGGAAAGAGCTAAGTGAATGTTAGCACTTAGTATCTACCAAGTGGAGTGGAGGAAACCCTTGGGAAGATAATGAACGGAAGAATCTAAATAATCCATTCAGCTGAGTTGTTGCCATTGTTCTGTTTTTTTGTTCCCCATTTGTTCATTCATACATTCAGCAAATTTCTATTGAAGGCCTCCTCTGTGCCTGGCACTGTCCTAGGCCCCAGGGATACAGTGATAAGCAAACACAGGCAGTTTCTGCACACGTGGAGTTTATAATCTGGTGAGAGAGACAGACATCAGTCTTATAGTCACACAGATGTAAAGTTGCATGTCTGCTCAGGTCCTTGAAGGAGAGGCAGGTGGTGTTACCTGAGTGTGTCATAGGGAGATCTGACCTAGTCATGGATGTCAGAGAAGGAATGCCTCCCCAAGGAAATGTCTTAGCTGGATCTGAAGGATGAATTAAAGGGAAGGAAGGGCATGTGCAAAGGCGCAGTGACAGAGAAAGCAAAGGCCAGTGTGTCTGTTGGGGGCAGAAGTGGGGAATGTGGTGCCACTTGAGACCTGAGATGTAGTCAGAGTAGATGTGAGGCCTTGTAGGCCATGCTGAGGTTTTTCTGTCTTCTAAGAACAATGAGAAGCTCTTAAATTTGTTGTGTTTACTGGGGTGAGTGGGTGGACAAGGGATGGGACAATCAGATTCTCCTTTGGAAATGACAGTCTGTTTGCATCCCAGAATATGAATTGGAAGAGTGCCAGCACTGATGAGAAGGCTGACGCAGTGGTCCAGGCAGGGGATTTTGGTAGCTTGGACTAAAGTGATGGCAGTAGAGATGGAGAAAAACAGATGGATTGTTTCCATGGACTTTTTAATTTTTTTTGAGACAGGGTCTGGCTCTGTCACCTGGGCTGGAGTGCACTGGTGTGATCACGGTTTACTGCAGCCTTGAATTTCCAGGCTCAAGGGATCCTTCTGCCTCAGCTTCCCGAATAGCTGGGAGTACAAGTGCACACCACCACACCTGGCCCATTTTTATACTTTTTATAGAGACGAGGATTTGCCATGTTGCCCAGGCTGGTTTCAAACTCCTGGGCTCAAGCACTCCATCCGCCTGGGCCTCCCAAAGTGCTGGCATTTACATCACTCTTCCATGGATGTTGAGGAAGGACTATTGGCAGACTTGATGTAATGAGTTAGTTCTGGGAGCGAGGGAGAAAGAGCTGTCTCAAGATGGCCTTTTGGATTCTAGTTTACATCATTTGGTGAAGTTTGTCCCATTCATGCCAAGAGGGAATGCTGGAAGAGGACATATGTGGCAGAGAGGACTGTGAGTCTGCTCCACGGCAGCTTAAGTCCAAGAGGAGGCAGGAAGGCAGTCGAATGTGTATCTCAGAGGGGTGTGGGCTGGAGCTCTAAAGGTTTGAATTTACCAATGCCTGGAGCTTTGGGAGGGCAGGAGGCAGGGAGGCAGGGGAAGCTTGCTCAGATTCCTTGAGACTGACCCTCACTTTCTAGATCATTTCCCGCTGGCTGACCTCTTGTCCTGGGGTGGTGAGGCTCTTGGGACAGGACTTCAGATGGAGGGATAGAGTCCTTCACCCAGCAGAGTGCTTGCCACTGTGCTGTATGCCAGCTAATGTGGTAGCAGCTGGGCATGAGGAATTCTTTGGGAACCCTCTGTGGACCGGGCTTCTGTGCTTTTTCAAGGCGGCTTGGCACTTCCATCTGATCTGTAATAGCCAGGAGAATGGAGGCTGCAGGCTGTCTCCTGGGACACACAGATTTCGCTGCACTCGTCTGGATATTATCTGTAGATAGATGGCAATTGACCTGACCATCAGTCACAGTAAACTAATCATAGCTCACTTAGCATCATACCTGCTTGCTTTATTCTTTTGGAGATTTGTAAATTTCTTCAGAATCTGTCTCTACCTCTGCCTCTCCCTTTCTCTAAATTTTGGCCAGATCAGTCAAGGGTCGAAGGTGCCTGTGAGGGTGAGGTAGTGGCCCCAAGGAGGAGGAAACGGGCTAGAGCCAGGGGCTCGGCCACAGTGCTGCCTGCTCGCCTGGAGGTTGGTCTGCTTATATGTCAGCCTGCCACTAGCTTATTTCCAAGAAGGATTTAAGCCTGGGGCTTTCTTTACTATTGTGGGGTGGTGTCCTTAGTGGCAGGCGATAAATAGGAACCTGTGTAGTTTACTGGCTTCTGGGCTCCAGAAACTAGATGCCCAGAGAAAATCCTGAGCATGGGCAGCTGGGGCCCCCTGGTGGTAGAATCTGGTTCTCCACTGCTGCGCGACTTCTCTTCCCAGTCGCCTGACGTTGGGGAGGTGGCAGAAAGAGGAGGTGTTGTGCTCTCTCTTCAAGCCTTTTCTCTGGACTCTACTCTTCCCGTGGATTTTGTGATGGTCCCCAGCCCTTGCTGCTCAGTAGGTGATTGTGGGCCTTCCTGAGCAGAACCAAGCCTTGTTCTTGGAGTGCTGTGACAGTGAACCCAGAAACAGTCTCTTCATCTTCCCTGGTGAATTCAGACTCTTTGGGCTACTTTTTACAGGTAGTCCACTGCAGAATACTCTCATGTCGTGAAAAACCGGTGAGAGACGTGAGAAAGAGGTGCTAGTGTGCATCGTTTGAGAATGGAACATCTTTGGTTTTTTGATGTCCATTGGGTGGCACTGTGATCTTATTTTTGTTTCCATTTTTCTCTGCAGCCAAGCTCTACTCCAGGAAGTGAAAATGTGCTGCCTCGAGAGCCACTGGTAAGTACCCAAGATGTGTGGTATCACTTTCTAGTAATTAAAATGCCACGCGAGTGAAAAGAAACCTTCTGTTCCTATGGTTCTGTGTCAGTGGTGTCCCTTTAAAAGTAGCTGTTACCTAGAGACTGCCTCTGTCAGTGACCTCTGACTTCTCGCGTGCGGGGATGACTGAGATCTCTCCTTAGTAAAGCCTGGTCCTTTCTAGAACTAAAAGCATCCACCCCAGATGGTCCTGCACCACTTTGTGGCTGATCGACAGTAATTAGTGAGATTCCTGTGCCTGTGGGAGGCTGAGGTGGAGTGAGGTGGCTGGGCTTCTAGATTGTTTGAAGTAGCCACCCTGCTCTGCCCCTCAGGGTGCGAGCACCTCAGTGGTCTTTAAAGAACAGGTAAGCGATGGAATTCTGGTTTTGCCTGGTCAGTAATTGTGTGATCGTCATTCCCAACACTATCTTCTTAGACTATGGATAGGGAAGAGGCCTACTAAGCACTACAGGTAATTTTCTCTCCCAAGTGCTTTTCATTTGGTGGCCAGAGTCCCAGGCTGCCCATCCCATTTTCATTTTTTTTTGCTTTTCAGGGCCTGCTGTAAATCCTCTTGGCTGGGTAGTAAGACTGGTTCTGTACAAACCAGATAAGTTTGATGGGAGAGCCAGCTCTAGGTTTAACTTTTCAGAGCTTTTTCTTCCTGCGTAGCGATAGCAGGCGTAGGGCTGTACTGCCAAGGCTTTGTTTCAACAGGGCCTGTGGTTTCACCTGTTTTGCTTCACTCCTCTTCTGGCAGTCGTGGGAGGAGATGACGTGAGGGCCTTAGCGGGTATGAACACGTCTGAATTCCAGCGTGTACGAAGGCTTTCCCAGGCTGAGGGCGAGTTGGATCCAGTTGAGCTGTCTGTAGAAAGACCGAGGTGATACAAGCACTGCCGGGACTGTGTCAGGGGAGCAGTGTTGTCATTCGTGTCACCTGCTGTTATGTCACCAGTTACGGGCTTATATCCCAGCACTCCCACGGTGGCCTCGTTTCACTCTTTTGTTATTGCCCTGGTCCTTCCTTGAGGTTGTGGTGGGAAAGCCCAGGAGGCCCCGCCTTGCCAGTCTCTCCGGACCTCTGCCTGCTTCCCTCGGACCTGCCTCAGTGCCCCTCAGGCTGGAGTTGTGGTTGTTTTAGACTGAAGTGCAGATTGAGCACCATAGGCCGCTGCAGTCCTTTCCTTCCTCTCTTTTCAAATTTTGATGTACCCATTTAACTGATCACCGGAGGAATGGCCAGTCCATCTTTTGGGGCTTGATTCGACAAACTCTTTGAGAGCCCTGAGCAGTTGGCCAGCTCACTGATTTCTGGTGTTTGGAGCCCTGCAGACCCCTTGCTCTGCTAGTGTTTCTGTGCCCTGCCCTTCCTGCTGTACTGTGCATCTGCTTGTTGGTTGGTTGTATTTTTATTTCTTTCTTTTCTGGGAGGCCCTGAGCAGTCTTCAAACCCTAGTAGCCTGTGATCGTCCGGAGTTCAGACTCATTCTCTCCAGGCCAACTCCACAATTACCTTATATTTAATTAATATTTTTTCTCCTCTTTACGTACTTGCTGCATAATTGCTCAGAGGAAAGAAAACACATAGCAGCAATTTATATATATATAAAAAAAATAATTTAAAAAACCCCGAAATAAACTCCCATCTCATTTGGGCTGATCCTATGAGTTGGGTAATTAGGGCCCTATTAAAAGGTAGACCCTTTCTCCTTCCCCCCCTTTTTTGTTGATTAATTTTTTTATATTAAACTCCCACAGTCTCTCAGTCATGCCCTTATTGCTTTTGGCCAAGCATTTGCAGCAGCATGATTAAACGGGGGCACCAGCCGAGTTGCGTGGTCTTGTGTGAACTACTTCTTCCTCCTGGGAGTGGTGTTGGGAGGGTGTCAGGCAAAGGAGCCCGCTGAGGACTCGTGTGGCAGGACGGGGGCACAAGATGGGCAGCCCCCTTGCCCAGAAAGCCCCACAGCTCAGTGTGGTGGTGTTGCGGCTTGTGAAAACACACAGCACTCAGCCCTTCCATAGGGAGGGAGCTTTCTCAGGCCATGTGTATTTGCTGTCTCCTGCATGCTTAGCTTAGCTCAGCTCAGGCCTGAGGATGGGGAACAGACAATTAAGGAATAAAACTAAATCTCGTTCTCGAGTAATTCACGTGTTTTACTTGGGGAAGAAAAGGCATTTATACATATGAAATAATGAGCAAACTGCACACGACTGTATGTAATTTTAGCAAATAGCACAACATTGTATCACTTGGTGCAGCGCTGCCTGGTTGGGCGTAGAAGGGAGCCCCCAGTTATTCAGGGAAGGAAGAGCTCTGCGGAGGGCGAGGGGCACCTAGGGATGGCTTTTGGGAAACTTGAAGCCAGGCCTTGAGGAATGGGATATTTCAGTGTTGGGGGAACACACTGCTAAGTTGTTTTGTTTTTGTTTTTATTATTATTATTTTTTTAAGCTTCAGGAAATATGTATTTTTGTTTTTAACTGAATGCATATTTTTCATACAATTCCTTAATGGAAGTTGCCTAGTCTCTACACTAAAGGCAAATAATCTTATTCTTTGTCCCAGACTAGATGATCACTTTGAAATAATTTTCCCCTTATTAAAAAAGTAAGTTACTGGTCAGGTGCAGTGGCTCATGCCTATCATCCCAGCACTTTGGGAGGCCAAGATTGGGGGATCACTTGAGGCCAGGAGTTTGAGACCAGCCTGCACAAAATAGAGAGACCCCATCTTTATTATAAATTTTAACATTAGCCGGGCTTGGTGGCTCATGCCTATACTCTCAGCTGCTCAGGAGGTAGAAGCCAGAGGATTGCTTGAGCTCAAAGAGTTCGAGGCTGCAGTGAGCTATGATGATGCCACTGCACTCCAGCCTGGGCAATAGGGCAAGACTCTGTCTCTAAAATAAAACAAAACAAAAGAATAAAAATAAAAGTAAATTACAACAAAAGAAGTTCTATTTGGTAGTCAGTGCGGTGCAGGTGACATTGTGATGTAGTCAATATGTGCATGATTGTTTTGTTTATTTGCTAGGCAAAGAAGACTTGATTTTCAGTTCTGTCCTCTCTGAATCATAAAAACTGTCTGGAGATTTTGTGGTGAGAAGTGTAATCTTGTAGTCTTTAAACGACACATTCGTGTTTGTAGCCAAATCCGGGCCTTGATTCTAGCAAAGTAGTGAGGCTGCGTGTTTCTGTTTCTAGCCTGTTCAATCCTGCCCCGATCCTGGCCTCCAAATCAAACCAACCCAGCAACATTGACCATCTCAGAGGAGTATTGCTCTCTAATATCATAATGTCATTAGGGATAGAGATTGGTGAACAGACCAGTCTTGAGAAATTCTGCAAACTCCAAGTTGAAATTCTCTGTTGTTGGCAAAACTCCACCAAAGTTAAAATGGCTGGTTACTTTTTTCTCTTTATACTCTCTTCACTGAGCTTTGCCTGCTGAGGCAAGGAGTTCGGACAGGCCTCCAGAGTACAGACCTCCAGCTTCTCCCAGACCTGTGAAAACCTGTGAATTTCCCGCAGACCCTGGTTTTCTAGCCACAGTTGTGTGCCTGTCCTCAGGCCCACACAGAGTCTCTGGATCCAGCTCCTTGTGCTGTCCTGGTAGGACCAAGTCCCTGCCTGGTCTATAGGTGTTGTAGAATGAGCGGACAATTGTCTGCATGGGGTAATTCAGTTCCCATCTTGCTTGGATACTGAAACTTGGGTTAAGTAAACTTTTGAGGTTTCCATTTAGTCATATGATTTTTGGTTATTTGAAGTAAGCAGTAAATAAGGTTTGATTTACACATCTGCTCACTTGTTTCAACTCAGTTTCTCAATGTTCAGCAATACTATAGCTCATCTACTTTAAACAGTGCTTATGGATTTTGGCTAAACTAGAATTTTAGCTTTTTGCTCTTTGACACCAAGTTCTCTCTAATGGATGAGTCCTTGGCCATCGTCTCTTCCTTTAACTTTTAGGTGTAGGTTCTTTTTGTTTTTTCTTTCTGTCCTCTTTCCTGCATCTCTCCACCAAAATAATCCCAAAGTACAATTTTTTTTTTTTGAGATGAAGTCTTGCTCTGTCACCCAGGCTGGAGTGCAGTGGTGTGATCTCGGCTCACTGCATCCTCCGCCTCCCGGATTCAAGCGATTCTCCTGCCTCAGCCTCCTGAGTAGCTGGAATTTACAGGTACGCGCCGCCATGCCCAGCTAATTTTTGTATGTTTAGTAGAGTCAGGGTTTCACCATGTTGGCCAGGATGGTCTTGATCTCCTGACCTTGTGATCTGCCCACCTTGGCCTCCCAAAGTGCTGGGATTACAGGTGTGAGCCACCGCACCCGGCCCCAAACTACAGTTTTTTTTATAACTGATGACAGGAATTTCTACTTTATCATCTTTTTCTAGGATTACTATTTTTTTAGTATGCTGAATTATTCAAAATAAAGATACTCTGCAGTTGCAGATCTAGGTTGTGTCTCAGTAGTTTTGCTCTCCAAGTGCCAAAGTACCCTCAGGTTTCTTCCTGAGGCTCAGATGGAACCTTGTCCCGGGGGTTCTACCTCATGTATTTGATCTCAGTCCTGGGGAAGCTCATCCACCTTACCCCTGGGACACCCAAGATTTTCTCTTTGGTTTACAAGCCAATTAACCAGAGGCTGATAATCAGAAGGCGTATTTTGATGGATTCAGGGAGCCAGTACTGTGATCTCTGTAAGAATAAGCAAGGCATGGTCACTCATGCCTGTAATCCCAGCACTGTGGGAGGCCGAGGCGGGTGGATCACCTGAGGTCAGGAGTTCGAGACTAGCCTGGCCAACGTGGCGAAACCCTGTCTCTACTAAAAAAAAAAAAAAAGATTAGCTGGGTGTAGTGGCAGGTACCTATAATCCTGGCTCCTGAGGTGGCGGAGGTTGCAGTGAACCGAGATCGCGCTACTGCCCTGCAGCCTGGGCGACAGAGCCAGATTCTGTCTCAAAAAAAAAAAAAAAAGAATAGCAAGAAGAATAGCTACAGCCAGTTGCCTGTCTGCCAAAGACCTCTAACATGTATTCCTGGCACAGTCTCCTCAGCATTTGTGTCTTTTGTGACTTTTGTGGTTAGAATACTTTGGTGTACTTGTCGGCAGGTTCACTGTGGATAAGTGGTTCTCATTTTTTTTCCCACCAAAACATTTTTTGAAATGATGTCTCGCTGTGTCACCCAGGCTGGGGTGCAGTGGTGCAGTCTCCGCTCACTGCAACCTCTGCCTCCCGGGTTCAAGTGATTCTCTTGCCTTAGACTCCTGAGTACCTGGGACTACAGGCGTGCACCACCACGGCCAGCTAATTTTTGTATTTTTAGCAAAGACGAGGTTTCGCCATGTTGGCCAGGTTGGTCTCGAACTCCTGGGCTCAAGTGATCCTCCCGCCTTGGCCTCCCAAAGTGCTGGGATTACAGGCATGAGCCACCATGTCTGGCCCCACCAAAACATTTCTGAAGAATGACATTAACATGCTCATACGTTTCTTTGTGTGCACTCATGTATGCATGTATATGACAATACATATATATTTTATAACATTTAAGCATTTTGTGGGGAAATAACATTGATTTTGATACTGTATTCATGAAAGTGTTTTACAAGCACATGGGTAATGAAACCAACCATTTAGGGATTTCAGGAACTTGTCATTTTCCAGGAAAAATATATAAATATGACAAACCTAATTTTGAAGTATTAAACATAATTATTTAAAAAGTCTGTAGTGGTTGATTTCTGTGCAGAGTTAGGTTTGCTGAAACTAGTTGTCACTTCCACCTCTTTTTCCTGCTCAGGAATGTCTGTTGGGATGCAAGTGATTGGGGGTGATATTATAGGGATAATTCAAAATCCACCCTACTAGTTTATTTTTATTTATTTATTTATTTTTGAGACGGAGTCTCGCTGTCTCCCAGGCTGGAGTGCTGGAGTGCGGTGGCGCGATCTTGGCTCACTGCAGGCTCCGCCCCCCAGGGTTCACGCCATTCTCCTGCTTCAGCCTCCCGAGTAGCTGGGACTACAGGCCCCTGCCACCTCTCCTGGCTAATTTTTTGTATTTTTAGTAGAGATGGGGTTTCACCGTGTTAGCTAGGATGGTCTCGATCTCCTGACCTTGTGATCCGTCCACCTCGGCCTCCCAAAGTGCTGGGATTACAGGCGTGAGCCACCGCGCCCCACCCCTATTAGTTTATTTTTAAAAAGCAAATCATTGGCTGAGTGTGGTGGCTCACGCCTGTAATCCTTGCACTTTGGAAGGAAGAGGCGGGAGGATTGCTTGAGTTCCGGAGTTTGAGACCGGATTCGGCAACATAACAAAACCCTGTCTTTACAAAAAATTAAAAAAAATTCAGCCAGATGTGGTGGTGAGTGCTTGTAGTCCTTGGGAGGCTGAGGTGGGAGGACTGCTTAAGCCCAGTGGGTTGAGGCTACAGTGAGCTGTGATCGCACCACTGCACTCCAGCTTGGGCAACAGAGCAAGACTCTGTCTCAAAACCCACCCCCCGTGCCCAAACAGTAAATCATCTACAAAAATTTTGGTGCTTAAACTGTTACTAGCAACATATTCATCAGGGTGCCCCTCACAACTGCTGCAGAGAAACTTGGGGACTAAAATCAAGTATAAACCACAGATAGGCTCACGGTACACTTCACTGAAGGTAACATTGTCATCATTATCAGATCCAGCATCCTGGGCCTGAGATTTAGGCACTTTTCAGAGAGGAGAAAAATGTTGGCTGTCCTCTTTCCTCACTCCTCTCTCATCAACAATATAAAGGTATCAGTGAAGAAAACATTTCTAACACTAGTGTCCGTGTATACTGACTTCTGGTTGGGAGGGTGCCTGTGATTTCCACCTCCTCTGCCAGATCTGCCGAAGAAAGCTGGTAAGAACTGGATGCTGCAATGGATGAACTTGAGCAAAGCCTCATACTGTTTCTGGGTAGTTATGATCTCTAGGCCACTTACTGATTTTGAAATTACTGCCTCTTCCTACTCTGTCCTTCCTATCACAGACAGCAGGTTTATTGCATAGACTAGGCGGTGCCCTTTCCATTGTTTCCTCTTTCAGGTAAATGAAGAGGTTGCTTTCCAGTTTTAAGGTGCCCTTTTACAAATAATTATGAAATGAATCGAAACTCTTAGGAGTAATAATTAAAGAAATGGAATTTGAAAAAGTTATTCAGCTTTGTTTATACTTTGGTTTCCTGGCTTTTATAGTAATGCTTTATATTTGCTGTTGTTCCTGTAATCAGAGGCCCCAACTCTTGGATAAATGGGCATTGTCCTTATTTTGAGGATGTGGGAACTGAGGAACTGAGCACTCAGGTGCCTTTTATCAGAGCTACTCAGTGATTGGGGAAATTCAGTTTTCTTTTTTTTTTTTTAATGACAGGGTCTTGCTCTGTCACTCAGGCTGGAGTGCAATGGCACAATCATAGCTCGCTGCAGCCCCCCACCTCTTAGGCTCAGGTGATTCTCCCACCTCAGCCTCCCCAGTAGCTGGGACTACTGGTACACACCACCATGCCCAGCTAATTTTTAAAAAAAATTGTGTAGAGACGAGGTCTCACTATGTTGCCCAGGCTGATCTCAAGCTCCTGGGCTTAAATGATCCCCCCGCCTCAGTCTCCCAAAGTGCTGGGATTACAGGTGTGAGCCACCACGCCCTGCCTGGAATGCAGCCTTTAATCTTATCCCTGGCATCATTCTTTCAGAAGAAAAAGTTCTGTTTCCTCCCTTTTCTCCTAGAGGCTTAGGCATGAGAATCACTTGAACCCCGGAGGCAGAGGTTGCAGTAAGCTGAGATTGTGCCACTGCACTCCAGCCTGGGCAACAGAGCAAGACTCTATCTCAAAAAAAAAAAGGAAAAGAAAAGAAAAAAGAAAAAAGATTATCCTGGAACATGTAGGCACTTGGTTATCTTAACCAACACAACAGTCAATGGTTTTCAAACTGGGGGCTTTTAGATTTATCCTGAGTTTGCTAATCTTAGAGCTCCTTTACATGCCCTACCATTGCTGAAGATGTGATCTACAAAACTTTTATTTGGGCAGAGGAAATAAAACTTCCTCTGTTAAAATGTTTTTCTTTTGATTAATCAGTCATCAGTTTCAAATAATTTTCATGTAAAAGTGTCTTTTTAAGTGTGATCTAAAGCATAGGTATTCCATGGGGCAAACTCAGGATAAATCTAAAAGCCCCCAGTTTGAAAACCATTGACTGTTGTGTTGGTTAAGATAACCAAGTGCCTACATGTTCCAGGATAATCTTTTTTCTTTTTTCTTTTCTTTTCTTTCTTTTTTTTTTTTTTGAGACAGAGTCTTGCTCTGTTGCCCAGGCTGGAGTGCAGTGGCACAATCTCAGCTCACTGCAACCTCTGCCTCCAGGGTTCAAGTGATTCTCATGCCTAAGCCTCTTGAGTAGCTGGGATTACAGGCGCCCACCACCATGCCCGGCTAATTTTTTAATTTTTAGTA
Organism: Symphalangus syndactylus; assembly: GCF_028878055.3. Lineage (NCBI taxonomy): Eukaryota > Metazoa > Chordata > Mammalia > Primates > Hylobatidae > Symphalangus > Symphalangus syndactylus. Next base: position 26,354,493 of record NC_072444.2, on the reverse strand, counting down.
GAGATGGGGTTTTGCCGTGTTGGCCAGGCTGGTCTCAAACTCTTGGTCTCAAATGATCCACCCGCCTCGGCCTCCCAAAGTGCTGGGATTACAGGTGTGAGCCACTGTGCCCGGCCCATTTTCCAGAATAATTGTAATTTAAAATATTTTAGCTCATTGTCAAACCATGCAGACTGATTTTTGGCTTGAAAAATATGATCTTGTAGTTAGTCCCACTTCTGCGCTGTGAGAAACCGCAGGAAGGTAAAGTGGTGCTTTGGAGAAGGACGTTTTCACCGCCCTTCCTTCTTCCCTCCCAGCTCTCCTTTCTTTTATGGTTTGTAGTTATAACTGAGATTTATGCTTGTTGCTCCACAAATCTTCTCTCTGCCATTATGAGTTTGTCTGAACAGTCTAGAGATGGGGCCGACACTGAGTGATTCTTGAAGTAAATCTATCCAGGGGCACTTCTTGACAGTCAGAGGCAGAGAGGAACTAACTCACAGCCCCCAGTGGAGCAGGAGTCTGGATAAATTACCCCTGTCAAGAAGAAGACATGCTGCCACTTTTGTGACCTCTTGCCTTCACAGTGACCCTGGGGGCACAGCTCTCCTGTTTGTGTGCAGAGTGTGTGGGGCGGTGCTCTGGGTCAGTGATCATTCCCTTTACCCAGCTGTGTCTGCTAAGAGGCCTTTCTCTCTGTGTTGGCCCAGCCAGTCCCATGGCAAGTGGGTCTTTAGGACCAGGGCCACTTTTTCCAGCCTTATGGTGGCAAGGAGTTGCTGACAATCAAGCATACAAGTTGATTGATTCCTTTTCCTTTCCTTTCCTTTTTCCTTTCCTGTCCTGTCCTGTCCTGTCCTTTCCCGTCCTTTCCCTTTCCCTTTCCTTTCCTTTCTTTCCTTTTCCTTTTCTCTTCTTTCCTTCCCTTCCCTCCCCTCCCCTCCCCTCTCCTCTTTTTGTTTCACTCTGTCAGCCAGGCTGGAGTGCAGTGGTGCCATCTTGGCTCACTGCAACCTCCGCCTCCTAGGGTCAAGGTATTCTCCTGCCTCGGCCTCAGTAGCTGAGATTACAGGTGTGCGCCACCACACCCAGCTAAGTTTTTGTATTTTTAGTAGAGATGGGGTTTCAACATGTTGGCCAGGCTGGTCTCAAAACTCCTGACCTCAAGTGATTTGCCCATCTTGGCCCCCCTCCCAAAGTGTTGGAATTACAGGCATGAGCCACCATACCTGGCCTGATTATTTCTACAAATGGTTTCATTTAACTAGCATTTACTGATAGTGGATTTTGATGGAGAAGGAGAATAAAGAACAGGTATTAAACATCTTTTAGGCTAGGTACGATGGCTCACACCTGTAATCCCAGCACCTTGGGAGGCTGAGGCAGGAGGATTGCTTGAGCCCAGGAGTTTTGAGATCAGCCTGGGCAACGTGACGAGGTGCCATCTCTATAAAAAATACAAAAATTAGTGGGACATGTGGCTCGAGCCTGTAGTTCCAGCTACTCTGGAGGCTGAGGCAGGAGGATTGCATCAACCCAGGAGATTGTGATTACAGTGAGTCTGGGTGACAGAGCGAGACCTGTCTCAAAAACAAAACAAAATATTTTTCCCCCCCTTTACTATACTTTTCCTTTGCTGTATCTCGTTGTCTTGTGTGTACTTTGAAATTTTTATTTTATTTAAATTTTATTTAAATTTTTATAGAGACAGGGTCCCACTATGTTGGCCAGGCTGGTCTCAGACTCCTGGGCTCAAGTGAACCTTCTCTTTAGGCTCCCAAAGTGCCAAGATTATAGGTGTGAGCCACCGGGCCCAGCTTGTGTGTATTTTTTTTTTTTTTTTGAGACAGAGTCTTGCTCCGTTGCCCAGGCTGGAGTGCAGTGGCACGATCATGGTTCACTACAACCTCCGCCTCCCGGGTTCAAGTGATTCTTGTGCCTCAGCTTCCTGAGTAGCTGGGAGCACAGGTGTGTGCCACCATGCCCAGCTAATTTTTGTATTTTTAGTAAAGACAGGGTTTCGCCATGTTGGCCAGGCTGGTCTTGAACTCCTGGCCTCAAGTGATCTGCCCGCCTCAGCCTCCCAAAGTACTGGGATTACAGGCTTATGTGTACTTTTGAGAGTCGTTTCGAATCTTTTGTGAAATGAAGCAGGGGTATCAATAAGAACATATTTTTTTTTTTTTGAAACGGAGTCTTGCTCTGTCGCCCAGGCTGGAGTGCAGTGGCGCGATCTCGGCTCACTGCAAGCTCCGCCTCCCGGGTTCACGCCATTCTCTTGCCTCAGCCTCCCGAGTAGCTGGGACTACAGGCGCCCGCCACCAAGCCCGGCTAATTTTTTGTATTTTTAGTAGAGACGGGGTTTCACCGTGTTGGCCAGGATGGTCTCGATCTCCTGACCTCGTGATCCGCCCGCCTCGGCCTCCCAAAGTGCTGGGATTACAGGCTTGAGCCACCGCGCCTGGCCAAGAACATATTTTTTAAAATGTGTCAAGAGCTTGCATTTGGCACCCTGTCTGACCAACTTGCTGTCTGGGCCCCATGGAACGTACACACCAGGCTCTTGGTGCTCTGAACAAGGCAGGTCCTCAGCCAGTCTCTCCCACACTCATCTGTACCCCAGGAGCTAGTTTGTCCCTAAACCTGTGTACTTGTATTAAATATGATGTAAACAAGTGACCTAAGAGTGTGAAGAGAGGGTTCTGCAAATATTATGTGTTCTTTTTTTGTTGTTTTTTTTGAGATGGGGTTTCGCTCTTGTTGCTGCCCAGGCTGGAGTGCCATGGCATGATCTCGCTCACTGCAGCCTCCACCTCCCAGGTTCAAGTGATTCTCCTGTCTCAGCCTCCTGAGTAGCTGGGATTACAGGCATGCGCCACCATGCCCGGCTAATTTTTTGTATTATTAGAGACGAGGTTTCTCCACGTTGGTCAGGATGGTCTTGAACTCGCGACCTCAGGTGATCCGCCCGCCTCAGCCTCCCAAAGTGCTGGGATTACAGGCGTGAGCCACCACGCCCAGCTATAATGTGTTCTATAAAAAGAAATGTGAAAAGAGGGTTTTATGAAAACTAAGTTAAATGCTTTGCTAAATGTGAATTGCTAAAAACATTGCTGTCAAATTAGGTGTGAGCGAGATGACAGTTAAACATTAGAGGAAGATCATAAACATCTAGAAGGATTCTGTACTTTGATTGCTTTACTGATGTCTTGAAGTTCTTACTTTGCTTTAGAAATTGTGGAGGCTGTGTTATGGGTAGGGTTTATGCAAGAAAGACGTCTGGGAACTTCAGTCTGTGGGCCCACACTCAAAGCAAAGGGCTTGGCTTTACATCAAAAGATCAGCAATGACTGAATGTTTATAGGTTTTCAGTTAATAGAAAATGTTTTCGGTATGTGGAGCGGGTTCCATTTTTGATTCCCTGCTTTAACTGATTTTTTGATTAACTGAACAATTACTAGCTCCAATCACATAGGCCAGGAGGGCTTCTACTCTGTAATATTCTGGCCTCGCTGTTGGTGTCTTTATTTTGGTTACTTTGTTTGATTCCAATAAATTTGTGAGAATTACTCATTTTGCAGTGAGGAGACTGAGCCCAGAGCATTCAAGTTCCTACAGCTAAGAAGTGGCAGGACTGGGATTGAAAGCCGGTGTCCATGCTGCTGAACCTGTGCAGACGGGGAGAGCAGGTATGGGTGCGGTGTGGACCGCGCTGTCAGGCACACTAGCGTACGTGCGGGGCGCCCGCTGCACAGACGTAGCTGCAGCCGATGCTCAGTGCTGCCTGGTGATTCTGTACCTCCTTTCTGAGGCTGCTGCCTTAGTGTGCTCTCCGTGGTTGGAGTCTTTTGTGTGCATCTTAGCTGTTGAAAAGGCGCCTATTAATTTATCACAGGTGATGTGTGCCTCCTTGTGCTCAGAGGAGGCGTCTGCACCCATGTACCTCACTAATGACAGGTTATGGGATGGAGAGGAGATAATAGATCTTTTCATCTGATGTCTATATAGCAAGGTGCTATGTCCCTGGTAGCTTCTAGGGGGCAGCAGCTGCTTGTTGTTCTGTCTCCTGCTGGCAGAGAGAAGGTTGGACAATTGAGCAATTTGCTCTGGTCTCCAGCTCTTTAAGTGGTGCCTGCAGGTCTCCAGGGAGTCACCGGAATCCACATAAGTAAAGAAAATACAATATCCAGGATCTTTTATTTCTACTTTCTCTGCCCCCTCAGGTAAATCCTTTATCTGTGTTTCTATCAACATCCACAAATTCCTCATTATCAGAGTTAAGGCAGCAAAGTTCACCTGCTTTGAAGATAAGAGAATAGAGATATCTTTAAGAGAGTAAAATCTTTCTGTCAGATCTTACTTGTTGCCAAGAGCTAGACATTGATAACCCACTCAAATAATGTTTAGAGGTTTTGAAACTTTCCCCCATGGGCATGTGTCTTTAATTCTGTTGGGAATACCACTGTCATATGGTTGATTACGTGTTCTTCCTGTCAGCACTTCCCCCCAACCCCACTCCCTCCCCTCTATCCAAACTAGTCTTACAGAGGTTTCTCTTCAATTCTAAATGACTTATTTCAGAAACACATGAAGGGGAACATTTCGGATGTGCCAGTTTTTTGTTTTTTGTTTTTGTTTTTTTTTTTTTTTTTTTGAGACGGAGTCTCGCTGTGTCACCCAGGCTGGAGTGCAGTGGCGCGATCTTGGCGCCCTGCAAGCTCTGCCTCCCGGGTTCACACCATTCTCCCGCCTCAGCCTCCCGAGTAGCTGGGACTACAGGCGCCTGCCATCATGCCCGGCTAATTTTTTTTGTATTTTTAGTAGAGACGGGGTTTCACTGTGTTAGCCAGGATGGTCTCAATCTCCTGACCTCATGATTCGCCCGCCTCGGCCTCCCAAAGTGCTGGGGTTACAGGCATGAGCTGCTGCGCCCAGCCTTGGATGTGCCAGTTTTTTAGACTTGGGGGCCCAAGACTGACATATGGGCAACTTGTGCCTTGTCAGAGTGAGTCCCAGCTCCCTCCCCTCCCAGAAGTGCACCTCCTACTGTGCCCTGAATGCTCCTGCCTGCCAGATCTTCCAGCTGTGTGGCTGAGGCAGGTGCCCAGGAGGAGAAAGGCTGGTTGCAGGCAGAACCAGATGGTTGCAGTCCACACAGGGAAGCAAATTGGCCGCGACATTTCAGCCATGTGAGGTTTATTTAGGATTAGCTAAGAATTCTCAGCCTTGACTCCACTGAGGGAGGAGCGGATGACCTAGGGCCACTTTCTTGTGGCTTTGCATTCTTTCAGGCTTTCGTCTGAAGATCCCAGGGTACTGGGGAAGGGTGGGAGTTTCCATCCAGCTCCATTGCAGAGAGTGGCATTCCTGAGAGACAAAGGCATGCCTCTTTTTTTTTTTTTTTTTTTTGAGATGGAGTCTGGCTCTGTCGCCCAGGCTGGAGTGCAGTGGTACGATCTCGGCTCACTGCAAGCTCCGCCTCCCGGGTTCATGCCATTCTCCTGCCTCAGCCTCCCAAGTAGCTGGGACTACAGGTGCCCGCCGCCACGTCTGGCTGATTTTTTTGTATTTTTTTTTTGTCGTTGTTAGTAGAGATGGGGTTTCACCATGTCAGCCAGGATGGTCTCGATCTCCTGACCTCGTGATCCGCCCGCCTCGGCCTCCCGAAATGCTGGGATTACATGCGTGAGCCACCTCGCCCGGCAGAGGCATGCCTCTTAACCTCACCTGTCCAGCTCTCTCTGTTGTCTGCAAAATGGCAGTTAATAGAATTTGTTAATAAACAGAAGAAATAATTAGAAATAGTGGCACATCATTTGACAGTAAGGTGGTTTATAATTTCTGTTTATCAAATGATTCTCATTATTATTATTTCTATTGGATTTTTGAAGAATTCAGCCTGGTCCCCAGAGCCCCATTTATAAGGCATTTTATTTCTTCCTTTATAATATCTAGAAATAACTTCAGTTCCAGTGAAATCCAGATCTGTGGTCCCACCCCATCCCCAGCTCTGGTTCTCTCCCCTTCCTCTCTGCTTGTCTTCTGTGACCTCAGCGGGCTCCATCAGGTGGGCGGTATCCCCTACTGACCAGACTGGCAGAGCTAATGCCAGCTGGAGGAACGCCGCCGTGTTTGTTTTTGCAGTTCCTGGATTTGGTTTAATGTACAATTGATTCTTTTAATGTATTTAATCATTTTTTTCTTACCTCTTAAGGATTAACCTGCACAAACCTCATTTTATCCTAAGTGTGGCTTTGGGAGGAAGGGAGGAGAAAATTGAGTTTCTCCAGCTTATTTTATTCTTTTATGCTTTATTTTCCAAATGGCTTTTCCTGCCGAAGCAGCTCTGTATAATACAATGTATTTTCGTGGCCATTGCTTACTCATTACTAACTGGTCTCTCCAGCTTCCCTTTGTCTGTGAACTAAATACAGGGGGCCTCAAGATAATTGGTAGCTCCATCACTGACCCACGAATTATAGATCAGCAGGGAAGGCAGCCCAGGGATGGTTTGTGGTTGGCACAGGCTGCCCACCTAGAAATGTGAGTTATTCTCTACCTGCCACCAAGTTGGGCTTGACTAGATTGGTCCTTTCCTAATTTTGGACTTTGGCTTCTCTAATTGCATCACACGGCTCCCTGGTTTACAGGTTTCAGCCTCATTTCATCCCTACACATGCTGCTGGTGTCTTTCTTAGTTCATGCCTCCTTGGCATGTCTACAAAGTATTAATTTGCAGAGGTTTTGTTTCTATTTTCCTTTGAGGTTCCCTGGTGCCTAGAATGGTTAGATGACAGGCTGCAGATAAATAATTCTGTTGAAACAGCGGGTTTCTGTGCATTTTTGTCTGATGTGTCCAAGTAAAGGCAAGTCTTTGTGGGTGCCATATTAAGTCCCCCTTTTGAGCATTTATCTGATTTGTGTTCCAGCTTATCTACTTTGCTGTGGCATGGAGAAGGAAAAGTCCCATTTCCTGCTAGGCTGCCAGGCACTTATGTAAGACTTTTAGGTGCCAAAGTAGGAAAGGAGTCCTTGTGTTGTATGGCCGTATACATTTTGCGTGTGTGTTTCCTGGGTGTTTGGCACCTAGGCACTTTGCTAAGGCCTGTATGGGATGGGCATATACCGTATTGCTCAGCTCCCGGCAGAAAATAAGCACTCATACATATTTGTGGAATGAGTGAGTGTGTGTGCTCACTTATGTGCGATGGAGATGATGAGCCAAGGAGTTGGATTGCACAGTTGCTGCCTGGCGTCTTGCTAGGAACTTAGGGTGCAACATTCCCACTGGGCCACACATATGTCGATGTTCAGTGGATGACTGCTACGTGGGCAACATAAAGAGGCCATTTTATGAAAGGAACTTCAGAGGAAACATTATAACTGAGACCTTTACAGCCTTTCCATTATTATGGTTTAAATCTTGACAGTCTTTATTTGCAATGACACTGGGACCAGTAAAGACAATGCTCACTCCCACCTCCTCGTTGTCTCTCCACATCCTGTTCCGTAGCTGTGGTGCACCGATAGGCGTCGTTAAATGTGCAGGCAGCAGAGCTGCTGGTTTGTCTAGAAACAGCCCCTTTTGACTCAGAAGTTGGAACCCAGATGACTCACCATTCTATTTGTTTTATTGCAACTGTCATTTCATAAAATGCCCTGAAAGCTTTAAAGTGTAAATGCCAAAGTGAGATTTTTGTCTTTTTTATTTTGTTATCTCCTCTGTTTTTTCTAATCTTTTATATTTCTATTTTCTCCTTTCTTTTCAGAGTTATTTTCTCTTTCATTACTGTCTCTTTCTCTGTCCCTCCCTTCCTTCCTGCCTCCCCCCTTTGATGACTCTAATGGCATGAGTAGTTGAAGTGGTTTTTGCTAACATCATGGTGCGTTCTTTCCAGCTTTAATGCTATCTGATTGAGAGTGTCTCCCCTCAGATTTTTGTGTAGGGTTTGGAAATGGAAATGGCCATGCACATCAGAGTTTAAATTTTCCAAGGAAAGTCTGCCATGAACTGTAGGACCTATAACTTCTAGAGACGGAAGGACCCCTGACATCTGTGGACTCTGGACTCCTGACTTCTGTGGACTGTAGAATTTATGACTTCTGTGGATTGTGGGGCCTCTGACTTCCATAGACCGTGGGACTGTGACTTCTATGGACCCCAGGACCTCTGAATTCTGTGGACTGTGAGACCTCTGACTTCTGTGGCCTGTGGGATCTCTGACTCCTGTGGCCTGTGAGATCTCTGACCTCTGTGGCCTGTGGGACCTCTGACTTCTGTGGTCTCTGGGACCTGTGACCTCTTTGACTTCCAAGTCTTCTGTGGACTGCAGGACCTCATCAACATGTGTATTGCCAGAAGAGAGGCTTGATCGTGTTAACCTGTTTCTGTCTGGAGGTGTCACATACTAGAATTTCTGCTCAGTCTTATGGCTTAGGTGGGCTGTTGAGTCTAAATATTTTTTTTTTTTTTTTTGAGACGAAGTCTCGCTCTATCACCCAGGCTGGAGTGCAGTGGCATAATCTTGGTTCACTGCAAGCTCCGCCTCCCGGGTTCACGCCATTCTCCTGCCTCAGCCTCCCGAATAGCTGGGACTACAGGTGCCTGCCACCACGCTCGGCTAATTTTTGGTATTTTTAGTAGAGACAGGGTTTCACCGTGTTGGCCAGGATGGTCTGTATCTCCTGACCTCGTGGTCCGCCCGCCTCAGCCTCCCAAAGTGCTGGGATTACAGACGTGAGCCACTATGCCTGGCCCAAGTCTAAATTTTTAAGGACTAGAGCTCTCAGACCAGGACTTTCCGGATCTTTTTTTCTGATACCCGACACTGTGGCACTTGACTAAGTCACCTGATTGATGACATGAGCATTGCTGGGTGTTGAAACACCTGGCCAGGGAAACAGGGACTTTTGTGGATTCATCCAAAGGATGGCAGACAGATTGTGGAATTTTAATGAAGGTGGGGTGGATCCCTGATGTTCGCCTGCCTTGAAGCATAGCAGAATCCCAGCATTAACTTCAGGGGTGTTGGCTGGAAACCTGCACTGGTGTTGGTGGTTATATTCCACATTTGTCAAATCCTTTAATCCAACTGAACTAATTTTAGAAGTAGCTAGTTATAATGAAAAAGAACAATATATTCAGATGCATAGGATCGTTTTTAAATGAAATGCTCCCTGTTCTTTTCCTTCTTTTTTTTTCTAATTTTTATTTTTTATGATGGAGTCTTGCTCTGTTGCCAGGCTGGAGTGCAGTGGCATGATCTTGGCTCACTGCAACCTCCGCCTCCCGGGTTCAAGCAATTCTCCTGCCTCAGCCTTCTGAGTAGCTGGGACTACAAGCGCGTGTCACCAGGCCCGGCTAATTTTTTGTATTTTTAGTAGAGATGAGGTTTCATCATGTTAGCTGGGATGGTCTGGATCTTGTGACCTCGTGATCCACCCACCTTGGTCTTCCAAAATGCTGGGATTACAGGCGTAGGCCACCGCGCCTGGCCCTTTTCCTTCTTTTATAGAATGCCTTTGGTCTATTTTGGCCTTCAGGGTGAGCCATCCTTTGACTTATATTAGAATAAATTTTTTTCCTGTATGCCTCCAATGAAGGAGAGTGTGAGAGTGTTTTCTGTGATGTGAGTGGGAGAAAATAGCGTGTTTTCACAATAGTTAACAAGTTGATGGCTGTGAGTTATGAAAGTGAGTTCTGTATATACACTGGGGTAGGATTCCACATAGAATGCTGTTTTTCACCCACCTGGCTGGTTGTCTGATTCTAACATAGCTGCTATCCCTGATGCTAGAAATCAGAAAACCACAGGCTGTTCACATAATACTCTACCCTTCTGAGGCCAAGGTGGGAACAGGATGGTGGCGGGGTTTGAATCAACATGCTCTCAGTTCCCACCAAAGACCAGTGTGTTCCCCTGTTCCTGCTGACAGCTTGAACAAGGATTCTACAGTTTCTGGCCGTTTTAATTGAACCGCAGTGAGGAGTGGCCCTATAGCCTGCTTAGGACATGGGGAATTACTCCTAGGGCCTGGGAGCCAAGTGTCCCGCGCAGGCTCCCTCTTGGTTCTCTACCTAAGGATAGCTTCCCCTTCCCTGCGCAGGGCCTCTTTGAGGAGCAGAAGGATCATTTAGTGCTCATGGCCTGCTCATTCCTTGGCTTCTCTGCTGAGCTATCCAGCAGGGGTGCCAATTCTTCCATTTAGCTGACTATTATATAGCCCTTAAAAGGGAAGGGTTTATTTTAGCTGGCTGCTATATTGATTGCTATAGGGACGTTTCTATTTTCACTGGCTGCTATATTGACTGGGAAAGGGAAAGGGGCCGTATTGCCGGGAGCTGTCATATTGACTGTTACAGAAAAGATCTGTATTTAAGCAGTACCAGTGCACTGGGATCTCCCAGGCAGGATATTAATGCTAATTCATCCACTCACCCCCTGCTGTGAGTGTTATTTGTTTAAATCTGTAGATTCCCACAGCGCGTTTATATCCTCACTAGAGTGAGCTCCGCTCCCTGTAATTATTTAACATTATATGCTGATATAAATTGTAACAGTTAAAGAATGGTAATGAGTAGCCAAAAAAGAAAAAAAGAAGAAAGAAAAGAAGGAAACAGAAAAAAAGGAAAAAATGTATAAAATAATCTATGCGTGTGTGTGTGTGTGTGTGTGTGTGTGTGTGTGTATGGTGTTAGAAATGGCAGAGTCACCTTCTAAAACAGCAGTGAGAAACTTCTGTCATCCTTTCTCCCAGCTCAGGTTGATTTGTACAGTGCTGCTCAGCCCACGTATTGTGCATCTGTATGTGTGTATGTGCATGCGCCTGTGTACGCACGTGGTCATCACCCGCCAGAAAGATGTCATATTGAGGTGTGCCATACTGTGTTGTTTGTGCACGTGTGTAACAATATACAGTGTTTGTTCAGTGTCCTGGCAGGAAATTGGTCTATTAGCGATTCACCTTCTTGGTGAGTAGCTAATACCTTATTTTGTTCAAGATTCCACGTTCACGCAGGACCTTTGGCCTAAGACACAACTCTAGGGAAAGCCATTGGGGAATGCTCAGTTGGGATTGAACTAATAGGCCATTGGGTGTCACTGTCGCTCTACTGGCTATAGGAGAAAGAGGGGTTATCTGCTGGGAAAACTGGTTTTCAAAAGAAAGAAGTTTTTCTGCTTGAGTTGGAGGTGTTGTCTCTTTGAGATGTTTGTCTCTCATTTGGAATTTCCTTTAAAAAAGTAGTTGTTTGCTTGTTTTTGCTACACCAAGCTTCTAGCATTTTTATTGTTCTTGAAAATTGTGTACTGACTGCGATCTGTTCGGCTATAACTTGCAGTGCATCTAAATGAGAACTTCTGTGTGCAGAAAACTGTCCCCCTTAAAAGCCTAGGTAACAAGGAGAGCTGATTTGGGCAAGAACTTGAAAAAGGAGGGAGAAAATCTCCTTGGGCAAATGCTTGCCACTCCTCTGCCGCTGCCCCTGTGTAGGTGGGAAGAGAGTGCAGAGAGAGAGCCAGGCTGCTGCCTGGTCACAGAAGAGTGGGCTCCGTCCTCCAGCGGGCTCTCCAGCAGCATGGATCTGTGCCAGGCTTCACCACAATTCATACTGTGTCAGTTTAATAAATGCACTACTTAAATTATGAAATTACAAAAGAAAAAAGAGAATGCACTTATTCAGACTCTTAATACATTAAAAATAAGGCATTAAAACTCTGACTTTTTTTTTTCTTCTAGAATCAATAATGAACAGGAAGGGTTGTAGACATTAACAGTCATGGACATTCAAACTCTTATACATAAATTATCTTAGAAAAATGCACATAAGACTTGAATAATGTAAATACATTAATGCATTTAATAATTTAAACATTAAAGCGCAAGCAGGAATTTGAGGCCGAGGCTGTTCTGAGGTAAGGGATTGGTCCTAGAACTCGTGTGTCCCAGGATCGATGGGTGATTTCCCCTTGAGACACCCTGGAAAGAGAGTGCCTGGCCGGCTTGTGTGGCCAAGGATCCCTGGACATTCCTGATCTCAGCTGCCTCCCAGCCTCTTATTTTTGCGTATCCTGAGCTTCGTTCTCAGTTTCATGTTCTCTACTCTTGTGCTTCTAATTGTTTGTTAGAAAACTAAATGTTTCCACTTCAAAGAACAATGAACTTTGAGAATGTCTTGGTTGAAAAACCAAACCAAAGTAAAAAATCCTTCACCCGGCTCTGACTGCTTGTCTGCTTGTGATTTGAGAAAAAGGAAGTGGCTGCTCCTTGTAATCAGCCTGTTGTGTCTCAGCCTGGAACTCCACTGTGTGCTGTGGTCAGGGGATCCAGGTTGTAACATGCTGACAGATTTGAAGACTGGATCTAATGGGAGAGCAGAAACGATATCCTACATTAGCCTCTGTGTGTTGGGCATAACGATGGCAGGTAGCCATGCCAGGAAACAAGACAGGTGCCGTGGAGTTAGACTCAGTGGTCTGTGATCATACCTTGCTTTGATTTGAGGGTTTAACCACTGGATAGACTGATGTTACTGTTTTTTCCCCCTTTCTTCCAAAATTGTATTTGCAACAGCAGAAAGTCACTGGAAACCCCTTTTCTGGCAGAATACCGAATGATCTAATTCAGTTTTTGACATCTGCACTGTGAAATACCCTGGGCAGAACTAAGAAGCCAGGCCTACGTGTCTTAAGTTTTCATTTATTAATGCTAATGCTGTTCTCTGATTGTTCCCCAGCCCTGTTTTATAGTCCAAATCACAGATGAGAAACTAGAAGAACTGTAGAAAGTGTGTTACTGAGTACACATTCTGAGAACTTTGTCTCTCTTTGTAGAAGAGTGTGTCTATTTGGTCAGTAATGCAAATGTTGTCCCACTGGGTTTGCTGTGGGACCCACTGGGTTTGCCATGGGACCTTGAGAAACAGTTATCAGATGGTAGTGACTGAACCAAACCTGTTTTCATTATCGCCAGGTCCGTGGGAGTCTTTTACAGGATCTCAAATCTCCTGCCTGAAACTTTACCTGGGATTGTCTTGATAGGACCCAAGCCTCGTCTGTGCTGGCATCTGTGACTTTGTTTGCAGCCCTTTCTAGTCTTTATTGTGGCCAAGGACAGTCTGGTCTCCCAGCTAACATGGGTACAAACCAGCTTCTAGCTACTTGCAGGAGAATAGCTATGGGTTGACTTGGCATCTGAAGCAGATACAAACAGATTAGGCTGAGCTGCCCCAGAACAGCTAGAAGGAAAACCAGTACTTTAAAAACTGGTCGTCAGGTAATGGTTTAGAAAGAAAGTAGTTTGGAGAATGGGTGAGGACAGCCTGGTGAGTGATCCCGAGGTCAGTGGGCTGTCCTTGGGATGCGCTCAGATTCTTCTCTAGACCTGGAGAGCAATAGCCGTGCCTCACAAGCCCTTCTCCACCTGTTTTATTTTAAGGTGGCAGAGCCTTTCTTCGCAGTTTTAGTTCAGCCTTGGGATGACGGTCAGACTTCGGTTTGTTCTGTTCTTTTCTTTTCCAGTTTCAGAGCCCAAGCCTGCTCCCTCTGTTGCTTGTCCAGCCTTGACCAGTGACTGTCTTCAGCCTGCACTCTGCATTTCATCCCAGCAGTAGGAAGAAGTGAGGTCAGGGGAGCGCGTGAACCAGGGAGAATCGAATTCTCTTTGGATTTTGCTGGTCACACCCAGAAAAGCTGCTTTCTCTTCCCTTAAGTTCCAAGAACTGATGGCCTTAACTGCACAATTGGCTGGTGCCAGATTGAGATATGTTGAACTGGGCAGTGGAGGTGGGGGTGAGGGGCAACTCCCTCTCCTATTGGGCGCAGAATGCTGGCTGTGTCAGGCAGTGATCAGATAGGCACTAATCGGGTGGGTTCACCCTCTGATATAGCCCGTATGCAGACTTCCTTTGAAGACAGAGGAGTCAGGTTCATTAATTAAAGGAGCCTGGCTTGAGAGGCCTGTAATTATAGGTGCTAGAAATCTGAATTTTAAGAGGTTGTGCAGCTGCATTTTGAAAAATGTAGGGAGGCACCGAGAAGTACCGGTTGTGGGCAAGAATGTGGCTGAACCAGATTTTGGAGGTTCAGGTTTTGGCAGAATTCCCCTCCAAATTCTTATTTATTCTTTCTTTCCATTTTGTTCTTTTTTTTTTTTTTTTCTAAATGAGAAGCAGAACCTGTGATTTTTTTTTTTTTTTAATGAAGGTTACACCCTGTGACCGAGAGGCTAGCATTGTCAGAGTATATGGGGGGCAGAAAGGAGTTGCTGTAAACTAGAAGATGCTTAGTTTTTGAGGAAACAGGGGACATCTTTGGGCTTTAGGGGTTCAGGATTTGAAAAAAATTAAATAATTTCTTTCTTGAATTGAGGGAGGGGAGCAGGGTGCAGAAACCCAATTTGAATGCAGTCTAGGGAGGTAAGTCCCAGGCAAATGGTGGACTCTAGAACCTTTGTCCCGACTTGACTTCCCCAGAAGTGTCTCTTCCTCTGTCATGCGTCACTTTTCCACGTGAACCCTGAGTTACAAACAGAAAATTTCAAACCTTTATGGGAAGTCCTGACCTGTGCCTTTTCTTTCTCATTTCCTCAGTTATTTGTAGGTTGACCTTTTGTTTTAGGTGCTTTTTCGCTCTCCTTTCCTTAAAAAAAAGTATCCCTCTTTGCTTCTTGTCAAAAACCTTTATTTCGGTCCCTGACTATTTGCATCTCTGTTAATTAAGCATGGCTAATTTGATATGTAGATGGGATGGGGAGGGTTAAGGGTTAGATGAATAGAGGTCTACTCCCTGCCTCCCCTGGGTGGTGGGCAGGGGTGCTCCACAGACCTGCAAGACTAACAGCTGGGCACAGCTGACGGCAAACCCGATGCCAGGGAGAACCTCCTCTCTGTCTCACTGGTTTTGTCTCCTTGCGGATATTGAAAGCGTCATCCCATTTCACAGACTGGATCCTCTGTGAAGGGCTGAAAAAATAAAATATAAAGTCCCGTTCTCTGTGCTCTTTTCTTACATTCTTGTAGTGTATATATTGGGAAATCCATGGCTGAACCCGTGCACTGTAGAATAGAACACAAGTGTCCAAGACTCTCACTTGGTGCATTTACAATATGCAAATTCCAATTCCAATTAGATTGAAACCTCTATTTAGCAGAGTGGTTTTGTGAAATAAATAACTTTTGAAGAAGGAGACCTACTATATATAATAAATATATATTTTTCCTTCAGTTGCCTGCATGGTGCTTCCTGCATTCCCAGCCCTTGCCCGAAATGCTGATTCCGAAGCATCTTTGGGCTCGTTACAGAAGAGATGCTTCTCCTTCCCTTCCTGGCATAGGGATTTCATCCTTGATTTACAGTGCTCAGCTTGTTAGCGCCGGTGAAGGGGAGAGATGGCGTGAAGGTCGTTATGTCCTTTTTGTCCTCTTGGAGAGAAAGTGAGGGGGTGTGTTTCTTGCCATGTGCTTGTCATGGTAGTGGTGGAGTTCGAGAGGCCCCCGCTTCTGTCAAAAGGAGTCGAGCCAAACTCTCATCCTCTCTTCTTCACCCTCTATACTACACGTTGTCCAACAGGGGATGAATGATTTCAAAAGCGGCATTCAGAATTTCAGGAAGAGTAGCACACCACCGAGTAGAGAGCCTCCCCCCGACACCCCCCTTTTCATCATTCTCCCCTCCTCAGCCCAGCCGTGACAAACTGACAGATAATTAACAGATCAGGCCCTCCTATTAGGCGTGCCCCGTGCTGGAAGCTGCTCTGGCTCTATGCAGTTCTTTAGCAGCTCTGTGCGTGTGGGTGGTACCGCACTAAGTGGCCATAGCAGAGGGCAGGGAGTGCTTTGGGAAAAGCAAACAGAATGCTCTTTGGAGGAGAGAGTGCTTAAGAGGCAGAGCGGGGGCAGTAAGGTGCCTGGCTTGAAAGCACCTGGTGAAAAGACTTGGACTTTCAGGGTTGTGATCCGGAATACCACCGCCCGTCTCGGGGAATGGTGCGCTGGGTTATAATAGGATGCCTGATTACAAAGAACATTTTGAAGGCCACTTCCCAGGTCAGGCTGTGCATTAGGTGCACTCATCCTTTGGTGTAACACTGTGCTGGACTTGCAAAATTGGAAGTGCACAGCCTGTTGTTGTGTTTCAGCTTTGGCATTAAATATGTCTGCACAGACAGTGCCCTATGTGGCTTTCTCTCAGCTACCTAACTTTTCTTTCCCCGGTGGAAAGAAGAATTCATTGTGAGAATATTCATTTCTACTTACTAGTGACTTTTAAAAACTACTTTTCTTTGTTTTTGGAGACAGGGGCTTGCTGTGCTGCTCAGGCTGGAGCGCAGTGTGCAAACACGGCTTACTGCAGCCTTGACCTTCGGGCTGAAGTGATCCTCTCGCCTTGACCTCCATGTAGCTGGGACCATAGATATGTGCCACCACACCCAGCTCATTTGAAATTTTTGTTGTTGTTGTTGAACAGAAGTGGTGAGAGTAAAATAAAAATAAATAAATAATACTTTTTGGTAGTGACGGGGTCTCACTTTGTTGCCCAGGCTGGGTCTCAAATTCCTGGGCTCAAGCAATCCTCTCGCTTCAGTCTCCCACAGTGCTGGGATTACAGGCATGAGCTATTGTGCCTGGCCTTCTTCTTCTTCTTTGTTTTTGTTTTTGTTTTTGTTTTTTTGGTTTTTTAACTAGAGACAAGGTCTCACTCTGTCACCCCAGGCTGGAGTGCAGTGGTGCGGTCATAGGTCACTGCAGCCTCGACCTTCTGAGCTCAAGTGATCCTCCTGCCCCAGCCTCCCAAGTAGCTGGGACCACAGGCATATGCCAACACGCCCAGCTAATTTTTAAATTTTTTGAAGAGACAGGATTTCACTGTGTTGTCTAGGCTGGCCTCAAACTCTTGGCCTCAAGTGATCCTCCCACCTTGGACTCGCAGAGTGCTGGATTACAGTCATGAGCTACCATGGCCGGCCCTGAAAACTACTTTTCTACTTCCCTTATGGTGGCCACCCTTCTCATTTTCATGATTTGAATATTAACATACAGATAAATTTAGCAACATGTAGGGGCTACACGTAGGCTCAGGTCCTTAGGCCTGGCATGTTGGAGCAGAAAGAAACACCTAATTGCATCAAAACCACTCTAAGTTCATGTATGTGGAGCCCATCAAGCTGAAAGCATCCAGACAGCATCTGCTGTTATCAAATCACTCGTGAATCCAGCTAATTAAAATAGAGCTTCATTTTTCTGAACCATTGTTTGGCAGGAATTCGAAACGGGTCTAACCCAATTTCTGCGTGTTTATGAGCCTTTATTATATCAGAGGTACTTTTCTGTAAATGTACAGGGCAGCGTTAAATGAATTGATCCACACAGTATCACTGTAGACGCACTATGGACTTGCTAATGATTTCTCTTCCAGCTTTCTGGTTTCCAGACATACTCTTGAAAGCTTTATCTTCTCTTTTTCTATCCTCTGCTCTTTGTCGTTGTCTTTTTTTTTTTTAAACATTTTAAACTTTCCTTTTACTTTTTAATCTTCTTTTTTTCTTTGGAAACAGGAAAAGTATCCCCTTAAAGAAGTTTTCTGTTCCATTTCTCTTTTTCTTTTTCTCCCTCTCTTCCTGTTTTTGTTTTTCTTCTAGTGGATAAGATTTGTCTTTTCTCCCTTTATTTCTTGCTGTTTTTCTATACTCTCCTTTTCTTTTTCTCTCTTATCTTTTCTCCCTTTTATACTTTCTCCCATTCCTTTTCTCTAACCTTCTCTTTCTCCTTTTTCTCTTCTTTCTATCTCCTCCCATTTTCCCTAATAAAATATTCTTATGCCTTTGTCTCCACATGCAAATACTGACTAGGGCAGACGGGGGTGCCTGTGGAGGCAGAGCTATCTGGCTGCTCTGAGATGATGTCAGCTGATTTTACCTCTCTGAATTTGCTTTCATGCTTTATTTTAGGTTTTAAAAAGATTTTTCAAGCCACATCTACTCTACTTTATAGTCTGTAATCCTACTTTGAAGATGAAAAGTGTTACATAAATGCTAACTAATTATTCCTTATAACACTTTGTGAGTCTCTAAGCAGTATTAGTCCCATTTTACAGATGAGGAAGCAGAAACAGGAAAGGTAAGTAGCTCTGAAAGTTACTGAAGAAGTTGGTGACTGAGTTAGAATTAAACCTGGCTCATCTTTGGCTTTGCTTTTTGATTACCACCTTATGGGTGTTGACTTTTTTCCCCCTAAGAATCATACATATTTAAGGTGAAGTTGAGTGAATACCATCCCCTTGGCCCCTTCTCATTATATACTTTTAACCTTCTGAAGTTTCATTTGTAGTCTTTAGATGTTAAATGAATTTCTAGGTAATTCCTGGGAAAGAAGGATGCTGAACCACTTGTGGGCTGGTGAAAACCCTGTCTATTATAGTCTTAAAGCAGAGTGCTCACTTTCTCTTTCCAACGGCTTCCAGTAAGTGGGCCCACGTCACACGCACTGGCCCCAGTGATCGTAGCGTTGTAGGAAGCGCTGCCATATTTGATTGAATTTAGCCATTCTGGAATGACGTGTTCATGAAGTCGGCTCTTGCATTACTGTGGCCTTTATTATTGCTAATGCATTCTGACATTACAGGTGTAGCCTTGGCTCTCCCAGAAAGGGCAAGGCTGCTCTTTTTTTTTTTTTTTTTTTTTTTTTTTGAGAAGGAGTCTCGCTCTTTCACCCAGGCTGGAGTGCAGTGGCGTGATCTCGGCTCACTGCAGGCTCCGTCCCCCGGGGTTCATGCCATTCTCCTGCCTCAGCCTCCCGCGTAGCTGGGACTGCAGGCGCCCACCACCTCGCCCGGCTAATTTTTTTGTATTTTTAGTAGAGACGGGGTTTCACCGTGTTAGCCAGGATGGTCTCGATCTCCTGACCTCGTGATCCGCCTGCCTCGGCCTCCCAAAGTGCTGGGATTACAGGCGTGAGCCACCGCGCCCAGCCAAGGCTGCTCTTACCAAACGAAAGAGCAGAATTTATGAAACTGTTACACAGTGAGGCCAGTGTTCACCTTTAGTTACTAAGTGGAGAAAGGGAAATAAATGCTTTTATAGAAAAGACAGGCTATCCTGATTCCTCACCCAACATTGTTTCAAAAAGTGGATCAGTTAATATTGTTCCCAGACAGAGAACGAGGACCAATGGATAGAAGGTTCAGGAAAGGAGATTTCAACTCAGTTTAAAGAGGCACTCCTGAAAATGAGCTGACAGTATCTTAAGGGAGTAGTTTCCCTGCTCATTATGAGCATTCAAGAGGAGGCTTCCTGATCATTTGTCAGGGTTGTTGAAGAGGGGAGTCCCTAGGTCATGGGTGGGACCAGATGGCTCAAGATCTCTTTTGGCTTGTTTCCTTGTCTTAGATTGCTACAGCAAAAACAGCATCTTTCCTGCTTCTATTTTGACTTTACAAGTGGCTGATGTACTGTGAGGACCCGTGAATGCTCAGTAACTATTCATTATTTAATCTCTGGCTTCCTGCTTCTTAATCTAACATGAATCAAAGCTGTTCTTGTTCAATTCAGGAAAACCACCATCTCTGGCACCTCCTAGAATGAGGCATTCTGGATAGCCACGTTTTCTGGATGGTCATCAGGAGCCATTTGAAAGCAGAACAAAACAAAACACTTTAAAACTTTTGGCTGGGAATTATGTAAAATAGATTACATACTTTCTTGCTTTTTTAAGCTGAATATCTGGAATATAATTTAATCGTGATGACTCAGTATTGTCATTTTAGATGAACATGTTTATATGGTATTATAAGCATAGCTGTTTTCAAAACCTGTTGAAATATAGATATGTTGTATGTTTGCCCCTACTTGAAATGACTCCGCCGATTCTAAATGACCCCAGACTAATAAGCTTTTTGAATTTTTTTGTTTGCTTTTCATGGATGTTTCTCTCTTGACATTTGCTGCTAGGCTTTTTTTTGCTGTCACATCTTTGTTCTGTGTCTCTGTACTAGCTGGCTCCTTCCTCCATTCTCATTTGCAGCTTTTATCTTCTATGATTTGGATACCAGATAACTAAGCTTGTATATAAAATAAATAGTAAGTAGTGTGAGTAAAGCTTCACAGTGTATAAAATATATGGAATTTGTAATACCTTTTTTGGCTGCGCTGATTTCTTTTGCTATTCCCTGTCTCCTCCTCCTCTGTTGATTTTCTCCTTTTTTTGAATTGGGTGTCAGCTTGGAGAGATGAAATCTGGAAAGACTGGGTCTTGTCCTTGACCTAAGCCCATATCTCTGGCCCAGGTATCAGCGGCTGCCTCATGGAATCAACTTAGAAATTATAAAATGGCGCAGGTAGGGGGTCCTGAAGGTCATCTGTTTAACCCCTTATTTTATAGCAATGAAGGAATCTGAGGCACTGAGTGGGGACATGAGAGGCGAGGTTCATGACAGTATTTGTGTAAGGTAAAAAAAAAAAAATCTTGTAGGAAAATTCTCTGCCGGCTTATCAGCAAGTTCAGAATTAAAGTACATAAACCAAAAAAAGGCTTCTGTTTGTGGCAGCATTTGGCTGTGTTTGTACTCAAGACTGTTATCGATATTCTAGGAGAAGCTTTAATCCTTTCATTCAAACTTACAAGAAATGCTGTTTCCTTTTAGTTTAAAAAAAAAAAAAAAGTCCAAGAGAGCATTTGATTTGAGGAACCAAAAGTCTAGAAAATGTATCCGGGAGTCCTCGTCAATTTGGGGCATAATGAAATATAAAAAATACTCAATAAAAGCTCCTTTATTACTTTAACTGTTTAAATGTGGAGTTTTTAGCCATCAGGTTAATGTTTTGGTATCATTTTTTTATTTGATTGTGAGCACTTTTCCAGGTAGCTCTGCCACTCGAGCGCTAATCAGATTCCCACAGATAAATGGTGCTAGCTGCAGCCTGACATCACTGCGTTTTTGCTTCAACATTATTTTATTTTATTTGGTTTTCCTGTAAAAGTTAATAACTCCATGTCCATGTGTTTAAACAGGCAAGAAGAGAGAGAGAAAGGACAGTGAGCAGAAAAGGATGAGGGATGTTTCAGGAAGCTTGTGCAAAATTGAGGAAATTTAGGGATTTTTGTAATTTCCAGGTATCTTACCTTATGAACAGTATGTGAAGAACCAAGAAGGTTACAAAGCAAGATGGTAATTCATAATCCTTCAGATAACAAAAAGTGAACTTCTCTGTTTCTCAGACAGAGCTGGGAAGAATTTGAAAGGAGTTACCATTGATTTAAAGGAGGAAGATGCTCAGTAAACTGATATGCTTAATGGTGAGAATTGTGTAAATTTTATGTTATTCATAAGTAAATTACATGCTTATCTGGCATCTCCTAGATGACCAAGATGGGGAAGAGCATCAGATATAGGGCATAAAGACCCTCCTTTTCATCTTCCCATTATTAGTAGGACACAGTGGCTCTTGGCCAAGATGGCTCTGGTGCTCAGTAGGCCTTTGTGGAATCATTTGTTTTATTGACTGATTGATTGATTGATTTTTAGAGACAGGGTTTCACTCTGTCACCCAGGCTAGAGTGAAGCGGCACAATCATAGCTCAGTGTAACCTCAAACTCCTGAGCTCAAGCCATCTTCCCACCTAGCCCCCCGAGTAGCTGGAGCGCCACTATGCCCAGCTATTTAAAAAAAACAAATTTTTTTTGAAACAATGGAGTCTCGCTATGTTGCCCAGGCTGGTCCTGAACTCCTGGCCTCCAGCCATCCTCCTGCCTCAGCCTCCCAAAGTGCTGAATTATAGGCATGGGCCACCATGCCCGGCCAGATCATTTATTTTTTAAAGTGTGTGTTTGTTTATTGGTAGCTGTGCTGGCTAATAACAGGGATGTTTATGGTATTTAGTGAAAGGTTGCTGAATGGTTCAAAGCCATGAGGACTACCTTTGGGTTCTTCTTGTGTGCGATGGATTTCCTCACTGAGCTGAAAATTTCTAAATTGGGGTTTATCAGAGAAGGCAATTGGACTGATATCTCTTGATTCAGTTTCTCTTCCAAACTTGTACCTCGATACTAAAGACAGTCTGTGGGTATAAATCTGACGATGGCTGTGATAATCAGTTTCACAGCCCTTATGTCATTACCTCTGAAAGATGTGTTAAAAAAAAAAGGACATTTTCCTCATCTTCGTCAGCGGTATAGTTTGTATTGCTTTCCTGTGTTTCACACTTTGTGTTGATATGTTACTTCTGAAGTCGTCTACAAGGGTGTGACCTGTATTAGATACCGCTTTTTTAGAAAATGGAACCTGACCACAACTTGTCCCCATGGAGAGCCCATTTCTGGCCACTCTCTGGTGCTGGTGAGGAAGGTGACTTTCCTCTGACAGTAGCTGATTGTATATGACTGTTTGAATAGTAAGTTTCCAGTCCTTGTCATTCTACTGTCAATTTGAAGATTTTTTTTTTCTTCGAAATGGAGTGTTACTCTGTCACCCAGGCTGGAGTGCAATGGCATGGTCTCAGCTCACTGCAACCTCTGCCTCCTGGGTTCAAGCGATTCTCTCGTTTCAGCTTTCCGAGTAGCTGGGACTGCAGGCACATGACACCACACCTGGCTAATTTTTGTATTTTTAGTAGAGATGGGGTTTCACTAAGTTGGCCAGGCTGATCTTGAACTGCTGACCTCGTGATCCGCCCGCCTTGGCCTCCTAAAGTGTTGAGAGATTACAGGCGTGAGCCACTGCGCCTGGCTGATTTTTTTTTTTTTTTTTTTGAGACAGAGTCTTGCTCTGTTGCCTAGGCTGGAGTGCAGTGGCGCGACAGCTCACTGCAGCCTCTACCTCCTGGGTTCAAGTGATTCTCCTGTCTTAGCCTCCCAAGTAACTGGGATTACAGGTGTGAACCACCACACCCAGCTAAGTTTTGTATTTTTAGTAGAGATGGGGTTTCACCATGTTGGTCAGGCTGGTCTCGAACTCCTGATCTCAGGTCATCTGCCCACCTTAGCCTCCCAAAGTGCAATTTGAAGATTTTTAAGTCTGCCAGTTTACTGCATTATGAATTACACTTTTGGAACCCATACTGTAGTTTTTTTGTTTAGGCCATAAAAGAATCAAAGGCAATACAGGTTGAGTATTCTTGATCCCAAATGCTTGGGACCAAAAGTGTTGGATTTTGGATTTTTTCAGATTTTGGAATATGTGCATAATACTTACTGGTTGAGCATCTCCAATCTGAAAATCCGAAATCCAAAATGCTCCAGTGAGCATTTCCTTTGAGCATGACCTTTGACTGTCATGTCGGCACTCAAAAAGCTTTGGATTTTGGAGCATTTTGGATTTTGGATTTTTAGATTAGGGATGCTTAGCCTGTAGCAGGATCTAGGACTTGGCGGCATCCTGTTAGTAGCAGATGTTGACTGTTTACTTTCTTCTGTTTTCTGGTGGGTCTAAAGAAAATTCTTAGGCTGGGCGCGGTGGCCCACACCTGTAAATCCTAGCACTTTGGGAGGCTGAGGCGGGCAGATCACTTGAGGTCAGGAGTTCGAGACCCACCTGGCCAACATGGTGAAACCTTGTCTCTACTAAAAATAGAAAAATTAGCCAAGCATGGTGGCGTGTGCCTGTAGTCCCAGCTACTCAGGAGGCTGAGACAGGAGAATCTCTTGAACCCAGGAGGCAGAGGTTGCAGTGCTGAGATTATGCCACTTTACTCCAGCAAGACTCCGTCTCAAAAAAAAAAGAAAATTTGTGGGCCGGGCATGGTGGCTCACGCCTGTAATCCCAGCACTTTGGGAGGCCGAAGCGGGCAGATCACGAGGTCAGGAGATTGAAACCATCCTTGCCAACATGGTGAAACCCTGTCTCTACTAAAAATACAAAAATTAGCTGGGTGTGGTGGCATGTGCCTGTAGTCCCAGCTACTCAGGAGGCTGAGGCACAAGAATTGCTCGAACCTGGGAGGTGGAGGTTGCAGTGAGCTGAGATCGCGCTACTGCACTCCAGCCTGGTGACAGAGCGAGACTCTGTCTCAAAAAAAAAAAAAAAAAAAAAAGAAAAGAAAATTTGTTTCTTGCTGTCTTCTAAATTTGAACTCATTCTAGGCTATGAGTAGTTCTTTTTTTGGTATTCAAATTTATTTTTTAGCATTAGGTAATTCTCTAATTTTCTTATGGGGTGTTTGGTAGAATTGCCTTTTATTTATTTATTTGTTTGTTTGTTTCCAAGACGGAGTCTTACTCTGTCACCCAGGCTGAAGTGCAGTGGTGCAATCTTGGTTCAGTGCAACCTCTGCCTCTCAGGTTCAAGTAAGTCTCGTGCCTCAGCCACCCTGTAGCTGAGACTATGCACCACCACACCTGGCTAATTTTTGTATTTTTTTTAGTAGAGATGGGGTTTCGCCATGTTGGCCAGGCTCTTCTCAAACTCCTGGCCTCAATTGATCCACTTGCCTTGGTCTCTCAAAGTGTTAGGATTACAAGCATGAGCCACTGTGCTTGGCCTAGAAGTGCCTTTTAAAGACTCCTTGAAGGTTTTAGTTTTGTGCAGAGTGTGGGCTGATGGTAAACAGAATTTTTTGGTCCAGAGCTTATCTCCCTTGGAATTCAGGAGCCCATCTCTTGCCCTTAGGGCAGGTGGCCCTAAGCCCTTGAGAGGGGATCCTACCTTGCACCAGCTGGTGGTCACCTATTCAGTAGCTGACCCCCAGTGATGCCTTAATGTTTGACGTTGCCATTATCCATGACACAACCTTTCTTCGTCTCCTTCCTAATCATCCCTCAGTTCAATAGTGCGTGACTAGAGAGCTTCACCAATCTCCATCTGGCCAAACTTCAGAAGAAGTAGAAACTGAAGCAGGGTTTCATCTGCCGAGCATCTGAAGCTACTGGAGGTTAGGAGAAATACCTTTCAGAAAGCATGAAATTCAACCACTGGTGGAGAGAAAGAGACTAGGAAATAGAGGCAGTCGTATCATTAGGGAGGTGCTGGGGACTGTGTGCCACATATTTTTAGTGTTGGAGTCACCCGCCACCGTCACTGTGTGAGCTCACAGTTCTCTCAGGGAGCATCTTGGACACTGAGTCATTACATTCCTTTAGAGTGATTTAACTCAACAGCTTGACACCTTCATTAATTTTACAACATGAAGCCTGGGTGCTCTCTGCTTCCTCTTTAACAGTGCAGGGAAATTAGAGGAATATTGAAAATATAAAACCAGGGGATACTGGAAGAAGGAGCAGTCAAGGAGCTGTTGAAAGACATCATGTTAAGGAATTGAACTACTTGTCTTTCCTTGGTATCTCTTGGGATCGAGCACCCAGCTCTTGCCACTCGTCTCTGGCACATAAACCTTTTATTTCCGTTCCTGGCACGCTGGCCGAACCTCCAACTTGCAGCCAGCTCGTTTGCCTTCTCTGCTGAGGTCACTGCTACCGTGATCCGTGTATAATGGCATTTTCCTCCTCTTTTCAGTATGAAGGCTATTACAGTTTCTTCTCTAAACAGTACTTCAAACAATTTGCTGCCAGTTGCATTTCAAAGCCAGGGGAAAGGCAAATGTCATCCTTTTTTTCTCCCCTCTTTGGGTAACTGCTTTGTTGGTTGCATCAAAAATTAGAGGGGCTGCTATCTAAATTCAGGTGGGGATGCGTGGGGACAAGGCATTTAAATTTGCTTTTCTTTCTCCCTGAAGGAGAAAAACACTTTTCCTTCTCAACCTTTCCTAAAAAGGAACTTTGATCTTCCCAACCCACAAGCAAGGGTTTCATTTCTTCCAGGCCGGCGTGTGCTCCACAGCTCCTTCTGTGGCGTGGTGACTGTCGCCCGCTGCATCAGCAGCTCTGCTTTTCAAGCTGTGCTCCTCCACTGCACCAGCGCCCTTGGGCTGGAAGTTGGCACCCAGAGTCCTCGGCTGGACATGGACACCTCTCCAAAGTCACCCTTACGTCCCTAAGATCACTGTCCCTTGACATTAAATAGTGCATGGTGGTTTAAGGTGCTTTTTATTTCAATATGCATTTCTGGAAGAACTACTTTAATCAAAGAACAAAACAATGACATTCTGGCAAGCAGTTCATGCAATATTTTTAACTAAGGCCAAGGGAAAAAAAATAAATGGCAGAGATATTTCACTTTGAAGGGGTAGTTTTTGCGCATGTGAAGTTGCCGCTTTTCATAAAGGCTTTTACTACATATATCAATGAGTTTTAAGAGAGACTAGGGTCAATAATGCATGCTTTAGAATTCCCTAAATACAGATTTACACAATAGCCTTAAAATATATTATGTTCTATCATGTCAACTCTTATGCACTTCTACCAGCGGAATTTTATTTCTTTAATGTGAAAAACAAAAGGACAGAGGAAAGTAAAGTAAAACAAAGGAAATTAGGGCCCACAAGCTTAATTAGTATAGTGTTGTAACCCCCAAATCAACAATGGGAAGGACACAGTGACAAAACCCAGGAAATTCCAAGTCGAAAGAGAGTCTCTTTCCTTTAACTCCTTGAGTGCCAGGGCACTTGCTAGCCAGCTCCTTACACAGGTGCAGGAGGCTACCTGAGTACAACTCACTGTCTTTATTGTTGAACTTCCTGGCTTTTGTTGACTTTCCCTTCTCTTTTCCTCCCTTAATGCACATGAAACATACCTTTGTGTGTGTGTTAATTATAGATAAATGGGCT
Organism: Symphalangus syndactylus; assembly: GCF_028878055.3. NCBI lineage: Eukaryota > Metazoa > Chordata > Mammalia > Primates > Hylobatidae > Symphalangus > Symphalangus syndactylus. Next base: position 26,327,861 of record NC_072444.2, on the reverse strand, counting down.
AAAATTGCCTCTTGGTTTTGTAACCCTCAGAGAAGGGGAAAGAGTACAAAAAAAATTCCTGTCACTGTCATCTGTTCATTTTTAATGAGCAATTTTTAAAAATTGAAAATAAAAGAGGAAAATGAATAGGTGTTGAACCAGCCCGTGATATGTAAATGCCAACTAGTAATTACCTAAAACCTCAATTTTCATTCTGTTTCATCTTGCAAAACATTTCATTTTCCCTGAGTGAAAACACTTAATTTGGGCTGTGCGAGTTAGCGGAGCGGCCGCTCCGGCCTGCGCCTCCGCCGGCTCCGGCTAGGGGGCACTTTGGCTCTGTGCTTCTGCCGCCTGCGGGCTCGTCCACCTCAAGGTTATTCCCCTCTTGCCATTCCAGTGGTTTTACTCCGAGTGTGCAGGCCCCTCCCCCCCACTCCCACTAGTCTGGTTTCGGGGAGCCTGTTCCTCCTTGTCCTTGCAGAGGCGCGTATTGAATTTTGGCTGACCGAGCCTTCCTCTGCATATTAACTTTCCCCTCTTACCTGGCTGTTGGGCCCTTGGCCTCCCTGAGTTGCAGTCACACTCTGAAAGCAGCTTTCTGGAAGCTTTCTTTCTCCTTTTGAGGTTGCACACGGAACTGCCTCTAGTTTTTGTTTATTCCTGCTGCTTTTTTAGTCTTTCTTTTCATTTTGGCAGCTGGGGCAAATCTCCTGGATTGAAGCTCACACACATTTGCCCTCCCGCCACACTGAGAATGACAATTCCGACGCTTCCTTTCTTTTGCATACTCGTAGATTTTTCTTCTACTCGGTTTAGGATATGTCACCTTTTGGATATGTTCGTGGAATGTGGCTTGTGGTTGCCGCTGCTTCCTTCCCTCCCCAGCCCGTTCCCTAGCTAGAAAGAGAGCGTGTAGACTTGAGAAAGAACAGGGAGCCCGGCATTGTGAATGGTAGATCAGAGAGGAGCCTGCATGTAGAAAACCAGAATTATGTTGTCCTAGGACCCTGGATCCGAGAGTGCTCTGCCTGGAATCTCAAGGAACACGGCCTCTTTAGTGAGATATATAGCTTCATAATTAGCCCGTTGCATTTTTTCACGAGTGCTAGCATCAGCGTTCTACGATGTGTTTCTCTGATTAACAGCTGCTTTGCAACTATTTCCTTGTGCCGCCGATGACCATATTTGTCAAAGAACTCCTGACAGAGTACTGATTTCTTACTAAAATGCAGCATTTCTGTTTGAAGAGGGTTCTCTCATTCTTGGCAGTGCCTGGCTTTTTAAGTCAGTCCTTGTTAAAACTCGAGTTGGCTTTGGTCTAACGCTTGTTAACAGGATTCTGGGTATCTACTTTAGAGTATGAAAGTAGGAACCTTTCACAGGCAATTTAATCTTCTGAGCAGCACACGTGGAGCAGTGCGGTGCTGGAATGGGGTTTCGGGCCCGTAGATTATATTGGTCATTTTGTTTTGCCCTCTAGTTGTGATCTCTCTGGGTTAAAAGGACTTGGTTTTGGTTGTTAGTGTCATTAATTTTTTAATATTTTTAATATTTTAAGATGGCTAATGAATGCCCACATCTTAGGAGATAGATGCGTATGTAGTACACAGGAGTGCTGGAATTGGTGGCATTCCAAATAAGTGTCACTGGAGACAATGCATCAGGTTTACATGTCAGGTGCAAAGTGCTAAGGCTCCCTCAAACCCCAGGTTCATTATTAGGCAGGCTCTGTCCTCCTGTCCCCCTCATGCAGAAAATAAAGTGTGTATTCTGAAGATTACAATGTGCAGGTCTTTTGTAGGAGAGTGGAAAACACATAGGAAGCATCTCTTTGGTGAGGACTGTCAGGAACCTCAGTTCTTCTCACTGGGGATTACTTACCCTACACAATGCATTTAACAGCACATAGTTCATAGTAGATAACCCCTGAGTATACTGTATTCCATTGATTTATACAGTTACAAATCCTGCTCTCTCAAATACAAATCTCTCTCAATTGGCCAGTCATCTTAGATCTAAAGGTGTTTTTCAACCTGAAGTCCCCCCCCCACCTTTTTTCCAAGTTGCTGGCAGTGACTCCGGTGTAACCATTGTTATGAGACTGCAAAGACAAGAATTTACTCCTCTTCCTTGCACCTCAGTTTTATCTCTAAGTGACACATAGTGAAAATTATGAAATTTCCCCAAAATTGTGGAGTTGGTGGTGGCACGGTTGTTTTATTTTGCTGTGGGTGGAGAAGGGGACAGAAGGTAGGGTCAGAGGGATGGGTGGGGGGCAGAAACTGTGGTCTGTTTTCTTCAGAGTTTGTCTTCTTTATATTTTGATTAAACTAGCTATTGGTAATTCAAGGTGCACTCATTAAGAACTCAGTGCAAGAGGAAGGGAAAGGAACACTGATTCCATATTTATCACAGGCTTACCAGCAAGCGGCTTCGACAGTGGCATCAGCAGCTTAGCGCCAGAATTCGCCCTGGCTTGCTGCACTCCCACAACATGTGCAATAAAGTTCCTGTCTCCGTTTTACATCTTTGACATTGAGGCGGAAGATTTGGCCTGAATTTATGTAATTTAGTTGGGCACAAATATAACCCATGAATAGTCACATTCATCTTCTAATTAGAAAATCAAACGATAATACAGGACAGGCTGCAGGCACCCCATCATCGAATCCAACAAAAGCGTGTTGTGTGTGTTGGGCCTCTGCAGAGGAAAGTCAGTTGAATTGCTTCATGAAGTTAATGAAAAGTGCCCAACAATAGGTGGGTGAAAGGCACAAACCGAGCGCCCTGTCAGTTATTTAGTGTGTGAAGATGTTAGCATTATGGGTAAAGAGTTTTGCAAAATCTTCTCCCGTTGATGTATGAATCATGGGGCTATAAAATTCTAGATTGGACAGGTCTTTCCTCCCATTTTGTAGTGCCAGTTCCTTGCAGGGAGGGAGGGAGAAGAGTCTAGAGTAACTGAAGAAATAATTAGTGAAAGGAGGAGAGAGGTTTTCATATGTTCACACTTACATGTAGCCGCTTCTCAGGGTATCTTTCTTATTCAGCACATTAGGTTGGGGCTATTTGAGTGCTTTATATTTTTGCATCTAGTGTAGTGATGTCGATGCTGTTAAATATGTGATTTGCCTGTCGCCTGCATTTTCAGACAAAGATCAAGATGAACATAAACAAGCCCCAAATATACTTTATGTAGGTGTTTGGCAGTATTATTTTATATGACTTGAAATTAGTGAAGGGAAACTTTAAAAGAAATTGTTCATATTTTTGCAAGTTCGAAGTGTGCCGGGACTTTGTCAAATTCCCGTTAAAATAAATACGTCAATTTCATCTCCCTTCGAAATTCATTTATCTTGCTTTTTTAAAAGGTGTTTTCTGCTTTACCTGATGTTTAAATTGGATTCGCTCGTTTATGCTGTTCTTTGCTATATCCCCCACGTTCTTCTTAAATGAATTACTAATGACAGAGCACTCCATCATTCCCTCTCTGCAGCCACTTTAAGGAAAGCATGGTGATCTAAACCTTTTAACCTATTAAAGATGATTTTTCCCAATTGAATCAGACCCACCACAGGTGTAATAACTAATCATTTAAACTACACCTGCTATTATGTATTTTTAAGCCATTATGCGTGTTGGATAGATGATAATTCATGTTTATTGCATTGTCCGATGGATCCGTTTTGCCTACACTAGGCTGATTAATGTATTTAAAGAAATAAGAGATGCAATTTTTTAAAAAAAATTGATGGAATGCGCCAAGCACTGCATTGAGTGCACCATTAAACCCATCAGAACTTTGCTCTCTGACCAGAAATGCATATACCAAGGATTATATTAAAAAAGCAAGGTGAAACCTGTGTGTTCCAGTGGTGGGATTCTGTTTTCTTTCTCTGTCATGGAAAATTTTGGAAGGACGAAGGAAAGATTTCTGTTTCTATGGGTAAATGATAGGAGCTGAACTATTAGCATCTTCTGCTTAAGACCTGTTCATCCACATTTCCGCTGACACCTGGTACACGTATCACACACAGCATGCAGACTACCGCATGATACGAATAGTGTAATTTTCTTGTGTGTTGAAGGTGTATTTTTTTGTCCAGGTGAAGAACAACTATCCCCATGCCATCTGAGCTGTGCAGACTGGCGCTGACCCTGGGGGCCAGTGACTGGGTACCTGTTCATTCTCTTTCCAGAGCAGGGGCCTCGCTTCTGTTGGTTTTTCTCCTTGTCTCCCATTTCTCCTTTCTCCTTTTCCCCCTCTCTTCTGTTATAGCTCCTCGTGTACTGTTGCCTCCTTCTCCCCACCTTTCCCACCTCTACCCATCCCCTCTTCTTTTTTTCTCTTCTTTTTTCCTTCTTCCCTTCTCCCATCTCTTCATTAAAACGCATCAGTGTTGTAGATGTTTGTTAGATTTCTCTTGATTTTGGTGTGACCTGAGGCGATCTGGTTGAGTGGCTTAAGGGGTGAATATGCCGTTTGGGGGCTCTAGAATCTTGAGCATTCATTTTTCTTTAGTCCAGAACTGGTCTATTACTGTGGTTCATGATGGTGGTTAGTACTGTTGGCAGCATTGGAGGACAGATGATAATCTGTGCGGAGCTGGGCTTGGCTCTCAAGGGACACTAGTATGTCCTGTCGGTGACAGGCCCAGATCTGAAAAGTCAAGATACTGAGTTCATCCTTTAGGGGGAATGTCTAGGGTAAGCCTCCCACAGAGGGGTTACAGGGAAAATGAATACAGGCTTTTCTCTGGCTTTTTTTCTTCGGTTTATCCTCATATCTTTTGTTCCCCAAAAGTCTAGTCTCAGGATTACGTTCATATAAAATATGGGGAAGGAGATTATTTGTAACTTGTATTTCACTTATAGTCACAGTACTTTCTGTTTGACTGCTTCCCTTAGTTTGAAGGATCTTAGAAAACTTCCTTACATCTAGCCTTAGAAATTTTTTCTTTCAACAACTTATGAGTGAACTGCAGGGCCTGTTGACTTTATCTGTAACATGAGACCATATTATTCCTTTGGTTTTGATGAGGCGAATAATAGCAGTCATTTAAAACAGCCCCTTTCCTACCTGGGGCAGGTGGGCGTTTCCCATCCATAGGGCTGGTGTCTGGGGTGGAAAGTAGACAAGCCAGGCGTAAACACACACTTCGCGTGTGCTGAGTGATGTGAAGGTTAATACCTGCAGCGGTGCCCCTTCCATCCCCTGCCCGGCTTATGTGGAGATAGGAAGATTTCATTAAATAATATTCATTACCAGAGGCAGGTAGACAATCTGTCAATCTGTCAGCTTTTAGCCATGAAACTCCAAACTTTGCCCTTTGAAGGCTCTTCAGAACTCAGCTCCAGTGCAGAAGGGGGGCCAGTGTGAATGGCAGTGGGTGTTGTCTCCGACATAATCCCTTCCAGCCGGGACGCCCTCAGCACTTTGCCAGGCTCTGGAGACAGTGTGGTCTCTGCCCTTCACTTGCTTGCAGTGTAGTTGGGGAGGCAGGCTGAACATTAGAAGATGGTGTAATTATGTCTTCAATTATATGGTGCACAGTACAGGCACTGAAGAATTGAAGAGAATAGGGAGATCAGAGATGGCTTGCTTATTTAGGCAAGGCTTCGGGGAATCAGAACAGACTATAAAAGGGCTGTGCTGATAGAGAACGTGTGTGTGTGTGTGTGTGTGTGTGTGTACGTGCGCGTGGGGTAACGTTTAGACAGGTGGAGGCAGGAAAGGGAGGCCTTCCAGAAAGACAGCATACAGGGCACAAGGGCGGCGACATGGGTGCGCATGGCCACACCTGCCGTGGAGTATGAAGAATCAGCTCGAATGGAGATCAGGAGGAACAGGAAGGATCATCGCAGGCCTGAAGCTCGGCAGAGGGATTAGATTTGACAGACTCAGATACAGGAAGCCAGTGAAGACAGGGAAACAACATCACCTTTCATTTAGGTAGATTTTAAGTTTAAGAAATAACTGATTATAAATTTGACCACAATAGTATGCTTGTCTCTGTGGAGCTGGGAAAAACGCCTAGGATTTTTAATCTTGAAATTCAGACTATTGAAGTGAAGTTTATTCCTCTATTTTCTTTCTCTCACCAGATTGCCACGGCAGTGAAGTTTCTACAGAATTCCCGGGTGCGCCAGAGCCCACTTGCAACCAGGAGAGCATTCCTAAAGAAGAAAGGTACAGGTTCCACAGGGCCGTGCAGTGCGGCCTGCAGGGGGACTGGGGCTGGGGCAGATGGAAGCCACGGTGCAAGGCAGGTGCTAAGCCGCCAGGACTTCCTAGAGCTGCCCACTCATGGGGCAGTGGGGCTGAGGCGAGCCCCCAATTGGGGCATGCAGGTTTCTTACCTGACAGTGGAGCGGCAAGATGACACGATTCGGGTAATTAAGCATGGAGGACTTAGTCCAGTCCATCATGGCAAAGGCAGCATTCAGTAGCAGAGTTGGCCCATTGGATGAGACTGTGGAGGACTTCTGGTTTTTGGTCCACTCTGTGTCAGTGACCCTGGCTGCAGGATGACTAGCTTAGGTTAGGAGTTCAGCTGCTTCAATAGAGAATGAGGAAGAAAGAAATGAAGGGCGAGGGAAACGAGATGACTAACAAGGTCAGGTTAAAGTCAAGCTTGGGGTCAGTCCGATTTACAGATTGAAGCGGTAAATTAGTGGTTTTATGGGATAAAATGGACCCTGACAAATTCAATATTGTCTGAAGAGACAATCTATTCTGGTTCTGTTGGAATTTAGGGTATTTTTCTTTTTTGTAAAATGAAAACAACAAAGAAACCTGACTTTTCAATTTTTTATACATGTAATTTTCTAGAAATCTAATAAGTCATTTAAACGTCCTTATATACCATGAAGGGCAAAAGTGAGCTTTCTTCCTCCCAAAGCAAAACTCTTTTTCCTTAAGGAGCTGGAATGCCAGCCTTGAAATTCTGAGTTTTGAGATTTCAGTCATTTTTGGCTGGAATGGGTGGGTGATATTTCCTAGGTCTGCTCTGTGATGTCCCACTGAAGGGATGCAGCAGGAACCATTGGTCCTTTCACACGATCATGTCCCGGGGCTGCACTAACAGGGTTTGGGCAGAAGAAACCCAAACATTTCACCACAGGCAGCTGCTTCGCGGCAGCCCCAAGGCTAGGTCCCCGTGACAGAGTTGGTAAGGAGCACTGTGCGGCTGCTGGCTGGCTGCATTGTGCCAGCCCCCCTTATCATTAGGAGATTATTAAAATTTGGAGTGTGTTGGCTGGCCTCGCCACTCTGCAAGCATCATGCCATAAAAGAGTTTTTCCTTGAAATATGTGTACCTATGGGGAGTAATTAATCATAAAAGCTTAGGGATTTCAGCTCTCTCATCAAAGCAGTGAAGCTGGGGAAAGCTGAGCCTAAAAGCTGAGCTGATTACCCGGGGTAACCTGAGACAAAATCTATGGTTGCCGAGAGATCCTTAGCTCCAGTATATTGTGCAATATTATAACTGCCTGATCTTCTCTTCCACTGACAATGACCAGTTAGTCCTCATTTTCTCTCAAACGCAGCTGGGTTAGAATTTCATTTGCAGAAGGTATTTAGAGCAATTTAGAGACAAATGTCTCTGGTGTTTGCTCGGCACTTCCCCACCGCAGGATTTGCTGAGCAGTTTTAGTATCAGGAGCTCCATCTAATCTGTTTAATTTTAATAAATCCCTGACTGGGAGAGGGAGCAAAAAAAAAAAAAAAAAAAAAAAAAAAAAAAAAGAGAGAGAGAGAGAGAAACTCTGGACCAAATAATACTTCTTTTGAGTTACTTGGCTAATAATTACTGTAGAGAGAAAACTGTTTTGTGCAATTATGATTTGTTGCTCCTTTAGGAAAAAAAATCCAACTGATCAATTCATCCAAGAGTCATTGTGCACCCTGTGCCCTGTCCCCGGACTCCCATCAGGAATTTAGCAGAGAACCGAACAGACAAAATCCCTGCCCTCGCAGAGCTTAAATTCTAGTGGAGGGAAGGCAGACGATTAACAAATGGGAAAATGAAATAGGTCGGATGTCAGATGCTGAGCGCCATGGATACTGATGAATGAAGCAGGGAGCTGGGGTGAGGAACGCCAGGATTGGTGTGGGCTGGACTGTGATCTTAAACAACATGAATGTCAGAGTGTCTCTAAGAGGGTGGCACATGAGCAAGGACTGGAAGGTGACTGTTTATTGGTACAGTGGATATAATTCCTTCTTGACCCCTAATTTGGGTTAGAGTTTTTAGAATTTTAGGCATCTGGCACCTTGAGATGCTATCCTGCCCTTTGTCCTCTAAAGAGAACCACATAAGTTTATCCCGTACTTAAACCCGGAATCTCTGAGGTTAATCACCCATCTCCATTATCCTCTAAAATGCTGCTTCAGTCAGTAATTATCCATTTCCAAGTTGAATCCCAATGGAGTAGGTTCTGGCAAGACCTTTTCTGGGCAGAGAATTCCAAGGTTTGATCGGTATCTGGGGAAGAAAAGCCCCTTCACAGATTTAAACTTCACTTTTCAAATTTCGGGCTGTTCCAGGGTCAGGTTTCCGCGCTCAGCACGGCCTGGCACTGTCTCCGATGGGGATGAGGGTGAACATTTACCGGGTCCCTAACAGTAGTTGTGGAAGGAAAGCAAGTTGGCTCGCTGGCCGTCTGGACCAGGAGGGACCTGGATTCTGGCATCCGTGCTCTTGGACTCCCTGCAGAAGCCTTGCAGTGCTGGGCTTGGAGCACTGGCTCTGGGAGGGCTCTCAGCTCTTGGAGTCTTGGCTTTTCCTAGCAATGTCACTTTAGGGAATTGCAGTGGAGCACTGACTTGAATTATAATCTTGACTTTCTTTTTTTTAATAAACATCTCTTTCCTGAAAAGGCAAATCCAATTTTGTTTTTCTTTTAATATTATTTAATATTTAATATAGAAATTTAGGTCCCTGTAGTGCATGTCAGTTCAGTGGAAAATGAGGGTTACTTTAGGCGCCTCAGCTGAGTTTGTTTCATTGTGAAACTGCAGCCGGGAGCAGGGGCTGCATCCTGCCCGTGTCACCGACGGGTTAAGTGTTGTGCTCTCTGACTTCTGGTGGGGGTGCTGGGTGAGGGCGAGTGGGGAATGAGTGGGAGAGGGATGGAAGAGCATTGGTTTGCAAAGGTCTTTCCTGTTTGTTTGTTTTTGTTTTTTGTTTTGAGATCTCTTTCGGATGCTTTAAAGTCTGAACATGGAGCCATTAATGAGAAACATGAAGTTATTAGAATCATTTATCATTTTCTTTGAAGTTTGTATTGCCATTTTGTGTAATTTACAACATTTCTTCATTTTATCGGGAATATTTTGGGTGAAAGAGAAAAGCAGCTGCTCACCTTCAGAGTATTAGAATAAATGTTTTTGTTTTCCTTCCAACCACTTGATTCTGCAGATGACACATCAACTGCAGAGTCAGCCACACATCAAGATAATTGGACTGTGTGTGGGGTTTAAGCCCTCATAGAACCAGTCTATATATAGAAGCAGTTCTTGCCAGGCAGGCATCATATCTGGGGCTTTAAGCAGGCTGCAATCCAGGAGGTTAGAGTAACGTAAAAACAGCAATAGAATCAGTCCAGAAAGTTAGAGGCTTGGAAATTGTCGTCAATAGGCTTGTGTTGATTTGACACCCTATCCAACCACAAAATGTAGGAGGCAATCTGCTTCCAAACATGTTTGGCAGGCTGAGGTTGAGGTGGGTAATAGTGATGCTTGTTTGTGAGGGGGGTGAGGTGGGGGAGGGGGGTAGAATTGTCTGTTAACTTACTCTAACATATCTGTTGCAAAGCAAGCTTCTAGGAAAGACAAACATCATCTGTTTTTCTGTATAACCCTGCATAGTGGGGCCTGGGTGGTGTTGGCTCACACTTACTGTGTCCTTCTCAAGTGTCTAAGTAAAGGGCTTTTTCCTGCCTCATCCAAGAAATGGTCCTGGTTGGGGTAGGCAAGTGAAACAAATAAAACACACCACTATACTTTCTCATTCCAAAAGGTGAAACTAGATCTTATTCTTCTACTGTTCCTGGAAGCAGAAACCCTGGTAGCAAAACCACCTCCTTGCTGGAAATGAACTTGAAGAAACCTGGTGGTCCCAACCTTGGTAGTGGGCTAGAGGTGAAGGGCTTCTCTGTAGAATATTTCAAGGGGGAGTAAATTCTTACACAGATTTCAATTTAACTCTCTTTTATTACTTTTCTTTTTTTATCATTTATGTCCATTTCATGAGGTAGTTTGCATGTCCTTGAATGGAATCTCGTTACCATGAAAGCTTTTTTAGCATTGATTTCATAACAGTCTTAATTTAATAGCTCCGTCATTACTGAGAAGCTTTGGGAGTGGGGCCCTGGCTTTCCAGGTCACTGACCTTTTAATTACAAACCTTGTTCTGATGGCCAGGTTATCGACTGGACAGCTCCCAGCCTGTGCCCCCAGGATGAAAACGAAAATAACTGTGTTTCCTCCCCCATCTCCAGGAAAAAAAAATTGTAACCTCTTGTGTTTCTAAAATTAATTTTCTCCTTCAGCTTTACTTTATAATTAATTCTTTAATGTGTCTTAGTGAAGCCAGAAGTCTTTTCACAAAGCTTTTCTTCCTAGAGCTTGGGTCCAGCAGATAGCTTGGGGGGAGGGCACGGAAATCTTGCCAGCTCCCACCCCTTGCTTGCGTGTGGCCCATTTCCTCATCCTCAGAAACTCCTGCGGCGGAGCTGGAAGGAATAGAATTGGCTCTGTGAGGGGCTGTCTGGCCCTTCTGATTTTTTGTTAACGAGACATGGATTGTGGCATCAAGATTTAGATTCATTCCTCTATTTGTTGGAGTCATTGAAGCCAGTATATCCTGGACATTTTTTAAAGAGGTCCCCATTCTGAGAAAAGACAGGAGTTGAATGTCTTATTGTTTCTTACCTTTCTGTTCGTTGTAGACGACCAGAGGAAACAAATGCCCTACACGAATTCGACTCAGTCATAAGTGTGAACCAAATAGGCCGATCTGGGTTCTCTCACTGACTGAAGAGGAAGAGAAGTAAGAGAGGACAGTGGGCAAAATGTAGGGTGACAACCAAGGGTTCTAGTTTGCCCAGAATTGCCCTGGGTTCAACCCTGAAGTTCCCATGTTGTGGACAGCCCCGTGGTCCTAGACAAACAGGTCACCCTAGCGGTAAAAGCCTTTCTCAGGAGTGAGAGCTACCAGGGGAGACAAAACGGGTTTGGTTTTGGAACCTGGAGGAAGAAGGCAAAATGAGAAGAGTCCACTGGCAGTGAGTCCCGGAGAGGCCCGCCTGCAGCAGCGTGGCATCTTCTGCATCTATTTCCTGCTCTTTCTCCCGTAGCCCTGCCCTAGTGTGGGTCCAGTGCAGAGCCTCTGGGGGCGGGGCCGTGCCCTGCAGGTGAGCGAGGAGCTGCTCGTGCGGAGCAGGCAGAGCTGTGTGGCAGCCGCGCTTGTTCCTGAGGATGATTGAGCATCTCCATCCATCTGTTGTGAACGGACCGTCTTCCTTCCCTGCCAGTCTTGCACCTGCATATTCGTCACCTGCTGTTCTGGCCCAGCCTATTCATCACACCAACTGGTCCCCCACATCAATTTTCCCGCTCCCCTTGTTATCCAAACTTGTCTTGAACTCCACAGATTTTTCTCGGCATCCAGGATGAGACCTGTGGCAGCTAGGCCAGCTGAATGTTGTAGAAACAGAGATGCCCTGGCTTCCCCATTCAGAGCGGGAGCTGATAGCACTTGCTGCCCTAAGAAGGCTGAGCTGAGGGGTTTCCTCCACTTCACCCTGCGATGGGGAAATAGTGCAGAGGAGTGTGCGGGAAGGGAGCACTTTCAGATTTACCCAGTTACTTTTATGTTTTCCCTGCAACTGAAGACTGATTGTTTTCTTAAACTTGTGTGCCTGCAACAATACTGCAATGAAAAGGAAAGTGACAAAATGACATTGGCATGTATTACTAAAAGAAATTTTTTTTTTTACTTTTTGAAAAAGTAAGGCATATACATGGTCTTAAAAATTCAAACAGTAGAGGATATACAGTAAAAAATAAGTCTTCTCCTCTCATTCTCTCATTCCTGTTCCCCACTCGTTCTCTTTTGCACAGGATGCTACAGTTTCTTATGTATCATTCCAGAGATATCTATCCACATGACAGCATGTTAATATGTATTACTCCCCCACAGAAACACAAATGCTTTCTAAATACAGTGGTAGCATATTTTACACTTTACTCGTATACTTGGTGTTGTATCTCGGCAGTCATTCCACATCGATACATACAGACTTGCTTCATTCTTTTCAGTGGCTGCATAATATTCCATTATATGCACGTGTTATCCTTTTAAAAACTAGTCCCGGCTGGGCGCGGTGGCTCACGCCTATAATCCCAGCACTTTGGCAGGCAGAGGCAGGAGGATCACGAGGTCAGAAAATTGAGACCATCCTAGTTAACACGGTGAAACCCTGTCTCTACTAAAAATACAAAAAATTAGCTCGGCGTGGTGGTATGTGCCTGTAGTCCCAGCTACTTGCGAGGCTCAGGCAGGAGAATCGCTTTAACCTGGGAGACAAAGGTTGCAGCAAGCCGAGATTGTGTCACCGCACTCCAGCCTGGGTGAGAAAGCGAGACACCATCTCAAAAGCAGAAACAAAAACAAACAAAAAATTAGCCCCAAATTTGTGAGCATTTAGGTTGATTCCTATCTTCTGCTGTTTCAAGCAATGGCCCAGTGAATATTCTTGTCGTATACATTGTTGAACGCCTGTCGGTTTGGCACCATGCTGAAGTCAGAGCATTTTTGCATATGGTAAGCAGGCTAGGGGATATTTTTCTTGCTTAAATTTGATAGGATTATGTTTCATAGTAAAGAAGATAAAACTTTTTTAAGTTAAACATGGACTATAGGTAGAAGGAAGTTAATAAGAGGAAAAGGAGTAACAAATTGCTGTTAACACTTAGCACAGATTTGGGTTTTGAAGGGATGGACATTCTGGTTATGTGAAAAATTCTTGCTCTCTTTTTTTGTTTTGAGACAGAGTCTCACTCTGTCCCCCAGGGTGGAGTGCAATGGCACAATCTCGGCTCACTGCAGCCTCTGCTTCCCAAGTTCAAGCGATTCATCTGCCTCAGCCTCCCAAGTAACTGAGATTACAGGGGCCTGCCACCGCACCCAGCTAATTTTTGTAGTTTTTGGTAGAGACGGGGTTTCACCATCTTGGCCAGGCTGGTCTTGAACTCCTGACCTCGTGATTCACCTGTCTCAGCCTCTCAAAGTGCTGGTATTACAGGCATGAGCCACCGCTCCCGGCCTGTTCAGTTTTGACCTAGCCATTGAGGGAGACAGTGGGCACAGAGAGAAAAGAGCAGGAAGGCCTTTGTTAGTGAGGGGAGGCTCAGGCAGAGACGCATATGCCAGTAGCTGGATTGGCCTGTGAGGAGAAAGAAGGGAAGAGAATTGAGGCTGGTGAGATAGGAAGTGAGGGAGGAGCTGGGGTTAGGACCCAATATTATAATAACAGTATTGCCTAGGCTGGAATGTAGTGGCATGATCATAGCTCACTGAAGCCTTGAACTTCTGGGCTCAAGTGATCCTTCTGCCTTAGCCTCCCGAGTAGCTGGGACTACAGGCACGTGCCACCACACCTGGTGAATTTTTTCGTAGAGACAGGGTCTCACTCTGTTGCCCAGGCTGGTCTCAAACTCTTGGCCTCAAGTCATCCTTCTGCCTTGCCTTCCCAAAGCATTGGAACTACAAACAGGAACCACGGCACCTGGCCCATGGAGCACAGAGAAACTCTGTTTGAGGAAGTTTACTCTCGGCTCTGGATTGAAACTGACTTGGCCTGGCAATAATAAGACCAGCCACAAAGATGGTCCTGCTGAGTCCGTCTTCAGGTGTGGGGGATCTGGGCCGGGTTGGTAGCAGTAGAGATGGAAATAGAAATGACAGCATATTTATGTAGATAGTTCTACAGTTTACAAAACACTCTCACATAGTTGATTTTTTCACTATGACCCTAGTATATAGTGGGCAGGTTAATGAATATTAGTTGATTTTTTCATTATGACCCTAGTATGTAGTGGGCAGGTTAATGAATATTTGTTAAATGAATGAAAACTATTTAATGAATCTCAGAGCAGCTCTTTTCTCCCATTTTACATAGATGAAGAAATTGAGGTTTAGAGAGGCTAAGTTGAGCTAATACATGGCAGAAGTAGAACTAGAATCTATGTCTTCTGACCAAGATTCTTTGAACTATACCACGTACTTTCTGGAGAGGAAGGACAGAACCACAGACATGGCAGAAGAAAGAGTAAGCCATGCTCAGGAGGGTGTGTGTGGCAAAGGGATGGACTGAAGATGACTCTCAGGGTTGTTTTTGTTTTTTGTGTTAAGCAGCTTTATTGAGGTGTAATTGACATACAGTAAACTACACATATTTAACGTGTGGTTTTAAAAATTGGGAAACTATCATCACAATTAAGATAATGGACATGCCCAGCATCCCCAAAAGTTTCCTCCTACCCCTTGGTAATCCCTTCCTCCTGTGGTCCCCCCAACCCCCCATATCCTGGTTTGCAAGTATGCACTGATCTGCTATCACTATAGATTAGCCTTTTTTTTTTCTTTTTCTTTTTCTGAGACAGGATCTTACTCTGTCACCTAGGCTGGAGTGCAGTGGCGTGATTACAGCTCACTGCAGCCTCGACCTCCCCGGGATCAAATGATCCTCCGATCTCAGCCTCCCAGGTAGCTGGGCCACAGGCACACGCCACCAAACCCGGCTAATTTTTTTGTATTTTGGAGAGACAGGGTTTCACCATGTTGCCCAGGCTGGTCTCGATCTCCTGGGCTCAAGTGATCTGCCCACCTTGGTCTCCCAAAGTGCTGGGATTACAGGTGCAAACCACTGTGCCTGGCCCTAGTTTGCATTTTCTAGAAGTGTATATAAATGGAATTATACAGTGTGTACTCTTTTTTGTTCTGGCTTTTCCACTCAGCATAATTACTTTGAAGTTTGGCCGTGTTGTTGTATATACTAGTGGTTCATTCCTTTTTATTGCTGAATAGTATTCCATTATATGGCTATACTACTTGTTGGACATTTGTGTTGTTTTCAGATTTTAGATATTAAAAATAAAGCGGCTGTCAATATTTATGTATAAGTCTTTGTAGGGACGTATAATTTCTTTTGGGTACATACTTTAGGATGGAGTGGCTGGATCATATAATAGGTGTGTATTTAACATTTTAAGAAACTTCTCAACTGTTTTTGAAAGTTGTTATACCATTTTACATTCTCACCAGTCATGTATGAGTGTACCAGCATTTTGAGCCTGGAGAATAGGAAGATGAAGGTGACAAATTTTCTAGTAATGAAGCCACTTGACTTTGGAAATATTCTTAAGAGTGACTAAATAATAGGTCATGCTTGGACTACTTCAGCTTTAGAGGCAACAGTGCATAAACTATCTGGGTTCAAATCCCACCTTCACCACTCTGTAACTATGTGGTCCTGCATAAAGTACTTAACTTCGTGGTACATTGGTTTCTTTATCTGTAAAATGGGATTAATGATAATATTTACTGCAAAAGATTCTTGTAAGAATTAAATGAAAATTGGCTGGGTGCGGTGGCTCAAGCCTGTAATCCCAACAATTTGGGAGACTGAGACAGAAGGATTGCTTTAGATGGAAGGGTCGAGACCAGCCTAGACAACACAGTGAGATCCTGTCTCTACAAAAAAAATTAAAAATTAGCTGGGTGTGGCGGTGCATGCCTGTGGTCCCAGCTACTCCAGAGGCTAAGGCAGGAGGATTGCTTGAACTTTGGAGTTTGAGCTTACAGGGAGCTATGATTGTGCCACTGCACTGTAGCCTGGGTGACAGAGCAAGACACCATCTCAAAAAAAAAGATGGGGGGTGGGGAGAATTAAATGAAAATGATATGAAAAGTGCTTAGTAGAGTGCCTGGCACCAAAATAAGGGCTTAATTGATGACAACAATCATCAATAGTATATGTTCTCTTAGAAGATATATATATATATTTTTTGTTGTTGTTGTTGTTGTTGTTGTTGTTGTTGAGATGGGGTGTTGCTCTGTCGCCCAGGCTGGAGTGCAGTGGCGCAATCTCAGCTCACTGCAAGCTCCGCCTCCCGGGTTCACGCCATTCTCCTGCCTCAGCCTCTCCGAGTAGCTGGGACTACAGTCGCCCGCCACCACGCCCAGCTAATTTTTTGTATTTTTAGTAGAGACGGGGTTTCACTGTGTTAGCTAGGATGGTCTCGATCTCCTGACCTTGTGATCCGCCCGCCTCAGCCTCCCAAAGTGCTGGGATTACAAGCATGAGCCACTGCGCCCAGCCAGAAGATATATTCTTAATGGGCTATAGTCAGTTTGCTGTAATTGTGTCATAAGAATTCGTGCATCAGGAACCTCTAGGAATTTTGAGCAGAGAGGGATTTAATACAGGCAGTTGGGCTGGGTGCAGTGGCTCATGCCTATAATCCCAGCACTTTGGGAGGCCAAGGCAGGCGGGTCACAAGGTCAGGAGATTGAGACCATCCTGGCCAACACTGTGAAAACCTGTCTCTACTAAAAATACAAAAAAAAAAAAAAAAAATTAGCTGTGCGTGGTGGTGGACGCCTATAGTCCCTGCTACTCGGGAGGCTGAGGCAGGAGAATGGCGTGAACCCGGGAGGCGGAGGTTGCAGTGAGCCGAGATTGCACCACTGCACTCCAGCCTGGGTGACAGAGTGAGACTCTGTCTCAAAAAAAAAACAAAAAACCAACAACAACTACAACAACAACAAAAACCAGATGGTTAGGCACTTACTCACTTATTGAAAAGGCTAGGAGAGTAGACCCAAGGTTAGGCCTTCAGGAATGACTTCCAGATAATTTGCCAGGGTAGGTGCTACCTCTGTCCTGATCAAGCAGTGGGGAATCAAGAGGCTGTCACTGGAGCTGTTGAGCTCAAGTGCATGTCCTTGCAGCTGTGATCCAGGGATCAAGAAGTTGCTGCTGCCCCCACTGCAAGTGTTTTGTGACACCTGGAAAAGCAATGACAGGACATTGGAATGTGGGCTTGGCTTCTACTTCTGTGAAGATTGGCTCTTGACCCCCATGAAGCTGGAGACTGGACATTACAATAGGAAACCTCGGTGTTTCCAATATCCTGCCTGCCCATCTGCTGATATTTGCAGCAATCAAAAGCAGCAAGAACAGCAGTCCTCTGCCTCATTTCCACTTTCCAAATTGTCCATGAGTGCGCCTAATTGGTGGCACCTAATTCCCATCCAGAACTCTAGCTGCCATGGAGGGAAGCATTTTGTGCAATATAGAGCAAATTATGGGTGCTTTAGTCCCCGCCTTAACCACGAAGGAGACGTTCCAAGACCTCCAGTGGATGCCTGAAACCTCGGCTAGTACCGAACTCTATATGTACTGTTTTTCTTATGCTTGCATACCTGTGATAAAGTTTAATTTATAAATTAGGTACACTAAGAGATTAACAGTGTTAACTAATAATAAAATTGAACAGTTAAAACAATATACTGTCATAAAAGTAATGTGAATGGGCTCACCCCCTCTCCCAAATTATCTTATTTTCAGGTAACTGAGACTGCAAAAAGCAAAACCACAGATAAAGGGAGACTTCTGTGTATATGTGATGGAAGGATACTTTTATGCTTTTTTAGTCTATTATTATTTTTTTAGAAGACTTGGGCCTTTGTTAACAACCGTAATGATATATTTCCAGTTTGCCCAAGAGATAAATGTTGATGTATTCTGTATCATCACTGGCTTTCGAGATGATTTTCAGAAAACTTGTTGGCCGGGTGCAGTGGCTCACGCCTGTAATCCCAGCACTTTGGGAGGCTGAGGCAGGCAGATACCTGAGGTCAGGAGTTTGTGACCAGTCTAGTCAACATGGTGAAACCCTGTCTCTACTAAAAATACAAAAAAATTAGCCAGGCGTGGTGGCGCATGCCTGTCATCCCAGCTACTTGGGAGGCTGAGGCAGGAGAATCGCTTGAACCCCAGAGGTGGAGGTTGCAGTGAGCTGAGATCATGCCACTGCACTCCAGCCTGGGTGACAGAGTGAGACTCTGTCTCAAAACAGACAAACAAACAAAACAAAACAAAAAGAAAACTTTCTTTCCTATCTGGCCTCACTTAGGGATGGAAGTTCTTTTAATGAGATTTATCTGCTAAGGGTAGACAAGAGAGTTTCCACCGAACGGACTACACAATATGCGGGCTTATTGGAACTGTTGGAAAATGTTAGAAGCAGGGATTTTTGAAACTTAACATAAGGTATAACATAAGGCAATCTCTACTGAAAAACATTTTATGTTGATTGGACTGTAATTAGAAAGATTTAAAAATAACTTTGGATAGTATTCATTAATTTACCAATCCATTGTTATATTCAACACTTTTGAGCTGATGCCTTTTAAAAATAAGTTTATCTGTTGGAGGGTGGTGTATGAATTAGTGTATCTGTAATTGTATGAATACGGAGTATTCTCATCTTTGTATAAGACAGTGTGCTTCTAGCCGGGCGCGGTGGCTCACGCTTGTAATCCCAGCACTTTGGGAGGCTGAGGCGGGCGGATCACGAGGTCGGGAGATCGAGACCATGGTGAAACCCCGTCTCTACTAAAAATACAAAAAATTAGCCGGGCGTGGTGGCGGGCGCCTGTAGTCCCAGCTACTCGGAGAGGCTGAGGCAGGAGAATGGCGTGAACCCAGGAGGCGGAGCTTGCAGTGAGCCGAGATTGCGCCACTGCACTCCAGCCTGGGCGACAGAGCGAGACTCCGTCTCAAAAAAAAAAAAAAAAAAAAAAAAAGACAGTGTGCTTCTATTTTAAATTTATTTTTAACTATAGATAGGCTTGCTAGGTTGGTCATTCCACAGCTTGATCTTCTTTCCGTTTTTGAAGTAAAGGTGACTTACTAATGGTCCTCAGTAAACAGAGTGATGGGGCAAGCTAACTTATATTTAAATTGTGCTGAGAATTGAACAGCTCTAGTAATATTTCCCTTCCAACTTCAAACATACCTGTTCAGTTTCTTCAACATCCTGATAGGAGCTGATCTCCTCAGAACTCTCCCCTCTCATCAGACAGAGGACTTGGGCATGCTCTAATCTCTTACTGTTAATTGTTCTTTTTAGTTTTAAAGCCCTTTAAAGTAATCTTTCTGTAATTAGATTGTTGAGTAGATTGTCTTTAGTAATATGGTGGTCTTAAATTTTGTGTGGATTTTCAGATTGTTACATGGTTGCAGAGGCTTTCATTCATGAAGTTGAAGTTTACTATATCATGGTATTTCAGGAAAAAAAAAATCATGGCCCTCTGTGATAAATTAAATATCACAACCACGTAAATGTCATCTTTTCAATGAAACTGAAAGTGCATAGGAATGGGACTCTTTTCCAGTCTGTTTTTGGCTTTAAGCTGTAAGAAAAATATTTTAACACTGACAGTAGTAAACCTATGAAGCTAAAGAACAAAGCCATACTCTCCCCAGCTTTGTAAGTCACCTGCGGAATTGTGAATTAAATTATTCTAATTGCAAAATTTGGGGTCTTGGCCGAAAGAACACAGGTTGAATTTGAAGAAGAGGCAGCTAGAAAAATTGGTGTAACTTTCACATGGAGATAATTTGCACAGAATGTAATTGACAGAGAATAAATATGGAGCTCCATGATGTCCTCTTTGAGTCTATTTCTGATATTTACTTACATTTTTTTTCCCCAAAGGCTCTCCTTTAGGCAGTCCTGAAAAGAGGAGACACAGTGCTGAAATAGAAATAAAGATTAAGTATCTCTGATCCAAAATGCTTGGGACCAGAAATGTTTCAAAGTTTGGATTTTTTCAGATTTTGGAATATTTGCAGAATATTGTATTGGTTGAACATCCCTATTCCAAAATCCTCCAATGAGCATTTCCTTTGAATGTAATGTCGGCACTCAAAAAGTTTCAGATTTTGGATTATTTCGGATTTCAGATTTTTGGATCAGGGATGCTCACCTGTAACAGGCAGAAATAATAGAAAATAACAGAAATAACATAAAATAGCACTGTTCTTTGGAAGATCTTAGTACCTTATTTGAAAAGATTTTTACTATTCATTCATCCACCACCCATCCATTCATCCATCCATCCATCCATCTTTCCATCCAACAAGTATTTATTGAGTGCATATATCTTACAAGGCATGGTGCTGGCCCTGGGAGTGAGGATGTAATGTTACCATTTACATAAAACAAACAGAGGCCTGGGGTGGAGGCAGACTCCCCAGAAATATGAACAAACAAGCAAAATACAGATAAGCAAGGTGCTGTGAGAGAGAATAATGGAGAGGATGGGGTAGGTTTGCCTTGGGAAGGTTGCTGAGACCAGAAGAATGAGAAGTGGTTCTGTGAAGAGTGAGAGTGCCTGGGCAGAAAGGACAGCAAGCTCTCAAAGACTCCAAGGCAGGAAAGGAGCTTGATTTGATCTAGGAACTCCTGCAGTAGTGAGTGAAAATGAGAGTGACATTTTATAGCTTCCATCTGGAGACACCATGGAAAATAAAAGTTCTATTCTCCCAGTCTAGAATTGTCCATGTTAGCTGTGACCAAGTTCAGCTCTGTTCACCAAGCATTCCTCGTCTGCTGTTTGCCAAGTGCTATGCTAAGTGCACTGGGGACATAAATGGTCCACACCCTTAGAGAACTTGGTGATGAGGCTGTAGAAGCTACTAGTAATACAGATGTTTTAATTTACAGGCAAGCCTGAGATGATACGGTGCAGACTGTATAATAGTCACTGGCATGTGTATTTTGCTTTACAGCTTAAAAGCATTCACACATACATTTGCCCATTTAATTTTCATGGTAACCTAAGTCATTTCCTCAAAAAGTGTAAACATGGGCTTATGAGACATATGGAAGCCCACCCAATTTGAGGAGCAGGGTCTCTGTCATCACTGAGTTGAATTTCAGTGTGTAGTCTGCACCTGTGCTCTCCCCTTGAAGAATCACATTATAGAAAATGAAATATAGAATGACTACAGAGGTTACTTAGTTCATCTATACATTTTCATATACATTTCAGTAATTATTTTGCTACATAGGAAGTGAATTTAATTTGGAGTTTTTCCTGCTGCCTTCCATGAGGGCTTTCATCCCGAGCCCCATTGTTGTGTGTGAGGAGAGGAAGTCTTGGGCTTGAGTGTGGCTCTTAAGTAAATGCTGTTGACTTTGTTGTTCTGTATGGATGCTTTTATCAGGACAATAAAGGGTAAATAGGGTGATCTCTGCTCCTGTGGAGAGGTCGAATGGTTACATTACACAATCTTCTAGAGCATCTTGCAGCAAATACATGGGTTATATTAAAAATTGCAATCATATCATTTTTTATAGTAAATTGCTGACCTTATGCAGCAGAATCAGCTTTATTGAATTTCGCCAAAAATGCGTTTATAATTCTGCCATACACACATGATATTCATGTCCTTGCTGTCCATGTGGAAATGTCCCTTTTTATGATGTTAAACAAATTAAATCGACTTTCTCCTGAGCTGCTGTGCTTCACCTTTAAGATCCATTCTCAGGAGTCGAACCTCCATGAAGCCGAGCTCATCTCCATTAGCGCGGATGTCATTACGCAGAGCACTGGAGGCTGGTGCATTAGGCAGCGTTATCCCAGCAGCACGGATTCGGCTTGGAGATTCTTTAGAGGTGACTCCAGGGCAGTAAATGTATTTCAGGCACACTGCCTGAACACTAACAAGGCCTTACCATAATTACTCTGTTTGTTTTGGGGAAATGGTAGGTATTTGTTTAAAAGGATTTCGTGGTGAACCAAGAATATACATGTGTAGTTAGTTCTTGCTATTCACTTGTGAATGATTCATTGTAGAAGTTTTATCTTATACCAATTTTTCTTTAATTTTCTGCAGCTCTACTTCCCTTCCAACCAGTTTGGTATCAGGGATGCAAACTAATTTTAATGTTAGCCTAACAAAAATACAAGCAGAAAGTTATGGCCAGGCACAGTGGCTCATGCCTGTAAACAGTCCCAGCACTTAGGGAGGCTGAGGCAGGTGTGGAGTTCGAGACCAGCTTGGCCAACATGGTGAAACCCCGCCTCTACTAAAAATACAAAAATTAGCCGGGTGTGGTGGCAGGCGCCTGTAGTCCCAGCTACTCAGGAGGCTGAGGCAGGAGAATCTCTTGAACCCGGGAGGTGGAGGTTGCAGTGAGCTGAGATCGTGCTGCTGCACTCCGGCCTGGGTGATAGAGCGAGACTCCGTCTCAAAAAAAAAAAAAAAAAAGTTATACTGCATACTTAGATGAAACATAAACATTTAAAAACTATCTCCGGGCTGGGTGTGGTGGCTTATGCCAGTAATCCCAGCACTTTGGGAGGCCAAGACGGGCGAATCATGAGGTCAGGAGTTCAAGACCATCTTGGCCAATGTGGTGAAACTCCATCTCTACTAAAAATACAAAAATTAGCTGGGTGTGGTGGCAGACGCCTGTAATCCCAGCTACTTGTGAGGCTGAGGCAGGAGAATCGTTTGAACCTGGGAGGTGGAGGTTACAGTGATCTGAGATCGCGCCATTGTACTCCAGCCTGGGCGACAGGGCAAGACTCTGTCTCAAAAAAGAAAAAAAAATCTGCTTTTTAGATTCATTTGCTCTAAGTTTGTTCATGCCTGTTATCTGTATATTTATATCTATGTTTGTATCAATTGTTGGTTCCCAGTTTAGCACATAGAGGCAGTATGATTCACTGGAAAAATCATCTGTCCATTTACTAATTATTAAATATGCATTTCCTGCATGTGCCAACATTTTTGCTAAACATTAAAAATACAAAAATAAGATTTAATATTTGTAGTTTAGTGGGGTTCCATGATATATAAACAGATGTGATGTGGGTGATAAAATATTATAGGTGCTATATTAGGTATCTGAGTGGAGGTCTGGGGGGAAAGCAATCAGTTTTGTGGTAGGGGAGGAGAACTAGTGGGGAAGAGGTTAAAAAGGTGCCTCCATTCATGGAGAAGGTCCCCTTTATCTGAGCCCTGCAAGAGGATTAGTTGTTTTTAAGGTCTGAAGCGGAATGGTGACTTTTGTCCATGCAGAGGATGTAATGGGGCATAGCCACTAAGGCGAGAGATCGAGGAGACAGCTTGGAAAGGTGGGATCAGGCAAGACCTGGCATGTGTTACCTCAAGAGTGTGGATTTTGTTATGTGGACAGTGGGGAAACCACGGAAAAGTTGTATGTGGAATAATAAGTTTCATACTAGCATTTTAGAAAGCTCTCTCTTGAAGGTAGGGCGGGCATTTAGGAGAGGGGAATGATGGATGAACCAGGGCAGTTATTATGGGGATGGAGAGGATGGATTAGAGAGTGAGGAAGTAGAATCTCCTGGGAATTGGTGGCTGAATGGATGCAAGAGTGAAGAAGAGGGAAGAGTCTGGGCTCACTGTCCAGACTTTTGGCTTAGGGAGCTGGTATGGAGGATAGCAGATGAAAGAGTGGACTAGGAGTGAGAGACGCTGTGAGGAGAGAAGGCCCAGAGGGAGGTGCGGGGGACCCTGTCATGTGGTTAGTGGTTGGCCGGCCAGAGGCAGATGCCCCACAGTCAGGCAGTGGCTCTGGCTTCTGCCTTTCAAAGTTGCTTCCACAGGGTGACCGTTAGGCTTGTTCTTTGACGTGGACATTGTTAAGTGGTTTCATGGAAATTTGAAACTCTCTGAAGAAAGGGAAGATGGCATTTATGAAGCAAGTGTTATTTTATCTGGAAATGATTTCTCAGGGATAAGCCTGTCACTCTGCCTCCTGGTAAAGTCTGCTTCTCCCTCCAAGAAGAGAAGGTCCCACTGATTTGGGTCATGGTTAGAGTGGGCTGCTACTCCCACCTTCCACTGAAAACTCAGCTTCCAGAAAGCTCCTCTCCCCTCCTTTGTCGTCTGTTTCCTCATCTGCTCTTCCCTGAGTTTGTCCTTCTCTGTTATATCTGCATGCATTTCCACTGATCTGCTTATGACAGTCAACCTGTTTGCTGATCTGGCCTTGGCAATTTTCAGGGCTTCCCTGCACACCTATGACGTGATGGTTAATTCCCTGACCTTGCATGCACCTCGGTTTTCTGGTAGCAGATGGTCTTTGTGGTACCTTTACTCCTACAAATCAGTGGAGTCAGAAGTTTACAAAATGTGGGCCAGGCGCGGTGGCTCACGCCTGTAATCCCAGCACTTTGGGAGGCTGAGGCGGGTGGATCGTGAGGTCAAGAGATCGAGACCATTCTGGCTAACATGGTGAAACCCTGTCTCTACTAAAAATACAAAAAAAAAAAAAAAAAATTAGCTGGGCCTGGTGGTGGGCACCTGCAGTCCCAGCTACTCGGGAGGCTGGGGCAGGAGAATGGCTTGAACCCGGGAGGCGGAGCTTGCAGTGAGCCGAGATCGCGCCACTGCACTCTAGCCTGGGTGACAGAGCGAGACTTCTGTCTCAGAAAAAAAAAAAAAAGTTTACAAAATGTGTGGAGCTGAGGCAGAAAGGCTAAAAGGCAGACTCCAAAAGGGGGGATAAAAATGATCAGGACGTTAACTTACTTCCTGGGAGATCCCAGAGCACACGCAGAGTCATTGAACTCCATGA
This sequence comes from Symphalangus syndactylus, assembly GCF_028878055.3. NCBI lineage: Eukaryota > Metazoa > Chordata > Mammalia > Primates > Hylobatidae > Symphalangus > Symphalangus syndactylus. The sequence goes on along the minus strand of NC_072444.2, from coordinate 26,303,179 downwards.
TACTCATTCCAGGTCACCTTAAAGAGGCAGGGAGAAGGGCATTTTCGCTTCTTGAAGCTTCTGCTCCACTGCCAGTACAGCCTGATCTTAGAGCTCTCTTGGCGTTGCAGCTGTGGTCAGGTTTTCCTTTTAAATGACTGCAGCCTTCAGATGCCCACGCAGTGCAGTCCAGATCTAATGCCTAGAGCTGAAGGTGGACCTGGTTTGGCGGTGAATTATGATCCACAGCTTTGAAAGCATATAGGCTGTACGCTTTTTTTTTTTTTTTTTTTTTTAAAGACAGAGCCTCACACTGTCACCCAGGCTGGAGCGCAGTGGTGCGATCTTGGCTCACTGCAACCTCCATCTCCTGGGGCTCAACCGATCTTCCCATCTCAGCCTCCCGAGTAGCTGGGATTACAGATGCGTACCACCATATACCATACACCAGAGGCATCGTCCTAAGTCTGCTTTTGTCCAGCCTTCCCGTGGAAAGCAGCCTTCTTCTTGATCTGGGGCTGCAGTAAATCACATGCTGGCCATCGTGGGAACACATCCCATCCCTTCCCAAAACCACCTGCAGGACTGACCCTACCCCCCAATAACACCTTACACCAACCTGCCGTGTCTTTTACTGACCGTTCCTGTCCAGGATAGTTACTGTAGCAGTCTACTTTGGTGGGCTTTTACCTCTCCTATCTGCTTTTTTTTTAATTTACAAATTTTAAATTAAAAAAAAATTTAAATGAAAGGTTTGGACATTGAGTATTGTTACCCACTCACTTCTGGTGACTCTTCAAGACACTGACTCGAAGAGCCTTCCTTCTTCCCTACATACAGAGTCAGGGGGAGAGATGGGGAAAATGACAGAGGACAACATGCTAAAAATGATTTTCAATGTAAAATAAGGGAGGGAAAAATGAATGTTTGAGGAAACCCAAAAAAAGCACCTCTCATTACAGTAATTAAACCGCAGCGTTTAACCTATCAGAACGTGCTGCATATGTGAGAGACAAGCCAGGGAGCTCTGTATTTGAAATTAGAGCTCTAATCCTCAGGGAAGAGAATAGTTAAATAATTTGTTTTTGAGGTGTGAGAGCAGAGCTGGCAAGGTGTGAGAGTGTGTGTGTGTGTGTGTGTGCATGTGTGCGCATGCACCCGTGAGGGTGAGGGGCCGCGGTGCCTGTGTTTACCAAGAATACCCTGGAGGTCGATATTTATCAGCACCTGTATGCTGTCAAGAAGCACACAGGCTGCTGTTGCCTGTTCATTAGGTTTTCAGAAGAGTCCCGGCCTCACCTGTGGCCGGGAGTTGCATCATAACAGCAGAACTTGCTTCATTCTGGCCCTCTGGGACACACAGGAATAGATTTGAGAGACAGGATGAGACATACAGAGAAAGACACAAGCATTAGGGGAGGAAGAAAGCCGAATGATCCTGGAGCATGTCCTTGGTGCAGGCACTGCTGGACAAAGCAGTCCATCTCGGTGGGCTGGCACTGTGGAGCCAGCGTGGACATTCCACTGAACACGAGGCGAAAGGGGCAGCCCAGAGGCCTGCCACTGAAACCCCCTTCTGCAGGCACCCTCTGCCAGTGCTCAGCGCTGTCAGCAGGGCTCCTTCTCTGCTGGGATGAGGGGTTGGGATGACAGGGGTTCACAGTGTCCTGCCTGCCCTTTCAGCAGCATAACCTTTGTCTTTCTGGACTCCTGGCTGGAGCTGGTGATACTGTGAACATGCTGCCCCTCTGGAAGCTGCTCCGTGTCTCCCTGTATCCCCAGAGCATGGCAGCTGTGATCAGAATTCCACAGGGTGGGGCTGTTGAGGATCCATGCACATCCGTCCCTATACCCCTCATTAGGGACTTGGGTTAGGGGGTGCCTATCTGCACGTGTTCTTTTTCCGCTCATGCTCTCTGTCGGTCTCTGTGCAGGGTTTCTATTACACTAATAAGGAGCACTGGGGACGCTGGCGACAGTGTGATAATCGTCCCCTTGGAGGGCCAGAGGCAGTCGGTGTGCGCTGACCTCATCCTGGGGGAGTGCTGATGAAACTCTGGCTTGGCCTTACTGCCTGAGCACTGTGCCTGATGTGGAGGGTTAGGGGGCAGGGTTGCCGGGCTGTTTCTTCTACGGCTTCATTGTTACCAGCCATGCTTGTCTTTGGGGCATTTCATCAAAACTTCTTTAGTTTTGCTTAAGAACTTTAAAGAGCTGATGAGGGCCGGGCACGGTGGCTCAAGCCTGTAATCCCAGCACTTTGGGAGGCCGAGGCGGGTGGATCATGAGGTCAGGAGATCGAGACCATCCTGGCTAACACAGTGAAACCCCGCCTCTACTAAAAATATACAAAAAAATTAGCCGGGCGTGTTGGCGGGCGCCTGTGGTCCCAGCTACTCGGGAGGCTGAGGCAGGAGAATGGCGTGAACCCAGGAGGTGGAGGTTGCGGTGAGCCGAGGTCGCGCCACCGCACTCCAGCCTGGGGGACAGAGAAAGACTCCGTCTCAAAAAAAAAAAAAAAAAAAAAAAAAAAAAAAAAAGAGCTGATGAGCCTAATGGAAACTTTTCAGTAATAACTTAGTACAGGAACACACTTCACAAATACCAGCTAATTAATCCTCAGAGCACCCTGGGGACAGGGGAGAGTATGGTAATGGCACTGGTGATTTTTATCCCCATTTTATAGACAGAGACTGAGGCACCTGGAAGAATCTGTGACTTGGGCCAGAGGGAGGGCACAAATCTGGAAGCTGAGGTTAGAGTGCTTTGCCTTTTGGCCTCTCTTGGGACTGTTGAGTCTTACCTTAAAGTCATTTGAGTAAGTCATTAAGTAAAGCCAGTCACCCTAGATTTTGCCTCTTCTCTCATCTTTCTTTTTTTTTCCCCACTTGATACTAGGTCTTGGATGTAACTGATATCCATCAGTACAGATCTCTAGCATCAATTTTAGTAACTGCCTTGTGTTCTGCTGAAAATATATGCCATAATTTATTGTAACCAGTCCCCTTGATTATCTTCATTTTTCACCATTACAGCAACTCTTCTTTAAAAATCCTTGGGAAATAGGTATTACTTTTGTGATTACCTTTGTGGGGTAAAAACCTCAGGGTTAGGCTGGGCGCCATGGCTCACGCCTGTGATCTCAGCACTTTGGGATGCCAAGGTGGGCGGATCACTTGAGGTCAGGAGTTTGAGACCAGCCTGGCCAACATGGTGAAACCTTGGCTCAACTAAAAATACAAAAGTTAGCCAGCTGTGATGGTGAGTGCCTGTAATCCCAGCTGCTCGGGAGGCTGAGGCAGAAGAATTGCTTGAACCCTGGAGGTGGAGGTTGCAGTGACCCGAGATCGCGCCACTGCACTCCAGCCTGGGCAACAGAGTGAGACTCTGTCTCAAAAACAAAAAACAAAAAACTTCAGAGCTGCTAATCCTAGGTTAAAGAAAATGGACTTGTTTTCATTTTAAATGTACATTGCTAACCTGTGCTTTAAAAAGGTCATTTCAGCTTACACCCTCAACACCAGTTGGCCAGTGCCCCGAGCACAAGTCTCAAACTTCCACATTGTCAAGTTCACAGTTTCTTCCATTGTCTAAGCATCGAAAACCCTTCCCCCACTGCAAGGGCATAGAACTATTTGCCTACCTTTTTTTTTTCTTTTAATGATTTTAGTTTTCTTTTATGGAATTTGTATTGTTGCTAGTTGAGTAACAGGGAGTATGACTTTATTTTTTCCTGTTGACCAACTGGATAGTCTCAGCACCATTTATAGAACGATTTATTTCTTTCCCCACTCATTTGACATGTCACCTTTTTCATCTACTAAATTCTTAAATATACTGATGTGTCATCAGGGACATTCTATTCTCATTCATTGCTGTACTTGTCTGTTGTTATGCTAATACTGCAATATTTTTATTATTATAGATTTGTTATACATTTTATTTGTTAGTATTCGTTGTACTCTTTTGTTATTGTTCTTTCTTCGAATATCCCTGGCTTTTCTAGCCCTTGTATACTTTTTTTTTTTTTTTGAGACTCAGTTTCACTCTTGTTGCCCAGGCTGCAAGTGCAGTGGTACGATCTCATCTCACCACAACCTCCGCCTTCCAGGTTCAAGTGATTCTCCTGCCTCAGCCTCCCAAGTAGCTGGGATTACAGGCATGCGCCACCACGCCCAGCTAATTTTGTATTTTTAGTAGAGATGGGGTTTCTTCATGTTGGTCAGGCTGGTCTTGAACTCCTGACCTCAGGTGATCCGCCCACCTCGGCTTCCCAAAGTGCTGCGATTACACATGTGAGCCACCGCGCCCGGCCCCCTTGTATACTTTTTAAGACATTTTAGAATCACTTTTATTATCTTCTTCTTGATCCCACCCCACCCCTACCCACTGCGAATCAAAAAAGAAGATCCCTTTGAAATTTTGATGATAATTACATTCAACATAGAAATTACTTTGGAAGCTGGGCGTGGTGGCTCATGCCTGTAATCCCAGCACTTTGGGAGGCTGAGACAGGTGGATCATTTGAGGTCAGGAGTTCAAGACCAGCCTGATTAACATAGTGAAACCCCATCTCTCTACTAAAAATACAAAAATTAGCTGGGTGTGGTGGTGGACGCCTGTAATCCCAGCTACTCGGGAGCCTGAGGCAGGAGAATCGCTTGAGCCTGGGAGGGAGAGACTGTGGTGAGCTGAGATTGCACCACTGCACTCCAGTCTGGGCGACAGAATGAGACCCTGTCTCAAAAAAAAAAAAAAAAAAAAAAGGAAAGAAATTACTTTGGAAAGAATTGGTGTCTTTGCAGTACACACTCTTTCCATCCACGAATGTGGGGTATCCTTCAAGTAAAATATGTAATGCCCCTCATTGATGGTTTTGTACAGTTCTTGCATAGTTCCTGCATATTTCCTTTAATTCCGAGTACCTGTATTTTTAATTTATTGTTCTTGCTTTAGGATATTTATTTCCGTTATATTTTCTAATTGATCTTTGCCAATAGTTAGGAAAGCTATTGATTTCTGTGTTTTTAAAATTATTTTATTTTTAATAGTCCTAATTGTTTTTGTTGGTTCTCTTAGATTTTCTCAGTAGCATATCACATGAAAATAACATTTTCCTTTTCCAATGTCGTATGATTTTATTATTATTATTTTGACTGGCCCTTCTAGAACTTTAATTAAATATGAGTGCACAAGGAGGTACATCGGGAGGTACAATCACCCCCTTTTCTTTAAAGCATTAATTTAGAGATGAAGGGCATAGGAATATAAGAGACATAGCCATGATGATTCCTAGACTTTTTAAAGTCCTTGCTTTGCAGGACTTTTTCATCTATTTTACTTTCAGTTTTTCACCTATTTGGTCCAGTATTTATTCTTTGGCCAAAAATGGCTTGACATGCTGAAAACCACCTTATTTTAGAGAAGAAAATAAACATTATTTCTATTTTGTCAAGCAGAAAAGCTGAAAGACATTGGAAATAACTCCCAGTCCCTTGGCAAACAGATCAGTGAGTAGACCCCTGTGTGAGACAAAGCCACTGCCTGGAGAGGATGGTGCGGGGGCTGGAGGTCCATTGCCACGGCTGCTGCAGCTCTCAACACCACGGCAGCCTCCCCTCACCACCACCCAACAGTGTACAGCCTGAGCGGAACGGGCAAGTTTTTGGCCGAAAGAGTAAATGAAACATGGACGCTGTAGGACATCATCAGAAGTGATTATTTATTCTACAGAACTAGAGACTTCTCTTCTCTCAGAGGACAACTGACAGCAGCTTCTGTGTCATCAGGCTGCTGCCCTCACCCTGTGACAGATTGTGGTAAAGGATGGAACAGGGGGTCATTTGATGATCTTAGGCCTGGGGAGCTGCGAGGCTGAGTTCTTGTGTTTTCAGTCTCGCCTCCTCTGGTCCACTCTGCGTTGCTGCCAGATGATAAGATTCCAGTTCTGCTTTCGGCGTGTGTCTTCCCTGCACTCCTTTGGGTAGTTTCTATTGCTCCTCGGATCAAGTCCTGTTGTCTGCTTATATTCTTTCTAATCTGATTTTTTTCCTTCATCTTTTTTTTTTTTTTTGAGACAGAGTTTCACTTTTGTTGCCCAGGCTGGAATGCAATGGCACGATCTCGGCTCACTGCAATCTCTGCCTCCTGGGTTCAAGCGATTCTCCTGCCTCAGCCTCCCAAGTAGCTGGGATTACAGGCGTCCGCCACGATGCCCAGCTAATTTTGTATTTTTAGTAGAGATGGGGTTTCTCTATGTTGGTCAGACTGGTCTCGAACTCCCAACATCAGGTGATCTGCCAGCCTGGGCCTCCCAAAGTGCTGGGATTACAGGCATGAGCCAACATGCCTGACCTTCCATCTTTTACATTTAACAGCTTCAAATTTCCAGAAAAGTGGAATAGCGTATGAACACCCAATTACCTTTTCTTTCTTTCTTTTTTGGAGATGGGGTCTCACTCTGTCACCCAGGCTGGAGTGCAGTGGTGTGATCTGGGACCACAGGTGTGCACCACCAGACCCAGCTAATTTTTTGTTTGTTCGTTTTTTGGTAGAGATGGGGTTTCGCCATGTTGCCCAGGCTGGTCTCGAACTTCTGACCTCAGGTGATCTGCCTGCCTCAGCCGCCCAAAGTGTTGGGATTAGAGACATGAGCAACCACGCCCAGCCTCCCAGATACCTTTTATTCAGTTTCTTAGTTGTTAACATTTTGCCACCTTTTTTTTTTTTTTGAGACGGAATCTTGCTCTGTCGCCCAGGTTGGAGTGCAGTGGTGCAATCTCGGCTCACTGCAACCTCTGCCTCCCAGGTTCAAGCAATTCTCCTGCCTCAGCTCCCAAGTAGCTGGGATTACAGGCGCACACCACCACGCCCAGCTAATTTTTGTATTTTTAGTGGAGGCGGGGTTTCACCATATTGGCCAGGCTGGTCTTGAACTCCTGACCTTGTGATTCGCCTGCCTTGGCCTCCCAAAGTGCTGAGATTACAGGGGTAAGCCACTGTGCCTGGCCCATTTTGCCACTTTTACTTTGTCTCACTCTCTACACACACACATATACACACACACAAACCCTAATCTGACCATGTAAAAATAAATTGTAGATATCATGACACTTCACCTGTAATTACTTCAGCATATACCTCCTCAGATACGGCCATTCTTCCACACATAACCACACCATGTTACCACACAGAAGAAAGTTAACACTACTTCCATAAGATCGTCTGCTATATATCCCATATTTACATTTTCCCAGTTGCCCCCACATTTCTTTTGTATTTCAGATTCAGGGGACAGTTGGCGCTTGTGCTGTGCGTTTCACTGCCATGTCTCTTTATCTAGAACTGCCCTCTTGTCTGTTCTCGTTTTACTTGTCATTAACTTTTTTTGAGGAGTTCCAATCAATTGTTTTATATAATATCACACATTCTGCATTTGTCTCATTGTTTCCTCTTGATAAGATTAAAAGTAAACATTTTTGGCAAGAACAGTTAGTAACGTTGTGTGCTTATTATTGCATCACAGTAAAAGGTGAGAAAGATCAGATTCTTCCAGTATTGGTGATGCTAATTTGATTGGTTAATGAGATGACTACCAGAACTCTCTATATTACATTTTCCCTTTTGTAATTAACAAGTAATCCGAGAAGTGCTTCTTTGAGACCATGTTATCTGGTTACTCAACAGCCTTTCATTCAGTGGTTTTAGTATCCATTGGAGATTCTTGTTTCAGCTGACTTTCTCTGGAACTTTAACAGTTGTGATTATGTAACTGTATTATTATTTATTTATTTATTTATTTATTTATTTATTTTTGAGACGGAGTCTTGCTCTGTCGCCCAGGCTGGAGTGCAGTGGCGCAATCTCGGCTCACTGCAAGCTCCGCCTCCCGGGTTCACGCCATTCTCCTGCCTCAGCCTCTCCGAGTAGCTGGGACCACAGGCGCCTGCCACCACGCCCGGCTAATTTTTTTTGTATTTTTAGTAGAGACGGGGTTTCACCGTGGTCTCGATCTCCCCTCCTCAGCCTCCCAAAGTGCTGGGATTACATGCGTGAGCCACTGTACCCGGCCTTATTACTCATTTATTATCTATTATTTTTCTATAAAGAGCTCTCTCATTTTTCATCTTCTGTTTCTTTCTCATCTCACTTTCATTTGAGTGTTATTATATACTCTTTAGTTCAGAGTGCTGTAATCTATTATTGTCATTTTTCTTTCTTTTTATCTGAGACAAGGTCTCACTCTGTGGCTATCTTCCTGCCTCAGCCTCCCGAATAGCTAGGATTATAGGTGTGTGCCACTGCGCCTGGCTAATTTAAGAATAATTTTTTATTTTGTTTTTTTTTTTAGAGACAAGGTCTTACTGTGTTGCCCAGGCTGGTCTTGAACTCCTGGTCTTTAGCAATCCCTTCACCTCCCCTGCACACTGCCCCCTACTGCCCAGTAGCTGGGATTACAGGCGTGAGCCATGAGGCCCAGCTCTTTTTCTTTTTCTCTTGCCTTCTTTTCTCCACCCACCCCCAACACATGTGTATGTATCAAAATCAAGAAGATAACTATAAAATTCTATTACCAGATGTACAGACTATATTGAAATTTAGTCAGTTGTCCTAATAATGCCCTTTATAGAAAACGAAAAAGATTTTTTTCTAGTCCACCATCTAATCCATGATCGTGAGTTGCATGATTGTCCTATCTCTTTACCCCCCTTAATTTGGAACAATGTCCTGCAGTCTTCCTTTGTCTTTTATTACCTTGACATTTTTGTAGGATGGAGGCCAGTTTTGTACACTGTACTTAATTTGGATTTATCTGATGTTTCCTCATGACTAGATTTCATTTGTGCCTTTTTGGTAAGAATACACAGGAGTGGTATTGTGTCTTTGCAGCATCATAAAAGGACATTGATTTTGATTTGTTCTGTGATTTCACTTTGATCTGTTGGTTGAAGTGGTATCTGCCAAGTTTCTCCACTGCAGAGTTATATTTTTTCCCTTTATAATTAATAAGTACCTTTTGAGGAGATACTTCGATACTTCGACACTATGTGAGTAGCCTGTTTTTATCAGCTTCATGAATATTGCTAATGATTCCTCACTGAATCAATTATTATGAAGATTGCTGAATCCTCATATCAGTTATTATAAGGATTGCTGAATGGTGATTTTCTTTCTTTCTTTCTTTCTTTCTTTCTTTCTTTCTTTCTTTCTTTCTTTCTTTCTTTCTTTCTTCTTTCTTTTTTTTTTTTTTTGAGACAGAGTCTCCCTCTGTCATCCAGGCTGGAGTGCAATGGCATGATCTTGGCTCACTGCAGCCTCCATCTCCCGAGTTCAAGCAGTTCTCCTGCCTCAGCCTCCTGAGTAGCTGGGATTACAGTTGCGCACCACCACGCCTGGCTAATTTTTTTGTATTATTATTATTTTTTTTTTAGTAGAGGCGGGGGTTTCACCATGTTGGTCAGGCTGGCCTTGAACTCCTGACCTTGTGATCCACTGACCTCGGCCTCCCAAAGTGCTGGGATTACAGGTTTGAGCCACGGCTCCCAGCTGCTGAATGGTGATTTTCTAATCCTCTTACTATTGAAATGTATTCTTGCTGGTATAGAACTCTAGATTGGCAGTTATTTCTACACTTTAGAAATGTTATTTCAGGCCGGGCGTGGTTGGTCACGCTTATAATCCCAGTACTTTGGGAAGCCGAGGCAGGCGGATCACCTGAGGTTGGGAGTTTGAGACCAGCCTGACCAACATGAAGAAACCCCATCTCTACTAAAAATACAAAATTAGCCGGGCATGGTGGCACATGCCTGTCAGCTACTCAGGAGGCTGAGGCAGGAGAATCGCTTGAACCTGGGAGGTGGAGGTTGTGGTGAGCTGAGCCCCATTGCACTCCAGCCTGGGCAACAAGAGCGAAACTCTGTCTCAAAAAAAAAAAAAAAAAGTTGGGCTGGGCGCAGTGGCTCACACCTGTAATCCCAGCACTTTGGGAGGCTGAGGCGGGTGTATCACGAGCTCAGGAGTTTGAGACCATGGTGAAACCCTGTCTCTACTAAAAATACAAAAAATTAGCCGGGCGCGATGGTGGGAGCCTGTAGTTCCAGCTACTCGGGAGGCTGAGGCAGGAGAATAGCGTGAACCTGGGAGGTGGAGCTTGCAGTGAGCTGATGTTGCGTCACTGCACTCCAGTCTGGGCGACAGAGCAAGACTCTGTCTCAAAAAAAAAAAAAAAGTTATTTCATTATTTTCTGGCTTCTGTTGTCATCTTTCAGTCTTGTTATTGCTCCTTTGAAGAAGATGAAACATGTTTTTATCTTCTGGCTGCTTTTAGATTTTTTTCTCAATCTTTGGTGTTTTTTTCAAAAGTAGTTTTCCTATGTGATGTTCCTGAGGTGGTTTTCTTTGTAGTTATCCTATGTAACACAGAATCTTTGAATATTCGGCCTGATTGCCTTGTTAGTTTTACAAAATTATTAATCATTATCTCTTTTAATTTGTTCTGTCTTGTTCACATTCTCTTCTCTTTCTTGGACTCCAGTTGTAATTGTGTTAGACCTTCTTTCCATGTTCTTTATGTCTTTTGCTCTATTCTACATTGTCCATCCGCTTGTCTTTTTCTTTACTGATCTTTCAGTTTACTAATCCTTTCTTCTGCTGTATCCAGTTTGCTGTTAAACCCATCTGTTGAGCTCTTAATTTCAATTATTGCATTTTACAATTACCTTATTTGCATTTGATTTTTTTTTTTTTTTTTTTTTTGAGACAAAGATTTCACTCTCTTGCCCAGACTGGAGTGTGGTGGCACAATCAAGCCTCAAGCCATCCTCCTACCTTAGTCTCCCAAGTAACTGGGACTACAGGTGTGTGCAACCACACCTGGCCTGATTTTTCTTTTTCTTTTTTTTTTTTTGGTAGAGACGGCCTTGCCATGTTGCCAAGGCTGGTCTCAAATTCCTGAGCTCAAGTGATGCTACCTGCCTTGGCCTCTCAAAGTCGTGAGATTATAGGCATGGGCCACTATGCCTGACCTGATGCCTTTTAAGTTTAGTTTTCTAGTAAACTTCTCTGTTTTGTCACCTGTTTTGTTGAATATATTAATTAGTTCTTTTAAGGTCTTTGATAAATTTTAACACTGGGCTATCTATGAGTTTGGGTTTTTTAAATTCATTTTCCCCCCCTTGGTCCTATTTTTTGTATATCATTTTTTTTTTTGAGACGGAGTCTTACTCTGTCACCCAGGCTGGAGTGCAGTGGCACGATCTCAGCTCACTGCAACCTCTGCCTCCCAGGTTCAAGTGATTCTTCTGCCTCAGCCTCCCAAGTAGTTGGGACTACAGGCATGCACCACCACACCTGACTAATTTTTGTATTTTTAGTAGAGACAAGGTTTCACCACATTGGCCAGGCTGGTCTCAAACTCCTGACCTCGTGATCTGCCCACCTCGGCCTCCCAAAGTGCTGGGATTACAGGCATGAGCCACTGTGCCCAGCCTTTTTTGTATATCTTAAAATATTTTATTGCATGACAGTGAATAATTGAGAAGCTCTGAAAGATACTGTTTTCCTCTGAAGTTTACTTTATGCTTGTGTAAAGTGGGACTTATGACCTTGATCTAATCAGGATTTGACCTGAGTCAGGTTGCAGGGTTTTAGAAAATAAGTCTGTCTTCCCCTGGTCAATCCATGTTCCTAGGGTATAGCCCTCTATGGGTCCCAGCAAAGAACCTGAAGTTCTTCATGGCTCCTTTTCCTTGGTGAACCCTAATTTTTGTTTACTGCTGTTGAACTTTTACAAGCTATTTCATCCCAGTTAGACACAGAAAGCCTCTCAGTGCTGTTTTGATTCGAACTTCTCTTTTGAACTTAAGAGCCATTTTTATTTCCATATCTACAAGTTGACTATTCATGTATTTTACCCTTTCTTAGGATTAGGAGATTAATATTTTAAAATGGATTTATAATTTTATATTCTCAACTTTGGATCTTAAGCTCTAGCCTTACTCAATTTAAAAATTGTAACTGAGTGCAGTGGCTTGAGCCTGTAATCTCAGCTACTTGGGAGGCTGAGGCAGTAGGATTGCTTGAGGCTAGGAGTTTGAGACCAGCCTGGGCAACCTCATTGCTACAAAAAAAAAAAAAAAAAAAAAAAATTAGATGGGTGTGGTAGCACATGCCTGTAGTCCCAGCTACTCGGGAGACTGAGGTGGGAAGATCTCTTAAGCCCAGGAGTTCTGCTTTGTGAACTCCATTTGTTTATTTATTTACATGTCTGTCTATTTACTTATATCTCTCTAGTCCATCTCAAGATGGACAAAAGCTCTGCCTCAGCATCTTATAGGGTATCTGCTTACCTTTCTGCAGTTCCCTCCTCACTGAGATCTTGGACTCTCAAGTCTTGGTTGCCTTGGCAGCTCCCCAGTACTTTCAATCAGTTTGTTTTTCAGTTGTTCTCAGCAGTATTGTTGAACTTTTATAAGCTATTTTGTCTTGGTTAGATGCAGAAAGCCTCTCAATGCTGTTTTGATTTGAATTTCTCTTTTGAACTTAAGAGCCATTTTTATTTTCGTATCTACAAATTGACGATTCATGTATTTTACCCTTTCTTGGGATTAGGAGATTAATGTTTTAAAATTGATTTATAATTTTATATGCTAAAGAAATTAGCCCCATGTCTTGGATTTGTGTTACAAATATATGCTATTAGTTTGAAATTTGTCTTGACTTTGTTTATGATGCTTTTGTCCAGGCAGAATTTTTTTATGTATCTGTCATTTCTTTTATGACTTCCTTTTTTTTTTTTTTTTTTTTACCTGGAATTTCACTTTTGTTGCCCAGGTTGGAGGTTGGAGTGCAATGGCACGATCTTGACTCATCGCAACCTCTGCCTCCTGGGTTCAAGGGATTCTCCTACCTCAGCCTCCCGAGTAGCTAGGATTACAGGCATGTGCCATCATGCCTGGCTAATTTTTTTTGTTTTTTGTTTTTTTTGTTTGTTTGGTAGAGACGGGGTTTCTCCATGTTGGTCAGGCTGATCTCAAACTCCCGACCTCAGGTGATCCGCCCACCTTGGCCTCCCAAAGTGCTGGGATTACGGGTGTGAGCCACTGCTCCTGGCCACCAGTATTATTTTTTAAACCTCAAGTTGTTTTTTTTTGTAAGTAATCAGGAATTTATTTCAGTGTATAGAGTATAAGGATTCAAGTTCAGTTTTTTTCCAGCTAATAAAATAATCCAGCATCCATTATTGCAAGGGTTGACACACTTTTTCTGTAAAGAGCCAGATAGTAAATACTTTAAGGCTTTGCAATTTGTATGGTCTCTGAACACTACTCATCGCCACTGTGGTAGCACAAAAGCAGCTGTTGACAGTGTATAAACTAATGAGAAATAAAACTTTATTTATGGACACTGTGAAATTTGAGTTTCATGTAATTTTCATGTATCATTAAATTCTTAGTTTTCCTCCTAACTTTAAAAAAATGTAAAACCCATTCTTAGCTTGCAGGCCATCCAAAAATAGACAATGGGCTAAATTTGTCTCCCTGGCTGTAGTATCCCATCTCTGCAGTTTTTCTCCATTGATTTGCAATGAAGCTTTATCCTATGTTAACTTCCTGTATATATGTGGATGTCTTCTGTTCACTTGAAATGTTTCTTTGTGTCCAATGTCACACTATCTTACATGTTTTATTATCTGTTAAAATTAATTTTGCCTCAGCATTTTTTCAATTATTTGGAATTTTCTTGGCTATTCTTATTCTATATAATTTTCAAAATTAGCTTGCCCAGTAAAAAATGAAAAGTAAAGATTTTTTTTTAGACAGTCTTGCTGTGTCACCCAGATTGGAGGGCAGTGGCGTGATCTTGTCTCACTGCAACCTCCACCTCAGGAGACTGAAGTGATTCTCCTGCCTCAGCCTCCCAAGTGGCTGGGATTACAGGCGTGCACCACCACGCCTGGCTAATTTTTGTATTTTTAGTGGAGACGGGGTTCCGCCATGTTGACCAGGCTGGTCTTGAACTCCTGATGTCAAGTGATCCGCCTGCCTCATTCTCTCAAAGTGCTGGGATTACAGGTGTGAGCCACTGTGCCCGGCCTAATTTTCTTATTTTTTGTAGAGACGGGGTCTCACTATGTTGCCCAGGCTGGTCGCAAACTCCTAGGCTCAAGTGATCCCCCTGCCTCAGCCTCACAAAGTATGGGATTACAGGCATGAGCCACTGCACCCAGCCATGTATCTTTTTTGTTACTACTTTGAATGGGATGTATTCTTTCATTATGTCTTTCAGCCAGTTCTTTAATTTGAAGGCAATTTTTACATACTGATTTTGAATGTTGACACCTAGTTAGATACTTATATTGTTTATGGTACGTTAATTCATGTCAGTTTTTCCAGGTGCTATATGTAAAGAACACTCTCCCCTCTTCTTTTCTGTTGCTTGTATCTATTACTACTTTTCTTGTCCAGTTGCATCAGCAAATAGCTCCAGAACAGTGATAAATAAAACTGATGATTGTGAACGTATGACCTGTTTCTGGTTTTAAATAATATGCTTTTATATATTTTTAATAAAAGATGATGTCAGTTTTGGAGAGTGACACTAACACATATACACAAGTAGATACTCTTCCCCCCCCTCCCCCCACTCCCACCAACAGATAATCATATTCAGGAAGTATTCTTGTATTCTTATTGTATTAGAGCTTTTACTAAGAATGGATGTCGAATTATATCTAATGTCCTTTATCACTTACAGAAATAATCATATAATTATTGTCTTTTGATCTAATAATATGATAAAGTATATTAATAGATAACAGTGAATCATAATTATATTATTAGTATGAATTCCAGCCAGTTGTAGTGTAGTATTTTTTAAATGTGCTAGATTCTATGTGCCATTATTTTATCCAGCAGTTAGCAAAATAGCCATAAGTATGTGTTCATGCCCTCAGAGATAATGAATTTGTTCATGCCTTTGTGTTCATGTTCATGCCTTTATGTTCATGCCCTCAGACATCATGAATTTGAGGATATTTGGAAAAATTAAGGTAGAGTGTTTTTGTTTTGTTTTGTTTTTGAGACAGAGTCTCACTCTGTTGCCCTGGCTGGAGTGCAGTGGCATGATCTCGGCTCACTGCAACCTCCGCCTCCGGGTTCAAGTGACTCTCATACCTCAGCCTCCCAAGTAGCTGGGATTACAGGTGTGCGTTACCACACCTTGCTAATTTTTGTATTTTTTGTAGAGACGGGATTTCACCACATTGGCCAGGCTGGTCTCGAACTCCTGACCTCAAATGATCTGCCCACCTTGGCCTCCCAGAGTTCTGGGATTTACAGGCATGAGCCACTGTGCCTGGCTTTGAAGTAGAGATTGATGGAGATCTAGTTTATTTTAGTAGTATCAGATGCATTAAATACTAAACAGTGCTAATATTATAAATATCAAATTCTAAGCATTATAGTACTAAAGCAATATTCATACTTTAGTAAAATCATGAATTCTAATTATAATGAATGTGAAAAGTACGTAACTTTTTTATAACTGAGCCATGAAGTATGTGATAGTTGTGCTTTCTCTTTTGTAAAATGTTTTTTTTCATAGAGTTAGTGGACTCTATTTGGGGATGGGGGCAGATTGCTTAGCTGTGTACTTATCACTGATTAATCCTCACTCAGCTCAAGCTGCAAAATTCCCCTCGGCACCATCAAAGACATCAGGCAACTTACTGTTTTCTTGGTGCCATTTCTGGAGCCCTCTGCCCGCCCTCCCACTGCAGTCTGGACTGCACTCTCTAGACCTGTTCCCCAGTTGTCAGCCTTTCCCGACGACTCTGGGAAGACCCTTTTCTGTATCCTGTGGTCGAGTTCCTGTCTTCCAGCTTCCATGTGGTCTTTCTTGGATTGCTTCTTTGGGTTGGTAGAACAGATCCTCCAGTAGCTTCCTGAGAAGGTGTGCATGGGAGGTAAGCTTTTTTAGATCCAGTATCTGAAAACATCTTTAATGTGTCTTCATGATTTCATCTTTAGGTTGGCTGGGTTTAGAATTCTAGATTGGAAATGATTTTTTATTAGAATTTTGAGGACATAGTCCATTGTTTTCTACCTTCCTGTGTTGCTGCTGAAAAGTCTGAGGCCATTCTGATTCCTGATCCTTTCTATACGAGCTGTTTATTTCCCTCTGAAAGCTTTACCGCTTGTCTTTATTCTACATATTCTGAAATTTCACAGCGATGTACATGAGAGGGTCTTTTAATGTGAAATGTTCTCGTATTATTTCTTTAATAATTTCCTCTCTTTTGTGTTGTATATTGTTTTGTTAGAACCCCGATAGTTGGATGGTAGATGTCCTGGCTTGACCCTCAATTATTTAAGAAAATATATTTTCTTTCCTATCTTTTATCTTTTTTGCCCTACTTTATATGTAATTTCTCCTAATATTTTGTCTTCTAATAATTTTTTCTTCCAATATTTTTCCTGGGTATCGAATAATTTTCTGCTCTCAGGTGTTTATGAGAATTCTTTCTTTTCTCTGCGTGTGCCCTTTTTTTTCCCACATTGTTCTTGTTTCATTGATGCAATATTACGTTTTTTCCTCTGAGAATTAATTTCTGTTTCTTCCAAGCTTTTTTTGTTTATTTTTGGATGGCTGTTTTTCATTTTCTTTTTTGAGACGTAGTCTTGCTATGTTGCCAGGCTGGAGTGCAGTGGTGCCATCTTGGCTCACTGCAACCCCACCTCCCGGGTTCAAGCGATTCTCCTGCCTCAGCCTCCTGAGTAGCTGGGACTACAGGCGCACGCCACCATGCCCAGCTAATTTTTGTATTTTTAGTAGAGATGGGGTTTCACCATCTTGACCAGGATGGTCTTCGATCTCTTGACCTTGTGATCCGCCCGCCTCAGCCTCTCAAAGTGCTGGGATTACAGGCGTGAGCCACCGCACCTGACTCTGTTTTTTCATTGTTAAGTGTTCCATTTTCCCTCAAATGTCTGGTGATCTTTGGCTATCCAGTATTTACGATAGAGGCCCTAAAAAACTGATTGGGGCATCTCTGGGCGTGAGTCCTTCCTAACATGTAAGTATAAGATGACGAAAATCAACCAGAACTATGTGTTCAAGCTGCTATATCTAACTGGAAGTTTCTTTAGAGAAAATTTCAACAGGGTTTTTTTTTTTTTTTTTTTTTTGAGATCGTATCTTACTCTGTTGCCCAGGCTGGAGTGCAGTGGCATGATCACAGCTCACTGCAGCCTTGACCTCCCCAGGCTCAGGTGATCCTCTCACCTTAGCCTCCCAAATAGTTGGTACCACATGCACACGCCACCACGCCCGGCTAGTTTTTGTATTTTTTTTTTTTTTTTGGTAGAGACGGGGTTTTGCCATGTTGCCCAGGTGGGTCTCAAACATCTGGGCTCAGGCAGTCCTCCCACCTCGGCCTCCCAAAGTGTTAGGATTACAGGCGTGAGCCACTGTGCCCGGCCTTCAACAGTTGTTTTGACATACACAATTTTCACTTTGTACACAACTTTAGAATCTAATTTTCAGCTAAGATGTGATTCCATCTTATGTTCCAGATGTTAACACCAATTGCTTCTGGATGGTGGAAATGTGTGTTACTTTTCAGTTCTGGTGCCTTTAAACTTTTCCGTATTAAAAAAAATGTGTTTCTAAAGAATGTCATATGGTATTTACCAGGGGGTGGGGGTGGGGGTGGGGTATAGGGTTTTGTTGTTTATGGTGGGTGCAGAGTTTCAGTTTTGCAAGATGAAGAGTTCTAGAGATGGATGGTGGTGATGGTTGGAACAGTGTGAATGTACTTAATACTGCTGAACCATACATTAAAAATGGCTAAGATGGGCCGGGCACAGTGCCTCATGCCTAGAATCCCAGCACTTTGGGAGGCTGAGGCAGGCGGATTGCTTGAGCCCAGGAGTTCGAGACCAGCCTGGGCAACAGGGTGAAACCCCGTCTCTACTAAAAATACAAAAATTAGCCGGGTGTGGTGGTGGGCGCCTGTATTCCCAGCTACTTGGGAGGCTGAGGCGGGAGAATCGCTGGAACCTGGGAGGCTGAGGTTGCAGGGAGCCGTGATTGTGCTGCTGCACTCCAGCCTGGGCAACAGAGTGAGGCTCTGTCTCAAAAACAAAACAAAACGAAAAAACAGTGGCTAAGATGGTACATTTTATATGATGTATATTTTGCCATAATTTAAAATTTTTCAGTTTTTGAATGTTCATAATCAGAAAAAATAAAAGGAGTGAGTTTTCATAATCTTCCCTTCAACCGTCATCAGTTTGTAGGATATCTGGAAAAATGGAAATAGAACACGGAGCTTCCAGTTTATGTAGTACAATCAGATTGCCACATACTGGACACAAGTTAGAGATTTTACTTAGCTCTTTGCTCAGATTAAGAATTTCCTGAAATTAAAGGGCTGACAGATCTAACTTGTTAAACTGCTTACTAGATTACGTGGCAAAAGTGGTATCTTTCTTGTTTACTGACCTATCTCCCTGACATCTGACATAGTAAGCTCTCAATAATTACATGTTGATGAATAAATAAATTAACAGGATATGCCAGTACTCCAAAAGATTGTGCTGGAGTAATCATACCCTTACTTTAGACTTATACAAATAAGGAGGATAAATCTATAAAGCACAAGAAAAACGCAGGAGGATGTCTCCATGAGCTTGGATTAGGCAAAGATTTCTTAATTAGGTCACAAAGCCCACTTACTGTAGAACAAAAAGGATGCTACATCAAAATCAAGCACTTCTATTCATGAAAACTGAAAGAAGGCAAAGGGACAAGCCATAGAGAAGATATTCATAATACAGTCCTGTGTCACTGGACGACAGAGATACATTCTTTTTTATTTTTATTTTGAGACGGAGTCTTGCTCTCTCACCCAGGCTGGAGTGCGGTGGCACAATCTCTGCTCACTGTAAGCTCCGCCTCCTGGGTTCACACCATTCTCCTGCCTCAGCCTCCTGAGTAGCTGGGACTATAGGCGTCCCCTACCATGCCCAGCTAATTTTTTGTATTTTTAGTACAGATGGGGCTTCACTGTGTTAGCCAGGATGGTCTTGATCTCCTGACCTCGTGATCCGCTCTCCTCAGCCTCCCAGAGTGCTGGGATTACAGGCGTGAGGCACTGTGCCTGGCCAGAGATACGTTCTAAGAAATGTGTCATTAGACAATTTCATTGTACAAATATTATAGACTGTACCTACACAGACCTGGAGGGTATAACCTACTGCATACTTAGGCTATCAGGTATAGCCTATTGCTCCCAGACTACAAAGCTATACAGCATGTTACTGAAAAGGATACTGTAGGCAATTGTAACACAATGGTACATATTTGTGTTTCTGAGCACAGAAAAAAGGTAATGAATTGTGCTATAACATTATGATGGCTGTGACAGCACTAAACAATAGGAATTTTTCAGCTTTATTATAATCTTGTGGGACTACCATCGTATGTGCAGTCCATTGTTAACTGAAATATCACGTGGCGCGTGACTATATATTTTATTCATCTGACAGAGGTCTTGTATCTAATATATAGAGAACTCCTACAAATCAGTAAGAAAAAGCCACATAACCTAATTTTTAAAGTGTACAGGCTTTTTGAAAGTATACAGGCTGCGCACAGTAGCTCACACCTGTAATCTCAGCACTTTGGGAGGCCAAAGCGGAGGATCGTTTGAGACCAGACTGGGCAACATAGTAAGATCCTGTCTCTCTTAAAAAAGGGTGTACAAAAGACTCAAATATTTACTTTATTAAGGAGCATTTCCAGAGGGTTAATAAGCATATAAAAAGATGCCTAATATCCTTCCTCATCAGGGTAATATAGCTTAAACCACAGCAAGTCACCATTATACACACCCATTAGAATGGCGAAAATTTAAAAGGCTGAGAATAGCAAATGTTGGCAAGAATGTGGAGCAGCAGTAACCCTCATGCATTGGTGATGACAGTGTAGCTGCCTTTAAAAAGCTGGCACTTTCTACTCAAGTTAAGTACATGCTTGTTTTATGATCTAGCAATTCCATTATTAGACATAAACCCAAGAGAAATGGGTGGATCTATCCATAAAAAGACATGTACAAGAATGTATATAACAGCTTTATTTAAAACAGCCAAGGCTGGGCATGGTAGCTCATGCCTGTAATCCCAGCACTTTGGGAGGCTGAGGTGGGCAGATCACTTGAGATCAGGAGTTCAAGACCAGCCTGGTTAACATGGTGAAACCCCATCTCTACTAAAAGTACAAAAATTAACTGGGTGTTATGGTGCATACCTGTAATTTCCTGCTACTCGGAGGCTGAGGCAGGATAATCGCTTGAACTTGGGAGGTGGAGGTTGCAGTGAGCCGACATCACCCCACTGCACTCCAGCCTGGGTGACAGAGTGAGACTCCAACTCTAAATAAATAAATAAATAAGCCAAAACCTGAGGGGAAGTGTCCCATCAACAGAAAAGTGGATGGTTTATGAAACACATACAAAAGGAAATATTACATAAGAAGAAGAAAGAATAAATTACTGGTCAATGCATCTGCATGAATGAGTCTTAAAGAATTCTGTCAAAGAAGCCAGATATAAAAGAATACATATATTTTTATGAAGTTCAAGGACAGGCAAAACAAATGCTGATGATCAGAGTTATAGTGGCCCTTCTGGAGGAGAGTGAAGATGCCTTATGGAGTACTGGGAGATGTTCTGGATCTCCATCTGAGTGGTTGTTACACAAGTATATGCATATGTACAACTTCTTCAAGCTTTGTGCGTAGGATTAGTGTAATTTTGCATATTAAACCATGTATATCATCTCAGCTTTTAAAAATTAGTGCTACTCATTATTAGACTAGAGGAAAATAGGACTTAGAACTTGCAAATCACATTCAGAGGGAAGAAAAGATGATCAGCAAAGGCTAGGAGAGAAAAAAACAGGAGATGGTACACACAATATATAATCATGGGATTTAGGAAATCCCCTATTAAAGAACAGATCCCAAACTCAGTAAAACCTGAAGAAAAAAACAAAGGCCAGTTTTATGCGTCAACAAGAGACATAACTAAAATAAAACAACACAGGAAAGTTGAAAATAAGGGATGGGCTGGATACAGTGAGCAAATGCAAATCAAAAGAAACAGAATTGGCCGGGTGTGGTGGCTCACACTAGTGATCCCAGAGCTTAGGGGCAGGAGGATGGCTTGAGGCCAGGAGTTCGAGACCAGCCTGGGCAGCATGGTGAGACCCCCCCCATCTTAAAAAAATTTGTAAAAGATGAACATGAACAGGTTTTACAAAAAAAATTTGTAAAAGATGAACACCACGAACAGGCATAGTGGTGTGCACTTGTAGTCCCAGCTGTTCAGGAGGCTGATGCGGGAGGGTAGCTTGAGCTGCACTCCTAGACAGCAGAGCAAGAACCCATCTCTCAAAAAAAAAAGAAAGGAAGAAAAGAAAAAAAGGAAACAGAATTGACAATATTAGGCAGATTAGAAATTCAAGTTTAAAATATTAAAAAGAATGCATTGTCAATTTATAGCATTGCAAAGTTCAACATACCTAGAAGATACAATAATCATGCAACTTTATGCACTGAAAAACATTCTATCAAAGTATATGAAGCGAAAGCTATTAGAAATATAGAAGAATTTAAAAACACATAGTTGAAGATATTAACACACTTTAGAATTTCATAAATCACAGGCAAAAAATGAGAATATGAAATAATTAGATAACAATAAACTTGTTATATATATATAAATGGCATTTTGTACACATAAAATGGAATATTTAATTTTTTAACACCCATGGTACATTTATAAAAAGTTAATTAGCCACAAAGAAAAATTCTAGTAAGGCCCAAAAGGCAGAAATCACATAGCCCCTGCTTCTCTGACCATATGGCAATAAAACTAAAATTTACAATAAGAAGCCCTGAAAAAAATTTGGCCACTTGGAAAACTTAAAACACTCTTCTGCATAATTCCTTTCTTCTACTTTGTTTGGATTTTTCTGATGTTCTTCTAGCTTCTTGAGATGAGCACTTAATTTATTTTCTTTTTTTCTTGTTTTTTGTTTAAAGGAATTAGAAAAAAATGGTGACTAGCATTGTCTGATAGTTTCTCAAAATGGATTCCTGAAATGCGGAAGTGTTGACTCATAGGATATGATCGTTTTAAGACTCTGGGCACACAGTGATAGTTTTCTGAATAGGGCATAGTGGATCCTTCACCAGGGGTTGAGAGTACCTGTCTCAATATGCTACTTGAGTATGGTCACTAAAAAATGACAAAATAGCAAGAAAACAGCTTTCTCATATTGTTTTTATTTGCATCTGTTGGATTAGTAACAGTTGAGCTTTTGAAATATGTTTATTCTCAGAAATGTTTATTCAGTCCTTCTTCCCTCCCATTTTCTATTGGGATATTAGTGCTTTACTTATTGATTTTTAAATACCCTTTATATATTAAGAATATTAATTCTTGGCCATGTTTGCAAACATTTTCCCCACTGTTCCTTGCCTTTTATATTTTTTAATATATAAAAGTGATTATTTTCACATAATCAGATCTACCAATCTTCTGATATTTCCTCTATTATTTTTATGGTAAGAGATTCCATCCCCATAATTATTAAATAGTAATAATTACAGTAACAGCTAACATGTATTGAGGGCTGATTATGTGTCAGGCAGTAAGCTAAGTCCCTTATTTAATCACAAAAACCCTACGAGGTACGTATTTTTTATTATCTTCTTGCAATTGAGAAAGAAACTAAGGAAAGAGATGAAATAGTTTGTCCATAAACACTGAACCAGTGATGTTAAATATTCACCCACATTTCATTTTAGTTTTTATGGTTTATGTTTTTATATTTAACTCTTTAATCCTGAAATTTGTGAAATGGTGTGAAGTGAAGCTCCTTTCAAACATTACTTTTTCCCTGACTGTCATTCAAGTGAATAAATCATTTTTCTCCCCAGTTGTTTAGTATGCTTCCTCTATTATAAATTAAATTTTAATACATAACAAGGTCTCTTTCAGGGCTATCTATTCTGTTTTTATTGACCTATACACTCTTACACAAGTGCCACAATGTTTTAATTGCTGTACTTTTTTTTGAGATGGAATTTTGCTCGTGTCGCCCAAGCTGGAGTGTGTGGCGTGATCTCAGTGCACTGCAACCTCTGCTTCCCAGGTTCAAGTGATTCTCCTGCCTCAGCCTCCCAAGTAGCTGGGATTACAGATGCCACCACGCCCGGCTAATTTTTGTATTTTTAGTAGAGGGGGTTTCACCAGGCTGGTCTTTAACCCCTGACCTCAGGTGATCCACCTGCCTCGGCCTCCTAAAGCTCTAGGATTACAGGCGTGAGCCACTACACCCAGCCTAATTGCTGTATCTTTATTATCAACTTTAATATGTACAAGAGCAAGGCTCACTTCATCATTCTTCCCTTTTTTTTTTTTTTTTTTTTTTTTGAGACGGAGTCTCGCTGTCTCCCAGGCTGGAGTGCAGTGGCGCAATCTCGGCTCACTGTAAGCTCCGCCTCCTGGGTTCACGCCATTCTCCTGTCTCAGCCTCCCGAGTAATTGGGACTACAGGCACCTGCCACCACGCCCGGCTAATTTTTTTGTATATTTAGTAGAGATGGGGTTTCACCGTGTTAGCCAGGATGGTCTCGATCTCCTGACCTCGTGATCTACCCGCCTCGGCCTCCCAAAGTGCTGGGATTACAGGCGTGAACCACTGCACCCGGCCCATTCTTGTCTTTAAAAAACATTTTGAGGCCGAGCGCAGTGGCTCACGCCTGTAATCCCAGCACTTTGGGAGGCAGAGGCAGGTGGATCACAGGAGTTCAAGACCAGCCTGGCCAACATGGCGAAACCCCATCTCTACTAATAATACAAAAATTAGCTGGGCTTAGTGGCACGTGCATGTAATCCCAGCTACTTGGGAGGCTGAGGCAGGAGAATTGCTTGAACCTGGGAGGTGTAGGTTTCAGTGAGCCAAGGTCGTGCCACTGCACTCCAGCCTGGGTGAAAAAGTAATACTCTATCTCAAAAAAAAAAAAAAAAAAAAAAAAGAATTCTGAGAGTTGTTGGCTTTCAGTAATGATGGAGTAGCTTGTATTAGAATAATACTCCCATACGGCAATAACAAAAATAGGCCAGGCGCGGTGGCTCACGCTTGTAATCCCAGCACTTTGGGAGGCCGAGGCGGGCGGATCACGAGGTCAGGAGATCGAGACCAAGGTGAAACCCCGTCTCTACTAAAAATACAAAAAATTAGCCGGGCGTGGTGGCGGACGCCTGTAGTCCCAGCTACTCGGAGAGGCTGAGGCAGGAGAATGGCGTGAACCCGGGAGGCGGAGCTTGCAGTGAGCGGAGATCACACCACTGTACTCCAGCCTGGGCGAAAGAGCGAGACTCTGTCTCAAAAAAAAAAAAAAAAAAAAATAGATTTTGGACACTATACATATATATATATATATATATAAATTTTTTTTTTTTTTTTTTTTTTTTTTGACAGAGTCTTGCTCTGTCACCCAGGCTGGAGTCCAGTGGCGCGATCTCGGCTCACTGCAAGCTCTGCCTCCCGAGTAGGGAGGGTTCATGCCGTTCTCCTGCCTCAGCCTCCCGAGCAGCTGGGCCTACAGGTGCCTGCCACCACACCCGGCTAATTTTTTGTATTTTTTTAGTAGAGACGGTTTCACCGTGTTAGCCAGGATGGTCTTGATCTCCTGACTTGGTGATCTGCTATACCCAGCCTGGACACAATATTTTAAAAATATAGTTTGAAGGTACTGGAGAGCCACCAAAAGCAAGCAGAAATTGGAGTGAATTTTATTCTTGAAAGAAAGACCCCATCCAGGGGAGCCACCTTTATAAGGCTTTTTCCTCGAGGTACTCCCCAATCCATCAGGTGCTAGCAAATAGAACTCAAGCAGAAAGCTGTATCATATTGGTTTGAGGAATCAGGGGATGGATTTTGAGACTGTGTGTCTGGAAATTGAAGATGGAAATCATAGAAAGGAGAGAACCATGCTGGGGATCACCCCAAACTACATATAAACACCCCTCACATGCTAGACTAACTTCCGAACTGCCCATGCATAGGGGAAGTGCCACAGATTCCAGCAGAGATTTCAGTAGCTGCCTGCTGTGGGAAAGAGAGAATTTGGAGGTGGAGTCTTGTCAAGTTAGAGGAGATTTGATAAACACCTTGGACTTTGCTTTGAAATCCCAGAAGGGCTACCCCTTAGGGGCAAATACTACCCTCCAGGGCTATGGCATTTTCCCTAGGACTAAGGGCAAAACAGAAATAAAGCATAAAATTGTGCCTACACCAGATCTGCCAGTGATTTAACTGTCTGCTAGAATAAACTGAATTCTGCAGAAGAAAACAGAATCCAGAGCCTCTACAAACTATCACCTTCAACATCCAGTATAAAATTAAAAAATTACTAGATGTGGGAAGAAACAGGACCCTGTGACCCTTACTGAAATGAAAAGTCAGTTAATAGAAACAAATTCACAGGTGAACAGGAACTTTAACTATGAACAAATATGTTAAAATAATTTACATGAAAAAAATGGGTGAAAGGGTGAAGAGGTGAGGAGGTGCAGTGGAGATAAGGAAGTTGTGAAAAAGAACCAAATGTAAATCTTAGAACTGAAAACACAAAACCTGACACTGAAATTTCCCTGGGTGAGAGACACAGCAGATTGGGCATAACATAAGGAAGCATCAGTGAACTTGAAGACAGGTAAACAGAAATCATCCAAACTGAAGTATGGAGAGGAAAAATAGCTGGAATAAAAATAGGACTAGAGCCTTAATGACCTGCAGGACAAAAATCAAGCTGTCTAACATAGGATGACAGCAGTACTCCCAAAAAGAGAGAAGGATGAGGCAGAAAAAGTATTTGAAGCAATGTTGGCTGAGAAATTTCCAGCAGCCCAGGAAGTGTGGCCAATTACAAGAAGGATAAATACAAAGAAAATTACATCGAGGTGTATTGCAGTGAAACTGCTAATATTAAATAAAAAGGGAACAATGATGAGAATTATGGCGACTCATAATCAGAGACAGTGTAGCACACGGGACAATGGAATGATGTCTTCAAAATGAAAGAAAAAAGACAATCTAGAATTCTCTATACAGTGAAAATAACCATTAAACATGAAGGAAAAATAAAGACATTATAAGATAAAAGCTGAGAGAAATTGTCACCAGCAGACATACATTGAATAAATATCTGTGTGAGATCTTCCCATTGAAGAGAAGACAATACTGTTACAAGAAAGAGAAATCTGTTAGGGAAGAGGTCCCAGTCCAGACCCCAAGAGAGGGTTCTTGGATCTCACACAAGAAAGAATTCTGGGTGAGTCTGCGGTGCAAAATGAAAGCAAGTTTATTAAGAAAGTAAAGGAATAAAAGAAAGGCTACTCCACAGACAGAGCAGCCCTGGGAGCTGCTGGTTGCCCATTTTTATGGTTATTTCTTGATGAGATGCCAAACGGGGTGGATTATTCATGCTTCCCCTTTTTAGACCATAGAGGTTAACTTCCCGATGTTGCCATGGCATTTGTAAACTGTCATGGCACTGGTGGGAGTGTAGCAGTGAGGACAACCAGATGTTACTCTCATGGCCATTTTGGTTTTGGTGGGTTTTGGCCAGCTCCTTTACTGCAACCTGTCTTACCAGCAAGGTCTTTATGACCTGTATTTTGTGCTGACTTCCTGTCTCATCTTGTGACTTAGAATGCCTCAACTGTTTGGGAATGCATCCCAGTAGGTTTCAGCCTCATTTTACCCAGCTCCTACTCAAGATGGAGTTGTTCTGGTTCACATGCCTCTGACAATACTAGATGGAAATTTGGGTCCTCAGGAAGGAAAAAAGAGCAGTAGGAATGTTAAATACATAGGAAAATATAAAATACTATTTTATGTGTATTCTTCAATTCTGTAAAAGTCAGTTGACTAAAGCAATAACAATGTAGTGTTAGATTTATAATATACTCATATATTTATGTGTAATGAACGTTTTACAACAAGAGCGCAAAGGACAGAAGGGGTGTAAATGGAATTAAGATTTTTTTTTTTTTTTTGAGATAATATCTCACTCTATCACCCAGGCTGGCATGCAGTGGCACCATCTCAACTCGCTGCAACTTCCACCTCCCAGGTTCAAGCGATTCTCCTGCCTTGGCCTCCCGGGTAGCTGGGATTACAGGTGCATGCTACCACACCTGGTTAATTTTTTTTTTTTTTTTTTTTTGAGACGGAGTCTTGCTGTCGCCCAGGCTAGAGTGCAGTGGCGTGATCTCAGCTCACTGCAGGCTCTGCCCCCCGGGGTTCATGCCATTCTCCTGCCTCAGCCTCCTGCGTAGCTGGGACTACAGGTGCCCGCCACCTCGCCTGGCTAATTTTTTGTATTTTTAGTAGAGACGGGGTTTCACCATGTTAGCCAGGATGGTCTCGATCTCCTGACCTCGTGATCCGCCCGCCTCGGCCTCCCAAAGTGCTGGGATTTTTAGTAGGGACAGAGTTTCACTATGTTGCCCAGGCTGGTCTCAAACTCCTGAGCTCAGGTGATCCACCTGCCTTGACCTTTCAAAGTGTTGGGATTACAGGCGTGAGCCACTGCACCCAAACAGGTGTGAGCCACTGCAGAGAAACCTGGCCAAGATTCTGAATAAAATGAATTGTTAATATAAACAATAATACAGTATAGTACATACAATTATATGTATCATATTAAAGTTCTTAATATGTAACATGGTGTAATATTAATTCAGAGTAGACTGATAAATTAAGAATGTATATTGTAATCCCTAGAGGGACTACTTAAAAAAAAAACACAAAGAAATATCTAAATATCCAGAAGAGGATACAGAATGGACTACTGAGCATTCCTAGCTATTCTTTTTTTTATCAGTGCATTATTTTTATTATATTTTTATTCATCAAGTTCATATGCTGCTTATATATGCCAGGCATTGATCTATAAAAGTAGTACCTTATTTAATCTTTATAACAACTTTATTCCCATTTTACAGATGAGGGACCTGACTAATAGCTATTAAGTGTCAGAGCCGGGATTAAAACATAAGCCACTTTTTTTTCTAATATTTGCTTTTAACCAATATGTTATGCTTCTAGTGGAGGAAGCAGCTGACAGATAAATTAACAAATAAGTGTCCTATTGATATGAGTGACAAAGGAAAAGAACAGTCTTCTTTGTCTCAGCAAGGGTTCAATCAGAGAAGCAGAACCAATGGGAAATAGTATGCTGTTGCCATGTCTGAGGCTGGAGCTTGAGGTCTACATGGCAGGTAGTCAGGAAAGGAAAATTAAGAGCAGTCTGGAATCCCACGAGGGCAGAATGAAACCTGTTTCCATTCTTATTGCCTCTGACCTTGGTGTTAAGAGGATCCTTGTTATGCCTTTTTTGTTTTGTTTTGTTTTGTTTTGTTTTTTTTTTTTGAGACAAGAGTCTGGCTCTGTCGCCCATGCTGGAGTGCAGTGGTGCAATCTTGGCTCGCTGCAACCTGCGTCTCCTGGTTTCAAGCAATTCTCTGCCTCAGCCTCCCAAGTAGTTGGGATTACAGGCACCCGCCACCATGCCCTGCTAATTTTTGTATTTTTAGTAGAGACAGGGTTTCACCATCTTGGCCAGGCTGGTCTTGAACTCCTGACCTCGTGATCCACCCACCTTGGCCTCCCAAAGTGCTGGGATTACAGGCGTGAGCCACCATGTCTGGCTGATCCTTGTTATTCTTATTTGTGCATTCTCCCAGATAAGCTTGAGGAACATCTGAGATAATTTAGAATAATTGGGATTTTTTATTGAAATTGTGTTAAACTTATAAATTAATT
The DNA here is from genome assembly GCF_028878055.3 of Symphalangus syndactylus. NCBI lineage: Eukaryota > Metazoa > Chordata > Mammalia > Primates > Hylobatidae > Symphalangus > Symphalangus syndactylus. The sequence continues at coordinate 26,274,293 of NC_072444.2, read as the reverse complement.
TGAAAAGTCTTTTTCATTTGTCTCCCTTTATTTCTCTTTGCAACATTTCTTTATACTGATCTAACATTTTGGAAGACTATAGTAATTTTTTATTTCTCTTGGCTATTATCAAAGGAATTTCTCTTCATTTTATTTTTTAACTATTGCTGGTATACAGGAGTACTACTGATTTTTAATTTTATATACTATATCTTGCCATCCCACTTTCTTATGATTAAATTACATTTTTTAGGTATATGGTCAATTAATTATTTTGTAAACTTGTCTCTAATTCGTAGACATTTTAATTTTATTTCCTGCTTTATTACATAGGATGAAACTCCAAGAATAATGTTAAATGTTAATGATGACAGTGATAATGAGTTTTATTATAAACAGCTTTTTTTTTTAAGAGGGGAAAAAAGGGATTATCACGAAGGGCTACAAATATATCTTATAGCTATTGAAAATCTGCAATTCATGAAGCACCAGTATGCTTTATTCACATTTATTCACACATTGAACAATTATTTGGTGAATGACCACTATGGGTTGATCAGTATTTTAGATTTTGGGGATACAGTAATGAATAAGGCAGAGAATAAAAGTTCAACACCATTAAAATCCTCAGAAAACCATATAAGATAAAGGTTACAAAGCCATCTATGTTTGACAATCAGAGGAGTATTATCTAGATAGTAATTGCTGTAGAAAAGTACTTCTACCTAGGGTGATCACAGAGGAGCTTTGGTGATGGAAGAGATAACTCAGAACAACTGACAAGCTCAGAGTGGGGTTGGGAAGAAGCTACTCTGATGGCTGGAACATCAGAGGTAGAAGACTGATGCGTGACTCTCTCCAGAGTATAAGGCATATCAGGGGCTGATGAATAAACTAGTTTGCTTTAGTACAGGGTGAATGAATATATGGTAACAGGCATTTTGTTTTGTTTTGTTTTGTTTTGTTTTGAGATGGAGTCTCACTCTGTAGCCCAGGCTGGAGTGCAATGGCACCATCTCAGCTCACTGTGACCTCCGCCTCCCGGATTCAATCAATTCTGCCACCCCAGCCTCCTGAGTAGCTGGGATTACAGGCGCCTGCCACCACACCCGGCTAATTTCTATATTTTTAATAGGGACGGGGGTTTCACCATGTTGGCCAGGCAGGTCTTGAACTCTTTGACCTCAAGTGATCTGTTCCCGCCCCCCAGCCTCCCAAAGTGCTGGGATTACAGCCATGAGCCACCATGCCAGGCCTGGTAATGGTTTTTATACTTACTTCTGGGGATTCTTGGAGATTCTGAGGAGATATTTCAGGGGCAAAGAGAGAATCAAGAAGGTGGGACTCTGATTTTTCTCCGTACCCCTCCGGACCTCCCGAAACCTGAACATTACTTTTGTCTGTTTTACATATTGGGTTTTTTTTTTTTTTTTTTTGAGATAGGGTCTTGCTTTGTCACCCAGGCTGGAGTGCAGTGGCCTTGACCTCCTGGGCTCAAGCAGTCCTCCTGCTTCAGCCTCCCTAGTAGCTGAGACTACAAATATACACCATTGCACCAGCTATTTCTTTTTTAAAAAAAGGTGAGGTTGCACTATGTTGTCCAGGCTGGTCTTGAACTCCTGTACTCAAGTGATCCTCCTGCCTCAGCCTCCCAAAGTGCTGAGATTACAGGTATTAGCCACCATGCCTGGCTTTTTACGCATTTTTATTGAATACCTACTAGGTGCCAGTAGAACCTAGGTGTTTTAGGTACTAGGAACATAGCAGTGAATAAAATAACCCCAAATGTAATGCTAGAGTGGGAGGGAGAAGGCAGTGAATGGAATAAAATATAAACATAAGTCGAGTAAGAGCAATAGAGGATTCTTCTTAGGAATTTGCAATTTTAAATGGGATGGTTTGGAAAGGCCCCGCTAAGATAACATTTTGAGCAAAAACTTGAAGAAAACGAGGAAGCAAACCATGCAGATTTCTGGGTAGAAAGAGTTTCAGGAAAAGGGAATGACCAATGCAGAAGCTTGAAGAGGAAGTGTGTCTGGCAAATTCCAGGAACAAGAATGGTAGGCCAGGTGGATAGCAGTGAGAGACGAGATCACAGCATTCACAGAAAGTAACGTTGTATAGGGCAACATTATCTTGGTAAGGACTTTGGTTTTATTTTGAGTAAAATGGAAAATCATCAAAGTGTTTTAAGCAAGGAGTTATACCATCTGATGTAAGGTTTAATAGGATCACCAGGGTGGAAGCTGGGAGACTACTCTAGTGTTAAGACGTGCTCAGATTCCCTAGATATTTTTTTGGAAGTAAATCCAATAGAATAGCCTGATTTGTTGGATCTGGATATGAAAGAGAAGTAGAAATCAAGGATGACTCCAAGGTTTTTGGCCTTGTGTGACTACAAGTTTGGAGTCACCATTAACTAGGAATGGAGCAGTTTGGTGGGGCAAGATTAGGAGTTCAGTGTTAGACATATTAAGTTTGAGATATCAGACATCCAAGTGGAGGTATCAGGTGGGCAGAGGGATATTATGAATCAAGTTCAGAGGAAAGATCTGAGCTACAGATATAAATGTAACATTGTTAACTTCTTGATTTTGATAATTATTCTGTGGTTATATACAAGCATGAACTTCCCCTACTCCCACCCCAAATCAAGACATGCTTACTGAAATATTTAAGGGGTAGGGTGTGATGTCTGTAACTTAGTCTCAAACAGTTCAGGGAAAAAGTCATATAGACAGATCAATAGAGAATAATAAAGCAAATATGATGAATTTAACATTTAAAGAACCTGGGTGAAAGATATATGAGAATTCTTTGTACTATGCTTTCAGCAGCTTTTCTGTAAATCAGAAATTATTTCATAACAGAATGTCTTTTAAAAGTGAAGGAAAATACAGACATTTCCAGGCAAACAAAAAGAAAATTCATCACCAGCACACTGTACTGAAAGAAACACTAAAGGAATTTTCAGGCAGAGAGAAAATGATCTTACATGGAAACATAGAAATGGCAGGAAAGAATGAAGAATAAACAAAAGGACACGTATCAATGAATATTGACTGTGTAAAATAAGAATGTCTTTCTTGTGGATTTTAACATACATTATAATTGAAATGCATACCAGTACACAAAAGGGGAGGGGTGGAGGGCAAGTTATATGTGTGAGGATCTTTGGGGGAACAGTAAAATTTCTCATTTATATCACACTATAGTAAGTAAAAGATATATTGTGATGTCTAGGGCGTTGGTTCGCAAGTGTTTTAGTCTCAGGACCCCTTTCACTCTTAATTGAGGATCTCCCATTAGGCAAACATCCAGTAATTACTGTTGCAGACAAGTTCCATTGACGGGTGCTAAAATGAGAAGATGAAAGTTTGAAGAGAAAGAGCAAAGTGTCTTTTCCAAGCTATTTATTAACTATGAAAGAAAACATAGTAACTTTGCAGTAGAGAAATCCATTAGAAACCACCTTGACTACAAGGTAATAGAGGGAAAAACTGAATTAAAAAGAAGACAGGAGAGAAGAGAGAGCACTAAACAGGTCAAAAGGAAAACAAATTGTAATATGAAAGATATAAACCCCCAAATTTCAGCATTTACATTAAATATAATTGGAGTAAATACTCCATTAAAAGCAGTTGGTCAAGATTAGATTTAAAAGACTCAATGCTGCTTGCATCAGACACACCTTTTGTATAAAGATATTTAAGGATTAAATGTCAAGTGATGGAAAAAGATATACCATGCAAACACTAAGCACGAGAAACTCGGTACTAATACCAGACAAGGTGGTCTTAAAAGTAGAGTCAGAAGGCCAGGTGTGGTGGCTCACGCCTGTAATCCCAGCACTTTGGGAGGCCGAGGTGAGCAGATCACCTGAGGTCAGGAGTTCAAGACCAGGCTGGCCAACATGGCAAAACACTATCTTTGTGCAGTGGCGCATGCCTGTAATCCCAGCTACTCGGGAGTCTGAGGCAGGAGAATCGCTTGAATCTGGGAGACGAAGGTTGCGGCGAGTGGAGATCGTGCCACTGCACCCCAGCCTGGGCGACAGAGCAAGACTCCGTCTCAAAACAAACAAACAAAAAAAAGTAGAGTCAAAGATAGAAAAATTTCAGAATAATAAAATGGTCAATCACCAACAAGATGAACATTTCAAAATAGTTACACACCTAATAAACATAGCTTCAATATACGTAAAGCAAAACTGGACAGACCTGAAAGGAGGACTGGACAAATCTATGATAATGGGGCATTTCAAAACTTCTTTCTCCATGTTTGATAGTACAAACAGACAAAGCAATCCAGGTTCTAACAACACAATGAACAAACTTGCCTTATTACGTAGAACGCTGTACTCATTGAAGACGATAAACAAACAAAAAGTGTTCAGTCTCATTCGTTGTCAGAGAAATGCCAATTGAAATCAGAATGTGCTATCCTTCACACCCACCAGAATGACTAAAATGGAAAAGACTGAGAACTTTGCTGCTGGGTGTGGGACAGCTACAGCTCTTCTACTCTGCTGGTGGGAGTGTGAATTGCTGTGACCGTTTTGGACATTGTTGGCAGTATCTATTAAAGCTGAGAAGATGTGCACTCTATAATTGAGCATTTCCCCTCAAAAAATATATATAAGAATGTTGATAGCATTATTCATAGATGGTCCGAAACTGGAAATAGATGCATTCTTTTACTGTATAAGACTACAATACAACAATTTGAATGAACTGTGGCTACGTGTAGCAACAAGGATGACTCGCAAGCATAATGTTGAACAAAAGGAGCGTTTATCAAATAATGCTTTCCGTATTGTACCACATATATAAAATTCAAAAGCAAGCAAACTGAATCTGTGGTATTAGAAGTTAGGTGGTGACTGGGAGGAGACGAGGGATGTTGCTAGAGGCTGTTACTCTATTTTTTGATCTGGATGGTAGTTACATAAGTGTGTTCACCATGGGAAAATTCATTAAGCTGTACACTTAAAAATGTGCATGCTTTTCTGTATACAATGCCAATAAAAGTTTCCTTAAAATTATAATGAGGCTGTGTGTGGTGGCTCACGCCTATAATCCCAGCACTTTGGGAGGCCGAGGCAGATGGATCACGTGAGGCCAGGAGTTTGAGACCAGCCTGGCCAACATAGTGAAACCCCATATCTACAAAAATACAAAAATTAGCAGGGCTGGTGGCACACTCCTGTAATCCCAGCTTCTCGGTAGGCTGAGGCACGAGAATTGCTTGAACCTGGGAGACGGAGGTTACAGTGAGCTGAGATGGCACCAGCCTGAGTGACAGAGTGAGATTCTGTCTCAAATAAATAAATAAATAATGAGACAATTTTTTAACCTTTCAGAATGGCAAAGATAAAAAGCTTGATAGCATCATGTAGGCAAGGTTGAGGGAATGTGAGTGGAAACAACCTGGAAAAAGGTTTGACAGGTCTTATTAAAATTAAAACTGCACATGTCTGAGTCTATTCCTAGGGATATGGTTACACATGTACAAGTGGTACATTCAAGGTCCTTTATTATGGCTTTGTTTGTAGTAGTAAAGGTTCAGTAGGGGATGTTAAGTAAATTATAGTACATCCATACCAACCATATAGCCATTAAATAGAATGAGAGAGCTCTGTAGATACTAATATGGAGTATCCTCTAAGATAACCTAATTAAAAATAGCAAGGTATAGAACAGCATGTATAGCGTGCTATCATTTGTATAAAAATATACGGACACACATATGTATACACACATGTGCTTTTTTTTTTTTAAAAAAAAGAGATGGAGTCTTGGCCGGGTGCAGTGGCTCATGCCTGCAATCCTAGCACTTTGGGAGGCTGAGCGGGTGGATTGCGAGGTCAGGAGTTCAAGACCAGCCTGGCCAAGATGGTGAAACCCCGTCTCTATTAAAAATACGAAAAAATTAGCTGGGCGTGGTGGTAGGTGCCTGTAACCCCAGCTACTCGGGAGGCTGAGGAGAGAATTTCTTGAACCCAGGAGGCTAAGGTTGCAGTGAGCCGAGATTGCACCACGGCACACCAGCCTGGGTGACAGAGCGAGACTCCGTCTCAAAAAAAAAAAAAAAAAAAAAACATGGAGCCTCACTATGTTGCCTAGATTTGAAATCCTGGACTAAAGCAATCCTCTTGCCTCATCCTCCCAAGCAGCTGGGATTATAGGTGTCCACCACTGTGCCCAGCTACATGTATGCTTTTTATATAAGAAACTTTAGCAATAGTTGCCCCTGGAGGATGTAACAGGGTGGCAGGAGTGGGAAGGAGACTGATTTTTCACGATACAGTGGACCCCCTTTATCCATAGTTCTGCCTCTCATGCTTTCAGGTACCCGAGGTCAACCAAAGTCCAAAAATGTTTAAATGGAAAATTCCAGAAATAAATGATTCATAAGTTTTAAATTGTGTGCCATTCTGAGTAGCTTGATGAAATCTCATGCTGTCCTACCTGAGATGTGGATCATCCCTTTGTCCAGCTTATCCATGCTGTGGACGCCTCCACCTGGCAGTCACTTAGTAGCCCTCACGGTGATCAGATCGATGGTCATGGTATCCAAGTGCTTGTGTTCAAGTAAGCTCTATGTTACTTAATAATGACCCCACGTGCAAGAGTAGTGATGCTGGCAATTCAGATATGTCAAAGAGAAGCTGTAAAGTGCTTCCTTTAAGTGAAACGGAGAATGCTCTTGACTTAATAAGGAAAGAAAAAAAATCATATGCTGAGGTTGCTAAAATCTATTGTAAGAACAAATCTATCCATGAAATTGCGAAAGAGGAAAAAAATTTGTGAATAGAATGTATAGAATTTTGTATTATCTGTGGTTTCAGGCATTCACTGAGTGTCTTAGAATGAATCCCCCCACAGATAAGGGTGGGCTACTCTATACCCTTTTATATCTTCAGAATTTTATACAATGCAAATATTTTTTAAACATTAATTTTAAAAATAATTGTTAAAAATCCCTTAGAAAGATGTTCTCTCAGTAAGTTCAGTAGCACCCACATTTTCCGTCACACTGAAACAGACCTTTGGTTTAATACCAGACGACATAGTCTGCATTGCATGTGAGTGCCAAGCCGTGTGGGGAAAAATAGCCTGTGACACGGTGCTCAGACTGCAAGGGTGTGTGGGAATGAGGTGATGAGGGCACAGCGGGTTCAGACATCCGGTCTTGTGCTTACTGGAAGATGCAGCACTTGTGGAGTGAAATGGTGAGCCCATCCCCACCCCCACTGGGTGTAGTGTAATTTCCCTCTCTCTCCCCTTCTGAGCAAGTGTAAGTTGAATTCAGAGCGTAAGTTGAATTCAAGTCTCAAACCTCCTGCGCTCAAGCAATCCCCACCTCAGCCTCCCAAGTAGCTGGCACTACAGGTGTGCACCACCATGCCCAGCTAATTTTTGTAGTTTTGTTTGTTTGTTTGTTTTTTTGTAGAGATGGGGGTCTCACTATCTTGCCCAGGCTGGTCTCAAACTCCTGGGCTCAAGCAGTCTGCCCACCTTGGCCTCCCAAAGTGTTGGAATTACAGGTGTGAGCCACTGTGCCTGGCTTTCTACATAAGTCTTTTACTACATTATTTTGTTATTTCTTAGAAGCAAAATGATTGAGTCAAAGGTATGAACATTTTTAAAACTCTTGTGATAGAGTGCTGAAGTCTCTTCCAAAGTTTCTCAGTTTGCTGTTCCACAGCACCCTCACTAACACTGGGCATCCTCTTGTTTAAAAGCAGTTTTTAATTTGAAAAAATCCAGTCTTAATAACTTTACCAATACATCTGAATAATAGGCTGGAAGTCAGAGATGTCAGTGTTACCTTTCAGCTTGAATGGGATTTGGAATATTCCACCCCTGCCCCATGCTGTATAGAGTAGTGCTGAGGAGCCTGGGCCTGTGGTCCGAGCCTGGCCCTCCACCCTGCAGCAGTGAGATCTTAGATAGGCCGGGTCATGTCTGTGAGCCTCAGGCTCCTCCCCTGTAAATGGGGAGAATCAAGTGTCTACTTCTGGCACTGCTCGGAGGTGCCACAAAACCGTGAGCCTGCAAACAGAACCATGAGCCTACAAACCGTGTGTCATGCCCCTCGGCAGGCCTGCACAGCATTAGCATGGAGCTCAAAGAGTTAAAGATGTAAAGAACTAAAACGCTCTGCTACACGTGGGTTTAATATACTTGGCTGTTATTTTGAGTGAAGAGTGGAAATATGAATGTTTTTTTTGTTTTTTTTGTGTGTGCTTTTCTTTATTTTCCATGTTTTCTGCAGTTGACATGTTATTTTGTTATCAATATATAATCTATATTATTCTGTATACTATACCTATTATGCATTACAGATAGAGAAACAGACAAAACTCATTCAGCATAAGAAACTGGGGGGAAGGGGTCCTAGGGAGGGTCCCATATAACAGGTAGGGAAAATGAGATCTTGCACTCTCACATTGCCTAGCAGAATAAGCACTCAAGTATTTATGGATTTGGTTGAGTGCTACATATTTATCTCGATACTAATAATGTTGACAGTAGCAACCAATACCAGATTCATTTGAGCTACACAACTAGGTGGTGACAAAGTAATTTATGTATTGACCTATTAGGACATAGCATGTTTTCATGTGTTAATATCAGATTAATGTGAGGACTTGCAAGAACATCTGATGGCTGCATGGTAGCTTAAATCTTTAGGAAGTAAGCTGCATGCCAAATAATAGACCTTCTGATCACATATTTAAGATTCAAGATGTAGAAGAAAACCCCAAAGGAACATTTATAGCATCCAGCTGAGTGACTAAAGAGTGTGCCCTAGTGCACCAAACTCTTGTGACAAGATTTTCTTAAAGGAACAAAAAATCTCCACCTTGATTTGTGTCCTACAGTGGAGTTGTTTCCCAAATCAGGCTGTTTCAAAGAACATATGAGACGGCGTATGGCTAGCCCTCCCATCCCAAAGCAAATGTTTGTTTTGTTGCAGTGATGGAAACATTTCCATTGGTGAAGCAAATATTTAGAGCTGAAAGAAACATTTGGGCAGCCAGGATGTGTCAAAATAGAACAGATGTCTGCCTTTTAAAAACACATTAAAAAAAAAAGCCACCTTGTACTTGGCTGTTGTGGTCACAGCCACAATGGGTTAAGCAAGAAGTTAGAAATTGTGGATGTCTTTCTGTTATAATCCTAGCTCCTAGACTTGGCTTTGTATCTTTTTCTGTCTTGGTTTTTCTCTTCCAGAAAATGGGGTGAACCATTGTGATTTTGTTGAGGATCAAGTCTGGTTGGTTTGTTTTCCCCAGATATTTTCTTTGTTCTTAAATTTATTTATTTGAATCAGAAATCTATTCACAGGGAACAAAATTCATAAGGCTAGGCAGTGAAAAGTGTTCTTCAATCTCTGTTCCCCAGCAACTAGTCCTCTCTATAACCAGTATTACCAGTTTCCTGTCCTCTTTTTCTTTCAGGTATACACACTGTGTGTGTGTGTGTGTGTGGACTTCTCTGTACCCTTCACCTAGTTTTCCTCCATGCTCCTGATGTTCTCTTTGGCTTTCTTCTTTCGGGGGTGTTAATTCTAAGAGTTTGCTTATTTAAAATATGCAGACTCTGTCAAGTGGCAGAGGGTAGCAGGTGTATCAGGCTGCCCATACTCCCCACCCCCTGCCCCTGCCCAGCACAGAGAGCCCTGTGTGGGAATCCAATTCTGGGGCTCACATGGGCTGTGGGCAAGTCCCTGCCCCTCTCTCTGTCCCTTTTTCTTGATCTATAAAACAGAAGGAAAAAAAGAAAGAGAACAGGAGAGAGGTCAGATAAACTCCAATTTTTCTTGCAGTTCTGAATTTCTTTGGTTGTCAAAGACAAGTTGATTCCTTTTTTTAAACCACCCTTCATGACCTCTTCTGAAAACAGGAGCAAGATTTAAGTGTCACTAAAAGTATTTATCAATTTGGCTTTTCCATGCATGCACAAACACACGTTTGGCTTACTTGGCATTTAAGTAGCAGAGATTCCTGATTACCATCCCCTTGGTCTTTAGGGACACAGTTTCTTCCCTAGGACTTACTCAGTATACTGTGGGAAGGGCTGACTTCTCTACCTGTTGCCAAAGACCTGCTGTCCGTGGCAGCTGCAACAATATTTGTCCTGCTATTAATCCGCTGGAATCGATCAAATATCGAAAATAACTTCTCTTTGTCTTTGTTTCTAATTTAGCAGAGAGGGATTAAAAGAAAAAAAAAACCTTTAGATTATATAGATCTAAAAATAGACATCATGGATGCTGATTGGAAACCCTCCCAGTCTTTCATATGAGAGATCTCAATTTGTGTTACACAGAGGGGCAGCTCACTTCTGTCTTGTTCACCAGTTATACTACTCCCCAGAGAAGCTCAATAAATTTTATAGGAAAGTTTCCTCCTTATGCAGAAGGAGCTAAGCTCGATGACTGGTGTGTCTGATATAATTTAGGGCTCCAAGGGAGTACGCCTGCCTTGTGGAATGACCTATCAAAAGTAAATGTACAGAAACTTTCGATCTTGGTTGATTTGGCTGTGTCATTGAAACTGCTGAGCACTGGACCCCGTGAACCCAGCCTGTCTGCTTTGGAATTAAACTGCTCCCCCAAACTCGCATTTGATTCACTGCTAAAATGGCCTTTCGTGTGTTTCACTGGTAGTGACTTCTGAGCTTGCCTGCTGTTGTTCCACAGTTTCTACCACTAACCCTTTGAAACCTCCAAACTTGGACTTGGTTGAGTTTTTACATCCCTCTTTGCCTCTTCTGTTGACATTAGGAAAGCAGACCTGCCTTCTCTTTAGGCTTCAAGTGGAACAAGCCTGCCAGTTTCCTCAGTCTTTCAGCTAGCAGTGAAATACATTTTGCACTGGCTTTTTTACTCAGTAATTTATACTGGGAGACGTGGCTGGGTGATATCCAGCGTCCTTTTGTCTTTGTGTTTATTTTTCTTCCACGTTTAATGTATTTAAAGGATATATTGTCTTTATGGTTCACTGGGATAAGGAGGGATTGGTGCAAGTTTTAATGAGAGGTGCCCCAGCTCTCTGTGTTGAGCTGAGAATTATCTTCTTGGTTAGATATCTTTCTTTCTTTCCTTAGGTGGCAGGAGGCAGTGTTTTGCTGCTTTTTGAAATAATGTTTCTGCCTAACGATTTCTAGAAGGATACCGAGAGGACATTCAGCTTCAGGGCATCATCAGCAACTTTTTCTCCTGTTGTTTGAACTTCCCTCATTTAAGGAGAGGGGAAAGTCTCAGGTCTTGTTCTTGAATTTACATATCAATATTAAGATGATGGGAACCAGCCCCCTGCCACTCCCCATCAGATCAATTCTTATAAAAACTCTTTCATTCAGGGTCATGACATTTGGAACTAGTTTTCTCAGAAACTGTTTTCACTGCTTGGGAATAGTTAATCAGTGGAGGAAAAAGTGTTTGGCTTGTCTGCTTAATATTTTAACCAAGTGAATTAGACAGGTTGGGGGGCTGGGGGAGGGGATAAGAAAGTGGGTGGGGGAGGCCCCATAAACAAGGTGATATATAATATTTTTTTGTTCTCCTTTTAAATAAATACCGATCAGCTTTATGTTCAGAGACAATAGGAGCCGTTGGCTTAAATTTGCAGTTTACTGTATTTATGGCTGTAATATCAAGGTGCTGCCGTCGTAATTTCATGCCCCAATGAGAAGAGCAAGGTCGAAGCAAATGCTTCCATCGGCATCTGCTAACACACTAACTCATAAACAAGGCCTGGCTGGATCAGGTGGCATGGAATAATACAGGCTAATGAAATACAGCACAGCTTTCCATTACTGTTAGTTTTTACAGTGTCGTCATTACGTGTAATTTATGTTTAAAAAATTCAATTTTATACAAGGCACTGGGAAATAGGGGTCTCCAGGTCATCCCACGACTTTTAGAGGCTCTGAGAGTCCTTATTGTACTCTACTGTTCCAACAAAATGTTCATAAAATAAAATAAAAATACTTTTCCCCTTCCCCTCCCTGAACCTTTTCTGAGAGTTGATTTTTTCTTTTAATTTGGGGAGTATTTTTAGCCAGCTGTCTTCTCTGCCTCATCTCCTCCCAGAGTGTGCCGGGGCAGATAACTTAGTTGTTCTGAGAGAGGTGACCCCCCTCTCAGTGTCCGTGAGTCCCAGGTGAATTGGCCAAGTCCTAGAAATAGAGGGGCTGCGGAGTGGGGAGGAAGAGGTCCCAATGACCAGCCCTTGACTGCCACCCTTTGTCGCTGGCCCCCTGGCCCTGTTCCCGTGACCCCAGTCAGATGCCACATTTTTATAATAAAACTAGGGCTGAGCAGGAAGGCGCTGGCAGGAGTTCATTACCTTGCTTATTTTCAAACTCTTCCTAACCCTTCTGTCTTGGTTGTTGTTTGACCTGAAAGATGAAGAGAACACTGCTGTCTTCTGTCATCTGTCTTTCTGCTTCACCTGCACAGGGCCAGGCCCCGTGGCAGTGCCCAGCAGTCACTGGGGACAGCGCTGAGGTTACTTATCCTGAGAAACCCTTGCACGGCCTGTCCCGCAGAGAAAAGAGAGCCCTTCCGGGTTCCTGGTTTGGTCTGAGTCGTGGGAAAGGACCCTAGGGCATCACAGTCGCAGCCAGTACCCTGCAGCTCACAGAGTCAATCAGTTTGGTTTTATTTGCATTTGAACAGAAACCTTGAGAAAAAGCCAATTTGTTTATCTTCTAGGGGATAAAAATAGGCAAGTATGGCAGCCCTGCGGCCATGCAGGTCAGACACTGCAGCAGTGACACCGGGGTTTTATTAATCAATAGGATGTAGCTCACTTGTTCTGTCCTTTTAAAAAAAAGCCCACCCTGGAGAAGAGATGCTTGGCCCAGCTCCTACACAAGGGCAGCAGTCATCTCCGGGTCCAGGGAGCTCTTCTGGAGGTTTTTGCAAGTAGATTCTAGAGAACTGAGAGAACAAGAAGTCTGCCCCACTCTGGGCACATGGAATCTTCATTCAGAGAGTTTGGTTTGAATTGAGAGCTCTCAGTTTTGCATATCAGGTAACTATGATGTGAAAAGATGAAGTGGCCTCTTTACCTCTCAGAGTCAGCCCGCACCCTCTTCGCCTCCCCTCCTCTCAGAGAAGCTCCTTCATCCCTTTCTTCTCCTTTTGACTAGAGCTAGTGAGTGGAGAGAGTAACTGAACGGGAATTTCTTAGTGTTATTCTCTATCAATAATATATTTTAATCGTCAGTGCTATAGACTGGGTGGCTGGGGGTTGGGGAGCTGGTAGCTCTTGAAAATCACCAAGTGGCAGAAAGGAAGCTCTAGGAAGAACATCTAAAGGCTTAGTGCTAGTGGTGTCAGGTAATGCATATTGATACCTCAACTAAAAGAACATTTAGGGCTTTATTAAAATTGACTAATTCTTCCAAAGATAGCAGCTGAAGGAAGACTTAGATGAATAGAGGAGGGAGGAGGCTTGCAGGATGGTGAAGCCCTTTGCTTCCAGCTCTCTGCCTGCTCAGCCATTGCTCCGTCCCTCTGCAGTTAGATTATTCCTTGCAGATAGCAATCAACTGGAAGGAAGTGTGTGTGTCTAATTTGCATGAGATTATTTAAAACAACAACAAAAAAAGGTCTGCATTAGTCAGGGTGATGGTAAACAACGCAAAGAGAGATGCCTTTTATAATATAGCCTGTGCCTCAGCTTTCAGAGCCAAATATAATTCACTTACAATTGGCAGTTTCCTTTATTATTCCTTTTAACCTTTTGGATTCTGCAAGATCTCAATCTAAGATCAGCAGTTTGTCTTGGCAGTGGAGGGAAAGATGGGGCTAGGGCATCTCGATGTCCTATGTTGGCTCCATGGCAGCACTTTGACCCTGAAGGCAGAGTCATCACAGCACCAAGAGCCAATGACTGGGCAGATAACTAGTTGTGATCTGGAGACGGGTGGGTTGTTCCCAGTCTCCCTAAGTTCCAAATGAATCACCTGAGTCCTGTAAATGCAGTCATGAAGCTGGCCAGTTCTGCGTAAGGTGGGGACATTCCAGAGGAAGATGACACTTAGGGAAGTCTCTGACAGGCATTTGGACTTGATTTAGGGTTAGAATGTTAGAACGAGAACAAGACGAGGACATTCTACCTTTTTCTCTCTAGTATTGTTCAAAAAGTTGTCCAGGCGTCATTTACAGATAGGAGCCAGGGGTTAAGTTCCTGTATTGTTTCAATGTAGCCCCAAAACAATATTCACTGGCTCCTTCCTGTAGATGAGAGTGGCGGGGTAGGGAGAAGAAAATGTAATCCTTTTCTGAAGCTCTTTAACGAGTCTGAAGACCTAGGACATAGTCTGAGTCTGCCATTTGATGTTTTGTAACTCTGGTGTAGTGGAAAGTCACTGGGCTGAAGAGGGAGAGCCTCAAGTGCCAATCGCATCACCACTCTCTACAAGTAGGATGTGGGGCATCGTTTCTACCCTCCTTGGGCCTCAGGTTTCTTATCTGTTAAATGAGGGCAGTGACCAGGATAATGGCCCGGCTCTGAATATGATTCACTGAGATTGTTAAAACGCTTAATTTTTAAACGAAGAGAAAGGATTCATTCACCGTAACTAAATCAAAATCCTGACTCTCCCAGAGAACCAGGGATATCAGAATTTCAGCCAATATAAATTTTGAGCCTCAAATGATAAGGTCTCTGAAAAACAAGAGCTTGGAAGGAAGTACTGATGCCCTTTCAACTGTGGCCTCACTAGTGGGCTCGGCTGTGGTAATGCAACGAACATGTTTTATTAGGAAAATAGGCTTCATAAAAGCTCAGGGCCAGAGGGCAGAACTATGGGCAGGGAGTCCTGTCCCTTTAACCAGCTCCAGCTCTCAGGGCCACAGCACAGTCTGTAACTTACTGTATATTTCCCCAGTGTTAAACATTATTGTACTTGTTTATATTTGAAAGAGCCAAAAGGGAAAATGAGAATGCAACTGAATGCTCCTTTTGGGAAAATTATCTTCATTTGCAGCCAGCGGCTGACAAGGCACACGAACCACCAGGTTTATAAAATTCCGTAGTGTACCAGTGACCATCAGCCTGTGCTGACATTGCAGATGCTGCTTTCTTCTCTAATGGCTGATTATGAACCAGTTAAAACAATGTCTTTCCCACCAGGGCTCCGAAAGGGGTTCCCCTTCCTGTTTAGTAGGAGCGATCGGCAGTCGCTACACAGGCTGGAACCTGAGAGGCACAAACTCAGGGCGGGAGTATTCTCTGTTGTTGCCTGGCCTACCTGTTGGTCCTGTCCCTGTTCTTCCTGGGAGGTGAAATTATGGGTAAAGCAGTCCCTTTGCAGCAAGCACCCCCTCTCTAGCTACACTCTACCGACCTTCAGCTTTTGTCTTTGGAAGGTGGTATGTGATGCGCTGTGAACCCTGGAAGCATTTTCATCCAGCCCACCAATCTGTTGAGAGCATGGTGCTATCAGGGCAACCCGGTGGCTCTTCAGACTTCCCAGTGGTGAGGCCGTGCCTGCCCTTGGCCAGCTCCACTGTGTGAAGAGGGTAAAGAGGGGAACAGCTGCAGTTTTAAGGGGATAGTCCTCAACTCCTCAGCACAGAGAGGGGAAAAAAGAGTCCAGGGCTGTTGAGAGAAGTTCGGGCATTTTCCTTTGACCATCTGTGGTAGGGCATGAAAAGTTTGAGGGGTGGCTGCAGTCAACTCACATGCCAGTATGGTGCAGGGCAGAGCTGTGCTTTAAAGCATTAATGTGCACCATCTATTAGCCCCTAGGCACGGAGTATGAGGCACCATGCTTTTGAAGATGCTGATCCTCAGAACCTCCTTGTACTTCATCTACCCCCAGGGGCAAATATACCATGCTGTGGGCCTCTAATGGAGAGCTGCCGACCAGATGTGGAAAAGCTCTCGGCTGTAGTTTAAAAGCTCTGTGTTGCGGCTCGCTTGGAAGTTGGGATTCCCGGAACAGCAAGGGCTGGCCGAGTGGTCTTTTGCAGACTAACAGTGACCTCCCACCTGCTTTTCCCACTCTCAGCAGCTGGAGCGCCTCTGTACACACAGCTACTTCCTGAGCTGGCCCCTTGCGACCGCTCCTTTCATACTTGAGCACCACATTTCGTTCTGTTCTTTGGGTTGGTCGGGGCTCTCTTCCTCCTCCCAAGAGTCAGTGTCCCAAATTGGCTCAGACCCGGTGGAAATATCCCAGCTGTGTCCCCACTGGAAATGCGGCCTTCATGGG
The DNA here is from genome assembly GCF_028878055.3 of Symphalangus syndactylus. Taxonomy (NCBI): domain Eukaryota; kingdom Metazoa; phylum Chordata; class Mammalia; order Primates; family Hylobatidae; genus Symphalangus; species Symphalangus syndactylus. The sequence continues at coordinate 26,258,067 of NC_072444.2, read as the reverse complement.
TTTTCATTTGCCTTTTATTCTTCTAGGGGCAAATCCTCTCCACATGGCATAGCCACTGCAGATGGCGCCCTGCTACTTCCTGATGTCCCGTGTTGGTGTGGTTTAGAGTGTCGAGAGGATTTCAAAAAGGGAAAAGAAAAGCTAGCCAAAGGCGATACAGGCAGCGTGTGATAGGCTAGAGTAATAATCATCTGAAAGTTTGGGCCTGGCCTTGTTTTGATCTGTTTTCTTGTTTTATTTTCTTCTTTACATTCTGTATCCCATTCATACTAATCACAGTCAGTCCTGATTTTTCTTTTTATTTCTGCATTTGTCATAAAATAAAGCAAATTATTCCCGTCTTCAGAAACGATCTAGACTAATTAGTCGTCTCACCCAATAATTAGTTTTTTGTTTCCCTGTCTGTTTTCATGCATTATTGTTAGTTTTTTCCCCTCTTTTTTTTAACACCATTACAGATTAAAATGAGCCACATTTGCAGTTGATGGTATCTGTTTTCAGGGGAAGAATGGAGAATTGCAGTACGGAGTGACTTCAAAAGCAGCAATAAACTCAAGGATAAATTAAGGAAATTGAATGAGCCACATTTGGAAGCAGTGTTGAGGCTAATATTCTGTCGCTTAAGGTTAAATTGCAACTGAGAGAGGTTCCGGAGAATCTGAAATCGGGGAGGCAACTTACTAGGATGCGAGGCATTCTGTGGCTGTAAAGGTCTTTGCTCAGTGAAGATTTTGTTGCAGCTATGGACACTGGCAAAAGGTACTCACCTGCACTGATGTCCTCTTCTCCCCAGGGCTGACAGATGAAGAGATTGATATGGCCTTCCAGCAGTCAGGCACTGCTGCCGATGAGCCTTCGTCCTTGGGCCCAGCCACACAGGTGGTTCCTGTCCAGCCCCCTCACCTCATATCTCAGCCATACAGTAAGTCACCCACTCAAACTCCTGCTTAACCTTGATTGAGATTCAGGACTCTGGCCAAAGGGCAGTGTTCTGTATCTCCCAGACGTAGCAAACCAGGAGAAACTGGGAGCAGCAGAAAGCTCTTGGGTTTTTCCCAAGGAATGTGACACACCCCAGTCTTCTAGACAAACTTTTTAAAGTATGTGACAAAGGTTTAAGAAGAGACAAGGGATCAGAATAAATGATTTTATTGTTGTTTCAGGTATTTTGGTTACATGCAGAAAACCTGTACAACTATTTATTGATTCTGTTCCCATCTCCTCATACCAGTGCTTTTGAATGTTACTGTTTCACTAAAAACAACGTGAACATCTGACTCATGGGTGCATTCTTGTTTGCTCACTGCAATAACCTGTTAACCACTTTTATTTTTTTAAGTTAATATTTGTAAGTTTAGGTCAGCTTCCATTTCCCTCCCTCCCTTGTCCTGGCTATACTTTGTACGTTTATGTAGTAGCAGTCTGTTAGGGAATTTCAGGTTAAAACATGAAGGTCCTTTTTGAATGTTGCTTTTAATTATATGAGATCATGACCCATGAGGTGTCTTTAGTTGTTCTTAAATGAAAGCTACTATAGGAATAAAGTTTCTTCAAACAAGTTATAAATGCATACCTCCAAAATGCAGCCAGAAGCCCTCCTTGAAATCACTTATAAAAAGTTTAAAAAGGCTAAAATTGACTACAAAGCTATGGAAAATAGCTCCATTTTGTTTCTTTAATGAAACTCAGCATTGGGCCGGGCATGGTGGCTCACACGTCTAATCCCTGCACTTTGGGAGGCTGAGGCGGGTGGATCACCTGAGGTCAGGAGTTCCAGACCAGCCTGGCCAACATGATGAAACCCTGTCTTTACTAAAAATACAAAAAATTAGCCAGATGTGGTGGCAGGCGCCTGTAATCCCAGCTACTCAGGAGGCTGAGGAAGGAGAATTGCTTGAAACCGGGAGGTGGAGGTTGTAGTGAGCCAAGATCGTGCTACTGCACTCCAGACTGGGCAACAAGAGCGAAACTCTGTCTCAAAAAAACAAACAGGCAGGGCGCAGTGGCTCACGCCTGTAATCCCAACACTTTGGGAGGCCAAGGCAGGCGGATCACTTGAGGTCAGGAGTTCGAGACCAGCCTGGTCAACATGGTGAAACCCTGTCTCTACTGAAAATACAAAAAATTAGCTGGGCGTGGTGGCACACGCCTGTAATCCCAGCTCCTCAGGGGGCTGAGGCAGGAGAATCACTTAAACCCAGGAGGTGGAAGTTGCAGTGAGCTGAGATCACGCCACTGCACTCCAGCCTAGGTGACAGAGCGAGACTCTGTCTCAAAAAAAAAAAAGAAAAAATAAAGAAACTCAACATTGGATCTGTAATCTCTCAAAATGCCTTTTCTATAATTGTTAATTGTTATTCTCAGAAGTTTTATTTTTTCAAAAAATGATTTAAAACTGTTAGATATCAGATTTTAAGGCTGGGTGCAGTGGCTCACGCTTGTAATCCCAGCACTTTGGGTGGCTGAGGCGGGCGGATCATGAGGTCAGGAGTTCGAGACGACCCTGGGCAACAAGAGCGAAACTCCATCTCAAAAAAACAAACAGGCCGGGCGCGGTGGCTCACGCCTGTAATCCCAGCACTTTGGGAGGCCAAGGCGGGTGGATCACTTGAGGTCAGGAGTTCGAGACCAGCCTGGCCAATGTGGCAAAACCTTGTCTCTAATAAAAATACAAAAATTAGCTGGGCGTGGTGGCGGGTGCCTGTAATCCCAGTTACTCAAGAGGCTGAGGCAGGAGAATCACTTGAACCGAGGAGGTGGAGGTTGCAATGAGCTGAGATCATGCCATTGCACTCCAGCCTGGGTGACAAGAGCAAGACTCTGTCTCAAAAAAAAAAAAAAGTGTTAAGATATCAGATTTTAAAAGGCATATTTTAAAATGACAGATTCGTTTTGATCCCCCAGCACCTGGTCTGAAGCTGCCTTCTTTCCCTCACCTCAGCACTGTTTTCATCCAGCTCAGCTGCAGCCAGGCCGGTGTGTGATCTTGGCGGTAGAGCCAAAAAGGCCTTCTCTTCTCCGGACTTGCTGAAGGGCCAGCCAGTGGGTTGGAATCTGCTGTCTGTGTTACAGATCTTATTTAGAGATCTCCTCCTTTGGCTGTCCACAAAAGGCTGAATGGGGGAGGCCAGGGAGTGTGTGCTCAAGTGTGTCAATCTGTCAGTGCCTTGCCTGGGTGACCCACTGCAGGGTGCAGAGCTTCAGTGGTGAGCCTTGTCCTGCATTCGGGCTACTGGGTTAGCACCTGTGACTTGTCAGCTTGGGGCCCCTTTCTCCTTCCTGGCCAGCTTTTTTTCCAATCCATTGTAGTTGCTTTGGGTCCTAAGCTGACTTTATGTGCTTCTTTTTAACCAAAGGCTGAGTCTCCACACTTTTTCTTTAGTTGTGTCCCTGGGCCCAGCCTAGTGTAATGGGATTTGTTGAGGATAGGCAGCGGCAGCTGGGGTGCAGAATTTTCTAAGACGCACATCTGTTCTATTCCAGCTGTTTCCTCCAGTGGCTTAATACCAAACGGGTCTCTCGGCTACTTGGAAACTTCTTACTCAGAACAAATTGTTCTGGTTGATCACAGAGTTGGCCTAAAACATCATATGTTCACCTACTTTCCATAGACACAAAGGGTTAAACTGTTAGTCTTTCTGAAAGAGGAAAAGAATGGGATGGGGAGGGGCAATTCAGTTATTTAAATCATACTCATGTCCAGATCACTCTGAGAAAAAGCAATACACGTTGAGGTATTTAGGTAGGAATATTTTTAAGAGCCTCCCAGTCCTAAAAATAAAATACACGTTCTTAGACACAGACTTCTTCCTGCTTTGACACTAGTGTAAAAACAATGGTAATGATAATTTTAAATACCTGAAGTTTTTAGTTGTCATCACTGAGCCTCATTCTTCTCGTACCGTTACATTGCTCCTCTCACTCCGGGGCTGACTCTACCTCTTCACTTCTGTACTTTTGCCAAGGGGTGTCAAAACTGCTTAAAAAAAAAAAAAAGCTTGATTTTGATTAATATAGAGAAACAAGACTTTGCCTGACTGATAATAAAACTGATAAATGACATTTGAATTACTTGTAGCGGTAATTTATTACATAAAATATCTTTTATTTGACATGCGATTAGTTGCTGGAAGCATCACTCAATCTGACTAGTTTAAACATGCTCTAAAATGAACCCCAGTAAAAATCAGGGCTGTCTGCTGCTGGCGTTATGAAATATACTAATCCTGGAGTGAGGGAAAAATCTGACTTTAAATATTTAAATGATTAATTGGGTTTATATATTTTTTTTACCTTTCTAACCCCCTTAATTACAAGCAAACTCAGGGGAGTTTCTGAACTAGGTGCACAATCTGCATGCTTATCACTGAGGCATTGTCTGTGTCCAGGAGGGATTTATGGCCTGTTCATGTGCATTCCTGCCGATTTTACATCTAGATCCCCGGCAGCTTTTTCCTTCCCATTTCTTGGCTTTTTACGGACATTCCATCTCTGAGCCCAAGCCTAGAAAATGGGATCCCCTGGGCCTAGCCCCAAACACTCAGGTCTCAGGGTAGGGTAGCTTTTCCAAGACCACCCCAGGGAGCCCAGTGCTCTTCACCTTTGAACTTGCTGGCCCACCTGCTCAGTGGCAGGTGTGCCACTGAGTGCCTCTTTCGGCATCTCTGTTCTTTGGTGAATGTGGTTGACCTTGAGATGTTAGCAAATGCCAGTGTTGGCAGAGAGAATGTAGAGACCTGCCTGAATAGTAACAGTTCAGTTTCTCAGTATTTTTATTAACCATCTACTATACGCTCAGTACTGTATCATGCGAGAGATCCAAAACCTGATCTTTAAGCATCTTGCCAGCTCTTTGGGAAAGATAAGATAAACTCTTTAGAAAAGGATAATAATATAAGATGTTGTGATTTAATGCCAAAATTAATTATACAGACAAGAAATTCTGAAGTTCTGAAATACAGAAAAGAGAAGAATTAATGTGGGCTAGAGTCAGGGAAGGCTTTTGTGAAAGTGATAGGAGGTTGGCACCAAGGGGAAGCTTGGTGTCACTTGGTGTGAGCATAAACCAGTGCTCTTGGGGGTTAGAAGAAAGTTGGTACAGTTCAGGAGAAGTCAAACTGTGATTTGAGAGAAGATCTGACATTCTCCATTTCTCATTTTGGTTTCTTGTCTGGCTTTACATTGGCAGTCAGCGCATGTGTATAGGTACAGGCCTAGCCCAGTCCTGAGCAGAGGCCTGATAAATGCTGGTTGATTGATTCACGCCAAGCTGATTTGTCTTCATCCTCCCAGAGAGACCAAGAAGCTTTGAGATATAAGCAGGACCAGTGTAAATATTGTCAGATAATAATTTCTTCTTAGATTTGAACATTTTCCCTCCACTGTCTTTGATAAACAATTTAAACCCCTTCAAAGACTGACCTAGAGCTTCAGCTGCCTCTTCTTAAAATAGGATGTCAGTGTCTGAGGCCTGTGAAAGGTTTTGAACCATTTGATTAGAAATCCTGAGAGTGAGTTATTCCTCTGTTTACTTCTTTTGTAGCCCTGTGTAGTAACATAAACTTATCTGTGATTATCTTAATTCACTGAGCAAGCATTGTTATTGAATGCCTACTGTGTGCCAGACCCCTGGGCTAAAGAGATTAACAAGGCCTGGTTGCTCTCTCTGGTTGCTCCCGTCTGGTAGGAAAGATGGTTAGGCCAACATAGCAGTGCCTGTCAGGTGGCCCTGGTGAGGACGGTGGCACAGAAGAGGTGATGGGAAGCTTCAGAGAGCAGATGTCTAACTGGATGTGGTGGGCTGATTGGTTCAGTGATCAGACAGGATAGACAAGAGCATTCCAGGCTAACACAAAAGCACATAGATGTGAAACTGATGAATTTAAGAAACTCTAGGTTGTTGGACGTGGCGCCTGTAATCCCAAGTCTTTGAGAGGCCGAGACAGGAGGAGCACTTTGAAGCTAGGAGTTCAAGACCAGCCTGGGCAACATAGTGAGATGCTATCTCTGTAAAAAAATTTAAAAAACAAAACTAGCCAGGCATGGTGGTACGTGTACTTGGGAGGCTGAGGTGGGAGGATTGATTGAGCCCAGGAGGTCGAGTCTGCAGTGAACCATGACTGAACCTCTGCACTGCAGCCTGGGCGCCAGAGCAAGGCCCTGTCTCTAAAAAACCAAAAAGAAAGAAACTCTGAGTTATTCAGAGTGGCAGGAGCATGGGATGAGAGAGTCAGAAGAAATGGCTGGAGAAAGGGTGGCTCTGTCAACTCCGACAGAGGACAGCCAAAAGCACAGTGATGTTTTACTTTGAAATGCATCATCTAATTATTTTTGTGCCGTACGACCTATATGGCCATTTTATTCTTAGACTAATATTAAAATTATTTGTATTGTCTCAGCAGGCGCCATGAGGTTAGTTAGGGGAGACATGGGTCGGGGGGCATCGGCCAGAGGCCATTGTTCCTGTGCTGAGCCTGTAGTGCCTATGCTATGTGCTCATTGTTGTTCTTCATGGTTAGGCCAGCACTCACTCCTCCAGGGAGTCCTTCCAGTGCCTCCATTCTGACTTGGAGGGAAGCTCCCCTCAAGCCCCTAGACTCCCCACCCCGCCCCACTGCACTTAAACATTTATTCCAGTGTCTCCGCTATTAAACTGTGAGTTCTGAGGCTTAAAAAAATCTAGTGGCCTGAGGCTCTGACTGAGCAGGTGTTCTAGAAATGCTTGTGGAATGGATTAACAGAGGTGGAAATGTGCTTGAGAATGGAAGGGCTGTCATGCGGACGAGCTGCCCTGGTGGTCGGTCGGTGATACGGTCTGTGAGCTCAGCTGGTGCAGACTGCTCTGGGCAGGCTGTGGAAGAAGTAGGGGATGGGACCCGCTTTCAGGAGCTGCTGTTCATCGTAGAGGGAAGCCCTTCATTGCTTGGAGAAAGACAGGGAAGACCATCCCACGTCACCTTGCATGGTGAGAATGTTGAGAGCTTTCAGAATTTGAGAACAAAGGAAATTCCCAGAACGCTAGTCTTAGGCAAGGCTTTCTGGAAGGGGCAGGACTTGAACTGGCTTTGAAGATCAGTCAGCCATAAGGTAGACCCAAGGCGTCAAGGAAGGCATCACTGTGGAGAGGGGACAGCAAAGGCCCGGGGCCAGGGTAGCCTGTGCGTGATACGGAGGTGACAGTAAACAGAAAGCATGCATGGGCAGCCTCGAGGTTCCCGTCAGAAAGCAAAATAGCACATGTCGCCTCCACCTCTCTCTCTGTCTCTTCCATTTCTCTCTCATGCTTCCATTTCTTTCTCTGCTGGTTTAGCAGACAAATCTCTCTTTTTGCTACCTGAAAGTTACTGGTTTATATATGAAGAAAATATTTCTTTAATTTTGAGGAAATTGTTTTCTTTTGTCCGTGGTGCCGGTTTGGATTAGCAAGCACCCTCTCTCCATTTTGTTGCTGTGTGTTCTGCCTGGTGTGGTGCCATGTGGGGGCTGGATAAATGCCATTTGCGGATGTTGAAGAGGGTAAGTATCACGAGAAGGAACCGAAATGAAGTGATCCTTTCCTTAGGTTTCTTGGACCATTAAAAGTCTTTGGTGTTGGTGGCAGTTAGGATTCTGGCTGTGCTGACAGTTTGTTAGTTTTAGAAAATTCTGCTACAGGTGACAGAGAACTCCAAACAAGAGTGGCTTAAAGAGATAGAGGAATTTTTCTCTATTACATAAATGTAGGCAGCCCAGGCTGCCAGGAGGCTCTGTGGTCTGCAGGGACCCTGCTCTGCCTCACTGCTCTGCATTCCTGACTGGCTGTCATCCGTCTCGTGGTGCAGTGTGAATGCTTCAGCTCCAACTATCCCACCTGCTGTCCAGCCAGCGAGAGCGGGGAGAAGGCGGGAAAAGGGCAGGCTGCCTTCTAAGGACACCTCTTGGAAATTGCCCATGTCACTTCCACTTCCTCCCCATTGGCTGGATCTTGCATGGCCATCCTTGCCTGCGAGTAAGGCTGAGATGCAGTCCTGATCTCGGTAGCACATGTCCTCAGCTTTCCATATCCCATAGGAGGTTTGAGTTCTGATAAATACTAGGTTTAGGATAATGGTTACCTCTGGGCTGGGGAGGAACACATGGCTAGCTTCAGTGGTATTTGGAAAGTTTTAGCTAGTAAATAAGGCAGGTTAGAATTGCTCATTGTATTCCTGTTCTTATAACTTAAATAAATGTTATATTTTGTATGCATCAAATATTACAGGGTACGTTTTTTAAAATTGCATTAGAATTCCCAGGTCTGGCTTCTTCTCTTGGTCCCAGCTGCAAACTGTGCAGAGAGAAAACTTAAAGCCTACACCACTGGGTAGTGTTCCCAAGCACTCCTGACTTCCTGTAGCTCTTTTTTAAAAAAAATTCTGAATGGATTTTTTATTTTTTAAAAGTCTTATTGAGACGTAATTTGCGTAAAATAAAATACACCCATTTTAATTGTACAATTTGAGTTTTGATAAGTGTACATTTCCATATAACCATCACCACATGATAGAACATTTCCAATACCCTGAAAGGTTCCCTTGGGTCCCATTTCCAGTCAATCCACCCTCCTTGATCCTGGCTTGAAGGCAACCACTGATCTGCTTTCTATTACTACCTATTAGATTTCTTTCCTAGAGTTTTTTTCTTTTTTTAATATAAATAGAATCATACAGTATTGTACTCTCTTTTTTCTATTTTTTTTTTTTTTCCGCTCAACGTAATGTTGCTGAGATTCACCCAAATTGCTGTACGTATCCGAAGCCTTTTCCTTTTTACCATTGGGTGGGTGGTATTCCATTGTAGGGATGCACCACAGTTTGTTTATCCATTCACCAGTTGATGGACTTTGGGTTGTTTCCAGCTTTGAGCTATTACGAATAAAACTTTTGTGAACATTCGTATACAAGTCTTTGTATGTTTTTATTTCTCTTGGGTGAGCGCCTAGAAGTAGAATTGTTGGTTTATATGTTAAGTGTATGTTTAACTTTATAAGAAGCTGCTAAACTGTTTTCTGGAGTGGTTGCATCATTTTACCTTCCCACCAGCAATGTTTGAGAGTTCTAGTTGCTACATATCCCCAACAGTTGGTCTTCTCAGTCTTTTTAATTTTAGCAATTTTAGTCTGTATATGCTGGTATCTCATGGTGGTTTGGGTTTATATTTCTTTGATGACTGATTAGGTTGAGCCTCTCTTTGTGTGTTTATTGTCCACTTGCATATCTTTCTTGTGAAGAGTGTGTTTCAGTATTTTGCCCATTGTTAACAGTCTTCTTACTGAGTTGAATGAGGTTTTTAATGTATTCTAGATTCAAGTCATTGGTCAGATACATGTAATGTTTACGAGTATTTCCTCCCAGTTGGTGGCTTGCCTTTTTATTTTCTTAACATTACCTTTTGAAGAGCACACGATTTTAATTTTGATGACATATATTTATCTTTTTTTCCTTTTATTATTCATGGTTTTGCATCCTAAAGAAGCCTTTGTCTATCCCAAGGTTGAAGAGACTTTCTCCTGTATTGTCTTCTAGGAGACACTGTCTCACTCTGTCACCCAGGCTGGAATGCAATGACCTGATGTTGGCTCGCTGCAACCTCCACCTCATGGGCTCAAGTGATCCTCCTGCTTCAACCTCCCAAGTAGTTGGGACTACAGGCGTGTGCCACCACACCTGGCTAATTATTGCATTTTGCGGAGAGATGGGTTTTCACCATGTTGCCCAGGCATGAGCCACTGCACCCGGTTTATAGCATTAGTTTTATGTTTAGGTCTGTGATCTATTCTTAGTTAATTTTCATGAATGGTGTGAGGTGAAGGTCAAGGTTCGTTTCTCCCCATGTGGATATCCAGTTGTGCCTATACCTTATGTTCAAAAGATTATCTAATCCCCATTGAGTTACATGTCTCTTTATAAAAAATCAACTCACAGCTGGGCATGGTGGCTCACATCTATAATCCCAGCACTTTGGGAGGCCAAGATGGGCAGATTGCCTGAGTTCAGGAGTTCAAGACCAGCCTGGCCAATGGCGAAACCCAGTCTCTACTAAAAGTACAAAAATTAGCTGGGCGTGGTGGTGGGTGCCTGTAGTCCCAGCTACTCAGGAGGCTGAGGCAGGAGAATGGCTTGAATCTGGGGGGCAGAGATTGCAGTGAGCTGAGATCATGCCACTGCATTCCAGCCTGGGTGACAACAGCGAGACTCCATCTCAAAAAAAAAAGAAAAAAAAAATCAACTGACTACATATGAATGGGTCTGTTTCTAGATTCCTCTTTTAAAAAAAAATTAAAAAAAAAAACAAAGCTATTGAAGTATACTTTGTGTGTCATACAACTCATCCATTTTGACTATACAATTCAATGATTTTTAGTAACTTTACCGAGTGATGCAGCCATCACCATAAATCAGCTTTAGAGTACTTCACCTCCCCTACAAGATCCTTTTGGCCCATTTACTATTAATCCCCCTTCCCACCTCTAGCCCCAGGCAACCACTAATCTCCTTTTCATCACTATAAATTTCCCCTTTTCTGGACATTTCAGGTAAATGGAATCAGAATATGTGATCTCTTGTACCTGGTCTCTTTCACTTAACCTGATGTTTTTGAGGTTCATCCATATTGTAGCATGTATCAGTACTTCATTCCATTTTATCATGGAATAGTGTTCTGTTGTCTGGTTGTACCTCATTTTGTCCATCAGTTCAGCAGTCGATGACATTTAGATTGTCTCCAGTTTTGGTGAAGATGAATAATACTGCAAAGAACATTTCTGTGCAAGTTCTGTGTGGACATACGTTTTCATTCCTCTTGGGTAGATATCTAGGAGTGGAATTGCTGGGTGTGGTAGTTTTATGTTTTTGGATCCTTCTTAATTCTTTTCTTTCTAATTAGCTTTTCCTAAGTATAATTTACATACAATAAGATACATCAATTTTAAGTATACAATTCAATGAGTTGTACAAACAAGTTGTAACTCATTTAACTCCTGTAGCCAACACTACAATCACAATATAGAAAATTTCCATCACCCCAGAAAGTTGCTTTGTGCCCTTTATGTCGTCTTTTTCCCCTGCCTCTGGTTTCTGTTAACCACCAATCTCTGCTCTGTCACTGTAGTTCCTTGTGCCTTTTCAAACACTTCGTATAGAACAGGTGCGGTGGCTCATGCCTGTAATTCCAGCACTTTGGGAGGCTGAGGAGGGCAGATCACCTGAGGTCAGGAGTTCGAGACCAGCCTGGCCAACATGGTGAAACCCTGTCTCTACTAAACGTACAAAAATTAGCTGGCCGTGGTGGTGGGCACCTGTAATCCCAGCTACTCAAGAGGATGAGGCAGGAAAATCCCATGAACCCAGGAGGCGGAGGTTGCAGTGAGTTGAGATCGCGCCATTGTACTCTAGCCTGGGTGACAGAATGAAGCTCCATCTCAAAAAATAATAAATAAATAAATAAATAAAAATAAAACATTTCATATAAATGGAACCATATAGTATGTAGACTTTTGTGTCTGGTTTCTTTACCATAACATAATGGTTTTGAGATTGATTCATGTTTTTATATACATATGTATCTACATATAAATACATATTTATATAAATACATATAATTATATTCATATATAATTTATATATGCAATTCTATATTATATGTAAATATATTTAATATATATTTGGAAAATACATATAAAAGGAATGAACTATTTATGTCTATATGATGATTGTGATTCATGGTTTTTGCATCCTAAGAAGCCTTTGTCTACCCCAAGGTTGAACAGACTTTCTCCTATATTGTCTTCTACAAAGTTTTATAGTGTTAGTTTTTTGGAGACAACATCTCACTCTGTTGCCCAGACTATATTTATTATATATTTATATATATTATACACAAATATATATAACTTTACATGTATATATACACACATATATACACATATATATATATACAGAGAGAGAGAGAGAGAGATCATTCTCTTTCATTACTGAGTTGTATTCCAGAGATCAGTGGGCTTTCTTTTTCTTTTTTTTTTTTTTTTTTTGAGACAGAGTCTCACTCTTGTTGCCCAGGCTGGAGTGCAATGGCACGATCTCGGCTCACTGTAACCTCTGCCTCCTGGGTGGGTTCAAGTGATTCTCCTGCCTCAGCCTCCCGAGTAGCTGGGATTATAGACATGCGCTACCACGCCCGGATAATTTTGTATTTTTAGTAGAGACGAGGTTTCTCCATGTTGGTCAGGCTGGTCTCGAACTCCTGAACTCCTGACCTCAGATGATCCGTCTGCCTTGGCCTCCCAAAGTGCTGGGATTACAGGCACGAGCCACCGCCTGGACTTTTTCTTTAAATGGGTATATTTTAGACTTTGTGAGCCACATGTGTCTCTGTCACATGTTTTCCTTCTCACCTTTTTCTCTTCTCCCTCCATCCTCTCTTCTTTCTCCTCCTTCTTCCTCTTCCTGTTCTTCTTCTCCCTTTCCCATGACCACAATTCTTTAAAAATTTAATAACCAGGCTGGGTGCAGTGGCTCACGCCTGTAATCCCAGCACTTTGGGATGTGAGGTGGGTGGATCACTTGAGGTCAGGAGTTTGAGGCCAGCCTGGCCAACGTGGTGAAACCCCGTCTCTACTAAAAATATAAAAATTAGCTGGGCGTGGTGGCATGCCTGTAGTCCCAGCTGCTTGGGAGGCTGAGGCAGGAGAATCACTTGAACCCAGGAGGTGGAGGTTGCAGTGAGCTGAGATTGCGCCACTGCACTCCAGCCTGGGTGACAGAGCGAGACTCTGTTCCCCTGCCAAAATAAAAAAAAAAAAATTAATAACCATTCTTAGCTCATGGCTATATAAAAATAGGCTAAAGTAGGACTGGCCAACTGGCTATAGTGCTAAATTCTGTTGCTCCATGTACCGCAATTTCTTTATCTGTTGACCAGTTGGTAGTCATCTGGCTCACTCCCAGTTTGGGGCTATTATGAGTAATGCTGCTGTGAACGTTCATGTATAAATCTTTATGTGCACTTATACTTTCATTTCCTAGGAGTGGAATGGCTTAGTCACATGTTAGGTACATGTTTAACTGTAAAATAAACTGTCAAACTATTTCCCAAAATGGTTGTAGCATTTGTGTTCTCATCAGCAATATGTAAGAGTTTCAGTTGCTCCATATCTTTGTCAACACCCGATAGTCTCATTTTTGAGTTTAGCCATTCAAATGTGTATGTAATAGAACCTTATTGTATAGTACTTTTAATTTGGATTTCCCTAATGGCTGATGACATCCAGCATATTTTCATGTACTTATTGGCCATTCATATATCTTTTGTAAAGAGTCTCTTCCAATCTTATGCCCATTTTAAAAGCCACTTTGTCTTTTTATTATTATTGAATTGTCAGAGCTCTTTATATATTCTAGTTACAAGTCCTTTGTCAGATATATGCTTGGCAGATATTTTCTCCCAGCCTACGGCTTGTCTCTTCGTTTTCTTGACAGTGCCTTTTGAAAAGCAAAAGCTTTAAATTTTGATGGTGTGCATTTGATCAGTTTTTTCCTTTTTGGTTCATGCTTCTTATATCTTAAGATGTTTTTGTTTACCCCAAGGTTGCAAATATTTTCTTCTATGCTTTCTGATTTCTTACAGAAGTTTTATAGTTTTCGCTTTCTTGTTTAGGTGTGACCCATTTTGAGTTAATTTTTGTCTATGGTATAAGGTGAGAGTCAAGGTTCATTTTTTTTTCCTATGGATATCCAGTTGTTCAGCATGGCTGTTGCAAAAATTATCCTTTCCCCATAGAGCTACCTTGGCCTCTTTATCAAAAATCAGTTGACCATGTAAGCATGGGTCTATTTCTGGACTCTTCTGAATTCTTAACAGCTTAATTAGAGCTCATATTTTTTAATCTATGGAGAGGGGATATAGATATGCCTCTTGGTGTCCTTCCTGCCTAAAGATGACACTGCTAATAGCATTGCAGCCCATGAAAAGTGGAAAAGATTGTCTTTCATGGGATGTACGTGTAAATACAGGCTTTGCATTTTCCAACACGACTACTGTTGGGCTACTGTGGTGCCTTTTGCCATCCAGGCTGCCAGGTCCTTCTGTTCAGAGCAGAAACGATCTGTTTCTGTTGCTGCTCTCCGGGCCTGTCTTTCTGCCCACTGCCAGCCACCCACAGTCATGTGCTTCAGGGCCTACCCCGCCCCCAAGCCCTTCTCAGCCCAGCCAGGTCCCTGTCTCTCCACACTTGTGCTCTCCACCTCTGTGCTGTAGCAAGCACTGATTTGGTGGGCTGGCTTTATTCCAGGACCTTACTGGGAGTGAGCCTGTCTTGTCATTTAATTTTCAGGGTGGCTTCTGAGCGAAGCTGATGGGCTGATGTGAGAAGCTAGAGACACTGCTGTATGGAGGCATGGCTCCAACCCTGATGAGCCTGGAGGCGACCTCAATGGGCTGGCCCCGTTTCTGCCACTGCCTTGCCCATGCTTGGGCTGCCAGCCTCCCCAAGGACGTGATAGTTCTCTCCCTCTTGTCAGCCAGCACATCACTGGAGTGCCAGTTGTCTCGGCAGGATGGTTCCGTGACAGCTCTCAGCTCTGTGTTGCCGATGAACCTTTACTGGATTGCAGAATTTCCATGGTGTGGATCAGTCTGTGACTTGCTCAACAAGGTTTCAGGCTTAACATTGCCGTGTTGTATGCACAAGTCCCAGTCCTGTGTATGTGTTCTTAGTTGATGGTGTTTGTTCTCACCTGTTAGGTGAGAATTTGGTTGGTGGAGGTATAAAGAAACAGAGTCATGTTGGTTTTGTTGGTGTTCACTGACTAGTTAGGAGCTGTGGGGATGCACCTCTCCTGCCCCCACTCTCTACCATGGTTTTACCCGAACTGGAGCCTTTGCACAGGCTGACCTCCATGGAGCCGGGCAGAGCTTAAGCTAGTTCGTGGAGTCCTTGGAAGGCTGGGTTTTGAAGAGCTCCATGCCCTTTGCTGTATAGCAGTTTGTCCCCTGACCTCATTGCAGCCCACAGTGCCACAGCATAGAGGCAGTCCAGGACGGCCCAGGTGTGCAGGATGAGGATTGCCGCCACAGATGCCCGTCTCTTCAGCCTTCACAGAGATGCCAGGGCTTTGGTACTGGTGAGGAACCCCTGCCACGCAGCCAGGGCGCCGGTCCTTAGACAGCCGAGCTCTGAGTGAGAGTGAAGATATCTCCTGTTCTTGGATTCTTTGGGGCTCACAAAGCCCTGCCCCCTTCAGTCAGTGCTTGATAAGAGAAAAATGTCCTTGGAACCCCCCTGGCTGGTGGTGGCACGAGGGTTTCTGACCCCAGGCTTGTTGCCCACTTGCTACCTTGTCTGCCTTGTCTGCATGGCAGGCCGGTCCCTGCTTCTAGAGTGGAGACTCGAAGCATTTAAAAAGCCCACTCATTCTCTTCCTTTTCTTCCCAGCTAGAGAAGAGTGACTGCCCCATCTCCTGCCCTTATCTTTATACCTCCGGACATTCGGGGAGCCTGGTGGCAGGGAGGTATGCTCCCAGGCACCCTGCTCTCAGTTCCCTTGCAGGGTCTGCACCAGACTTGGAAAAAATAGGCCCCAGGGTAGGGAGGGGCAGGACTCGAGGTGGTCGTGGCTGGGAGTTTGAGCTAGTGTGGACCATGCTGATGTTTTTGCAGTAGCCTGGTCTGTTACCCTCTGGGAGCCACACAGCGGGTAGGAGTCATCTCTATCCGAGTTTTTCTCTTTTTTCATTTTGCCACAAGACAGAATTGTATCAGACATCTCCAAAACGAGTAAAATGGCATTTCAGCTTCTTGTCTTTATAGACTCTCTGAACTTTAGGAAAGATCATTCTGGTCCCTTTTCATTAATAATGAAAACCAGGGGGCAATAAAATGTTCTTAACGTGAGCATGGCAGGAACGAGGAGCGGTGAGGGGTGAAGGGTGAGGCTTCAGGGACCACAGGTGTTTCTTGGGGCTGGAAGAGCTCAGAACTCTGGAAAGTGAGGTAGCTGTTGGAGGGTCCTGGTCCTCAACCCACACAGCCAGTGTCTGCTCAGCCTTGACAGCCCAGAGGGCCCCAGAGAAGGCTGTCCTCCTCATGGCGGGATGTTTGCGGGCGAGCAGAGGAATCCAGCAAACTCCAGGTACTGGTCAAGCTTTCAGCCCAGTCACGCTGCTTTCTTGCAAGAAGCTTCGTGGTGTCTGAGAAATCAGTGGTGAATATGGTATTCGGGCCATGGGCCCCATTCTGCACCTGTTCTGCCTGAGGATTTTGGCTGCAGGGAGGGATCTTCCGGGTATGGATGGAGGCCCTCCTGAGCAGGGACTCTGAGGGAGCGGGGTGGCCAGGTTGCTCTGTCTTCACTTTTTCCTCCTGAAAATGGACTTGCACTACGTGTCAGGTTTTGTATCTGGAGCGCCAAGCAGAGCTGGCTAGAAGAGGGGAGACAGAAGAGACACCTGACCGGGACTCCCAAGTGCCTGTCTCCCTGGGGTCAAGGTGAAAGATCCGTCTGCCTCAGTGGGCTTAGAGCTCCCTGTGTAACGAGAGGTGATTCGTGTCGGGTGGGGGTGTCCACCATCAGCGAAGTAGCACTGTCCCCTTCCCATGGCAGTTTCTTAGACACCGAGTGTCACTGCACAGCCTGGGAAGGGAGTGGGGAAGTCCTTTCTAACCATAACACAAACCCCAGAACCCATAAAAGAATAGATTGATAAATTTGTATAAAAACCTCTGCATGCGACGAAGCACCATTAGCAGAGTCACAAGAAAAATAAACCAGAGAAGATGTTTGCGATGCAGATCACAGACAACGGGCTAATATCCCTGCTATATAAAAAGTCTCTCTAAAGTGACAAGGGAAAAGAAATCAAGTAGAAAAGTGGAGAGCATACAGTACACCGAAAAGGAAATGCTGATGAAAACATGCTCAATCCTCACTCAAAATGAGATCAATGCAAATTAGAACTAGAGTGAACTTCTGCTTTCCTGCTGTGGTATTGGCAGGAATCTCTGTGTTTGAATCGTGCATCGTGTGGGCGCAGCCGTGGGGAAGCAGGCATTGCACAGGGGCTCAGGGTGAATTATCGGCCCCATGGAGGCAGCGTGGCAGTATTTCTCAAAACTGCAAATGCACATGCCCTGGGACCAGCCTCTGGGAGTTCTGAGGCTCACGGGGTGCGTGTCCCCGTGTGGGAGATGGCATGTGTGCACGTTGTTGATGGCAGCGTGGTGTGCAGTAGTAGAAAGTTGGAAATGAGCTGGATGCCCATTGGAGGGCAGGTGAAGTGGAATATCCTGCAGCTGTAGAAAACAAGACTGAGAGATGGGGAAACGTGAAGGAAGAGAAGACATCCTGTGCCGCCTTAGATGTGCAGACAAACTCACTGGAAGGATAAATGTAAGACTACTAATGGCTGTTGGTGGTGGGGAAGCCTTTTTTCACAGAGAGAGAGAAGCCTTTTTTCACAGCCTTTTCTCTTCTGCCCTGTGCTATTTGATGAGTCAACTGTGTGCGTGCTACCTGTTCAAAAAGTGTAAAACAGAAATGGGAGTTGAGGACTGAGGGAGAGGCCATATGTTGATTACAGTTTTGGGACCCAGATTCCAGGGCTAGGACCCACCAGGGAGTCTCGCATGGAATCCGCAGGCAGGGAGGGAGTTTGGTGGCCAAGGAGCGACTCCAGGCCCCTCCAGCCTTGTCGTCTCTGCCCCCTGAGAGTGCCATTCAGCAGCCCTGGGGGAGGGGGTGTCTCCTTGCCCACTTGGAGGTCTTTGCGACTTGGATCCCCCTGGTCGGGCTGCGGGCCAGCAGCCCCTTCCCCCTCATGCCATATCCTGCCCTGAGCTGAAAGAAAGAATGGGCCTTCTCCTCCCCTCTGGTCATAAAACGCCAGGACATGGAAGGTACCTCTGAAAACTTACAGGCACAGGTGAGAACTGAGGGCAGAAGTCTCTCAAGCAGCAAGTCCTTCAGCTTCACTCGGCCGTGTTGTGACGCTCCTTCCCAGAGTTCAGAACGCTGCTGATTTTCCCTCTCCCCCTTTCTCCCAGATGAGCAGCACACCATGGGGGCGCCTTCCGGATAGCTCTCCACTGGTGCCGTGATCGCCTTCGCCACTGGTCTGTGTCCCACCCACACCCCTCCTGATGACAGATCCTTTGGGGAGGCAGAGCACCCGCCACGTGGCCTGGAGATGGCAGCTCCAGAAGGGTGTTCGCAGTGGAGACGGAGCTCTCCCGCGTGCCTCGGAGGATCAGATGAGGTTGTGGACATGGGAGCACTTTGTGAACGTGCCTCGAAGGATCAGATGAGGTTGTGGACATGGGAGCACTTTGTGAACTGGACATGGGAAAGAGTGAAGGTGGAAACTCTCCCCAAGTCAACTAGAATTGCATTCAGGAGGGGACTTTGCTATGTGCCGTTCTAAAGAGAATTGGGGCCGGGCGCGGTGCTGCGCGCCTGTAGTCCATCTGCTTGGGAGGCTGAGGTGAGAGGATTCCTTGAGTCCAGGAGTTCCGGGCTGCGGGGCACTGTGCTAATGGGGGTTCTGCACTAAGTTCTGCATCAATATGGTGACCTCCTGGAGCAGGGGACCACGAGGTCGCCTAAGGAGGTCAGAAATGGAGCCGGTCAAAACTCCCATTCTGATCAGCAGTGGGACATGCCTGTGAATCGCCACTGCACTCCAGCCTGGGCAACATAACAAGAGCCCATCTCTAAAAAGATTACTTAATTAATACAGGTAAAGAGAAGAGAACGGGGCCAGGTGCTCTTCCATGAAGACTGGCTGCCCTTCACAGCAGCAGTAGCGTGTTCTCCTGAGACATCGCCCCACTCCCTTCTTGCCCTCTGTGCTGGTCCCAGTCCCTCTCCACCTCGTGAACCCTTACAGCGGGCTCGCCCCAGCTCTTCTGCCTTTGCGGCCCCCACTTCTGACCACCCTCAGAGCCACCCAGTGCTGCTCTCCAGGGTCATGGCACTCCCTGATTCACATCCTCCAGTGACTCCCATTGCTTATGAAAGAATATTCGGCTTCCTTGACCACACAGTCCACCTGGCGCCACCTGTCCACCTCTTTCCTGCCCCGCCCCAGCCTCCACTGTACCTGCAGCTTCCTTGGCTCCTCTCCGTTCTCCCCAGCATCCTGCTCTTGGGGGTCCTCTGGGCCAGAGCAACTCTCCTCTTTAGTCAGGCCCAGGGTGCTCACCTGGTCCACACCCACCTACCGTCGTCTCTCCTTTGTGCTTGCTCCCCTCCAGCCCCCAAGGGCCTCAGGGCTCCTCCAAGGCCCTGCTGACCCGAGCCCCTCTCCTGCCACACCCATCCCTTTTGATAGGTGTTCTCACTCTCTGAAGCCTTGCTCAGTCATTTGGAGACTTGTGTTTTCTCTCCGCTGGCTCTAAGCAAGAGCAAGGCTGGGAGGTCTAGTTTACCACAGCCCACCCCCGCACCCCCACCCAGCGTACCACGGTCCCCTCTTTACTTCGCTGAGGCCCCGCTTGGTTCTGTTGTGGCCCCCAGCTTATCGCCAGCTATAGTAGGGCATATGTGGGTGTATTTATGCTCCCCCAAATGTACTCCTGTTACCCTCTCTGGATCTTTTGTTCCTGAGATAGAGACCATGCTGTTGGTCTTCAGATCACCTCCGCCACCTGACTGCTCACTCGGGTCTCAGCTCACTGCTAGATACCTCTACTCACAGCCTGCAGTCAGGGTTGCGTGACTGGCATCCCTTGTGTCCCAGTTGAGGCAGTGGGAACAGGAGGGGTGGAGCCAAGCTGCTGTTGTGATGATCATGTGCTGCCTTCCTGCGGTGGAGTGTTCCACTTGCCCATCGTTGGAGGCAAGGAGACTGTGCCACTGAGGCACGTGTGCCGGCCCCAACCTGGGGAAGGACGCCATGTGCGTCTTCTAACCCTCCTCCTCTTCCCGCCTGTAGATCCCACAGGCTCCCGATGGCGAGATTACGGCGCCCTGGCCATCATCATGGCAGGCATCGCATTTGGCTTTCACCAGCTCTACAAGGTGAGTCACCCCCAGTGGCTGCAGATGCTGTGCCCCTGCTGCCCTGTGGCATTCAGCACCCTTTCACTGGCTCCCCTGCATGGAGGCACTGCCGTGCTCTGCCCTGGAGCGTGTTGGCAGCGAGAGGCTGTGGTAGAAGTCGGGGTTCACGGCTGGATCCAGGCCCTGCCCTGCTGCGGGGCTTGGCAGGCTCTGCCCACCTTTTCTCCAGTGCTTAGCATGTACCACCCAGATCTCCACTTGCAGGGGCATTGTGAGGTCTGTCCCTTGCCAGCCCATGTCAGGCACTTAGAGTAGTGCCTGCACAGGGAAGCCGTATGAGCAGTTTTGAGACACAGAATAACATAATGGTGAAGAACATAGACGCTGGGCCAGCTGCTTTGCTGAGCCCTGGCTCTGCCCCTCAGGAGCTGGGTGATCACAGGCTCTGGTCTGTAAAATGGGGATAACAGTCCCCATTTCACAAGGTTGTCGTGAAGTCCCAAAGAGTCAGTCTCCCTTTTAGAGGGCTCAGAGCCATGCCCGGCACATGGAAGTGCTTTATACACCATTGTTCTGCCATAGCATGTAAGAGCGGCAGTGAGAACCTCAGTGTCGTCAGATGTATGGGAGCTGTTCTTTTTGCTCTGTCTGTTGTGCTGGCATCTACAGAAATCTAGGATTTCCCAGCCTTCTCAAGTCAACTCTCAGGATCCCAGGCTCATTGCTTGCAACAGAACTGCAGGCATGAAGTGAACATTGACTCCCCTGTGAAGGCCCAACTTGGACGTGAAGCAAATGAGTCTAGTTTCTAGAAAATGCAGGGCCAGGGTAGGTGCCCAGTCCAGATCTTGGGATCCTGTAGAGAAGCTTCTTTTCTTTCGAGGCTGCCAGCTCCTCCACCCCTGATTGGTGATTTTTTTTTTTTTTTTTGAGATGGAGTCTCGCTCTGTCACCCAGGCTGGAGTGCAGTGGCATGATCTCGGCTCACTGCAACCTCCGTCTCCTGAGTTCAAGCAATTCTCCTGTCTCAGCTTCCTGAGTAGCTGGGATTATAGGTGTGCCGGTGCATGCCTGGCTAATTTTTGTATTTTTAGTAGAGACAGGGTTTCACTGTGTTGGCCAGGCCAGTCTCGAACTCCTGACCTCAGGTGATCCGCCCACCTCGGCCTCCCAAAGTGCCAGGATTACAGGCGTGAGCCACCGTGCTCGGCTGGTGATTTTCTTTTTTAAACAACCTGAATGAGCACTCAGACTCGCCATGGTCATTCTTAGCACATGAAGCATGTTCAGCCGTGGTACTCTGGATTCTTCATTTTTGATGTAGTACAAAAGCTAATGACAGTTATAGCAGAATATAATTTTTTAAGTGTAGCATGTATTCCTGGAGCTGGACATTTCCATGTTAGAAATTGAGAAATAAGGGCTGGGCGCGGTGGCTCACACCTGTAATCCCAGCACTTTGGGAGGCTGAGGCTGAGGATCCTGACTTGATCCCGAGGTCAGGAGATCAAGACCATCCTGGCTAACACGGTGAAACCCCCGACTCTGCCAAAAATACAAAAAATTAGCCTGGCATGATGGCGGGCACCTGCAGTCCCAGCTACTGGGGAGGCTGAGGCAGGAGAATGGGGTGAACCTGGGAGGCGGGGTAAGCCAAGCCTGCAGTAAGCCAAGATCAGGCTACTGCACTCTAGCCTGGGTGACAGAGCAAGACTCCGTCTCAAAAAAAAAAAAAAAAGAAAAAGAAAAAGAAATCAAGAAACAAAACATCCTGGGTTGGCCCAGTCGCCGTGGCTCACATCTCTAATCCTAGTACTTTGGGAGGCCAGGGCAGGCAGATTGCTTGAGCCCAGAAGTTTGAGATTAGCCTGGCCAACATGGTGAAACTCTGTCTCTACCAAAAAAAAAAAAAAATAAATAAATAAATAAGCTGGGCATGGTGGTGTGAGCCTGTAGTCCCAGCTATACTCGGGAGGCTGAGGTGGGAGGATCACTTGGGCTTGGGAGGTGGAGGTTGCAGTGAGCTGAGATCACTCTACTGCGCTCCAGCCTGGGCAACAGAAGGAGACCCTGTCTCAATTTAAAAAACAAAATAAGCCAGGCACAGTGGCTCACGCCTATCATCCCAGGACTTTGGGAGGCTGAGGTGGGCGGATCACTTGAGGTCAGGAGTTTGAGACCAGCCTGGCCAACAAGGTGAAACCCTGTCTCTACTGAAAATACAAAAATTAGCTGGGTGTCATGGCATGCACCTGCAATCCTAGCTACTCGGGAGGCTGAGGCAGGAGAATCACTTGAACCTGGGAGGCGTAGGTTGCAGTGAGCCTGCAGTGAGCTGAGATTGTGCCACTGCACTCCAGCCTGGGTGAAAGAGCGAGACTCTGTCTCAAATAAATAAATAAATAAATAAACAGAACAGAACAAAAACACCTCTTGGGACCTGGTACTTCTCCCTCTGAACTGGTGCCCCCTTCAAATCACTGTATACAAGCACCAAGAAGAATGTGACACGAATGCAGAGTCCTCAGATGAATGCCTCGGCTGTAATGAGCAGTAGGCACTGTCACATGGCCACCCATGGAGGGCCTGTGGCCTGACGGGAGCGGGAGGGCAGCTCGGCAGCCCACCTTAGTGTGGGCACTCACACGGAGCTGCCACCTGTAGTTTCTACGAAGCTCTGGGCTCTCCGCTCTGCTTTAAAAAAGAAAAGAAACGTTGCAATATCAGTCACAATGGTAACAAGAGAATTTCTAAAGCATCTGCTCAGTTTCTCGAAATTAAAAAAAAAAAAGAAATGGTAAGAAGCCCTCGACTTGCTTTATAAGCATGTGAAGACTTCGGCTAGGGCAGCGTGTCTGCTCCTGCCCTTAGGACTTCTGATCTCAGAAATGGGGTTTAGTTGGTTACACACACATATATGAATTCTTTTTTTTTTTTTTTTTGAGACAGAGTCTAACTCTGTCACCTGGGCTGGAGTGCAGTGGCATGATCTCAGCTCACTGCAGCCTCCGCCTCCCGGGTTCAAGCGATTATCTAGCCGCAGCCTCCCGAGGAGCTGGGATTACAGGCATGCGCCACCACACTCAGCTAATCTTTTTTTTTTTTTTTTTTTTTTGAGACGGAGTCTCGCTCTGTCACCCAGGCTGGAGTGCAGTGGCGCGATCTTCGCTCACTGCAAGCTCCGCCTCCTGGGTTCACGCCATTCTCCTGCCTCAGCCTCTCCGAGTAGCTGGGACTACAGGCGCCCGCCACTACGCCCAACTAATTTTTTGTATTTCTAGTAGAGACGGGGTTTCACCGTGGTCTCGATCTCCTGACCTCGTGATCCGCCCGCCTCGGCCTCCCAAAGTGCTGGGATTACAAGCGTGAGCCACCGCGCCCGGCTCAGCTAATCATAATATTTTTAGTAGAGACGGAGTTTCAATGTGTTGGCCAGGCTGGTCTCGAACTCCTGACCTCATGATCTGCCCACCTCAGCCTCCCAAAGTGCTGGGATTACAAGCTTGAGCCACCGCACCCAGCTGAGAATTCTTTACCTTTCATGCTGAGGACATTTCATTCTGAAGCGTAAGGCTACCTTTGATGAATTTTGGCTCAGTTGTGGGTAATAGCTCACACTGTGGTTGAAAAGCACTTTGCAAAATAGAAAATGCGTCTATACATGTGCTGCTGAAGAATGATCTTCACTTAGGAGTCACTCTGGAAATGAGTTCCCACAAACCCTTTGCGAGAGAGCTTCTTTTCCTTCCCTGGTACAGAAACCGTAATAGAGAAGTTTCCATCCTCTTTCCTATCTGGGCCCAGATAGATTAAGACCCAAAGTTATCCCTGGGCAGCTCCTGCCAGGCCTGTGCTGTACTGCCTCTGGCAGCGCCCACTGAAGTGGGTGGCAGGTCTCACTTTCCTCACCTGGGGGACTTTGTCTCCATGTCCCTAGTGGCTGGACGTCAGTGCACATATTCCTACACGCAGCTGTCCCCGCAGGCCCCACCACCCACCTCCACCCCTCCACACCCTCACCTCCAAGGCAACCAAGAGCACCAGTTGCCAGCCCTGCCCTGCCTGCCTCCTTCCTGAACGGCCCCCTCGGGCGTCCCTGGTTCTAGGCCCCTGTGAGGGGTGGCCCTGCCGCATCCACTTTCTTTTTCCCCAGAGCCAGTTTCTTCTGGTCCTGCGCCTTCCTCTCCCTTCTGCCCTGTGTTTCATTCTCGGGAACTCGACTTGTTTTGACTCTTACATGAAGGAAGTTTGTTCTGAGGATTCGGGCTTCATTTAGAAAAAGACTGAGGTGACCTCTTCCAGCAGCCTCAGAACGCGCATGTTATCCCCTGGCGAGGGAACCAAGGGTCCCAGAAATGTGTTGTTGATTTTCCTTTAGTTTCCCCAGTGATGTTTTGTTTATTAATTTTACTCGTTTGTTTCTGAATAGGTGATCCACTCACAGGTTCAAAATGTTCACGATTCAGGAGAATATGCTGGGAAGAGCTGCCCCGCCTCCCTTGCCGCCTGGAGGCCCCAGCATTATCTGTTGCTTGTGTGTCCATCCACATTTATATCTTACAACTTTGTCAGTAGAGTTTATAACTTTGTGTTACAGAAATAGTGTAGCATCACTAAGAAAAGTAAATAAAGGAACCGAAAAGTTCCCATCACAGCAGATCCAGCTGACTCTCCCTGTCCACGTTCCTTCCTGGTCCTTGTCCTTATTCAGGCAGAATTTTTACGTGGTTGTAATCGCAGTCTCATAACTTTTTCAAATATCTTGTTCATTTATGGTGTTTGCTTAGGGTTTCCAAAACCCGGGATGACAGGGAGAAAGTTGGGCGGCAGAATTTGAGAGATTGTTGGAGGATAACCCCGGGCCCATATGCATTCCTCACCCTGTCCCACTTCTTGCAGAAATACCTGCTCCCTCTCATCCTGGGCGGCCGAGAGGACAGAAAGCAGCTGGAGAGGATGGAGGCCGGTCTCTCTGAGCTGAGTGGCAGTGTGGCCCAGACAGGTAAAGATTAATGACTCCATCAAGTCACCCCTCACGGCCTTCTCCAAGCAGCCCCTTCTCTGCCCCTCCCCTCTCCCTCCGTTTCCACTCTATGTGGTGACTTCATTTATCTGCTCTGAGAATCTGTTCACATTTGCAAATGAAGCCGCCGTCATTTCGGTTTAATTTGAAATTGCTTGTTTACTGTCGGCGCGGCCTCAATTAATTATGTTTTTACGGAAAGGCTCCCAACCTCAGAATATTAATAAGGGGAATAAAATGACAGCCTTTCTAAGGGCTGTAAAGTTCATTTTTAATTTCTGCTTCTATGAGGTTTTCAGGGGGGTTTTCAGTGATTTTCCCCCTTCCCTCTAAGACTCGACTGTGGGGTCAAGAGAGTCTGTAATTACTGTGGCTCCCGGGACCCCAGCCACCTCCCCTGTTATCGACTCGACAGGGCTCGCGTTCATTACCTGGTGCCCCAGCGATAGCCCAGATTAGCTGGGACCTGTCGCGCCAGAGGTAGCTTCTCTTCTTACAAACTTATTTACTAGACGGCAGCTCTGAATCTAAAAACCGGAGCGAGGCCAACGAGAGAGCCACCTGTCCCAGGCAGGAGTCTGTGTCCCTCTGGGGCACGTTTGTGAAGCTCGCAGAAACCCTCTCAGAAACCCTCTGACACGTCCATCCTGCTGGCGTTCGCTCCTGCGAGGCTGGCATTGGTGGCAACAAGGTCCCGAGGGGTCACAGGACACCGGGGAGTTGAGCAGGCAGCCTGGGTCAGGTGGGGAGGGCGGGAAGGAGCAGTGGGAAACAGGACGTGCGGCTTGAGCCACTCCTGGATGTGAATGTGGCGGGGACCTGAGATGCATCTCTCCCAGCATTGGAGACTCCAGGAGTTTCACAAGGACACTGAGGCCCAGGAGATGAAGGACGCAGGCGCCAGAGAAGCCGGGAGAGCTCAGCAAATCATAGCCAGCTCTAATTAGAGGGGAGAGGTTCTGGACGGATATACTGTTGGCCATGGCCAACTACACAATGGAAAGATAAAGTAGAAATACTAGAGGTTAGACACAGCGCAGGCAGATCACCCAGAGTGCAGATAAATCACATGCATTGCGGGGGCTGGGGGTGTCTGCAGATCAATTAGATGGAGCGGGAACATGGGCAGCTCCTAGGGGTGCGGACCGAGTGAGGGGAACATCTGTGCCTGTGAATTTACCAGCGCCGTGACTGCTTTCTCCTCGCAGTGACTCAGTTACAGACGACCCTCGCCTCCGTCCAGGAGCTGCTGATTCAGCAGCAGCAGAAGATCCAGGAGCTTGCCCACGAGCTGGCCGCTGCCAAGGTACCTGTCTCTGCTGCTCAGGGCCCTCCAGGCCCAGGTCTGTCCCATGTGCACTTCACTCTTGTCCCTTGGGCCAGGCTTGCCACCTTCGGGAGCTGGACTTTGCCCCAGTCTCACGGTGGTTACACAGCCACGGCCGATGCTGCCCTTTCTCTCCTTGTAGAGACAGGAGGCCGTTGCTGGGCAGTCAGTGTGACGTTTAACTGTGGAGGCCGTCCTTTCTCTCTCTGTGTCACCTCCCAGCAGGAGGAAGGAAAAGCTACCCTCTGCCTGTGGAGATCTCATGGCAGCCACATCCCCGCAGCTCTGGAGGCTTTCTGTGTAGACATGGGACGGCCTCTACCTATAAGTTAGGTTGTAGGTCACAGCATGGCCAGGAGGGGTTCTGGAACAGACAGAGGAGAAGCGAGTCACAGTCAGTTCACCCGCACCAGCCCCATCCACACCGCAGTGCAGCGAGCAGGTTCTCTAGACTCAGGTTCCACGGGTTCTGGCAACCCTAGGGAGCCAGAACCAACTCCCAAGGCAGTGTCCTTGCTTCACTGCCCAAATGTGAAGAAATCTTGGCGTGGCAGCTTCCAGGATCAGGCTGAATCCTGGCCCTGCCACTTGTTAGCTGTATGACCACACGCAAGTTACTTAACCTCTCTGAGTCTTATTCTCCTCATCTGTAAAATGGAGCCATAACGGCACCTAATTCCTGGGGCTCTTCATGGGTTCCAGAGGGTGCCTGGCTCCAGCCAGCTCGCAGGATTGCAGGCCTGGGTTCTGTGGGTGGGTAACGGGTCATCCCTGAGGCAGCATCAGACAGACCAGGCCCAGGAGACAGTGGCCTGGTGGCTCCAGAACACCCACTGGCTCCTCTCTCTGTCCCTTGCCCCACAGCTCTGTGGCCGGCAGACACTGCTCCTTGTCTGCCCCCACCACCTGGGCTCTGTAGAGTCCCATCCCGAGTTGCTTACCCAGGGAAAGCCACTCCTAGTGTACGAGTTGGCTTGAGCCAGCACTCAGATCTTTTGCATTTGCAAAAACCACGAAAATGACAATCTTTCCATTTTCCATGGAGTCTGGGGTGTCTCTTGTGAAGAGGGTCCCGGGAATCTCCCCCCTGGACATACAAACCACACACAGAGGTGCCACCTGCCCTTCCTCCTGGGATGGCTGTGGGTACTGGTGACCACCTCCAGCCACTGCAATGCATGTTCTCCGCGGGTGGCCGGTCCCTAAAGCAGCAGGAAGCCCAGCGACGGCCCCGCCTGCCCTCCTGGGTCAGGTCATCTTTTGGATCTGTTCTCTGCCTGTGGCCAGAAGCCATTTCGGAAATTGGAAAACTGTTTTCAGGCCTTATGCCTGAGATTAAGACCACATGTTGTGTTTAAGAAGCAGTGGGGACCCGAGATGTGCTTGGTGGTAGATGGGTTGGGCCCCTCAGAGTCCCTCGAGCTGGCTGTGCTGCCACTGTCCCTGGCCCACCCCAGCCTTCTCTCCCGAGCTGCATAGGGCCACTGGCTTGGCATCTAAACTCGTATGTGTGAGGACTTCGGTTACCCCATAAACCAAAGACCCAGAGCTGTGTTTTCTCAGCTGTAATGTAAGTTTTTATATCTGGCTTCCAAACTCCTACTGGAGCACTGTAAAAAATTAAAAAGAAGAGCTTTAAGTAATTAAAAAACCTACATAAAACTGAAGGCTATGAGTTTTCTACAACTGTTTTTTAAAGAGACTGGCTAAAAAGCCCCAGATGTCAGATTTTATTTCTAAATCCTGGCATCTGGCACCATATGCGTTTGGAAATCTGAGTCCTTTGTAGGCCAGTGAGTGGAAATTGTGCCCTTGTTAATGGGCTGCTGTAGCTTTCAAGGTCTCAGAGAAGCCAGAACAGTGGCTCCTGGGTCCTCCCTGTCTGGTGGTCTGGAGTAGGAACCCTGAGGGGCTGTGTCTGAGGGTGGTGGGTGACACACACTCACTCTCAGACTGCCCAGGTTTTCCTTCCTGAGACCTACAGGCCCTCTGAAGGACTTCTCCCTGCTAAGGTGTGCCAGCTGGGCTGCTTGCTGGGGTGAGCCCACAGCAGCCCCCAACCCCACGTCAGGGGCCAGGCCTCTGTAAACCAGCCCAGCAGCCCACAGCACACTGGTAGGGAACAGCCAGGGAACGTCCCCTCTGCCCACCTCGGGGGAGCAGTATCAGGAAAGCTGGCAATATTCATCTGTGCACTTAAAGACGGCCTGGGGTGGCCTTCAGCCTGGGCGAGGTAGACCTCATACGGAGGCCTCATGTGGCGTTGTCCTCTGTGCACATGCCACAAGCAGGTGGCCACCAGCAGCTCCCATTTGGGGACCTCTGGTTTGGCTGTCCTCTTCCCCGTCTATGCCAGCAAGATTTTCCAGAAGTAAGATGTAGTTCTGTGAAGTTTATTTGGAAAACAGTGTTACCTTCAAAGGGGAAAGGTGTGCATGGAAGGATGGGGTTGGCAGAGATGGTGGCTGTTTCCTCTTTCCACCCCAGGCCATCCTAAATCCCAGACATCATCACACTTCATACCGCACCCGCACGCCTCCGCATGTCTCTAAAAGATGCCCACGATACCATTATGTCACCTAAAAACACGTAATGATTCCTTACGTCATCAGGTGTCTAAACAGAGCCGTGGGAATGTTTAAGGATGTTGTCATCCAGAGACATGGCAGGCAGTGGGCAGTGGCAGAACCTTCCCCCGGGTTCCCCAGAACAGACCCAGAAGGCCCCACCTGCTGCCCCCACCCAGGTCCTCCTGCAGCCGCAGGCCCCGCCCGTGCCGCAAGGTGCCCGCCCTGAGCCTTCCTGTGCTCTGCTTTCAGGCCACCACATCCACCAACTGGATCCTGGAGTCCCAGAATATCAACGAACTCAAGTCTGAAATTAACTCCTTGAAAGGGCTTCTTTTAAATCGGTAGGAGGGAGGAATGGGGACCCTGTTCAGGTCGGGCCTGGAAAGGAGGACTGGGAGCTCCGGGGCATGGGAGGGGCATGACCCCCACCCCCACCCCCAAGGACCCCATCTGTGTGGGCGACTCAGGCACTGAGTCTGGGGCCTTTTGAGCTTCTCTTTTCATTCCCCAGTTGACCCCCTCTCCACTCCAGAGGTGACGGTCTGTGGCACACAAGTTTTGAAATACAGTTCCCAGGCCTGTGAAGACCTGGTCAGGGACAGCTTGAGCCAAAAAGCAGGGCCCTTGGAGCAGAGGAGAACTTCCTGGTTTGGCTCCTCCTTCCTGAGCCCCAGGTGACCACTCAGCGACAGCCTTGTCCCACGGAAAGCCCCTGCGGGAGGGTCTTTGTGTTTTGTACTTGGAAGGGTTCCACGACTGAAGACGTGGGCAGAAGCAGGCCCTGCCCCCCCAGCTTCTTGGTTGTCCCCCTGTTGCCCCTCTGTAGTGACAGCACATTGTCATCAATGCAGCCTCAGAGGTAGGGTGACCAACTTGTCCTGCTTTGCCTGGGACTGTCCTGGTTTTATTTATTTTTATTTTTGAGATGGAGTCGTGCTCTGTTGCCCAGGCTGCAGTGCAGTGGCACGATCTTGGCTCACTGCAATCTCTGCCTCCCGGGTCCACGCCATTCTCCTGTCTCATCCTCCCGAGTAGCTGGGATTACAGGCGCCCGCCTAATTACAGTAGGCGGCTCACTGCAATCTCTGCCTCCCGGGTCCACGCCATTATCCTGCCTCATCCTCCCGCCTCATCCTCCCGAGTAGCTGGGATTACAGCGCCCGGCTAATTTTTGTATTTTTTAGTAGAGGTGGGATTTTGCTATGTTGGCCAGGCTGGTCTTAAACTCCCGACCTCAGGTCATCTGCCCATGGCCTCCCAGAGTGCTGGGATTGTAGGTGTGAGCCACTGTGCCTGGACTGTTCTGGTTTTTTAAAACTGAAAGTCCGATGTCCAGGAGCCACTCTGTCCTGGGAGCCGCAACTGTGGGCCGTCCTCCTGGGCTGATGCCCTAGTGGGCCTTGCATGGGGTGTCCTTGTTTCCCTGCTGGTCTGGGTTTGGTGGGAGCTGGGTGAGTGGGAGGGTGCAGGTGGGCTCTTCACTAGGGTCCGGGATGGGGTGCAGAGGGGTCTTGCGGCTCCAGCCAGAAGACCCCATTTTCCAAGCCACCCAACTTCCTGGTTCTCCCTGAGGAAAAGAACATGTCCTGGAAAGAGGTGTGGCCCTGGCAGAGGCCAGAGCATTGTCATTAGGAGACGGCCTCTATTTTCCCTAACCGAGACCAGTGCCTTGGAGGCTGGGGATGGAGGCCAGGCCGTTGGGTGACCGTGGGGCCCAGAAAACTGCACACGGAATTTCTTGTTAGCGTTTAGGATGCTGGTGAATAAAGCAGGCCGTGGTATGTGCCCCACTCAAGTGGCGTCTGAGGTGGGAGAGTTGTGTCTAAGGCCCCTGCTGGGGGACAGCCCTGTGGGCAGGGCTTTGTCCTCTTGGCTCAGGCAGAGATGGGCCTGCCTGTTGGAGAGCTCTGTCTCTGAGCCGTTGCCAAGTGGACCTGACCTCCCAGGTCCCTCCTGGAATTGGCTTTGGTTTGGGCTGGCTGCTGGCCCAGGAAGGGAGTACGGCGCAGAAGGGAGAGCTGCCTCTTCCCCGTTGAAAGTGTTGAGCTCAGAAGTTTTCTAGCAAAGGGCATCACCACCGCCCTTTTGGTTCTGATGTGTCTGACCCCCTGCCAGTGGCCAGGGCTCCCTGCCTCCACCTTTTGCTCAGGCCATAGACAAATTAGGACTGTGGCTCAGGTGTCTGGAGTCCCCATTCATAGCCCTTTTGGGCTCCTCCCCACCCTGTCCCTCTCCTGGCCACTGGAGTGGAGGCAGGGCCGGTGCTGAGGATCAGGAGGAAGCAGGCTTCCGCATGGCAGGCAGGCCCCACTTGGCTTCCAGCAGCTGCCCAGGCAGATGGGCCTCTCCCAGGGCGGGGGTCCTGGGGGGACCCTGGGCTGTCTGTGGGGGCACAGGACATGCTTGGCATCTATCTCAGCTATAGGATCTTTGCTCCTGAAAGGAGGGGAGGAAGGGCTCCATCCTGTCCCTTGCCCAGTGGCCCTGGGGGAGCAGCTCACCATCGCCGAGCCCTTTCGGGTCAGGGAAGGCGTGGCCCTTCAAGAGTGGGAGTCCTGAATGCCGCCACCAACCTCCTCCCCTGCTTCTCCCGCCAGGAGGCAGTTCCCTCCATCCCCGTCAGCCCCGAAGATCCCCTCGTGGCAGATCCCGGTCAAGTCACCGTCACCCTCCAGCCCCGCGGCCGTGAACCACCACAGCAGCAGCGACATCTCACCTGTCAGCAATGAGTCCACGTCGTCCTCGCCTGGGAAGGAGGGCCACAGCCCCGAGGGCTCCACGGTCACCTACCACCTGCTGGGCCCCCAGGAGGAAGGCGAGGGGGTGGTGGATGTCAAGGGCCAGGTGCGGATGGAGGTGCAAGGCGAGGAGGAGAAGAGGGAGGACAAGGAGGACGAGGAGGACGAGGAGGATGACGATGTGAGCCATGTGGACGAGGAGGACTGCCTGGGGGTGCAGAGGGAGGACCGCCGGGGCGGGGATGGGCAGATAAACGAGCAGGTGGAGAAGCTGCGGCGGCCCGAGGGCGCCAGCAATGAGAGTGAGCGGGACTAGGGCTGCACCTGCTGCCTCCAGCCTGAGGATGGCATCCAGCGTGCCCGTGCGTGGACACACCCTGCCTCTCTCTCTGGCCCTGGGAGGGCAGCTTGGAGCCCAGGTAGGGGGCAGAGCTGTCCTCAGCTGCACTGTGGCCTGGTGGGAGCGTGGGGAGTCACACTTCTGTCCCCCTGCCCTCCTCTCGCCTGGCCGCCAGCCCCAGCCCCAGGCCCAGCAGCCTTTGGCTTTGATCTCAAGTCAGGCTGAAGGCAGCAAAGCCTCGGGGCCCAAGCCCCTCCCCAGCCCCCTCTCCCGGACAGACGCCTTGCCCAGGGTGTGTTTGCCGAGTGTCTTGACTACCGTGGCACCACGCATGGCCAGAGCTAGTGTCCCTACTGCCTCCCGACTCCTCAGTGGAGGAGGAGCTGCGGTCCCTCTGGTGTCTGCCGTTCCCCTCCCTCCCTGGGCCCGACCCTGGACCCCTCAGGTGCCTGTCCCCAGCCCCCACTCGTGCCCCGTCGTCCTCCCAGACAAATGAAACCACGCTGCGCTTCCGATGCCCCCGCTTGCCGTGTAATGGTTCAGCTAATCCCATGGCGAGATGGGGCTCACTCCGGAGGAGGAGCCAGGCATCAGGGCCTTCCTGACCAACAGCCAGCTCTGTCCTTCCCCCCAGGAAACACATGTTCATTTGTGTGATCATGTATAGACCTCAGAATGGAAGATAGGACTGTATATAATTGTAATAAATACCAGTTGCCACTATTTAATTTCTGCCTGTGGCTCCCTGTCTGCTCATGGTACCCTGGGCCCGGGGGGTCGTCTCAGCGCAGCCTCCAGCTGGTGAAGTGTGGGTGAGGGCCCATGGGCAGCTTCTGCCGCTGCTCAGCCAGAAGCAGACGCCTTTTTCAGGTCCGGTGGCTGCTGGAGGGCGACACTTTGTTGACTGCAGGAGGATCAGGGACCTCGTGTGACTGTATATAGACCTCATGTGGAGTGAGGAGCTCTCCTTCCTTAAATGGACGAATGCTTCCCGGGGAGGGGAGTGTGGCGTCCTCTCTGACTCCCGGTCTCCCCCGGCTCTCGCCCTCCCAGTCTCCCTTTCGCCTTCACAGAGCATTTGGCTAAAACCAGAAGAGCAGAGCCATGGGCTCCTTGAGGGGCGCTCCTGTTCCCTGAAGCCCCCAAGCGTCGGGACCAGGCTCGTGGGCCACAGGCGCCGTGATGTCCATGTGCCTATGTGGACACAAGGGCTTCAGAAATAGGAAGCCCTGGGCAGTCCCTGAAGGTGTGGCCTCCATGTACCTGCTCCGCCCTGCCCCTCCCTCTGCTGGGGAGGGAGGAGGCCATGTGGTTGGGCTCAGAGACTTGGTGTTGGGGCTGTTTTGTCTCAGATGTTTCGCTTTCGGCCCCTGCAGCAAACCCTTCTTAATGCTGGGAACACAGGGCCTGCTAAAGTGACGGGTCTCCAGGCCCGGGCTGCCCCCACTCACTGAAGAGTCCCTGGGACTGGGCTGCCTCCACCTGCTGGAGGGACCCCTGGAGCAGGTCCACCCCCACCCACTGGAGGGTCCCTGGGAGTAGGTCTGCCCCTACCCACTGGAAGGTCCCCAGTACTGGTCTGCACCCACCTGCTGGAGGGTCCCCAGGAGCAGGTCATCCCCACCCACTGGAGGGTCCCTGGGAGCAGGTCATCCCCACCCGCTGGAGGGTCCCTGGGAGCAGGTCATCCCCACCCATTGGAGGGTCCCTGGGAGCAGGTCTGCACCCACCCACTGGAGGGTCACCGGGAGCAGGCCACACCCACCTGCTGGAGGGTCCAGCCCCAATCTGGTTTCTGGCCTGTGGGTTGCGTCTTTCATGCTTGTCACCTGGAAGGACGCTCCTGCAGTTCCTGTTTCCAGCTACGTGTTCCCCAGGGACAAGCAGAGCCCGGTTCAGTGTCACACTGTTGCTTGTTCTTCTTTTTCCCTGGCCTCCTTGCTGTCCCTGAAGAAGCAGGTGTCTCAATTCCCAGGGGCTGCCACCCTCACCTGGACGAGGGGGCCCTGCCTACCAGGACCCCAGGAGTCCCAGTGTCTGGGAGCTGGGGCGGGCAGACAGGTGGGCCAGTGACTGCCTGTGTCCCACCCTCAGACCTGCTGGGTCACAGGCCTGCATCGTGGGCGGATCAGTTCCTGAGGAGTCCCCGCCCCCTGTCATTTGCTGCCTGGTGGCCATTGTCTGTAACTTCTCAGAGGTCCCTCCTCCAGTGGGACTAGAACGGGAGACCAGAGGGCAGATACCCTGGGAAGGAAGGGAAGCCAGGGCTGTGGGGTTGGTGCTGTGGAAGTGAAGTGCCAGCTCCCGGCTCCACTTCTCCCTGGAGAGCTGGGGCCACAAGAAAGGGATTCCCTGGGGCTTCACTATCCCTGGGGTGGGGGCAATGGAGACCTCACAGGGCAAGCGCTCTCCAACCTGGGGGTCAGTGGGCTGGCACATCCCTGAGGCTCAAGCGTGGAGGAGAAACGGACAGAAGCCTGGGCCCGGAGGCCTTTTGCCCCTGTGGGTCCTGAACAACGAATTCGGCTTTTGAGGACAGAGAGTCTGGCGTGATTTCAGGGAGAGAAAAACCCCTCCCCAAAACGGCAGGAGTGCTGCCTAATAAAGCCAGCTGCTGGACCAGGGAAAACAGCCCTTTGAAAAAAAAAGCCTTTCATTAGAAAAATAATGCATTTCATCCAAATAAGGTAAAAATATTCGGAATGGGGCAGAAGTAAGCAGCAGGCAGCGCCTGTCAGGCCCTTTCTGGAAGGGAGAAGATTATTAAACTCAATTACAATGTATTTTTATAAAGTGTCTTTTAGGAAAGAACTAGCCCCGTGCTTGGAGGCCGGGGGACAGCCGCCCTGACCTCACCCCGGACCAGCTCCCTCGGTCCCTGGGATCTGTCCCGGCTCCTCCGGTGACTCGCTGGTTCTGCCTTGGGCAGGGACATCTACTTGGGGAAGGACAGGGGACCTCCCTTGGTGTTTGCAACTCACAGGACAGGCCAGGAGGCGGGGGAGTTGCCTTTGGGGAATGGTAGGGTCTCCGCCCGCCTGGGGCTGCCCAGTCCTTCAAAAGCCAAGGCTCCCAGAGCCAGTCCCATCCCAGGACCCCAGCTGGGAAAGGGAGCGCCTGGGTCAGGGGCAGGGGCTGCTGAGTTGGTACCCACAGATGGGATGCGTAGCAAAGCCAATCCACATAGAAGGGGACAGAGATGCGAGAACCTGCCACCTGCCAATCGGCTCCCTGTGTGCCCACAGAGTCTCTTTCCCTCTTTCTTTGTTTTTAATAAACGCATCTGAGCAAGCTGTGTTCATCTTTCGGGGCCCTCACACCCAGGTAGAGGTGGAAGAGTTTTCTAGAAGGTTTTGCTTCTGCCCTCCTGGTGGCCTAGCCAGGAGCATGGAGGTGCTGGGTCTCCGGCCTCACCCCAGACCCCTCCCTCCCCTGGTGAGCACCCTGTCCCTGCCCCAGACCCCAGGAGGGAGGGGGAGGGCAAGCAGGGGCCATTCTTCAATGGCCAGACATCTCTGTCCCCAGGAGTTGACTTAATTCGTCTGTTTAAACTGGTTTCTGCCAAGGCACCAAAAGAAGAGGTCAGAGCCTCCAGACAGGGCAGGCGCGGAGGCGCCAGTGAGACCTGCACGCAGGTGGGAGCTCCAGCGCCAGGTGGGGGGCGCTCCTGAGGTGTAGCACCCGGGTAGACCTGGAGGGCCTGGCTGCTCTTCCTGCCGCTGCTCCTTTGCTGTGTACAGGGGCTTCCCACCTAGGGACTGGCCACCGCCTGGCCAGTGGGAGCCATGCCTGAGCTGGCACGTGCTGACATGCATGTGAACATGTGTGTGGCACCCTCACACGCAGGGCCCAGTGGGTCCTGATCCTTTTCGAGAGGTCCCTCTGTCCTCCCCCGACACGTGCCGACGCAGGCCACAGCTCAGACCACAGCCTTGGCACTCTCTTTTTTTTTTTTTTGAGATGGAGTCTCGCTCTGTCGCCCAGGCTGGAGTGTAGTGGCGCGATCTCGGCTCACTGCAAGCTCCGCCTCCCGGGTTCACGCCATTCTCCTGCCTCAGCCTCCTGAGTAGCTGGAACTACAAGCGCCCACCACCACGCCCAGCTAATTTTTTTTGTATTTTTAGTAGAGACGGGGTTTCACTGTATTAGCCAGGATGGTCTCGATCTCCTGACCTCGTGATCCGCCCGCCTCGGCCTCCCAAAGTGCTGGGATTACAGGCATGAGCCACTGTTCCCGGCCTTGGCACTCTCTTTAATGCAAAACGGGTCTGAAATCTCGCCTGGCATTGAGGGATGACTACCTGAATCATGAATAAACCTTAATAATTTACTTTCATTGAGCACTTTAAAGTTTGTGTTCTCCTAGAAGAAGAAATGAGATATATGATATGTTCATCAGAAAGATGCCTGAAACCTTTCCTTGCTCCACGAAAGATACTGGAAGGACCTTCTTTAAAGGGACAGGGTCATGGCTTTAAACACCACCTTGACACTCGGGGTCCAGATGCGTTATAGACCCAGCGGGAGGAGCCAGCCTCAGGGAGGCTCCGGGCAGGGAGGTTCTTTTTTGGGGATCCCTGACTCCTTCCAGTGGTGTGGGGCATGGGGCTTACTGGAGGCCAAGCCACTGGGTCCAGCTGCTCCAGCGCTGGCTGTGGCCTCCTGGGAGCTGCCGATTCCTCCCTGACCTGCCCCAGAGGGTGCGGAGACACCTCCCAGCAAGGATAGCTGGGGCCTGGCTGCTTCATTCTCAGACAAGGCTCTGGGATTCCAGCCCTTCAGAGGGCACTGCTGCTAGCCCTGGTCCTAGACCAACGCCACCTGTGGGGCCAGGGCCACCTCCCGTGACAGTGGATGGGCAGCTGGCCTTTGCCCAGTGGCCTGGTATGCTGCCCAGAAAGGGAGCTGCCTGTCGCCATGTCCAGGCTGGGGCAAGGTCGCTTCGTGAGTGCCAAGCCCCGGCGCCTATGGGTGACTCAGGTTGCTGGTGGCGCCCCTGCTGGGCCAGGTCCGTGGGAGGTGGGCAGGCCCCTGAGCTCAGCCCTGAGCCTGTGTGGCGGGTTTTGGCCCTTTCCAAGAGGTTGCAAAACACTTGAATTTGCCCCAGTTTGGGTGTAGGAGCATCACACACCACAGCTAATTAAATCCCAGAAGGAAAACATGCTTTACTGCATTTCCTACTGAGTCCAACAAGCCACAGGGAGTGCCGTGGGACCTGGGCCCATCCCCCGACCCGCAGCCGCAGGCCCCCTCCGGGCTCTTGGGGGCAGTCTCAGAGTGGGCACACATGCCTGGTGGAGGTATGAGCTTCTCTCCACCCTCTGGGGCGGGGCCTGGGACGTGGCACCACGGGCTGGCCTGGGTGCAGCGTCCTGAGGCCCTGAGATGCCTCTGAGAGGTCCCCGGGTCCCCGTTCCCCTTCCTTGGGCTGGACTGGGGGCCCTGCTTGTCGTGAGGTTGGTTGACCCTGGGTGTGGTCCATCCAGGCCCAGAAGACCAGGGGGCAGTTTTGGCCTCTGGCCAAGGTCAGCAAACCACCCTGAGTCCCCATCCTCCCTCCCCTGGGCCCCAGGAGTCAGTGCTGCCCCAGAGAGCTGCCCACTGTGCCGGGGCCTAGAGGGAGCTCTGTGGCTGCACCACCCACCCACCGGCTGTTCAGGGCTTGGCTCCCTGCCTCGCTTCAGGCCCCACGGGAGGCCCACCAGGGCCTGGGAAGCTCCAATAATGGTTTTAATTTGTTGAACTTGTGTTTTATCCCATAAATTAGTCACTGTTTTATTTAACAGAATCAAGATATCCACAAACAATAGGCGAGTTCCAACTTGAACATTTTAATAAGACAGAAAAAAGTATGTATTTTTATGTCTGTTACAAACATATTTATGTAAATAGCCTGTGGGCTGCGTTCCAGAAGGAAAGAAGAAAGGGAGTGCCCGCGCGCTGGGGCTGGGCTGGAGATGCACTTCTGCGGTGGGAAATGACACGGGCCTGGGCGCTGTGGGCTGAGGCCATTCCCCTGCAGTCCCTGGTCCCTGGTGCCTGGCCAGCTGGTGCCAGACTCAGTGAGGGAGAAGCGTGCTGCGGTGATCGAACCTCTCCAGCCCCCAAGTCTGCCTGTTTCCTCGTCAGGCAAGTGGTTGTGACATCCCTGTGGCTGAGGTGTGATGAGCCAGTAAGACTCCTCAGCGTGGAAGAATGTGGCAGATCCCGCACACATCCCCTCCTCAAGGTCCCAGGAAGCTCCGGCCACCTGGAGTCCAGCTCAGGGCAGGGCTGTCAAGGTGATTCCCACGATGTGGTGTCGTGAGAAGCCGGCCATCAGTTGGAAGCGTCAAGACAAACTCTCGGAGCGCCTGGGAGGCCTGCACTCCAGGCTAGGTCTGGTGAACACTCCAGCCACCGTGCTTCCAAGGGAGCCAACCACGGTGCCACCAGGGCTGGCAGCTCGGGCTCTGGGCTGGTGGCTATGGACCCAGGAATTATTTTCCCCCTCTGGCTCTGCCACCCTGTGCTCCAGGCAGGAGTCACGCCAGCATCCGTATTGGATCCGGGTACGCGCCGTTCCCAGTCGGGACAGGTCCCTGCAGGAAGGAGGAAGGAGCCGAGGGAGGAGGCAGGAGGGTGGCCCTGCCAACGCCGGCCCAGCAGCCCAGCAGGAGAGGAGAGGGTTGGCTGGGGTGGGGGTCCTGGGAGGCTGCAGAGCCTTTGTCCGATGACCCAGGCCTTGGTGTCAGATGGCTCTGCCCAAAGGTGGCTCCTGAGCCCCAAGTGGGGGCTTCAGGCAGGGCGGGGGAGGAGGCCACCCTTCTGGCCAGGCCAGGAATGAGCCCCCTACCTCTGTCCCCAGCAGCCCAGGGACAAAACTGGTCTGTTCTCCCCTTTTCCTGCCAGGGTTGAAGGGCGCCCAACTCCTCCTCCCCTCACCCCACTGGTGTAGCTGGGTCATGGCCAGCTGCTTGGGGGCGATTTTAAAAATAAAAGGTAACTTGATAGATTTTTTTCCAGTTTTTATTGAGTGAAAATGTCAAACCTTGCATCAGTCATGCAAAAAAAAAAATCAAATAAATAAAACACATATATTAAATTTCTAATAGCACTAAATTCAAGTGGAAAAATATTCAGTTCTTAATAACCAGGTGCCGAGGAGACCAGATTCAAGTAATCAGAGCACACGCTGTTCAGTTCGGGTTTCACGTTCTGTATTTTTTTGTCTCAAAACCTCTCTATATATCTCTATATATCTATATATGTATATACATATAGATATATACACACACATATGTGCATACATATTATTTGATATTTATATATATACACATACATAGTTATAAAACATTAAAAACAGCATTGGTGGATCAAGCATTGTTTCCCCACAGAAAGAAAATAAAACAAAAATTACACGTTAAAATTCAAAATGAGCTAGCAATGGCTTATAGTCCTAGTGTGCAATATGAAGGTTACAAAAGGCTAGACTTCGCACTGTCGGCATCTTCTTCTTTTCTTCTTTTTTTTAAGTTTGATTTTGCTACATTGAAAAAATGTTTGTGTGTGTGTGTTTTTTTTCCTTTACAAAACTCCTTCCACAGACACCTGGGGCCTGTGGCGGGTCACTGTCTGGGCAGATGCTCACAGCAGCATGTGGTGCCCACAGAGTTCAGGAGGCTCTGGTGGGGGCTCTTTTAGAAAACAACTGATTTCCTGTTGAATCAGGTACGCTCCGTGCGACCACTCCTCCCTCCCTGCTCCCTGTCCAGTTCAGATGGTCCTGGCTTTCTGGCTGTGGGCAGCCGAGAGAACAAAAGAAAGGAAGAAAAAAGGGAAAAGTAAACCACTGCCCCCAGTTGAGCCAGGTTCCTCCTGGAGGCCTCTGGGGAGGAGGCTTCTGGGTGACAGCCTCCCCGCCAGCCTTCCATTCCCTCCTAGGCCTGTTCTCTCCCGGTGGCCCAATCTGACACCAGCTGGTGGCCTGGAGTAGGGAAGGTGGGCAGGTGTGGCCTTGGGCAGCCTGCCCTCGCAGGGGACTCAGTCCCCGGGGACCTCAGAGCCACCGGCCAGGTGTGTGCCTGCCAGGTCAGGCCCCGGCCCGGGCTTCGATGGCCTCATCATCTCCAGGAAGGGGGATGTTTTGCAAAGGGAACCCAATCTGGGTAGACTGCACCAGCAAAGAAGCATCCCAAACAAAGTAATAAAACAAACTGGAAAAAAAAAAAAGCCCTATAAAGCCACACGCATCACCAAGAGAGAACTCAAATGTTAAATTAACTACAAACTTGGATCAACAGTAATAGTCCTTTTTTCTTGTCTCTACAAAATTCAAGTTAAGAGTTGGAATCACGCAGCTCCCATCAGTGCTAGTGTGAAGACAGACAGCCTCAAACTGTTAAGGCCTCTACAAAAAACGCTGGACCAAATCCCACAGGATAAACGGGACTGAGCCTCCAACCTCAGGCCGGGCCCAGGCGGGTCTGCACTCTCACCACGCCTGCTTTCTTCCTTTTTGTTCTATGTAGAATAATAACCTTTACAGGAAAAATACTGTACAACTTTCTTGTATTTTTTTCCATTTTGAATATTAAAGCCAAAACCAGGCGCATCCTTCCTGTTTGCACCACCAGGGTGGCCGAGACCCCGCCCTGGCCCCCAGCGGGCTACTCTGGGTTTTGGACGCAGCCTCGGTTTCCCTGGGGCGGAGGCTGGGGCCAGGGAGTCACCAAACAGACCCGACCCAGGCCTGGGGGAGCAGCTGGGCCCTGGGATGGGGCTGAGCTGGAGCTCCGCGGCTGCTACTCCCATGAGGCTTCCTCCACGGTCCCTGTAGTGTCACCCGTGCTGACCGCCTTCTGCCCGTCTCCCCCCGGGCAGTGGGGAGGATCCTAGCTGCATGAGGGAGGCCCCGCCAGCGGCTCCAGGAGCCACCCCGCCCTGGTGGCGCGGGGTGGGGGTCCCAGTGGCCCCCAGCGCCCGTCCCAGTCCTGAGCAATGGTCGCGGGGCCGAATCGGCCGCGGGGAGGGGCGCCGGGGCAGCGGCCAGGAGCTGCGCCCCATTCGCCCGGGGACCCCGGCTCCTCGGTTCCCTACCCCGGGACAAGAGCACCTTCTGTTTCCCTGAAGAGACCTGGCCTCCCTAGAGCAGGGCCACCGCCACCGCCTGTGTCCTCGGCCGCGGAGCACCAGAGGGGTCCCCGCCTCTGTCCTGAGACGGACTCGGGGTCCGGAAGCACCGGCGGGGCGCGGGGCTCTGCCCACGGGCCGCTTCGCGCGGGGCGGCGCCGCTCCCGAGGCCGCCACCAGGGCCACCCGCGGGCGCCGCTAGGGCGAGGAGGCGGCGGTGGGCGCGGGGCCGGGGGCGCCCAGGGCCGCCAGCGCCGCCAAGGCCGGGGTCCGCGCGCCCGCGCCCGCCGCTTCCGCCGCCGCCTCTGGCAGCGACTCCTCCGAGTCGGTGCGCAGGTCCTCGTCGTCGTCGTCCTCGTCGTCGTCCTCGTCGTCGTCGTCCTCGTCGTCGTCCTCGTCCTCGTCGTCCTCGGCCTCCTCCTCCGGCAGCTCCAGCTCCTCCTCCTCGTCCTCCTGAGAAGACTCCCCAGCTGCGGTGGCGGCGGCGGCGCCCTCGCGCGGCCCGGGGGCGGCGGCGTCGGGCGGGCCGGGGTCGCCCGCGTCGCCCAGCGCCAGGCCCAGGCCGGCGGCCGCCGACTGCAGGAAGAGCAGCGAGCCCGGCTCGGCGCCCAGCGACAGGGAGCCGTCCAGACTGATGGGAGGCCCGGGCGCGGGGCCCTCGGCCGCGGGCTCGCCGCGCTCCTGCTTCTCGTGCTTGCGCTTGTGCGAGTCCATCTGCGACATGCCCACCACCGTGTGGCGGCAGCCCGGGAAGGTGCAGTGGAAGTGCGAGCACTTGAGCTTGTACTTGCAGTCGGGCACGGCGCAGTCGGCGCTGGAACTGAACTGGCAGAAGCCCGCGGCGCTGATCACGTCCTGTTTGCCGTGGTGCTTGCGGTGCGCCGTGACCTTGGTGCTGTCGGTGCAGCGGAAGCGGCAGCGCAGGCAGTGGAAGTGCGTGCTGGTGCCCGAGAAGGGGCAGTCGGCGAAGTGGCAGCTGAGTGAGGCCTTGAAGCGCTTGAAGTCGTCCAGCACCAAGTTGTCCACGCGGTCGTGGTGCTGCGCGTGCTTGTACATGTGCGTGCGCCCGCAGAACTTGTAGCCGCAGTTCTCGCGCGTGCAGTGGTAGTGGGTGACCTTGAGCGAGAACTGACAAGCTGCGTCCTTGCAGTCCTCGTAGAGGTCGAAGCGCCGGAAGCCCTCCAGCATCATGCCCTCGTCCAGCATCTTCCGGGAGGACGCCGTCTTCCGCCGCTTGCCGAAGGGCGACATGTCCTCGATGATCCAGAAGCGTTTTTTGGCCCCCGAGGCTGTCGGCATGGAGATGGTGTTCCCTGCGGAGGGGCAGGGAGGTCAGTGCAGAAGAGGGACCCACATGGGCACCATCCACAGGGTTACACCCACACGGGACCCCTGATCTGGCATGGCGCCAGAGGGCGGCATTTAGGGAGCCCTCGGCTTCCCCTGGCTCGGGAGGCCTCTCCTGCCCCGCCCCCTCCCTACCCCAGCACAGCGGGGGTCCCGGGCTTCCCCTCCTCATCCCTGTCTGCAGAAGGGCCACACAGGCCTCTCCCCGGAGGTGGCAGCCCAACCGGCTCTGGGGGACGTGGTGGCTGCTTCCTGGCCAGTTTGGGTGGGAAGTGAGGACACGTCCTGGCGCTAATTGAAGCTGAAGGGGGAATCTAGGTCGGCAGAGTGCAATTACCCAAGTTGGACTCGGGCCAAGACGCCAGCTATAGCTGCCTCTAATGAGGGACAGGCCGGCTCCTTTCCCGCCGGCTACCCGGCTTCCCTGGCTGCGCCTGTCTGCACAGGGGGAGCTGCCTACTCACAGTAGGGGTGCCAAGTGCCCCAGGGCTGTGCGGGGCTGCAACTCCCTGCCCTAAGGAGCACCTTGTCCTTGGTACCAGAAGGTTCTTTAAGGTCTTGTTGGGGTTTTCTACCCCAAGGGC
This sequence comes from Symphalangus syndactylus, assembly GCF_028878055.3. NCBI lineage: Eukaryota > Metazoa > Chordata > Mammalia > Primates > Hylobatidae > Symphalangus > Symphalangus syndactylus. Next base: position 26,215,015 of record NC_072444.2, on the reverse strand, counting down.
TGGGAGAGGGCAGCCCCGCTGGAGGACCAGGACTCAGGGAGCTCAATGCCTCTGCCCTCTGCTCAGAGCCGTAATTTACCTGGGTCAGGACCAGGGCAGGGGCTCAGCCATGGGGAGCGGAGCCCATTTATGTCCAGCTGGCCCAGACTGCTTCCTGGGATTTAGGATGCCCCCCTGCCAAGGCCACGGTTGTAACCCTTCCTGGGAGGCACCTGTGCCCCTATGGCCATGGGTGAGGGGAAGCCCCGGCTCCTGCCAGAGGCACAGGCAGCTAGTCCTGGCTCCCCACGCCACCCTCCACAAGCAAGAGAAGCTCTCTGACCAGCCCCACCAGAGCATGGGTAGCCTCTGGGCTCCTCCCACACGGCTGACCTGCCTGGCTCCCCCAGAGCCTGCTTAGAAGGCCCAGCAGTCACTCTAGCCACCAAATGTCTGCCCTGCGCATTTCAGGCCAGGCCCCATCGCCCACCCGGAGTGGACAAAAATGGAGAGGAACTAAGGGCTGTGACAGTGTAGGGGCACCCAGGCAGGGGGCAAGGGATGGCCTCAGGCCCAAAACCTGGTGGGTGAGGAGGGGCTTTGGGTCTGAAGTCACAGGGTCTGGTTATGCCAGAGTGGAGCTTCCAACAGCCGGAAGTCCCTGAGGAGGGGGAGGCTCGGCCCTGCCCTGGCTGTAACTCCTGGGGCCTGTACTCAGGCAGAACGTGAGGCAAGAATTAGCAGAGGAGTCGGAGCCTGGGTGGTGTCTATGCTCAAGGGAGGGGGCGGGCAGATGCCATCCCGGTGGGTATCAGATGTGGGGGTGAGATGGGAGGTGCCTCTGCCCCTGAGCACTGCTGGGGCCTGAGTCCACAGAGACTTCCCTTACTGTTCAGCTTTGGGCGTGGGCCAGGGTTCAGGCTGGAATCTGGACCCTCTGAACCTGGGCAGGTCCCAGATCCCAGCAGACCTTCCCAAAAGCATCTTCTGTCTCTCCCTAGTGCCAGATCCCAGGGGGACTCCTCAGAGTAGAAGGGACAGGTCCTGCCTTGCCCCAGGCCGAGGGAGGCAGACCCCACAGGGCCTCCGCAGGATCAGCCATCTCTGGGACTCTGAGCAGTTGTGAACAAGGGAGAATCCTTGGCAGCAGTGCTGTGGCCTGCCCAGCACTGAGCAGGAGCCACGAGGAGTTGTCCCTGGGATGGAGATCACGCTCTCTAGTCTCGGGGATGCTTGGCTGTGAGGGGTGCAGAGCAGCCCCGTCCTTGGCCTGGCTGGCTGCAGAAAAGGGTCAGGCCCCGGAGCGTGGCCTGGAGGGTGGGTTGGGGTGATGGACAGCGGTGAGAAGGCATGTGCGTATTACCTGCAGCATCCTGAACTAGGGGGACGTCACTTTTTACTGGAGTTGGAGTGGCAGTGACGGGCGGGAAGCTGGGCGGGCTGCAGGTGGGATGGGCCAGGCCCCGGCCGGCTCCGAGAGTGGCACTGAGCAGAGAGTATGAGAGACAGGACGGAGAGAAGAGGCAGGGGAGGGGGGGGAGGGGCGGCCGCAGCGTGGCCGGCGAGAAGGATGGAGTCGCTGGCGGCTGCGGGGCCACGCGGGCAGCCTCATCACCAGCGGCCGCAGGAGGAGGAAGAGGAGGAGGAGGAGGAGCCGGGCAGCCTGGAGAGGGTGGAGAAAAGCAGAAAAAAAAAAAAAAAAGAAACCAAAACAAAGAACAAACAAACAGAAAGAACCAAAATGAGAAACCCGATGGCAGAAGCAGGTATGGCATGAAAATGTGTGCACGGATGAGCAGAGAGAGGGACACAAGAAGAGGGGGCAGGAGGAGAGAGAGGCGGGGCAGTGCCAGGGGTCACGTGGGCAGGTGTGCCGGGCAGGACTGGCGCTGAGCCCAGGCCGGGTGGGAGGCAGCAGAGGAAGGAGGACGGGGCTGCGCTGCTCCCGCTGTGGCTCAGAGAGGACGGGCCCAGGGTCCTCTCCTGGAAACTGACGCGAAGGGCAGCGACAGGGAGGAGGGAGGATGGCGAGAGGGGCCTCGATGACCCAGTCCCACAGACCAGCTGGCTCTGCTGCACGCCAGCCTGTCCTCCTCGGAAGCCGCGTGCCCCGGACCTTCTGTCCCAAGCTGCACCCAGCGGTGCTGGGCTTTGGGAGTGGGGCCTGGCCCTGCCAGCAGCCCCTGCCTGCCGCTCACCTGCCGCGGTGCTCTCATTACCCACGGGGGTGCTGGAGCAGCTCCGGTCCATGGTGGACGACTCAGAGGACATGGCGCCTGGGCTGCAGCCAGTGTAGTCCATGCACTCATCTGTCTCAGCATCCATCAGGCCTGGGGGGCCCTGAAAGGACACAGGGGTCCCTAAGGAAGTGGGGCTGTGGGGCATGCTGCCCACGGAGGGCAAGCTGAGGCTCTATGCAGCACAGGCCTGAGAGTGAGCGTGGGACCATGATGCGTTCCCGTCACCCTGGCTGGGCTCTCACCTGGGGCGGGGGGGTGGCTCTCACCTGGGAGGGGGGCACGCGGTCGAAGTTCTTCCCCAGCATCCTCCGCATGTGCTTCCGCGCGTGGGAGGTCATCTGGTGCTTGAGGAGGAAGGAGAACTGGCAGCCCTCCCGGATGCAGTGGAAGTGGCTGTTCACCTGGTTGTACTTGCAACCTGTGGACATAGCCCCACCTGGCATGAGCCCCCAGCTGGCCAGCGCTCGTGGCTTCCAGGTCCTGTTGGGCACTGTTCTGGGCATGAGGGCAGTGTGGTCAATAAGGCAGATGGTATCTGGGGAAAGGGCGCTGAGCTGAGGTGGCACTCTTAGGAGGAAGGTCAGGAAGTCCAAAGCCACCTGGCTGTCCAAACCCTGGGCCTCCTCTCCAGCCTGGCACAGAGGCGAGTGACAGTGCTGGGCTGGCCCCCATCCCCTGGCCCACACACAGGGAGGTGCACAGCTCCAGGGCAAGGGACCCTCATGGTTCCTGCACACTGGGCCAGCTACCTCCCAGGAAGCCACCTGTCCCCACATCTCTGCTGGGGAGCCCGGGGTGCTGCCTGCCCCTCTGCCCAGGCCCCAGCACCCCCTGCCTCACTCTAGGCCGAGAACAAACAGAGCAGGTGGGACTGAAACAGCATCGCGGGGCAGGTGAGGGCCTGTCCGCTGCCATGGCGCCCAGGCCAGCCAGGTGTCTTCTGTCATCCCCCAGCTTTGTTTGGCCCCAACTATCACCAAAAACACCACAAGTTGAGTAAATAATAGCAACTGCAGAATACCCTGACATCTGTAAACTGAGCCCAGGGACAGCACAGGCCGCGAGTGTTGACACTTATTGGCATGGCTACCAGTCCTCTCTCTGGCTGAGAACTCCTTTTTTGAATTCATACTTGAAGGCAAGGTTTGTTTCCTTTTTCTGGCGGTTGACTTTGAGTATGTCACCTTTCACTTTTGGAAGGACCAGACTGCAGCAGCCCCCACCCCTGTTGCTGTGACCACCAGGCCACAACGGGCCTTGCCTGCAGCCCAGGGGCCTCTGCCGGGCGGCCTGGCTCCGGCCTGCCCGTGGGTTCCGGTCTTTTCCTAGGGAGAGTCCTGCCCCATCAGCAGGCCGTGCACAGGGGCCAGGGGGCTCAGCTCCCAGCAGCACGGCTACCTCTCAGTCATCAGTGGCCTCCCTTCCCAAAGCCACAGCAGCCCCTTCCTGGGTTCCGGGTCCCGGGTGCTCCAGCTGAGCCCATAGAGAACTTGACCGTTCCCCATTAGATCTGAGTCGCTACCACTGTCACCACCCCCACCCCGTGACAGCACCCAGCCTGGCACAGAGCTGTCCCTCCATAAATAACTGCAGAATGGATGAATGGACAAACAAACTGTAGCTCACTGCGGACAAAAACCTCATCATGAAAGCCATGGAAAGAGACCCCAGAGCAAAGAACTTTGAACTCCTAAGACTTCCCTGCTCGCCTTCTTGATGAGAAAAGGAAAACAGAACCACGCCCAGGCCCTGGATGCTCACGATGAGGTCCCGGGGCAGCTGTCTGGGGGTGGAGGGGTGGTGCCCTGCATGAGTCACCCCCACCCTTCTTGCTGGGCTCTGTGGGTTTGGACTGTTTAACAAGCTTGACAGTGCCTAGCCTGTGATATCTGGGACACCTTTAACAAAACGTGGAGCCTGCTGTGGGGAACAGGACGCGGGTACCAGGAGAGGCAGCCCAGGCCACGGGGGCCATGGTCTTGATGCCTGCTGCAAGTCCCTGCCCCTAGCCCCAGCCCTCAGTACCTAGCCTGCCACACTCCTCGCGCTTGGTGAAGTATTTGAAGCCATTGGCTGCCCGCCGCTCCGCCTTCTCATGCTTCTTGATGTGCCAGGGGAGCTTGGTGGTGATGTTGGTCACGAAATAGCAGCCGGTGCGGAGGCAGTGGTAGTGCCCACGCATTCGGAACTCGCAGTGCTGCAGGGAGACATGGGAGGGTCAGGACAGGCGTGTGACTTTCATGAGCTCCCGCCTGCCCCAGGCCTGAGGCTGTGGTGGGCCCTTGGCACATGTGTTCTTCTCTGCTCAGAAGCTGATGATCATAGAAACACTTTTCGCATGTTAAAAAGCAGCGCAGGGCCGGGCGCGGTGGCTCACGCCTATAATCCCAGCACTTTGGGAAGCCGAGGTGGGCGGATCACGAGGTCAGGAGATCAAGACCATCCTGGCTAATGCGGTGAAACCCCATCTCTACTAAAAATACAAAAAATTAGTCGGGCATGGTGGTGGGCGCCTGTAGTCCCAGCTACTCGGGAGGCTGAGGCAGGAGAATGGCATGAATCCGGGAGGCAGAGCTTGCAGTGAGCCGAGATGGCGCCACTGCACTCCAGCCTGGGTGACAGAGCGAGACTCTGTCTCAAAAAAAAGGCAGTGCCTGCCTTTAGTCACTGCACTAAAGCATCCTAGCCTGGTAACCTTGCAGTCCATCTGCAATCCCATACCTAGAGCAGACATCGCGAATCTATTTTAACACTCTTCCCTGTGTGCCTAGACCTGGGCAGACATCGCTGCTCTATCCTAGCACTTCTGGGCCCAGTTTCCCCCTCAGGCAGCCCCTCCTGGTCTTGGGAGTCAGGCCTTTAAGGTGAATCTGATCTGACTTTCCTGTGTGGGCATGGACAATGGGCCTGTTCGAAAATTCTCGGGCTTTGGAGAAGGGGGCATAAAGCTAGTTCCAGGATAGGCAAGAATGATGTCAAGGGCATGGTGGCTGCCCAACATTGAGTCACCACTCAGGGGTTAGACCTCACCAACTAGCACCAATCTGGTCCTCTGCCCAGGGGCCTCCAGGGGCCTAGGGGCAGACGGTGCCCTTCCCAGAGTCCAGGAGGCCCGTTTAAGCAAGGTGTGAGAAACGGAGCCTCTGCCAGGAGGTGTCTATCCTGTGCCCTGAGCTAGCCCTGCACCTCCCTGCCCCCTACTCTGCCCCTGGGCCGTCCCGCCATGCTGACCTGGTTGGGACAGAGACACTGCAGAGAGTAGTACGCAAACTGGTCTCGCACATTCACCAGGTTGTTGTTGGGATTGATGTGGTCCAGGCAGTGGGATTCGGCCTTGCCAGACGTTTTGCAGACGTACTTGCAGTTCCCAAAGAGACAGTGGAAGTGGAACTTGTTGGCGTACTTGCAGTCCGTGGCGAGGCAAGGATCGCTGGAAGGAAACCACAGCCCAGAAGGTCATTGCCATTCCCAAGCCCTCCCTGCTGGTGTCCTGACTTCACTTGTGTTGGAGTTCACTCCCCCATGACCAGCGGTACCACCAAGAGGGATGGCCTGGGCTGCCGTCCTGCTCAATAGGATGACTCAGCCAGAGACTACAGATCCCAGCATGCATTCCTGCCTCCTTTTAGGAGCTCTGCATGGTGCACAGGGATTGCAATATGCAGGGTGCCCAGAGCATTGCATGCTGGGACAAGTAGTTTCCACGGCCACACCTCAGGATTATAGATAAGGATGGCTGTAATAACTTCTTGGATCAGAAAATAAGGATGGTGCTGCCAGCCCTGGCGGGGTGCCGTGAGGCCCTGGCTGGCGTGGCATGGGCGCCACCGTGGATGTGGCTGACTGACAGACTGCAGATGGGTGCTCGGCCCCACCAGGAAGTGCTGCTGCCACAGGCCCTTAGCAAGCAGGAGTGCGTGCCTAGTGTCAGCTCCTGGGAGCTCACAGCTGCTGGGCTCCCCAGGGTCAGCTCGGGGCCCATGGTGCCCACCCACTCAGACCTCACTTGCCGGTGGAGTGGGAGAGCTGCTGGGGCAGAGCGGGTGTGCTGGCCTGCCCTGGGCCGCCTCCAGGATGCAGAGGGCTGCAGGAGGACACTGGTCCCAGCCTTCCACTCTGGTTGGCAACAATGTAGTCCCCTCCCAGGGGACCCACGGTGGGCACTCTGACCAGGCCAGAGAAACCTGAGCTGCTACTATGGGGAGGAGGAGGGGGAAGGGAAGCTCGTTGGGAGGATGGAGAAAAGTGCCGGGCCCCTTCCATGCTGTGGGCCCAGCCCCAGGTGCTCAGAGAGGGAGGACAGCTGCCACTCAGGCGATATAAATAATCCAATTTATTACTTTTATTGAGAACAGGAAGCCGCACACATGACAATACAAAGTCACCATTCTCCCTGCAAGGAGCCACCACCATCCAGTGAGGAGGGTCCCTTCCACCCAAGAGCTCAGACCACTGTGCAGGCCAGTGACGGCCTGGAGGGGCCTGGCCCCCTCGCACCCCACCCGTGACTTCACGTGCCCTGCAGAGATTCAGCCATGGGTGTGAGCCACAGGGGAGGCCAATAGGGAGGCCCGGAGGGAGACGCAGCCCTCCTTGTCAGGCTGGGAGTTGTCCTCTGAGGACCACCACGCCCAGTCCACCCCAGCTGGCCCTGGCAGGATCACCACACGCCCTGCAGGAGCAGCGGCCACTGCCGCCACCATTGGCCCATGCTGGCTGGTCTGCTCTGGGACAGGCAGTGAGGTAGGAGCAGCAGCATCTTTGGCTAGAAGGACATCACCCGATGGCCATGCCCCAGAAAGGCTGGGGACAGCAGCACCATCCGCAGTGAGGAACAGGGCCTCCTAGCGCCCTTGCTAGCACCTACTCCCGAGACGCGAGGGAAACGCGGGACTCCCGGCTCATCGAGGGACTCACTTCTCCTGGAACTGGAGGAATCCGGGTTTGACCTGGGGCTTGGCGTTCTCTAGAGAAGTCGTTGCCAAGGGCGAGGCGGGCAGGTGAGGCACTGACGCTGGGATCTGAGGCATCTGGGGTATGGTGGAAGCCAGCTGCTTCCAGGCAAGCAGGGTGGGGGTGGAGGGCACGGAGGCCGGGCTGGGAGCGGGCCCCTCGAGAGAGGACACCGTGGCCGGGGTGACAGGAGGGACTGGAGGGGACGAGGGGGCCATGGGAGGTTTGGTCTCGGCAGCCGAGGCCGGGAAGGCAGCCTCTGCGTTTCCTTTTGCTGCTCCTCCCTCTGTCCGGAAGTGGAAGCTGTGAGAGGTAGAAGAGGGGGTCTCATGGGAGGCAGTGAAGACAGGTGTGGAGGGGCACGCATGTGACCCCATCACAGGCCTAGACCCCGGTGTCCGTCCCTACTCGTCTCCATCACTCAGCTCCGGAAGTCCCCTGTGACTCCACCAGGACAGAAGGACTGGAGGGCAAACTGCCACGTCCTCTGGTTCCAAACTTGGTCTCTCCTGGCTTGGGCCTAACCATGCCTTCCTACTTGTGCCCTTCCTCGGTCCCCAGCTCCTCCATGTGTGTGATAGCAGGCCCTGCCCCAGGAAGCCCCTTCCTTCCAGAACCTGCTCGGAGGTCTTAAAGGTAGGATTCTCAGTATTCACAGCAGGCTTCCCCGCGGGCTACGGCTGAGGGTGCCTACACGGTCGGAAAAGCCTTGGGAGCACTGCAGATCTGTTTTAAACGATTGCAAGTTCTGAGTTCCCTTATAAGTGGGCGGCTAGGCTCGAAGCCTTTTAACTCAATGGGATTTACAAATTCATGTCATTATGTTTAGGTCAAAGGTAACCTAGAGATGTAATATTGTGGCTTGGAAAGGCCTTCAGCTAGGGTTCCTGCTCCAGGTCACAGCTGAGTCTCTCCAGCTGGGCTCTGTGCCTCTCTGGCCTGCTCTGCAGGGAGCACGTGCTGGGACTGATGGCTGCCCTGGGGACATGGGTGCAGCAGCAGCTGTTGCTCAGGGCCCCAGGAAGGGCCTGGACAGGGGCCCAGAGCCCCCGGCTGAGGGCTGCATGTGTGAAGGAGGATGGGAAGCCCACCCTTGCTGGGGCAGCATCTCCGAGAAGCCGGCTCAGCTTCTGTGGTCTAGCGGGAACGAACTGCTGTGCCAGCCCCAGCCCCACCCACCCCAGAGCCAGGCTGGGATCAGTGGGGCTCTGCTGAAATGGCCCCCAGCACCCTACTCACTTTGCGTGCTTGATGGCCCCGTCCAAGGTGCTGAAGAGTGCGCCGCATTCCTCCACCACGCAGTGGAAGTGGGCCTTGTGGAGGAAGTCACACTGGCCGTCACAGAAGTCCTTTGTACCAAACCTAGCCAGAGGAGCCGGCGTTAGAGGAGAGCCTGGGGCTCCAGGGCGGGTGTTGGGGGAGGATGGGTGGACGTGGCCAGCAGCCCCTCACCTGCGCAGGTACACCTTCCAGGGCTCTGCCAACTTCTCCTGAACCAGCGCCTTCACGGCCTTGCCTAGGAAGGGCGAGGGCTCCACAGCGGGGCTCCCCTCCGCTTCCGCCTTGATGTTCAGCAGGCTGCCCAGGCCAGGGCTGCCCTGAGACATCTGTGAGGACAGAGGCCGAGCATGGGGCTGGGGTAGCTTGGAACACAGACACGGCAGCCTGGGGAGCAACAGCCGAAGCTCTGGGCTGCTGGGACCCACCGAGCCCTCAGAGCCAGCAGAGAATGCGGCCCGCCTACTTGGCTCTGGCTATGGCCGGGCCCTCTCTGAACAGAGAGCCTGCAGCGCTGCCCCGACCCCAGGAGCTGCCAGGCCTCCTCAGGGCTCCTCCACATGAGCCCGTGCCGCGGGATCCATCACTCAAGCCGAGGCCGCGACTCAGGGTGCACGCTGCAGCCCATCTTTCCCCAGACTTCGCGGCTCCCTGGTTATTTTCCTGCCAGAAGGTTTTCAAAAGAAGCGCAGAAGGAGGAGGGATGGGGGAACCCCTACGAATTCCTTGAGAACAAGAGGAGGCCCACAAAGGAGAGAGAGAGAGGGAGGGAGGGAGGGAGGCTCACGGGTGAGACCCAGACAGGCTCGCTGCAGCGGCCGGGAGGGGGTCATTGCAAGGCTCCAAGGGAAGGGAGGGGGGCGTGGGGGCGGAGGCCAAAGGAAGGGGAAGGGGAAGGAGAGCAAGAAAGCAAGTGGCCAAGGAGTAGACGCCACGGGCCAGCGAGGCTTCTTCCCCACCGAGTGCCCGGCTGGGGCCCTGCGGCGAGAGGTCCGGCCCAGGCCCGGCCCCTCCTCAGGGCAGTCACTTGTGTACAGTAACTGAATTAATCTTGCTGTAGTCAAATGTATCATGTGAAGGGGAAAAATATATTTGAGATGATGTATAATTTACAAAGACCCTGCATTATTTAAAATAAATATTCCGGAGCGACCTCTCCGGAAGGCGTCCGAGACCATTACTCAACCCGAAAAGTGGAAATTGATGTTTTGCTCCCACTTCAGTCCCCCTCCCCCATCCCCTTTTAAACAAACAAAAAATATATATAAAATAAATAAATAAAATTAATAACAAGGCACGAACGAAGTTGAAGGGCTCTGGAAAAGCTTTTGGAGCCCTCCATCTGAAGGGAAAAAAAGGTGTCAGAGGCTGGAATATATTTCTTCAGCCAGTTCATTAAATTAATTTGTAAGCAGTGGCTCTGAAATTATATCCGATGAAAAATGGCCTCAAAATTTAAATGGTACAAACTCATCTTATTAGAGGCAAAACATTAAAAAACAAACACATCCCCCCACCCCCCAGCACAGCTTTAATTTCTCTGGGTGGGGGAACGGGAGGCGTGTGATGGATGGCTCTTACCTTATTCATAAGCGAGGATAAAAGAGATGAATTTGCCGGGACTGCGTGGCCATTTGATTCATTACTAGAACACACAAACCAAGGGGCTTGAGCTCAGATGGCCGGGGCCTGGGCCCTGGGGCTCACCCTCCCTGCCCGACCCTGGGGCTCCAGCCGTGCCCGCTGCAACTGCCCGGGCAGGACCACCCCAGGGCTCCAGCTCCAAGGTGCGTTTCCCGGGGCTGGCTCCCACGGGGGGCCTCGCCTCACCTGGGCTCCTTCACAGTCAGGTCTAGACTGCGGTCCTGGGAGGCTTCGTGGGGGCCTGGGGCGCCGGTGCTCTCACCGGGTTCCGGCTTCACTTGGGCCGGGGGGAACCTGGCTGGGGTGACCTGCTGCCCGCTTCCTGCAGGGGAGGGGAGGGAAGATGCGTCAGAGGGGCTGAAGGCCTGGCCCGGGCACAGACAGCTGTGCCCCCGGGAGGGAGGGCAGTGGGCTGGGTGGGCCCCGGCTGCTGGTCAGCGCTTCTCCCGCTGACGTGATCGCTCGCGACGCTTGCTCCTGTGTGGCAATTCTTCAAGTGATAATTATTGCAAAATTATGTCAAAGTTGTCCTGGCTCAGGGCCTCCTGGAGGAGAAGGGCGGGAGGCTGGGGAGGGGGCTGGGGTGGGGGCGGGAGCCCTTCATTTTCTCCACCAACTGTCACAGTCGATTTGTGGGGCTGCCGCTTAGGCTTTTATTAAAGACTCTGTTAATGCTGAGGGAAAGTGGCAGATCTGGACTGGGAGGGCCCCTCTGTGGTCCCCAGCCCGTGGTTGCCGGGGTGACGGCCCCCGCACGGAGCATGCCCGGGAAGGACCTCTGCTGTGTCAGGGCGATGGGGCCGATGGCCAATCAGAGTGGCCACACTGTGTGACCTCTCAGTCAAGCTATCTGGGGCAGGGACACGAGGCCAGGCTGCGCCGAGCTGGGTCCGGAAGGGAGCTGGGCGGGTGAGGCCGCAGGAGGCCAGCAGAGCAGGGGTAAAAGAAGTTGCTGACAGGGCTGTCCAGTGAGCCTTCCCCTACAATCCCCCAGTGACGGAAATATTAATTTGCCCCAAGGTGCTGTAGCTGACAGAGAGCTGCTTCAGAGACAGCAAGTGGCATTTTATTAAAAAATAAAATGGCCCCCACCCCTGTGCTTGACCTTTCTTTTGGGAGAAGGAGACTTTTCTAATGAAAACAAAGTACTTGACAGTCTGGCCACCGAGCCCAGGTGGCCCTGGAGTGGGCCCTGCCCCATCCATCAGGCACCTGGATGGAGGGGCGTGGCCAGCGAGGCCCCACCCATGCCTGGACCAGGAGGCGGTCCCTCCGTGCGGCGCCGGGCATGAGCACCCTATTGGGCCTGTGAGAGTTTTCAGACCTCAGGACTCCACATTCCAGCAGCTCTCCAAAGTCACCTGCCCACGGTCCCAGGAAAACATGGCCCAGCTCCCCTGCCAAGCACTGGCAGCCTCTGCAAGGTGTGGGCAGAGCCCCGGACTGGGCCACAGGGACCCTCAGTCTTGGCTGGTTCTGAGAGGGTTTCGAATGGGAACAGGGCATCTAGGCCCAGGAGTCCCACTCCTGCGGGCAGCGCCTTGGTTCACCACTTCCTAGCCATGTGCCCAGGACAGACCATTCCTGACTGCCTGCTGGCTCCACGGTGTGGGGCTCTGTCTGGCGTCCTGCCTGCTGTGTCCCCAGCACCCAGCTTGGAGCCTGGCTCTCAGCAAGCATCAGTGGTTGTTGAATGAATAAGGGAAATGAGCCACATCCCAGATGTGAACTGAACTCTTCTCAAGGATTCAACAAATAGGAACTACCCAGAGCAGGGAAACTGGGAGAAGAGTGAGGTAAACAGAAAATACCCCCACCCCAATCCAGAGAAAAACAGAGGGAAATTTTTTTTTAAATGGAAAATTTATGAAATTATAGGGAGGCAGGAAAGAGAACTGTGCCCCTCAGTGAACCAGCGTGAAGAAGGAAGATGCAACTCCAGGGCTCTGGCCCTTTTCTGTCTGACATGGCCGTCCCTGGCCAACTGTGGCCGTTTAAAGTGACAATCCCGCTTCCCAATCACAGACCCAGCTTCAAGCACCAACAACCACACGTGGCCAGTGGCTGCCAAGTCAGACAGTGCAGAATAGAAGGCTTCCAATGCCTGGAAAGTCCCACTGGGATGGCACTCATGGAGGAGGGAGCCTGGGAAGGGCTTCCCTGGGCCTGGAGGTGTCCAGGTGTGAGGTGCAGCCCCCCTACTGATGGGCTGGATGCTGGCCCCCCTCCAGGTCAGCTGGAGGAAACGCTCAGCACGCCAGCGGTCCTGGGCCTGCTCTCATCAGGGTGGACTTGGGATGTGGGAGGGTGAGCAGACAGGGAGGGGGGACCTGTAGTGGCCCCAGGGATGCAGGGCAGCCAAGGAGGCAGGGACCATCGCCCCCAGCTCACAGATGGGGAAACAGAAGCATGGCCCCCCTACTGTGGGGAGCCAGAACCAGGGGCCCCACATAGAAACCAACAGGATGGGGGCAAAGACCAGGCAAAGAGGGGGTGCTGGCAGGCAGGGGCCACACGGACACTTTTTCCAAACACCCACTGACTCTGCTCTGCAGCCTGAGGCCAGGTGGCCACCCCAGTCCAGAAGGTGCCTGCTTTCTGGGCAGGACCCAGTCTGCTCACCTGGGTCAAAGGTGGCAGAGGGCTTGAGGGCAGCTGCAGCCAGCCTGGCCATCATGGGCGAGATGAGGCCCTTGCTTGCGGAGATCCGTTCCATGATGGAGGCGGGCGGCGCCGGGACAGAGGCGGCAGCCGCGGGGGCGGAGTCTCCAGCTCCCGAGGCGATCAGCGTGGGCGTTTCAGGGGTGGCTGAGGCTGCTGCCCCAGACGACACGGCACCCAGGAGGCTGGGGGTGCCCACGGGCAGGGAGGTGCTCCCACGGCCAGCCAGGATGGGGAAGTAGGGCGTGGGGGTGGGCAGGCCCGAGTTGGAGAGGGCCAGGGCCAGGGGGATCGAGCCAGCCAGGCCCTGGGGCAGCAGCCCCGAGACCTTGCTGTTGGGAGGTTTGGTGGCGCTGGGCCCAGCCTCGGGGGCGGCAGTGGCGGCAGCCAGGGACGCAGAGGACTGCTGGCTGGTAGGGGAGGCGCTCAGGCTGGAGTTCTTGCTGCTCAGGGCAGAGAAGTCGACAAGGTCGTCGTTGCTGGACTCCTCGTGCTCCGTGTCCTTGGCGCCCAGCAGCGAGGGCGGGAGCCCCAGCGCGCCCGAGGAGCGGATGTGCCGGCGCTCATGCTTGCGCTTGTGAGAGGTCATCTGGCTGGTGGAGGTGAAGGTGAAGCCGCAGCCGGCGCGGATGCAGTGGAAGTGGTTGGTAGCCTTGCTGTACACGCAGCCCTCATACTTGCACTCTTCGTACTTGTAGAACTTCTTGAAGCCGTCCTTGGCGTAGGCATCGTCCTTGATGTGGTAGCTCTTGTGCTTCTCAATATCACACTTGTTCTTGAAAGTGAATGTGCAGCCGGGACGCCTGGATGGGACATTGGGAGCCTGTCATGGGACCCAGAGGAGGCCCCGCCCTGCTGCCACCATGGCCCTGGGAGGGACAGTCCCCCGGGTGGAAGACTCAGGCTGGACACCAAGGCAGGGGCCTGAGCTGTCCCACGAGCCTGGGTCCTTGCCTTAACTCCCCGCTTCTGCCCAGGAAGGCCCCCGCCAGGCTCCCGCTTACCTGCAGTGGAAGTGCGTGGTCTTCTGTCCGTAGAACTGGCAGTCGGCTGTGCCGCAGTCCTCGGTGGCTCGGAAGCGCTGGAAGCCGTCGTTAATGAGCTGGGTATTCTTCTTGTGGAAGTTCTCGTGGGTCATCACGTCGGACGTGCTTGTGTACACCTTGTTACAGCCCACCTGCACAGGATGGGATGGCAGTCAGGCGAACGGAGGCCAGGCGCTCCCGGGCCGAGGTCGACACCACTGTGTGTGGCTGGGGCCACTGACTTCCCTGCTCAGGGAAGCTTTGGCACCTCTGACTTCAAACTGGAGGCCTCGGGATGTCGATGTAGGAAGCAGAGTAGAAAGCCTCCAACACCCCTCAGGCCTCCACGGAGGCACCAAGTGCTGCTGGGGCCTGGCTCCGTCTGTGCTGAGGGTCAGGGCATCTCCGGAGACCCAGGGCACTTTTTGGCCCAGGGGAGGGAGCTGCATTCTGCAGGAGTTGGATTTTGAGTCCCAATCCATGGCCCTACCTCTAAAACCCTCAGTGGGTGGACAGGGGCTGGACCCTGGAGGTCACCTTTAGCCCAGGGATTTGCTTAGTGGACAGTCCCTGGGCACGGGGCCCTCCCACCCCACCCCAGCCGGGCCAGGAAGGCAACGTTGCCATATTGAGTAAAAACCCGTGGAATCTGAACACTCTCGTAGGCTGGGCCGTGCCAGTGTCTGCACCATCTCAGAGCCCAGAGGGTGGCCCCCCTCTCCTCGTGGCCCAGGTTGTTCACAGAGGCCATAACAATCCCTGACAAATACCGGGGGAGGCACAGGGCTGCTATGTGCAACCCAAAGTCGCTCCTCCTGGCCCTGACACCTTGAAAAAGCCCAGACTCTGCGTGGCATTAAAACAAAGAATTAAACAAAAACCTCCTCAGGAATCATTTGCAATGCTGCTCTTGGTGTTAAAGCCTGAAAAATGTCCGTCTATATAAACAGCTCACTGAATTTCATCCACACCAAGTATGGCCATGGGGAAGGCCCCACCCTGGCCCACCAGACGCTGCCCAAGCCTGAACCCCCAGGACCCTCCTGGCTCGCTGGCCATCCCTGTGCTGGGCCAGGGGAAAGAGAGGCTCCCGATCAACTGAGGCCCCTGCCCATGGGGCAGCCCTGCCTCTGGGAGTCAGGGGCTCAGAGCTGGGAGGGCCTGGGCGGGTCCTGCAGCTGCCTGGCGGGCCCGGGTGCGGGAGGCACCTGCATGCAGTGATAGTGGGTGCTCTTCCCATTGAGGTGGCAGCCGTGGTAGTAGACGCTGCAGTCGTCCAGCGGGCTGAAGCGCATGAAGCCGTGCTGCAGGGAGTTGTCGCGCTTCTTGTGCATGTTGTAGTGGCGGATCACGTCCTGCTTACTCGTGAACCTCTGCCAGGAGACAGCGCTGCGTGGGCAGGAGCCTGAGCTCCCCCTCCGCCCTTCCTCCCATATGCCAAGAGCACCTGGGCCAGGTGCTGGCCTCAGGTCTCCCTAGAAAGAACCCTGCTTGGGGTCAAGGCAGCCCAGATTGTCCAAGGCCAGTGGCAGGCACACCAGCCCTTGGAGGGAACCATCCCAAAGGTTCTAGGACCATAGATTCTTCCCCGATGCTCCCCTAGGTCCCCAGTGGCCATCCCCAGGAGCACAGACGATGCATTGGGCCAGGCCTTGAGGGCAGGGGCTCTGATGCTGACAGCTCATCCCGCCCAGTGCACCTCTGGACTAAGGCAGGCTGTGATCCCTGGCAAGCCAGAGGGAGCCACCCCACACAGGCTGCCCCGACTCTCCCCCCACTCACCAGCCCCGCGCTCACCAGCGGGCAGCCTTGGGCACAGTGGCACTCTGGCTGAACCTCAATTTTATCATCTTTAAGATGGGGCAGTAATGCTAACCTTCTGAGGCCACTGCAAAGAGTCAATTAGGCAAGGCTCATAGGCTGGCTGGCATGGCCCTGGACAGGTGGGAGGCTCTCAGTGAAAGGGAACTGGAATGATCACCACTGGGAGGTCACTGGCCCCCAAAGGTAGGAGCTGCTCTGTCGGCAGGAATCAGGGAATGTGGGCAGGCTGGTGGTTTTGCAGGCCCTCTGCCTGCTCAAGTCAAATTTGGGTGGTGCGACTAGAACTAATCCCCCCACCCCGACTGCTGTCCCCCTCCGCAGACTTCTAAGTGCCTCCATGCTGTGCTGGGCGGGGGCGGGGGTGGTGGTGGCGGTGAGGCGGAGCCCATCTGGCTGTGGCCGTACCTGGTAGTTACACTCAGGGTCAAGGCAGTGGTAGTGCTCGCGGTACTGGTAGGCACAGTGGATGTGGCCACAGTGCTGGCTGCCCGAGAACCTGGAGGGAGGAGGGGTGGGGTCAGGGCCCTGCTGTGGGTGACAGTCCCAGCCCCAGCCCCGGCCCCAGCCCCAGGGAGGACTCTTCGGGCCCTGTATGGGATGCGGAGGGGAGGTGAAGTTGCAGAGGCCCAGGCAAGTGACTGGGCCTGGTGGGAATCCCAGGCCCATTGAGGCAAAGAGGCCTGGCCCCAAGAAGGGGGCAGGACAACACTGAGGTGGCCAAAAGTCAAAGTGGGGGGAGACAGATGGGGCCCGAGCCCTGGGATGGAAGGGAAGGCAGGCGCCCCCTCGGCTGCCCACCTGTCTTTTCTGCAGGGGCTGCCTGCCCCACTCCCAGCCCGCCCAGCTTTGGCCAGGTGCAGAGACCCTGGCTGGGCCAGCCCGGGCTCTGATGCTGAGAGGTGTTAAAGGGCTCTCTCTGTCCCGGGCTTTTCCTGACACTTGAAACAGTGCAGAGTTATGAATTTTTAAAGCACAGCATCTGTTTGGCTTCCTGCAGCAAGGAGCTCACTCTCCAGCCGCCGCCACCACCACCAGGAGCCTGTGCTGCCTCCCAGGAAACCCGTCCTCCTCCAGGCCCCAGGGCCGCTGGGACGTGCCTCCCACAGCCATGGTGACGGCCGGCCGTGGGGAGGCCACTCTGGAGAGGCCACACTATGACGACTGTAGAGAATGGGGTGACTCAGCCCGCCTGTACCCCTCCAAGAGTGATGTGAGATTGCAGGAGATGCAGAGAGAAACCTCATACTGTAATGGGAAAACCACGTGCAAACAAATATTTAGGCTGAAGTGGCCAAAAGAGCCATCTGCGGAGGCACTAATAATAATGGTAATAATAATACCACAGAGGAGACAGCACGGGGCAGAGCTGAAGACAGAGTGGGACAGGGGGGCGGAGACAGTGGGATGGGGGTGGGCAGAGACAGAGCAGGACAGGGGAGCAGAGACAGAGCCGGACATGGAATCGGAGAGACAGAGCGGGCGGGAGGAACCTGGAAGATCTGTGGACAGACAGGCGCCGGCTGCTGTGTGCTGCCCCATCAGAGGGCAGGTGGTGGGGGGTGGGGTGGGGGCGGGGGTGTGATTTGTGTGATTTCGGGGCATCTGTTGAGGCGAAGGCTCTTCACTGCCAATCCCACTGCCTTTGGGATGGAAAGGGGTTGGTCTGGAGTCAGGTGGTATCAGAGCCTCACTGGGGAAGTGCATTGGGCTGTGTCAGAGAGGATGACAGCCCACACCTTCTCTCTCTCTTTTTTTTTTTTTTTTTTTAAAGAGATAGGGTCTCATTCTGTTGCCCAGGATGATCTCAAACTCCTGGCCTCAAGTGATCCTCCCATTTTGGCCTCCCACAGTGCTGGGATTACAGGCATGAGCCACTGCACCCGGCCTGCCTCTACCTTCCCAACCCTGACAGTTTCACAGTGGCCTGCACCCTACGCAAGGCTCTGTGTGACAGCAGGACCCAGGCAAGCTGGGGGAGCTGCACTCACCTGTGGCTAGGCCCTGCGTCGGGACCCCAGCCCTACCTGGGGGCACAGGCTGCTGAGGGAATGTGTGGCCTGGACTACACAGAGCGGAGGGAGGCTCTGAGACGGGCGTGCAGGGCAGCCCTCGGTGCGGTGGAGGGACCGAAGTGGATGGGGATGGGAGGAGGCAGCTACCTTGGCCCTAGAGGTCAGATGTCAAACGAATGGCCTCAGAGTACCCGGTCAGTACTGGCCCCCCACCTTCTCTCCATGGCAGGCTCCTCCCCAGGGGCCTACCTGGCAATATATTTCTGGTAAATGTTTACATCTTCAGTGACGGCTGGTTTATCTGTGGGCAGTCCGTTCCTGGCGAGAGACACACAGGGCACAGCCGGTAAGTAGATGGGGCAGCCTCGTATCACAGGGGCATCTGGTGGGCAGCCCCTGCCCTGAGGCCCCAGCCCCTCTGCTCCGCTCTGCAGTGTCCGAGGCACCCAGGGTGGGACTGAGGACACCCCTGGCAGAAGCTGGCCAGAGGTTCAACGAGCCCAACTCTGGGAGGGCAGTGCCATCTCGTGCAGGTGGGGCTGGAGCCCCCCTTGGGCACAGGCTGGCAAGCCACAGAAGCCCGGGCTTGGCACCTGGCATTCAGGGAGCATCAGGAGGCCGCTGGCTGAGGGGCACCAGGCCTCCCAACAGGGAGGGATTCAGGGTGGGGGCAGGCAGCTGGGCAGGGGGAAGTGCATCCTTCCCCAGGCAGCAGGTGCCACCTCGATCTGCTCCAACGCATGCAGCCCCTGGGGTCCGGGAGCCTCCCCGGGGTACAGGAGGAGCTCTGGGGAAGGGTCTCGCTCAGCCCCACACCATCCACCATTTGACTACCCAGGCCATTCCCCTGCCCGTGGGTTCAGGCTGTAAGGGTGTATGCACCTCACCCCGGTCACTACCTGTGCTTCCTGCCTCCCCCAGGGCCTAGGTTCTGAGTCCAGGAGCCAGGGCCACCAGCATGGACCCAGCATCCCCAGCCAGGGTGGTGCTTTCTCAGCCAACCACAGGCCTGCATTCAGCGCTCACGGCAGCAGGTAGAGAAAGCCCGTCATGGGCAGATGGGGGTGGCCGCAGTCCTGGTGTGCATGCTAGCAAAAGGCAGAGCACACTGGTGCCTGGGAGTGTGGGCGTGTGTGGGGGGCGTGTGTGTGGGGCGTGTGTGTGGGGTGTGTGCGAGGTGCACGTGCAGGTCCAGGAGCAGGGCAGGGTGCTGCAGGAGGGCTCACGCATGGTTCTGTAGGTGCAAGAGTGAACGTGAGCGCGGTGCGCACCTGTGTGTGTGGAAGCGCATGGATGGGAGCCTGAGTGTGCATGCGCCTGGATGCACAGTGGATGTGTGTAAGGTGTGAGTGGCAGGTGTGTCCTCAAGCACGGGCAACCCCGGTGAGGAAGGAGGCCTCCTGTCTAGTCTGGCTCCCGGCTCTGGGCATTGTGGGGTGGGGAGCGCCTTACTTGACAGTGGAGACGGTCCCCGTGGTGATGGAGTCTGTTTTGGAGAAGGTTGACTTCAGGTACTCGGGAGTGTTGAAGGACAGGGAGGCAGGAGGCTCTGGCCCTGGCCCGGGGGCGCTGGGGGCACTGGGCACGCTGGCGAGGGGTGCGGGAGCCAGGCTGGGGGTGGGCGGAACCTTGGCGGGGCCTGGCTTCTGGATGCCCCGGACGTCGTACTTGGAGGGGCGCCCCACCTTGCCCGTCTTGAAGGCGATGGCCCCGCCCATGTCGGGGCTGCCCTCCCCGGGTTTGAAGAGGTGCAGGTACTTGACATTCTCCAGGTCGTACTTGGATGGCTTCTTGTAGGTGCTCCCGTTCTGGGGCCGCAGATTCTCGCCGGTCTTCAGTTTTTGGATGAAGAAGTCATACTTGGAGGCCCGGGCCACCAGGTTCTGCATCTGCACACTGCTGTGCGACGGCAGGGGCAGGATGGTGGCCTTGGTCTCCAGGTGGGCTGTGCTGCTGGGCAGCCGCAGGCCGGGCAGGGGGCCCACCACCTCCTTGCCCACCCGCTCCTCGGTCTTGGTGCTGGGGGTCGGCCAGGAGAGCTGCTCGCCAGCCTTCAGCTTGCGGATGTACTCCTCATACTTAGAGAACCGCGCCCGCTTGCTGAGGGTATCCTCGGAGGTGGGCAGCATGGAGGAGGTGGCTGCCTCCGGGGTGGAGCCTGCGTGCAGCTTCTCAAAGCTGATCTTCCTGGCTAGCTCGTCCCGCGTGTTCTGGTCGTCGTAGCCAAACATGCCGAGGAACTCGGTCATGGTGGAGGCCGCGTAGTCCCGCAGCGAGGAGGCCTCTCCTGCAGAGGAGGATGGGGGCACATCACCTCTGGGAGGGAGTGGGAGGGACAGGAGGTCCCTCCACGGGGGCCCCCACCCATAGAGGGAGGGGGTCAGTGTGGGGAGGGGCGGAGCAGGACATGATCTATGGACGTTTGGCTCACTTGTTAGGTTTTACGACTCTTAAATTAATTTGTTTTAAAAAAAGTAATTAATACTGGGGTAAAATAAAACGAGTTCATCAATGCCAGGAAAATCAATTTCCTAAATGTTCTGGCCGATGGCTTTTCAGTACATTAAACAAAGTTTCATAAATGTCTCCGCTCTCTTGCCTTGGCCTAATATGAAAGAGAAGTCATTTTACTGGAAGTAAGGCCAGATCCCAACCTGCCTCCCAGGACAGGGAGCGGCAAGAACCGGGGACAGGTAGGGACGTGGGCCAGTGGGCAGTTGAGTGGGAGCCCACGGGTGAGGAAGATGCTCTGGCCGGGGTCAGGGTGGGCCTGGCTGGAGGACCTCCCTTAACCCCACAAATGGATCCCCTGGGCAGATGAAGGGTCCACTCCAAGCCTTCCTAGGACCTGGCCTCTTGGCCTCCCCACACCTTCCCAGGTGCTGAGGGTCCCTGACAACACAGCTCAGCCAGGGGCACAGGTGTGTGGATGTGCCCCTGGCCTGTGACATAGGACCTGGACACGTCCTCCAAGCCCCTGGCCTCCTCCAGTCACTTGCAATCACACAAGGCTGGGCCACCCGGGGAGGGCAGGAGTCTGGGCAGGGCCTGAGTGCAGCCTCCCCACTGTGGCCACCCCTGGGCACACCAGGAAGCCTGGAGCCACCTCCCCACAGTGACATGCACACACACTCTCACACATCAACACACACGCACACACACAAACCCACACACAGTCACATGCACACAATCACATACACACATGCATTCTCACACACACCTACACGGTCATATGTACTCACACACAGCACACACATGCATTCTCATACTCTCACCCACACAGTCACATGCACTCACAACACACACATGCATTCTCACACACACACAAAGTCACATTCACACAATCACATACAACACACACATGCATTCTCATACACTTACACACCTACACACAGTCACAACACATACATGCATTCTCATATATACACTCTCATATCCCCACACATAGTCACATGCAATCACATAAAACACACACATACATTGGCACCCACCCACCCCCACACACAGTCACATGCTCACAATCACATACAACACACATGTGCATTCTCATACTCTCACACCCACCCACCCAGTCACATGCAATCACATACAACACACATGTGCATTCTCATACTCTCACACCCACCCACCCAGTCACATGCAATCACATACAACACACACATGCCTTATCACACACTCTCACTCGCACATACGCACAGTCACATGCACACACATGCCATCACATACATAAACCTACACACGGTCACATGCACGCAATCACACACAACACACATGCAATCACACACACTCTACACACCCAGTCATATGCTCACAATCACACACACACACGCAATCACATTCTCACATACGCCCACAGTCACATAAAACTCCTATACTTGCTCACTCCCACACAGTCACATGCAGACTCTCACATAAAACACACATACCCAGACACAACACACACACTCATACAGACTCACACACAGACACCACACACTCACACACCTCACACACTCTTGCACTCACTCGGGCTCACCAGCTCCCATCCCTAGCAGCCCTCCCACCTCTGCAGACACAGGTACACAACCCCCCGAACCCCTGACCTGGGTCTCTCAGAATGAGGGAGAAGGCGGTCAGTCCCAGGCTAATTCTGAGCTGTTCTTGTGGACCCGCCTCTTCTGCACATGCCCCACCCCATGGCTGAGGCGTGACCCCAGTGCACATGCACACCTGCCTCTTCACTGCCTGCATGCTACATGCCTCCCGTGTGCCATGCCCTGCATCGGGGTTAGGTGCACCCGCGAGACCGAGACCTGCATGGCCCCCGGGGGACACCATGTTCTCTCTGCTGGTGTGCAAGCCAGCCACGTGGGCACACTCGTGGCGGCAGGACCCCCGGCTGACTACACAGCCAAGGGAAGGTGTGGCTGGGGGGTCTCCTCCCAGGCGAACCTGCCAGGCCTGGGATCCTCAGAGATACCTGGGATGGGGCTCTAAAGGGGCAGGACTGGGCCTGGGGAGGTGAGGACACCTGGCGGGATGTGGAAGGAGAGGCTGTGGGCTCCGGGGAGGGCCTGGGACCCGGTCAGGGGAGGAGAGGACAGCCATAGGCAGCCACCTGGTACCCAGGGTGCACGGAGGGACTCAAGAAACCAACAGACAGCTGTTCCCCTGGGGCGGGGCTGGCGGGTCAGCCGCTGTCCTGGCCTCAAGCTACACAGGGTTAGGGGCCCAGCTCGGGAGGAGTGGGCTCTGGCTGTTGGATTCAGTGGCTCAGGGACCAGGGAAAGGGGCTAAAAATAGCTGGAGGCAGCTGAGCCCTCGCTATATATGGCAGAGAAACAGAGGCTTTGAAGGGCAGGCAGCTTGCACAGGGAGGGGACCAGGCAGGGGTCCCTGAGGGGGCCCACAGGCCTGCATGGCCAAGCCCAGGGCCCAGAGACGGTGGCCTGGAGGCCAAGCCCACAGAGGCAGCCGAGGCTCCGCTGTCTGTCTCCTCCAGTGCTCAGTGCTGAGCAGGCAGTCCCAGTGTCGGGGCTGAGGGGGCGAGGCCTGGGTCCCTGAGGCCATTGGCAGTTCCAGGCCCGCCTCTGCCAGCCCCACTCTCCGCTCTCCACTCCCCTGGAGGAAGGAGGCAGGGGCTGAGGCCCACTCCGCTCCCCGTCAGCTGCAGGCAGAGCTGGCCTGGGTGGGGGTGTGGAGGGGACGGTGGCCCTTGTCGCGTCCCTCTCCTCTCCTCTCCTCAGGCCCAGCACAATCACCTTGTGTCTGGCAACGGCAAGGGCTTTTCCTATCAGAGGAAACTGAAGGTCACACTTTTCCTCATTGATCTTGCAATGTTTGTTAATTACTCTGTCACTGATGTGGCGAAGGATAATTAAACAGCTCTGTTTATATCTTATATGCATAATTATGTGGCTGCGCAGGGCTCCCCGCGCAGGGAGGAGATGCGCCCCTCGCTGCAGGGGAAGTGCTAGGGGAGCGGGCAGGGGAGGCGCAGGGCACCGGGCACAAGGCTGAGAAGGAGGCTGGGGCAGAGAGAAGGCCCAGACCTGGGGGCTGTGGTCCTGGCGACCCCCTTGCCTGCTGGAACCCCAGGCCCACCCTGCCCTGAGCAGAAGGTGAGCAAGGCTGCTGTGGATCCCCAGGACATGGAGACATCAGCAGAGCAGGGCCTTGGTGCCTCGTGGGAGAGAGGTCAGCCAGGGGACCGCGGCTGGGGCAGCTGGCTGTAAGAGGATATGCTGGCTGGGCTGGCAATCCGTGTGGCCCTGAGAAGTCCTGCTGGGAGGGCCAGGGATAGCGGTATAGGGAAGGAAGAGGAGGCCAAGGGGAGTGGCAGGAGAACAAAGCTTGTCCTGGGCTCCTCTGAGAAAGCTCCGTAAGTAGCAGAATGCGCAGACAGCAGGCTCACAGGCTCATGCTGTTGACCACCGTGCCCCTCTTGTGCCAGGTACTGTGCCTGGTAAGCTCAGGCCTCATAGGTGTGTGTAAAGAGTCACCTACCCACCATCTGTCCAGCCATCTATCCCATCCGTCCATCTATCCACCCACCCATCTATCCCTCCCTCCCTCCCTCCCTCCCCACCTGTCCACCCCTCTGCCTGTGGTTTCTCGAAGACCCACTGTGTGAGGGGCAGCTCCAGCCCTTCCCTTCTCACCTGGGATGCCCCTCCCCGTCCTAGTCTCTCCCACTCCAGGAGTCCTCCCTGGGTGGGATGAGGAGCCGGTATTTAGAGCAGGAGTGAGGAGTCGGGTGTGCTCACCAGACACACTGCCCCTCCCCTGCTGGCCTCCCTTCGAAGGCCGGGCACCCACCTGAAGCCTGCTTGGTGCTGGGGCCACTGTCCTCCTTGGAGGCTGCCCCGTCCGAATCCTTCTCCTCCGGGGCACCACCGTCCTTGGAGGGCTCCTCTGCGTGGTCTTCCTCATCGCTGCACCCCTGGGGCTGCACCATGTAGACACCCTCAGGAGGCAGCTCCAGGCCCTCGCGGGCAATCCGCCCCAACACGGGTGTGGGTGCCGGTTCCTCGCTATACTCCCCGTTCACCCACTTCTCGATCACTGCCCGTCTCTTGTCTTCCTCACTGCGGGGGGCCCGGACTGCCCCAGACTCAGGGCCACTGCGCTCTTGGTCCCGGGGCCGCGATGGGCTGCCCTCCGCGTGGGAGCCGGTGTCAGCTCGCTTCTCCACCACCACCTGGCGGCTCAGCTTGGCACAGATGGCGTTCAGCTTCAGGCCACCCTTGCGCTTGGGCGCCATGGCGGGCTTGCCTGCAGGCGGGTCCGTGCACCGGGTGCCCTCAGCTGCAGGGATGGAGGAGGGCACGGAGGTCAGAGGCGTGCAAGGCCAAGCACAACCCACCCTCCCGAACAGCCCTGCATCCCCTAAGCTGCAGGCCTCCCCCATCGACCACAGTTCCATCAAACTGCCCTGAAACTGCCTGGCACATGTCTATCTCCCGCACTAGTCTATGAGCTCCTTGGCCGTGCTTGAGAATCACTCTACTTTCTGAGCCTGGCAGAGTGCCTGGCACAGAGTAGGTAGTTCAAGAACTAGTCTGTAAATGAACAAATGAATGAATGACTCTTCAACTACAAGGGGCGCCCAGGTCCTGGAGGCATTTCTTAGGCTTGCTGGGCCCTGGGAGGGGGTGTGTCCTTTGACACACAAGGAAACTGAGGCCCAGGGAGGTTAAGGAGCCGGCTGTGCAGTCAGGCTGTCAAGGGACAGCGTGGCATTGCTGGCGGCTGGCTCCACTTGGGAGCGTCCTGCCTCACCACACGTTCCCGGGGAGGAGTCACAGAGAGCCAGGGACCAGCTTGTGCCAGCCTCTTGCCTCACTGTCCCGGCAGCACTTGGCTGGCACCCTCCCACCTGAGCACGTCAACCCCTGGCGGCTCCTCTGCCAGGCCAGGTCCCTGGGCTCCACCTGACTCCAACCCTGCTCAGCAGAGAGCAGAGATCTCCTTTTCTCCCAGCTGCTCAGGACCCTCCCAAAGGCCTCCGTGTTCTTCAATCTCCCCCCGGCCTCAGGGTCTTCCCCAGCCCTCGCCAGCCCCCTCTTGGCCTCTCTGTCCATTTCCTATTGCCACGCCCTTCCCCAAGCCTCAGTCAGAGCCGTCCAAGCGGAGTTCCTCATGGCCCTTCCTAGGGCCATTTGTCCCTGTCCTAGGACCTTGCTCCCCAGCCTCGGCCAGCCTCTGCAGCCCCGGAAGCCCTGGCCAGCCCACTTCCCAGCCCCCAGGAGCTCCAGCTGGCGCAGGGAGGGATCACTTAGATCCCTCACGGAACGCCCCGAAGCGCCGGTCACAGCACCTAATCCCCAAACGTGACAGCCCGACACACACAGCCGGAAGGAAGTCCTCACGAGGCGACTTGACAGCCAGCGACCTCCCTCGCGGCCGCATAGCCCAAACTCTGTCCCTGATAGGGCACCGAGGGTCCTGGGGGGCATACGGCAAGCCCACCCACCACACAGCCTGGGACCTGCCACAAAGGCTGGCGAGGGTGGACACACACATGCACAGACACGCGTGCACACACAGTGCAGCCACATGGAATTGTCTGTCTGTCCGTTCATTTAGTGAGCTCCTTCTGTAGGCCAGACCCTGTGGTGGGGCTTGGGCACAGGGCAGTGGCCACAGCAGCAGGGGCTCAGCTCACACTCGCTGTGTACAAAACAAAATGTGCCTCTCCATGGCCCTCACGGGAGGAATGGGTGTGTCAGAGTCTCCACATAGGTGGGAAGGCCGAGGGCAGGGCCCCCTGGCTCCATGCTCAGAAAAGGCTTCACTCTAATGTTCACCCCCTGCCAACTTTCCACACGCCTGGAAACCCAATGAGAGGCCTACTCAGGTGGGAATGGCAATACCTGGGTCCACCCAGGGGCCGCATCCCTGAGGTGGACTTGACCCATACGCACAGACAACCGTCCCGATAGACACAGTGCCTGGCAGTCGCAGCCAGATCCTTCCCTTGTAGCCAGTGGCAGTACGGATGGGTCACTTGGCCCAGACGAGACAGGGTGATTCTAGCCCAGCCAGGCCCACTGCCAGAGAAGGGTCTTCTCAGCCTACTCCCAGGCCTTCCAGTCCTGTGACCCTGGCTTCAGGGCCTCAGACACTTGCCCAAGCCAGTGCCCACTCTACCCAGGTTCGTCCACGTCTCCAAGTCTGTGCCGCCCACACCCAAGACCCCAAGCACGACGCGGGGCCCCTCTGGAAGTTCTGAGACGGGGCCTCCTCTCCACAGGGTCCCACCCGACCTCGCAGCTGCCCAGCAGGTTCTGTGACGTGGGTTTCCTCCAACAGGCCTCCGGGGAAGCCGGCCTCACCTGGTCCCCTCGTCCCCTGCCCTCGATGGGGAAGGGAAGGGGGGAGTGGGGGAGCCTGCACTATTTTTACCAGGAGGTAAGCAGCCAAGTGTGGATGGCAGAAGGCAAATGAATCTATAAATATTTATCCTAAGGAAGAGGGAAGCAGAAGCTCCCAGGGCCGCACTTGCTGCTGGTGATGCCCCCTCCCTGGGCCCCCACCCATCCTGGAGCCTCCACGCACTTTGGCCCACCCAGCCCAGCCCACTTTCTCCCCATCTCGGCTGTGTGCCCGGCTCAGTCCCTGCCCGGGCCCCCACCAGCTGCGGTGCAGCTGCGTACTCAGGACCCGCCCCCCAGCCCCAGGCCCCTTTGCTCCTGCCGACTCCCCCAGCACCTGCCCTCCAGCTGCCGCACTGCCCCAGCCCACCTGCCTTCCAGATGCTGCCCTCCCTCTCCCTCTCCTGCCGGTCCCAGGGGTGGAGGTGGGAGGCGTGTGGGCCGGGGACACAGGGGCAGGAGGCAGAGGTAGGGCTTAGGTTTGTAAGTGCGAGCGTGTGTGAGGCTGGGCGGCGGGAACGGGGGTGCGTTGGTGCTGAGGTCTAAGCTGCCCGCCGCCTTCCGGCCCAGGGCCCTGGGATCCATAGACGATCCGCCCCCCACCCCGCTGTGGTCTGACCCCAGACTCCTGTCCATGTAAACATTCCTCTGACTTTCTTCCCTAAAATATAAACGCCGTGGCCAGGCCTCAATGGAAGGAAGCCATCCGTCCCCGGCCCTGTCACTGCCCCTTTCATCTCCTTCCCGCCACCAGCCTGCCCGCTGCTCTATTTACACTGGACACTTCCTCTGGGAACAATACTGCCCAGGAGGCAGGCTTGGGCCAGAGGGTGGGAAGGCGAGGGGACTCCTGCTCTGCTTCCCCGGAGACGGGAGAGGCGAGGGGAGGGGCCGCCAAGGTGGGCTGGGCCGGGGCCTGGGACCCACACACAGCCAGAGCCCACTCTCTGCTGGTGGCGGTGCTCTTGGCCTCCAGCCTCTGGCCCCAAGGGCTCTGGCGCAGCACCAGGGTATGGCCTAGCCTCTGGGGTCAGGGAGTCGTGAGCTCACAGCGGAGCTCTGCCCTGTGCTAGTTCTGGCCCTGGGCAAGATTTTTCCCTGTAGAAAGGCGGCCAGGCTGTTAGGCGAGAGGGCACCTGTCTGTGCTAAGCACAGGGCCTGGCAGGCATGAACCTGGGAAAAAGCAGCTGAGCCCTGGGAGGGCCACCAGCCAGATGTGGTGCCACACGGGGGCTTGAGATTCCAAGGCTGAGAAACCTTACCTGGCCTGGAAGAGGCAGGGGACAGAGAGGAGGCCGGAGGTCTGGGGCAGGGGCGGGCTGGCCTCTCAGCCCCTCCTCGGATTCCTAGGTTCGGGACCTTCCCTCTCAGGGCGCCACAAGCAACAGTCCCCCAGCAGGTCTCTGAGCTGAGCAGACCCTGCACAGGGTTGGGGAAAAGGGGCATGGACTGGACCGTCCACCTTTCTGGGCACTAAGGGATGACTTGTAACGGCCCAGCGGAGCCGGCACTGTCATTGTCCCATTTCATAGAGGAGGAGGCTGTAGACTCTCCGGAGCCCAAGCTCACCCTGGTCAGGAGCTCCCAAAGGCTGGGACTCGGCCCCATCCCCATTAGGGCTCCTGAGCCGGCCCTAGGAAATCCCAGGCCTCTCTGCGGGGACTCCTTCCCCTGCCCCGTCCCCTCCTCACCCTCACTTCCTGTTCCCATAACACGGAGCCCCTTAAAGTGTTAACTGCGATGGGTAAAATGGTGCAGCAGATTGCTACAATAAATAATTTACTGATATTTATAAATATTCAAATCAGCCGGCTTCAGAAATCGAATGAAGGGAGGGCCTCGGGAGAAGGCCCTGTTATGGCATGAATCTCATCACCCCCTCCACAGGCTGGGGCAGGCCAGGGCTCCTGCCAGCTCTGGGTGAGAGGGGCGTTCCTGTAGCTGCACCGCATCCCCAGTCCCCTGATCTCACTGCTCTCTGGAGGTAGCCTGCTCACCTGGTCAGGGCCAGGCCCCCTCCCGCAGGCAGCCTGGGTTCAAGGGGAGGAGAGGCTGCAGTGCCCACTGCCCATGGCCCCGGGTCTCAGAGTTGCTTGTCCTGCCTCGACGGTCGGTGGCGGGGTGGGGGGGGTCTGTCCCAGGGGGCTGGGCAGGCCTGGCAGCCCCTCCCCAGCCATGAGTAATGTGTTTTGGGGCTGGGCTGCCTGTCAGCTCCCAGGCTCCGGGTGCTTTATGGGCTCTGCTTGGTGGCTCTGAACTCCCTGGTAGGAAATAAAGTTCTCCCTGCGCGTCCCTTCTAAACATTTCACTCAGTGGAAACGGTGTTTAAGAAAAATGAGGACATATTTCTTCCTAAGGATGCAGTATCCCCTTTGGGCGGCCTAATGCCCGCTGTATATCAGGAGGTGGGGAGGCAGGGGCCAGGAACCAGGGCTGGGGCCCTGCCTTCCCACTGCCAGGCAGCTTGGAGGCCACTCTGGTAGCTGTCCTGGGCCATGGTGTCTGGGGCCATAAAGCAGCTGGCATCCTGTGAGCACCTTGTCTGTGCTGGGCGCCTTACAGTGCCACCTTGGTGATGCTCCCAGGATCCCCACATGGTCGGCTGTCCTGTCCATTCCCACATAAGGAAGCAGAGGCGGCAAGGCTGGTAGCTGCCCACAGTCAGTGCTGGAGCCCAACTCCCACCAGGCTCAGATGCCCAAGGTCATAATCTTTAACCCCACCTGTGTCCCCCACAGCCTCCCACCTAGGCATCCTGGAGTCAGGGGCGGGCGGCTGCTGGGGCTTCCACCCTGCCATTCACTTCCAAACTTGCAGCTCACAGGCCACAAATCCCAGTTTTGGGGTGCTGTGCTGGTGTCCTTTCAACAACCTCTCTCTGAGCACCGTGTACAGACCAGACCCTCGGTTGACTCCTCAGGCTATGATGTGGGTACACCGGCAGCCCTGGTTCCTGTGCCTCGGATGCTCAGTTCAGACTTGGGAATGAATACTTCAAAGCCAGTACAAGAGCCGTCTCTGTAGTGGGCATCAGAGGTGCCACAGGAGTGGCAGGTCTGGAGGCCAGCAAGGGCCAGGAAGGGCCTAGGCATCTACCCCTCCTCCCTCCTCTACCTCACAGCCCATTTCCTCCTGAACGGTTCCTTCCCCATCCTTCAGCTGTGACCCCTCCCCCAGCCAGGACCCATCCCCCTCTTGGACCCAATTCTACCCCCAGCTCCAAAGAGAAGGGCCTCCAAGTTCTGTGGGAGGAATGGTTGTTGCTCCCCAGGGGTTCAGCCAGGGCCCTAGGGGTTCAGCCAGGTCCCCTGGCCCTCAACAGCTCCAACTTGGGTGGGGGGCATGCTTGGCCACTGGGCCCTGGCTTGCCCCACTTTGTTTATTTATTTATTATGATTTTTTTAGTCCAGTTAAAAGGTTTACTATCCAGACGCGTCTAAGTGGCCTCACTTAGCGTAAGTAACTCTATAAATCAGGGGAACTGTTAGCATCCACCGCACAGGCTGGCTATCAATCTCCCCCAGGTCACAGCCAAACAGGAAGGGGAGAAAAAAGAGAGTTACCACCCAGGGGAGATTTAAAACACACACACTGAGCAAACGCGCACAGACCGCGTGCATGCCTGTGCGCGCACACACACACTCGGACGCCTGTGTTTGTACAATCCTGTTATATTCACACGTGCACATGTAGAATCTGAGAGTGCTGTGTGTGGTCGTGGTAAAAGAACACAAACATGGCTCCTGTAGCCATGAGGGGAGACAGATCTGAGGGAAGGGGCTTTGGGTGAGCCTAGGACCCCCAGGGCCGGGCTGACTCTCAGTGCCTGAGCTGCCCTGCTCCGGGCAAGTATCTCTGGAGGGCAGTGGAGGGGGTCTGATTGGTCCCCTCCCCTCTCTGTGGCCCCCACCTCTGCCAAACCCAAAGGGCCCAAGCTTTTCCCTTTCCCAGCCCCAGGTGGGCACTTGGCAGGGGGGTAGAGCCTGGAAAAGGAAGCAGGAGGCTGTAAGCTGCGGGCCACCCCAGCGGGGCATGATGTCACCGTGGGTCCTCGCTATGCCGAGGCTGGCACACCGCAGATACGGCACTGGGCTCAGGAAAGGCAGCATCATCTAAATGGGTGGCCGAATGCCATGCAGTGCACTGGAGGGTGCGAGGCTAGGAGGACAGCAGAAACACCCTGCCTTTTCACGGGAGCAGGTGTGGCTGGCTGGGTGTCCACACAGCCTGGACTGCCCTGGAGAGGCCCCAGACCTAGAGAGCCCCAGACCTAGAGAGCCCCACAAGCTGTGCCATGCTAGAGACCGGAGTGGGGGAAGCGGCTCCTGGCATCTTCTCTAGGTCCCAGAGACGGACGCGGGCAAGGCAGCCCGAGGTGGGGGACCTGCCCAGGCCACCTCCTTTCCCTGCTTGCCCAAGAGGCCTCCCCGGCTCACCCGCCCGCCGCATCTCCCCATGAACTCTATTTCTCTTTCCTCTCTGAAAACAACTGAGCTGTAAATACTGTTTAACCTTCTCCCCCCTCCCCCCCACCCCCTCCCCTCCGCACTATAAAAACACAAATATGCCATAACTCAGCCGCCCGGCCGCCCAGCCTCCAACATGCCCCGCGCCCGGGCCTCTCAGGAAGGTCATTACAAACGACTTTCCGATTCACTGCTCCTGAAATAATTTTGTGTATTAAAACCTGAATCTGCACTTTCTGGGGCCGAAAGCCTCGCTTAATTATGGCGGGTGTCCTTGGGACGGACAGTGATCCTTCACTCTCCAGCCCGCGCTCCAGCCCTCCGCCCGCCGGCCCGCCCCCCTCCCCGGGCCCAATCTGTTTTCAAAGTGTGTCTGCCCTTTATTAAATTGTTTTCTTTTCCACATTATCAGTTGCCATGGAGACCTCATCTCTCGGATTATTTGAATTTCATTATATCTATTGATTTGGGAGCATTTCATCTTTTTTATTGTTTTTCTGTCAATTTTCAAAACGAATAACCATCTAATTTGCGTCAGTGCTGATTATGTTTGTCCCTCAATAGAGGTCGGCAGCTGCGCTGGGGAAACAAATCAATGAAAAACCATCATAAAACTCCCCACTCCAGTCTCCAGGATGTGTGGGTGACATTCCACGCCTGCGAGAGACACACTCATCAGCTCCAACTTCGGCGACAGTGGCGGCGGCTCCGTTCCACGTCCGCCTCCTTTGGCCTTAATATTTAATTTCGCGATTTGGGGCATTATTAGTGGTGTTTTTATTAGCGCGTGTGCCTGTGAGTGTTTGGAGGTGGGCTGGCGGTTCCATTAATTTGTGGGTGAGGCAGGGAAACCCCAGAGGAAGGCACGGCGGACGGCGTTGGGGTGCAGTGGCGAGGAGAGAAGAGGGGAAAAGCTCCAAGAGGGGCGGGAGCCTGGGGACCGGGAGGGCCCTGCGGAGGGGCTGGAAAAGGGGGACCGAGTGAAGGGGAGGAAAAGAGGGAATTCAAATCGCTTACTTTGTTGGTTTTTTTAAATAATTTATGCAATTTTAAGCATTTATGTATAAATTTTTTAATAAGCCACCCTGGAGCAGGATGGCCATTAACATCCCAACGTCCTTCTGTCCAATGGGCTGGCGGAGAGGATCAATTTCTGAGAGTACTTTCCCTTTTTTATGACATGATAAAATGCTTTTAAAGCAACTTACACAAATATGGAAATTTTTTTTTTTTGTCCCCTCTCCCTTCACCTAACAGCCTTCTTACCCGCCAGGGAGGGGGAGGTTGTGTGCGTGCACACACGCGCGCGCACGCACACACACTCTCACACTCTCGTGCTCACGCTGCCTCTCTCCTGCTGGGGAGGGGGGCTGAGGGTGCTGGCAGGGAGGCAGCCCCAGTTCTAACTGGAACTGGCCGCCTGTCCTTCTAACAAGGGCATAAACTTTCATTACCCATGCACGCAGTCAAAGACAATTTAGGGAAACGCGCTGCTTGGAAAAGGAAAACCTCAGCGATTCGTGGCCCATGCTGCTGCCACCATCTGGGGGGCTCCCACCTCCAGCTCTAGGGAACCCAGTCCCTGAACCTCTGGCCCTGCCAGCAGGAAGTGGGGCGAGGGCAGGACAGCTTCCGTGTGGACCCTCCGTGGGCAGGAGAGCCCGGAGAGTAAGGGTCTCCTCCTTGGCTCAACAGGACCATCCATGCCTTGGGCTGAGGCCAGGCGCCCTGGGTCTTGCCCTCCTTGCCCTCCCTGGATGGCCTGTACTAACCCCAACCAGGGCTAGCCCTTGAGGGCAAGTGCAGGCCTCTGTCATCCCTGCCACCGCAGTGCCTGGATCAGAGCAGAAGCTCAGCTATGCAGACGGACAGACTGACAGATGGACTGAATGGCGACAAAGCAGGGAAACAGGCCCTAAGGTATCCTGAGGTGCCTGCAGGGGCCCCACAGATGCTGGGGCAAGATGCCCTCCCCAGGTGTCCCTGCACTAGAAGCAGCTCTGATGCAGAAGTGCCTCTTCCCACAGAGTCAGGGCATTGGCCACCATCACCCCTACCTGGGCATGAGCCCCTGACTTCCCCGGAGATGGGACGACCTTCTAAGAGGAGGGCCAGTGCCTCCAGGTCTCAGGGTGACCCTGCCTCACCTGCCTGCTCCCTCTGCTGATGAAGGCAAAGAGGAACCTGAGGGATGCCCTGCCCAAGCCCCCACCAGCCGACGCGGATAGTCCTGAATCCAGCGTGGGGTCTGAGCCTTCCCCGGCACCACTGCTGCGGGAGGGCGTCCAGCCCTCTGAGGCCACCATGGGGCACCTGGGCTTTGGCAACTTCCACATAAGACAAATCGACTCCAGAGACCTGGCCCCTTGGAAAGCTCATCACTTCTGCGTCTTCCCTGCCCTGGGCTCGGGTCCCCAACTGTAACACAGCGTTGCTGAGGGGATGATGTGGGCACACGTCTGGCTGGGGCTGCAGAGCACACAGTGCCTCCCTGATGCTCCACGGTGACTGTGGGCAGAGCCCCTCCTCGGAGCCGGGAGCACTTCGTCCTGCCTGGTAACTGCAGGGCACTGCAGACCTGGAGTTCGGCCCCGCGTGGCCCTGCCCACCTCTGCCTGGGGATCTGAGAGCTGCCCTAGGCCTTCTGCTCCTATCCCCGCAAAGCCCAACTTCTTCCTGGGCCTCACCTGCCCCAGCCATCCAGGCCCAATCTGGAGCTGACCAGTGGGCAGCCCAAGAAGGTCCCCATGGGTCCCTGGGCCCTCTGTTGTGGCAGCAGGGGGGCAGCCCTGACTGCCCCAAGCCTTCCGTGGGGATGCAAGGGGAGCGCCCACCCCTCCTTTTTTTCTGTGCTCAGATACCCCCCCAACCAACTGTCATTAAAATAACAAGTTTCTGTTACAATCTAAACATTCCCACATCGCATAAAGGGTTATATTACACCCGAGTCACTCCCGGCCCGTGTTTGCACAGAAAAGCTCACGGCAGGTCCCCCCTCCTGACGAAGTGACTTATTAAAGTTTAAACAGTAATTAACAGAACAATAAAAATAAAGGGATGTTTGGGGAGTCGTAGCGCACACAGGGTTTTTGGCAGTGCCAGCAGTTTTTCAGTGCCCTGCGCTGGCAGCAAAATGTGACTGTGAAGCCAGTGGGGACAGAGGACGGGGCCAGGGTTGAGCCAGGGAGTCCTGAGGCCTAAAGGGCCAGAAACCCCGAGGCAAGGCTGGTGGGAAGGAATGGGGGTCCTGGGGTGGCAGGGCGGGCACAGTGCGAGCAGGTGGGGTGGTCTGGCATGGGCAGGGAACAGGCCTGGGTGGGGAGGCTTCGAGAGGGGCAAGGCCAGTGCCCAGCTCAGCCTCAGGCACTTCCGGCTGCCCAGTGCCTCGGTCACATCCGGCCAACTCCGCACGGACCTGGCTGGGGGAGGTGCCAGGTCCCCCGACACTGCGGGCATTAGGAGACCCTGCAGCTAATGATTCCTGGGGCTGGACCCCAGCCACTCTGGGCTTCTCTCCCAGTTGGGCAGGTACCCCCACCCCTGCCTCCGGCTCCTGTGGCCAGGACACTATGGGAACTCTCCTGGCCCCTATTAAGCATGGGTAAGGACTCGGGGGTCAGCCAGCCTAGCACATGACACCCCCACCTACCCCCAACAAAGGGAGAAAGTGGCCAACTTGCTGGGCCAGGTGGGTCCCCAGCGGGGAAGTTCTCTTTCCCCAAGGCTTGCAGGGAGCTGGCCTGGCAGGCCGGTCCGGGCCAGAGCTGCCTGGGATGGGCAGGGCCAGGCCTGTTACCCTCAGCCTTGCCTCTTCTCCCTCAAGTTCCATCCCAGGGGCTCAGACACCTGCCTGCCAGGGATGGCAGAGAGGGTCAGGACGAACCAGGCGCCCAACCCCAGCAGCCAGGGAGGGGCCCCGGGAAGAGGGTGGGGCTCCCCCTCGACCTAGGCAGGCTCAGAGGCTTGGGGGCCAAGGAAGGAGGGACAGCAGGAACCCCTGATGGTCACACAGAATGTGTGATCTCAGGGTGGTGACAAACCCATGCCAACCAAGTGACAGACACCAAAGCCCTGCTGGACTGGCCCGGAGCCCCGTCCCCCATGCTACTTCTCATTCCCTCTCCCAGAAGCCCTGGGCCCCCACTATTGTCGGCCACATTGAGGGAGGGCTCCTGCCTGTCCGATGCTCACCCCTGTCCTTCCTGTCCAAGGAGAGCCACTGCAGAAGCAAAGCTCTCACTCCACCACACAGCGTTAGCCCCAAAAAGTGACCTTTCAACAGAACATCCCCAATGCAGAGCTCTTCCCACCAGGACAAAGAAGACACCAAGAGCCCCCGGGGAGGCCTCTCCACCATCCTCTGAACAAAGGAGCTCTCCTCTTGGGCTTCTGCATCTCCCTCTGTGCCTCGGTGGACCAACCTGCCTAGGGGTGGGATCCTATTTCCACAGCAGGCCTCCCTCCACCTTGGTGCCTGCCCTGGACCAGCCTACAGCTCAGAAACGAGCCCCTGGCCCGGGGCAAGCAGCCCCATAGTTTCCTGATGTGGATGCCTTTGCTGGTTCCTCCACGTCCCCACTGCACAGGCCAGCAGGAGCCTCTGTGAGCCCTGCGTGGAGGTGAGATGCTGGGCTGGGCCAGAGACTCTCTCTAACGTCCTGTCTCCCAGGATCTAGGTCCTGGCAGCTGGCGGGTATCAAGGGCATGCACTCTGTCCCAGCTGAACCCCGTACTGCCTGGCTCTGCCACTGCCTCTGGCTGAGGCCCCTGTGGGCACAGCCAGCCAGGGGGTGCAGGGCCCCACAGACCTCAGTGCTGCCTGGGCTCTGGCACGTAGGACGTGAAGGAAAGCCAGCAGCTTTTCTCCTCCTCTCTCCTGGGCAGAGCCCCCTGCGGCTCCATCACCCCCCGCCTCCAAGATGAGTGAGTCATGGTGAGGGCAGAGTGGAGGGTCGAGACAGACAGAGCTCAGGAGGGGGCAGGTGACGCTTCCCAAGCCTCCAGTCGCTCTGCTCAGGCTGGAAGGAACGCCAGGAGCTCACACTCCCTCTCGGCTGGAGGAGGCAGACTGAGTCACCCAGCGCCAAAGCCTCGATGGAGCAGGAGGGGGCAGGGGAAGGCGCCTTCAGGGTCAGGGGAAGGATTGACAGAGGGCAAGGCAGAGGGTGTCTGGGTGGCACCGAGGAGGGCAGGTGGGGACAGGGGCCTTCTCATGGGTACGTCTAAAGTGGGCAAACAGGGAACCAGCTGCTCGTCCTGACCCGCTGTTTCTAGAACTCGTGTGTGGGGCATGGCAGTGGTGTGGCAAGTGGCTCTGGCTGGACACGGAGCTAAGGAGGGCAGCCTGCACTTAGGTCCCACGCACCTTGGGACAAGGGACAGCTATCAGGGTGGAGGCTGTCCTAGGTGCACGGAACTTTAGACCTGGAAGGGGACCGAGGTCCAAGAGGCTGAGAAACTTGGCAAAAGCCCAGGCCACTCACTCGCAAGGACTAGACAGATCCAGGGGACCAGTTCCCAGTCGGAGCCCTCTCCCCCCCAGCAAATCCAATGCTACACATTTCTGTTTCAAAGCAGAGCTTTCTGCAGCCTGGGAGATTGCACCAGGCCCCTTGGGCCCCAAATACCACAAAGGCCCCCTGCTGCAGAGGATTTGAGCCACACATGGCCCAGTGGGCAAGGACCCCAAATGGCTCCGAACCAGCATCTGTGGGGTGCGGGGCCTGGGAGCCAGGCTGCCCCGCTCTCCAGGGGAAGCAAAGTGGAGGCTGGCTGCGTGGCCTGGCTGACCCACCGGAAATGGGTAGGACGTGTGTGGCAGAAGGAGGGGACCTTTCTCTTGCAGGGACTGAGACCCTGAGACTTTCCAATGTGTGCTGATGGGGAGACAGGGCAGGCGCTCTCTGGGGATGAGAGGAAAAGCCCGGACCAGAGAGGCCCCGGACAGCAGGCCCAGCCCAGGAGAGGCGGCGGCGTGGGCAGCAGGTAGCAGAGGAACACTGGGTGGCACGACACCCGCCCTCCCTGCAGCCTGTCTCCACAATCCCCTTGCTGAGGCCAGCGGCGGCGACCATGACAAGGACATGAGGGGACTAATTTAGGAGTATTTTTAAAACGGTGGCCCTGGTGGAGGGCTTGAGCAGTTGTCAGCCATCTGGAATAAGGAATTACAATCACCTCCCTAATCCTATATTCCCTAAACCCTAAAGCTGGTTACAGTGTGAGGAAGAGGCAGCAGGTGGGTGGGGGTGGGGGGGTCTGTTCCAGAAGGGGGCAGAGCCCAGGGAGGTGCCCACAGGCCGGGGCAGCACCGCCCCTGGGAGGCGGCCGAGGCTGGGGCTGAAGATCCCAGTGTCCTCCGAGCCCACCCAGCTCCCCCACCTGCTCACGCACACTCGCTCCCTGGGCCGCGCCGGCTCGCGCAGGGGCCGTCAGGTAAATTAGATCTGAAAGCTGACAATTTCTGACCATATTTCCTTGATTATTTCAAACAAATGCACAGCAGCCGCTGTAAGGAGATTAAAGTGACATAAACGTCCCGAGTGGGAGGGGGGAGGGCAGAGGATTCAGGTCACCCCCATCCGTCCCCCGCCTGACAGACGCTATATCGCTATCCAATCCAATAAAAAATCCCCCCCTTTTGCTTTAATTAATTTTACAGCTAGCTTGCTTAATTACTTTCAATCAAAATCCTCCTGCCATCGCAAAATTAGAGATGGTTGAGCTCCATTAGCCTAAATTCTTCATTTCCATATAGAAAAGAGGCTGTCTGCAGAGCCAGCCTGGGCCCCTGGCAGGACAGACGCCCGTCTGCCCGCCCGCTGCGAGCCAGCCCACCCCTGGCTTCCGCTCTCTGGCTATCTCTGGCCTGTGCGTGTCCCCTCACTCTCCTCCACCACTGCTTCCTGGGCCGTGAAGAACTGAGGTTCAGGAGGGGTACCCGCTGCCCCGACTTCCCAGGATTCACGAGGGGACTGCAGGGCTGGCACAGCTCTCCACCAGGGCCTGCTGCTTTTGACGAAAGCATCGGCTGATCCTGGGAGCCTGCTGCCCTGCCAAAGGGCCCCTGCTGCCTCCAGGACACAGCCTAGTCCCAAACCTGAGGCAGACAGGTCTCCTGGGCCATCTGCACCACCTGCCCCAGGAAGGGGTCCCTCTCCCAGCAGGGCGGAAACACTCCCAACCCCAGACTTAGGCCCCAGTCAGAATAGACCCCTGGAGCCAACGCCACCCAGGGTTCCCTCTGCCGATTCCTGGCTGGAGTCATTGTTCACTATCAGGACGACTCGGGCCAGCTGTCTCGATGGTGCTACCAAGCAATGTAGCAGCCCCCACATACTCTGGCATTCTCCTAGGGCCCCCCGCGGGCCCCTCCTCCCCATCCCATAGTCCTGGTTCCCAGCCTGCAACAGCTGCACCTCCACCCCCAGCCTGGGTCGAGTGGGTGGTGGGTCTGGGCTCTGTCCACATCCTGTGCCTGCACGGGCACCCTTCTCCTCCCCTCCACCTGCCTCATCTTCACAGTCCCCAACCCCAACTCTGGAAGCTCCACTTCAGGTTTTCCATACTACAACCCTGAGTGTCACCACAGGGTCCGGCCCAACCTGGGCTCCAGCTGA
This sequence comes from Symphalangus syndactylus, assembly GCF_028878055.3. Taxonomy (NCBI): domain Eukaryota; kingdom Metazoa; phylum Chordata; class Mammalia; order Primates; family Hylobatidae; genus Symphalangus; species Symphalangus syndactylus. Next base: position 26,176,459 of record NC_072444.2, on the reverse strand, counting down.
TTAAGGATCTGCAACAGGATGTAGGGATTACAGTAAAACCTGGCTCCGGATCTGCAGGGGCAGCAGGCCAAGTCCTGGCCCTGGGACTCCCCTCCCCTCCCCTTTCAGCATCCCTACCCATTCCCCGTCCCAAACCCAGCTGCCAAGTGAGGGAGGAAGGCTGAGCCCCTTGGCCCTTAGGGGACTCCTGGCTGGACTCTGGGGGGTCTGGACTGACAAGGGGTGGCATTAAGGATCCCAGGCCAACTCCTGCAGAAAGGCTGGGGTGGGGTTGGCTGGGGAAGGGGAGAGATGGCTTTATGCCACCTGGCTTCCTTCTCAGGGAACCAATGTGAAGGTGGGGTGTCCTGGGCCTGACCTCTGGGCAAAGGCTGAGTAAGCGGGGAAGGAAGTACCCTAAGGGCCAGGAGAGCCCCTTCCAGGCAGAAGGCCTTACGATGCTGCCGCATGGCTCTGGCTGGATGGCACAGGGGGGACGGGGGGTGGGGGGGAGGGGAGTGCGAGGCCAGCTCTGGGGGTGGAGGAAGGAGCTGAACTTGGACCTCCAGGGCCTGTCTTCTGGACACCAGGGACCCACAGGTCAGTCTGCAGGCTCCTCACTAGTCCTGCTCTAAAGATGAACTCAAATCCTCTCCTCCTGGCTTGGTTGAGTTTCTCAAATACATCCTGAGCAGCTACTGGCACTGCCCCCTCTGCCCTAGGGATCCTGGGAGGATGGCTTTGGGTCTCAGGGGGTGCAGTGTCACAGGCTCCAGCATTACTGTTTCACACTTGAGAGCACAAAGGGTAGGGCAACTTCGGGCTGGAGGAGGGCGTCCAAGAGGCCACACCCCGGCTGTGCCCTGAGGTCAGCGGGTGGAGAAGGTGAGGGGGCAGGCGGGCAGACGGACTCGCTGCTGAGCCCAGCTGGGTCCTCCTGGGCTCCAGGTCCTCCATGCAGGTCTGAAGCCTCCCTCCCACCCCACTACCAATGAGTCATCAACAACAGGGACTAGGAAGCGGGAAAGCAGACGCAGCCCCAGTCTTTGGGGACACACACTGACTTCCCGGGCATTCCCCCTCCCACTGGGGCAGGGCTGGGGCCTCACCCCCATCTTTCTTTCTTTCTTTTTTTTGGAGACAGGGTCTTACTCTGTCGCCCAGGCTGGAGTGCAGTGGGACAATCTTGGCTCACTGCAACCTCCACCTCCTGGATTCAAGCGATTCTCCTGCCTCAGCCTCCCAAGTCGCTGGGATTACACGCGCCTGCCACCACATTTGGCTAATTTTTGAATTTTTAGTAGAGACGGGGTTGGCCCGGCTGGTTTCGAACTTCCAGCCTCAAGTGATCTGCCCGCCTTGGCCTCCCAAAGTGCTGGGATTATAGGCAGGAGCCACCATGCCTGGCCTTTTTTTTTTTTTTTTTTTCCTTAGAGTCTTTTATCCATTACCCTCATCCCCATCCTCACCCTGACCTCCATGCCTGGCCCAGGTGGGTTGGGATGGTGGAAGGGTAGATGGAAGAGCATGTACGGGGTCAGTTACTCAGAGATCAAAGGGCACAGCCCAGACCCTACTCCACCTGCCAGCCAGCCCACATGAGGCAGCACCCACCTCTCCCTGCCAGGCCCTCAGCACGCTGCCCCTTCAGCGGCAGAAACTGCTCCTTCACCTGAGGGCCCCGCCACCCCTCCTCCTACACAGCCTTCATAGGTCCCAGCTGACATTTCACTTTCTCTGGGCAGCCTCCCGGGACTGTCCTCTCCCTCTGTCCTCACTGCACCCTGTCCTAGTCTTAGCACTTTCATAGTAACTTGTTTTTTTTTTTTTTTTTTTGAGACGGAGTCTTGCTCTGTCGCCCAGGCTGGAGTGCGGTGATGCGTGAGCTCCGCTCACTGCAAGCTCCGCCTCCCGGGTTCACGCCATTCTCATGCCTCAGTCTCCCGAGGAGCTGGGACTACCGGCGCCCGCCACCTCGCCTGGCTAATTTTTTTGTATTTTTAGTAGAGACGGGGTTTCACTGTGTTAGCCAGGATGGTCTCGATCTCCTGACCTCGTGATCCGCCCGCCTCGGCCTCCCAAAGTGCTGGGATTACAGGCGTGAGCCACCGCGCCCGGCCAGTAACTTGTTTAATTAGCCCTCTGCCTCACCAGACTGCAAGATCCCTGGGACGAGACCACCGTTTCAGCGCTGTGTCTGGCCCAACAAATATTTACTGAGTGAATGCAGAAAATCCAGTGCTTCTGGAGAACATTAGGGCGGCGCTGGGCCCCAGGGATGTGGCCTGGCTTCTGGACTGACCCCCTCGGGGCTCCAGGAGCCTTGTCTGGAGGGGTGGGGTGGGGACTCCCTGGGTGGGACTGAGCTGAAGCCCCCTCTCTTGGGTCTCCTGCCCTCTTGAGCCCCAGGCTCACCTCCAAACGCCCTTCACAGGGCTCTACCCAGAGAACAAAAGAGGCCCCAGTTGTTCGAACATTTCGCGGCGAGAGGAACAACTGTTGCTGGCCAGTCCCTTTCTGAATAAATCCTGCAACTGTTTGCAGTGAAGTGCGACTCTCTCCCTCCACCTCCTGTCCCTGTCCCAAAAGGAGAAAAGGGGATTGAAAAAAAGATGGGGGAAAATCCCATACCAAGCCCCACCATCTCCCTACACCCACTTTCAAGTTTGTCTGAAAATGTTATAAACACAACACACAGGGACAGCCACCTGCTGTCCCAGACAACTGGGACAGCCGCAGCTAAGGGTGAGGCTGTGAGATCAGGACCCAAAAACAGGAGGTGAGACAGTGAAGGCTGGAGGGAAGTGGGGGGTGTCGGGACGGGGAGAAGGGGCAACGGGAAATATCACCGTGAAGTGGGAGAGGCAGAGGGCAGGGTTGTACTCAGCCCTGCAGGGGCAGAGGGAGGAGGGTCTGTGGATCAAAGGCCCGGGAAGGCTCATGGGGGCCCGGCGGAATCCGGGAGGCAGGAGCTTCCAGTGGGGCAGTGGATACCGAGAGGGGAAGCATAGGAGGGAGAGAAGTTGAGTGGGGAAGAGGGAGCAAGGTCTATTAAAAACCTCTCAGTGCATAACACAAAATGTCAGGGTTTATAGCTTCATTCTTGGCTTTGCCGGGACTGAGAACCCTGAACAGAAATGTCACCGCTTGTCATGTTTAATCACCTGCTGTTTGTTAACACCTTCCCTGCAAGGAGCCTGTCTCAATCCGCCCCTGGGCCCCCCAGGGACCCGGAAATAGAAAACATCTCCGTCTCCTTCTCTGGGCTCTTGGCCCTGCCTAGGGGCTCTTCAGCTCCATCTGAAGGCCTCCCGAGGAGCCCCAAAGTGATCCTTCCTCCTATCAGGGAGGCCAGGGAAAGAACCCCACATGGCCCCCTGGAGGCGTGGTGCGCTTGGTGTGGCTGGGCTGGGGCCTGTCATCCCCCGCTTCTTGTGCCTGGCTCTCCAGGCCTGTCTGTCCATTCTAGCTATTCCACTCGGTCCCCTAACCCTGCGGGTATGAGAAGATAAATAAAGGAGAGCCCGCTCTGATCTCTGCAGTCTGGAAGTCACCAATCTGTCTGCTTGAACAGCAACGGCCACATAACATCTAACAACCAAAGCCACCATCCTTCCAGTTACAATCGGATCACACCATCTGGGGTTCTGGCTTGGCTCTCTGAGCGTGCTTTCCTGGGTTGTTTAGACTAGGAATTCTCAGCCCTACTGCCCCACGTTCCTTCCTCTGGGTTGGGGGTAGGTGTGGGGGAAGGGCAGCATGAATCTTCCCCACCTCCTAAAGCACAGTGTGGTCTACACTGGGAAAGAAGCCGGTTCACTCTCAGATTACAAGGCAAACTCAATACAGCCCCCAGGCAAAAACCCCACCTGGGACAGCTGCCTGCAAAGTCGTGAGTTTATCGCGTGGAGTTCCCAAGGCAGCCCCATCACCTCTAGTAGCAAAGAAAGCCAGTGGAGACACCCACCGCAGAGCTGAACTGCAAATGGTCTCCCAGTGAACCAGGGGGCAAGGTCCCCATCTTCCCTTCCAGCAAAGTCTCTGCTTACACAGAAACATACCCAGCAAACATGCGTCGTGAACCTGTCTCCTAGGAGAATGCCCATTCGGTTAGACATGCTTCCTGAAGGGCTCTGCGTCCAGTCCTTTCACTTCCATTTCACCAGAGAGACAAGTCGGAGTGCATACCACCCACCTGCAACCCTCCCCTGCAGACAGACGGGAGCACTCGTTTCTGCAAAGACGGGCACTCAGGGATGCCTCTAGAAAAGGAGGCTTTCCCCCAGAAGCTCAAAATGCATCTGCATCAACAACTACATTTTATCTTGCATCCCTGCAGCCCAGGGATGAGTTCGCAGACTACAGGTGGGGTACACATGGGGGCCAGAGACGTTTGGGGATGTGGGCCAGGCAGCACGGTAGATACCTAGAGCTGGAGGCCTGTGTGTCCTCACTCAGTGCTGCCATTTGAAACAGTGCTCAGGGGCGCTGCGCACCAAGTCCTCTGGCATTTAGCATTTGGGAACAAACCCAGCAATATCTCCGGGCCTCCAGCTTCCCCACTTAGGAAATGGGACAGCTCCTTGTCTTCCTCCAAGGGAACTGATGAGGAGAGATGAGATGTTAGGTGTGGCTCTCCCGGAAGGAAGGCACTGATAAACTTACGCTGGTGGGGGAGTGAGGGGCTTGGGGGTGGGGGTTGCCTTGTCCGCATCCTCTCCAGAAGCCCCGCCTGGACTGTGATATGTGGTGGGGAGAAGGCTCAGTGTTAAAGGGATGGGATCACAGCTGCAAGCCCTTTTCTAGGCTGGGTCAAGCTTCCAAGTAGTGCTCTGCCATGCCTTGGAGGGGGCGGGGAGCAGGGGACACAAGCATGCCTGCCCCAGCACATGCGCCTAGTGGAACGCAGCAGCCTGGGAGAAAGTTTTGGTAGTGCAAGGGGGTTTAAGTGGAGCCAGCTGCAAGTCCTCCTCCTGGACAGAGACATGGTCCATTCAGGAGGTGCCTGGGCTCTCCAGGACCCTGAGGGTGGGACCATGTCAAGTAGCCCATCCTCCTGCCTCCAAACAGGGCTGACTAAGCCTCCCAGTTTGCCCAGGACCGAGGGGGTTCACACACATGGGTCTTTGCAGTTCTGGGCAAACTGGGGTGGCTGGTCATCCCACTGCGAGACACCACGATGCTGACCACACAGTCTAAGAGCTGGGAACTCGGCCTGGAGTCTAACTCGCACCTGCTCCTGGGGGCCCACGCTCTCGGGTGTCAGAAATTCTCTCTTTCCTGGGCGAACTGATGACACAGGGCCTCTCATGCCCGTGGAGGCCAGACCTGAGCCTCTCCCACCTGTAGGTTTTGAAAAGCTGGTTCCCGTCATTGAGAGGGACGCTGAGCACACATGGAATGTGTCCTCCCAACTCAGCCGCCCACGAGGGAGCCCAAGGGGAACCCCCAGTGTGGGACCTGGACCAAAGGTCGGGAGCCTCCTGGAATGGAGCTGCCTTGCCTGAAATCCTTGCATTTATCAGATGAGCACGGCCTCCCCGCCAGGCCCCCTGATATAATCCTTTCATTAATTTACTATTACATGGGAAATTACTCCTTACCCAGGAATATAAGTTTTCATCTTATTTTAAGTTAGATTCTTAAAGCAATTACCAAGGCATCTGGCGATGACTTCACCACTGCGGCCGGGCCCTGCAGGGGAGAAGGGCGGCCCTGAAGCTGCACAGGCCCTAGAGGGGAGTCTGGGGAGAACTGGGAGGGAAGTGGGGGGCACACTGGCATCTCTGATATTTGCCGTTTGTGGAAAAACTCCTTTCCAGTGCCACCTGCCCCATGAACCCGCTGGTGACAGTTGCTGAAAAACCTCGGCAGCTGGGGCCTCGGTAGCATGTTCTATTTTTAATTGTTTGATCGGAATATTCACTCATCTAGGCCCATTCCCAAGACGCATTTCCCAGCCAAAGGGTTCCCCCATTTCCCACACCTTCCTCCCTCTCTCTCTCGTCAGAAATCAACTTTGAAATTAATAATCAGAGACACCGACCTGGGTGAGTTTGTCAGGGAGCATGGCATTGGAGAGAAGAGAGGCTCCTCCCCAACCTGGGAGCCCTCAGAGTGGCCTCCGCTGTTTTCTCTCTGAGCCACTGATCCTCGGCCCCCGGTCACGAAGCTGGCCCCGCATGGCCTGGCATTGCCATGCCTGCCTGAGCCCCACCCTTCCTGGCAACAGGAAGACCCCAGCCTCCCCCTGTCCACTCCAGTCAGCCCACTGCCTCTGCTTATTCGAAAACCTCAAGAGCAGGGCAGAGGGGCTGGGGATACCCAGGAAGCTCCTGGGAAGGACAGGGAGGGGACACTGGGAGGGAGGCACGTGCCCCTGGACTCAGAGGAGCCGGAAAGAGGCTGACTTTCATTTCAGCTTCCATTTACCAGAGGAAGGGAGCCCACAGGGGCAGCTGCCGGCCTGTCCCCCAGCCAGCAAGTCACACAACCCAGCTCCAGCTGGTGTCACTGGGGCCTGAGGTAGACCATGCTGCTGGGAAGAGGCTACTGGGGCCAACCTGACCCTGTGGCCCCCACCTGACCCCTTCCCAGCAAGGGCCCCCCACCCAGCACAGGGGCCGGTGGGTGCCTGGCCATCCTCTCCTCTCCTTACATGCCCTTGGCCGCACCACCGTACTCTCCCCTCTCAAGGTCACACGGCCGTCCACACCAGGAATATTTACTCACCGGACTGGCCCTGTTAGCAGCACTCACCACAAATATGCTTTCTGATAAAGTTGGCAGAAAAAAATTCTAGAGCTCAAACCAATGTCAGAAATCATCCCCCGCCCCTACCAAGGGAGCACGAGGTGGGGCCTAGAAACAGGTCACACACCAGCTGTGGGGCAGCCCTGGGGGGGCTCGTATCATGCCCCCTCTCACCTTTCTCCTTCCTGTTTTACCTGGGACAGCCTGTTGCCCAGGGGACCAAGGGCTGGGGACAGTTCTAAGCCGAGGACTGGGTCTTGGGGACACTCTGGGCCTCTGGAGGACAAGGCAGGTAGGGTGTCACCTGGGCTTTCCCCTAGGCCGTCTCAGCTCACTGCGCCCCTCCCCGCCACCCTCTCTTGGTGCACAGGGGCTCTGCATGTTTTTATTACCTGTTTGACTCACTGCCTTATTGCTTCTCCCCTTAATGGGGCCGTAACCGTGGAAACGAGGAATAAACGGCCACCAGAAAATGAGATGATTAAACAGGTCACCCTGGCAAACAAACTCAGCCAAGGAACCTCTGGGGGCGGGGACGCTAGGCTGCCCCTCCCCCACCCGTGACCAGAAGGCCTGGACCAGTTCCTGACCACACTGCCCCACACGTAAAAGGACGGGGGCAGATGCCCTGGGGCGCCCCCTGCCAGGCAGTGGAGAGCTGGGTCATCCTTCCGCGAGGCAGCCCCTGGCTTCCTGTGGCCTTGGGTTCCCAGGCTGAAGGGGTGACAGACAGGGAGGCACCGGGCTAGAGGGCGGTGAGGATCACAGCTGCGGGGAAGAGGCACTTCTTGGTGACAAAACTTCCAGGAGTCTCTCCCAGCCGGCCTCTGGGATGCCTCCTGCTCTCCCGCTGCACTAGGGTCCCCCCACCTAAAGCTCTGCCAGGCTCCTCCAGTCCCCCATTCTCACACAGCGCAGTCCCTCCCAGGGCCGCCTTAGTTCACCGAAAGAGCCCCATAAGAAAAGGCCAGGCGACCTTTGGGAACACCTGGTGTCTGGAAACACAAAATGTGTCCGTTTCCCGGCTCCCGCCTTCTCCTCCAAAGCCAGGCAGTGCCCCAGCCTCAGCTAGGTGGCATCAAGAGAGGGCCCTCTTGGCTTTAGGAAGGGTGTCAGCAGGTGAGTGATTACAGCACCGGGAGGGCCCAGGAGGGCCAGAGGAGACCCCAGAATCAGGCCTGTGGGACATTCTAAGAGCAGATGCCCCGGCCAGGAGTGGCCCACATACCACGCCCGGGGCAGAGGCCTGAAGCCCTGGCGCCTGGCTGGCCCTCAGTGTGGGTGTATCCCTGGCTTTCTGGCCTCACTCCCTGCCCTGGGTTTGTCTAGCTGGAGGGATCCCGGAAGCGGGGAAGAGAATGAGAGAGGGCAGACATGCAGCGGTGAGGTCTGCTCAGGAGGAGAGAAAAAGGGGAGAAGGAGATGGGCAAGGGAGGAAGTGGAGAAGGGCCCGGATCACCCTCTGGCTGCGGCCATCCTGTCCCCACTGGACAGCAGACTGACGTCCCAGTCCCAGGCCATGGTCATGGTTAGGAGTTACTGTGGGTCCCATTCAACCATCACACTCCTGCCTTTATCCTTAGGGCTCCCCTGCCCCTTTCACGTCATCCCAAATCCCAGCCTCGCTCCTTCCTGTAAACCAGGCTCTAGAAAGCTCTCAAGGAGCTAAAACCCAGGTCCCAAGGGAATCGGCCAACATTTCCTGCCTTCCTCCTTCTGCCCCCACTAACAAGCCGGGGAGGCACTTGGGGAAGAGGCACATCAATCAATCAGTTCCACCAGCACTTACAGCAGGAAGGCGTGAGCCCCGGCCCGTACCAGGCCCAGGGAGGAGGTGGCAGTACACCAGCTACCATCTAATGGTCACCATTAGGAGCAGCCGTGGCAGAGGAAAACAAGGGCCCTGGCCTCCTGGGGATCAGGGCACATGAGCCTGAGTGCTGGATCCGGGCACAGCAACGTCACAGGTCTACCCAGAGCCTCAGAACAGCAGGCCCGCAGCCAGCAGCTTCTCTGTCTTTTTCCAGGGCCAGTGGGGTGTGAGGCTGGAAAGGTTGCACGGGGCAAGAAAGGTAGCAGGGAGGGCCCAGCTTTAGGGAGCTGGGTGGCCTGGATGAAAAAGACAGAAAAACGTGGTTGCAAAATGGGAAGCAAGAGTTCTGCTCTTGGAGGGGGAGGGAGGACAAGGAGCAGAGAGAAGGGGCTGGCTAGGAGTCTAGAAAGCGTGGTGGCGGAGGGAGGTCCCTTAAGGCCACTCTTTCACAAAGCTGCCTGGTCCCTGGCCCCTGGCTCCTCGGCCTGGTGGGACAGCAGACCGCTCCTCTCCCTCCACTAGGCAGACACTGCCAACACAGGGGCCCGGGCAGTCCTCATTTCCATCCCTCTTGCTGCAAGAGAGCCTCCCATGCTTCCTGGGTTTCAGGCCTCGCCTCCCACATGGGTCTCTTCCCCAACAGGAGACCATACATCCTGCTGAGTCGAGGGTGTCAGGGTGCTGTTCTGTGGCCAGGCAGCCAGAGGGGTGTGCGCCAGACCACCAAGCTGCTGCCCTGCACAGGTGGTCCCGGCGAGGCTGCCCCTCCTCTTTTGCACACTGGGGCTGCCCACCCTCCTCCTGCTCCCAGTTTCTCCCTACTCGTTGTACCCTGGCCCAGCTACCCCAGAACAGCTGCTGCTTGCCGTGGGGACCCACAGGCAGTAATTACTACAGTGCAACTTCCTTCCCCCTCTGAAGATGAGGAGGAGAAGGAGGAAAAGCAGGAAGAGGTGGTAGCAGCGGCCAGGGTGGTCAGGGTTTAAAAATCAGCTCGGGGAAGGCCGTGTTAAAAGGTGAGCCTTGGGGCCTGGGGACATGGGGGGTGGGCCAGGTGGAGAAATGGCCTGAGCCCTGGCAGAGTGTTGGGCCAGCCGTTCTAGAGGAGGCTGATGGAGGCTGGGGCTGCACCACTGGCCTGGCAGGACCCAGGAAGAAGAGAAGTTGGGGCCAAGAGACTTTCCAAGCCCCACCCAATCCCCTGCTCAGGCAGCGGGCACAGCCTTGAGCCAGGGCAGCCACTTTCATGAGGAGATGCTGCTGCGTGGCTCAGCCCTCCAAAGGTGCCTGCATTTATTTTATTTTTCCATCATAAAAACCCAAGCTGCAGCTCAGCCAGATTCTGGGGCTGTGGGGGCTGGGGGAACACCAGTAGCACCGACAAGGCCAGTAGAGAGGCCTGAGTAACACCCACACTCAGTGCCTTTCTTGGAGAGGAGAGCGAATGGGTTCTCCTCGCTGGTCCCTACCAGGGAAAAAGGGCCCGAGGTGGGGTCTCTCTAGGGAGCCTTTTGGACCTGCCCTTCTGCCTCTGTCTCTTGTTGGGGAGGAAAGGCTATGCTAGGCCTTTTAGCCTCAGTTTCCTCTGACGTCTTGCAACTACAACCAGGGCTGGTTCAAAGGGTCACTTCACAGCCCAGAGCTGCCGGTCTCCAGTGCTTTCTACCAAAGAAAAGGTCCAAATAATGTGCTCCTCACCTCGTCCACTCACCCCCTACTCCCACCCGCCAGGACTGCCCCACTGAACACAACCAAGTTGGGAGTCAGAGAGCTGAAGATCTTAAAGGTCATCTGATGTGCAAGTCCCTCCAAATGTCACTAACCGGTGCACAGCACAAACCTCTGTTTGAATGGTACCAGGAAACTCATGACTTCTGAGATGGCCCCTTCTGTCCCGGGCTCTGACAGCTCCTTTCTGCCAAGATGGCCCCAGAGCACCTACCCCCTGCAGCAGACTGGCAAAACCGGTGCCCAACCTGGCTACAGGGGCTGGCCCCAGCTTAGACTGGTTGAGTGGGTGTATCTGGCCAAGTAAAGGCTGGAGGAAAGAAATTGAGAGCAATCTGCTCTGCCCTAAACCCGGCATGGAATCTCTTCCTCCAGAACAGCACAGGAACCTTCTCAATCCCCGGTGCCTGGCAGGTCGAAGGTGTAACCAGAGCTAGTGACGTTCCTAGAAGCCTCCACACTTGGCAAGGCTCTGGCCTTGACCTGGCGGCTCATGGAAGGTCTGATCTGAAGGCGGCTGACACTCAGGGCAGGGGCCTGAGCAGCATACACTGGGGCTGGGTTGGGGATGCCAAGCTCTTTGCTCTCTCGGCTTAGACACCATCTAGAAGAAGTCTGCGGCCTACCTCAAGAGAGTTTGCTCTCAAAGCATGGGGCTACTGAGAATCAGGAAAATGAGCCAGCCTGGCCCAGCTTCTGATCCCACACTTCCTGGCCTTCCCACAGTTGAGGCCTGGGCCGTCTGCGATGGGGGATCTGCTGGCAATGCAAGGGGGTCCTGGCCTGGAGCCCCAGAAGGAGAAAGAAACCGGCCGGGCTTCCTCCCACTGACCCGCCTTGACGACAAGGCTGCAGCCACAGCGACACATGGGCAGCACTGTCCCTCACTGGCTCCCCCTGCAGTCGGTGGCCATCCCTTTAAACTTGTCCTCTTGCCTCTTTGGCCCTTGACCTTGTAGAGCCTATCTTGGCTCCTCTGCGCCTTGGACAGCCCCACCCCTTTGTCTCAAGAAGAGAAGGGGCAACTATCACCAGATCCCCACCAGTCAAGGGCGAGCGCCTGCTAAGAGCTCCACCTGTGCTTCACCGCCATTTTCACCCTGGCTTCTAGCTGTGTTCAGGGCCTGGGAATCAGATTGGTGGGGCCTAACTCTGGGAACTTCCCAACTGCAGGATGGATGTACCTGTGTCTGAAAGCTTCCTCCCATCTCCCCTTCCCCCTCCCCGCTCCCTCCCCCAGGGAAATCACTCTAAAAGGGCCTAATGGAACTATGTCCTCCTCTCTTCCTCTCTCCCCTCCCTCCCTCCCTCTCTCTCTTTCCTTTTTTTTTATTAGCATTTGTGGAATTTATTCCCAAACTCTCCTAATCTTCCGTACACAACCATTTGATTTGCATAACCCAACCCCCTCTCATAAAAACTGGCTGCTAGTTTAATTAAAAAATGTAAATTTGCTGTCATCTCGGGGCCTGGTGAATTAGGACGACATCGGCATTTTTTATTGCTAAAGACGTCCAGATTGATCCAGCCCTTGGCTGAACTATGTTGGGGGAAAGGGGGTCCACATGGCCCCTGAGGGTCCTGAGGTCCTTCTGTCCCCTCCTGAGAAGGCTTGGCCCTCCCACCACTGACTTCCTTGTGGCTGAAGGCCTTTAGGACCTAGATGTGCCTGAGGCTGCAGGGGATGTTAACCTATGATCAGGGGCTTGGTGGGCCCGTGATGCCAGCAGCCCTTCGGGGCCTGTGCCCCTGGCCTTGGACTATGCCAGAGAGGCCCTCGGCTGAAGCTGCCCATGCTGCCCCAGAGGAAGGGACCCTCACTTCACCAGCCACGAGCCCTGGCCAGAGACGAGGCCCATGGCCCCGGCTGTATCCCGCATGCACTATGAAGTTGAGGGAGCTGTTCCCAGCTCCTGAAGATGAGCATGGAGTCAGCCCAGGGACCAGCTCAGAGGGGATCTCAGCATCCTCATCTGCTTCCCTTTTTTGGTGAAGTGGGGGGAAGATTGCTTTTCTTCTGAAGTTCTGAGATTATAAGTGAAACTTCCAAGTTCAAAGAAGAGACTGAGATGGTATCACCAGATGACTCCTCCAGGAAACAGTCAGAACTCTGCCACCCTGGGCCTCCCCTCCGAGTGGCCAGAGTCCAGGCCTGAGTCCCACTGGGAGTGCTCTACTCCAGCTACAGGAGGAAGCCGCTGACCTCAGGGTCCCTTCTAGCTTCTAGGAAAAGTTTCCAGAGCCTGTCCCTGGAGTGCTGGGAGAAGTCAGTCTCCCTAAGGCCCAGGACAGAAGCCACAAGAGGCTCTGCCACCTGCCTCCTACCAGGGCTGGGAGGCCCTCGCTCCAGTCAGGACGCCCCAGAGAAGGGCTTTAGAGTACTGCCCCCATGACAGACTTGGAGGGACTGGTTGGTGGATGGCAGGAGGAGGGACGCTGGCTCCAGCTGGCACCCGGGTTAGGAGGAGGCCGACCAGAGGGCCTGCCTTCCAGCTCTGTAATGCCTGGGTCCCGTGTGTTGGCCCACAAGTAGAGGCTTGCCTGCCCCAGGTAAGGGGTGGTGCATTGCCACCAGGCCCATCTCTGAGGTCTGCTTCTTGGCTGGGATGGGTGGGGGCCCCATTTCCGAAGAAAGGGGGTGGGGCCTGAGAGGGAGGTAATGAGACACCAACTGGAGGTGGGGGCGGGCAGGTTCTCTGTGGGAGTGGAGGGCAGGGAGGGGCAGCCGTGGCCTTAGACACCTTTACCACTTTGCCCAGCAGGGGGTGTCACACCCTTCCTGGGCACAGAGGTCCCGAGGCCCTCCACGTCAGACCAGCCAGGATCACACCTGGTGTCACACAGTCCTCAAACTCTGCAAATGACACCTCCCCCCAACAAACACAGGCCCTTCTTCACTCTTCACTGGCCACCGTGCCACCCATCCTCGGCCCCTCAGGGTTGCCTCCTGTCTCTCTGCCCATTCTCCTTTGACCTTAGAAGGTCAGATATCAGCTCATGGGTCCCAAGGGCCGATGCTGTGAACTTAGGCCTATTATAAACAACAACGCTAACAGCCACCAGTATCACCTATCCCATCAATGAACCAGGAGAGTTCAGAGATCAGTCTCAATGAATGATCGGGCTGTTTGTTTCTTTTAAAACATTTAAGAAGACAGCTGCTTTTGTCAGCCTAGCACGTGAGGGTCCTGGTCAAAATTTGGTTTCAATAGCCAGGGCCAATGGGAAGCCCGCAAGAGCTGAAGGCAAAAACACTGGAAAGAATTAGATTAAAACCAAGAAAACACCAAAATATCAGGATAAACTGCCCCAGGTGAGCACCAGGCCTCCTGGAGCCCCGGGCCTTGTCCCACAAGAGGCCCCCAAACCCAGATGCCTACGCTGAGTAGTCCGTCTGGTCCATCACCACCCCCCAGGGTGGGGGCTAAAGAGGCAGGTGGGAGACAGTCCAGGGCCCCTCACTTTGAACTGATAACAGCCACCTCATCCCACAGATTCTCAGGTGAAAAATACTCATTAGCCATAATAAGCAGCTTGATCATCCGACACAGCCTTGTCCCAAATAAATTAAATTCCTTTACCTTGAGACAGTCGCCCCGAAACCAGACTAACCACCTTTCCCAACAGGACGCTGCTTTCAAAAACTAAACCACCCCCCACTAAAAAAATAAAAACACACACCCCAGAGCCAGACACACAAAGATCTTTGCAGAGAACAAAAAAAAAAAAAAAAAAAAAAAAAGGCACACACACAGAAAAAAACACGAAGCCATACAAAAAACACGGAGAACAAAAACCCCACAAAAACCCCCTAAATCCTCTCTCTGGGTGCCCCCCAGCTCTTGCTCCTCTCGGTTCTTTCATAATGACAAGCATCACATTAGTCACAGCCTCTAAGCAAGTGGCAAATAACAACAACAACAGCCTCAGAAGTCGCCGATCCCGAGGCCGGGACGCCGGGAGGCAGCCGCCCGACCCTCCCGGCCCCCACCCGGCCCCGCCGCCACCTCGTTGGGCTAAAAATAAGAACTTCCGTAAAAGAAGCGAAAGAAAAGTGAAAGAACCGCCCCTGCGTTCCCACCGGCCGGTACCTGTTCCAAGATCCATTCTCTTCTCCTTGGTCCAAAACTCTTCGCGGAACGCCACCAGGGGAAGACCAGGAGAGAAGAAACACGGGGTTAGCGTCTCGCAGGACCCCGGCCGCCCGCCCCGCTTGCCCCCCGCCCCGCAGGAGCGGCCCGTCCCGGGCGGACGCCGAGGCCGCGGCGGAGAAACTTTCTCCTCCGCGCCGCCCGCTTCTCACGCTCGGCCCCGCACGCGCCCGCGGGTCCGCGCCGCCTGAGTTTCTCCAACTAAGGCAGCAACTCTCGGCCGGCGCGGCCCCGGCTTGGGGGCCCTGGCTGGGGGATCCGCGAGGCCCAGGGGCGCCCCCGTCCCGCCGACCGCGCCCCGCGCCCGGGTCGCCGCCGGAGACCGCGGCCCCCGGGCCTCCCCCGCCCGCGCCCGGTACTCACCATAGTCGGAGAGTCGAAAGCCGAATTCACTTAAATAATCAACTTTCATAATACTTAATTAATGCCTAATTGCAACTGATTACTCCCCGAATAACAAGTTGTTTTAAAGCCCTGATGTCATTGCTCCTGCCGGTAACACTCAGGGTAACAGTTTGGCAGGAGGGAGCGGGCGGGCGGGCGCGGCCGGGGGCGCTGCCAGGCGCCGCGGTGATTGGCAGGGCGGCCGCGGCGCCGCCTCCTCGGCCCGGCCTGCGCCGGCCCCGGCAGGTGAAAGAGCAGAGCGCGGCCCCGCCGCCGCCGCCGCCGCCGCCCGGTGCGCCCGCCCGCCGCCCGCCGCCCGGTGCCCGGTGCCGGAGTGAATGGGCTCGCGCTCGCTCGCGCCCCCGCCGGGCGCCCCCGCCACGCGCGCCCCCTTGCGCGCGCCCGCGCAGCACTGGCAGGGCGGCCGGCCCCATTGGCTCTGCGATTCCCCAAACCTCTAGCTCCGGGAGGAGGGGGCGGGGACTTGCGCTCAGGGCTGGCGGGAGGGGACCCGGCGCGGGGCGGGGAGCGCGCCCCGAGGACGGCGCCCGCGGGCACGCGCCCACTCTTGCCGGCCGCCGGCGGCCGCGCGCGCGCTCTCACGCTCCCAGCCGCCGCTCTGGCCCCGCGAGCGCGACCGACGGCCGCCGCGCGCGCCTGCCCCACGCCCCGCGCGGCCGCGCTAACTTTTCCGCGAGGGCGGGCGCAGGTGTGAGGCGCCGCGGGGCCGCGCCCGCCGGGCCGCGCGCTCCCCTGCTCCCCTACCCGCTGCCTGCGGGCTCGGGACTCCTGGGGTAGCGCAGGGATTTCGTGTTCCCCTCACAGCACTGGCGGCTCTTGAAGCTGGACGGACAGGAGCGCGAGGCGAGGCGGGGCAGGGCGCAGTCAGGCCCGCGCGCCCCCGCACCCCGCGCGTTCCCGGCCCTGGGCCCCAGGAGCGCCGGCCTGGGACACGCACTGGGGTTTCCTCGGCGTTGCTTTGGTTTTGCCCTTAAAACGGGTCCAAGTGTCCTCCCAGAGCCTCACCGGTCTTCCGGTCTTTCTGCCCACTCCTCCCTCCAAGTTGGGCCATCCCCCCCGCAGCCAGAAGAATGGAGATCGGCGCCCCCCTTCCCCCACAGCCCCCGACTCATGATCCCGGCCATCACTTGCGCTTCCTCCCTGCCTTGTCCCTCTGGCCGCTGCCCTAGGAAGGGCGGTCAGCAGAGCACAGGCACCCTCAACCAGAGAGTCTGAGGCCCATCCCGGCTCCTCCTCCCCTACCCGCCCCCCCCATCTCCCCGCGTCGGGCTCTGGGGCCAGGCCCTGTCCCCTTCAACGTGGAACCTCATTTCCTGCCAGCCCATGGCCAGCTAGGCGCTTTGTGCTCCCCCTGCTCCTCTTCCTTATCTGCCAGAGAAGGCAGTTTGAGGGGTCTCCCCACGATGAACCGTGCACCATGGGACATCCCCAGATGTCCCTGCTGCAGCCATATATTTTGAGAGTCCTTAAATGTTGGTGACTTAAGTGACCCATCCGGCCCAGAGGGGCTCAAGGAAAGAGACGGTGGGGTGAGCAGGGCCTTGGGCAGCCTTGCTAAGGAAGGACCTGGTCCTCCGTCCCTTCTTCACCTATCCTGCTGCCCTCCTCGCCTCTCCCAGCGCTCCTCTTTCAGGAGGGGCCACACAGTCTTCAGATGAGGGGAGAGGAGCAGGGCCCAGGCTTCCCTGGTCTTTGGACAGCATCCAGCAACATGGCGCTGGCCTATTTTTGCAATATTTCTATTTTGCAAAGGGAGGGGCCAGGGAGGCCTTGGGGCAAAGACATCAGGGAGTTAACAATCTACTCTTTCTCCTACTTTCCCCTCATTTTTCTCCTTTTTTCCTGCTTGCTCTATAGTTCTAAATGGCCTCGCAGGGAGTTGGGCATCCCTCCCCTACTCCACTGCCCTTCCCACTGCCTTCCTGGCAGTCCCCACTCCTGGCCGTCACACAGCCCCATTGGCTCTGTGATTCCCCAACCCATCCCTACATAGGAACAGCAGCTGGAGAGGCCTAGAAACCTTACTGAGCTGCCCCTGGCCCCAAAACCCTGAATAAGGGAACAGAACTACCCCAAGTCTAAGCCTGGGAGTATGACTGCCCGTACTGGGCACCCAGCACAGAGGACTGTGTGCCTCTGCTCTCCACATGGGATCCCAGAGAGGGCATCTGTGTCCAGGACCGCTGTGGGGTACACACATGCCTCTGGGTGCTGCCCCCAATGACTCCCCAAAGCAAGGAATCGTAACAAAAGGCTTGCAGCTCTGGCTGGTGACAGCAGGTGATCAATCCCCACCCCAGTTCTGAGCCTCTGCTCTCCTGTCTGGGCAACTGTGTGTAGGAGGAAGCTTGGAGGCAAGGGGTAGAAGAGGTGATTTCTGGGTGCATTTGAAGATGTCTGCAAAGATGGGGAGCTTTGCAGTGACCCACACAGCCACTGGCTGGCTCTGAGTGTCCTCCTGGGCTTCAGCTGATAGTGGTCAGAGCCTGACCCCTGAGGAAGGTGTGGAGGGGAAAAGGAAAGCATCTTCCCTCCAGCTGCCCAGGCAGGACCACCTGGATTGGCCACCCAGTAACTTGGGGGTCTCAGGCAGACAAAGGCTGGAGGGGAATGGTGGAAGGGACAGGACTCGAGAGAGCTTGGGGGACGGCAGCCAGCGGTGGAGGGAGGTGTAGGGATGCCTGGAAAGCCTCCACTCTGCCAAGTCCCTGGCCAGGTAGCCACAGGCCGAGTGGGCCCTGCCCAAGAGGATAAGGCCTTCAGTGGAGGAGCAGGGGTCAGAGAAGCAAGAAACAGGCCAACTCGGAGCGCAAGGATTTATGAAGGTCAGAGAAGGCGGCGGAGGCTTCGAGGTTGTGGGGTGTGAGTCAGAGGCTGTGTCATGGAGGGGCCCCCAGATTATGTGCCCCCGCTTCTCTGTCTCTCTCTCTCTCTGAGTGTATCTGCTCATACCAAGAGGAGAGGCATCTTTTGAGGCTATGGCCCATCTTTGCCTTGAGGAGTCCGACGTGGTGACACCTGAGACCCCAAAGCCAGGCCACAGTGAGGAACTTCATGCCTGGGACTCAAGGGATGGAAGTCCAATGCCATAATCTCTCCTGATCTTGAGTCCCCGGGCCCAGAGCCTCCAGCTCCTCCTGAGACATCCTACTCACAAGAGAAAAAGAAGTGGAAGGCAACCCAGTGGTCCCCCCCCAACCCAGGCTCCCCACATCAGCACCAAGGAAAGCCATCCGCCCTTCCTGTCACACTGCCATCGCTGGTTCCTGATCCCCCTCGCAGCCCCAAGTTGCCCACTCACTCTCTCTCCCTCCCGAGCCTGGGGCCTTCTCACTCGCCAGCCTGTTTACACACCAGGTATCTCATGCTTTATCTGCTCTCATTTTGAATTTGTAACTTTCACATAAACTTGAACAAAGCTCCTTTTGTTCTTGCACCCCACCCCAGGATCCCAATAAACTGGTTCCATCTGAGGCGACTGGGCCAGGGCACAGAAGCCTTGGCCAAAGGACTGCGTGTGCCTGCGAACAAGCATGTTCGCACCTGCGAGGGAGTCCGTGTGTTTGCGTGTGAGCCCGCTCCGGGGCTGATGGAGGGAGGGTGTCGGGAAAGCTGTGAGCCAGCGAAGTGGATGGGAAGCATGGGGGCCGAGGGAGGGCAGAGCCAAGGCACCACGGCATGGCCACGGGCACGGGAGGTCGTGGGTCACAGACAGGTGGGTGTTGGGGCAGGGGGTCAACAGGATGAGAAGGAAACAAAGGGGAGAAAGGAGCCACAGAGTGGGTGGCGGAGCGAGGGCCGCGCCGAGTGTAAGGCAGACGCAGGGATTGCATTATGGCAGGAGAGGGGCTGGCACAGCCGCACGCTCGGCCCCATAATCCTGTTAGCCAGCAATCTCCATTCCGAAAGAGCTTCATTTCTTTGTGAATATTTGTAAACTAGATATCTAATGGAAAATTATAGGAAAATTATAGTGAAATTCATGACGGAGAAATCCGATTATCCCTAATTCAATTATGCCATCTTAGCCCACACAGCACATTTCCCATTTTTTTCCCATAAATACCGATGCCAGGGGTCCCGGTAATCAAATAAAATTGAAAATCATCTTCCCATTAAATTCAATTAGCCGCAATTTCTAAAGCCTATCAGAGATTTTAATTACTAAATTATAAAATTCTCCAATGCTAAATTGAAACCAAAAAAATTGCACATCCTTATATTTCAGAGAAAAAAAAAAAAACGGCCAGCAAAATCCTTGAAAAATGCCCTCTTCTCTGTGGCCGGCTCCGAAGCAGGCTCCCCACCTGGAAGAGGCTCACCATCGCTGCCTACTTGTCCAGCTGGGGATGAAGCCAAGGGGCTAAGGAGGGTCCCTGGCAGGGGAGGGCTGAGGGGGACTGGCTTAACAGAGGGGTGAGCCGCACCTCCAACCCCAGCGAGCTCCTCCACACTGGCCTTCCTCTTGTGGGCTCTCCTGGCTCCTGAGAAGTCCTCAGCTCTGTCTCATACCAGGAAGCCTCTAACTCCCAGCGTCACCTTCTTGGCCCATGAATTGGGCTCCGGCTTAGGTCACAGCTTGGCCTCAGGGCTCTGTGTGGCTACAGCACAGCAGACCGGAGGCAGCCAGCTCTTACCCAAGCACTGGCTCTCCAGCCACTCAGCTCCCCCACCCCGCCCCCCAACCCATGGCCTGGCCTGGGTTGGGGGTGGGAGCAGGATGGAGCCTGGGGTTGGGGGTGGACAGGTATCACAGCATGGCTACATGGCCCAGAGGCTGCTTGCTCCAGGGCGTTCTCAGGGGCCCATAAGGCCTGGCAGTGTACCAGCCTTCGGGGAGAAGAGCTGGGGATCGACATGGCCCAAATCTGGCCTCTCCCTGCACTTCCAGCTCATCCTCCGTTCTCCTTACCCTCTCCTGGGAAGTCAACGGCCCTGAACTGGCCAGAAGGAACGCCCTGGTGCCCTGGGAGAGGCTCACACTTGCCCCCCATTTCCTTTTAGGGAAGTGCTGGCCACAACCCCAAACAGTACCCCTCCTCTCCCCCCCACCCCCCCATCCCACTTACCCTGCTCTAAAAGGTGCTCTCAGAGTCAGTAGAGCCCTGGGAGGTAGCATCGGTGGGGGCATAAAGTGACCCAAGGTCTGAAAGCCAAGGTAGGTTGTTGGGTGGGCAGCTGGCAGCCCTGGCAGATCCAGGACAGTCGGCAGAAGTCTTGCCGGCAGCCCAGCACCCAGGGAGCCGGGAGCAGGTTTAATTTGCCAGGCAGCCAGGAGTGCCAGCAGGGGAGGCACCCGCAAACAAAACAAAAACAAAAAAGTTAATTATCTTTGGCTTTTTCTTAATAAATATCCAAACTGGCCCGGCCGGATCCTCCGCTTTGGAGGGAGAGAGAAGAAGGAGGAAAAAACCCCAAACCAAAATCCAACAGACTGATTCTCTTGTGTCTCCCTTCCCCTTTGTCTCACCCTTGTAGGTTTCTCTTATCAGAAGCAGTGACGGTTTCACATTAATTTCCCAATTTTTGTGAGTTCAAGAGTGTGGCCACAAAAACTTTAAAAAAAAGTTTTAGGGTGGAAACGTGGAGTGTGAGAGAAGAGAGAGGTAGGTGGGAAGAAAAAGGTGAGAAGAAACAGAAGAGAAGCAGAGACACAGAGAGAGAAAGACAGAGAGAGAGAAAGAGAGACAGACAGAGAGAGAGACAGAGAAAGAGAGACAGACAGAGAGAGAGACAGAGAAAGAGAGAGACAGAGAGAGAGAGAGAGAAAGAGAGACAGAGAGAGAAAGAGAGACAGAGAGAGAGAGAGACAGAGAGAGAGTATGAAGCAGGGACCTGGGCTAGTTGGGTTGCCCTGTGGGCCTGGCCCAGCCTGTGGCCCCAGCCCGGGCGGGGACCTGTTCTGGAATGTCGGGTTGGCATTTTGTCTCAGTTACAATGATCAGCTGCAGGAGATACGAGCTTTCTCATTTTAAGCTCTGAAACCACTTAGGTTTCTCTGGCTACTTCAGCTACTCTGTTGCTGCTGGTTCCTGCGCCAAGCCTCCCTTCTAGGAGCAGGGCTGGGGAGAAGCCGAGGGAGGGGTCCCGGCGGGGAGGCCCACTGTCCTTATGGGAGGTGTGAGGTTTTCTATGTGGAGCTGCCAGCGTACCTGGGGAGAAGACACGTGTGCTGCTGCCTGAGTCTAGGTGTTTGTATGGTGTATGTACACGCCTGAGCCTGAACTGTCAGACACACATGATAGGCACATGTGTGTCAGGGGTGGGGTGGGGGTCAGCCAGGACATCAAGCAATCCCTCATGGAGCACCAGCTCTGGAGTCTCAGTACCTGGGTTCACACCCCAGCTCCATCTTCCACGGGCTGTGCTCCCTGAACCCAGGCACTGACCCACTACCTTCCCAGCATCTTAAGGAAATCATCGTTAGTGGAACTGTAGGTCTGCTGAGAGTGGGGGACGGAGAGGGACTGCTAATGAGTACAGGGTTTCTTCCTGGGGGGATGAAAATGTTCTAAAATTAGATAGTGGTGATGATGGTACGACCTTGTGAATATCCTAAAAACCACTGAATTGTACATTTTAAAAAGGTGAATTTTATGGTATATGAATGATATCTCAATAAAGTGGTTATTAAAAAGTGGGGGAAAGACGGGGGATCATATTAGCACTTCCTGGATAGAGTTGTTGTCACACAGAACTCAGCCCGCACACAGTCAGTGCTCAATAATGATTAGCTGTTAATATGGATCAGTCCAAGGCCTGGGCTGGTGTCCATGGGTGTATACCGTTGGTGCTTACAAATGTTTACTTGGGCCCCTGATGCCAGGGCCAGCAGGTTGTCAAGGAGCTGAGCTGCCCCAGGTGTCTGGTGGGGCTCCTGGGCAGCTGCTGCCTGGTAGGGAAGCGGGTACGTGGCCCTCCTCCTGCCTCCCACCCGGGTCCCTGGAGAGGAGGCTGCCCACCGTGGCAGGCGGGTTCCCGTGCCGCACTCTCCCCGTCTCGCAGACACTCATCTTCTCCGTGTGCAGCAGACCGTGAATTCACCTTCATACTAGTTACAGGGTTATTTAGCTTCTCCTGATGCTGACAATCACAAACTTTAATTCGCTGCCTGGCTTCTCCCTGCTGTGCCCTCTGCCCACCCCCGAAATCCTTGGGAGAGGATGGGAAGGACTTAGGTCCAGCCCCCTCTCGCCAAAGCTCGCCCTTCAGAGTGATGGAGGAGGGGGGGCGCGGTCAGAAGGAGGAGATGACGGGCAAAGGGCTGGGGGGAGAACAGTGCGGGAGAGGGGAAGTACCACCAGGGCTAATGGGAGCTTCCGTCCTGCTCCTCCAGCTTGACACTAATGTATTCAACCTGACATCCCATCTTGTCGTGAATGAAGACTCGGCTGATCAGGCTGCTGGTTGGAGGGCTGGCAGCCTCGGCCAGGATGGACCAGGGTCAGGGCTTAGGCCTGGGGCTGAGCCCCTAGGACCAGGCAGCTGACGGGGGGCTGGCTTTCCTGCCTCCTGCTGAACTAACAGGTGCCCATCCAGAAGCCGACCTGAGGGAGCCCATTCCTACCAGTCTGACAAGCCAGGCCTCAGTTTCTCCACCTCCCCCGGCCCATCCCCCGTTGGGCCGAGCCATCCTGCCTAAGGAGGCTTCTTTTGGGCTTCCGGCCCCGCTGCCTGGGCGGTGTCTCTCTTCCTTTGCGGACGGCAGGTGGATCTGCTCAGAGCTACTGCCAAACATTAGATGGGAAATAGAGACTCTGAGAAGTCCCCTACCAAGCACCCAAGTCACGCAACCCTGAGATGAGTGCGGGGGACAGGTCCCAACCCAGGTGACACATACCCACTTCCTTGCCTGCTGGGAGGAGCTGCTGCTGCCTTGCTCCCCGCTGGCCAGCCCTGGCGGGGTCTTCATCACCCTCTTGCTTTGGCTTCAGCAGATCCCCTGCTTTCTGTCTGCCCTATGCACCTGCACCCTTTCCAGGAGCACGCCCAGCTTCCAGAAGGTCCACAGAGGCCTCCCACTGGCTCAGAGGCCAGTGAAGGTCAGAGATCTCAGACCCCTCCTCTTATCCACCTGCCTCCTGAAGTGGCTACCATCGTCTTTCCCCAAAGCCTCCTGAGCTAGTGAAGGAGGAACGATTTGCTTTGAAAAGCATCTGGGTGGAACAGGGAACTCACCCACAAAATCCAAGCTGGCCCCATCAGTCACTTGTTAGACAGAGAGTCCCAAGGGCAGAAGGCCAAGCCAAGAGGAATCACGAAGAGCAGAGGCCTGGCAATGACCAGGGACTGCGGGGCTGGAGGCAGTGCTGGGAGGAGAGGGAGGCCAAGAACGCCATCGGTGGGTCCAGGTTTGTATCTGCCTCTTCCCAGCCCCATTCCACTGCCCCACCCCTGCCAGCGGGGGAAGTGGCCACGGTGGCCTGGGCAAGAGAGATGTCAATGGGGCCGATGGGAGAAGGGGCTTGTTGACTGCAAACTGTCCATTATGGCTTAGATTATAAGCATATTGCACAGGGCTCTCTGCACGATGCCGGGGAAATCCAATACGCTGAAAGGTTAATGCAATCAATTAGGGTGACAAGGAAGTAAAGTAAAGCCTTCCGAGTAGATGAAAAGGAGAGAGAGGGAGAGGCGGAGAGAGAGAGAAAGCGCACGCCATGGAGTTGTGGGGGTGCTATGGGTGGTGGGAAAGCAAGGAGGAAGAGGAAATAGAGGGATGCAGAGAGGGGGCCTGGAGGGGAAAGAGAGATGGACAAAAGGCCAGGAGCCCTCAAAAAGAGGACAGCAAGAGAGACAGCAGCAGCCCTAACACGAGAGGAGGCCCAGCAGACTCTGCAGCAGACCTCTGGCTGCGGGCACAGCTCCCGTCTCCTTGCCACTCCCTGCCAGCCTTTCCTCTTGGGCTTGGAGCCTAATTCTGACCTTGGCCCACAGCAGTAGAACCGGGCCAGGGCGGCCTTGATCCCTGGTCCTGGACAGAGCCAGCACCCACTGTGTAACCTCCAGGGCCTTCTCAGTCAGACTGCAGCCTGGTTCCCACCCACCACCTATAGGCCCAGTCTCAGACCTGGACTCCCCCCTCGGCCTGCTTGCCCCTCAGCAGCTCCCGATAAAGCAGCCTTCACAGCTTCTCCCAGGCACCCCAGCTCCTCCTTGCCACAAGCCTGGGAAGCAGACAGTAGTTTACAAATAGAAAAACTGGCGTTCAGAGGTTATGCTGCTTCCCAGGACCCTGACACAGAAATAGAAGACCCAGGGCTGCCAGTCCACGACCTGTGGGGCTTTTTTTTCCAAGGTGCTCCCCGGAATCAGGAGCCCACCCTTCTCCATGGGGTCAGACTCCGAGGCCCCCAAGGCAGAGGGTAGGGAGCTCTGTGGAATCTGCCCAGGGATGGCTGTAGCCTCTGGAGCGCAGGCAGGTGGGAACTCGAGCACTTACTACCTGGTGGGTACCAGGCAAGCCACCTTCAGCCACAACAACTCACTCACTTGTCCCAACAACCCTGTAAAGTAGATATTCTCCCCTTACAAAAGAGGAAGCTGTGAGGGCCGGGCACGGTGGCTCATGCCTGTAATCCCAGCACTTTGGGAGGCCGAGGAGGGCAGATCACGACATCCGAAGTTTGAGACCAGCCTGGCCAATATGGTGAAACCCCATCTCTACTAAAAATATAAAAAATTAGCTGGGTGTGGTGGTGCGTGCCTGTAGTCCCAGCTATTTGGGAGGCTGAGGCAGGAGAATTGCTTGAATCTGAGAGGCAGAGGTTGCAGTGAGCTGAGATCGCGCCACTGCACCCCAGCCTGGGCAACAGAGCGAGACTCCGTCTCAAAAAAAAAAAAAAAAAAAAAAAGGAAGCTGTGGATCTGAGGTGAGAGAACTTGCTAAAGACTACAGGGCTCCCGGGATGCCAGCGGGGGCAAGAGCTCCGAGGAAGCAGGGGCTACAGAGGAGAGGAAGAACTGAGACTTTGAGGCAGGGACTGAGCAGAGAAAGAGGTCCTAAGGAGAGCAGTGGGAGGGAGCCCCCCGAACAGACCAGGACTGCAAACAGCCCTGAAACCCCAGCACAGGGCTCCCAGACAAATGCGCCCGGACCGTCAGAGCAGTCCCGATGAAGACACGTGCACAGGGCAGGATGATGGCTGTAACAGCTTCAGGACTGGACTTAGGGCCAGGGAACTGTACACTTCAGCATGGCCACAGTGGTAAATTTCCTGTTATGTACATTTTACCACCAAAAAGAGAGAGAGAGAGTAAAGTGCAGGAGCTAGAACCTCTGGAGCAGGGGCTGGAACACTTTTTCCCTAAAGGGCCAGAGAGAAAATTATTAACCTTTTAGGCTTTGTGGGCCAAACAGTTTCTGTTGTAGCCATTCAACTCTCTCTGCAAGTATAGAGTGAAAGCAGCCATAGATAATACCTGAACAAATAGGCATGGCTGTGTTCCAATAAAACTTTATTTATAAAAGCAGACTGTGGGTCAAAGGTGGCCCATCTGCCAAGCCCTGCTCCAGAGAATGGAAGCACTTGGGGCCAAATTTCAGGACACGGAATGGCTGGCTTCACCCTGCTTCACCCTGCTGCCTGGGGACGGATGTATCTATCCTGTCAGGACCTCATGGGTGGAGGTTTCTAGAGAAAGCAAGGTTCTCATGATCAGAGGGTAGAGCAAAGGAAGGGACAGAGAACAAGGTGCGGCATGGGAAGTCAATATCCAGGAACTGGTCCCAGCTTGGGGCATCCTGAGGAGCCTGCCACAGCACTCAGATCCTCATGGACCATGTGAAGGCTATGGAGGCTCGCAGCTCTGAAGATTCTAGAATTCTCAACTCCATGAGACAGGGATGAGGCCATGGTTAAGAGGAGGACGGGAGTGGCCAGAAGGGAGCAAGAAGGGGCACCAGGGAGAGAAAGGCCGAGAGGACCCGGGACGGAGCTGTAACCAGGGTGGTGCTGGCGGCAAAGGGAGGAATCCACAGGCCCCAGTGAGAGCGCAGGGCGCGGGCCGGGCCTGCCCTACACCGGGCCGCCTCTGATCACGTTTTCAGGGCCACTGCCCGCCAGCGCAGACAATGCTGGGGGGAGCCTTTGAAGTCCGAAAGGGATGCCGCGGTGGGAGCCGGGGAATCTCCTCCCTTCTCCGTCCTCCTGGGGGGAAGGGGGCCGGTAGGACAAAACCCAGAGCCGGTCGGTCGCAGCCGGGGCCCGAAACGCGAGAGACAAAGGGAAAACAAACAGGTTTGGAGCCAGGCGCACGGTGCCGTGTCTGTCCCCCGCCCCGCCAAGCGGGGATGATGGATGGCTGCAGCCAGCCAGCTCGCCCGCCGGGCAGGCCCCGCTATTTACATAACACTGGCGTTCCACCGGTCACCTCTGACACAGCACTGCCTGGGGCCCGAGGCCCGGTGGCCCCGCGGTTTCTCGCGCCACCACCCGGGGGACTGACACAGCCCGTGAAGGCTGGGCCAGGCTGGAGCAGCCCCGTGTGCTTGGACTTCGGGGAAGCCCCGTGCCTGAGGAAAGGCAGGACATGGCAGCCTGTCCTGGCCTCGGCCGTGGCCTTCTCCCTGCCAGCCTCTTAGGGAGGATGGAGGAAGCCACTAGGGGTGGCACAGCCTCCGAGGAGCGAAGGCAGGACTGGGGTTCCGGGGCCTTCGAGTCCATGCGGTTATTGAGGCAAAGCTTGGGCAGCCCGTCCAGGCATAGCCGGCCACCGCCATGGAGGCAATAGCACCGTGAGAGTGGGCACCGCAGGCTGGGTAACCTGAGCCCAGCCACCACAGGTGCCCCACTGCCCCACGCTGCTCTGCTCACGTTCCTTCCCCAAAGTCTGCAATCCATATGTTCCCAGACCATTTCCAGCCTAAAAGCCAAACCGAGGGAATGCTACTGGCGGGAGGGCATCTTTTCCCATCAGGGTGGAGTGGGCGGGGTGGCTGCAGTTCCCCATCTCCATTTTCTCATCTCTCCCTGGGTGCTCAGAGGACTGAACCCAGCCCAGGGTGACGCGTGCATTAGGTGAGTGGTCACCAGTAGGGGAGAGGACTCGAGGCTCAGGGAGGGGCTCAGGCCTTACCTCGTAGCGGGTCCTAGAGCCTCCTCGGATGTAGCTGGGGGTGTCACTTCATCCTGGAGAGGCAGAGAGAGGAGCCCTGTTAGCGTTTCCAAGCCCATGACTCCCCAGTGCATGCCCTCCATCCCTCTTGAGTACCCAAGGGTTCCCTTCCCCACATGGGCTGAGGGGCTGATGCTCCAGGGCCAGCCAAGAGGGCCAGAAACTCAGGCATGCCGGGTGGGCTCTGACTTGGTTCATTCAGGCATATGCCAGCCACAGTTTGCAAAAAAGTCAGAAAGTGGTAGGAACTGACTGCAGGGGCAATGTGGTCCTCAGGAACCCCTAGCCAGGCAGAGAAGAGTCAGCCGTGCCGTGCACACTGCCCCGTGGAGGAGGCTGGGAGTGGGGGTGCTGGTGAAGTGGCCTGCACGCTCCCATGGAGCTGCAGCGGCCTAGCAGGGATGCCTGGGGACAATGACAGAATACAACAGCAACTGCTCCTTCACTCTCTTCCCCGGGGCCCCTGAACATAAAAATGACAGATGCCAAACCGTTCGCTCTAGCAAGTTGGTGACAGAGGGGCAAGGGAGGGCCAGGGGCCAAGGCACCAGGAAGCCTCCATGCCCCAGGATCAGGCTGCCGACAGCGCCTTCCACCCCGGGGTCCTACACATGAGTCATCACAGCCCATGTCCAGAGACCATGCAGGGAGAGGGACGATGGTCAGACAACGTGGAGGCTTTAACCAACACACGGCCCAGCCCAGTGTGCCAGGCTGGGGCCCTCCTGCCCAGAGAATGAGTTTGGGGAGCCAGGTTCAAAGGGGCAGCCTGTGTGTACGTGGAGGGAAAACGCAGGGAGCCCCCCCACCAGCCTGCTGACTGGGCCCCCCAACCCTTGCTCCAGCCAGGCCCTGCCCCTGCAGGCCTCGCAACTCTACCCAGGCTTGGGGAGGGCTGTCTGTTACGTTTTCTTCTCCCCTCTCCCTCATTTGTGGCTTATCAATGATGCAAGAGGAATAACACCAATTTCCTTAGGCTATGTAATCCCCAAATCAGATTGGGGGGATTGCGGGAGATGAGGTGACCTTGTTCAGGGCTCCTGGAATGCCACCCAGTCCCACCGCCCGCTCTCCGGTTCCCAGGACATATTTAGACAGATAATGCTAATTGTACTTGACACATCCTCTTAAGGAGGGCTCGGCTCTCCACCAGCTTTTGCCGCTTGTGCTGGGCTGCCTGGGCAGAGGGTGCCCACTGGGGCGGAGCCTACCCTTCCAGATACAGGGCTCTGGGAGGGCTGAGGGCCGGGTGGGCATCGAGCGGTTAGGAAGTGCTACCCCATGAGCCTCAGATGCCCATCTCATCCAGATGATGAGAGGCGGGGGGTCTGCAGAGAGCTGGGCGGACCCCAGAGACGGGGCGGTAGAGAGGATGGGGAGCTGTGCAAAGGGGGGATAAGGAAAAGAGAAGGAGCTGGCCAGGAGAGGAGAGGACGGAGGAGGAGGCCAGCAGGGAGGGTCACAGGGTCTGGGGATGGAGACCCCCAGGCCTCCACTGCAAGGCACCAGGTGGGCTCAGCCATCAGAGCTCGAGTCCTGGCTGGTCGGCCCAGGGCCCTGGCTGGGGTGTCATCCTCACCGTCCCGTCCGTCCCACACACTCCTGTCTGAGATCTCTCAAGGCGCCCTGGCCAGCCTCCTGTGGACCCCCAAAGCCCCCCAACTCCACAACTCCGGTATCTCCCTTCCACCACCTTTCTCTCCCCTCCCATCCTCCCTGGCAACTGTGCATTTATTAATTCATGAGGCACTAATTAGTTCTTTGTTTAATTTTGTGTTAAACAGACTGACCGGAATGATAACGACTTGCAGCGCGGTGTTGCCGTCCCCAACCACCCCTGTTTTCTGACAACAAGGGAGCGCGGGAGACCGGAGCGCTGAACCCAAATCCCTCAGCAGTTGCACTTCATTAAGTCAAAATGTGACAAGAAGCTTAGAGAGCAACTTGCAGATCTGATCACACAGAACAATCAGGGAGGAAACTTTCCAGGAGTTGGTCGGGGGTGGAGGAGGGAGGCGAGGGCCAGAGATGTGTACGTACAGGGACCAGGACGCGCATGGGGTCCTGTACCCCACCTGCCCAGGGAAGGGGTCCCGGCTGATGGGAGCAGGGAAGCTGTCCCTAGGTGGGATCTGGGACCCTGGGATACTGGGACCTCAGTGGGGGCCTAAGAAGTAGCCGAGAGTTCATCTTGGTCTCTTCTTCCTTCTCTGGACATCTTTTCTTGTCTCTCTGCCTCTCACTGTCCCTGATGTCTGCTTTGTGAGTGACCCATGTGAGTGAGTGGTCAGCACATCTGGGACCTGGTAGCTGACGTAGTTAAGGAAGGATTCTCCAAGGCCAGGGGAGAGGCACAGTACTGGGAAAACCCAGAGGACAGCAGGGGCCCTACACTCAGTGAGGCTGAAGTAAAGTGAACCCTTCCAGGCTAAGAAAGAAAAGCCATGTGCTCAGAGATCATGGCAGAAAGTGCCTAAGAAATGCCAACACACCTATTCTCTGCCAGCCGTCTGTCCATCCATCCATCCATCCATCCATCCATCCATCCATCCATCCACCCATCCACCCATCCACCCATCCATCCAATGTTCCTAATCCTAAGTACTCTGGCCAAAAAACTGAGGACCAAAGGTTCAGAGTTCTGGGTCCTGGAGCTTCCAGGCTGTGGGGCTGATGGCTGGTTGATAGCTGGTTGGTGGCTGAGCTAAAAGTGACAACAGCCTTCTGACCTCCTTCCTCCTGTCCATGTGAAAAAGCAGGATCTTGGCCCCAGAGGCATCCTGCTGCCCATCCCACCATCCCATTGCACAAGTGAGGATGAGTGACACCAAAAGCAAACCCTGCCCCAAACTAAGGATAGTGGCCCTACCCACCTTTTACCCACCCTTAATCTCTGAAGATACCAGCAATGTCTTGGGTAAGAAGAAGAGCACAGAAGGGATGCGAGGAGGAGGAGAAGAAAAACAAAAGTACAGAGAAAAGTTGGCAAACGTGAGCCCTTATGTGTGCAAAGAGCCTGGTGCCTTCTTCCTATTGGCTGCTGCACCTGCCCAGGTGAGGCCCGGCATTCCCTCCATCTCATCCCTGGGGCTGCTGTGAGAGTGAGCCTGGAGGCAGCCTCATCCAGCCCTTCTCCTGGCCGGTTCTGAAGCACAGTGGTCTCTCACCGAGCCCGGCAGCCCTGGGCTGGCTTCTGTTAATTTGCTCTCAGGCTGCCTAAGCAAACCAATTAAAACTAATCATTAATTATAAAAGAGAGTGAGAAGAGGAGGAGAGGAGAGGGTGAAAGACTGAGAGGGGAAGGAGGAAGAGGGAAGGTGGGCTGGAGAGGGAAGACCTGGGGGCTTGTAGGGGGCTCGGAGTGGGGCCTGGTGGGCTGGGCGCTGGGAGGACCAGAGGCTCCTCCGGCACAAGGGGTGCCAGGGTCGGGGGAGGGCAGGAAGGAAGCAAGGGAGGGAGGACAGGGGGCGGCCATGGGTGAGGAATGGAGGGAATGCCAGGAGAGATGGGACGGGGGAGAGTGACGGGCGGAGAAGCGGCAGGGACCACCGTACCAGGACCTGAAGGGGCCTCCTCCATCTGCAGTTCCCTCTTGCTGGAGCCGCTGCTGGTCCAGGACTTGGCTTTGGAGCCTCTCATCCACAGCTGCCCAGCTCCATATTTATGAGGCACCAGCCCAGGGTCCTTGGCCAGCACTCCTACCTGCTCCCCAGGCCTCCCGGGGCCATGGGGGCTTGGGGCAGCTGTCGGGCTGCCCATCCGCCCCCCCACTCCACTGCATCTCCTTCCCCCTGCCCCCAGCCCCATCCTCACGCACAGCCTCTCCCTGGCCAGCCCTTTCACAGGGGCTGGGGCCATGTCAGCCCGGCAGTGTGAGGAGGGGGGCGGCATAGACAACAGGGGCAGCGTCATGGAAACGGGCACTTTCCCGGAGAAATATTCTGTTTGGCCTCCTTCCTGCATTGAGGAGCTGTCAGGAGCCTGAGTGAGAGTCACACTACCCCGGGACCAGGCGTGACAAAACCTATTTTCTGCCTCAAATTTGATTGATTAAAAAACTTTTTAGGAAAACCATGTTAAAAGAGTGAAAAAGAAAGAGAGAGCGGGAGAGGGGGAGAGAGAGAGGGAGAGAGAGAGAAAGAGAGGAGAAAAGAAGGAGCGAATGAAAGTGCTGCCTGGAGGACGGCTGGGGAGAGAAAGGCCCCAGGCAGGGGCTGAGCAGTGCCCCGGGCAATCCCACAGGGGGATGCGCGCCAGGGGGATCCCACGGCATAACCAGGCAAAACGGAAAGGTCAGAGGAAGCCCGGAACTTTTACACAGTGGTTAGCAGGACAATGAGGGGGCCGACGGCCCGCACAGGCCAGCAGGTGCTGGATCGAGACAGAGGCCTCGGG
Organism: Symphalangus syndactylus; assembly: GCF_028878055.3. Taxonomy (NCBI): domain Eukaryota; kingdom Metazoa; phylum Chordata; class Mammalia; order Primates; family Hylobatidae; genus Symphalangus; species Symphalangus syndactylus. Next base: position 26,145,118 of record NC_072444.2, on the reverse strand, counting down.
AAAGGAGCCTGGGCCGCGGAGGCAGGGAGGGGCGGTGGGGGTGGCTGTCCAGCCCCCGGAGTCGGAGCAGGCCTCTGGATTGGCTCTGGGCTCTTTCCAGGCACAGTCTTGGTTGGAATTGGGCCAGAGTCCTGAAAAATCTACATAGGGTCAAGAGGAAGGGTCCTCGTCCTTTGGGGACAGGAAATGGGTTTTCCCACCTTGTTCTCCCAAGACCTGGCTTAAGAAGTGTTTAATCATAGTATTTTTTAAAAAGCAGGAGACCTCAACTTGAACCTCCACCCTGAGGCTGGCTCAGCACCAGCTTCGAGCCCGCCTTCGCCTGTCTTGGACCTTCCCCAGTCAGGCCCTCAAGTCCTTCGTGGGATGTTGCCCTGTGTGGTCCCCATGCCTGGCCAGGGACTTCAATGGTGAATTCGAGGACCTGCCTGACTCTCCAGGAGACTCTCCAGAGGCTCCAGGAGAAAAGCTGGCCTCCCCACCCCTTCTGAGACTCCCTTAGGAGGAAGCAACACCTCCATTTCCCAGTGGCCCTTCCCGATCTTCTTGGGCAAGACCCCTAGTCTCCCCAGGAGGAAGGGTCCGAGTCTGTGGCCTAGTTTGCTCTCTTTTTCTCTAAGGGCCTTGAAGGTGAAGATGAGGAGTGGTTCTGGCCAAGGAGTCAGCAAGAAGATTTTCCCATGTGCTGGGAGGGTGCTTAGTGGTGCCCACTCCAGTCTCTGCCAGCTCAGGACTCAGTGCAGTAGGCAGTGCCTCCTCTCAACAGACAGGCAGGTTGCCAACAGATGCACAGAAAGACAACCCCTGCTGCAGGCCTTCCCCAGCCCCTGTGCCAGGTCAAGTGACCCTAGATCTCTCTTGTCACTGCTCCACAGCGAGATCATCAGGCACTCACTGAGCACATACTGTGTGCATGATGCTGTGCCAGGCACAAGGAAGAGAAAACAAGACAGCTTACAAAAGGCCGGGGGCAGTAGCTCACGTAATCCCAGCACTTTGTTAGGCCAAGGCGGGTGGATCACCTGAGGTCAGGAGTTTGAAACCAGCCTGGCCAATATGGTGAAACCCTGTCTCCACTAAAAATACAAATATTAGCTGGGCACGGTGGTACGCGCCTGTAATCCCAGCTACTCGGGAGGCTGAGGCACGAGAATCACTTGAACCTGGGAGGCAGAGGTTGCAGTGAGCTGAGATCGTGCAACTACACTCCAGCCTGGGCGACAGAGTGAGACTCTGTCTTGGGGAAAAAAAAAAAAAAAAAGACAGCATACAAAAGCCGAGTTGGTGAGAATTGAGTTTGAATCCTGCCTCTGCTACCTCCTGCCATGCAATTGGGTACGCAGGCTGCTTAACCTCTCCAGGCCCCAGCTTCTTCCATTGAAAAGTGGGGGCCTATGAGTACCTAGCTCAAAGGAAGTTCATTCCGTATTTCTTGAGCACCTACTGTATGCTATTAGATCCTTGTCCTAGACCTAGAGAACATTGGCAAACCAAAGACTCAATCCTCAGGGAGCTTCCATTCCTGTGCTGTTGAGGACTCACGGAAATAATGGTTAGCACAGTAGGTGGCACATAGTAAGTGCTCAATAAATATGACCTCTTATTAGTTTCCAGGGTCCCTGCCTTTAAGAAGCAAGGAGAGATGGTGCAGTTCCATTCCCAGGCATATACCAGAAAAAATGGAAAACAGGTATTCAAAAAAAAAAAAAAACAACAAAAAAAAAACAAAAACCTTGTGCATGAATGTTCATAGCAGCACTATTCACAGTAGTCAGATGGTAGATAAAATTCGAGTGTCCACGGACTGAGAAGTGGACATACAACATGGAGCCTGTCCATACTATGGAATATTATTCAGCTATAAAAAAGGAGTGAAGTTCTGCTATGGGCTACAATGTGGATGCACCTGGAAATGTTGAGCAAGAAAGGAGCCAGACAGACACAATAGGCCACAGGTTGTATGATTCCATTAATATGAAATATCCAGAACAGGCAAATCCATAGAGACAGAAAGCAGTGGTTGCCAGGGGCTGGGGGAAGGGGACAGTGGGGAGGGACTGCTAAGGGGTTCAGGGTTTCTGTCTGGAGTGATGAAAAAGTTCTGGAACTAGCTTAATAGTTGTGCAACTCTGCAAATGTACTTGATGCCACTGATTTGTATACTTTAAAGTGGTTACAGGCCGGGTGTGGTGGTTCATGCCTGTAATCCCAGCAATTTGGGAGGCCAAGGCAGGCAGATCACTTGAGGGCAGGAGTTGGAGACCAGTCTGGCCAACATGATGAAACCCTGTCTCTACTAAAAATACAAAAATTAGCCGGGCATGGTGGCGGGCGCCTGTAATCCCAGCTACTCGGGAGACTGAGGCAGGGAGAATTGCTTGAACCCAGGAGGTGGAAGTTGCAGTGAGCCTCAATCACGTCATTGCACTCCAGCCTGGAAGACAAGAGTGAGACTCTGTCTCAAATAAATACATAAATAAAATAAAACAAAATAAAATAAAATAAAATAAAATGGTTACAATGGTAAATTTTACGGTGTGTGCATTTTACCACCATAAAGTAAAATAAAATGATATTGCTTTTTTAAAAAAGCAACTGCTAGGGAGAGAAGGAATTTGTCCCCATGTGGCAGCTCAGGGCAGGTGCTGGGGAAGCCAAGCCAGGGGGGTGGGTAGGTGAGACACGGTGACTTCAAATGGGCCCTCTTTCCCCCTCTGCTTGAGAATCCACCATCCGAGGGGGGCTCCCAGGCCTCCACGAGATGTGCCGTGTGATCACTGAGGGAGAGGACGAGGTGGAAAGGCTAGGATGGTTGCAGTGAAGGGACCGCCCCTTAGGATCCCTCGCTCAAGTGCCTGTGATTCCGCACCCCCGCGGGCTGCCGTTCCCGGCACACACACAGCGCTTCTTCTCCTGTGCGGATCCCAATACACACGGCCCAGCCAATCTATCTCTCCACCATGCTCCCCAGATAACTTTTGCTGCCGCTCAGCATCTTAGTGCAACAAGCGCCCCTCTGGATGGGTCTGAGTCTATGATTTCCCCACCCACAGGGCTCCAGGGCTTCCCAAGGTCGAGGAGCCCCACCTCGAAGGGAAAGCCTGGAATAACCAGGGAGCCAGGCTCGTGGGGCAGCCCCCCAAAGCTCCTGCCCCCGCCCTCCTGCCTGTTCCAGAATGCATGTACACACATAAACCCCTGCCTTGGCCCAGGAACTGTCAGGAGATCAACAAACAAAAGCTGCTTCTTGACAGGGAGTCATTTATATTTTAGCTTCGTTCCATTATCCTAACGAATCCTTCATCAGCAGATGCAATATTAACAGCAGAAAATCAGCTCATTACATCCGGGGGGATTTCATCAAGACGGCAATCACGTGCCGCTCCCAAGCCTTCAAGAGGCCAGTGGGGCTGATATTTATTTATTTATTTTGTTACTTATTTATTTAATTTTTTGGGTTCTTTCCACATAATTGCACTGCATCTCAAATCTTTAATAAATAATTTGTAGGTCCTGAACTGCAGACAGCTTTGCTCTCTGCCATGAGAGCCTACATTAGCCAAAATATTTACCACTATTTAAGAGTCATTAGAGTCAGGAGGGATGTGGGGAGGGGTACCCTGTTCTTCCGGAAACAGCCTGGTTTGGGGCTGTGGCGCTTGGCCCTCACTGTAGTCCTCTAACCCCCTCTCTGGTTCTAAGGCCAGCCATCCTGGACTGGAGGCTCCCGGAAGGCAGGCCTCCATCTGTTTCCCTCAGCTCTCTTCGTTTGGGTGAGGATTTCCTGGGAGCTCTTACAGAGGGACAAGGCCATCTCTAAGTCCCCTGCTGGGCTTCTCTAGGCCTGATGAGGACAGGTGGCTGATGGAAAGGACGCACGTGGTGTGGGGACAGCCACCTCTCACATGCTTGAGCCAGAGAGCCCTGCCGGGTTGGCATTGCTGGCCGGCTCTGCGCCAGGGAACTCTGCAAGGGGAACCTTCTCTGTCTTCCAGCAGGCCCTGGCTCAGGAACTCCACCACCATCTGACCCATCCCTCTTGGCTTCCCAAGGTTACGCCTTCAACTTCAAAGGAAAGGAAAATTCCGTAGGTCCAGAGGCAGACTGTCCCATTTTACAGATAAGAAAATGAAGGTTAAGAAACAAGCTCTTGCCGGGCATAGTGGCTCATGCCTGTAATCCCGGCATTTTGGGAGGCTGAGGCAGGTGGATCACCTGAGGTCACGAGTTCGAGACCAGCCTGGCCAACATGGTGAAACCCCGTCTCTATGAAAAATACAAAAATTAGCCAGTGCAGTGGCACGCACCTGTAGTCCCGTTACTCAGGAGGCTGAGGCAGGAGAATCGCTTGAACCCGGGAGGTAGAGGTTGCAGTGAGCCGAGATCATGCCACTGCACTCCAGCCTGGGCAACAGAACAAGACTCCATCTCAAAAAAAAAAAAAAAAAAAAAAAAGAAAGAGGCTGGGTGCGGTGGCTCACGCCTGTAATCCCAGCACTTTGGGAGGCCGAGGCGGGCGGATCATGAGGTCAGGAGATCGAGACCATCCTGGCTAACACGGTGAAACCCCGTCTCTACTAAAAAACACAAAAAATTAGCCAGGCGAGGTGGCGGGCGCCTGTAGTCCCAGCTACGCGGGAGGCTGAGGCAGGAGAATGGCGTGAACCCTGTGGGGCTGAGCCTGCAATGAGCCGAGATCGCGCCACTGCACTCTGGCCTGGGAGAAACAGCAAGACTCCATCTCAAAAAAGAAAGAAAGAAAGAAAGAAACTTAAGCTCCCTGCCCGAGGCAGCACAGCTAGGATGAGGCACAGAACTGGAACTCAGACTCGGCAGTGGCTCTGCTGAGCCTCCATGCCTTCCACTAGGCCAGAGCCTTCCAATGGCCGGCCCTCCCAGTGCTCCTGGCTCCGGCCCATGAGGCTGGAGTGGCCACTGGTGCTGACGGGCACCCCCCGCCACCACCACTGGGCTGGCCATGCTTTCACAGGTTTTTCCCAGCGGGGGCTGGATTTCTGCCCAGCCAGGAATGTGCTCCCAGGATGTCAATTCTAATCTCCCCAGCACTGTGACAGAATTAAGCTCCAGTTTGTCCGACAACATCCCAAAGTTTCAGAAATCCAGGGCAGACTCTCTAATCAGGCTGCAGGACAAAGGTCTGGCCTGACCCTGTCACTTCCATTTATTCCTCCTGTCTGTCTCCGGGCCTCGGCCTTTCTGCAGTTTCCTCCACCCTCTGCCCCTTCCCTGGCCAGCCCAGCCCCCACCCTCTCCTCCGAGCTGCCTTGTCTCCGCCCAGCCCAGCATTGGCCCTCCCCAAGCAGCCATGCCAGTCCTGTTGCTCCAGCATCTAAAGCCGAGGAATTCCTACGAGACCCACCTGCCGCCACTCAGCCGCGGGCCTAAACTTGGTCCAGGTTCCCTTCCGTTAGCTGACTTTGGGGAGCACGCGGGCTCCACCTCTCCTTGGCTCCAGGGACTAGGTGTCCAGTTCAGAGTTACTCTCCGAGCCAGCCCACTCTGGCCTCTGGTTGGCCCAACTCTGGGCTCTGCATAACTGCCCCAGAAGCATCCTCTGGCCTCAGCAACCTTCATCCTGTTTGAGGGGTCGGCTCGTGGGCCTTGGCAAGCTTTGGCCTCTCGGCCGTGTTTGGGGACAACTATGTGGGCAGGAACCTCTCTTCCTCAACCAACTCTGTGAGTCACCTCTTGGTGACTGCCTACGATGGTAGAAGCAGCCCTGTACCTGGGCTAGGCAGGGTCTGCGGTGAGAACCCCAAGCCCTTGGCTCTGTTGGATCATGCCATTAGGAAGGGACAAGGAGCCTGGGAGCAGCCGGGCAGAGAGAGGCAGCAGAGATGCCTCCTCCACTCCCCACAGCACCCAATCCTCTCCCACAGCACCCAATCCACACCCCACAGCACCCAATCCGCCCCCACAGCACCCAATCCACACCCCACAGCACCCAATCCACACCCCACAGCATCCAATCCACACCCCACAGCACCCAATCCACACCCCACAGCATCCAATCCACACCCCACAGCACCCAATCCACACCCCACAGCACCCAATCCACACCCCACAGCATCCAATCCACACCCCACAGCACCCAATCCTCTCCCCACAGCACCCAATCCACACCCCACAGCACCCAATCCACACCCCACAGCATCCAATCTGCTCCCCACAGCACCCAATCCGCCCCCACAGCACCCAATCCACACCGCACAGCACCCAATCCACACCCCACAGCACCCCATCCACTCTCCACAGCACCCAATCCACACCCCACAGCATCCAATCCACACCCCACAGCACCCAATCCACACCGCACAGCACCCCATCCACTCTCCACAGCACCCAATCCACACCCCACAGCATCCAGTCCGCTCCCCACAGCACCCAATCCACACCCCACAGCACCCCATCCACTCTCCACAGCACCCAATCCACACCCCACAGCACCCAATCTGCCCCCACAGCACCCAGTCCACACCCCACAGCATCCAATCCGCCCCCACAGCACCCAATCCGCACCCCACAGCACCCAATCCGCACCCCACAGCACCCAATCTGCTCCCCATCCACATGGCTCTCGGGTAGACAGGGAGTGCTGATACCTGCCTCCATTTCCAGAGGAAGTCACATGCACAAGCCGGCTAGAAGAGGCACAGGCAGAGAGGCATGGATGGGGACCCTGGCTTAAATCTGGCTTGCTCACATCAAAAGATTCATGGGGAGCCGTGGGCAGAGGGAGACGTATGGACCATCCAGGGGGATACTGAGGGTGGCTGCACTTGAGCCCCTGTGCTGAGCGTAAAGCCAGACCCAAGGGAAGGGCCTCCCCAAGCAAAGACAGGAGAACGAATCCCCCGGTGCAGAGAGTAAGAAGAGGAAGAACAGGCGGAAGCGGCACTCTGCTGTTCTGCTGACCCTCTAGACAGCACAATAAATCTAGACTGGCCAGGATGGAGGGGCTCCCCAAGAGCTGCCCAGCGGCAGGTAGCACAGAAAGTCCCGGAATGCCACTAGTAGGCAGGGCCAGGCCACCACCCTGGGCTGAGACCCGGCCCTGAGCATGGAGTCAGTCCAGTCCTCCAGAGGCTTTCTCAAGCCTTCCCCTCCCCAGCTTCCTTAGCCACATTGTACGGAGAGGAGGTCCCTTTCTTGGAGTTGCAATGACAGGCGGTTCTCTCTCCCCGGCAGTCTCTTTTATGTTCGGTCAAACTACTCCCCCATCTCAAGGCTGCCCCTGCCTTCACCAGCACAGCCAGCCGGGGTACCAGGGCACAGACCTAGCAGAGGGCTGGGCCTCAGGGCTCCCCTAGAGAGACTTGGATGGGCTGGGCTGCTGGAAGGGCAGGAACAGGAGGGACAGACGGCCAGCGAGGACACTGGGGAGGGCGTGTCTCCTTAACAAGCCCTTTCTCTGGAAGAATCAAAATCATTATAGTATTTTTACCTAATGACAGAAAAATCTACAAATGCCTGCCTATTAGCACTTTCCAAAAAGCCCCTGCAGTTCCCACGGAACCCACTCACCCCACCCCCACCCTCTGCAGCTCCCCAATTCCCCAAACTTCCCACTTCGCTTCTCTGCCTTTCTGTCTGCTGCATCTTTCCTGCCTTGCTATGCTGGGGTGTTGGTGAGTTGTTGGAGTTTCTTTTTTTTTTCTTTTCTTTTTTGCTATTTATCAGCAGATTGTGTGGAGCTGAGTGGTGTGAGCCTCACCCTGCTAAATAAAGCTTTGGTATTTCTGATAAAGCCATCAAATTCCTTATCGCACTGACACAAAGTGCATTTAAAGCGACAGACACCCTGTCCCTCCCTCCCCACCAGCCCCTGCCCCCTCCAACCAGTTCAGATTTCCAGCTGCTCAGACACTTTGGGATCAGACACCAAATACGGCTCCTGAGGACATGGATGGGGGGCAGGGGGCAGGGGACAGGGGCGGAGGTGGAAAACCCTTGCCAATTCCCCCCCACCGATGTCAGAGCTGCCGGCACCCTGAACTCAGTCCCAGGGCGTGGCATGGGGCTTCCTGACCCAACTCTGGAAGCCGAAGGGAGCTATGAATAGAGACGTCCTGCACCGGAGGACGTCCTCATAAACAGAACAATCCTGTGTTAGGACAACAGCCATCAGTGGGAGGAAGAGTCCGGGCATGCTGGTGGGCCTTCGAGGCTGCGCAGATGCTGTGAGCACGCCTGGTCGCCTCAGCCATGGCAGCGCCAAAGGGGGTGCAGGGACGGGCCGAGGGGGCTACGGAGGCCCATTCAACACTGGGCAGACACACTCAGCAAAGCCTGACTTCACACAGCCCTGGGAGGTGGGCGGAACTGCCTTCCCATTTGACAGATGAGGAAACTGGGGCTGGCCCAACGCCACAGGGCCAGGGGCAGGCCCAGTTGGGGCCCCAGCCCAGGCTTGTGGACAGCAGGGCTCAGCTCTGCTAAGTGAGAGATGTTCCTCCCCAGACTGGTTTGCAGTCTCCCATTCCGCCCTGTTGCTGTCCACTCCCCATTTAGGATCCCACAAGACAGGCCTTCCTGTGTCCCCGTGCCCGCTCCCACCTCCTCGGCCGCTCGGCAGCCCAGGCCCCGCGCCCACACACAGCCTGTTGGTTGAGGAATCAAATTTATTATTTTTAATTATTTTGATTTATCAAAGCAGCGGCTACAATCATATTAAACCAACTTGGCTTCTTGGCATTTAACAGATACAGCTGCCGCAGGACTCCCTCAGACTCCATAAAACATCCAGCCTGTCCACCTGCTCCTCAAGGAGGGCATGCCAGGCCCCTTCTCCAAGAACCCCAAATTGGAAGGCCACTAGGCCCCCACTTCTGGTTCTGCCCTGCCAGAGGCACATGCAGCCAAAGTCACTGAGGGCCAGAGGGTGGGAAAGGAACAGGCTGGGCAGAGCTGCCAGTGCCTTGGGACACAGTCACCTCCATGCCTCAGCCCAGGAGACCCTGCCGGAGTCATCACCCACTGGGGAGTGGGCAGCAGACCCAGGCCCACAACGTCTCCACTGGCATCTGCAGGAGCCTGCCCTATCTCACATCTATGACTGGGCACTTAACCTGGAGGAGCCAAATCATTCTGCAGACCCTTGCCCACAAGAGGAATTACTGCCTCTTTTTTTTTTCGAGACAGGGTCTCTCTTGCTCTGTTGCCCAGGCTGGAGTGCATTTGTGCATTTGGTATTTCTGATCAAGCCATCAAATTCCTTGGTGTGATCTCGGCTCACTGCAACCTCTGCTTTCTGGGTTCAAGCAATTGTTGTGCCTCAGCCTCCCAAGTAACTGGGATTACAGGCACTCGCCACCACACCTGGCTAATTTTTTTTACTTTTAGTGGAGGTGGGGTTTCACCATGTTGGCCAGGCTAGTCTCGAACTCCTGACCTCAAGCAATCTGCCCGCTTCCGGCTCCCTAAGTGCTGGGATTACAGGCATGAGCCACCCGCCCAGCCCCCTGCCCCTTTCTTGTAAGGTGAGAGCCTGAGGTTCGGAGAAGGGAGGTCTGCCGGCAAGGCACAGCTCCTAAGAACAGTAAGGCTGTTTCTCTTCTATTTGAATAAAAAGCCCTCGTTCTTTTAACCGTACCCCACTGCCTTTCCTTTAGACCTGAAAAGCTGCAACCTGCCCACGCACTGGAGAATGGTAGCCCAAGACAAGGGACCCTGAAGTTCAAGGTGATGGCCTAAGGCTGCACACGCCATGCATTTAGAATCTGAGTGCTTGGGAGAAGGGATCCCTAAGAAGCAGCGCTGTGGGGAAGGTGGCACCGAACAAGTTTCTAAGGGACACTCAGGTCCACCTGGAGCACGAGGAGAGGCTGGCCACCTGTAGGGCATGGGGAAGGGGGGCTCAGGTGAGCAGATGCATGACTCAATTCAACCAGGGAGCTGGGCCATGCCCTCAGGTACTGCCCAGTCCTGAAGCCCGTGGGTCCCAGAGGCTGGCACAGTGAGAGAAGAGGCAGCAGGGTATGGGAATATAGGAACTGGGCACTTCAACGTTCCAAGCAAAAACTGCATACAAAGAGCATGGGGGACCCCCACAGGCCTGGAACAGGCACCTCCGGGGTTCAAAGGCCCACAGAAGCCACTGGAGGCAGCTCCCAGCCCCTGAGAGGAGGCAAATCTTGTCTTCTTGGTGCGGTGAAGAGGCCAGCAGTGCAGGGATACGGAGCCTGAACACAAGTCCTCCGACAGCACCAGGGTGTGGTGTGTTTGCGCACAAAAAGAATAGTCAGCTGGGATCAAACCAGGAGCCAGGTGGCTGCCGGTCCCCACTGCTCTGCCCAGAGGCCCTGTGGCCTGGCCACAGAGAGCTCGGATCCGGCTGCAAGTTCTGAAGTCTGGTACGTACCAATGGGCATGTGATCTGGCCTCTCCGAGGTTCAATTTCCTTGTCTATAAAATGCACGCGATGATCGTGCCTGTCGCAGAGGGCTGTGGTGAGGGTTTGGGGAGGCGATGAGGGTAAAGCTCTTAGCACAGTGTCTACACATTTCTATGTGGAAAACGTGGTGCCAGTCATCATTGTGATCATTGTCATCATCATCGCCATCGCTAAACACTTTTCTAACCAGGGTATGGTAACTAGGAATCGTGCCTTTGGGGCTGGTGATGGCAGAGAGACTGGCAGCACTGACCAGCCCTCCCGCTGTGCTCCCCAGAGAGCCTGGGGAAACTCAGAAATGTCTAGAGGAGGCCACCCCTGCTGCCTGCCCTGAAAACTGACAAAAGCAGCCACCAAGGCCCTGGAGTGTAAGGCTGGAGGGAAAGGTGGGAAGACTTGGGCAGTCCCATTTGCCTATCAAAAACTGTACATTCGCTCGGCTTTCCACGGGACTCATGTCCTAATATGGGCCCAGCAGCTTTCTGGGTTATTTCGAGTACATGTGATAATGACTCCAGGCTTCGCTTCTGCTGCCCCCAGAAAACTTTCCATCTGGGGAGAGGGAGGACGGCTGGCAAAGAATGAGAAGGGCGTAGGGAAGCCCAAGGTCAGAGAGTGGGGAGGAAGTGGACGCCGGTGGGTGAGCTGAGGGAGGGTGAGTGGAAGCTGGAGGATTAGGGGTGGCCAAGGGACCAAGGGGAGAGGCAGGCATGGGGGCCGCGTGGGCCCGGCCAAGGGCTCCAGGACACGAGGTGGACACCCGACCCCATGCCCTGCCTACCGCCCACCGTCCCAGGGAAGTTCGCCCTGCTCAGGGCCACAACCGGCTCTGGAGGGAGGGATTTAAGAGCAAAGCCACAGAGGGCCCTCATCCTGCCTCCTCGCTCGTAACTCTGGCGGGGGTCCCTTTTGCACAAGAGCCACGCTGGGCTCCTGGGCCTCAGGCAACTGCCCGGTGCCCAGGGGCCCCTTGGCTCCTTGATTTATTTGCGTATTAATTATCTTTCTGGCCAAGCTTGGCCATCAACTCCAGACTGCACAGGGTTAACTCTAGACAGAGGGGCTGGCTTTCCTTCACTCTACCTCAATTTCTGCTGCTCCTATCACCTACCTCCCCCACCCCCTGATCTTAGGGAAAAAAAAACCCATCAAAATAACTATTTTATGTCTCCAAATATGCAGATCATTTTCTTTAATGAAAGATGCTTGACGTCTCCGATCCAATTAATATGCAAATGCAGGAGAGGATTTATTTGTGACATTCTGTCTGGGTGAGAGAAAACAAAAAAGGCCTGTTAACCAAAACACTAATTGCTGTGACTGATTGTCACATATCATCATTTTCATAGGATCTCCTCCATTCCTGGCTCGCAGGGAGCTTGAAACCAGGACTGGTTCCATGCAGGCATCAAGGAGAAACAGGGCAACTGGCTACCTGCCAGCGTGGCCCCCTTGCCATCAGAGCCCATGGGGGGCTGGATGAGGGTGGAGGGTAGGCCAGTGACCTCCCCTCCTAAGCTGCACCTCGCCACTGACCTGCCATCGCTGACCTGCAAACCAGGAAGTGGACGGCCCCAGCCTCTATCGGATCTGGCAGGCCTGGGGAGGCCTCAGGCAGCTTCAGCCCAGCAAATCTTTGGGTCGTGGTGGAGGCCAACTGCCTTTTTGCTGCCTGACCTGCCTGCTAGGAAGCAGAGGCAGGCCCATGCCGAGGGGAAGAAGAGGGGTCAGGGCAGCCTCCTCGGGTCCGCCCAGCTGCCACTCTCAACTGTCTCTTCCTGTGTTTCTCCTGCTGTATCTTTTACCTTGAGCACCTGTTGACAGAGGCCACCTAGGGAAATTGAGGCACAGCAGAGCATCTGCTCCTTAAGATGACACAGGCATCTATGGAAACATTGGAACCAGGCATCCGCTGTGTCTGGGCAGACACCTGTGTCTTGGCCCCGCCCCTTCGCAACCTGCACTGAAGTGGGCCGTCAGCTGTCACAGCCACCATCTCCTCTGAGCGGCTCAGGAGGCCATGAGGACTCCTCAGAGGACAATGAGGCTTCCTTTACCCCATGGCTTTAGGGAGAACAGGCAGGAGAGTGAGTGTTGACAGGCACCCCATTCTCAAACGCCAAGGGGGAACTGGAGAGGAAACAACATGTTTTGCTGAAGACACTCAGTAAAGGATGGGAAGGTTCTGGTGCCACACAGTTCCAAACTCAGGGCCAAGGGGCAGAAAAAGATTCCCTAAAGCAGCCTTCCGTCCCACACGGGCCAGCAAACAAGGGGAGCCTACAGGGCACGGACTTAGGGACCGAGTACCTTCGAGGGCAGATCTCTTTCCATTCAAGCTCGAACATTCTGGGTGCTCGGAGAAGGCTTCCTCTATCTTCCTATCACCTTTCCAGAACTCCTCCAAGTTTCCAAGGACACTGAAAACTGGGTGCTGGGAGCCCAAGTGGGCAAGGCCCACTCACAGGGGGGCAGCTAAGAGGCAGGTATCCAGTGAGCACCAATTCAGACTGGCCCAGGGCTCCGTGTCTGCCCCCAGCAGAGCCATGGTGGTGGCCGAAGGTGGTCCCATCTCACTCGACTTCCATTTCAAACATCCCTGTCTCCCGCCCCAGCCCAGCTGCCTCCCTCTGGCATTACTGCCACAGGCCTCTAGGAAGAGCTGGCGCCAGGGCTGCATGAGCAGACACTCTCCCCCCAAAAAGGCCTGCCCCCGCACCCCAGAAACAGGCCCAACAGGATGCCATCCGGGGGAGCTTGGAAGCCTTCCGGGAAGAGCGCTGCCCTGGCACCAGTCCTGCGGGAAGGAGGTGAGCTGGGTCTGCCACTGTCTGCACTCACCTGATGTGCGCCCACGGCAGCTGAGCACCAATGGGGTGTGCGTGGGTGCAGACAGGAGGCGCGCATCATGGCGCCAGGAGCCAGAGGAGGAAGGGCAAGTGGCTGGGAGTGGCAGCAGGCTGGCTGGTCACTGAACAGTGCCCTTGCTGTAAACTGGACGTGGGAAGGCCCCACCTGCCAGTGTGGATGGTGGGTGGGTAGGGGGACAAGAGGAAGGGTTTCATCTGAACACCGAGCCCTTCTTACCCAGCCAGAGGGGCCCACCTCCCTCCAGCCTGTCCATCACCACTGCACAGTGAGGGGGGGCAGGCCATGCTTCTACTTCACTTGTGCCCATACCACAGTCACTCACAGGTACAGCCTCCTGGGGGGCTCTGGGGTGTGGGGGCTCTCACTGTGCCATGATTTAGAGCCCCTTTAAAACCAACCCATCTGTGCACTAAAACCACCCATAAAACAGAGGAGCCACTGGCTGTGGCTCTGAGCAGTCTATTCAAGCCAGGCACCAGCCTCTCACCTGCTGCCTCACCCCTGCCCCAGTGCCCAGCCTGGGGGCAGCGCATGCCCTGTTGGATACAGCAAATTTGGGTGGGGTCAGGCCAGCTTCCTGGCACTGGGCAATGGGGTCCTGCACTTTGCAGGTGCCTTTCTCATGGCTTAGAGGAAAGGACCCTCCAGGGCATCAAATCAGCAGCCCTGGCTGGAAGCTGCCCCCCTCTCTGAGTCTTCCTTGGCCCTGTCTCCCACTCTCTTTTCTCCATGGCGTGGGTCCTCCAGGACCAGATGCCCAGGAAGCTCACCCAGCGGTCACATTTCCCTCTAACTCCCCCTGCAACCTGGCTGCTCTCATGGTCAGCTTCAGTCCATCCGTCTCAGGTGGCCTCCCCAGTTCAGCACTGCCTGGGTTTCATGTGCCCCAGCCCCAGAGCCCACCTTCTCCTGTTCCCTGGGGGTTCTTCCCGAGTCCAAACCATGCCAGCAGGGGGTCAACCCCAAACTCACACCCAGCATGTGCCCCAGCCTCCCAGATCACTTTGGATTCCTGGTGAGGATAAGTCCAGTTTTACAAACCGACCTTGGAGCTCTTTGACCACAGCACACTTTGGGAGAAGGTGGAAGAGTCCTCCCCATCTTTGCCAAAAGAGGTGTCAGGCTAACGTTACACCAGCTTTAAAAATACCCCAGCACACGATCCACAGGGTGAGAGCAAAGGCCACGTGGTCAGAGCTGGGCTATAAATAGTCAGCAAATCATTTCCCAGAGCCACGGCCCCCTCCCCAGCACCAAGAACCTTTCTGAGGAAATCAAAGTGAACGCAACTGTTACCAAGTCACTACTAAAATATTTACCAGCCTGGCGAAGTGCCGAAGGTGCTTGGCACCGAGTGTTTGCTTATTTACAAGGCTGTTTTAAAGGGTAGAAAGCAAAATAAGGTAACCTGAGCTATTAAACCCAGGGGCCAGGTGGTACCTACCAGCTGTCAGCCATCCCAGGCATGTCGGGAGCTAGAACAGTCCTGGTGGAGATTCTCCTGAAATGGGTCAGGAAAGCAGAGAGAGGCTTTGGAGCCCAGGAATCACCCAGCCCGCAGGGGTAGGGGCTCAGGGAGTGGGAGCAGAGAGTGTTAGAGGTTAGAGAGGCACTTCTCCCCCAGCTAAGCCAAGCAGGGCCTAGCACGAGCCCCAAGGTTGCCCCTGGTCTTCACTCAGAGGGGCACCCCAAGGGCACTGCCCAGCCAGAGGCAGGGGCAAGGGCCCTGGGAGGGAGAGAGGGGCAAGGGGGGGAAGAGGAGGCAGAGGAAGGCAGGCGGGGGGCTGGCTGGGAGCCTCGGAGGATGACATAAGGGGGACACAGCCAACCTGGGGAAGAGAAGGCGCTCAACTTCTCTCTTCCTCCTCTTTCTTTGAAGTTTCCTTGTGGTTTGAATTTAATTTTGATTTTCTCAACTTCAGCAGATTGAAGTTGAAATAACCTACAAATTACTTAATGTGTTGTAAATCTGGGGGAATTCACGAGTAATTGGGACCACATGTTGGCCGGGAGGGAGCCCACAGAGGATGGAGGGAAGCAGCCCTCGCAGACGCGCAGGTGCCTGTTCTTCCCTGGAGGGAGGGGGCTTGGGCTCCCCTAGGTGGGGGTAGGATTCCCGAGTTGGCCAGGGAGCCCTGGATGGATACGGCGAGAACGTGTTAAGACCAAGGAGTGACCATGTCACTGCCCAGGGCAGCCCAGTGACCGTGGACACAGGGCGGCCAAGTAGGCTGGGTGCCAGGCGTCTGCCAGGCCCCTCCACCGCGCCAATGCCAACACCGCGGCCGCCTCCCGCTGCATGTGTGTGGCTGTCAGCTGAGCTCCCCTCCCGCCCTCCCTCTCCGGCAGGCTCCTCTCAAGTACTGAGCCATATGGTTCCAGTTAAGCTCCATATTTTTCCTTGTCGATTGAAGAGACACACTTTCCTCTTTGCCAGACAGTTTGCAGATTGCTCTGTTGGCTCAATTTCTTATTGGATTTCTCAAAAAACCTGACATTTTAAATTAATTTACAGCCACAACAAAAAGAGTTCAGAATTTTAATGGTGTTGTAAGTAATTTTTAGGTAATCCACTCCAGATTTTGATATTAACCTTTGAAACTGGAGTTCATTCAGCTGCTATGTTACAATCCAGTCACACTCCAGGCCTGGGGGAGGCCGGGCTTGGGGAGGAGGTGGAAGCCAGGTTCTGGAAAGCCTTTTTTTTTTTTTACTAGGAGACCCCAGAGAGGATGATGCTGGGGAACCCTGGACAGGTGAGTGACAGAGAGCGGCAGTGGGGTGGGGAGGGGATGGCAAGGGGGGCCTGAAGACAGCAGGGCAGGTGTAAGAGAGTCATTGAGGGGGCCAGAAGGCCTGCCGAATGTTCTAGAAGGATGGGCTGGACTAAGCAGGGGGTAGCATCCTCAGGCTCCCTTAGTAGCTAGAGCAGGGTGAGGCTCCACCTCAGTGCACTAGGAAATCATGGTAATAGCAATAATAATGACAGCTAGCATTTGCTGAGCAGTCACTATCTGTCGGGGGCTGTACCATCTCATTGATGATGCCTCCAACCACCTATGGGGTAGGGCCTATACTATCACCACCACCACTACTACCAGTACTACTACTACTACTGCTGCTACTACCACCAGCACCACCATTAATTGTTAGTGCTTATGGAGGGCTGACCGCGTCCCAGGCAGAGTGAAGCTGGTTTTATAAACCACCTCATTAAACGGCAACAGAAACCCTGTAGGAGACACCACTGTTCGTGCCCTCATTTACGGAGGAGGAAATGAGGCTTGGGGAGGTGAAACCGTGTCTCCCCAGCTTGGGGCTACTGACCAACAGCCACACTCTGGGATGCCGCAGTCCTTAGCCCACTCCGTGTCTCCTTTCAGAAGATGCTATGAAATACTCATGGCCATCACAGTCCTCCTGGCTGGAGCCGGAGGGAGGAGGAGGGCGGTGTAGTCCTCCAGGCTGGCCAGGCTGGGGCCGGCGGAGGATGCCACCTCTTCCTCGTGCCGCCTCAGGCCAAGCTGAAGGCTGCATGCCAATCCGGCCAGAGGAAACACCGGGCACGGGGAATGGAGCCCTCGCCAGCGTCTTTACTAGGCCCTGGCGCTGTGCGGCCCCTGCCTGGGTGTGGTGCCAGCTCACTACACCAGCAGATCGTTAGCATTCCTTTCCTGCAGGAGCTGCCCAGGGCACCGAGGAAAGGAGACATGAAGATGACGCCCAGCCAAGGCCGCTCTGGTCCCCGGGGGGTCCTCCCTGCAGCAATCACCCCAGGCCCTGAAGAGAGGCCAGGGAGAGGCTAGCATGGGGCTGTTCAGAGGCCCAGGGGGTCTTCCCTGGCCTGCTCCTTGTCCTGGGGGAAATGGTTCAGGGAATGAATCAGCACCTGCCAAACCCACTGAGGTGTCAGGTAAATGGCACCATGTGGGGCTTCCTGGCCAGTTTCTCTATCGTGAAAGCCAGGACGGAGGGGAGGGGGACCGGGAGAGGTGACTGGTAAGGTTTTCACTTTACCCACTCTGGAAGAGAACACAGCCTGTGAGTGAGGAAGACTGAAACGAAGGCAGAAGGGGAGCCATGGGCGCCAGTGTCAAGCCCAGCCCACCAGGGAGGGTGGCATGGAAAGAGCCTGGAGAAGGAAGAGGGAAAAGGGAGAGGTGGCCAGGGGTAGGGAGAGGCCCGCGACCGTTCCAGGCCTGTGGGAAGCTGGGAGACCAGGGCGTCTCGCAGGCAGGGGCTGCAGAGCCATGAGGCACCTGCCGTTTGAGCCCAGCCCCAGCCCCTACGCCCAGCCATCAGCCATCCAGCCCTTCATTCACAACTCTCCACGTGTGCTATTCTGAGTACCAGGTTTGCACAAGGCCTTTTAAGTCCAGAAAAAATAACCTAGCCTCCCCGAAGCTCACAAACACTCCCCCAGCTCCTTGAACCCCCGGGCCCAGGGGATTCAGCACAGCCCAACAGTGCCCCAGTGCCCACCCTCTGAAAGTTGGGAAGCTTTTACGGTTCTGTCCTGAAGGACTCTCTTCCTTGGTCCCCGTAGCCCTCAAGCCGGGTTCCTAGACTCCAAGAATGAGAAAACCCCTTTCCCAAGGTGCCAGGAGTTACAATAGGAACTCCTGCCTTCCCACCACGTCCAGGAAGAAAAAGTGTCTGCAGCCTAGGGTTCAGGGTGCTAGGAAGCAAAAGTGGGGCCGAGAAGCTGGCCATCAGCTCGTTCCTGATCAGAGGCTCAGGAAGGCCAGGCAGCAGCTGCCAGGGCTGCCCTCAGCCCTTGCCCAGACTGTGCCGACCTGGGAACCTGTGGAGCCCCTGGCTAGCGGCCAGACAGCATGTATGAGTGTCGGGGGTGAGCCGGGGGGAGAACTCAGGCTTGCCATGCCCCGGCGCCATGCCAACACGTGGAAGGTTGAACTAACCCCGGGCGCGATGCCACGTGCCCAGAAACTGGGCATCTGCTGGTGCAGCAGCACGTGAAGAACGAGGGGTCCCACCACCGCCTATGCTCCGGACTCCCCCTCAACACATCGCGGTGGTAGGTCTGCTCCTTCCCCACATGGCACTGGGTATGGGGCCTTCCAGTGTCCCCTTGGCACCATGCCTGCCACATACTGTGGGCTATCCCCATTGGCACCAGGCCGCACATGGGAGGACTCAGACACCCTGCTGGACTCTAGCCAAGCTCTGAATGGCTCTCCCCGCTGGCCTGAGGCCATCAACTGGGCACCTCTGGGTTTGGGCCCGTGGGACCATCCATTTACTATAAGGGCCCATGGGACTGCCCTCCCGCCCCCTCTGTGCCCACAGACCACCACGCACCATCATTTGATGGACCACGGGAAAAGGTTAGAAGCTTTTCTAAAACTAGGTGCAATGTGCAAACTATCTAAAAATGAAAATGAACGTCCTTCCCCTCCGGTCACCAGGACAATCCCATCCCACTGGTTAAATTTTCATCTGTGTTCCGATCGAGGGCGCAAACCCCAGAAACTTTCTGAATTGTTTCTCTCCCCAGCTGTCTACTGGCCTCTCGCTCTCTTTCCAACTCTTTCTTTCTTGGCTTCTTTTTTTAATTATTATTATTTTATTTTTTATTTCCCCCTCTTGGTCAGGTTAAAGCGCTCCTGAGGGGTGATTGACGGGGGTTGCCATGGAGACCCCGGCTTGAAAAAAAGCCTCGTTAGTTGCCAACTCTGTGTGTTGTTGTTTTACAACTGTGACCGACCGTCACATGAGAGGGGGGACAGCTGGGGGCCGGGCTGCACAAAGGGGAATGGCTTTTTAATGGAGTGCCTGGCCGGCGCTTGAAGACTCAATAAAGAGTTGCTGGTGAGTCCCCTCGCTGGGCCGGGCCCAGCACACGGGGGCCGCAGGCCCTTTGTTCCGCAGGAGCTGGGATGGGAAAGTTGGGAAAACCAGCCCCTGAGAGGTGAAAACAAGAGGACGTCCCCCCCACTCTCCGGACAGCTATTTTCTGTCACTCTCACGGTGCCCGGACCGAGGGGACAAAACCCTGTCTTGGACAGGCTGCCATGCTGGGGGAGGCGGTTGGGAGGCAGCTGGGGGAAGGGGAGCGGGGAGGAGAGGGAAGGGGCGGGGAGGAGGGGGCGGCCGGCCTGCGGCTCCTGCCCCCCAGGCCCTCGGCGTTGAAGGCAGGTGGCCGATGGGAAACTAGGCCGCTGCAGGGCGGGAGGCCAGAGGGCCCAAGACAGGCCTGCGCTGGCGCTAATGGGAAGCAAGACGGCTGCAGGGGGGCTTCCTGGGGGAGGAGGACCAGGCTCTTCTAGCTGTGGGCGAGGAGAATGCCCACATCCACAGGCTGGCAGCTGGGCCCAGGTGGCTCCTCTCCCTCTCCCCGGCCACCCCATGAGAGCCCCCCCTACCCCCTTAGCTATCTTTCCCACCGCAGCTCCTCATCTGTCCCGGACAGTCCAGGGAGCCAGGAGGAGGTGCTGCGTTGCCGCAGTCCACCATCAGGCCGAGAGCTCAGCCCCTTCAGATGGCAGAAACCAAGTGCCAGAGCCCTGGGGGGCTTAGGGGAGCAGTTCGCAAAGCATGGTCTGCAGGCCTTTTCCCGAGACCCTCTCAGGAGGCCGTGAAGTCCCCACAGTGGAACACAGTTTCAACGTGCCCTATTCAACATGGGGACATTACACTGACAGCGCAAAGGCAGCGGGTGAGCGGAACTGCCGGCGTCCCAGCGCAGACCATGGCAGTGTGTGAGAAGGCATGTGTTCCTCAGCACACGCCCTTCCAGCTCGAAAAAAGCCATATTCAGTTTATTTTATTTTATTTTTTTAATTTTTGACATGGAGTCTCTCTCTGTCACCCAGGCTGGAGTGCAGTGGTGCTATCTCAGCTCACTGCAACTTCCGCCTCCCAGGTTTAAGCAATTCTCTGCCTTAGCCTCCAGAGTAGCTGGGACTACAGGCCTGTGCCACCACAACTGGCTAATTTTTGTATTTTTAGTAGAGATAGGGTTTCACCATGTTGGCCAGGCTGGTCTCGAACTTCTGACCTCAAGTGATCCACTCGCCTCAGCCTCCCAAAGTGCTGGGATTACAAGCCATATTCACTTTATTTATTTATTTTTCAGACAGGGTCTTGCTCTGTCACCCAGGCTGGAGTGCAGTGGTGTGATCTCGGGTCACTGCAACCTCTGCCTCCCAGGTTCAAGCGATTCTTCTGCCTTAGCCTCCAGAGTAACTGGAATTACAGGTGCCCACCACCTCAGGTGATCTGCCCGCCTCGGCCTCCCAAAGTGCTGGGATTACAGGTGTGAGCCACTGCGCCCGGCCCCATATTCACTTTAAAATGTCCTTGACGAAGCTGCAAATATGATTAACTTTTAGGAAGTCTTGGCCCTGGAGTATGCATCCTTTGAATATTCGGGGAGGATGAAAGGGAAGCATGCCTAGGGCCTTCAAGTCCAATGCCTGTCTGGAGGACATGGACCGGTGTGACTGAGCTGAAAGTGGAACCAGCCACCTGCTCCAGGGAACACCATCTTTACCTGAAAGAGTGACTGACAGACAAATTGTGATTTTTCAGATTTGAGTGTTTGGCAGCTATTTTCTCAAAAGTGGACAAAGTGGGCCTGTCACTTCCAGGGGAAAAAAACCTGACAATATTTGTTGCCAATGATAAAATCTGAGCTTTCCAGTGAAAATCAGACTTTTGGAAAACTTATATCTGCACTGCAACCTTGACGGCATCCTAATACTTAACATCTTTTCTGATAAGACCAGTAATGATACTAATGACTGTGATTTTTAAAAAATATCACATAGGCTGGGTGTGGTGGCTCACGCCTGTAATCCCAGCACTTTGGGAGGCTGAGGTGGGTGGATCATGAGGTCAGGAGTTCAAGATCAGCCTGGCCAACATGGTGAAACCCCGTCTCTACTAAAAATACAAAAATTAACCGGGTGTGGTGGCGTGTGCTATAATCCCAGCTACTTGGGAGGCTGAGGTGGGAGAATCACTTGAACCCGGGAGGCAGAGGTTGCAGTGAGCCGAGATTTCACCACTGCACACCAGCTTGGGCGACAGAGCTAGACTCCATCTAAAAAAAAAAATCATATAATGAAATGTGTCAACATTCTGAAGACCTGCATTCCTCAGTGAGCCAGTATTTTCCACATAACTGATGCGTGAGGTTACGAAGTCTCACATCAGGGAATGAGTCATTGAAAGTGCTCATAGAGCAGCTTGAGCAACATAGTGAGATCCCGTCTTTACAAAATAAATAAATAAATAAATAATTTAGCTGGGCGTGGTGGCTCATGCCTGTAATCTCAGCACTTTGGGAGGCCGAAGCAGGAGGATCACTTGAGCTCAGGGGTTTGCGACCAGCCTGGGAAACACAGTGAGACCTTCTCTCTACTAAAAATAAAAAAAAAGTAGCTAGGCATTGTGGCATGCGCCTGTGGTCCCAGCTACTTGGGAGGCTGAGGTGGGAGAATCCTTTGAACCTGGGAGGTTGAGGCTGCAGTGAGCTATGATTGCGCCACTGAACTCCAGCCTGGGTGACAGAAAGAGACCCTGACTTAAAAACAGAAACAAAACACACACAAAAAGACAAAACGAAGTGCTCATAGATCAATGGGGTTTACTGAAACAGTACACAAAGTTCATTGATGTGGCTTCAGATTCCACCTTGGAACTAACCTGTGAGAGTCTATGATAGTCTGCAAAGGCCCTTGAGATACTCCTGCCTTTGCCAACTACACATCTGTGCCCAGCTGGGTTTTCTTCATAGACTTCAACCAAAACAACCCATCAGAAAGGTTACGCGAAAGAAACCTGTCAAAAAATATAAAGCAACTCCACTCTTCTCACTAAAATTTTGTTTTGGAAAATACAGTTATTCTCAAAAATATGTTCTTTATGTTAACACATTATGGACTTATTGCTGTTATTTTTTAAAATGAATTAATAAATAATAATTTTTAAAATTTCTCAGTTTTAATGTCTTAATACGCTAAATACCCATATATATAATCCACGCAGGCCAGGCATGATGGCTCATGCCTGTAATCCCAGCACTTTGGGAGGGTGAGGCGGGAGGATCACCTGAAGTCAGGAGTTCGAGACCAGCCTGACCAACATAGTGAAACTCAGTCTCTACTAAAATTATAAAAATTAGCCAGGTGTAGTGGCATAGGCCTGTAGGCCTAGCTACTTGGGAGGCTGAGGCAAGAGAATCACTTGAACTCGGGAGGCAGAGGCTGCAGTGAGCCGAGATCATGTAACTGCACTCCAGCCTGGGTGACACAGCAAGACTCCGTCTCAAAAAATTAAAAAAAAAAAAAAAAAAAAAAAAAAAAAAAATATATATATATATATATATATATATATATATATATATATTCCACTCAAAGCAAAACTTTAAGGGCTCCAATACTTTTAAAGATCAGAAAGGGTCACCGAGACCAACAGGTGTGAGAACCACTATCTCGGGGAACTAGGGGCAGTCACGAGACCAACAGGTGTTAAGAACCACTGTCTTGGGGAACTAGGGGCAGAAAACACATGTGGTGGAGTGCAGTGGAGTAGGGCTTCAGCAGGGATGATTCTCTGGCCCACAGCTGGCCTTGGAAGTGGTGAGGGCCTGCCTCACTGATGCTGCCAGGACATCCAAGGGGAATTACACATCACATCCTGAGTGAGAGATTCAACCTCGGGCAGGATGGTGACCCTGGGATGCAGAGGCAGAGGAGAGGGAGATGGTCCTACAAGTAGTAAAAGAATCAGTCGGGGAGGTGGCCCCTTCTGCCTTGGGCTTGAAAAGGGTCTGGCTCCCATGATGACAGCAGCAGTGCAGGGGACGTGGGATCCAGGTGAGGTAACACTGCCCTGGGCCACACTTGCCCCATCAGGGCATAAGGAGGAGCTGGTGGAGAGGGTGCCTAAGAATTTAGAGCCGAACAAGGAGTCTTGCCACCAGTGTGCAATTCACAGGATGCCCTCGGCCCCTTCCCAGGGACATGTTAATTATCTTCCCCCACTGGTCCCTGGGGGTAACCAGGCTGGAAATGAGCAAAGGCAGGCTCCGGCTCACCTTGCTCTGTTCTGCCTGGGAAAGCCCATGGTCCCCGGCCCCAGGCTTGGCTCTAGAGCAGAGATGTGGAATTTTCCAGGGAAACTTCAAAATCATCACTGAGAGGGGAAGACATTTGAAAACTGATCTTAAAGAGGAGAAAGGAAAGAAAGAGGGCAGGCCAGGCTTCCCAGGGTCACCTCCAGCACGGAGGACTGGATGTGAAAGACAAGGCTGTGTGTTTTCATTTCACACCCAGAGTCCCCAGGACAGCACCCAAACTTGACCTGGGGCCCCAGGTCATCCTTCCTCCAAGAATGTGAAGCTCAGGGACACACAGCCTCTGTGGCTTCTGCTGAGAGTGGCATGTCCGACCAGCTAAACCTCTGTGTACAGAGACCCTGACACTCGCCACTGCTGAGAGGAAGCTCATGGTACAGCACCCTACCAGGTCCACCTGCACTCCTGTCCATCCCACACACTTCCCAAGAGCTGGCTTTGTATCAGCGACCACATTAAATGCTAGAGGCTCTTCAGGGACAATGGCAAAAAGGGCTCCACCCTCACCGGTCCCTGCTCTCAGAGGCCAGCAGAGAAGTCACCCGGCAACTATAACTCAGGGACAGGCACTGACACTGTAAAGCTGTGGGAATATAGGAAGAGAGCTCCAACTCTGTCTCCACTAATCTTGGAAGGCTTTTGGGAGGAGGTGGCGTCTATGATGAGACCTGGAAGATGAGCTCAGAGGAGCCAGTACAGTGTAGTCAGTACTGGGCAGCCTGGACTCTGGGGACACACCTGGGTTGGAATCCTTCCCTGCTACTTCTTAGCTCTGGGATCCCCAGCCTTGGCCCCCTCTTCTATAAAATCAGAGGTGATATTGGCACCTGCCTCACAGGGCTGCTGAGGGAGAGTCCATGAAATAATGCAGCTAAAGGGCATGGCACAGCGCTTGGCACATACTAAGCACTGAATAAATGTTAACTGTTACATTAATAACTAGCAAAAGTGCTAGTCTCACCCCCAACAGGTCCACCTGGCCAGGCCCCCAGGCTGACCCAACCAGGCAGAGCCACCAGCCCAGGAGGAGTGCTGGTACATCCCCAGCCCTGCTCTCTCAACGTACAACAGCACACGCGGGTGGGAGGGGACAACCCCAGGGCCTGCCCGAGCAGATGACAGGCAGAGGTGGCAGCTGCCCCCCTTCCTGAGCATGTGGAGTACTGAACACCACCCCATGCTGATCTCAAGAAGTGTGGCTTCCAGCACCGAAACTCCAAGTCACCTGCCTGGGAAGAAGCAAGAAAAAAAAAAAAGAACCCATGGCCGTGCCCTCCCTTGGAAAAAAAAAAATTCTAGGAAACAAAATACAACGACATCTTTTTATTTTGTTTTTTTTTCGGTAATTATACTAAAGATGAAAAACTCATAATAAACATCTCCCAGTCCCCACCTGCTAACAGTAATTATAATAGACTCAACAATAAATGGTAAAGCAGGGCAGAGCTGCATCTCGGGAATTCTCTAGGGCATGTGGATTAGCTCGGAAAGCCTGAATGATTAAAATACACTAATTAAAATTTTGTGTTCCTTGGTAACTCGTCTGCCTGGGCCCCTGGTGTTGGCAAAATGGGAATTAACGTGACAAAAGCAACACAGAGGGTTTTTGTTTTAAATAAAGAAAAAAAGAGAGAGAGAAAGAGAGAGAGAGGGAGAAGGGAAGATCTATATAAACAAGTTAGACACCAGGAGAGAAGAAAGGCAATGTGGTTTTCTCTCTTTCTCTAACCAGAGCACTGCAATGTTTGGGGGAGGAAGGTGTATGGCACAGTCCATGCCATTAAGGAGAGGGCCCTTTACGCCTGCCCTGGGGTGCCACGGAGGGTCTGGAGAGCATGCATCTAGGGGTCACTGTTTAAAAACAATTATTGGAGAGAAGAGGGTGGGAGAGGGAGAAGGGGGTGCCACAAGCGCCCACCCAGTCCGGCTTTCCAGAGGCATCCCTTTAGGGTGGCCACATACTCTCAACTCCCCGCCCCATGGCCAACGGGACCCTGGGAGGACGCAAGGGAGCTTCTACCCCATTGCAGTTGCACAAAAGAAATTGAACACTTTTGAGTTGCCCTTAGCAACCTAATTGCATCAGTACATTGCACACAGGAGCCAAAGTAACTGAATTTTGATGAAAAGACGGCGGTAATTTACGGCATCACAAAATTAGTTGTCATGGCGACGGGTTAATTACATCTCAAATTAACAATGCAAGTGTGGTGAAATTAAATATAAATCATATTTTCTGCATAAATTATAGGGGTTGATTAGACCGGGGCTCTGGGAGAGGGAAAGGTTGAGCCGCCACGGGCCCCAAGCTGCATTCTGAGCTGACGAGAGAGGCGCCTGCAAACGCAGGCGAGGCCCGGGAGCTCTGGGAGGGGACGGGGGACCGGCGGAGTCAGGCGCCAGGGCTGCCTCCCTCTGCTCCCGCTGCCACTCGCAGGCTCAGCCAGCTCCACGCAGCGCCAGGGCTGTCCCCAAAGTTTGGATCAAACTTTGCCTGGGGGAGGGGGTGTGCTGCGGGAAGGAGGGATGGCTGGTACCTCTTAGCCAAGTGCCACGGACAGAAGTTTTGCCTTTACCCATCCCAAATGACTCTCCCGGTTTCTGTGCCCTGAGCTCTCGGAGAACCCACCACAGATGGCCAGCTGAACCCTCAGTCCCTTCGGTTAAATGAGGTCAAATGGTTTTCAAGTCATGGGCATCTGCCTACCAAGGGACAGGCCCGGTGTCATCTGACAGGCCATCAGTGCCTGGCTCTAGGCTGCACCAAGGGGACACTGGGAGTTGTAGGTAGTCAGGGAGCCCAGAGGCAGTGGCTTAGGATCAGGGGCAGCCCCAGGCACATCAGGTTGAAAATGTGCTTTTTCAGCCAGCTGTGGTCAAGTAGCTGCTCTGCTGACACCACTCTCTCCTACCCAGGGGCAGGGCAGTTCGACCTCCTTAAAAAAGGGGGAGAATGCAGAGCATTAAAGGTAGAGGAAACCCCAAAGATCACTCTGTCCTGCAACAGACTCCCCCAAGTCATGAACGATGCCCCAGTGGCCACACCCAACCCCACCCACCTGTTGCTCATGGGCGGTACTGGCAGCATTTCTGGGCCCTGCCACCCGGGACCACTGTGCCAAGTTCAGCTCAGTCTCCAGGAACCCCCAAGCCAGGCAGCTTCACCAGAATGCCCAACTGATGGACGCTTCAGAATCACACCTGCCTCCCTCACACTCCTGGTCCCTATCACTCAGGTCCTAGAGAACACACACGTAACTCTGGGCTCACGGTCAGCATCTGCCACCTGGACAAAGGGATCAGCAGGCAACGAGATGGGAGCTCCAGACCTTAGTGAGCAGCACGGCACGGAGAATCCCGAGCCCGGGGAGTCCTCAGGCCCCTCCCTGGGATGTTCTGATCCCGTGAGTCTGGATGGAGTCGGGCTTGTTGTTTTTAACCTGCTTCACCCGGGATTCTGATTTGGGCAGTCCCAGACCCACACTTCAGAAACGCTGGCAACATAGTGCTACTAATCCCATTTTGCAGATGAGTACATTGAGTCCAGCAAAGCGTGATCACTCCCCAAAACACACAGGGCAGAGCGGAGATTCAAACCCCACCCTGAGTTCTCATTCATCACCTACAAGGCCCCTCCCTCAAGGATGTGTCAGGCACCATGCCAGGCCACGTGGGAAATAAGGACGAGTGAACCACCAGCTTGTCCTTGAGGAGTACACGGTCTAGTAGCGGACACAGGGCCAGGCAGACAGCCACGGCCCCACGTGTCCAATCCATCACTGAAGGACAGGGACGTGTGGGAGGAACGGTGGGGACAAGGGGAAGGCAGGGACTGGCACGCCTGGGTGGGAGGCGCCCGGGCCTGCAGGTGCTCTGGGGCCGTGGGCTGGGCTGAGTGCCCACTGGAGCTGTGCCACACTTCACCTGGACCAGGTGGGAGGAATTTCCTGAAAGGCTTCTGCAGAGAGGGGAGAAGGAAGGAAGAGAAGGCCCTTGGCAGTCCCCTGACCACGGATGTGCATGTGCAGTTGATGAATATTTCAGTGGCCATTTATTTATCCCTGCTCCATCCAGCTGCGGGGGCCACAGACCAAGGTGGATAAATATAGCCACTGGGCGATCAATGAGGCATCCGCTCCCCACCCAGCCACATCCATTAGGCCCCTCGTTTCCACAACCTGCTGGCTGGGCACCTTGTCCTGCTCAATTGGTTTCCGATTTTCATTAGTGGTGGAGGCACAGCCCCGCTCCAACCCTGGGCGTCCCCCTCACCCTCGTGGGCCCTCCCCCCTCCGGCTGGGCATGGAGCCCAGGGCTGCTGTCAGCCTGGAGGGGCCCTTCAGAAGTCCCAGCCCACCAGAGCGGTGAAGTGAGAGAGGGCACAGAACTCAAGGGCCAGACCTCACGTCCTGGCTGCCCCGCTGGAGGGCAGAGAAGCGGGTCGGGTTTCCCTAGGACTCCAGCCATCCACATAGGACCCGCCAGCGAGCACAATCTAGACACAGAATGCTGTGCTCTTGTCTGCATACCCCGAAATATCTGGGGGACCTCCCAGACCTGGAAGAAGGGTGCCCAAGGGAGTTACATGGCTGTAAGGGTTGGGGTCTGTGGGCTGCCACAGGGGACCCTCAGCTCCATTAGCCTCTCCTACTGCCCGCAGCTGCAAGATCGGCACAGGCCACCCGGGCCTCCCACTCACCAAGGCCAGGGCCTGGCCCCAGCCTGTCACCCAAAGGAGCGACAGTGGGCCAAGGTGCTCGGAGGGCTGTGGATCAGCCCAGAGGCCCTGGCCCACTCCAGGTCTGCTCTTCCTGCCAGGCTGAGGCCATCTGAGGAAGGCTGGGCATAGCCCTGTGGGGCGCTGGGTGCAGTCAGGCAGTGACGCTGGGGACACAAGTTCCGCCCTGGTAGGGTCCCAGTCCCCTTTTACTCATTCCACAAATAGTCACTCAACACCCACGATGTGCCTCATATTGTCCAAGCGCTGGTGGGGCGGCCCCGGACAGGACGGCCGCAGGTCCCTCCTTCATGGAGTTTACCCTTGGCAAGGGTGGGGGTGGGGACGAGCAATCGAGCAACTAATAAATGACAACTGATGAGTTCTGTGAAGACAATAAAACAAGGAGAGTGACAGGGACTGACCGAGGAGAGAGGTGGGGCTGCTTCAGCTACCTCTAAGGAGGTGGCCTTTGAACCAGAGACCCAAGGGAACAGGGCTGCCTGGGCCTTCCAGGTGAGGAAGGCGGGAAAGGGGAGCCCAGAATGCCTCAGTCCCGGGACGCTGACGTGGCAGGAAACTCGGAAGGATGCAGAGCACCCCACCCACCCCCTCCTTTTGGTGCCAGGTGGCCAAAGGCCCAGGCCAGTGGCTGGCAGGACGGGTGCCCACAGCAGGCCGGGGAAAGGGGAGGACAATGGCTGGCAGAGAGGCCACCTGCCTGCTGGCTGTGGACACAGGACCCTCCTCCAGAGCCACTGCCAGGATAGGCCAGGTGGGATCCTGCCCGCACAAGGAGGCTGCAGGGCCATGGCGCAACCTGGGCCAGGGAATTCTCCAGCCCTTCGACCCCATCCAAACCAGCTTCAGAGAGGCAGGGCCTCAACCCAACTGGCCCTTTGCAGGGAGGACACAAAGGTGGGGCTGAAGGTGAGAGGAAAAGATCAAGCATAAACCCCACAGGGAGAGGGAGAGGAGAGGGAGGCAGGCCTGTGCCTTTAAAAGAATTTTCATTTAAAGGCTCTTCTCTCTTCCACCATTTCAGTGATCTATATGCAAATATGCTAATGCATGCAAATTAAGACACCACTTTTAGTCCCAATTTAATAGAAAGCATTAAAATACCATTTTTTTTTCCAAAAAACTCCATATGCATGAAGGAAGGATTTTTTTTTTTTTTTTTTTTTTTTTTTTTTTTTTACTTTTCGCTAAAGTCACATTCCGGCAGCAATTTTATGCTGTCAAAATGTTCTCAACAAGGGGAGATTTGACTGGCTTCTCTGAGAACCAGTCATAGGAAGCTTGGGCTCGGCTTCTTGTTGAGTTCTTTTTTAAAATTTTGCTGGGGGTCCGGGGGAAGAAGGGAAAAAAAGCAACAACAACAATAACGAAAAACAAATCACCCAGGCGTCTTGAGGAGGGTGGCTGCTCTTTTCAGGCCGGCGGCCAGTCCCTGGGCGTACATTGTGCGGTGAAACCTGCAGCTGCGGGATGGGTGCATTCACGAGGGGGGTGTGTGTGCCTGGGGGTCACCTCTGCTCTCTCTCTGGGTAGGGGTGCAGGTGAAGCTCACATGTGCCACTCTGTGAGTGTCACTGCGAGGGAAACCCTCCCAGGGGCCCGGGCCCTGGGTGGCCATGGTGAGGAGGAGGAGGACCACATGCACAGGGAAGGGTGTGGGGCACAGCATGTGCGTGGCCACACAAGTGCTGTCTGTTCTCACTCCCCTCGCTGCTCTGTAATTAAGCTCGGCTGCACCCACTCAGGCTTCCAGAACTTTCCCTGAGCCCTCCACCCCCCGGGCCCACTCCCCGTTCTCCCAGCCTTGCTGGCTACTTCCACTCCCCACAGAGCCTTCAGGGGTCTTCTTGCCCTTGATCAAAACAACAGGGCGACCAGCCCCTCAAGAGTCCAAGCTATAGTTTGGCCCAAATGTCACGGCCAGGGTGGCTCTGTGTCAAAGGCCCTGCAGCTCCTCCCTCCTGTTTCTCTGGGCCCTCTCTTTGGGGTTCTGGTTCCCGATTAAACCTTGACCTCTCTAGCACATGCCTTTTGCCAGCTCCCCCACTGGTCCTGGCTCTTGCTTCCCCGCTGAAATGAGTTGAGGCTGAGACTTGGGAAGCCGCAAGGTGCTGGGATCCCAGATGAGTCCCTCCTGAAAGGGTGAAATTCAGTCATTCAGGGAGAAAGGGACTACAGCCAACCTACCACACAGGTGGAGCCCACGGACAAGGTCTCATTCCAGTGGCCCGGTGTCACAGCGTGTCCTCGTTTGCAGCTAGGGTGAATGCCAATTACCACCACCCCATAGGGAAGCTGCCCCCGTGGCCAGCACCAGCCCAGGTGCTTGTTAGGTTTTAGTTCACTCACTCCTCTCTGCAACCCCATAGGATACGAGTTACCGATTCTACATCACAAATTAGAAGAGCGAGGCTCAGAGAGGCGAGGCCACTTGCCCAATGTCTCACAGTGGCTCAGTGTCGAGGCAAGGCCTGTGTATCTTCCCCATTCCCAGAACCTGCTGGAAGTCAAGGGCAGTGCTTCAGGCCCCAGCTCTGCCCCGTTCCAGTGAGGAACCTGAAGCCAGCACAGCCCCTCCCACTAACCCATGCGCCCCAGCCTGGGCTTCAGCTCCACATCTGTATAATGGGAGAGTGAGGTCCTGGGGATCTATGGCTCCTTCTGGCTTATGCCTGTGTAACAGATGGGAGAGAAACGAAGATGGGGCTGAGGGTCCCCCCAAGCCAGGGCTTTGAGGCAGTGTCTCCCCAGGGCAGCTGCACCATGGTGGAGGCCCTGAAGGTAACGGGCCGGGAGGCCAAGCAGAGCTCAGAAGAGGTGGGAGAGAAGGGTCTGGAAGCAGGAGGTGAAGGAAGAGAAACTGCAAATTGCAGGTAGGAAGTGCTTAGTAAAATCAGAAAAATTTCAGGGCACAATCGCTCATGCCTGTAATCCCAGCACTTTGGGATGCCAAGGTGGGTGGATTGCTTGAGGCCAGGAGTTCGAGACCAGCCTGGGCAATATAGTGAGATCCTGTGTCTCCACAAAACTTTTTTTTTTTTTTTTTTTAATCAGCTGGTTGGGGTGGCTCACACCTGTAGTTCCGGCTCCTTGGGAGGCTAAAGTGGGAGGATCACTTGAGCCCAGGAGGCGGAGGCTGCAGTGAGCTATGATCGCTTCACTGTACTCCAGCCTGGGCGACAGGGTGAGACCCCGTCTGGACAAAAAAAAAAAGTCTAAAAAACACTTCGATTTTTTTTTTTTTTTTTGACAGAGTCTTACTCTGTTGCCTAGGCTGGAGAGCAATGGCGCGATCTCAGCTCATTGCAACCTCCGTTTCCTGGGTTCAAGTGATTCTCCTGCCTCAGCCCCCCAAGCTGGGATTAGAGGCATGTACCTCCACTAATTTTTGTATTTTTAGTAGAGACAGGGTTTCACCATGTTGGTCAGGCTGGTCTCCAACTCCTGACCTCAGGCGATCCACCTGCCTCAGCTTCCCAAAGTGCTGGGATTACAGGCGTGAGCCACTGCGCCTGGCTCTAGATTGGGCTTTAAAGAACATGAGGGCAGAAGCCCCATTCTAGGGACTTGTTCAAAGAGGAAAACAGCAAAGCAAAGCCTGGAAAAGAGCCACCAGCAGTTGTCCTGGGGGTGGGGGCGGCGGGGCACAGGGAGCAGACACAGGTGCACACAAGCTCCAGCACTGGCCCAGGCTGAGGGTGCTTTGTGCACACAGCTCTCCAGTAAAGATGAGCACGGGCAGGGCTGGCGTGATGAGGCTGGTCTCGCAGAGCTCACAGTGGAAAAAAGAGATTTAGATATTTACGGGAAATACATTTGTTGGTGCCAAACCCCTGGTTTTATTATCGGGAAAAAAAACAAACCCAACCACCGAAACTCGCCCTCAACTGAGAATCCACACGGAGGGAAACGATTTCCCCATCAAACCAGTTTTATTGGATATAAATATCTAATTATTCCTACTAGGCCCTGGAATGCCAGACACTTTGCAGCTTTTATAACATGTGTAGGAGTCTTTACAAACGACTTTTATATATATTTATATTTATATAGTTATATATTAACAAATCTGATTTGAATCTCATCTGAATTATTTTTTGCTTACTGGGCAGTTTGTGCGTATCTGTGTGTTTTTTCCCCCAAAGCCAGGAGAGATCTAGAACGTTTTGGTGCTATTCTAAGACCTAATGTGCCTCACTCAGCAAGCGCCGAGACACGGACCCCTCACCGCTTCTCACGTGCCCCCAGCCGCAACCCCACCACGGCTGCTCGGTGGTTCTGAGACGCACTGGCTCCCAGCACTTTGCAACCACAGGGCCCATGGCAGCAAGTCAATACCTCACACGTGACATGAACGTGATGTCCCAAACAGACAGAAGTATTGACTTCTCAAACATCAAGCACACGATTAGGCTTCATGCCACCTCGGTGTCCGCTTTTCACAAAGCAAGAACCACGGAGGAGGACAAAGAGCTGGGCAGAGGGGCAGGAAGGTGGGAGGGGGTGGAGGAGAGGGGAAGTTGTCTTGCAGGGAATAATGTGGATCAGGCTGTCATCTGGAGACCCATCTTCATCTAGAATTAATGCACTAAAGTTCTTTTGTTTTTCCTCTAAATGGTTTTAAAGAGACAGTGAATTCTCGGCTTGGACACGGGGCTTGGTGTGCAGCTGGTCCAGGCTATGGAAAGTGAGCAGGCAGAGATTCCAGCCAGGCCTGAGTCCATTCTCTCCCCAGTCCCTGGCCTGGCCCCACCTCCTGCCCATGTGCTTTCTCTCAACTTGTCGCAGAAAACAAAGTTTAAAATCCCTGTCTTTCATGGCTCCCCATAAAAAGGCTGAATCTAGAAGTGAAGAATTTGAAATCCTCCAGCCAGGGTCAAGCCCTTATCTAAGCGCATTGAAAGGAAGGAGAGGAAGGGGAATGGGTTGGTGAGGAGTTAGAAGCCTCTGGCCGGGTGCAGTGGCTCATGCCTGTAATCCCAGCATTTTGGAAGGCTGAGGCAGGTGGATCACTTGAGGTCAGGAGTTCAAGACCAGCCTGGGCAACATGGTGGAACCCTGTCTCTACTAAAAATACAAAAAGTTAGCCAGGCATGGTGGCACACGCCTGTAATCCCAGTTAGTCGGGAGGCTGAGATGGGAGAATTGCTTGAACCCAGGAGGCAGAGGTTGCAGTGAGCCAAGATCACACTACTGCACTCCAGCCTGGGCGACAGAGCGGGACTCCACCTCACAAAAAAGCAAAAAAAAAAAAAGCCTCTGAGCAAGAAGCCTGGCCCAGTTCCTGGGGGTGGAGCAGCCCCCTGAAAGCAGCACTGAAAGAGAGCTCGGGGAGTATTCCCAAAGCCAGTTTTCCCCAAATAGGGGTCCCTATGGTCCCTGAAGCTCAGGCAGGGCACTGGAGCCCTCAGGACAGAGGGGCAGAGGCTGGGGGACAGGAGGAGTCAGGGGCATAAACCGGAGAATCCCAGGGGATTCTGGGAGAAATCAGGGTCCAGTTAGATGTCCCTTAAGGCCCAAGAGGCCAAGGGAGCCATTCAAGGGTGAGTGATATTTGGGGAGACTCTAGCCCGAGGCTGGCTGTCCCCACGGTCAGGGAGAAGGAGACTACATCTCCAAGTGCCCCCACTCAGACTCATCGGTTCATGGGGAGAAAGGGCTCAGGATGAAGGAGAGCCCTGGGAGAGCCTGGGCCTCCACCGAGAACCTTCTAAGTGTACCCCCGCATCCTCCACGTAGAGACCTGTACTCAGGGGGATGGGCCGGGGGCCGGGGGAGCTGAGAACAAACAGCGGCAACAGGAACAGAGTTGAGCCATTTCAATTATTCATATGCCAGATGGATTCTTTTCCTGCCTTTTTTTTTTTTTCTATAAAAATAAGGAGGGAGGGAGTAGGTCTTACGACAGTCTCCAAAATGGGGGGGGGGAGGGTGGGGGGAGGAGAAGAGGGAAGGGGAGAAAAAATAGAAATCAAGTGCCCTGTTTGTGCCCCTCTCCAGCCTTGGAGACCCCCGATCCCATGACGGGAGGGCAGGCGGGATGGGAGATGTCTTTTAGGTACCCGATGAGCAGAGAGCAAGAAGCAAGGGAAATTGTTGAGGAAAGGGAGGGAGGGAGGGAGAGAGAGAGAGGAGCAGGGAGCATGGGGCGGTGGAGGGAGGCAGGCAGAAGAGGGTTCTGACCTTCTGTGAAGGATATAAAAAATCCAGCCGCCTCAGGGAACACCCAACTATCTAGCATATTGCTGTTAAAATGTCTGCAAAATTTAATACACTTGGCATACCATCTAATCAGTCCCTGGAAACTCGGGCACTTTCTCCTCTTTAGACTCAAACTGCTTCAGCCCTTATGCCCAGGGTACTCCCGCCCCGACCCTGCCCCCTGGTTTTAGATAAAGTTGCTCCCTCCCCACCCATAAAAACAGCTGCTGTGGCTTTTAGGACACATTTAATCCTGAAACTTGCCCAAAGTCCAGAATTCAGTTTCTAGGAAGCAGGTGGCATGGTAAAGAGAGCCAAGGGTGGGGTCCTGGGGCGGGAATTTTGGTACCCAGACTTCTTGGGGGTGGGGTGGGGGCATTAGCAGAAGAGAGACAGGGCACCATGAGCAGGCATGTCTTGACAGGGGAACACAGTCCCAGATGGGTGGGCAAGGACTGTATGTCTGGGGAGCCAGTGAGAGCCATTCATCCTGACAGCTCTTATTTAAAGAGCTGCCTGGCACGCAGGAGAGCCGTGACCTCACTAGAGCACACAGGCACCCCGGTACACAGTACACGCAGACGCATGTCTGCCATGTGCTCCGTCAATCCACCCATTACCCCCTAAGACTCCACGGCCAATCCAAGTCCCCAACAACCGGCGAGAAAGTTTCCAGATGAGCCTACAGAATAGGCCACCTGACCTTCTAGCCCCAGCAGAGCAATCAAAGCCCAGTATGACCTGGATATTTTTGGCAGGTCACCATTTGCTTTTGCTTGACAAAGAGAGATCCCACAGGGCTCCTAAATGGGACTGGGAGGACCGATCCCCAAAAGCTTCACCCTCTGCCCCAAGGAAACAGAGTTCTTACCAAATTTTCTTTGTCCTTTTATTTCGATTTCCTCACCTCTGACTCACATGAAGTCTCAGGTGGCCTTAATTAGGTCTGAAGTCCCCTAAGAGACTCAGGGAACCCTAGACAGCCTGCATCGTGCCTATAAGACAGAGGTCAGATGGGACAGGCCAAGAATTGGGAGAATCCAGTGTGTTCCCCAACTGCAGGAGTGAACCACAGTGCCAGGGACACAGAACACAGACGGCCTCTTGACCTTCCTTGCCCTTTGCCACGTGGATTGAAACAGAGGCAAACAGAAAAAGGGGACTCAAGGGGATGTGGGCAGGGCCGGCTTCCTGGGTGTGCAACCCGTGCAGCCACACAGGGTCTCATACTCAAAGGGCACCTGCTGGGTTGAACGTCCTGCTGTCACTGTTGTGAAATTCTGAATCGTTTTAGAGCAAGAGGCCCTGCATTTTCATTGTGCACTAGGCCCCACAAACGATGTCGCCAGTCCTGGGTGTGGATTTTGGAAGATCAGAGGACCTGGGTTTGAATCCCAATGCTCTGTCCCCTCTAAGCCGAGAGATATCAGAAAAGCCACTAATTATCTCCGGCCATAGGGCGCCTATGGCCCTATGGGTCTAGAAAATGGGGTGATCACACCTGCTCACACAGAAGCTGAGAGAATCGAGAGGGACAAAAACGGGCAAGAGCCTTGGGCACATGATCATGAGCTCCTATTCAAACACAAGGTGTGGCTCAAGAGGGGAAAAGGAGGCCTGGTGGCCACGGTGCTGGCTTCCTCCCACCCCGGGGGATCGCCTTACTCTGCTGGGCGAGAGGTCTGCCACCAAGCAGTGCAGAAGGAAGCCTCTGGCGTGCCCGGCCCACTGGCCCCATTCACAGGTGAAGAAACTGGGACAGAGTCAACAGATGACCTGCCTGTCGCCATCACAGAGTGGCCTCGAGGCAGGGCGAGGCTAAGGACATACTGTTCCCGCTGTCCGGGCCTCTGCCTTGGCCACAGGACACTTGAGACGAAGAGAGTGACAAGGAGGCAGGATTTGGAAGAGCGGGGAGGGAAGGGCCTCATTACACTCCATCACTCACACGTGTGCGCACACACACGCATGTACGGCAAAATTAAAGCTGAGAACTCGGCCAAAAAGAAAAATCCTACCCCTGTTCCATCGAAACTTATTTTAGGGCAGGAGGTAATTGCCAAAGATCCAAATAAAAAGCCAACCACAGGCTGTAAACGGCTCCAAGTCTTTAATTAGACCCCAGGAAAAAATAGTGGCGAAAAGAAAATGAAAGTAGGAGAAGCTCCCAGAGGAAGGAGTCTGCACGGGATCCCTTCTGCCTTCCCAGCCCCGTGGCTTCAGATGAGGGCCCCTTTGCCTGGGGCTGGCATCAGGGTTGTCTGCTAAAAAGGCTGGCAATGCCTACTGCTGGAGGCAGGCGCAGAACCAAGACAGCACCTTGCACCCCAATCGAGGGCCAGCCTGGACCCGGGACCTTCTCCTAGAGCCGTCCTAGACCCCAGCCCATGGCTGGCCTCATGCTGGGGCCACCACAGGGCAGAGAGAAGGGTGAGCTCTTTCTACCACCCCTGGAGGTGAGACAGCAGCGAAAAGAAAAAGCTCAGATCTGGAGTGCCCTTTGATCCACTGGAAAGTCTGCCCATCAAGCCAAAAGGCCTGGCTCCTGGGCCATGGAGCAAAGGATGCACATGCCACCTTCCCCACTCCCAGGAGCCGTTTTCCAGGCTCCCACCCCCTGCCCCTTCTCTAGGGCCCATGTGGGGTTGGGTAGCTCTGAGATCATGTGGGCAAGATGGATGACCCCATGGCTTCTCCCCTCATAGCCCCTGCTAACCAGGAATGGGCACCCAGAAGTCCACGGAGTGACAAACGGCATGTCATGGCCACCCAGTTGGCAGTGCCATTCCCCTAAAGCAAGGTAAGCACACACAAGACCCTTTGCCCCAGGAGGCTCTGGCCACTCCACCAGCCACCCCCATCCCCTCTGAGCCTCTGGCCCTTGGAGACATAGGCGACCTGAGACTAAGGGTGGGGCTGGGAAGCAAAGGGGAAGCCGTCCTTGGGAAGGTGGGGTCTGCAGAGAGAGGCAGGGGTCTGAATATGCTCATCTTTCATAGATGCAACCCAGCAGACAAACCAAATCCCATGGGCAGGGATTCTTACCAAGTGCTAAGTCTAGCACCTGCCAAACCGTGGCGGAAGCAATGGCTGCCATTGAGGGTCTAACAGTGGCCAGGTCCCAGCAGCAGATGAAAGGCATTCCACCCAGATGTCAGGGAAGAACCCTGGAGTAGAACACATCTCAGCACGCCTCCAGTGAGCGAGCAGAAGCTACAGTCCCTGTCCCGGGCTTCACAGAGTGGGGAGAAGGTGAGGTGTGCTCAGGGTCCCTAATCAAAGCCCAGCCCACGTGCAAGAAACGGGAGAGAACCCGCCTTGGCACAGGTGACATCAAAGGCTGCAGGGGCGACCACACTGAAGACCCCCACTCTGCTCTCTTGTGGGTCACTGCAGCTGCCTGGAACTAGGGGGTCTCACCACACCTAGCTCCCCCTCCAGAATGAGCACTCACTGGGAGAGGGTATACGGTACACTGTGCTCACCTGCTCGCCTTTTTTTTTTTTTTTTTTTTTTTTGAGACGGAGTCTTGCTCTGTCACCCAGGCTGGAGAGTGCAGTGGCACGATCTCAGCTCACTGCAAGCTCCGCCTCCTGGGTTCATGCCATTCTCCTGCCTCAGCCTCTGAAATAGCTGGGACTACAGGAGCCCGCCACCATGCCCGGCTAATTTTTTTTGTATTTTTTAGTGGAGATGGGGTTTCACTGCATTAGCCAGGATGGTCTTGATCTCCTGACCTCGTGATCTGCCCACCTCGGCCTCCCAAACTGCTGGGATTACAGGTGTGAGCCACCGCGCCCGGCCATGTGCTCGCCTTTCAAAGGCTCCCCTTCTAAGCCTGGCAGAGGAGAAGGTGATTGCCAGGCCTGGCCTGTCCTTACTGCTGCAGCAGCTACTCCTGGGCAGGGGCGGCAGGCCGAGCCCTGTGTGTATACCGTGTTCTTCACCCATCCTGGGCAGGGGCAGCAGGCCGAGCCCTGTGTATATACCGTATTTTTCACCCATTTCCTTTCCCGTTTCTCAAACAGACGTTAGTGACGACAAATTAGGAGTGCGCCTAACAGTGACAGAGGCAGCAGTGACCCCTCACTCAGTACCTACCAAGTCCCAGGTCCGGTCACAGGCATTTTAGAGAATGCATCCCTGCAAAGACGATGCTATTGTGCCCATTTTACAGAGGTGTACAATGAGGCTAAGCTTGCCGAGTGACGGCCACGTCTATAAAACAGTGGGTCTGAACTGCAACTCAGGTCAACCTGGTTCCAGAGCCCATCTCTCTCCATCGTACCTCTTTCTCACAATCAGCTCCCCGACCTGACTACTAGTTCCAGGCAGGGCAGGCCTGGCTGGCCCTTCCCCACTGCTTGCTCCTGGTCTGGGGTCTCTGTCCACTGGTTTTTTGCCTGTACAGTCACCTGAACTGTAATGTAGGTGACAATCATAAACTCCACGTGGCCAGAGCAAGCATGGAGGTCTTCTCGGCAGAAGCAGCAGATGCGAATCAGACCTCCTGAGGCAGCCCTAACATCGCCACATCAGTCGGGTGAGGCCTCCCTGCCAGGTCTCCCTACTCGCTTCTGTCTTTGGGGAGTGGTTGGTCAGGTTGCAGGCATCAGGATGAGACGTGGGATTCCTCTTTGATAAGGAGCCCTGCGGCTGCTGTGCCCCATCTTCCTTCCCAGCTTGGGAATGGGTTGGGAGAAGCAGTCCAGGGCCCTGCAGAGACAGTGGGAGCCCTGCTAATTAATGAGCTCTCCGTCTTCCCTGAGTGCTCATAGACACAGCCAGATGGTCTCCACGACATGCCCTCCACCCTGTCCCCTCCTTGCAACCACATGGCGGCTTCACTTTCCACCCTCCCTCCATTTCCCCCCACTTTTTTTTTTTTTTTTTTTTTTTTGAGACAGAGTCTCACTCTGTCGCCCAGGCTGGAGTGCAGTGGTGCAATCTCGGCTCACTGCAGCCTCTACCTCCCGGGTTCAAGCAATTCCCCTGCTTCAGCCTCCTGAGTAGCTAGGACTACAGGCATGCGCCACCATGCACAGCTAATTTTTTGTGTTTTTAGTAGAGATGGGATTTCACCATGTTGGCCAGGATGGTCTTGATCTCCTGACCTTGTGATCCACCCACCTCAGCCTCCCAAAGTGCTGGGATTACAGGTGTGAGCCACTGCGCCCAGCCTATCTTTCCCTTTTATGCTGCAAACTCCAAGAGAGCCCCATTTCCCCCTTCAGCCAGGCATGGCCCAGACAGCCCTGAATGGACCAAGCGAATAAGGAGACTCTTGTAGCAGGAAGTTCTAAGTGGGGCCTCTTAATCTAGACAAGGTTCCAGTTTCTCTTCTTTCTTTCAGCCAATTCGGCTGGGGAGCTGGGGTTGCGAGAGGACCCAGGGCTGAGCATGCCCCTATTTCTTAGAAGTGTTAAAAGATGACCCTACATCTAACAAATATTAATACTGACTTATAACCCCAACAACCAAGGCCTGGCTGCTCCCTGCTCCCCAGAAAGGCACCGAGTAGAAGTTGCTCCAGTTGGAAGCAGAGGCTCACACGGGTCTCCGGAGCATCACAGACACCCCTGCTGGCTCTCTGCTGGCACCTCTGGGTCCTAGGTGGAGTGGTGGCTTGCAAAGTACATAACTGTGCCCTCTGGACAGCCGGCCTGTGTGCAGGCAGCTTGCCTAGACAGGGGCATTGCATGACGAACTGGCAGGGGCCTGGGGGCAGGGAGAGTCAGGCCAGAGCCACAGCTCTGAGAAACCCTGGCACACGTGAGGACCAGGAGCCAGGGATGGGCTCTTCTGCAATGAGTTCTGTTTCGGGGCTGACTGCACAGTGACAGCAGCCTGGGAGTTGTGTGACATGAGCCCCGGCTAGTGATGCTGCTTTGCTTCAATTTTCTTTTTTTTTTTTTCTTCTAATTTTTAAGAGACAGGGTCTTGCTCTGCTGCCAAGGCTGGGGTGCAGTGGTGCAATCACAGCTCACTACAGCCTCAACCTCCTGGGCTCAAGTGATTCTCCCACCTCAGCCTCCCCTCCCAAATAGCTAAGACTACAGGCGCGTGCGCCACCACACCTGGCTAATTTTTATTTTTAAATTTGTTTTTAAGAGATGGGAGTCTTGAACCCCTAGCGTCAAGCGATTCTCAATTCAGCTTTCCAAAATGCTGGGATTACAGGCGTGAGCCACCGTGCCCAGCCCTGCTTCACTTCTCTGGGCATCAGTTTGCCCACTTATAGAAGGAGGCTGAGGCCGGGTGAGATGGCTCACGCCTGTAATCCTAGCACTTTGGAAGGCGGACGCAGGCGGATCACATGAGGTCAGGAGCTGGAGACCAGCCTGGCCAACATGGTGAAACCCCGTCTCTACTAAAAATACAAAAATTAGCTAGGCGTGGTGGCGTGCACCTGTAATCTCAGCCACTCAGGAGGCTGAGGCAGGAGAATAGCTTGAACCTGGAAGGTAGAGGTTGCAGTGAGCCAAGATGGTGCCACTGCACTCCAGCCTGGGTGACAGAGCAAGATTCTGTCTCGAAAAAAAAATAAATCAATAAAAATAAAATAAAAAATAAAAGGAGGCTGAGCTGGACGCTCCTGGGGTCACTGGAGGGTTTGAGAGCTGCTGCGTGTGGAGTGATCGCCAAGACACTGGTGAGCACATGGTGAGCACCCCGTGTATGCTGGCTGCGATTGTAACTGTCATTGCTATTATTATTATTATTATTAGTAGTAGTAGTAGTATTGTGACTCTTTTTGAGTCTGTAAACCTTGTTTCGGATGCAGCTAAAAGGGAATAGGAAAGATCTGAGCTTACAACCTAGAAAAGCCACATTTCCTAAATTATTAATCCCCAGAATCAAAACCAGTGAGGACAGGGTGACAAGGATCTGATTAGAGGCCCTGAGGGGGTCTGGCCAGGTTTTGTGAGCTCAAGTGACCCAGACCTGCCTGGCATAGAATCCAAGACACACTGACCTCAGAGTAGCCGACAGAGGGCGGAGAAGCGACCGGCACTTCTGGCCCCATCTTCAGGGGGATGATCTTTAGGGTGAGGCATATTTATCTAGGGCAGCAAGGGTTAACACCGGGGCTGGGAGAGGCCAGGCAGCATGGAGCACTCCCTGTTTATTAATAAGCTATTTATCACCAGCTTTGCTTTTAATGCCATTTGGGCTTAATGTTGTTAATGAAATATAAATACCCACGCTAATGATGTTGGTCAGAGGCAACACGGGCAGCAGCCGGCTCGAGAAACGGGGCCAAACCACCGGGCAGGCTGGGGAAGAGGCTGAGAGCTCGGGAAGCGGAAGAGGTTCCCACCCGTGCGGCACCCCCGGCCCCCTTCTGCTCACACCACAAGACGCCCTGGCTGGCTGTGCCGGGAAAGGCTAGGAGGAGGGCGGCCCAGGGGGCCGGGGAGAGGAGGCCTCCCAGGGCACAGGATGCTGTTAACTCCTAGAGAACAGAGCCAGAGCAGAGAGCTCCCACCTTGGGGCACTGCCCGCCTGGCATCAAGCCCCTTGGCTGCAGGAGGCTGGACCTCCACCAGCTGGCAGCCCTAAGCTCCCTGGCCACAGGAATGGATCCAGGATGTGAGGGGTCACCAGAGGGAGCAGTAAGGACCCCATCAAGCTTTCCACTCCAGACTGGCCCTCCCCTCCCTGCCCCACAGTGACAGCCCAGGCAGGCCAGCCCCTGCAGGGCACACCCTCCCCAAGGAGCTAGCATGGGCTGCCCAGTTGGAGTGGGCATGGAAAGGGCAGCAGACGGGGATTCCTGCTCAGTGCCCAAAAGTCCTGGAACACAAAGGTGGCCCTGTGTAGAAGGCTGTTGTCCCTGGTCTTGTGCCTGGCCTGGTCCAGCCCCTCCTACACAGTGGGCCATCCCTGCCTACCTCTCCCTGGGCTCAGAACAGATGCCCTTAGCGGATGGCTATCCTCCCAAATTACCCCAGAAACTTCAGGCAGCCTCCTCTGGAGACGCCCCCAGACTATTCCTAGATAGCAGCCTCACCAGGGAAGGTGGTCCTGGGGACTTGCTCCCCAGCCTAGTGGCCACAGATGCCCCTGTGGGGACTTAGACTCGATTCACCCAAGGGCCACCTGGGCCCAAATACAGGTTGGGAGACTCCAGCAAGTGGTTGACGTTTGCCTCCATCCTCCTCTCCCTGTACTGTGGGAGTGGAGGTCATCGTGACCCCAGCCCTGCCCTGCTTGCAAAGTCCCCAGGCAGCTCCCCAGGGAGTGCTGGCTCTTCCAGAGGGAGGTCCCAGCTGCCCTGGAGAGGGAGCCCCCCCAGCTGCCAGCCCTCCCTGCTTAGGGCTGCCAGAGAAAATACAGGATGCTCAGTGAAATGTGAATTTCTAATAAACAATGAATATCGCCAGGTGCCGTGGCTCACGCCTGTAATTCCAGCACTTTGGGAGGCTGAGGTGGGTGGATCACCTGAGGTCAGCAGTTCGAGACCAGCCTGGCCAACATAGTGAAATCCCGACTCTACTAAAAATACAAAAAATTAGCTGGCTGTGGTGGCAGGTACCTGTAATCTCAGCTACTGGGGAGGCTGGGGCAAGAGACTCACTTGAACCCGAGAGGCGGAGGTTGCAGTGAGCTGAGATTGTGCCATTGTACTCCAGCCGGGGCAACAAGACCAAAACTCCATCTCAAAAAACAAAACAAACCAAAAAAACAATGAATACTATTTTCATATAAGTATGTCCCAAACATTGCATGGAATATACTTATACTAAAAAGTCTGTGCTATTTGTGTGAAATTTAAATGTACTAGGTATCCTGTATTTTTATTTGCTAATTCTGGCAGCCCTGTCCAGGTGACTCAGCAGGTAGCACCCGGCAGTGGGGGACAGTTCCTGGGGGGTGAGCAGAACAGAAGAGGCAGTGAGGGGGAGTGGAGGTCCCTGTCCGTCTCAGGACAGCAGATTCTCTTCATTAGGCTCTTCTCATCACTTTCTGCCCTGCCCAGCCTCCTCCCTCACCCGTCACTCCCGCACTGTCCAATACCACAGCTCACCTGCGGGGGTCCACTCTTGCTGCACCCCCCAAAGTCACCTCCACGTCCCCAAGGAGCACAGGGCTCATTTGCTGGGGCTTGGTGGAGCTCAGCTCAACGGCTAATCCCCTGGGTGCCTCCTGTCAGATTATTAATTAGCTAAAGCGGATCGGGCCTGGAACAACAAGCGCTCGGACTTCAGATAAAGCAGGCCAGGGAGGCAGTGGGGGGCTGCTTAAAGTGACAAGACCCTGTTTCTGAGTGGCCCCCCGGAAGGACCGGGGAAAGGAGGCCCAGGCTAGAGCAGGGCGAGTTCCAGACAGACCCCTCTCTGCCCTCTCTGCCCGCTCCCAGATGAAACATCGAGAGAGTGCATTCAAGGAGGGCGATCTGGGCACATATGCGACCTGTGAGAGGCGGAGTCGGTGACAGGTGGGTCTTGTTTTTTAGTAAAGAGCTTGTTCCTAATCAGATCATGGCACTCAGAACTCTTCAAAAAGCTTCTTATTTCACTCTGGGTAAAAGCCAGAGTTCTCACAATGGCCTGCAAGACCTGCGGGATCTGAGGGACCCCACCCTGACCCCCTTGACCTCAGATGGCATCTGCCCCTCACTCTGCTCTAGCCACACGGGTCTCCTTGCTTCTCCAACATGCCTCTGGGATCTCATACCTGCTGTTCCCCCTGGCGGGAACGCTCTTCCTACAGATATTGATTAGGTTGGCTCACTCCCTCACTTCCTTTCTGTCTTCACCCAAATGTCACCATCTCAGTGACCCCTTCCCTGGGAGCCACATCTAAAATGACAAACCATCCATCTACCTGCCTCTCACTCCCTATTCTATTCTGCAAAGAGGCTCTTGTTTTCTCCTTCCCACGCATCGCCATCCAGCACATCCTTCATTCCCTTTTCTCCTGTATCATTTGGCTCCCTCCATCCGAACGTAAACCTCATGAGGGCAGGACGTTGGCCTCTTCTTCATTTTGAGCACCTACAATGACTACCCCCAGGGTCGCTGAATGGAAATGGAAAATGAATGGCCAGAGGTGACAGGTCAGGACTTGGACCCCCACCTC
This sequence comes from Symphalangus syndactylus, assembly GCF_028878055.3. Taxonomy (NCBI): domain Eukaryota; kingdom Metazoa; phylum Chordata; class Mammalia; order Primates; family Hylobatidae; genus Symphalangus; species Symphalangus syndactylus. The sequence goes on along the minus strand of NC_072444.2, from coordinate 26,100,703 downwards.
TTCCGGCTCTGAACCCCTGAGGCGGAGCCCTGGCCCAACCCAGTGGGCTCCTCAAGCACCCAGTTCCTCTCCCCTGACCCTACTGGACCCCATGCTTCCTCTGTCCTGCCCCCTAAACCAGGTGCTCCTCACACCCTCGTCCTAAGCATTTTGACTAGGATGCATTTCCAGGGTCTTTGGAGGGGTGCCCGAGGGGACCCATCTCTGTGTCACCAGACCCCCTCCCCGCAGCTGGGACCAATCCTCTCTCTGCCCAGAGAGCAGCACGGGGTGGGACTCCCAGCTGCTGCCCGGGCCCAGCTCAGCTGCTGGCAAACTCCTGGGCTCGGATTGTTTTGACTTGAGTCGGTGAAGCTGAAATATTGAGTCACAATGGCCCTAAACTTCATTACCAGCTCTTAACACAGATTACTAAGGGAAAAAAAAGTTGCTTTTAATTGCTTTTCCCGATTAGCATTTCTGGAGAAGAAACTAGTGTTTAATTACACCTTTCCTCCTCTTAGCCCGTTGGCCACGGGGGTCCCACCCCAGCTACCATAGCAAGGCCCAGGCTCACAAAAGCCCCTGCTCTGGAGGAAAGCCAAGGAGCCAGACCAGAGAGAAAACTTGGGTGGTGAGCGGAAGGGGAGCAACCCCCAGGCCTGAAGGGCAGAGAGCAAGTGGCAGTGGTGTGGGTGGGAACGTGGCAGCATCCAGGGGTCCTGGGGAAGGTGGGAAGCAAGGGGATCACTGGCCGCCTCATGTCTCAGGGTGGTGGCTCTGGGCCTAAGGGCCTTCACCTGGACCAGGCTTATCCCTGGGTAGATTCCAGAACAAAAGCAGATGGGGGAACCTGGCAGGAGACCGGAGAGGAGGAGCTTGAAGGTCTACACGAGGAGATGATGCAGTCAGGACTCCGGGATTCCTCCATGTGTGAGACCTGACGTTGCCTCTCCAATGCCAGCCTCTCTCACTGTGGGCACTCAGGGACAGGCAGGGTAGAGGCGCTTCTCCACTCGTCCACCACACAGTGTCAACCCTCCCAAATCCACGGGTCGTCCCATCCTTTGGAGCAACTGCGTCACCCGCTGAGAAGTCCCCCGAGTAGCTCCAGACAGGGCAGGTGCCCCCAGCCCTTCCCAATCCCTCTTCCCTGGGGCCCGGGCATGGCGAGATGCGGGGGTTTCCTGCATCTGCTCCGAAGGCAGGGGGCTTGGGGAGAACGGAGGAAGGAGGCCCAGGCTGGGGTGTCAGCACCACCAGGTGGAACACTTGCCCAGATTAGAAATCAGGAAGATCAATAACTCTTCCCAGACCAACTCCCAGCCACATCTCTGCCCAGCCCAAGGCAACCTTGGGGTCCACTCATCCTCTGAAGCACCACATCACGGTGGGAGGTAGGGAACCCTTCTGCTCCCACCCCTCTGCACCCCCCACCCCAGCTGCAGGCCGTGGAGCTGCCAGCTTCACATCAGATCAAAGCCCTGGAGGATGGCATGAGAACTGTCCAGTCCAGTTAGGAGTGAAGGTCACGGATCTAGTGCAGACCATAGAGGCAGAAAGCAGAAAAACCTCCCACGCGTGCACAGATGCACACGCCTCCCACCCGGACACACCCTCCCCCAGGGCCGGCCCAGTGTTCCAAGGCCGGCAGACACGCCCAGGAAGACTGGCTGACACGCCCCTCGGCAGAGGCACCAGCTGTAGGCCTGGGACAGCCCCACCACCCCCGCAAGCCGCCGCACTTCTGCTCTCTCCTGTCACTGCCTCTGGAGGTCAGGCCTCCAGAGCCTCCTTACAGGGCCAGGCTGCTGTGCCACACATTGCTTCCCACTTGGTACATCCCTGATGCACTCCCCACCCTCGCCCCCGCAAGACATCACCGGCCCTCCCTTCCTGTCACCCCCACGGAGGTCAGGTCTCCAGAGTGTTCCTGGAAGGCTGGGCTGGCCCATATGGCTGGGAATACATTGCCAGCAAGGGCAAGTGCTCACGCGAGCCCGGCAGCCAGCTGTGACAGCTTCACGCTCGCGGACCAAGCCTCTGGCTTGCTCCTGGGCTACAGGGCAGTGCCCAGGGCGGCATGGGGCCTGTCCAGGGGAGCTAGGGATCACTGCTATCACAGCATCGATGCTGGGACTGCCTGCCCCAACCTGGCCCTCACAGATGGTGTCAGGACCCAGGAGAGTGGAGCCTCATGTCAGAGGCACTGGGAAAAGAGAGACTGGACTGGGTCCCAGGCGAGTGGGGTACTGGGGCAATTCACACCTTTGTGTGTGGCGACACTGTTAGGATCCCTGCCGAAGAGCAGCAGCTGGAGGCTGAGCTGGCCCCATGGAAATACGGGGGCCTCAGACAAGCCCATCTGCCAGTCCTCACAGCTCATCAACGAGGCTCTATATGACCCGGCACATGGAAAAAGGTGTGCAGAAGCCCAGCCCTTGAGCACGCAGATCACATTCAAAGCCACAGTGAGAGAAACTCAGCCAACTTTTAGACTCAATCTCAGACGCAGCACAGAACCCAGGGAGCAAACACACAAAGCTGGCTTCAGTGCAGAGCCAGGGCTGAAGGGACAGTGTGTGTCCCAGCCTGCTCCCAGGCTCACTCCTGAAAACGGTGCCCGAGAGAAGCAGTTCCCTCCACAAGGAGCCCGACCCACTCGAACAAGCCTTTCTCAGCACCCAGCATGGTTCCAAGATGGCACTTCTCCCCTAATGCATGAGACATTAACCCTCTCAAAGCCGTGGGTCATTCTCGGCACTATTGTGTTCAGGGGGCAGGAGAGAGAGAAGAAGACACAGAGCCACAAATCAGGGGGCACAGAATGCTGGAGTCATCCTGGGGCCCTCTCTTTTCCTTGCCCCATTGAATCCATCATTGAGTCCTGCTAACTCTTCCTCTACACACACACAGACTCTGACCCCTTCCCCGCCTGTCCACCTCCTCCTCACCCAGCCACCATCCTCTCACACCATCAGCCGCAGCAGCTGTCCCTCTGGCCTCCCAGTTTCTTCCCTTGGCAGCCCCAACTACCTCTTTAAAACAAACATTGGCTGGGCGCAGTGGCTCACGCCTGTGAGCCACTCCCAGCACCTTGGGAGGCTGAGGTGGGCGGATCACTTGAGGTTAGGAGTTCAAGACCAGCCTGGCCAACATGGAGAAACCCCGTCTCTACTAAAAACACAAAAATTAGCCAGGCATGGTGGCACGTGCCTATAATCCCAGCTACTCGAGAGGTTGAGGCAGGAGAATCGCTTGAACCCGGGAGGCGGAGGTTGCAGTGAGCCGAGATTAGGCCACTGCACTGCAGCCTGGGTGACAGAGTGAGACTCCATCTCAAAACAAACAAACAAACAAACAAACCCATCACATCACTTTACCTCTTGCTCAAAACCCTCCAGTGGCTTCCTATCACCCAAGCATAAAATCCCAGCTTCTCCCCAGGCACACAAAGCCCTGCACCTCCTGACACCCACCCCATCCACGTCCCCATTCGCGTCCTGGCCACTCGGCCTTTCTTTCCAGTCACTGAATGCACTGAGGGCATCCTACCTTAGGGCCATTAGGCTAGCTGTTCTCTCTTTCTAGAATATTTTCCAGTCTGCTCTTCACTGAGCTGTCCACTTCCTGTCCTTTAATCTCAGCTAAATGTCACCATGTCCTTGAGAAACCTCCTCTGAGCAGCCTGCCAGGAGTGCCAAGCAGTCACTTCCGACCACCACCTCCTACTTCCATGCTCTGCTGGTGTCTTCCTTTTTCGTTTTTGTGGGTTTGTTTCACGCTGCCTCGCCTACCGGACTCCATGAGAACAGGGGCGGTCTTGTCCACTCTGTTTGCTGGTGAGTGACTGACAGACCCCAGACCCTCTTCTCTCTCTCTTTTTTTTTTTTTTTTTTGAGACAGAGTCTTGCTCTGTCGCCCAGACTGGAGTGCAGTGGTGTGATCTTGGCTCACTGCAACCTCCGCCTCCCGGGTTCAAGTGATTCTCCTGCCTTAGCCTCCCAAGTAGCTGGAATTACAGGCATGCACCACCATACATGGCTAATTTTTGTATTTTTAGTAGAGATGGGGTCTTGCCGTGTTGGCCAGGCTGGTCTCAAACTCCTGACCTCAAGTGATCTGCCTGCCTCAGCCTCCCAAAGTGCTGGGATTACAGGCTTGAGCCACCACGCCTGGCTCCAGACCCTCTGTACTGCTGGATAAATGCAACCAGCTCTTCTGCAGAGGAGCCAGAGGTGGGGGGAATCTGAGCCAGACAGGGTCAGGCCTGCAGACCAGACCTACGTACAGGCTTGCCCCCGGTCCACATTGGCGAGGCAGGACAGCTCTGAGACCATGGGTCACCCCCGCCACAGAGGATCCCCGCCTGCGGTCCAGCCTGGTCACTGGAAAGGGCTAAGTGAGGAGGGACTTGGCCATGATATTCTCTCTCGGAGCCCTTGGAGTTCCCAAGCTTCATTATCAAGTCCAAGACAGCCGATGCCAGGATACAGGTGTCCCACCGGACCTGTGGATCCCGTACCCCATGCCAGGCGCGAATCCCCGCTTGCATGACCCCTGGGAGTCAACAGCGAGTGGAAACTTCGGAAAGGGAAAAACGAATGGGTGTGTTTTGCCCAGGCAAAGAAGAAAACAAAAAACCCATCACTGAGAACAGAGCAGGCAAACATTACCCTCTCAGAGGGGAAGGGGCTCTGCAGGCACTCACAGCCTTTTCATGGGCAGGGTACAGGGCAGGGCTGGGCAAGACCACCCTGAGGCTTGGATACATTTGAACCTGCATCCCAGGATTCATGATCATCAGAGGAAGCAGAGTCTGTTAAGAACAGCCTGGGAAGGTGGCAGAGGTGCAGGCGCTAAAGCCAAACCCAGAAGACTTTAGTGCCATGAAACTCCCCCAAGGGCCTTTTCCAGGTGACAGTCTAAACAGCCCCGGTGCTATCCAGGGGACAGCGGCAGCACATCCTGAGTACGACGGACCAACTTCAGGAGCATGATCACCTTCTGCACACCAGGAAGAAGAGTCGCAGCCACACAGTTGCTCCACCACAGCGACCAAAGGCCACATTTGCATCTGATTTGCAAATCTCTGGGCTGTATCCAGAGCTAGTTCCTCAAGGAGGCAAGGCCTGGATTCAGGCAGGTCTGCAGCTTCGGGCACCTACCAAACCCCAGTGCACACCAAGGCACCCATCTCTGCAAGCGCTTCCTCCCTGCAAGTTCGAAGTCCAGGGCTGCTGAGCCCAGCCCCAGAGGGAGGGGCAGGACACACCTGCCCAGGGCGACCATGGGGAGGAAGAGCGCAGGCAGGTGAGCCAGGGACACTGGCTCCAGGCTGGCACACACAGGAAGAGCAGCCCCAAGCCCTGCCCTCCCCAGACATCCTCTAGGTCCTCAGCCTCCGCCTCCACCCCTAGACCTTGCCCGTGAACTTCGCAAACACCCAATCCCTCTGGACTGGTTCCCTTGGGATCTCAAGAAAGTACTGAATAATGACCAGCATGCAATGAGTCACCCAATATGTGTCAACCCCTCACCCCAAGAACTGCCACGTTTGATACCTGCAGGTAAATATCTGACAGTACCAGCTCCACAGACTACCTCTCCCTGGCATGAGTGACCTGCCTTACGCAAAGGGCTATTTCCAAGCCTGGGTCAAAAGGCATCTACAGCTTCTCCTCTACAAAGGGTCCTATTTGGGCTGGAGGACCACTGAAGAGACCCTGATAAATCATCCCTAGGCCAGCTCCTACCACACATGAGCTCACAGCAGAGCAGCCTCCGGAGATGGAGAAAGGCTGGAACTACTGTCCAGCCCTTCTAAGACGAAGTTCCAACCTAATGCTTAGATCTGGGAGTGGCATCTGATGGAGAATAGTCCTTGCCCGCAAAGCCTGGGCACTGCTGGCACCATTCAATGTCATACCATAGAAACACTGGGAAGACCCTTAAAAGGCCAGTTATGCTACCTCTTCATTTCACGGGTGGGGAAACCAAGATCCAGAGAGTAAGTAGTGAGTCAGTGACAAGGCCAAGGCCCAAATGCAGGTGCCCTGCTCCCAGGCCAGAACTTTCTTCTCCATCCAACACTTTTTTCATTTTCACTGATGGTGCTTAAGCTACCACCAACGGGATCAGAACCCACTGGGAAAGGTGAGTCTAGGCCCTACGTAGTCCGTACCCTAAGGAGCAACCCCCAAACTGGCCACCCCACACTTCCTAGTGGCATCTTGGGAACTGGAAGCAGCTACCTTTGCATCCCAAGAGGCCAGGGTCCGAAGTCCATTCCAACACGCGCCGCTGGGGAGTTGCAGCAGCCCCTTGTAAAGGAGGGGTCGATGGCCGTGGCAGCTGGGAGGGCAGGTGGGATGGAGGAGTCTTTGCCTTCAGTCAGCAAGGTCTGTTTGCCTGCCAAAATGAGAGAGGAAAACAGAAAAGATGAGGCTACAACCGACACCCACAAACCCACCCCACACTGGAGGACAAGGGAGGGTAAAGTTCCCACACCTTGTGTGGTAACCAGCCAGCCAGGTAAGAGATTCTCGTTCCTGCCAGCCAATCAGCAGATGGCATTGCCACGGCGCATACCATGCCTGGCTCTGCAACCAATGCACCCTTCGCACAATTATTAGCCAATGGCTACGTAGTTGTCGTACCTAATAAAAGAAGCAAACAGGTAGAAACAATACTAGGCCAATCAGGTGCCTCCCTGGGTAACACAGAAGGATCACACCCAAGGCTGCGCACCAGGGTGAAAGGTCAGGCCTGAAAATGGATCAAGCCAATACTGGAAACAGATCAAACCCATGCAACCAAACCAACCCTGGGGTCCCCAACGCCTGCTCCCTCCAGACTTTCCCTGCGCCAGCTCCCAGCTGCTCCCCTGACCCCTGGGTGGCCTCTGGGAGTCTCTATAAAAGGAATCAACAGGTGTCTCTGCAGCGACCCAGGATAGTGAATTTAATTTCTTCTAGCTTTCCTTCCCCACTTCCATTCTGGTACTGTGCGACTCAATTTCATAAAAAGAAAAGAGGGTGTGGGCCCATCCTCTGAAAGGGGGCTGCTGAGATTCAGTTGCGATAGGTGTTGGGACAAAAAAAAAAGTAGCCAAAGAAAGTTGGTGCCCTGCTACCGGCAACCTTTGTGTCAATTTAAACAAATATTGTGGTGTTTCCATGGTGATTCCTGTTTTGAATATCCACTACACTCACTTTTTAAAGGGCTTTTCCTGTTTGCGTTTCAACTTCAAACCTGTAAATATTTTCAGCATTTTTAGAAAAAAGGAGCACATATGCGTGCAAACACAAACACACAACCCGATCTCGGCATACGACCTCGCAGCCCTGGAAGCCCGGTCTTGTGGATGTGAGAATGGGGTGCAGAGAACCCAGAGGGGGTGCTCGGTCCGCTCTCCTGCCCACCCTGCCTGCGGAGCTGGCATCAGGAAGATTGCCACTGAAATCCCAGCCCTTTCCTTCCCCCTTTGCGGGAAGATTGCAGCAGCCACAGCAGCTCTGCGTTCCTGAAGCGTGTGAGCGGGCTGGGCCCTGCCTCCGCAGTGTGGCATGGTGTGGGCAGCTGCCCTGCAGGTTCTCCAACTTGGCCCAGCCCTCGGAGTCCCCAGAGGCCTTGCAGGAGTACATGAACCCCTCCCCTCCTGCCTCCCAAGGTTGGACCTGAGCTCGAGGGGGAGTTGGCTCTTCAAAGGTGAGAGCTTCAGCATCAGCTCTGCCCCACCTCGGCTGGGGCAATGCCACCGAGACCAGCTCCCTGGGGGAGGCCATCAGGGGTGGACAGCGTCCACTGTCCAAGGCTTGGATCAGCCCAGCTCCCATCCCACCCCTCAGTGCCACACAGGGTTAACAGCGGGTTTCCTGGTTTCCATGGATTCCCGCCAGGCCCCTAATGTGAGTTTCGTGTGATTTGGGGGAAGTGGATTTCCTTTGTTTTCCAGTTTGGGAATATTTTTTTCTTTAAAAAAGAGGAAAAAACACTTTAATGGAAACTTCAGGGCCACTGGGAGACTCACTCCTCTGGGCTCTGAAACTCCGCTGCCTGTTAGTCCAGAATCCCCCAAAGCCCTGGGCTGCCCGTCCACCCACAAAATCCCCCTGGGCTAGAAGAAGGCATGCCTTGGACCATCTACACTCCTACTCCAAGAACCTCCATCTGCTGGGGGTCTCCACTCCAATATCCCATCAGAACGACCCCACCTAAAAGCCAGCATCTTACTCAGGAGGCTGACACACCCCTCTTCCAGCTTTGTAAAACGGACATGTACATTCCCCAGAATAAAGGTCAAGGGAGACACTTCTACCTCCCCAACTCCAGGCAAGACGCTGGCAAGACCAGGGTCTGACCACAGGCCAACGGTGAACACTCTCAGTGTTTCATGTCCTTGGCTCAGAGGAGGTTCCAGCTACGGAAGGAAAGGGGGTTCCAGGCCCTGAAGGGATCCTTGTTGGGCTTCTTCCAGTGGAGAGAGGGGCCTGCCCAGGGCAGAGGATGCTTCTCAGCTTTGGCAGCAAGAACAACTGAACAAAGGGTGTGGCCAGGCCTCCTCCTCCTCCTCCCCCACGGTCTTCCCCATTCCTGCCATCCTCCAACCCTGTCAGGGCGTGGCCTTGCTCCAGGACTGTCCCCAACCAAGTGGCCTGACCCACTTACCAAACTAGAGCACAGGCCCCAGGGCCTTCCATGGACTGAGGCTCTCCCACAGCCCAGGCCCTGGGGGCCATGGATCCCGGTCAGAAAGTGCAGAGCGCAGAGGCCGGGTCTCTGTGACCAGTGGCTCCAGAGTGAAGAAGTGAGAAGCTGAGTGAGTGCGCTTACAGAAATCACAACGGGCTGAGAACCAGGAGACATGGGTCCGAGTCCTAGTTCTGCCCCCGAAACCTCCACGGGCCCTCAGACAAGCCTGCTAATCTCCCTAGGTTCCGTCCCCTCACCAGCCAAACGGAGACGATGCCTAAGTCTTTCCTCCTACCTTGCAGACTGCGCGGAGGATGGACAAGGGGTGTGAAAGGGTGTTAACAAGCACTCTAGAAATGCCCAGAATCACCACCACCCTCTTCTTCCAAGTCTCTTCAAGGTAGCCTTCTGAAATCTACCCTGGGTGGCCCCACACGCCCCTGACTCTCCTCCTCCTACGTCCTCCACCACAGCATTTACTTCCATACTGGACTAAAGTAATTTGTTCACAAGTCTGTCTCCGCCATTGGACTTTTAACTCCTCAAGGGCAGAGAGTGGGTCTTAATGATCTGTGCGTCTCCAGCATTTATTTAGCACAACAGCTGGGCCACCGTGGGCAGCGAAGTTGTCGGTGGAACTGAACTAGGCCCTGACTTCGTGTCAGAGTCAGACGAGCCCCGCGCAGCTTGGCCCCTCTTCTCCAACAGAATGCTCCGTTCGCTGCCTTCTTTTTTCTTTTTTGAGATGGAGTCTCGCTCTGTCACCCAGGCTGGAGGGCAGTGGCGTGATCTCGGCTCACTGTAACCTCTGCCTCCCGGGTTCAAGTGATTCTCCTGCCTCAGCCTCCTGAGTAGCTGGGACTACAGGCGCCCGCCACCATGCCCGGCTAATTTTTGTATTTTTAGTAGAGACGGTGTTTTATTAGATTGGCCAGACTGGTCTCGAACTCCTGACCTCAGGTGATCGGCCTGCCTCGGCCTTTCAAAGTGCTGGGATTACAGGTGTGAGCCACCGCGTCCAGCCCTGTTGGCTCTTTTCATGCCCATTCTGTTTAGCTCTCCCCAAGCCTCAATCTGTGCCTTGGTCTCTCCTCCTCCTCCATTAGCCCCGTGAATTAACAGCTCTCAGGTTCAAGGCAGCCCCTTAGTTACTTGATCCCCTCTGACCAATTCCAATAAGAATGGACCACGGGCCTACTATGTGCCAGGTGGCAGGCTGGGCGTAAGGGCACACCGATGAGTGGCCTCTGCCCCCTGCCAATAGGCCAAAGTGAGAACTCTTGGTATGAACCAGTCAGATGCCTTCTATCTGCCAAGCACCGTGCCAAGTGCCCCACACACATGATCTGGCCAAATCTTTACAATACAAAGGCAGAAATGGTTATGGTCCCTGTGGATAGATTAGGGAGGGAGAGCATGGAGACACGAAGTGACTTGCCAAGGATCATACCATGTACAGGTGCCAAAGCCAGGCCTGAGCTGACAGGCTCCAAGGCCCACCTCACTTAAAAGGTCATCCTCCTCCCCTCCCCGTGATCTCTGCAGCAACCCACAACTGATGCTGTTGTCCCTCCAGAATCTCAGTTCTCTTGGCCTCAAAACAGTTCTGGACCAAGTCCCCCAGAGCCACCAGGCAGCGCTCACACATCACAATGAAAGGCTCAGGTGCTTCTGGCCGGGCTGAAAGCGGGGGAAAGCGAAGCCTGTGGTAACACCCGGCAAGCAGGAGGAACCCCTGAACACATCTTCCAAATGGGATCCGGGCTGTGGTCATGCCCATTGCAACCTGTCATCTGACAGGATGGGGACAAGGAAGCCACCTCCATGTTAAGTCAGGAGGTCCTGTTGGGACAGGACAACTTCCATTTCTTCTCTCCAGATAAGGGGAAAGCAAAAGGGCTTTATCTTTGGGGGCGTGGGGCAGAGATTTCTGCTGCCTCCCCAACATCGGAACCTCCCCCAACAATGAACATTGGCCATGGAGACGCGGGATTGGGAAGCAGGGCCAGAGAACCCCTTGATTTTCACCTGAGGGAATGTGGGTACGGGGAGGCGCCCATCATCTCCCCGAAAGGAGGGAAGACACTGGGAACTGGTAGGGAAAGATTTCTATCCGAGAGGGTACGTGGTGGAAGATCAGCCCGGGGTGGGGAGAGGACAGAGCGCTAATGAGCGATTTCATAAACCACCCGAGTGAAAACAAAAACACAGACGTGCACATTGCCCAGCTCCAGGGCTGTATGGAAAACGAAAAAAAAAAAAAAAATAAAAAAAAATAAAAAAATCCACATCTTAATACAAAAATCCTCCATGATGTGTTGTGGCACGAAAGTGTTTTTCGCTGCATTTTTCATCTGTGATCTCACACGGCCCACGACGGGTACGCCCAACGCAGCAGGTATTCGACGGTACACAAACAGGGCAGACACATACACAATGAGCCAAAACAAGGGCGGCCAACATGCAAATTGGTCCAGGCTGGCATCTCATGGCTTCAGGTGACCTCTGGCGACGGCCTCATTGGACCTGAACGTGGGACCCTTTAGATTTCTGAGGGAGAGAGAGAGATGGGGCAAGAACGCAGCTCAAGTGCAGAGGGCTCTGAATTCTCAGAACTCCCAGCCAGCTGCTTATGCGGCCTTTCCGTACTTAAGGTACTGTTCACTGTCCTGCTGCCGGCAGGGGACGGAGGGGACCCGCATCCAGAGGCCCTTCCTCCGTATCACTCACCCCACGGTTACTATCTGTCTCCTTTCTGTTCCACCCCTCCCCCACTTTAATTGTTGGATGAGTTTACAGAGCTGTGTGCCAAAAACAATCAACTCCAGGGAACAGAGTTATACAAAAAAGGGCGTGTCGCCAGAGGGAGACGGATATCCATGGAAACCACCACCTTTTCACAGCAGCCTAGGTGAAGCTTGGGTGAGGGGATGTGTGGGGGTTGGGGACACACCCTCCACCCAGAACAGGGCCCCAGAAAATGCAGGGGCCACTGATGATCTATCTGCAGGAGCCAAATACCGTGCGGAGGGTCGAAAGTGGAGTCACTCACAAAACACACGTTCAGCACGTGCACACATGTGCGCGTGCACACACACACACACACATGCCACTCTGCCAGATCACTGGGCAACATGCCACTGTGGTTAAGCACACAAACTCTGGAGCCAGACTGCCCAGGTAGGAATCCAGGCTCTGCCACTCACAAGCTGTGTGGCTCTAGGCTAACAACTTTAACCTTTCTGTGCCTCAGTTTCTCCATCAGTAAAATGGGGATAAAGACAGTTCCTCTGCGAACCGTCATGAGGATTAAATGGCTTCTTACGTGTAACATGCTGAGGAAAGTACCCTCGACCAAGTAAGTCCCCTAGAGCCACCAGACAGGGCTCAGACGTCACAACCAAAGCCTCAGGTGCTTCTGGCCGGGCTGAAAGGTAGGGGAAGGTGAAGCCTGTGGTAACACCCGGGTAGCGAGCAGGTACTTCATGGCACCATAAAGTAGGTGCTGCCAAGCATTTGATAAATCAATCATAAAGCCTCAACAAAGAGAAAGAAAGGTTTCTAGACCCTGCCACAGTAGAAGAGGAAAATGATACTAGTTCGTGTTTATTAAGCATTGTGGGCTCAGGATTTTAATATATTAATGCATATAACCATCGCAAATTAACATCTATAACCTGCAGTGAAGTAGATGATTCTCTCAACTGGCGAGTGGAGGGTTGAAGAACTGGGACCCGCAGAGGGATGTGACCCAGCCAAAGTCACACACTGGTACATGATTTAACCCCAACTGCCTGACACCTCATCACGACACTGCTTAGTAAGGTGGGTGGGAAGAAAGTGAGGGAGGGAGGGGCTTTCAGGAGCTTCTCTTTCTGGACTGGCCTTAGAGGCAGGGTGGTGGGACCTAGACTCGCTCTTCGCAAACTTAAGAAGGAAAACAGAAACCCTGCCCGTGACTGCTGATGGAAGGAACGAGGAGCGGGCAAAAGATGGGGCCCAGTCGTCCGCATTCCTCATGAGTTCCTGCCCCACTCCTGGCCCCCGGAGATCAGCGATGTCCTCTGACCCTTCCCTCTACCCAGGCAGGCATTTCTAGAATCAGGAAGTCCCTGGAGGGCAGACAGCAGAGCTGGGGTCCCATCTCCCAGCAATGGAGGCCCAAAGCCTGGGACAGGTCCTATTTCCAGGTCACAGCCCTGTAAACAACCTGATTTTCCGCCTTCCCAGATCCTAGGCAGATCCCTGGAGGGGACAGGGCGGGGGCGATGGGAGCACAGGCCTCCCTTATTGCAAAGCCAGGCCCAGGGAGGCCGGGAAGCAGAGAGCCGGAGGAGTCAGCAGCTGCCTGCCCCAAGAGGTTTGGTCCACACCTGCTCGGAGACCAGGCTTGGTGGCTCAGCCCTTTCTGCCATCGACCACCCAAAGTCATTCAGATATTTCCTCTCTCACTTGCTTTTTTAAAAAAATTTAATGTTCTCTATAATTCATCCATCGCAGAAGATAATCAATAGAGCCCGTAATGAAAATCTGAGCCATATTTTATGACCCGCTGCGAGCAGAAAGGGCCACATCAGCAGGTCCGGTTGCAGCTCCCCGTCTCTGTCTTGCCCACTGCCCCAGGGATCACTTCCCCCGCTGGCCCTGCCCACAGCCCTTGGCCCACAAGGAGGGCCATGACCCTGGCATCATCCCAGCCCCCCGACGCCCACTCCAACCCTAGTCACAGGAGGGTCACCCACCATTGCAAGGTCTTCATGGAGCAGCCCCCAGACCTGGGACCCTAGACCCCACCCTGGAATCTCACAAGTGTCTTGACTAAGTCAGGGGCCTTCCGGGAGCTGGAAGACCCTCACAAGGAGAGGGAGGCCTGCACAGGATTCAGGGAGCCAGGCCAGCCTCCACCGTCGTGCTTCCCATGAGGCAGGCCGCCCTGATCTCGGGGGGCTCCCCCAGGGGCCTCCAGGTTTTATCTTGGACCCTCTGCTCAGGGCAGGGTGGGTCATTATTGTTCATTTGTTTGTTTGTTTGTTTTTGAGACAGAGTCTCACTCTGTTGCCCAGGCTGGAGTGCAGTGGTGCAATCTCGGCTCACGGCAGCCTCCACCTGCTGGTTTCAGATGATTCTCCTGCCTCAGCCTCCCAAGTAGCTGGGATTACAGGTGAGCACCACCATGCCTGGCTAATTTTTGTATTTTTAGTAGAGATGGGGTTTTGCCATGTTGGCCAGGCTGATCTCAAACTCCTGACCTCAAGTGAGCTGCCGGACTCAGCCTCCCAAAGTGCTGGGATTAGAGACATGAGCCACTGCACCTGGCCTATTGTTCATTTTTACTCCCTCAACCAAGGCCCTCCTCTCCCTGGACTCCAGCCTTCTGGGGTGAAGGGTGAGGAGGAGGCATCCTGGGGGACGGGCACCGGAGTGCTGGGAGGAGTGGCCCCTCCTGCCCAGCCAGAGCCCACTGTGGGGGAGGGGAAGCAGAGCCCTGGCATCACCACTGAGAGCCAATCAGCCAGCCAGCCTTGCTCCTCCCAGAATCCATCACTGCCTGGCACCAATCAGAGAGCACCACAGGGCAGGTGCCAGGAGGTAGCAACCTCTGGGGACCAATCAGAGCCCAGAGGATGCACCAACCTCCCAGGAATGACAACTCAAGCCAAGCTAGGCGGGGTAGCTCATGCTTGTAATCCCAGCACTTTGAGAGGCAGAGGCGGGCGGATCACTTGGGGCCAGGAGTTTGAGATGAGCCTGTCCAACATGGTGAAATCCCGTCTCTACTAAAAATACAAAAATTAGCTGGGCGTGGTGGCGGCGCCTGTAATCCCAGCTACTCAGGAGACTGAGGCAGGAGAATCACTTGAACCTGGGAGGCGGAGGTTGCAGTGAGCCGAGATTGTGCCACTGCACTCCAGCCTGGGCGACAGAGCAAGACTCTGTCTCAAAAAAGAAAAGAAAAGAAAACTCAAGCCAGTAAGAGACTGTGATTCAGCCATGCTATAGACCACTATGCAGCCCTTAAGAGACACTTAGAAAAGTGGGAGAAGGTTCGGTGAAAACACTCCAGTGGCTGTGTGCTGGAGGATGCTGTCCCACACAGCAGCCACTGGCCACATGCGGCTACTGGGCACTAGACATGGACAATGTGACCGAGGAACTGAATTTCCAATTTTCTTTTACTTTAATGAATGAAAGTTTAAAGAAGCTAGAGGCTTGGATAGCACAGGTTTAGATAGCTAACTCATCAGTGTAAAAAATTTAAATGTCTATTATCCCAAGATAGTGGGAATAGTCATTATTAATGATAATAACAGAAACAGAAATAGTTAAATTTTTTTTTGAGACGGAGTCTCACTCTGTTGCCCAGCTGGAGTGCAGTGGGCTGATCTTGGCTCACTGCAACCTCTGTTGCCCGAGTTCAAGCAATTCTCCTGCCTCTGCCTCCCAGTTAGCTGGGATTACAGGTGCGTGCCACCACACCCGGCTAATTTTTGTATTTTTAGTAGAGACAGGGTTTCGCCATGTTGGCCAGGCTGGTCTCAAACTCCTGACCTCAAATGATCTGCCCACCTTGGCCTCCCAAAGTGCTGGGATTACAGGAGTGAGCTGCCACACCTGGCCAGAAATAATATTTAAGGGTGCTATGTGCCAGGCTCAGTGCTAAGTATTTTATATATGGATCATTACACTAAATCAAGGACCAGCCTGCAAGATCTATGCTATCAGTATTTCTACTTGACAGATGAGGAAACTGAGGTTTGGAAACTGAGTAACTTACTCAAGGTCATACTGCTGGGTGGCAAAACCAGGGATTATAACCAGGTATCTCTGTCTCCCTAACTCACAAAACACATTTTTAAATTCTTTTCTTTTCTCTCTCTTCTCTTTTTTCTTTCCTTTCTTTTTTTGAGAGAGGGCCTGGCTCTGTCACTCAGGCTGGAGCGCAATGGCACGATCTTGGCTCACTGCAGCCTCCACCTCCTGGGCTCAAGCCATACTCCCACCTCAGCCTCCCAAGTAGCTGGGACTACAGATGTGTACCATCACGCCCGCCTAATTTCTGTATTTTTTGTTGAGACAGGGTTTCACCATGTCACCCAGGAGTTTCTTGAACTCCTGAGCTCAAGTGATCTGTCTGCTTCAGCCTCCCAAAGTGCTGGGAGTACAGGTGTGAGCCATCGAACCTGGCCTAAATATTTTTTTATACTTTTTTGTATTTTTCAATGCACGTGAGCATAACTTATAATCAAGGAGAAAAAATAGATTTTTAAAAAGGCCCTAAAGGGAGGTAATTCCTTTTTTCCCAGGGGCAGAGTGTACGGAGGGGTTGCTGGGGCCCCAGCCAACTGGGCCCCTAGCTGCAGGGTGGTGAAAGGAGGAGCCAGCAGTGCAGTCACAGGCCCGCTCTGTCCTGCCTGCATGCTCCCACTGCCCAGATGCCCTGCACCTAGGAGCCCCGAGCCCACAGATGATGCTGGGCCTGCAATTTTCCAGCAGCCAGGCCACCAGTGGGACCCAGCTTCCTCCCAGCCCCACCCCCAGTCAGTTCCTGACAGGTTTCTCTGCAGTTTTGCAATCATCACCTATGTCTACATCTTAAAGAAGGCAGTAGGCCAGGGGGCCATCTGCAAAGTCAACCCACGCCTCTTTTACCTCGGATCACCCTTTCCCACTCCCTTCCAGAAGAGCCAGTGCTTTCAGGATAACGAGGAACACAGGGCCAGCAACCCAAGCCCCGGTCCCGCTGTCTGCTATGGCACGTGCAAGGAGAGACGTGCTTTTCCCAGGAGGGGCAGTCATTGCCCCCAAGCATCTCCTCCTGGGATTGCATCTAGGTTCAGAACAAGGGGGACAAAGACAATTCCCTTGAAAGGTCAGCGATGAAGGCAGAAGCCCCAGCAAGTACTGAGCCCAGCTAGAAATGGAGACAGGGAAAGTTCCTAGTTGCACCTGCTTTTTCTCCATAGCGCCAACCTGGGGGTGCGGGACAGGGAGCAATTGCCCTACTTGGTCTGGCTTCTATGGCAGCTTGTTTTTCCCCTGAGAGGCACAGATTGTTCTGGTTTCAGGCAGGTTGGGGAGGTGGGGGCGGGGGGTGGCGGCAGGATAAATGTCTTTACTTAGAAGTTTTTATTATTATTATTATGGATTTTTGGTTCCCTGCTGTCTGCAGTTCTGTGTCATTTCCAATCTACCTTCAGTTTCCCTTGGATTTATATATTTATTTTTTGGGGTTGGTTTCAGGTGCTTCTAGTTTATCAAACAATCAGCCCTGTGAGGTACGCTGGGTGTTTCCAGAAATTACATCACAAAAAATCATGCAATTAAAGTGTAAGGGAAAAAAAACATAGCTGTTGCTTAATTTTGTATTTTAATTAGCGACTTATTGTAAACGTAGACTTTTAAAATGGAGGCACCTAAGCAAAGCCAGTAAACAAGTTTTTCTAATGAATTAATTTCACCTCTTTCCTCCTCCTCCTCCTCCTCTTCTTCCTCCTCCTCACCAGCCCAACTGTCACCCTCCAGATTTCCTCTGTCCCCTTATTTTCTATTCCTCTTCTTGATCTTTGCCAAACACATATGAGAAAAAGAACATCCCTGAAATAAAATTGGGGATGCTGGCACCCAGGACTCCCCCTGGAACCTGCCTCCAGCCTTGATGGTGAGGATGCTGGCTGAGAACCCAGCATGAAGTTGGCTGCTGCAGCCCCTTGTCCTGTCCCAGCCCAGTTAGCTGCTGCCAAGCCCCTCTCGGCCGGCCCCCAGGGACCTCCCCACTCCTGTCTGTGCCCCGATCTCAGCAAAAGACAGAGAGACAAACCGGGAGCGGCACTGACTGCCAAGGCAACAGTGAGAGGGTGGAGCCACGTGACACCTGGGGGGAGCCTGCAGGAACAAGGTGAGGAGACCTGGAGAGAGAGGAAGGCTTGGGCTGTTGTGAAACCTAAGACACCTCTGGTTGCCTGGAGGAAGGAGGAGAAGGGGCACGGGAGGGAGAAAGAAGAGGCAGTCTGGAGCTAGGGAGAGAGAAGCTGAAATTAGAAGGGTCTGCCCAGGCCACATCGCAGCTGGGAGAAAGAACACATCCATCAGTCCCAGGCACCCCCAGAGGGCTAGACCCAGGCTGCCACCATTGGCCACATGCCTCCATTGGTCTAGAGTTCTGCTCCTTCCCCCATAGAAACTTCCCAGCTTCAGGGGAGGAAGCAGATTGGCCTCTTTCAGCCTTGTTTCTGCGGGGGAAGGCTGACAATCAGGAGCAGGGCGTCCCTGCTGTCTGCCTAGTCCTGCCATCCTGGAAAGGGCAGACACATCCCCGGATATTCTACCACAGGGAAGACCCCGGGAAGCTGTCTCTGCCACACACGAAGAATGGATACCACTGGGTGTCTCCAAGTCCCTGTTCACTGGGGAGCACGCGGGCCCTCCTGTGACCCCAGAAGCTTGGACAGTTGAACGAGGGCAGGGTGTCCACCTGAGTGCCAGACAGGCGCATGCCTCCTCCCTAAAGCTGTCATCTCCTAAGCCAATGCAGAGACACCGTAAAGGAACAGGTTTGCTTTACAGACTCTCTCCCAGGGCAGAACCCCACACTGGCCACTTTTACTTTGAGCATGAAGAGCTGTATGGGTGGGCTCAGCAAGGGCTGCTCCCGGCCTGCTCCCTCCCACCTCCTCCCCCTCGCCTCTGACTTGAAGCCCAATCTGGGACCTCCCCCTGCCATTACAGCAGGTGGCCTCATGACCACATGGTGGAGGATGGGGGCTCCCAAAGGCTCTAGAACACCTGGTGGCAGAATCCTGGCCCCCACTCACTAAGATTCCCAAGGAAAGGAAGGAGGGGAGGAAGGAAGGACCACAGAGAGGAAGGGGCTGGGTGCCCGTGTCATCGAGCACCGGTGGGAACCCAGACCCAAGCCCATGACAGATCCTGCTGGGTACAGCTTCAATCAGAAAGGAAAGCTCCCATCAAACATAGGCTGGGCAGGGATGTGGGCACTGAGATTAGGGATTTGGAAAACCATCTGAGGAACCTGGCCCTGGGAAGACAGCAGCAGGATTTAATACCTTATCCCAGCTGTCTGGTAAACACCCTGAACCATCCACACACTCCGTTAGGCAGCCTCGGATCTTCAGGTGTGCCGGCTACGGGCAGGTAGAGACAGACGTGGGCAGAGACAGGAAGGGAGGGAGTGTGGGCTGGGGGAGGGGGCGGGGGTGGAGCTGGCCTGGGAGGGATCGGATGGGTGGCAGCCAAGCCAGACAGTCAGCGAGACAGCTGACAGGTGCAGGACAGTGGGACCCGGGAAGGAAATGGGCGAGCGGGGTTTCCGAATCCTCAGGGGTCTCACGCACCCCGGGGACTGAACATGGTGAGAGGAAGGGTCAGTCTTGCGGGCAGAAGGCCTCGGCCTTCTAGCTTCTCGGGATACTTGGCCGGGGGAACACACGGACCGGGCAACAGGCTCCCCCAAACCAAGCAGGACAAGGTAGCAGGTGGGGGTTCCAGCTTCCAGGGCCTGCTGTGGTCAGACCAGACAGCAGTCTGTGTGTGTGCTTGTGAGTTACCCTGTCCCCAGCTCACACACACACATCCTATGCCAAAAAGAAAGCCAAAGCACTCAAAATGGAGCGTCCTTCTAGTCTGGGCTGGGGCTGACATGGTTGAGAAGAGGCCGCAGGGTGGCAGCAGCCTTGTGGCTGCTCAGAGGGGCCTCACCTCTCCAGAGATGGGTTGGGGAGAGTTCAGAGCAGATGAGTAGACAAAGAAGTGTCTGAAGGTCCTGGCAGCTCCCTGTGGTGGTCCGGAGCAAACCTCCTTAACTCTGACCCCAGCACAGAGGTGGGACCTGAGGGAGCGGGCAGGTGCCTGCGCAGAGGCCAGGCGCTCCTGGGGTCCACCGCCAGGCCCACAAGGGGCACTGCACTAATCCTCTTTTCCCATTTCCGTCTGCTTGTGGATGTAATTAGAGTTTTGGGTGGAAATCCACCCGGAGTGCACCCCCCGACCTGACACCGTCGCTAAATCCTTGGGTACACACAGTACATCTCCTGACTCTCGGAGAATCGGGAACCATTTCAAAAGCTAAACAACGCACCACTTTTAAATGTTCTCAACTCTGACTGCTTTCGGCAGCACACTGTCAAATCTGCCCTGGCCTTGGCCGGGGCCAAGTTCAAGGCCTCCCTCTCTGTCCCTGAGATTAGGGATTTGGAAAAAATCCCACCACCAGGGCCTCCTGTGTAGTCTACAGAGGAAAAGAAGAGGTTTCTGGCCTGTTGCGGGGCTGGGTTTAGAGTCCTTTGCCTTCTGCACATTCTTTAAGCCCCATGATCCCAAGAAATCCCATCCATAGCCCCCCGATCCAAAAGGATCACCAGGAGACCCAGATGGAGAATTTTTCTGCTCCATTAACAACCACACAGAGCGCTGGCCCCGCTGCTGGAGACTGGCCTGACTCTTGGGTATCTCCCACCACCTGAGTCAACGCAGACCCATCTCTTCCCCAAGTGTGACCCTGTAGGCCTAGAGGAACCAGCAGGAGAGGCTGGAGGCTTGAGCCCTCCCTCCTCTGTCCCAGCGCCAAGTTCCCTGCAACCCACAAGCACAGTCCTGCCACTCAGAGCTCCCGCGGTCTTACAGACAAGGGAATGAATCCCCACGTGTCTCCTGCAACCACCTCTGTTCCAGCTTCTCTTCCAGACTCCTCCAGTCTCTCTACTCTGGCCCTGCCAGAATCAACAGTTTGAATCTTTGCATTAAACACACACACAACACCCAAACAAGGGAGACAGAATACACCGAGGAAACCTCACCAGACCGAGGGTTGGGGCTGGAAACCGGCGACACCAGCTCACCATTCCCCCGCACCAGGCAGTCGGCCAGAAAACCCTGGGCAATACACACGGCGGACTCCGCCAGACATTAGAACACTTGTTCGGTTCCCTACCCTTTGGAAGCCAGGCCCCCAGTGCATCGCTTTGGGCCATTGCTGCCGATAATTTTTCAGAGATAAACAAACCGGTTTGGATAAAACAAGATCCAACCTGAATTCTTCACCCAAAACTCAAAATGAAACTCTCCTATCACCCCTTTCGTTCCCTTCTCCGCCTACCTATAACCATCATCCAGTTCCCTCAGGTTCAGACGACTTGATTTTTTTTTTTCTTTTAAAAATTCAGTCCTCTAGCTTTTGGATTCATGGACACTACAATGTCTGGGGCCGTTTGGCTCAATGTGAAGGCATGACGGGGGATTGAGGAAGTCCTGCCCCAGTTTCTCCAGGATGCCTGGGTTGGAAAGGAGAAGGAGAAGGAGAAGGTGGGACCTCAACTGGGCTGGTTTCTGGCCTAGGTCTTTTTCCCTGGTTCCTTTTCGGCTGAAGGTCTCTCCTCTGTGCTCCGATGATCTCTTCAATCTTCAGCCCCTTTCAAGGGGACGGGTGTGAACGGGAGCAGAGCAGTTGGTCTACCTGCCCTCTCTAGGCACTGAGGGTAAGGTTGCTCAGTTACCCTTAGGGGTTTACCAGGTTAACAGAGGCCCGATGTCAGGACAAGAAGGAGGCCAAAGGGCCGAAAGGAAAGATGAAGCCCTGAGGTCTGTGGCCACATGTCTCTGTGCCAGCTCTGTGTGCGACATGCCCTCCTACACCTAGACTCATTCGTGCCTGATACACTCTCAACCATCACCCCGTCCCACCCAGTCAGGCCCCCAAGTACCCTCCCGCTCCAGCCTCTTCGTGTGATACTGTCTGCTTTCTGCCCTGAGCTCGTCTGGAACCTCTGTCAGGGCTCCCGCCTCCCAAGTCCCCATCAGTGGGGTCTGCTCGGTCCCTGTAGCTAATTTACACCCGTCAGGGTTTAAAATAGCAGAGGCATAAATGAAAAGTCCAATTTCTTCAAATTTGCATTGTAAAACCATCCTTCAACTTCCTTGAAATAAATTTTACTATTTTATTAGTGCAAACAAAATGGTAATAAAACACTAATACAGCGTCTTGTATCCAGGGGAAGAGCTAAAATTAACATAGAGCGAGCAGTGTTTGCTATTATATTCAATTACCTTTTTACTTGAGATTTACATTCTCATCCCTTTAATCTCCATAGTAGTGGCTTCAAAATCATTCCTCCCAGGCTCTGCCCTTTCCAAGCCCCCACAGCTGGAAGCCAGGCCTCCTGCCCAGATGGCGCTCACCCCGGGCATGGAGCCTGCCCCTTTCTCCACAGCTGCCTCTTGTCACAGGGTACCACTTCTCTCCCCTGCTTGTAATTGTCTCACGTCTTGGCCTCTCAGTACTCCGCAAGTTCACACCAGAGGGCTCTGACACGAGACACATCCAGACAGGTAGTGATCAATAAGCAGGTGCATGGGGCATGGGTTGGGGGCACGGCCCACCGAGCCTGCAAAGGCTCTCCTTGGTACCAGCCAGGGGCAGGAGCTCCTGGGAGTCCTGGGGAAACTGGCATCTCTGGTTTGACAGGTTGTGGGAGAGGGTTGGCTGCATGGCACAGCTGCGGACTCCAGACAGTGGCAAGAAGCTCCAGCCATCCTGAAGTGGGAAGGGGTGACGGCTCTATGGGGGCCAGCCCTCTTGCTCATCTTAGGAGGTGGCTGCTTGCCAGTGATGGAGATGGGGCTAGAACCACCTCACCTTCTCAACATCCAGCGCTCTTTCTTCAACAGAGGCAGTCCCTAAAACCAGTCACCCCCAAACACAGCCCCACCATCTGATCCCCTAGGAGGGTCCCTTTACTTCCTGCAACTAGAGGAAGCATCATTCCACGTCTGGAACCGGCCAGCCTCACCCTGAGCCAGTGGGGAAGATGACCGTGTTTCCAAATGGCTCAAATACTGGGTCCTAGTTCCAGATCTGTCACTGACTAGCTGTAGGGCCTGCGGCACCAAGCAACCTCCCTCTGGGCCTCAGTTTCCCCACCTGTAAACCAGGACAATAACCTGTGAGCTGCCTTCTTCACAGGAAGGGTCACGATGATGGAACGATCACGCAGGTGCCTCTGAGCCCACCCGAGCCTCGGAAGCTCAGCTGGGAATCTGTTCCTGAGGATGGGACAAGGACCACAAGGTTGGGATCCCTATGAGGACCACGGAGAGGGGCATCCGAGTCCTGGGCCAGGCCACCTCTGACCTCTGTGACTTCACCCTTCACCCACAAGCCTCCTTTCTCTTATTGGTCAAACCACCGCATCATTCCCATAAAATCCCCTGAGCTCATGCGGAAGGAAGAATCGCCATTCAGCCCTGGATCTGGCCACAGCACAGTCTCACTCAGGGTAGGCCTGGGGCAGGGGACCAAGTGATACACGAAAAACAGACGGAAGACCTCAATAATTTTACTCTGCCCGGCTACTACAACGAGGGGGAAGAAGCGACACACAAAACACAACCACACACCCAAACACAATCTCATACACAACCACTTATACTCATTTTCACACACAACCACACACCATCTCACACACAATCTCACACACACCATCTCATACAAAATCACACGCAAAACCACATACCATGTCACACACATCCTATACACACCCACTCACAATCCACATAAAATCACACACAATCTTATATACAGCCACTCACACAATCTCACAACCACACACAATCTCACACATACTCTCATATACAATCACCCACGATCTCACACAATCACACAATTTCACACAAAATCTCACACACAGGCACACACAATCTTCCACACCATTTCACACTATGTTACAACCACATACAATCTCACACGCAATCGCATACACAATCTCACACAGTCTCATACACACTCACTCATACAATCTCACACAATCACACAATCATACAATTTCACGCAAAATCTCACACAGTAACACACAATCTCATAGTCACACCATCTCACACAATCTCACAATCACAATTTCACACAAAATCTCAAACACAAGCACACATAATCTCATACACCATCTCACACTATCTCACAATCTCACACACAATCAGACACACTCTCACACACAACCACAATCACACACAATCTCACAATCACACAATCTCACACAGCATCTCCCACAAAAATCTCACAATCTCACACAATTCCACACAAAATGTCACACACAAGCACACACTCTCACACAACCACACAATCTCACACTCCACCTCACACAATCTCATAAACAATCTCATACACAATCACTCATACAATCTCAGACACAATCTTACACACAATCACGCACAACCACACACATCCTCATACAATCTCATACGGAATCACACAATCTCACATACAGTCTCGCAATCACAGTCTCAAACACAGTCACTCACACAATCTCAGACACAATCACACACAAAACGATTTACACACGAACACAATCTCACACACACAAAACAACATACGATCTCACACACACCCATTCCCAACTCCCCTCTCGCGGTCTTTCTTCCTGAATCTGATTCCTAAAATGTCTTCCAGTGGACACGAGGAGGGGAGCCCCCATCCAAACTGTTCCAAGACAAACGCGTCCTTGCTCCTGATCCACGTGGAATTCCAATTCCCCCTGGCAGAGAGCGGCTTCTGGGACTCTGGGAGGGAAGAATCTTCTTTAACCCCAGTGGAAGTGCAAGCAAAGGCTGTTGGCAGTTGGGCGTGATTGCCCAGAACACCAGGGATCCGCCTGGAGGTCTCTGCTCCCAGCCTGGCCGCTGGCTGCAGCCGTTTCTCCCTGGGCTCCTGCATCCCACCTCCCATCACATCCTAGCCCAGAGGTGGGTATCACCAATAGCTCTCCTAGCCTGCAAACAAAAGGCCAAGACCACTGCAAGAAGCGAAGGAATCAACCTCACGCGCTAAATGTAGGGAGTTTTCTTTGGTTCACATTTATTTTTTCCTTCCCACTGGTGAAACAAAAGAAAGTTTGTTGTTGAGGTTCAAACATTTCTTGGGCCTTGTCCGAGTCTTACCTTGTTTTTCTTTTCCTTTCTGTCTCCCCCCAGCCCCACCCCGTCTTCCCTGCCTCCCCACCTTGAATAAATAAAGCACCCGAAGCTGGCACCGGCTGGTGAGGAAAGTACAAACTATCTCATAATTTTGTAATTTTTTTTTTTTTTTTTTTTTTTTTTTTTTAGCACACTGGCCTAGGGTTTTGGGCAAAGGACAAAAGCTATTGTTGCACAGCACAACACGAAGGCTGAGTCACCGATACGCCTCAGCTTCTCGAGATCTCATAGGTTTCTGTGGCTGGCACAGCCGGTGAGCTCAGCGCCCTGCGGGGGCCGTGGGTGCAGGCGCCCTCTCGCCTGGCGCTGCCCCGCCCCCTCCCCCTTGCCAGGGCTCCCTGCCAGGCCGACACGCTGGCTTTGTTGGTTTTTAATCATAGGGGGGGAATTTAAATAAAATGTTGTGAAATAAAAAACAAATCACCGTAGTCCCACCACCCTAACGCTATAATTTTCATTTTGGGGGATCACCTTTCAAGCGTTCTACAGAAGCATTTGGATTTTTATATAGTTTCTCTTGCGGCGTTCACAGCACTTGGCATTTGGTATATTTTTTCACTCATATAATAAACATTTTTCCATGTTTCGAAACCATCCTCGGGATGATCATTTGTACAGGTGACGCTGTATTTATTCCATCGTGATATTCCTGGGCAGACCCTATGAAGTGAGAAGGGGAGAACTCTCTCGGAATTGAATCGTTTATTTGCAAGATTCTAGCCAAGGTGGGGGCTTTGCCTGAGTGACTCAGATCACCTGGCCCTTGGGGATCTGGCCTGGGAATGTGTACCTGGAAGAGGGGCAGAGGCTCCACCAACACCCCGCCCACCCTGAGCTGGGCCACAAGTGCCCTGGCCCTTGTGCCCAGAGAGACACGGGTTCCAGCAGGAGCCCTCACCCTCACGGTGACCTTCACTCCCCACAAACTGCACTTCCTCCTTATAAAGTGCCCTGACAGCAAAAGGCCCACGACAACGCTCTGCTCTCCATTTTTATATCTGAATATCTCAAAGCACTTAGCAAAGACTTTCATTTTCTCATTACCCCAAGGAGAGGAGGTCATTCGGGAAAACGGTACAAATATTCCCATTTGTCAAAAGCAAGAAGGAAGTGAGTTAAAAGGAAAATTCTGCCACTTAACTGAGCAAAAGCTACCCAGGAGAGAACACTGGGGTCTCGCCTGCCTCTCCATTCAGCCAGTTTGCCTTCTCCAATGCAGTTTCAGGCATCTCATTACCGAAAAGATGGCTCAGAGCCAAAACCAGGTTTCCATTTTGCCAAGAATCAATCCCTCCCTGGTGGCCCCAGCTGAGAAGACCCTCCTACCTCGTCCAAAGTCTCAACCAAAACCATATTCTTTTATGATTATAGTTATGTAAAATACATGTTTAATAAATATATACAGTCACCAAACGGGGGAAAAACACTAGACAGAAATACACCAGATACTAAACAATGTTGTCTCATGATAGTTAAGTTAGGGGTGCATTTTTTTCCCTTTGATCTATTTTCAAAAACTGTTTAAAATATGGTTCTATTTTTCCGGTGCATAGGGAAAAGCGTGCATTTCAGAGTCAGATCAACCAGCGTTGGAACCCTAGCTCTCCTTTAATGAGCTGAGTGAATTCAGGTAAGTGACTGAACCTCTCAGAGCCTCATTTCCTGCCAGGTACAATGGGAATTGAACCACTGCTTGCCTTGCGTCTTTCAATCCCACAAAGAGTCACAGCGCAGCATCTGACACACAATCGGCCCTCAGTAAATGTCTATTTCCTTTCTCTTTTAATAAAATGAGAATGTAAAATCAACTCAGCTTCCTTGCTGCCCCTTAGGGACAGAGGCAAGACCCTTCTCCTGCACCCCCTCTCCAACTTCATTCACATCCTTCACCCGTCTCTGCCCTCCCCTACTCACCCCACCCCAACAAACCCCCAGCACACAGACCTCAGGATGCTGGTCCCGGCTCTCTTGTGACTCACCTGGAGGGTGAGGAGGGGGCTCTGGGAGGAGAGAAGCTCCTCCTCCGACCTTCTCCACTAGCACAGGCCCAGGCCAGCCCCTCCAGGCAGCACACAGGCCTCGTGCAATGACTCGGAGGGCACGCAGGGAGATCCCTGGGTTTGTGCCTTCTTGGCAGCCACCCTCTGGGAACAGGTGCCAGGCTGCAAAGGCCACCTGCTCCCGGGGAAGGGCAAGGGCCACACTCCCGTCTGCGAGGAGAGGCCAAGGAGAACCAAGATGGCGCCAGTGCTTGGGAGTCAGCTCCTCCCCAGGCAGGCAGTCCAGGCCAGCCCAGGGACTGCCACCTGCACGTCCAACAGCTCTGCCCTGGGCATTGCAAGCCTTTCCCTGCTCCCTCGAGGGCTCTGTACTGGGCGGACATGTTTGCCTTGCTATTGGCACACATGCTCCAACAGACTTGTGGTGGCCATAGCCTCTGGGCTGGCGCTTCAGCCTGGCCTTGGGGGTCTCTAGAGCTCAAACACAGGGAGCCCTCTGCCTTATTGCCTTCATGATGACAGATGGGGAGGGTGGAGTAGAGACAGTACTAGTGGCAACGATAGCTACCCCTCATCATCATGTGCCAGGCCTTGTGTCAGGAGCCTTTCCAGCGTCATTTCATCTAATCCTCACAGCAACCCCAAGTGATAGGTGCTATCGTGAACACTCTTTTACAAGTGAGAAAGCTGAGGCTCAGAAGAGCCCATGATATTCCAAAGTCAGAGTCCCAATAAGGAGAGACTAGGGATTTGAGCTGAGGACTTTACCACTATCCTCCCAGCATAGCTCCCTAAACAAGCAGACTCCACCAGCCTTTTCCAGAAAGAGGCCCCTGAGGGGCCTCCCTAGCCACTGGGGGCACAGACACCCCCCAGGAGCAGGTTGTAATTCTGCCAAAACAGGCTCATCGCTGTGCCTCTTGCCCTGCAGAAATAGGAAAGATGCCACCCCTCTATGGAGACAGGTTGGTCAGGCTAAAGAGTTGCTATGTCACAAATGAGGAGCATGACCGGAGGGGTGTCTGAAAGGAAGCGGTGTTTCCCTCCCTGCAGCTCCTGGAAATGCTTAAGTGGGGAGGTCTAGGGACACGGGGCCATTGGCGAGAGGGCCTGGTACTAGTAAGTATCTACGGACTAATGTACTGGTGTGGGCACTGTGGAATGGAGAATGATGGGGGCAAGGCCCTTGGCATCCATGAACCCTCAACATTGCAATCCTTCTTTACAAACCAGGGATAAGACCAACTTAAAATGGTGTACTCTTTCTTTGAAAATTAAAAAAGGTCTCTAAGAGCAGGTTGGACATGGGGAGGAGACCAGACAAGGTCCCCACGGCATGAGCCACCTGCTCCCCAGCTGCCAGGGACGAGGTCCTGGGACTGAGTGGCAGATCCCGTAAAAGCTGGTGGAGCCCAGCAGGGTGGGGGCCGGGTGGGTCACCCGGGACAGACAGTCTCCAATCGTGCTGAGCACAGCACATCACTTCATTCAGGAACCCAGAGTAAAATGTACAGCTGGGTCTAGAGTTGATTCAGCCCTTAACTCGTTCGAGATCGCTGGCCGAGCCACCGAGGCGGCAAGGGGAGCGGGCCTGGTCACCTGGAGGAGGGGGCTGGGCCATCCCTGGAGGGGGGCAGGCTGGGGCACGACCCCTGCTGATAATGTTTGATACGTGCGAAAAGAAATCATAATTCTTTGCAAAATCCCTCTCAAAACCAAACAGGCACTGGGAGTTGAGGGAGGGAGGAGGGAGTGTGTGTTGGGTGGAGGGTGGGGGAAGCTTGTTTTCTACCCACTGCCAAATTCTCATTTACTGTCAGCTCCAATCCATTTGGAACTCACTGACTCAATTGCCTTTTCACGGGGAAAGGAGCCGGCACAATGCAGGGGACTTTTCAGCTTCACATTAGCACACAGGGCGCTGGGCAATGTCCGGGAATCAACACACACAGCTCTCCCGGGGCCACTGGCCACCTCCGCCTCCAGACAACCCAGCCAGCCCTGCCAGGGCCACATCTGCTCACCCCTGCTTTAATATTTTGGGTTTTATTTATTTATTTTTAATGGCTAGGCCAGTGGAGAAGTGTGTGTGTGTGTGTCTGTACGTGTGTGTACATATGCACATGGGCACGCTTATATGTGTTGGGAAAGACAGGGGCTCTACCTCCCAAGAAGAAGGGCCTGTAAGAGTTCATTCCAGGGCAGTTCCAAGTCTTCCTTTTGCCCAAAGAAAGGAGGGATGGAAAGAAGAAATCCAAATTAGGTCTCCAGAAGGAAAGGATGTGACGGGGTGGGGGTCACTGAAACTAAATCTGGAAAGGGTCAATTATGGATAAATCCACATTTGCTGGGAGAGTGTCCCTAAGAACTCCGCAGGCCCAAACACTATTCAATAATCATTATGAAAATAATATTGGCCGGTCGTGGTTGCTCACGCCTGTAATCCCAGCGCTTTGGGAGGCCTAGGTGGGTGGATCACTTGAGGTCAGGAGTTCGAGACCAGCCTGACCAACATGGTGAAACCCCATCTCTACTAAAAATACAAAATTAGCCGGGCGTGGTGACGCACGCCTGTAATCCCAGCTACTCAGGAGGCTGAGGCAGGAGAATTGCTTGAACCCAGGAGGCGGAGGTTGCAGTAAGCCTAGATCGTGCCACTGCACTTCAGCCTGGGTGAAAAAGCAAGACTCCGTCTCCAAAAAAAAAAAAAGAATAAAGAAAAAATCTACAATTATAATCATCAAGATAATAATGGTGGTCCCCGTTTTTCAAGTGCTCGCCCTGTGCTCTCTACCAAGTGCTTTTTGCGCCACCTCCGTTACTGATCACAAGAACCCAGCGAGGCGGCACTGCTGACTGCCTGCCCATTCCACAGGACTGGAGAGGTAAGACCCAGGCCCAAGGTCACAAAGGTCCTAAGTGGGAAAAGAAGGGCTTATGCCCCGTTCTGCCTCACTCTAGACCAGCCATCTCACCCTGCCCTGGGAGAGAGGAAACCTGTGGCAGAATCAAAAGAGAAGATGTCCTGGCACCACAGAGGCCCTGGCCTTGGGAGCCCTCACGACATCTGGGTGTGCTCCCGCCCTCCATCTCTATCACTGTCCCGTGGGGGGTCCTCCATTTAGCCCAAGTATGAGGGAAGCATCCCTCGGAGGGAAGCTTCCAACAGACCTTCCTACGATGATGAAATGACCCATCTGAGCTGCCCAGCGCAGGAGCTCCAGCCGTACGTGGCTGTGGGGCAGCTGAAATGTGGCTTGTTCACGGAAGAACCAAATTTTAAATGTAATTTAAATTGCCATGTGGGCTAATGGCTACTGTATGAGATGGTACAGGCCCCACACCCTCCAGTTATCTCCCTACCTCCCAGCCCAAGAGCTATTTTGTTTTGTTTTTTTTCAGAGCGCGTCTCACTCTGTTGCCCAGGCTGGAGTGCAGTGGTGTGATCTCAGTTCACTGCAACCTCCGCCATCCGGGTTCAAACAATTCTCCTCCCTCAGCCTCCTGAGTAGCTGGGACCACAGGCTTCCACCACCACACCCAGCTAATTTTCCTGTATTTTTAGTAGAGATGGGGTTTCACCATGTTGGCCAGGTTGGTCTCGAACTCCTCACTTCAAGTGATCCACACGCCTCGGCCTCCCAAAGTGCTGGGATTACAAGCATGAACCACCACACCCGGCCCCAAGAGTTATTTTGGAAATAAACTAAAAGCATCTAAAGACAGGAGGATGACCTGCCAGGAGAGGCCCCACCTCAGCCAGCAGGCCCTCTCCTCTGCTCCTTCATGGCCTTTCAAAAATTACCAGTCAGCCTCCAACTTCTCTGCCTGCCTGCCTTCTCTTTCTTTCTTTTCTCTCTCTTTCTTTTTCTTTCTCTCTCTCTTTCTTTCTTTCTTTCTTTCTCTCTCTCTCCCTCCTTCCTTCCTTCCTTCCCTTCTTTCTCTCTTTTCCTTCTTTCCTTCTTTCCTTTCTTCCTTCTTTCCTTCCTTTCTTCCTTCCTTCCTTTCTTCCTTCTTTCCTTCCTCCCTCCCTCCCTCCCTTCTTTTCTTCCTTCCTTCTTTTCCTCCCTTCCTCTCATTCCTTCCCTTTCTTTCTCTTTTCCTTATGCTTATCTTCCTTTCTTTCCTTCCTTCTCATCTTTTTCCTTCCTTTCTTCCTTCTTTCCTTTCCTTTCTCTTTCCTTCCCTCCCTCCCTTTCTTCATTTCCTTCTTAGAAAAAAGCATCCGTTTAATTAGATAAATCCTCCAAGCATGTGGCCTGGAGTTCGTCATGGAAATTAACCTGCTCCCAGATCTCAGATAGTGAAACAAGAACCTG
Organism: Symphalangus syndactylus; assembly: GCF_028878055.3. Lineage (NCBI taxonomy): Eukaryota > Metazoa > Chordata > Mammalia > Primates > Hylobatidae > Symphalangus > Symphalangus syndactylus. Next base: position 26,069,733 of record NC_072444.2, on the reverse strand, counting down.
AGTGTTTTGGCATAGCACAGTGAAATGGGAGAGGCCGATGGAGTTTCATACACCTCATCTTCCATAAGTGCCCCTCGCCCCTCCAGTGCCCCCCGCTTCACGGCCTCATGCCCTTGCTTCCTTAGGTCACTGCCTCCACCGCACCTCTGCTTCTTCTCCTGGCCCTGCCCTGCCTGTCTCCTGGCCCTCCACCCAGGCCTGGGGAGCACCCATCCCCGGGGCAGGTGGGAAACCTCAGCTCCATCCATGTCAGGGGCTAAAGGGACAACCATAGTCCTCTGCCCCTTGGCTAAGCACTGAGCCTCCGCAATGAGCTCAGGCCAAGATCCCACTGAGGCTCAGCCCACACTGGCTGCTTCATCCTCGTCCTGCGCCCCTGCTATGTGCTGCTCACCGGCGGTGTGCATTCCGTAAAATAAAGCGCAAAGTGGAACCCCAGCAAATGTCAGCTGGGATCCTCTCATCTAATCCTCATGGTCCACGTGGCGGGAATTCCAAGTCCCATTTTACAGATGCAGAAACAAAGGATTCGAGGAATGAATCTGTCCAAGTGGAGGAAACACGATTCGCCTTCAGCTCAGCCTGGCTCCTGATCCCACGCGCCGCTCCCTCTGCCAGCCACACAGCCTCCATCTGTGAGGCGCCCTCATGGGCATGACTCTGGGATCGCCAGCACCCAGAATTCAGCTCACACAGGCAGAGGCCACCGGCGCCTTGGACCAGTTTCCAAGATCTGCCCTCACCCCACCCCACCCTGGCCTTCTGTCCCAAACAGCTCCCATGATGACCCACCTCACCCCACCGAGCTCCAGGAACACGTGGTCTGGCCAGTGTGGGAAAGAAAGAGCAGTGGCCCCTACCCCACTTGAGTGACTGACTCCACATGTGGGCAGAGTCTTCATTCTCATCCCCTCCAGACCCAGCAGCAAAAACACCAGGAGGACCCCAGGCAGGCCAGAGAGGTAAAAGACAAAATGCAGAATCTCTATGCAACACCACGTCACCCTGCACTAGGGGCCCAGCTCCAGACAGACAGAGAGTAAGCTCTCCCGGTTCCCCTCTCCATGGCAATCCCTGATAAGCCGCAAGTGTTTCCGTGTCCTCTCCCGCATGGGTCTGTAACACACACAGACATTTGGTCCTAATATTTCACACGTCTTAGCTCATGTAACCCTCACATCAGCCCCACGAGGTAGGTACTATTATGCCCATTTCACAGATGAGGCACAGGCCAGTTAAGTCACTGATGAAAGGTCACACGATTTTGATCCCCAGCTAACTCGCTCCAGAATGCACCATCTACACTATACAGCTCCTCAAATGCACCTGTTGGCTCCAGAGGCACAAAACAGCAAAGCACACCCCATATCCTGAATGGGATCCCCCATTCTGCCTGAAAGGCAGTGCCCAAATTCACTCCCAAATTCCCAATGATAACAGAACCAACCTGCCACCTGACACAAAAATGTAACCCTAGCACCACCCGCGACACCCAGCCCATGGCTTTCTGGAATGGAATTCACAGGGGTCCCCTTTGAGACTGACACCATATGACATAAAAACCGGCTCCCCTGACCTTGGGGACACCTTGCACTTGACAACGCCAACCATGATAAATTCTTCATTACGTTTAATTACTTTAAAAAGGACTTTCATAGCTAAGAGCCCAGCCAACCATCAGGACACCCCTCCGAGAGTGGTAGGGTCAGAGGCCATTTAACAAGAGAGGAAACTGAGGCCCAGAAAGGTAAAATGACTACCTAAGGCCACACAGTGATTTACTGCAGAGCCAGAACTAGAACAGGGTCCCCAGATGCATAGCCCATCAGGCCACACCTCGCAAGACCTTAAGTGTGGGGCTCACAGAAGGGTAGGGGAGTGGACAGTTAGACCTGAGTGGAGCTTGGGGCCACCCGTGTCTCACTCCGTCCCCCGATCCCCAGCCAGAGATGCTGGGGCCTGACCCATGGTCTCCCCCAAGGATCAGATTTTCCCGAAATTCCCAAAGGAGCTGTGGAGACGAGTGGGCCCGGAAATGGCCCTCACATAGCGAGCTGCACAGCTGAGCTCCCCAGGGGCGAGGGGGGCGGGCGGAGCTGGAGACGCTGGCACAGCCCTCATAGGTACTCTGCCAGCAATTAGTGCTGGGGAAGGGTGCCAGCCTGGCAGAGCTCATTCCCCCACCCCTTCTTCTCATTTACACACGCGCACGATCACACACACACACGCACACACACGCACACACACACACGCATACACACACGCTCACCCACCCAGAGACCAGCAGCAAAGAGGCAGCGAGGCTTCCTTTCGGTAAATCTCATCAGCAAGGCACATGCAGGGCATGCAATTTGGCCATTACTGCTCTTAAACAACAGAAAAGCAGAATCCACCCGCCATTAACCCATCCCGCTCTCCCCCCGGGCTTCCCACGGGCTCAGGCACCAGCCTTCACCTCTGACTCCCACACATCCCCTTTAAAAGCTCCCCAGAAGTTGCTTTCCAAAAGAAACACAGAGTTTGAAAAAATGTTTTTTTTAAACTATGATAAATCCAACCTGAATTGTGCTATTCTCCATGCTGATGTCTCTCCACAGAGCAAACTGTCGAAGGTTCGAACATGACCTTGCCTAAGACCCTTGCTCAAACATCCTAGAATCCCAGAGAATGTTAGCTGGATATAGGGATGTTCTTATCCAGAACATCCCCTTATATGTGCCCAAGAGCTCTGCCATTAAGGGGATGTATCCATTACTGTGGATAGGGGAACCAGGAGAGCTGCCTTTGGCTTGGTGCGGGGCATCGCTACCTGAGCAGGTGGGGTTCTTTACAGAGCAACCTGAGTGCTAGCCCCAATCCACCTATGGGGTCCCCTGGGTGACAGTTTGACAGCACTCTGCCAATACAGAGGCAGGCAGGTGGGAGTGGTGGTGGGGACTGATCTTGCCTCCTCCCTCCTGCCCCCTGCCTTATCCTGGAGAATTGGAAAGAAGCCCACCAGAGCAGGGGGCCCTAGAGGGTCCTTAGACTGCGTTTATAAGATCTGCGAAACCCCTCAAAGTATAAGCAATATTTATGCTTATGAGATTTTTTTTTATTAAGAGGATTCTCAAAGGGGGCATATGGATTCAAAAGAAGGGAGGAAGCACAGCCCAGAGACAGCCCCCAAAACCCGGGCTCAGCAGTGCCTCACACGCAGGTGGCCAAGGATGGAGCGGGCAGAGACCACAGGCAGGACTCCAGTCATCCTGGCAGCAAGCGTCCCTGACCGCTGCCTCCTCACCCGGGAGCTGCCCCGGCCTCATCCTCGCTTTGCCTGGAAGCTGGTCACTGGCAGGGCTGGCCTGGGAGCTGTGCCATGCCCTGGGCCAGCGCCCTCCCTCCTGTGCGCCAGGGCTTCCTGCCTAGCCAGCAGAGGCATCGCACAGCGGAGCCCACCAGTGTGGACGGAGGGGAAGCCAGCAGCCGCTGCCACTCTGGAGAACCTCGCAGATCCTCTAAGCCACCTAGTGTCCAGAGCTGAGCTCTAGCCACCACTCTGTCCCTCCTGCTTCTCAGAGCGGCCACTGCGGGGGAGCCCAAGGGGACAGCAAGGGGGAGCCTGGGGTGGGACAAGCCTCCTCTAACCCTACCCCCACCTGGGCCTTCTCCAGGGACTTGAGGCCAGGGGTCAGGAGCCAAGCTGTTTGGGGACGAGGCACCCAGGAGAAAGCAAATACCCTGTGGCCCCTGCCCACACCCCCCACCAAAGGCAGGGCTGTTCCCATCACCCCTGCTCCTTGCCCCTAGCAAAGCCCCCTATCTTTGGGATCCCCTGGGTCATCTCAGACAACCCATCCCACCTGGGACATCTTGGGGTCCCCCACCCCAGCCTCCAGGCCTCCTGCTGAGCCTCCCAAACCCTGGGCCTGCCACTTCCCCAGGGCCTCTGCCCGCCCCCCCCCACCCCCTCCTCTGCTGGCTCTTTTCTCTGTGTCCTCAAGACTCCTCTCACCTTGAGAAGTGTTAGGATTACCCAGCATTTACACTCAATGCGCTTCCTTATTCCTTAAGACTTATTAAGAATGATAATGAGTTCCGAAGGAGCGACGCGTCCCTCTCTCTCTCTCTCTCTCCTTCTCTCTCTCTCTTTCTCTCTCTCTCTCCCCCCACCTTCACTCTCTTTCTCTACGTGTCTTTTCCACCAAAGACACATAGGACAAATCCAGACCAAAGGGAAAAAATTTCCAACAATATGGAAGAAGGGCACTTGAGAATTTCTATTCAATAAACCCATCTCTCTTTTTCCTTCTCCCTGGCTGTCCTCAATTATTCCAATTAAGAAAAAAAAAAAAAACTCCCCCTTCCCTTCACACTGTCCAGGACACCCCTCACTCTGCCGGACTTTGAACAGGGGGAACATGAGAAGGGCCCAGCTTGCCTGCAAAACCTCGTTAACGTGCAGCTCTTAAACGCTTGATTAATTTTTGCAGAATTTACGACAGGCTTTAGCTTTTTTTCCCCAGGCTGTGGCCTCAGAGCCACAGCAACTTAACTTGGTGAACTCGAGGGGGCCCGAGGTGGGGGTGCCCCCCTCCCCCAGTGGCCTTCTGCTGCTGGCACCCCAGGCAGCCCTGCAACCGAAGGGAGCCACGCAGATGCCACCGCCCAGGCAGGAGACAGACCCACTCGCAGAGTGGCGTGGCACCCAGAGGAGAGATCACCAGGCAGCCAGAACCACGGCTGACTTTTGGCCATCTGGGACTTTTTAATTTCAAAATAAGAAAGCCAGTAGAAAGTGGACAGAGAAGAAACCAACCCGGGGCGCTGGCGATGATGCTTCCAGCCTGCACCCTCCCAACCACGCCATGTATCCCGGGCACAGGGACCGGCCTTATCGGTCTGCCGGGCTGCCCTTCAGAGAAAGGGAAGAACAGATCCTAATGAAATTACGGTTTTTAAAATGTCTATAAATTAAATCTCTCTCCTCTCTCTGTGAATCTCCCCCTGAGCTCCCTCTCCTCTACCAGGCTTGTTTGCCTCTCTTCGGTTCCCTCTGCTCATGTCTGTTTTTCTGATATAGACATCAAGAGGTTACGGGCTCAATTACAACTCCGCTGGAGTCTCAGCATCAGACTGGCTCGGCCTTCTCTTCTCCTCTTCAGAAACAAGATACCAAATAAATCTCTCTTCTTATATTTTTATTTTCAATGCCAAAAGCCTAAAGATTCATTCCGTGAACTCACAGCCTTTTTGAACTTCGTTCAGATGGTGGAGAGAATATTCTTTTTAATTGTGTCTGAGTATAACATAAATGCTTCTCTCTTTATCTCGTTCCCCCCTTGTAAGGACACACACAAAAACCTTGGCTATGCATGAAATTTTAAAAAGGGGGAGAGGACAGTATAAATGTACTTAATGTATGTCTATGTGAGGGGGCGAGCGAGCCCTGGAGAATATTAGTAGGACATCTAGCACATTCTAAAGTTTAGGGGGGACATCATGAGGATTCTTATTAGCAAAGGTCTATTTGTAAAGGGCAGATCATAAAAGGTGATTTAAAAAAAAAAAAGAAAAAAATTGCTTCTACCTTCCCTAATACTGTCACGAAATACAGAAGAGGAGATGTGCCATCTATATAATTTTACATCCGAAAAGGCCCTCTTCCCAACAACAACAACAAAAAAAAGTTGAAAACTCCAAGTATTATTAGTCAATCATCAGAGCTGTTGATTCCTGAGAAGAAGAAACCAGCTTTGAGTTGTAGGTCTAAGGGGAAAAGCAAAACAAAAACAAAAACCCCACTATACTTCTGGAAATATGAACCAGTGGGCATTCCAAAAGCTACTTTTCCTGGAAAAAGCACTTGAGACAAAGGCCGGAGAAAGCGGAAGCTGAAGGTGAATCAAAAAGAAAAACTTTGTCTTTCCAATTAACTAGACTGGGAAAAAGAAGGGAGGTGGGAAAACACATTACTACCAACTCATTAATTCTTTCCTGTAAACAATTTAATTAAATTCTGCTAAATACAGGAGAAATACTCATTTTGGAGTGCTTCCCCCAACCTCAAAAGCAAATTCCTCCAGGTTCCTCCCCCCCATGCTAACACCGCCCTTGTCTCCAAGCTACACAACCTTTCAGTGGGTTTCCAGCCCAGGCGTGGACTGCACTGCTGAGGGCTGCGAGAATGACAGCCTCATATGTCTGAAAGCTGACACTTCAGCTTTGAAAAGAAATAGGGGAAAATAAGCTGTTGACTTCTTGGTTAAAGTATTTTCTTGTTCTACTCATGTTCTTATGTCACTGGGCTAAAAAAAGAGAGAGAGAAAAAGAGGGGGAGAGAGAGAGAGAGAAGAGAGAGATATGACTTTCCTTGAATGATCTGTTTAACCTAAGCCAGAGGAAAAAAAAGAAAGTCATTAATTACTTATGTGAGCTATTGCTTCAGAAAGACAATAAACCTGCCCGGTCGCCATGGATATGACATATTTGCTCTGAAAACAACACAATAATTAGCAAAGGGGAAAGATACAAGGAGAATATGCAAACTCCTGAGTTTAAAGCCACAGTGCTCTTTTCTACTCGTAAGCCTCTGTTCAGTTTGCAATCCAAATCAAACAAATTTTAAAAATATAGCAAAGAGGGAAATAATAGGAATGGTTCCTCTCGCCTCTGAGCTGAGAAGCAACAACCACTCTACCTACCTCTCTCCAATATAAAATAATATAAAAGAGAACCAGGGTGGCAGAAAGAAAAAAAAAAAAAACTCAAGTATTGCCTGTTTTATTTCCTATAGCAGGGGTGGAGTCAGTTTTTTTTTTTTTTAAGTGTGCTCTTATTTAGCATTGGACCTTCTGGCCAGATATAAATTTATTTATGAAAGTCAAATGCTCTGTGCATGGCTTACCCCTCCCCACACACGCACACACACAAAGTAAATGGAAATGTGAAGGGGTGGGGTTGGGGGGGGTGTCCAGTTGAAAAAGTAAAGCAGTATATTCAGAAAGTACCATCTCTATGGAAGGACATCCACTCCCCCTATCTCCAAGAAAATGGAACCCCTGCCTTACTTTAATATTAAAAATGCATTAAATGGTTCTACCTACAACTTGGTCCCAAAGGATCATTAAGAAATGCAATCGCTTTGTATCATATCTGTCAGCGTGATAAATATCTGAGTCAGAGTCAGTTTGCAATTTTTCAGTGTCACAAAACAAGATAATTTTTTTCTGTCTTCCTTTCTTAATTCACTGCACCGCCTCCCCGCGCCCCCACCCCCGCACCCCCAACCAGTCACAAATCTACAGAAAAATACCTGGGCAGAGGAGAAAAGGAGAAAAAGTTGATGTACTCTCACATACCAGACAGAGGTTATTGATAACCTCCCAAAAAGCAGGCAAAATTGAACTTTAAAATATTTGGGTGACTGTTTTCCCCAAAAAATAAATAAATAAAGCACTCCAGTAAGTTTGACTAAAAACTCCTTTCCCCCTCTTCCCAGAGGCTAATTTTCCTAAAACAGATGGTCAGGATCTAAAAGAGAAGCAAATATACCTCAACCCCCACAGGCAGAGAAATCTAACTTTGAACTTCTTTTAAATTAAAAAGGGGTGGGGGGCAAGATAAACTATTAATAAGTGTGAAAAAAATAGCTGAGCTACAAGTTTTGTTTTTCTTATTAAACATTATTTAAACATAAAGGGAGCAGATATAAAAGGGAGTTTCATATTTAACTGACTTTCTTATTTTTTTAAACAATAGCTTTTTTTTAAGATTGGACTCTTTGATCTTGAAAGAATTTTGCTCTTATATGATGGGGGGAGGAAGGGGGTGGTGGTGAAATGATCTGTTTTAAATGATGATGCAACTTAGAGATCAAAGCCTTCGCTTTCTTCTAGCCATAATAAGCTATACTTGCCACAAAGCGTAAGGCTCCCGGGCTGGGCTCCTCTCCTTCGTAAGAAGGAAATAAAATGCGCCGAGACTCAGAGCAAGACTCCAAGTCTCGGCAAGGTGCAAAGTCTAAAAAACAAACAAACAAGGCAAGGGGAAAAAAAGAGGAAGGCACTGCCCCTTTAAACGTTTTAGTGCATATGGAGTTTGATTTCTGAAAGAGATCAGTTTAACATCTCCATAGAAACCAGCAACAGATTATCATCAACAGAATAAATAACTAGTCTAATAAATTAAACAGGAGGCATAAGATCGCTGGAAACCTGATTACTGAAGTTCAACAATATTCCCCATAAACTCTCCTTAACCGCCTCTAAGGTGGCTAACAAGAGGGGGTGGGTGGGGGGGCGGCGATCTCTCCAATTCGCCGGACTCTGGGGACACAGATGGTGGCTGCCGCCTGGAAAGGAGAAGTTCTCCACTCTGCCCTGGAGAGGGTCCGAGAGCTCCCGCGAGGGGCACACCCTAAAAACCGAAGTTTGGGAAGTGGGAAAGCGGCTAGGGGTCGGGGGAGTGGCGCGGGTCGCCGGAGATTGCGCAGGTCGCGACGCCCGCCCGGGAAGCACCGCCTGGTCGCCACCAGGACGCAAACCCGGCGCTTTGCGCTCGGGCGCCCAACGGCCCAGCGCCCCCTCCGGGCACGTGGAGCGCAGCCCCGGCTCAGCCCCCGGGGACCAACTACCCCCCTCCCCATGCCCGGCGCAGCTGCTCCTGCTCAGCCGGGACAGCTCCCTTTAGGACGGCGACGTGTGTGTGTGCGCGTGTGTGTGCGTGTATGTGTGTGTGTGTGCGTGTATGTGTGTGTGTGTGTGTGTGTGTGCGCGCGCGTCGTGGGTTGGGCGGGGGGACACCAAGATTATCCGGTGATCTGTTTTCCAGTCCCCTCGTGCGCTCTCACCGCGCGCCTGTACCAGCTCCGAGACGTCCTAAATTTACTAACTTTGCCCAGCGACTACCAGGGCCTTTTCCCCCTCGCCACCCCCTGAGTGTACCGGGTGTTGGCGGGACAACTACGCACAGTGAGGGCCGCGCCCCCACACTCCACTCGGGCAGAAATGCACACCCCGCCCCGTGGCCCAGTGATCCAGGTTTGGGGGAGCTCCATACTCAGGAGGGGCGCTATTGCCGCTTTCCCGGTGGGCACGCACCCGCACCCGCACCGTAGCCAGCGTGGCTGGAAGGAGGTCCTCGTAGCGCCCAGAGCCGGCTTTCCAAGCTGAGGCTGGGGCAGAGGAACTTGTGTGGAAGAAGAGGGGGCCCCCTGCCTCCCTCAGCGCTCCACTAGCCTCCCCCAACTCCGGACCGGGGTCGGGGATGACTTGGAAGAAGAATCTGCGCCCACCCCTTAGAGAAAAATCTATTATTATTATCTTAATCTACGCCCCCAAAGTGTCCCTCCAGCCGTGATTGACGGCGCATACACCTGTTCCCTTCGCGGAGGAGCTTCCAGCGCCGGGGACAGACACTCGCCCAAACGCTCTGCAGCGGCCCAGCAACTGCCCGCCCGCCCGCGCCCGGCTAGCCCCCGCCAGCGGCCCCAGCGCGCCTCTGCCCGTACCTCGCCACCCCGGCGGCCGCCCCCTCCCCTTCCAGACCCGGCTGCCCGGCCCGCCAGCTCCCGGCAGTGCTGGCTTCGGAAAGAGAGAGAAAGAACAGAAAGCAAACTTCCTGGCGGCCGACGGCCATCAGCTGCACATTCTGCAAATGCCACCGAGTAAAAATAAACCGGCCGCCGCTCCGCCCGGCCGGCTCACCCCGGGCACACGAATCGGCCCCCTGCCCCGGGAGCTCCCTGACTCGTTCTGGCCCGATCCCCCATTCCTGCGCGCCCCCTGGAGCCCCGCTCCCCGAAGCTCCTCCGTCAGTCACCACACTCTCCTTTGCCGTTAAGCCGGACCCTAAGTGACCGGGGAATCGGCTCTCTCCCTTTGGTGTTCCCTGCGCCCCCACAAACTACTTTTTTCTCTGTCCTTCACCAGGTGCCTATTTCAGCCCTGTGCCCTTGGATTCAGGGCTCCTCCTCCCCAATTGTTGAGCCCCGAGGTCACCCTCAGCCCACCCTGGGGTAACAGACCCCGCCCGACCCTCTCCCACGCTGCAGAGCCCCCCCGGAGCGCACCACTCTACCAGCCCGCTAGCCCGCCAGCCCAGCGTCCCACGTCCCCGGGCGCAACTTCTCTCCCGGCGCACACAACAGCCGGCAACAACTCGCCCGAACTTTCCCCGGGACCCAGGCGGGCTCCGGCCGAACGCCGAGCAGCTCTGGGCCGGTGCCCCGGCTCCCCGTGCCCTGTGTTGCCAGCCCTTCAACCGGGGAGGCAGGGGGTGGGGTGAGGAAGGGAGTGAGGAACGCCACTTGCCGCGCCTGGAGCAGCGCACTTGAGATAAACTTTCCAGGCACAGATGAAAAAGGGGGTGCCGCTCCCCCCATCTAAGAAATCTCTTGCCTTCGATTTCCTATCGGGGATACCCTTTGGCACCCCACGCCTAAGCGAACACTGCCTACCTCTGCTGGCAGCACCTACACCCGGTATCCGGGCACAAGAGCCGGCTGGAGGGGTTCCCCACCCACCTCTTCCCATGGGCAAAGTCTTGCAAAGTCACCCCAGGCACCCCTCACCCCTGCCTCCTTCTCTGCCCTGGAGAGCGCACGACCCCTCTGCTGCTGGGGGGTGGGGTGGGGTGGGGGTTTAGGGGGAAGGAGTGATTACCCGGTATCGGAGAGCACCTGCCCCCCCGGGAGCCCACAGCGCGGGGGGCGCCCCCACCCTATTTGCAAAGTCCTGCACTGGCGCCTGGCACCTCCCTCTCTTCTCCCCTACCCCGCCGCCCCCTCAGTTGGAGTAAGTGACCCCCAGGAGGAGCAGCCCTCCCCTCCCCCGGAGCTGCGCGCCGGGCATTCCCCTGGCCACGGCGGGCAACGCGCCGCCCCGCGCCCGGGTGCCAGCCCTCCTTGCCCCCTGCCTCCGCACGGCCGGAGTTGGGTGGCAGCCGCCGATCGCAGGCTGGCTGGCTGGCTCTCTCGCTCGCTCGCTCGCCCGCTCCCTGCTGCAAGCGGCAGCCCCAGGGGTGGGGGGGTGCACCGGGACAAGGGGAGAGACGGGGAGGCGCCCCGGGAGGCCCGCGGAGCTGGGGGGCGTGGGGGGGCCGCGGCGGAGGGAGCGCCGAGTCTCTTACCTGCACTTGGGGCGGCTTTGGGTGACTTTCCAAGTCCGGGGGAAAAATGTGTGTGTGTTTGGGATGGAGCGCCGCGGGCGCGCATGCGCTGCCTAAAGTTGCCGGATCCCGGATTTTTCGCTCCCAGTCTCCGCTCTCGCCCGCTGTGATTATGGAATTCTCCGCGGCCGGGCGGGCGAGTGGGTGGCATGGAAAACCCGGGCCGGATCGTGGGGCCGGGCTCCGCTCCACCCTCACACCCCCAGACCTGCCCCTCCCGGATCCTTCCCACCCACCGCCCGGGCTGAGCTCAGCGTGCGCGCGTGGCGAGTCGCGGCCTGCGGAGGAGCATCTGAGCGCTCGGCCCCCTTTTGCAGCTCCAGAGGCTTCTCCACCCCCCAGCTGAGTTGAGTAGAGGCTAGGGGAAAAGAGAGAAGGGATGGGTGGGTTACTTTCCACCTGTTCTGAACCCCGAGAGAGCACGAGTTTGGTTCCCACTTTCGACAGAAGAACTGGCTCTTTTTTGCAAGTTAGAATGTTAGAACTGTGGAACCCAAAGGAACGAAATGTTCTCACTGTTTGATATCTGCTTTGCACTTATTCTTTGCAAGGGAGTTTTTCATTCAATCTATTGTGCAAGAAATAAATCCTTAAGTGAGCAAGATAGGCCGTGCAGAATGAACCTTACGTGGAGGGGCTGGGGGGCAGATAATACACATTAAAACAAGTGGATAATGTTATTTCAGAGAGTGAAAGTATCCATGAAGAAAATAAACCAAGGCAATAGGCTAAAGAGTGTCTTGGGGGCCGGCGTGATGGTTTACGCCTGTAATCCCAGCACTTTGGAGGCCGAGGCAGGAGCATCACTTGAGCCCAGGAGTTCGAGACCAGCTTGGGCAACATAGCCAGACCTCATTTCTGATAAAACAAAACAAAACAGTGTCTTGCGAGAGCTAATCCCCCTGCCCCCAGATGGTGGGGGAAGGGCCTTTTGAGGGGCACTTTCATACTTTATTGAAGAAACCCCTTTTTCTCCCATACCCAGCCTTCCCATTTCCCAATTGGTTTGAGGTGGCCACACCAGCTGACCCTAGTAGTCAGCTTCAGTGCTGAGGCCCTGTAGCTCTGGTCTTGCCTTTCTCAGCAAGCGCACCCCTCATTCCAGGTCTGAGCTACTTTTCCCTTCAGCATAAGGGTGGGATGGAAATATCCAGAGGCATGAAAGAAAGCGAAAACACCCAGATGATGAGATAAGTGAGAAACTGACCATAACAGTAAACGAAATAGATCAATGATTCGTGGAATAAATGAATATAAATTCAAAGTATGACCTACAGCTTCAAGCCCTGCTCAACAGAATGCATTAAACTAAGAGGCAATGGCACAGGCTGATAAACATTGTTGCGGGCTGCTAGTATTTGGAGCCTAATCTGCAAGGTGTCAGGAAATCCTCTCAGGACCAGAGAAACGACCCAAAACCCTGTATGATGATTGTCTAAGACAAGCATCTTCCGGGATGCATTCCCATGTCCTGCCTTAAACTGGAAGTTAATTGTCCAGAAGCATATGGACACAGACTGGAGACATGATGGCCCTCTGGCCCTGAGGAGGCCAGGATTTGCCCTGTGCCCTAATAAAGCCAACAAATTTGGGAAAGGAAGTTGAGCCATCCCACACTCCTTAGATACTCAGTGATATTTGCTTGTGTTAGATGGACTGGGGAAGAAATCACCTCAAAAAACCAGCTCCTCACTTCCTGGAATAGTTCTGGGGGTCCGTACAGGACCTGTCTACACAGGAAGGCCAGATTTAGGCATTAGACAAATTTCGGGTTCATTTTGTTTCCCCCCTCCTTATCCCAATAATTAACTGGAAGCAGCAACACATCGATAATTAACATCCCTCAAAGACCACTGATTGGTTACTCTCCATTGCCATCCCCACCATCCAAGGCATTCTCAGCTCTCAGGGGTTGGGGGCTCACCCACCATCTCTAAGACCCTTGTGTCTGGTGACTCAGCAGGATGCACAGCCCCAGAGATCTCAAGCCCAATCCTGTCATCCTACAGAAGGAGAAACTGAGGCACAGTGAGGGGCAGTAACCTGAGAAATGGCAAGGTAGCTCTTCTAACATATTGGCTCACGGCTGAGTCCACTCCTGGGGCAGCGTAAAGAAGGGGTTAGCAGCTTGGGCTTGGGGGTGAGACCCTACCTCTCACCAGCTGGGTGACCTTGAGGAAGGCATTTGACCCTTCTGTGCCTCAGTTGCCTCCACAGTAAAATGGGGATAATAATAGTACCTACTGCCTGGGATTGTTGAGAAGCTAAAATGAGTTAATGCAGGAAAAGGGCCTGGGCCAAGATATTGATCGATAAATGCAAGTAATTGTCATTGCTCCTTGGGACATCCAGTGCTCCCTTTACTTCTCATTTATTTCCATTCTCTCTCCATTCCTTCTTCTCCTCTGTCCTTTTTTCCCCCCTCCAACAATAGTCCTTCACTCATTCATTCATTTGGTAGAGATGGCTGAGCTCTGAGGAAGAGCAGATCTCCACCAGTGCTGGGGAGACAGAGATGAATGAGACAAAGACTGCCCTTGAGGGGCTAGGGAAGAATTCACTTGTCTCACTGTCCCACTATCAGGCCTACCCCACTTCCCACTATCAGGCTCACCCCTACCCCTTTCCCACTATAATGCCCTCCCGCACACCCTTTCCCACCTCTCTCAACGTCTCCAACAGCCACGTCACCCACCAAACTTTTATTAAAATGTGTATTCCTCCCTCGATGTTTTTCTCAAATATTTCGTAATTCTCCCACCTCCCAAGAAGTCTTTCCACCTCCTCTAAAGGAACCTCATCTCGGGTAGGGAAGGCTGGAAACAGAGGCAAGGCTGGGAGGATGGAAGAGGATTTGGGGGCAGGGGAAGTGAAAAGGGAAAGCTCTTTTGTTTCTCAACCACCACCCACAATGTCCCCCAAAAAATTTAAGTAAGGGGCCAGGAGAGAGTGGCAACCCCAAACAGCAGCCTCTGATTGCAGCCAAATATTTCCATGCCTTGTTCCTCCATCGCTTGTTTTTTTCACTCCCCACCCAAACTCCCTGTGCAGGGACTGAAATCAGGTGCTCTTTCTCCTCATGTTCTTCAATTTAGCATTTCCTGAGCTTCCCCTAAAATAAAAATCCAAGCCTTTCCCCTGTGGTCACCAAGGTCCTTCAAGATCTGGCTGTCGCCTGTCACTGGGCCTCACCTCCCTCCTTCTCTGCCTGGTTCACACCAACTTCTTGCTGTCCTGGAAAACACCAAGCTTGTCCCCACCTCAGGGCCTCTGCACCTGCTGTTTCTTCCACGTGGAATGTCACCTTTGCAGGCTGCTTCCTGCAAATCGAATGGCATTGTTCAGGTTTCTCCTCCTATCTTACCTCCTCAGGGGGGCTTTCTAGCTAAAGTAGCTCCCAGCCTTTCTTTACCACTTTGTCCTGTTTGAGTGTCCACAATGATTTTGCTTCCTCCTTTGTTCCCATATTTCCTATCCGGCTGCCCCTGCTAGCATGGAGCTTCTTGGAGACAGGGACTTTGTTCTGCATCCCCTGTGTCCTCAGCACCTTGAGCAGTGCCAGGCATAAAGCAGGCCCTCACTCTCTGTGAGTCAGGCACAGAATCAAGATAAGCCAATGCGGTCCCTGCCCTCCAAGTGCCTATGCTGTTGGAGAATGACTAGAAAGGTCCTAGGACAAAGTTTGGCGGGGGGAAGTGGAGCCGATACGAGCTGATACAACCCAGGACTTCCCAGGAATTACCAGGTTGGTGCAGTGGCCTTGATTGAGATTTTTACTCCCTGGCATTTGGCCGGGGGGTCTACAGTGGGGAAATGGATGGCTCTGGCAAACTGTACCCAGCAGAGGAGGTTGCACAGGTGGGAAGGGAGGTGGGTCAGCTAAGAACCCCATCAAAACATCTCTCCAGCCCCCTGACTCCAGGAAGGCTGCATGTAATCAAGAGCCTTTCCCATTTCTACATCTCCAGGGAAGACCCCCCTACACACACACATAAACCTTTCTCACTCTGAGGACAGAGTCTGCGCCTTTATCTCAGAAGCTCAGGAGCCAAGCACCGTGCCTGGCACCCAAGAGGCTCCCAATAATTTGTTGTGGAACAAATAAAGTTAGGTCTGTTTCAGTTTGTGTAATTGGGAAAGCCTTGAGGGTAATCACAGCTCAGCTTGCTGCCCACAGTTTTTGGTTTCTGGTCCTCTACTGTGTTGGAAAGCAAATTGTACATCAATCACTGATATTTATTGAGTGATTATTATGTGCCTGGCACCATGCTAAGCCTTCGTGATATCTCATTAGACCCACATGACAACCATATGAAACTGTTGCAATTATAAATATACCCATTATACAGATGAGGAAAGTGGGGCACAGAGAATAACTTTCCCAAGACTGAGGCAGGCAGTCTGATTCCCTTGGGACCAGCTGCTTGGGCAGGGAGGTAACAAAAGCCTCACTACTCCATTTACCCCAATGCAACAAGCATTTTTACCTTTACTTGATGTTCATAAAGAGATGAAACTTGAATGTGAGTTGCATTAGGAGAGGAGAAAGGGGAAGCAGAACAAATCTGTTGATCTTATTTCAATCTAGTAAAAGATAAGAGGAAACAAAGAAATTACAGTACAAAGCATTGGATCTTAGGCTGGGCGCAGTGGCTCATGCCTGTAATCCCAGCACTTTGGGTGGCCAAGGAGGGCAGATCACCTGAGGTCAGGAGTTCAAGACCAGCCTGACCAACAGGGGGAAACCCTATCTCTCCTAAAAATACAAAAATTAGCCAGGCGTGGTGGTGCGTGCCTGTAATTCCAGCTACTCAGGAGGCTGAGGCAGGAAAATCGCTCGAACCACGGAAGCAGAGGTTGCATTGAGCTGAGATCGTGCCACTGCACTCCAACCTGGGAGACAGAGTAAGACTCGGTCTCAAAAACCAAAAACAAACAACAACAAAAAACACAAAGCATCAGATCTTGTATATAGTAAGCTCTCAATAAATGGTAACAAAGAGTCACTATTTTTTACATTTGAAAATGGTGAGTGATGTGCTAGGTTCCTTCTCCTGGGCTGTTCCTCGTTTTGTGGTTCTCCTTGGGTGGGGTCCATGTTTTTCTGGCTCACTGTGCCTTGCCTGGTGCTAGCATCAGGTAGGTGCTCAGTAGATGCTTCGTAACTGAAGAGTTAAACAAGTGCCTGAGATAAGTGATTATGGTGATTACTGGGCAAGTAGTAATTTTAAAAAGGTTTTTTTTTTTTTTTTTTGAGATGGAGTCTCACTCTGTCACCCAGGCTAGAGTGCAATGGCGCAACCTCGGCTCACTGCAACCTCCGCCTCTGGGGTTCAAGCTATTCTCCTGCCTCAGCCTCCCAAGTAGCTGGGATTACAGGCATGTACCACCACACCTGGCTAATTTTTGTATTTTTAGCAAAGACGGGGTTTCACCATGTTGGCCAGGCTGGTCTCGAACTCCTGACCTCAGGCGATCTACCCTCCTCCGCCTCCTAAAGTGCTGGGATTACGGGTGTGAGCCACTGCGCCTGGCCTAATTAAAACTTTTTAAAAGTTGAGTTCATTCATTTTATTTACAAGTGTCTCTCTTGGGAGTCCTGGGGAGGGAGAACAAGAGGGGCTTTTTCCCAAACTCTGAGCTTGGTTCCCAAATCCCATCTGGGTTGGTGAACCTGACAAGTTCTTCCACCCCAAAATTCCATCATTCTTTTAGCAAAGTATGTAATTCTTTGTTTCTGACTAAATATATAATATTTTTTTTTTGTAGAAAATTCAGAAAATACAGATAAACAGGAAGAAGCAAATTTAAATTATCTGTAATCCCACCACCTACGGTTGTTAATGTTCTGATTGATGTTTCGGTGTATTTCCTTCCAGTCCGGGATTTTTATTTGTTTGTTTTTTTGATCTTGGTTTTGTTTGGTTGTATAAAATCAGAATCACACTGAACATACTGGACTGTGGGGTTTTTTTTTTTTTTTTAGTCCGACATGTGTATGTAGCATGAACACTTCCTCAGGTCATTAAATATTCTTTTCCAACATGATTTTTAATGGCCATATTGTAGAGTTGATCATAATTTACTTCCGCAGTACTTCACTATTGGAAATTTTGGACATCGAACTTGTTTCTGATTCTTTCCATTATTATAAATAACTCTAATGAATATCTTTGTCCATAAATAATCATGCACATTCCTTAAAGTGGAATTGTTGAGTCCAAGAGTGTGCATACGTTTCGAAGCCGTTCCTATCCATCACCAGATTGCCTCCTCCCGGGAAGGTTGTGTTCATTTGCCCTTCCACCAGTGTACATCTCCTGTCTACTCTCCAACCTTTGGTGTTCTCTCTCTGTCTTTTTTTTTTTTTAACCCCTGCTAATTTAATGGGTGAAAGACTCTATGATTCTAGTAATGAATCCTTATTAGAACTGTGCTGGCCACAAGCAGGGGCTGTTTCAAGGTTTGAGCGGCCTTGCTCAGATCCACAGCCGCAGGCAGGGATGGAGAGAAAGGCAGTCTCCTAGGAACTGCAGCCCAGAGCCTCGCCTTGACAGGTTCTCAGAGGCTTCCAGGACAGCTACTGAGCCCAGGCTTCTTAGGCAATTCTCAGCCGAGATGAGAGAAGGAGTGGGGTCTGTCTCTGTCCTTCAGTCTCAACAAAGTTGAGCTCCCCACCTCCTCCTACCCCTTCATCCACACCTTCCAGAAATCTCTCTCGACAGAAAAGCCTTAGGGATTTTTATGCCATAAATACTACCTGTTTTCCGAGCTTAGGATCCACACTTTGTACCTGCTTTCATTTTCCCTGTCCGAGCTCTCAATTCAGCTCCAAGCAAGGGACAGCTGTCTTGCTCTCTGACTCAACCCCTTCTTTCCTAGTTGGTTCTAATTAATTTACTTTTTCAGGGGTATTTATGTTTACCTCTGCCTGGTAACTACAAGAATTGCAAGTGACTAACATTTCCTTTTAGGAAACATTCCCTAGTCCCAGGGTCTCTGATCTCGATGGCCCCTTGCAGCTTTAACATTCTCTGAACTATCTACCTTTTTTTAAGAAAAAAGTTGCTTTAAATCTCTGGGGAAAAAAAAAGGAGGGTAATTCACATTCTCTGCAAACAATTCAGGAAACTCAGTGAAATACAAAGATAAATATAATGCAGAGAATAAAAAAACACCCACCATCGGAGAGCCAGGTATTTGGGTATGAATTGAACTTAAGAATTTAAAGAACGAATTGAAATGAAACTCTCCAGATATATCTTTTCGAGGCCCCCTCAGCAGACTGCCTGGGAGATGTGTGTGGATAGGGGTGTCATTCATGCCAAGTGGTGAGGTGTGTGAATGTGATTTTATCTGTGTGGGAGGGAGTGTGTGTGTGCACTTGTGGAGGTGCAGGACTGCATTCCCTTTAAAGAAGGGTCCTGGTCCATGTAGGTGTGGCTGTGCTGTATTTGCACATGGGAAGACTGCTTCTGCTGTCAACAGCCACCCAAATACACAGAAATCCAGCCAGGTGAGGGGCAGGGCTGGCTGATGCTGACATCACCTCTTACCCAAAGATCCCCGGGACAACACCTTAACCCCTCCCACGCCTGCCAGGGTGGGGCAGGCCTGGCCCCAGGGCCTGTGGAACAGGGAAAACCAAGTGATGGAAAAATCGGAGGACCAGCGTCCCCACTGTCCTCAGAGCAAAGCCACACTCCCACAGCCGTGTGGTCCCTGCCACGTGCCAGGTGGGCCCACACAGCCCCTGCCCCTTTCTCTTCCCTCCCACCTCTCCCAGATCTGATAGCAGAAGCCAAAGGGACTAGTCATGGTGGTGCTTTGTCTTGGGATGCGATCTTGCCAGAGGTTGGCGTGGAAAGGGAACCCGCCCTGGGACTCCGGAAGTGGCTATGCTTCCTCCCGACGGGCACCTGTGCAGGCGCCGGCTGCCACCCATGGCTGGCGTCACATGGAGGGCGGGGCTGGCCATGGAGGCAAGAAAGAGCTGTTTTGCTGATGAGCTGCCCTCTTGTCACACAGGCCGGAGTGCCAGGTCCCTGGATGTGGGTGGGGGAGGAGGAGGACTGCCCTGCTGTGCCAAGCTGGCCCGGATGTGAGCGACAGGCCGGCCTGCCTCTCCCCACTCCCCCTCACATATTCACACATCCTCTGTTCCAGCCACATGGATCTCCACGCTACCCTGCTTGCTCCCAGCTCCAGGCCTCTGTCTAGACTGTTCCTTCTGCTCTAAGGCCTTTCATCCCCAACTCACCCATTAAGACCAAAACAGGTGGCACCTCCTCTGGGGAGCCTTCCCTGTTGTCCCTCTTCCCCAAATTGGGTTAGGCGCCTCTGTCTGTGCCCCATAGCCCCCTTGTTTTCTCCGTCATAGCATATATTATAACTGTCTTCTCCCTAAACACTCCCATTAGACGGTGTGTGTGTGGTTTTAAAATCTATGTTTAAATCATCACTGTATTTCTTTTCTTTTTTTTTTTTTTTCTGAGACGGAGTCTCACTCTGTCGCCCAGGCTGGAGTGCAGTAGTGCAATCTTGGCTCACTGCAACCTCTGCCTCCTGGGTTCAAGCAATTCTCCTACCTCAGCCTCCCGAGTAGCTGGGATTACAGGCACCCACCACCATGCCCGGCTAATTTTTGTATTTTTAGTAGAGACGGGGTTTTGCCATGTTAGCCAGGCTGGTCTCGAACTCCTGACCTCAGGTGATCCACCTGCCTCGGCCTCCCAAAGTGCTGGGATTCCAGGCGTGAGCCAACACACCTGGCCTAAATCATCGCTATAGTTCTGAATTAGGTCACATGGGTTCAAATCCAGCTCTGCTACTTACCAGCAGTGTGACTTTGGGCAACTCCCAACCTCTCTCAGCCTCAGTGTCCCCATCTGTAAAATGGCAACAAAACCAGGATCTGCCTCACAGTATTGTCAGGAGAATTAATTGAGATAATTCATGCAGGGCACTTAGCCTGGATTCACACGTAATGACTGTTGTTATGATTATTTCCAGCATCCAGCAGAGTGCTTAGAAAACGACAAGTGAACGAATAGTGTCTCTGTGCTCGATGTGTATGCGTGTTGGGGGATGTGCGGTGTATGTCAGGGCATGGGGGTGGGTAGGAAACCAGGACGTTCCAGGAGGCAGGTCCCGTATGAACGTGTGTGTCCACTCTGAAGGGTAAGGGGCTTGTTATTTATGGTCAGGGCTTAAAAAAAAAAAAAAGAAAAAAGACAAACCAGTGTTCAGTAATGACAAAGTAATTACCTTTTTATTATTTTTTCAATAGGATTCAGAGGAGTGTGGGTCTTGGCTACGGCTTGGCTTCCTGAGGCTCTGTGCTGTCCCCGTGCTGTCTCCGTGCCCACTGCCCTGCCAGAGAAGAGGCTGGGTGGGAGAAGTCCGAGTGGCGCTCCTCAACGTGGAAGGGGTCAGGGACCAGGGAGAGGGGCCACCCCGTTGACAAAACAAGAACCCCAGGCCGGGCATGGTGGCTCACGCCTGTAATCCCAGCACTTTGGGAGGCCAAGGCAGGCGGATCACCTGAAGTCAGGAGTTCGAGACCAGCCTGGCCAACATGGCAAAACCCCGTCTCTAGTAAAAATACAAAAATTAGCTGGGGGTGGTGGCACGTGCCTATAATCCCAGCTACTTGGGAGGCTGAGGCAAGAGCATAGCTTGAACCTGGGAGATGGAGGTTGCAGCGAGCCGAGATCGCGCCACTACACTCCAGCCTGGGCAACAGAGTGAAACTCCATCTCAAAAAAAAAAAAAAAAAGAGAGACCCAGAGGTGAAGTTCTCCCAAGCCCTGGCAAGTTGTCCATGTCGAAGGCGCCAGACCCACAGCCTAGAACATTTAACAGAGAATGGTTCAGAATGAAAAATTAAAGCCCAGAAAGAGGAAGCTGCTTGCTCACCAGTGACCCTAGTGACCATGCAGAGCTAGTGACAGAATGAGAACAGAGCCTGGGTCTTCTGGCCCCAGCCAGGGCTCTTTCCCACCATATGACTTACTTGAAAATGGGCTCTGCCTGGCCCTGGCACTGTGCCTCAAATTTCAACCAGGAGGGAGGCCTCTTTTCTAGAAGGTGATTTTTTCCAGAGTCCTTCAAGGAGTTGTTGAAGACATAATTTCAGGGTGCCAGGACTCCCAGATGTTAACTAGACTACACTGTGATTGACGTTAGCTATCTAGCAAGTGGCCATCCAAGGTGCCCTTTTCCATTGGCCAGGAAGGGGATGAAATCAGCTTTAGCCTTTTATGCATTTATCCATCTATCCATCCAATAATCCGTCCATCCACTCACTCAACATTTATCCATCCATTCATCCATCTATCCATCCAATAATCCATCCATCCACTCACCCAACCTTTAATCTATCCATCCGTTTACCCATCTATTCATTTATCTACCCTTCCATTTTTCCATCCATCCACTCATCTATCCATCCATCCATCCTTTCATCCATCCACCCGCCAATTTATCCATCCATCCATCCAACCCACCAGCTTCTATCTTTCCATTCATCCATCCACTAATCCATCCATCCATCCATCCACCCAGCCTTTCATCCATCTATCCATCTATGTACCCTTCCACACATCCACCCACCAATTCACCCATTCATCCTTCCATCCATCCACCCTTCCATCCATCCACCCACCAATTCATTCATTTATCCATCCATCCATCCATCCATCCGTTCATCCATCTACATATCTAACAAACATTTGATGAGTGCCCCCATGTTCCAGGCACCTTGCTAGGACCTGACGTTCTGGGGATGCTGAGACGCACAAAACAAAAAATTGGGAACAGCTAGTGGAGAAAATCCAGCGGCATAGGAGGCGTCTCAAAGACATCTAGAGATAAATGCAGGTAGATGAAAGCTGACTTGACAGGGAGTCAAGCCCCTTGGCTTCCAGGCCCAACCCTGTCATTAACTTGCTGGAGAGTCTTAGATATGTTCCTTCCATGTTCTCTTTGCTATGGTTTCTTCCTCTATCACTTGAGAAGGTTGGACTAGTTCAGAGGGCAGGCAGACATTATCCAAAGAGCCCCTGGATGAGGAGTATTTTGAGTGAGAGGTTGTAAAGTGCCAAGGGGACAGGGAACAAGAGTTTCTTTGGTTTTCAGTGAAAGAAGGAGGACCAGAAGATTCTGAAAGAAAAAGAAGGAAGAAATGCAGTGTGGGGTGTCTGTCCCAGCTCCATGCTGCTGCGGATCTTCAAACCATTCCTCTGCTCTTCTGCCCTTCCTCGTCAGTCTCTGGATCTGGGGGATCCGATTCCTGATAACTGACAAGTCCCCTGGCCCTTTGTCCTCCCTTCCCCACCTCCCAGCCCCTGCCTCCCTGCAGCTGTGATAACCCACACGTAGCACTTTACCCTCTGGAATTTATTTTAAGGTCTTGGCTTGTTTATTTATTTTATTTAGAGATTTCTCCGCGCTTTGTGGGGAGGAAAATTCGAATGGGGTGATTATGAAATACTATTTCACCTCGCTGTTCATTCACAACAAACAAAGAGAAATGATTGGTGATTAAAAATGCATTCTCTCTGCTTGTTTTCTTTTGTTTTACCATTATGGAAATATTATAAATACTGAATACTAATCTGGACCTGCGGGGACCTCACAGACCTTCCAGAAACCAAGTCTCCTGTTCTTCCTTGGGGCAACTTCATGCTGTCCTCTGGGGCCCCAAACTAGGGCTCAAACCCCTGCCATTGCTCTGGTCCCAGACCAGGCATCCCTATCACCCTGGGCAGCCCCATTCAGTCTTCCCTGGACTGGGACAAGAGTCTCCTCACCTCCTTCTCCCGGTTTCCTGTTCAGCAGAACATAGTCAAGGAGAAGAGGGACATGAATATTAAGAGCATTTGCTTAGTCCCAAAGTCACCATTCGTGGAGTTTTCCTCCCAGAGTCAGGCTGCCTGAGCCCAACGCCTTGCTCCACCACTTCCTGGCTGTGTGATCTTGGGCTCCTTGCCTGACCTCTCTGAGCTTCTGTTTCTTCTTCTGTAAGATGGGAGTGAAAATGGTACCCACCTCATATGCTTGCTTTAGGGATTAAATGGGATCACAACATCTCATCTGATCATAGCAAACAGAAGTGCTCAGTTAATGCTGGCTCCTGTACTGAGTCATATACCCTCCCCCTTTCTTGGTCTCAGTTTCTCCCTCTGGAAGGTGAGAGCTATGTTGGTTGCCCTCTAAGATTCCCCCAGCTCCGGTGGGGTGGAGTGAGGATGTCCTCGCCCACCTTGACTCTCACGGAGACCTTGTTCTCCTTCCTGGGAACGCAGCCTGAGCCTGCCTCTTCAGAAGCCCTGGGCCTCCTTCTTGGATTCTACTTTCTACTGTCTCCTTTTAAGCCATAAAACTGGCACTTTCCCATTTATTTTCATCACAAACAAATAAATAAGAGTCAAAGCGCCCGATCCAATTGCAAAGTGTTACACTGAGTCCGGATAAACAGCGAGTCCTGCGGTGTCCACATTCCTTTTATCTTTCACTTTATTTAGCCAAATTAACCGTTGTCCGTGTCCCCTGCGTGTAAGTGTCTCTCTCTGTCATATAAAATACAATCACGCTTGCTTGCTACATGTTTCAGATACTTTATCATTAACATCAATTCCAGCCAAATTAGGAGTTTCTCCCAACGTAATTGGCCTTCCCATTATCCAGCACTTTATTTTTTCAAAGCACTTTCCAACCATTAATTAGTTAACCCTTAGGATGCCCCAGAGCCAAAGCTCAATGTCACCCTCCCCGCCTCCTAGCTGGGAAGAGGGGATGGGGAGGGGTCAGGTGGTTTGTTGGAAGTCACCCTGGATGTGGGAGCTGGGGGCTAGGGTGGGACCTTGGAAATCCTCCCTCTAGCCTCAGTTCCTGGCCTGGGCTGCCACTGACTTTAATCTGATCTGAGGCAGGTGGGGGTCCCCAACGCCTTTAAATTTGATCTGAGCTGGCAGGGGTCCCCAACACTTTAAATCCTCTAGATCTGGATCCTCACTATGATTCACCAAATGAAAGAGGGAGCAGAATAAAAGATTGGCTGGATGGCGGTACCACCTTTGCTGGGCACCCATCAGTCAAAGAGACAAGCAGGTGCCATATGTGGGAGGCCCAAACCATACAAACCGTGTGTTTGCCCCCACCATCCACAAGCACGCAGGGAGTGCCTAAGAGGTGCCACATGCCATGACCTCCTTCCTCCAGAATGTCATGAAGACAAGTGCCTTTGGTGTGACAGTTGTGGTCACCAAGAACCAAAGTAAGGGAAGGCTTGGGGGTCATCTGGAAAATGGAATCTCTCAGGCACCGTTCCAGAAGTGTTTGGGGCCCAGCTCGCTCTACAATTCTGCCAACCCTATTCCCTTTCCTGGCTAGGGGCAGTCATGGTCTTAGTGGGTCCTGAGCTAGGTGGGCAAGTTAAAAACTTTGGAGCAGATGGCCTGGGAAGATTCAGGGGGAGCCATCTGAGGAAAACAAAATGATTCATTTCTTAGACATGGTTCTGGCTCATCAAGATGAACTCTGCCTACGGCTGCTAGGGACACACTGTCGAACCACCAATATTTTACATTTACGGCCTCTCCAGAGTCCTAACTTCTTTAATGATTTTTTTTTTGGTCTTAAAATACATGAGCTGGCTCCCACAGGGACATTGCCAGGAACCTTCAGAGAGGTTTTCCAACAGGCTCGTTAACTGGAGCATGGTGGGTTTTGCAAATTCTTCAGTTTCAGCAGTTTACCTTCCTACCAGCTGCCTAGAGGCTGGGGCCACATGAGCTAAGGCAGCCTTGCAGATAGAACACCAGCTACCAGCCTGGGAACTTTCCCCTGCCTCCCTCCACTCTTTCCATGCTACCATTCTGTGTGAAATCAGACTGCAGTGAGCTCTTTCAATCCAAGGAATAGACCTGCTGAGGCAACAGAGCAGAGCTGACTTTGCGGTCTCCACAGTCAGACACCCTGGGGTCTGAATCCCAGCTCCACCACTTACTAGCCATTAGACCCTGGGCAGGGTGACATCTCCAAGCCTCAGTCTGTCAACTGGAAAATGCAGCTGTTGAGAGGGCTGAGTGAGATGAAGTATGTGAAGGTCTTAGCACAGCGCCAGGCCCGTAGTGAGTGCTCAGCGTGCCTGAGCTATCATTTTGGTCAAGGAGCAGATTGTAGGTTTTATTGTGAAGTTCATTCCTCCAACCTTCTGCTTTCATTTTGTCTCCATCTCATTTCTTTCAGACCCTGGGTCTGAATATGTAAGCAGGGTGATGTGGTCAGATAACACCCTGGTTCTTAAACTCTGCATTTCATGGAGGGGAATAGACACAGAAAGGAGGAGAAATCTGGTTGGCCCCAAGTCCCCAACCTGCCACCTGAGACAGGTTACTTTCCAGGTGGCCCTCATGCTGCGAGGTCAGCTCCCTTGCCAGTCACCGCTAGCATCATGAGAGCAGGATAATGTCTGGCCCATCCAGGGTTGTAACCACAGCTCCTACCCACGCGCTTGGCTTGCAGCAGGTGCTTTAGTGCTACCAGCTGAATACTTAAATTGTCCCTGGAACTGCACTCTTCTTCTGGGCTTGGATAATTTTGTGTATGTCTCTTAAACTTCTGGAACTCTGCGCAAATAATAGGTAATAGCCTGAAACAGTAAAAAAAACCACGGGGAACTCTTTACTCAATTGCCACTGCCTTTATAGTTTCACTTAAAAGTCCTACGGAAACCTTTACCCACTATATTATAAACCCCTTGCAGGAAAAGACTCAAATTCAACTCTGCACCCACTATGGTCCTAGCACTAACTTTTGCCCATGAGAAATATACATGCCATAGGCCAGGCACGGTGGCTCCTGCCTGTAATCCCAGCATTTTGGGAGGCTGAGATGAGTGGATCACCTGAGGCCAGGAGTTCAAGACTAGCCTGGCCAACATGGCAAAACCCCGTCTCTACTAAAAGTATAAAAATTAGCTGGGCCTGGTGGCACACACCTTTGTAATCCCAGCTACACAGGAGGCTGAGGTGCTCATCCTCCTCTAACCAATGATATTCCTGCAATCACGCACTCATTTGTTTATTTATTTACTCAACACATATTTACCAAGTGTTGGGTTCAGCTGAGCTGGGTTCGGATCTTGGCTCTACCGCTTACTAGCTAGGAGAACTTAGGCAAGTGACTTAACCAGGCTGAGCCTAGTTTCTCCCTCTGTGAGAGGGTAAGAGTTGATGAGACACAGTGACTGCTCATTGCTCAACACAGTGCCTGGCACATAGTGGGCCTTGCATACATGGTGGTTTTTGTTTGTTTGTTTTGGTTTGGTTCAGTTTTTTTGAGATGGAGTTTTGCTCTTGTTGCCCAGGCTGTAGTGCAATGGTGTGATCTCGGCTCACTGCAACCTCTGCCTCCGGAGATCAAGCGATTCTCCTACCTCAGCCTCCCGAGTAGCTGGGATTACAAAGGTGTGTGCCACCAGGCCCAGCTAATTTTTGTATTTTTAGTAGAGACAGGTTTTGCCATGTTGGCCAGGCTGGTCTTGAACTCCTGGCCTCAGGTGATCCACCCACCTCGGCCTCCCAAAATGCTGGGATTACAGGCGTGAGCCACCGTGTCTGGCCTATGGCATGCATTTTTCTCATGGGCAAAATTAGTGCTAGGACCATAGTGGGTGCAGAGTTGAATTTGAGTCTTTTCCTGCAAGGCGTTTATAATAGAGTGGGTAAAGGTTTCCATAGGACCGTTAGCCAATTTTGACTGCTAAATAACATAATTGCAGAAGTCTTATGACATGTTATCAATTTACAGAGCACTCATCTGGAGACACTGTCTCCTGCACAATTGCTAGCCTCGTTTCACACAAGGAAATCAAAGCTCAGAGAGGTTGTGCAGCTTTCTTCAGGTCACAGAGCAGAGCCAATCTAAGAACCTCAGGCTCAGTTTCTAGCACCCTCCTCGACCCCCTGCTACTACCTTCATGCTCGTACTCTGCCTGGCTCCCCCTTCACTGCCACACTTCCAAATGACATCTTTTACTTACCCAGGGGTGGCCGGGGGACTTCAACAGCAGGCTGGAGTGGTTGCATGGCACTCTGCGGGATTGAGATTCCCCCAGGCAGACCCACCACGGCCATGGCAAGGCGGCCACACTACTGACTCCAGCAATGCTGCTTCTGTGACAGCAACCATGGAAACCGCCCAGTCCTGGGGCCCAGCAGTTCCTGGGCCAGAAGCACTAGGAAAAAGAGGGTCAGAGTCAGCCTGGTCTTCCCTGAGGCTCCCACCACCCTGCCCCTTCTAAGGACCCATTGACACCCTCACCCCATGTCCTCGAGTCCCAACACTGAGTGGGGGGAGCCCTCCCAAGCGGTCCCTGTGGCCCTGCCCAGAGGCTGGCACAGCACTGGCAGCCAAGGGCTGGAGGCACCTTCCCAGACTCATCCTGAGAGCCATGCTGGGCTGGAGGTGGGGCCCTCCTGCAGCCCTCAGCCCAGTTCTGCTGGGGCCATTGCCCCTCCTGCCACCCATAGTGAGTGCTAAGGGCTTTGACTTACAGCATCTTATTTAAGCCTCACCCTCACCCCTTTGAGACGGAGTCTGTCATCATCCCCATTTCATAGATGGTCAGAGTAAGGCTTAGAGGGGTCGAGAGACTTACTCAACTCTGTGCCCCGGGAACCCAGCCCTGTGCTCAGCAGGTCCATGGTAGACATTTGAAAGAAGTTTGATGAATAAATAAAAACATAACCAAGAGGGTGGACGCATGAAAGGTGATAGTTCCTGTTAATCAGGGCCTGCTATGTGCCAGCCACGTTCCGCAGAATTTCTACATGCTAGCTTTTTTAATCTCTGCAGGCATCCTGTGGGTGGATACCACCCCATCAAACCCTCCAGACATGCACAACAAGACCCAGGCAGATGAAGAAGTGACTCTGTTGGGGGCACACAGGTAGCAGGTGATGTGGCTGGGAGTGGAACCCAGGCAGTGTGGCCGCAGAGCCTGACTGGTTACACCTCTGTGCCACAGTAAAGCTTCTGGGAGGTAAGTAAATGGGGGGAAGATGAAGGTTTGGGGGTCCAGGTGCTCTGCTCCCACAGCAGAGAATGTTCTCAGCCTGCATCCAGGCAAGGGGAAGCATTTCCTCTAAGTCCTGACCGCTCTCCCCGGCACATTCCCACCGTTACCTACACAGGGAATTAAGACTCAAATCCTCGTTTGACACGATGCAGGAGGATGCTAAGTACTTAAGCGCTAATTAATTAGTGAGCTGTACCTGCTGCCACCAGCCGCTGGAGGAAACCTCAAACAGACCCCCAGAGCGCCAGCGCCCTCCCCACCACGGGTGCCAGCCAAGCCCGGGGACAGTGAGGAGGGGACCACATGGGCAGGCCCAGCCTCTGGTGAGAAAAGGATCCACACCAGATCTGACCCTTGCCTTCCAGTCCTCAGGAACCTGGGAGAGGGCTGGAGTTTGGAGACCCTGCCATGCCTCAGCCTTGGACGGGACTCTCTCACAATGAGCAAGCCAGGGTTTGTCTGACTTTGTGAGAGGCTCTCCAAGGAAAAGCAAGATCGCAGGGGCTTCACTGAGCCCCAGTATTGGGGCCAGTTTCTGGGGCCCTTTAGAAAAGAAGGAAGCATCGCATTCCCCCAGACCAACTGGTGTGTGTTTTCAGGAGCTGGACCAAGAGGTGCCCTGAAGCCAGCCACACTGACAGAGCACCGGCTCAGAGTAGGGCGCTCTCTGCCTCACTGGATCTTGATTTCACCATCTGTGGCACGCCAAGGTCAACTTCCCAGATGGGGCAGATCGTAACTGAAACCTAGGGCTTTGGACTCAGACTGCACTGGACTCTCCGCTCTGCCACTTCCTAGTTGCATGACCTCGTGCAAGTCAGGTCCTGAGCCTCGGTTTTCTCAGCTGTAAAATGGGACTAATGAATCTCTGCAAGGCCTGTTGTGGGCATAAGTGAAATACTACCTGTAAAGCTCCTCTTATGGTGCCTGGCACCTAGTGATTGCTCAATAAATGGTTAGTTGTATTAGTATGAATGGTTGCTGTTTTTATTATTATCATCATCATCTTCTAAGGAATCTTCCCATTTCATTCTCTGAGGCCTGTAGAGTGAACAATCACCCCGATTTGCTCTAGATTCTACTGGTTTAACACTGAAAGTCCCATGTCACGAGAAACCCCGCAGTCCAGCACAAGCTGGGACAGTAGATCAAACTCCCAGTTGCCCCCTAGGAGGGTGGAGGGAGGGAGAAGAGGCCTGACATTGTGGGCCAGACAGTCTCTATGA
Source organism: Symphalangus syndactylus (assembly GCF_028878055.3). Taxonomy (NCBI): domain Eukaryota; kingdom Metazoa; phylum Chordata; class Mammalia; order Primates; family Hylobatidae; genus Symphalangus; species Symphalangus syndactylus. Next base: position 26,040,273 of record NC_072444.2, on the reverse strand, counting down.
TGCCTTCACCCCAGGGCGGGATTCACACAGCCTCCAGGCCCTGAAGCCCCTCTGCACAGGTGGCTAGACCTGGGGGAGGGCGAACTAGGGGACCTGGAGTGCTGAAGGATCTGTGGGTGGCAGAGGCTGGAGCCCTGGCCTTGGAGCTGTAGCTCTGATGGTGTTCCCAGCCTGTGTCAGCTCGGAGGCCCTGCCTCCTGCAATATTTGCTTAACAATCAGCCCAGAAACTGCATTGTTCAGGACAGAAATGAAAAATATTAGGCTGGGGCTTGTTTTTTCTTCCCTGTCCAAATTCTTCTGGGCCCTTGGGAGAGGAGACCGTATCTTGGCACCACTCCCTCAAGAACAGGCAGAGGCGGGAGTGTGAACTCCTGGGTTCAATTTCCCACCTCTACTACCCTAGGAGCTTGGGGGCAGTTTCCCCAAGTGCTCAAGAGGGGGAACTTCAGCCTGGGAGCTTAGTAGGGCCAGAGAATCTGTGGTTAAGATAAAATAGCTATCACCCCATGCACTCTTACTGAAGCCTCAAGACCATCCAGGGAGAGAGTCTCACTCCCGTTTTACAGATGAGGATGTTGACGCTCAGAGCACTCACCCCAACCAGCATGAACACCAAAGCCAGTCCGTGCAGGTAGAAGAGGGAGTCGCTATTTGGCATCTCAGGGGAGCCAAAGGCTTCTGAGAAATGGGCCTTGTCTGTTTTGTTTGCTGGCTAAACACTTTTATCGAGGGCTGAGGAAGTAGGCGGGAGGAAGAGGCGGAGGGAGCCCTTTACCTTTCTCCAGAGTCGACACCTACCAGCACTCTTGGGGGCCCTTAGAGAGGGGGGCTGCCCTCTGTGCCCAGTGCCCACTTTCCCCAGCCCCAGCCCAAAGGGGTAAGGGCCCTGACAGGGCCCTGACAGGCCCCTGCCCCTGCTCGGCTCCCAGCTCTTTCCCTAACAACCACAGGAGGGGGAGGAGGCAAGCGTGCCTGGCTCACCTGCCAAGGCTGGCAGCCTGGCATGCAAATGGGTGTGGGGCAGAGACTGAAGGTATCCAGACAGGGTTGTGGGCACTGGCAGAGGCCAGGCAGGGTCAGGCTGGCTGCTGGAGAGGAAGGTGGGCAGATGCTCCCAAGCCCCTCTGTGTTCTGGGCATGTGAAATGCATCGCCTTACATCCTCACAAAAACCTCAGGAGGTAGACTTGTCCTCATCTCTGTGTTCTGGGGTGGTGGGGAGGAAACTGAAGCTCAGAGAGGTCACTTAATGGCGGAGCTTGAATTCAAACCCAAGCCTTTCTGACTCTCCGCCTGACACAACCCACATCAGCCAGATGGCATTAAGAGACAGCTCCAGGGTCAGGCCTCACACGTTCAGATCCTGACTCTCCCACTTTACAGCCACTGCAGAAATTACATCCCGGGACTGGGCCTCCGTTTCTTCACCCGCAAAATGGGTCACTAACACGACCTCTTCATAAGGTTATCATGAGGGCGCAATGAAATCGTGCGTGAAAACTGCCAAGCACGTACCAGGTGCCTGACGGGGTAGCCATTGCTATCCCTATCTGTCATCTGTGGAATCACCTTACTGCTTTATGACACAGGCTGCCTCTTTAAAAGCAGCAAGACTGGCAGGGGATCCTACGCTGGAACCTGGTCCCCTGTCCCTCCCCACCCCTATTCCTTGGAAGATACTTGTTATTCTCAGCCTGTGTTCTGGCCCATTCTAAATGCCCTGGTCTTGCTAGGACTATGCGAGATCATATTTGTCTGTGGCCTGAGCAGGGACACCCTGATGGACCCTCATTCCCACAGGTGCCCACTACCCTTCCTTGTCCACGGTGGGGAAGGGGCACTTCGGTCTGAGGCCGGGGGCCTGGGTTTGCGCCTCAGCTCATTGTCAAACTCAAGCAAGAGCCTCTCCCAGCTCTAGGCCTCTAGGCCGCTACCCTAAGTAGCTGCTGTCCTTGGTAGGGAGAGAAGATTTGAGAACTCATGCCCCGATTGCCCTGCCTCGGGTGACCGGGGGGCACAGTTCCTGTCTGCATCTATAAGCCCTAGGGGTCCCAAGAGGCTAAGATGTAGGAGTCCCAGACTGAGCTGAAGGAAGAGGAGAGGGAATTCTGCAGCCCAGGCTCCCCTGGAATTCTGTGGCCTCCTCCTTGAGGGCTGCTGGACCTGCCCACCTGCTGTTCTTGCAGTGGCAAACCTGAGCCCACAGTCCCCTGCTCAAAGCCCATCAGAGGCTCCTGGGGCCTGCAGGACCTGGTCCAGGTCCCTTCACATTGACTCGAAAGGTCCCACCACCCTCTGGCCTCACCCTCTCCTCTCTTCGCTGGGGCTCCCCCTCTCCAAGGCACTGGCCTGCACTCACTTCCCCAGGCCCAGGTGATCTAGCCCCCACCTTTGCCCCTACTGTGGCTTCCCAGGGAATGCTCTTCCTACCTGCTCCCTGCCCCCACCCCTCTGTTGTAAGGTCTCAAATGAGACAGCACCTTCCTGGCCCCTGCCTCCCTAGCCTTGTCCCCCCTGCAAGTTCCCAGAAACTCTGGCTTTTCCTGGGTGTAGGACACCACCTGGTCCCTGTCTTCAGGGAAGGACATGAAGCCCCACTGGTACTGGCACCTTCATTCAGCTCATTCTTCAACCAACAAGGATTTATTGAGCACCTACTATGAACAGCTGCCAGGGCTGAGCCTGGGGTGCTTGCGCCCCTGAGGACTGGAGCCCTGAGACCCAGGGGGTGTGGGCGGAAGAGGAACTTGGTTATTTAGAAAGGGGCTCTAAGAAGGCACGTGTCATCTCCTCTCCTCCAGGCCTGAGAGCATATACAAGGCCAGTACCACGAGCTAATAATGTTTTACTTTTCCCCGTAGAGCACAGCATTGGGCTTGGCATACAGTAGGGACTCAACCAATGCAGGCAGAAGAGAACTGATAGATGATAAGGTTTTCTTTCTTTCTTTCTTTCTTTTTTTTTTTTTTTTTTTTTTTTTTGAGACAGAGTCTTGCTCTGCTGCCCAGGCTGGAGTGCAGTGGTGTGATCTCGGTTCACTGCAAACTCCGCCTCCCGGGTTCAAGCGATTCTTGCACCTTAGTCTCCCAAGTAGCTGGGATTACAGTCGCCCGGCACCATGCCTAGCTAATTTTTGTATTTTTAGTAGAGGCAGGGTTTCACCATCTTGGCCAGGCTGGTCTCAAACTCCTGACCTCAGATGATCCACCCGCCTTGGCCTCCCAAAGTGCTGGGATTATAGGCATGAGCCACTGCGCCCGGCCAAAGATAACCCTACACCAGGAACTACATGAGTTCCAGGAGGGAAAGGCAGACCAGTGTGTGTTGCAGCAGGCAGGGAGGGCTTCCTGAGGGAGGTGCTGAGAAAAGGGCCTTGAAGCCCGTGGAGGCTCAAAGTAGTTGGGAGGGAGGAGGGCGGATGCTTTCTAGGGATTGTGGAGACCAGGATACAGGAAACAGGAGCAAGAGGCGTGAGGTTGAAAGCAGCTGGGAGGGGTGGGGCATCTGTACAAACATCGTGGGTGATGTTTAGGAGAGTGCCAGGCTGTGCATCTGGCCACCACCATACCTAGGACCCCTAAGTCTTGCTCTGGCTGGGGGTGACTGCGGGCCACAGTTCTTGTCTGCAGGGAAACCAATGGCTGCAGTTAAAGACAAGGCTGCCCTCCCCCCAGCCCCAGAGCCTGGGGAGTGCCTCGGGCAGGGCTTGCCCAGACCTGGCACTCCAGCTGCACCCTACGCCCTGGGACATCTTGTACCCAAGAGGACCTATTAAAGGGACAAAGGTCCCCATGAGGTGCAGGCACCTCAGGCTCAGCCCTGGCAGCTGGTCCGGGCTTGGGCTGCAGCGGGAACCCCCACTCTCAGCTCTGCCATCTCAAGCCTCAGGGCAGAGAGGGAGGGATCTTGGTCAGGTCCATCTCCCTAGGGACAGAGCCACCCCAGTTGTGTGAGGACGGGACACTGCCTGGCAGGTGCTCTCCCTCTGGCAGGGCACAGGCAGCTGGCAGTACATACAGCACTTCAGTCTGGATTCTGGGATCCGGCAGTCTTGAGTTCGAATCCTGATTTTGCCCCTGCCCAGCAGTGTGAACTTGGGCAAGGGACTTGACCTCTCTGAGCCTCAGTTTCCTCATCTCTGAATAAAACAGGGTTAAGATAGTCCTCGTTATTCATGATCCAGTGAGAACCTGCCCCAAACACTGCAGAGCGTGGAGCAAAGTCAGTGTTCAGTGAATGGGAGCTGCTGCTTGCTGTTCTTGGGAGAGAGGGATGGGCAGATGGGCACCACAGGAGTCCTTGGGCCCTTTCGGCAGGTCCTGGAGGAAAGGAAACAGCTTGGAGAGAAGTGTAGAGATGGGAGGCTGCGTCCCCTCCCTAGAGGTGCCCTGGGGAGCCAGCCAGGTGTGGGGGTGATGAGGGTGTTGGTAGAAGCCCCATTGGGTGGGGGAGTGGGAGTGGTCTCCTCCACGGAGGCCTCCTCAGGTAGCGCAGGCCATGGGCTTCTGTATTGCTAAATCAGGGTGTGGGGGCAATCAGCTGGGTGATTGTCGCTGAATGTTATTATCCTTGATAAGAACCAGATTAAACAGGGGAGGGGGGCAGAGGGGAGAGAGGGCAGAGAGAGGGGCGGGAGGGCGAAGGAGGGAAGCAAAGTGCAGCTTCGCTCTTGCTGAGCCAGCCCTTGGCTGCTCTCGGGCTGGTCAGGGCCCAGTTAGGACTCCAGAGTCAAGCTCCTTCCAGGGGGCACTGGGAGGGGCAGGGATAGAGGGACTGGTGGGTGAGCTGCCAGGCATGGGCTGGGCTGGCCAGCGGAAGGAGAGGTATGGACCTCCCAAGCCGAGGGTGCCCACATAGTCCCCAACTCTGGTCCTTGGCAGCCAGCCATCACCTAGGGCTGCCTGCTGAAATGCCCCAACCAGGGACAGAAGCCGGTGACCCTGGGAAAACCAAGCCTGCGCTGCCAGCCTCCGTCTCCCCACCAGTAAGCTGTGTTGATGAGTGCGCCTCCCGCAAGGCTCAGGGTGAGGAGGAAACAAGGTGGAGGGGGCAGGGTGTCGGCCACACACAGACACACCTCCCTCGTCCCACTGCATCTTTCCACATAATCAATGACGCTCTGACGCCGTCTTTGCCTGGCTTTGCCCTTGTCCCTTTCCCACTCTTGCCATCATGGGGGCCTAGCTGGGGGACCCGCTGACCCTCTGCCCCATTCTCTCCAAGCCTCCGGACACTTCCCCACCATGGGAGGCAGGCAAGGCCCAATGTTCCCATTTTACAGATGAGGAAACTGAAGTCTAGAGAGGGATAATGGCTGCCCAAGACCAGAGTTGGAACCCAGGAGTCCCGGCTGTCTGTCCAGGGCATTTTCACCTTCTTGGCCAGCCTCCCTGCCACTCTGACACCTGGCTGGGGTGGGGGCCTGGCCTAGAGGGCCCCAGACTGCTGGAGTGTTGGGCTGGTGTGACTGAAGAGCCCCCAGCCCCTGGAGGTGTCTCTGCTCAGGGGATAGGACTCCCTAGGATGGGCCCCACAGGCATTCCTGGCCATCAGGGAAGGCTATAAAAAGCAACACTTTTCAGCCCCAGAGTGTGACCTGTGTGACTTCACAGAATCCAGGGAAAAACACAGATAACCTTGGGGAGGCCTGACCTTCAAGAGGGGTGGGAACAGGAAGGGGGCACCCTGGGGCCACAGCTTGGCCTGGGCTGGGGATGGGGCCTGAGGGTATGGTGTGAAATGAAGCATAGAAACTCATTGGAATAATGATAATAATCACTGCTATTATTTTATTGATTTATTTATTTATTTTGAGACAGTCTCACTCTGTTGCCCAGGCTAGTGTGCAGTGGTACAATCTCAGCTCACTGCAACCTCTGCCTCCTGGGTTCAAGCAATTCTTGTGCTTCAGCTTCCCAAGTACCTGGGACTACAGGTGCCTGCCACCACACCCAGCTAATTTTTGTATTTTTAGTATTTTGTATTTTTAGTAGAGACGGGGTTTCTTTTTTTTTTTTTTTTTTTTTTTTTTGAGACGGAGTCTCGCTCTGTCGCCCAGGCTGGAGTGCAGTGGCGCAATCTCGGCTCACTGCAAGCTCCGCCTCCCGGGTTCACGCCATTCTCCTGCCTCAGCCTCTCCGAGTAGCTGGGACTACAGGCGCCCGCCACCACGCCCGGCTAATTTTTTGTATTTTTAGTAGAGACGGGGTTTCACCGTGGTCTCGATCTCCTGACCTCGTGATCCGCCCGCCTCGGCCTCCCAAAGTGCTGGGATTACAAGCGTGAGCCACCGCGCCCGGCTCGAGACCGGGTTTCGCCACATTGGCCAGAGTGGTCTCAAACTCCTGACCTCAGATGATCCGCCCACCTTGGCCTCCTAAAGTGCTGGGATTACAGCCATGAGCCACCACACCCAGCCTACTGTTATTCTTCTGTGGGCTACTGGTATTCAGGACTGGCCACAGGCAGGCTCTGTGCATCAACTCCAGGGTCCTCTCCACTCCCGAAAGATGGATCCTAATGTAATACCCCATTTGACAGACCAAGGGATGGAGGCTCAGAGAGGACCAATAATCACACAGCGGGAAAGGAGAGGAGCTGAGCTTCACAGTACCCCATCGCGCCCCTCTCAGCACACTCCGTATTTCAGCCACGCCAACACTGGGCTCTTCTAATCTTGGGACCCTCATACAAGCTGCTCCCTCTGGCTTGAGGGCTTGTCTCCTCTCTTTGCCAATTAAATGCCTCTCTATCTTTCAGAGTTCAGCTAGAACTTCATCTCCTTAGACAGGCTTTCTGGACAACCTTGCTCATACATTCACTCACTCATTCAGCACACATTTATTGAGCACCTACTACGTGCCAAGCCCTGTGTTGAGTGCTGGTGACACAGCAGTGACCAAACTAACCAATCCCTGGCCTTAAGAAACTAACATCCGAGTGGATCATTAATTGTGAGCTTCCCTAGCAGGTGGAGCTGGCCTCCAACCCCCACCCTGGGGAGATGAAGCCCTGGGATAAACTGGCACATCTTCCCAATCCATCAGTTTCTTTCTTAAATTTTGGGTGCGGGAGCATTAACTTTTCTTTTTTCTTTTCTTTTTTTTTTTTTTGAGACGGAGTCTTTCTCTGTCGCCCAGGCTGGAGTGCTGTGGCACCGTCTCAGCTCACTGCAACCTCCGCCTACCGAGTTCAAGCGATTCTCCTGCCTCAGCCTCCCGAGTAGCTGGGATTACAGGCGCCTGCCACCACGCCTGGCTAATATTTGTATTTTTAGTAGAGACGGGGTTTCGCCATGTTGGCCAGGCTGGTCTCAAACTCCTGACCTCAGGTGATCCACCCGTCTCGGCCTCCCAAAGTGCTGAGATTATAGGCGTGGGTGGGCCACCGCGCCCAGTCAACGTTTTTCTTTTTTTAGAGACAAGGTCTCACTCTGTCTCCCAAGCTGGAGTGCAGTGGTGTGAACACAGCTCACTGCAGCCTCAACCTCCTGGACTCCAGTGATCCTCCTGGCTCAGCCTCCCTTGTAGCTGGGACCACAGGTGAGTGCCACCACACCTGGCTAATTTTTAAAAATTTTTTGTAGAGATAGGATCTTACCATGTTGCCCAGGCTGGTCTTGAACTCCTGGTCTCAAGCGCTCTCCCTGTCTCGGCCTCCTAAAGTGCTGGAAGTCAAGTGTGAGCCACCACGCCCGACCTGCATTAACTTTTATTTAAGCAACACAAATCCGTTATGGGATAGCACATCAAACTTACATAAACTTGTGAGAGGTACTCTAGACTGAAGGGGGCCCTTGGAGCCACCATCAGGGCACCCTGGGTAGTGGCCGCCCTTAGTTGGGAGAAGGTTTGAGACCTCATGTCCCAATTGCGCTGCCCCAGCCTGAGAAAATCAGGCCTTCAGAGGACTGGGCTGAGGGCTGAATTTCTCTGGGCTACACTCAGAGCAGGGAAAGTCAGAAGGGTCTGAAAGCCAGGAGCCCTGAGTTCCAGCCAGGGCTTTCACTCTGCCTGCTGTATAACCTTGGGCAAGCCACCCCACCTCTCTGAGTCTTTGCTTTCTTGTGGGTAAAATGCCTGGCATATAATAGAGCTCTGCTAGGATCCCAGCAGGCCCTACAAACCTTTCTGATTCTAAAGCCAAGATCGGCTGGCCGGCTTCGTGCAGTTCTACATCCTCTCCCGGCCTCCTCTCCTCCTCCGTGGGCTTCCTTCTCCTTCCCTGCCTGGACAATGCCCCCACCCCATCAGTCCTAGTGGTACCTCCAGCCCAAGCCCCAGCTGCAGGCAGCCACCCTGCCCCACCCCTCCCCAGGTTCCGAGGAAAGAAAAAGGAAAGGCAGAAGGAAGGTCACATTTCTCGCTTGGCTCGCTGCCTGGTTTTCATTAGGCCAGCTGCCTAATTTTCCTGGGCGGCACTCGCTTTCTTGGCCAGTCTCTCCTCTTTCTTAACCATCTCAGGGGAAAGAGCTGTCTCACCCCCGGCCCCCTCGCCTGGTATCGTGGCCTGGAGTTGTTCCTGCCATGTCACCGTGGTGCGTCTTGCTGCCACGTCAGCCCACACCCCCTTTTCCGGAGTCTCCAGGGACAGAAAGCAGCGGCTCAGCTGTACCCAGACTTGATTCGTAAGAACACCAATTATGATCACGCACATTTATTGAGCTCTTACTGTGTGCCACGGTCTGTGAACTCAGTGACTTTCCCCAGCAGCCTAATGAGGCTGAGACCCTTCTTTATCATCTCCATCTTATAGGTAAGGAAAGTAAGGCTCAGAGATGGTAAGTGGTGGAGCTGGGACCTCAAATCAATGTCTCTAACCACCATGCCATGTCGACTCAAAGAGTCTTTGAGGTCAGGTGCAGTGGCTCACACCTGTAATCCCAGCACTTTGGGAGGCTGAGGTGGGCGGATCACTTGAGGTCAGGAGTTCAAAACCAGCCTGACCAACCTGGTAAAAATCCCATCTCTAGTAAAAATACAAAAATTACCCTGGCGTGGTGGTGTACACCTGTAATCCCAGCTACTCAGAAAGCTGAGGCAGGAGAATCGCTTGAATCTGGGAGGCAGAGGCTGCAGTGATCCCACCACTACATTCCATCCTGGATGACAAGAGTGGGATTTTGTCTTAAAAAAAAAGAGAGAGTCTTGGAATGTCCTTCTCCTGGCTGAACATGCTCCCCAGCATCCCCCACCATTCTAACACACACATGCTTGTCTTGCAGATCTTGCTGTCAGTTCCAGAATGGTGCTTTCCTTAAAAGTAGGGAGTCAATGCCCCCAAAACAATGCCCTTGAGGCAGCGGGCTCTGGACGACCCAAGCCATTTGAAAGGTGAGGGAGATGATGCTGCCCAGGCAGGACCTCTGGGCCCCAAAGCTGGTTTCTGGGGATACCAGGGGCCAGGCAGCTTCCCGGGAGTGAGATCAGCTGCAGATGGAACCACAGGGGCACTGAGCTGCTGGGGAAAGGGCGGGGAGAGCCAGCGTCTTCATGGGGATTCTCCACTCCCTAATCTGGGAGATGCAGGGCCAGAGAGCTGATGCTGGAAGTGAATTAGTCTGGACTGAACTCTCCTGTGGGCAGAGATCCGTAGAGGGGAGAGGAAAAGGCTGTACTTGGAGGTTGAGCTTGTTGTCCTAGCTTGATGGGGGAGACACAGGCCCTTCCATCTGAAGGAGAAGTGAGCGTGCTGCTCCCTGCAGTCACGCTGCCCCACCCCACCCCGACCCACCCCGATTTCCCCCAGCACCCAGTCCTTGGCAGGTACCAGTGGGGCTGCCCAGCTCCTCAGGGACCAGGCCTGCGATAAAAATCCTGCAGTGGCAACTACAGTGATCAGAGTCAAAAAAAAAAAAAAAGAGAGAGAGAGAGAGACAGAAAGAAAGAAAAGGGGAAAAAAAACCCTCTAGTGCCTGACATTCTTTTTAGGATGCCCATAAAAGATAATGTGACCTGTAAAATCTGCAAGCTGTTCCCAGCCTGTGGCGCCCGGCCCCACGCCCCACTCCCACTCCCAGCTCCACTCTCCTGCCCCCAGGCTGAGGACACTACTGTGGGTGTCCCCTGGGGCCCAGGCCCTCTAAGCATCAGGGACCCTCAAGCTGGGGGAGGCAGCTGCCCTGAGGCACCACAGTCTGGCCAGGTGGGCAGCGGTTGTGAGACCCTTCCCCACTGCCAGTGCACCCCCCTCTTCGCCACCCCCGCCGACCGTTCCTGGGCGCTCAGGTCAGCAGGGCTGCTGCTGCCAGACCGGGGGGTGGGAATGTGCTAGGGCAGATCCCGGCTCTCGTTCTCGGGGTGAGTCACCCCGTGGGAGTGTGTTGACGAATCCGAATCCTGGTTCTTTGTTTTCAGCTCCTGGGAATTCACACACTGGGGGCAGACACTCCATCCCCTGGTCTGCTGCCAAGTAGGGTGGCAAGATGGGAGCCGGTAGGCCGGGGGTCTATTCCCAAATTCACCAGCAATCGGCTGTTTGGAATCTTGAAAAGTTCTGAGCAGCTTTGGGGCCTCAGTTTCTCTACCTTTAAAATGGACATAAAAGCCCTGCCCCTTGTAATTTTGCAAGCAGATAATAAAGGAAAAGAAACTATATCATAGCAAGCATACTTCTTGGGATGATGACAGTAACCATCATTTACAGAGTGCCCTACTGTGTGCCAGACACCATACTAGAAGGTTTATAGTTAATCCTCCCAACAACAGTAAGAGGTCTGTGAGATCATTATCTCTTTTTCAAAAGAAGGAAACTGAGGCTCAGGAAGGTTAAGTAACCTGCCTGAGGCCACATGACTTACACACCCAACTACCAGGCTCACCGGCCACCCACAGTGGAAATTAAGGACAGCCCTGCAAATGCCAGGCACATGATCACGGGGCTGGCCGAGCCCCTCCCCTGCCGTCCAGGAGGCTGAAGGCAGGAGTTTCCTTCCACGGCTTCTTCTCCAGATGATCCACTCCTGCCACAGGTCCTGATGGGACTCACAGCAGGACCCTGCAGCCATGCCCCTCTGCCCCCGACTCAGAGAGAACTCAGAGAAGCCCTGACTCCTTCCAGCACTTTCCTGTGGGCAGACAGGGCTGAACTCTGTGTCCTAAAACCCTGAGGTGCACACATCACAACCAGATGGGCAGATCTGCCTTGAGAAGGGCCTGGCAGCCAGGTTTCCCAATTTCCCTGACTTGAAATTCTTGCCCCATCCTGGGGACCCAGCACTTTCTTGGAACCCCACAGCTTCCTGAGGGCAGGCCCCAGGTACACCCTTCCTTTGTAGGGTCCACAACTCCAGGCTTTGCTCCTAACCTCCTCACAGCCCCTCTCCTGGGGTCCACCAGACATTCCTCGGCACTCCTGCTAGGCAATGAGGCAAGGTTTAAAATACTCCCTCCCCAGCTGGGTGCGGTGGCTCACGCCTGTAATCCCAGCACTTTGGGAGGCCAAGGCAGGCAGAGCACCTGAGGCCAGAAGTTCGAGACCAGTGTTGCCAACATGGTGAAACCCCATCTCTACTAAAAATACAAAAAATTATCTGGGCATGGTGGTGTGTGCCTGTAGTCCCAGCTACTAGGGAGGCTGAGATGGGAGAATCACTTGAACCCGGGAGGCGGAGGTTGCAGTGAGCCAAGATCGCGTCACTGAACTCCAGCCTGGGTGACAGACTGAGACTCTGTCTCAAAAACATAATAATAATTTTTTTTCTCTGTCTCAAAAAAATAATATTTTTTTTTTTTTTGAGAAGGACTCTCACTCTGTTGCCCAGGCTGGAGTGCAGTGGCATGATCTCGGCTCACTGCCACCTCCGTCTCCCGGGTTCAAGCGGTTCTCCCGTCTCAGCCTCCCTAGTAGCTGGGACTACAGGCACACACCACCATGCCCAGATAATTTTTTGTATTTTTAGTAGAGATGGGGTTTCACCATGCTGGCCTGGCTTGTCTTGAACTCCTGACCTCGTGATCCACCCACCTCAGTCTCCCAAAGTGCTGGGATTACAGGCATGAGCCACCGGCCTGGCCAATAATAAATTTTTTAAAATAATAAAATAAAATACTCGCTCCCCGGGCGGAAACCCTCTGTCCAGTGTTCCTGTCCCTCTTTACATTTTCCTAAGTTCTCTCATTCACGTGTTCCAATCCCCAATGTGACGAGACAGCAATGGCAGTGCGTGTCCTGGGCCACGCGTGCTACGTGTGAGGCACTGCCCTTACAGTTGCTCATATCACCTCCACATACAGATGAGGAAACTGAGACCCTGGGAGGTCAGGTGGCTTGCCCAAGGTTACACACTTAGTGCATGGTAGACCCAGGATCCAAACCCACATCTGTACCTGGCACGAAGGCCCTGGCTCTTAATCAGCACCTTTCCTTTCTGTCCCACCATTTGCAAGCCTTTTGCTGTCTGCACCAGAACAGCCCAGTCCATAGCTCTTATGAGTGTCCAGTGAATGCTTCCTGGGTAGATGAACTTACTGCATGATTTTTGAATGTGTGAAAGCACAAATGAATGAATGAGTCAACAAATGGGTGAGTGAATGACCTCAACTCTTAACAATAACCAGGAAAGATGGGCAGCTTCTTCCCCACATATAGGAAATTGAGGCTCAGAGAAAGAAAGTACCATGCTTGAGGTCACACAGGAAGTTGGGGGCTGTGATGGGAAACTCAAGCCACCCAGCCATCCACGGGCCCCTGCCACCCCCCTCCTTCCCCCATGATCCCAGCCACGCTCCGAGCCCAGCTCTGTCTCCCGTCCCCGAGGGAGCGAGGCAGCGGGCACAGCGTCTTTAAGCTGCCCTTTCAGGGACGAACCAAGGAGGGGGCTGGGGAGGGGGGTTCCACCCAGCATGCGGGGCCAGGAGCCCACACCCGTCTCTCTGAGATGGGGTCAGTGCGGGGGGTCTTTCTCTGCAAGCACTTACGGCACAATTGATGGGAGAGATGCTCATCAAACGAGGGACAAATCATAAAGTTCGGGAGATGGAAATTAGGCACGGACAAACGATCCAGGTGCAGGGGAGATTTATGGGGGAGGCTGTATTCTAGCTAATGATTTCTGCTAATGATTCTCCGAAGTGTACAGTGGCACGGGGCCCGCGCTCCGTGGGGTGACATGAACCCTGCGGGCCGATGAAGGACGTTCCTGGGGAGACGGCAATGGCGAGGGGATGGGGAAGAAGGGTGGAGGGACCCCTCGAATACCGGGGTCCCCCAGAGTGGCGGGAGGAGACGGGGTTCTTGGGGTGTGAGTAGGCCCTGCCTGAGATTTATCGCTCGACCTGGCTCCTCGGTCCTTTCTCCACTCGCCCTGAAAGTGCCTCGCTGCCTGGCAGCTCCGAGTGTTGGCGGGGCCTGCCCGCTGCTGACACACACATTTTCAGAGCCCACCGCCATCTTTCATCCCAGCAGCCCCCGTGACAGACGCAGGTTTCTGGCTGTAAACCGTCCCTCCCTGCCCCCTTTCTTCTCCCCTCCCCGACCCTCTCCTCTGCAAGAGCTGTCCCCTCCAAAAGGCCACTTGCGCCTCCCACCCCACTTCATAGCCCTTCTCTTCCACGGGTAAGTTTCAGGGTCTCTGAGGCTGCCACCTCCGGAAGCCTCAGCCAGAGACTCCCCAGTGTCTGGTCCTGAAGCGCTCAATCTTCCCCCATTTTCCTCCATCACCAGACCCAGGGACGCTGACACTGCCCGCTGGGACAGTCCCTCCCGAATCTACCCTAAATCCTGCTTACAGCAGAACAAGTGGAGACCTCCTGTTTCTGTGGCGAGGCCCTCGGGGAGTGGGAAGCCTCTGGCCTTCAGATCCATGACCAGGAAACGTTCAAAGGAACTCATTCCCGGGGATCAAATCACCAGGAAACGACGTTTGCTTTTTAGAACCTTGATGTGTTTTCTAATTTCCCCACAATGAACGTGTGCGTGTGTAATTTTTAAAATGGGAAAATTGGCAGGTGTGAGGATGAAGGAATGGAGGTGGCCGCAGCGCCTCCCACCTGGTTGCCCAGGCCTCCCCTGCCTCTCCTGCACAAACTCCCTTCTCTCAGCCGTGCTTGGCCCCTGCAAGTCTCCTCAGGCCCAGGACGGAGCACACTCCACCCGCAAACTCCGGAGTTTTCACAGCAGCCCCGCAAAGGTTTTTGTTTTGTTTTTTGTTTTTTGTTTTATCATCCCTGTTTCTCTACTGGAAAATCAAGATTTATAGAGATAAGAGGTCATTCAAGCCAGGCACAGTGGCTCACGCCTGTAATCCCAGCATTTTGCGAGGCCAAGGTGGGAGGATTGCTTGAGCCCAGGAGCTCGAGACCAGCTTGGGCAACATAGTGAAACCACATTTCTATAAAAACAAAAACAAACAAACAAAAATTTAGCCAGGCATTGGTGGTAAGCAACTGTGGTCCCACCTAGTTAGGAGGCTGGAGCAGGAGGATGGCTTGAGCCTGGGAGGCTGAGGCTGAAGTGAGCCGTCATCATGTGCTGTCACTGCACTCCAGCCTGGGCAACACAGCCAGACCTGTCTTAAAAACAAAAAAGTCATTCAAGTCCTCGTGCTCAGTATATGGCAAAGCTATACTTGAAACCAACTCCCTTGAACTCGCACCCATGTTTTTCCCACTGTGTTGAACCCTCCCACCCGCCAGGACCGGCTGAGCTGAGACCCCCTCAGTGGACGGATCCAGAGACCGAGGAACCAGGTACTAAGACAACCTGGCAGGAGGGCCCAGAAGAGAAAAGCAGGAAAGGGGCAGCCTCGGACCGCCTGGCCAGGGAGGGTCAAAAGCTGGAAATGGTGTGGATGTCCAGAGTGAACTAATTGGTTAAATAAAGTGTGGCATAGGGACTCTTATGTCACCACTGAAAGCAGCTTTTAATGTGCCAGCACAGACAAGCGTTCAACATACACTGTGAAGTGAGAAGGGCAGGTTTCAGAACAGTTTGAGGCACACAGCATGCCATTTGTCACAACGAAAAAAGATCTTTGTGCAGATATATGCACAGACCCTGTCACCCCTTCGCCCAGTGTTGGTGACGAGGAAAAAAGATTTGGGGACCTTTTTCTCTGTATTGTCTGAGCCCTATACAACAAACATATGCGTCTTTAATCCTCAGAGGGGAGAGACCCAACAAAGCTGTTTTCATTTGGAAAACAGAAAAAGAAATGACCCGAAGGGTGAGACAGTGGCAATGCCGGGTGGGGGCCCTATCCTTAGATCACTCGCTCGCTGCCACCCTGGTCTTTTGTCCTCAGAGTGTTTCTCCAGGCAGCAGATACTTGTACATAGCGGGGAGGGTGTCACCTTGGAATTCACTCTCCCCAATGCCCCTGACAGCCCCACACCTCCCTGGCCCACCCGCCACCCGCTCCGGGCATGATCAAAGGCCAAAGTGAAAACGAGATCTGAAACTTCAGCCTGGAAAAGCGATGATGCGCTGATGCCGGATAAGGAAGGATCACCGCTCACCAGCTGGACGCCCCCCCACCCCGGCGCCGCCCCTTCCCCCTCGGTCACTTCCCAGCCTGCAGCTCAGATCCTGTTTGAGGGAGGGCAGCAGCTACCAGGGGGCATGGCCCCAGGAACCCTCTCCCACCCTCTGTCCTAGAGCAGGTTGAGAGGCCTGCCCTCTATTCTCCCCTCTACTGGCCTGTGTTCCTTGGGATTCAGGCCGTGTCTCTAGAAGCATCTCTAACTCCTCTGATAGAGTTAGCAAGTTCCTGGAGGGAGGTAACCCATTACACCAGCTGGATGGAGTGATCAGGTCAGCAGCTGATGGCCTGGGACCTGGGAGAAGTCAATGTAATGGGAACCAGGTGGCAGCTCCTGGGGCAGGGGGCGCTGGGGGGTGAGAGGAACCCTATGGAGTTAGGAGGGGAGCCGTGAAGACAACTCCACAAAGCATCATGGGAAGATCATGAGCCCTGGCACCAGAGCAGCCCAGTTAGAATCCCAGCCCAGCCACCCCTAGCTCTGGAACCTCGGGCAAGCCACGCAACCTCTCTGATCCTCCTTGTAATCACTTGTGAAATGGGAATAATAATAGCAACATCTTCACCCCACAAATGGAGGGGTTCAATTTAATGTATGCAAAGCTGCTGGTAATTGCTAATGGCTTAATTAATGGCGGCTGTTACTATTGTTGTCAAACTTACAGAGGAAGAGATAGGCGGCCTAGAAGAACCATAGACTTTGTCTAGGATAGGCGAGATCGGGGGCTGAGTAGTCAGTGTCACCCTGGCTCACCCAATGGCTGGAGGAGGGGATGAGGACAGGAAGAGGAAGGGGAAGGGGAGGCACTGGGAGATGACAGAGATAAATATATGTCATGATCTTGCCCCATCTGGGTCACCAGCTGCACCCCAGGGGTGATGACTCACCTGTGAGAAGTTCCCCACCCAGAGACTGGTCCCACAGGCTGTGGCTCAGCCCCACGGGCACAGCAGGCATGCACTGGGGAGGCCCATGGAGCAATGCCCAGGGTTACCCTTCTGCTTGAGGGCTCAGGTACCCCCCTTTGACCTCTTCACACCCCTGTCCAAGCTGCAACCTAGAACCAGCCAGCTGGCTCTCCTGAGGCAGGGCAGGCCCAAAGAGATCAAGGAATTTGCTGGGGCCAGACAGCAAGGCCTGTGAGGTTTCATCCCATTCAAACCCAGAGAGGTCAAGTCACTTGCCAAAGGTCACACAGCTTGGATGTGACAGAGTGGGGAAGCCCAAAGCTTGCCTGTAACAGCAGGCTGCCCGGAGTCCGGCTGAAGACTGGCACTGGCGTGAGCCTCAAACCTTTTAATCCTAAGATCTGACAGCCGGGCAGCGCCCCAGAAAAGCAGCACTGTGGGCCCAGCGGGCCCTGGGGTGCTCAGAGCGGGCTTCCCAGAGGCTCCTGAGGAGCAGACTCAGGGGGCGTTTCCATAGCAGGCCTTGCTCTCGGGAGTGAGATATGGGCACTCTCAGCCGTCCACATGCCCTTGGGGGCTGGTCTCAGTGCTGGGTTTCCCAGGGGACTCCCCTTCCACCAGGAACTCCTCCCCCTTGCGCTCCCATTAAACCCCTATTTTAAACTCTCTGGCCTCTTCCAGGCAGCCTCCCTGCACCACTGTGCCTCCCTGAGCCATCTGACCCTCCACCCCAGTGCCCTGAAATCAGCATCTCTGCCCTCTGTGTGGCTGGGTAACTTCTCTGGTCTTCTTTTGTCTTTTTCTTCTCCGTGTGTGAGCATCATGTTTATTTCTTTTCTTTTCTTTCCTTTTTTTTTTTTTTTTTTTTTGAGACAGCATCTTGCTCTGTTGCCCAGGCTGGAGTACACTGGTGTGACCTTGGCTCACTGCAACCTCCGCCTCCTTGGTTCAAGCGATTCTCCTGCCTCAGCCTCCCTAGTAGCTGGGACTACAGGTGCCCACCACCACGTCTGGCTAATTTTTGTACTTTTAGTAGAGACAGGGTTTTGCCACATTGGCCAGGCTGCTCTCAAACTCCTGACCTCAAGTAATCTGCCCACCGCAGCCTCCCAAAGGGCTGGGATTACAGGCGTGAGCCACCGCGCCCGGCCGTATCATGGTTATTTCTTCATAGGTTTATCATTATGTGTGATGTGAGCTTAGAGCTAGGCTCTAAGCTCCCAAAGGTGGTGGCCGTATAATCATTTCCCACCCCCATTACCTAGGACAGGACTCTGGCCACAGTGGAGGGTCAGAAGTTTCCAGCACACTCAAGAATAGCAGGTAAGAAGGCACCCAAGGCAGCTTTGCTGTAAGTGAAATTGACTCTTGACTTGCTAACCCGATATACTCAGGGGTAAAGTCCACTCTACAGAAAGTCTTTGCTTTAGAGAAGGATGCTCACAGGGGTTCTTTAAACAGCCAGATCTCTTGGTACCTGCAAGATAGATTTATTTACAGATTTTCAACTTGCCTGGCCTGCTTGGAGCATCACGGGCTGGGTCCACTGGCAAGCCCAGGAAGCCCACGTACCTGTCTGCCCTGTCCGCCTCTTTCGTGTGGTATTCAAGGCCTTTCCCAATCGAGCCCCAGCCTGCCTTTCATAACAGAAATAAAAACTGACAGTGATCCTACAGGTTAACATTGACTGAGTGCCTCATGCGTGAGGTCACCTGGCAGATGGGGTCACTTCATTCATTCTCCAGGTAACTCTGAAATGGGGTGTCAACTGTCATCCTCACTTTAGAGAGAGTGACAGAAAATCCAGGATGTCCCAGAAGGGATCTGAGATTTGAGCCCAGGCTGACCACCTAGCCCTTTGGGGCAGCCTCCCTCTCTGGGCAGGCCAGCCAGCCTCTCTCCAAGCCAACACTATCATTGCTGACCACAAGCCTTTGCACGCACCGTCCCCCTGCCTGTCCCTGGGCCCAGCTCCTACTCACCTTTCCAGACTCAGCTCAAATATCACCTCAACTCCACCACACAGAATTCATCCTCATGGCTCTGAGTTCAGATCTCTGTGTGATGCCAAGGACGTGGCCTTGGTATTGTCCATGTCTGTTCCCCCTGCTGAATCAGGAGGAATCCCGAACACTCAACCAGGATGTACTAAAATCATTCACCCAGGCTGGGTGCGGTGGCTCACACCTGTAATCTCAGCACTTAGGGAGGCCGAGGCAGGAGAATCGCTTGAGCCCAGGAGTTCGAGACCAGCTCTGGCAACACAGACCCGTTTTCTATGAAAAATTTATATATTAGCTGGATGTGGTGGTGCATGTTTGTAGCCCCAACTACTTGGGAGGCTGAGGCAAGAGGATTGCTTGAGCCTGGGAGGTCGAGGCTGTAGTGAGCCATGATCATGCCACTGCACTCCTGCGTGGGTGACTGAGCAAGACCCTGTCTCAAAAAACGAACAAATAAAATAATTCACCTACTCAAGTGATATTTATTGAACACCTACTATGTGCCAGGCATTGGGGTAAACAGGGTGGACAAGGCCTGAGCTCGCAGGGCACAAATCCAAGAGGGAGACACAGCAATACCCATGTCGGCTGACACATGAACAAGCTAATTTCAGACAGTGATAAATCGTATGAAGAAACAAAGTGAAGTTCTAGAGAGAACCTGAGCTGATAGGACTCTGGCTTTCACCAAAGCAAGTCGAATCCTTCTCCCAGCCTGACCTGGATTTCTCTCAAGACCAGGACATTTGTTACTCACTCATTCATCCACTCATTCACTCGCTGATTCATTCACTCATTCATTCACTCATTCACCCATTCATTCACTCACTCATTCATTCACCCATTCATTCACTCATTCATTCATTCACTCACTCACTTATTCATTCACTCATTTATTCGTTATTCACTCATTCACTCATTCATCCACTCATTCACTCACTGATTCATTCACTCACTCACTCACTTATTCATTCACTCATTTACTCGTTCATTCACTCATTCACTCACTCACTCACTCATTCACCCATTCATTCACCCACTGATTCACTCATTCATTCACCCATTCATTCCCTCACTCATTCATTCATTCACTCCCTCATTCACTCATTCATTCACTCGCTCACTTATTCATTCACTCATTTACTCATTCATTCATTCACTCATTTTACTGAGCACCCACGATGCCAGGTGCTGTCCTCCAACACCCTGGGGTCCCTGGGGAAGACAAACCTGCTCTGAGTGCCAGTGAATCCAGGGAGACTGAGGCTAGAGTAGGGAAGGAGGGGGACGGGGCGGGGGGTGGCGCTGCATGGTATAGAGCATTTCCACCCCCTCTGATCAGTCATGCTTCCTAATTCAATAAGGTGAGAAAGAGCATAATTTGATCATATTTGTTTTGCATCACTGCAAAAACAGAAAATGAAGGGCTGCAGAACCGCACCAATTTACTTCATCCGACCTTGATTAAAAGAAAATTAATTGTCGCATCTCTCAGGATATCACAGGCAGCAGCCAATGGCTCTCCAGGATACCACAAAGAGAGGGAAACGGAGCGCAAGACGCCCCGTGCCCTTTTCTCTAACCACTTCCAGCCTGGCTGGCAGCAGAGACAGTGGAGCTGCCAAGGCCTTGCATTGCAGAGGAGGCTGGCAGCGGATGGGAGATGGGACCACTGAGCCCCTGAGCCCCTGAGACCCACCCACTCTGAGTTGCATTTCCCCCACCCACCACCCACTCCCCAGAGAGGGTTCTGAAGGCTGGATCCCCATCCCAGAGCCCAATACAGCTTTGCAGAAGCCCTCAGGGGCTCTCCTCCCTTTCCAGGGCTGGCAGCTGCCCTGTGGAAGAGCCCCAGAAAGATGTCCCCCAAAGATCCAGGTCCCCACAAGTTTGCTCGACCTCACCACTGGCTCCCCAGCCCCAGCTCTAAGATAAAAGGAGGGGAAGGAGGCGGCTTGGCGCTGCCCGGGTGAGCCAGGGCGGGGGGTGACAGTGGGGAGAGCGGCTCATGAAAAGTTAATGCCCCCTTGCAGGTTGTTGATTTTTGTTTGTTTTTCTCTTTTTGCCAGAAGAGAAGCCTCTTTCATTAGCCCAGACTGTCATTACCCGGCATTAAATTTTCATAGAGCAGGCGGGAGGCCAGGCAAGGGGAGGCGGGCAGGGGGGCAGGCTGGGGGCTCCCTAGGCTGGGCCTGCCGGGGGCTGAGACCAGCTCCCCTGGGCCCCCGTCTGCACACTGCGAGGTCTCAATAAGAAGAGCCGGCTTCCTCCATCGCCCACTATGGGCTAAGCGTGGCCCACGGACTCAAGCCTTTGATCCTCTTATGCCCCTATGGCTTGGGTTCTGTGATCACCCCCATTTTACAGATGAGAAACTGAGGTTCAGAGAGCTTGTGTCTCTTGTCTGTCACAGCCAGCAAGTGGTGGCACCACTGACTTCCAAAACATGCCCTTCTCACCAGGGCTGAGAGGCCGAGGGAGGCGCAGGGGAGGTGGTGGGGGCTGGAGGGGCCGGAGAGGCAGCCCCAGACAGGCAGGAGTTCGGGGTGCCTTCGGGGGTGCTTTCCCCTGGGGAGCAGCAGGAGTCCGGACCCCCAGCCCCACTCGCAGGAGGCAGTGGGCGGCTCCTCTCAGCCAGGCGGGTGAGGGTCTGTGCCGACAGGGCATGCGACCCGCCAGGCAGGTGTCAGAGCCCTCACAATGGTGCACCTGGCGTGGGCGCCAGGCCTGCCCATTCAGCCCGGAACAATCACTGCTCGGCAGCCGCCGGCCCAGCGGCCTCCAGGGGCGGGAGGACCGAGGGCCGCAGAGCGGCAGATGGGCCTCGGGTGTCAAGTTTCCAGCAGGAGGAGGGGGCGGGTAGCCCAGGAAGGGGAGGGGGAAGAATTAGGCTCCTCCCCGCCCCCAGTGGCCCCTCCCAGCCTTGGGTTTCGGAGCAAGGTTGGGCAGACTGTCTGCCCACCACCACTGCCACCTAGAGCAGGCCGGAGGGGGAACAAAGTCCCCAGGCCAGGGCTGGGCTGAGAGTGAGGGGCTTGCTGTGGGCTTCTCACAGAGCTGATGAATCCTGAGCTCGCAGCAGCTGGCAGAGCCTCTCTGGGCTTCAGTTTTCTCGTCTGTGAAACGGGTGTCCATTCACTAAATAAATACTGAGCATTTGTTCCATGCCAGGCACCGCTCTGGGCACCAGAATAGCAGCAGCGAGCAAACTGGAAGCAAATCCCTGCCCTCGCTGCACTCAAGTCCTAGTGCAAAAGACAGACAAGAATCAAGATTAAGTAATGGGCCAGGCACGGTGGCTCAAGCCTGTAATCCCAGCACTTTGGGTGGCCGAGGCAGGTGGATCACTTGAGGTCAGGAGTTCGAGACCAGCCTGGCCAACGTGGTGAAACCCCGTCTTTACTAAAAATACAAAAAAATTAGCCAGGCCTGGTGGCGGGCACCTGTAATCCCAGCTGCTAGGGAGGCTGAGGCAGGAGAATCGCTTGAACTCAGGCAGTGAAGATTGCAGTGACCCGAGATCACACCACTGCACTCCAGTCTGGGTGACAGAGTGAGACACCATCTCAAGTAAATAAATAAATGAATAAATAAATAAATAAATAAATAAATAAATAAATAAGGGAATGGCACAAAAAATCGCTCAGCTAGGAGCAGCGGGGCCGCAGAGGAGGAAGCTGGGAGAAGGAGTTGCGACCTGGGATAGGAGGCCCACTCCAGAAGGAGGTGGGGTGCAAGCCAGGCAAATCTGGGGCAAAGCATTCCAGCCAGAGAGAGCAGCAGGTGGAAGATTAGTGGTCCTACCCTGTAGGGTTTGCCTGGAGCTAGAGGAGGGGACACAGGTGAAACACCTAGAGCCCGGCTCACCGTAATGCTCCCGATGTGAGGCAGTGACCTCAAGTCTATGGTGGTTTGTTTGTCTGTCCACCCCTGTAGCCGCTGAGCTCCTGAGAGGTGGCATCATCAGCCCATCTCTGCCGGGACCTGGCGGGTGAGTAAAATGCCTCGCAGTTTGGAAATCTTCCTAGTCATTCTCGGCTGAGCTTCAAGGGACCAAGGGCCTGTGGGGGCAGAGACAGGAGGATCTGAGAAGGTATGGGGGAGAGTCCAACCCTCTTATGTTACCGAGAGGGAACCAAGGCCCAGAGAAGGCCTTTGGAGAAGCCCCTGCTCATCCCTGGCATTGGTGATTGCATCTGTGCAATGGGGGTGGGACTATAGCAGATGTAGAGTGCCAGCCGCTGCAGGGGTGGAAGGCATCCCCTGTCCACGGAGGGGAGGAGCCAGCCTAGGAGATCAAGTGGGCAGAGTCTCCCAAAGGGCGTGGACACACACAGCCATGCACACAGCAGGGAGGCAGACAGGGAGCAAAGAGGCCAGAGCAGGCAGCTGCTTAGTTCTCAAGCTCCACTGCTACTGTCCCACTTCTGGGGGTGAATAGATGTCAAGAAGCCTGTGGGGGCCGAGCCTGGTGGCTCACGCCTCTAATCCCAGCACTTTGGGAGGCTGAGGCAGTAGGATCACTTGAGCCCAGATGGTGAAGGCTACAGTGAGCTATAACTGCGCCACTGCACTTCAGCCTGGGCAACAGAGTGAGACCTTGTCTCAAAAACAAAACAAAACAAAGAAGAAGAAGAGGAAGAAGCCTGTGGGCTCTTCCCTAGACCAGGACGGAGGTAGCAGCTGGCAGGAGGTGGAACTCATGGGCCTTGGACGAGCCTTGGCATTACAAAGATCTGGGTTCAAACTCAGGCTCTGCCTCACACTAGTGTCTGACCCCAGCCATTCATTCATATGACTTCCCCAGGCTTCGGTTTCCTCATCTATAAAATGGAGAGAATAATAGCAAGAGCCTTGGCTTCACGGGGTTGTTGGGATGGGACTACACCCCAGGACCCAGCCTAGCCCAGGCACAGGGTTGGAGCTAGAGACAAGCACTGTTGTGGGTGCTCAATGGGCCGAGAAGGAGCACTTCATTGCAGGAATGGTCGCAGGGAGGCAGCTGAGGCTTGAAGCATTTAGGGGATCACCTAAGCTCACACTGCTAGTGAGAGAAAGAGCCAGGATTTGCACTCAGGTCATCCTCCTTCCTGGGCTCTTAGCAGCCTCTGGTGCACAGTGGTGGGAGGGAAGGCCAAGGGAAATCAGTGATGTGGCTCAGGGGCACTGAGGCCACTCCCAGGCCTCTCCCAGGCACCGCTGGCCCCCCAAGAGACCCCCACCGGTGGGTTCAGGGCCTGACAGTGCCCGCCTTACTCCTGTTGGCGGCACCAAAAGGTGGCAGATGAGGGATGAGGGGACCTGGCTCCCCCTCCCAGTCACTCCTGAGCTTGGCTGGGTTCCTTCCCTCCCGTCCCCCACTTGCTCTTCTAGGAACAAAGGCAGCACGGGCACATCCCCACTTCCTGGCGGTGTTGATTATCTAATTCTCTACCCCTCAATTACCGCTTCCTGAGAGAGGCATTACCCTGGGAGCAGCCGCCTGCCTGGCCCAGAGGCTGCAGAGGGCATTTGTGGTAGGGCGTCCCCATCCTTCAGGGAAGCCCACAGGGGGCCAGGCTGGGCCCTGGGCACTGGCCCCTTGGAAGTGCCCCAGGAAGTGCACCAGCCTCCAGGAAATGTGCTTTCCAGTTGGGGCGCCCCATGGCCCTGCCCCTGCACCCCTTCAGGATCCTGGCCTCTTGGCCCAGACAGCCGCACGTCCACAGCCTCCCACATGGTCAAGGCCAAGCAAGGGCAGGCATGTGTGTGGGTGTATGTTAACCCTTGTAAGTGATTCATGCGTGTGAGCCAGCATGCAAAGGTGTAAGTGCATACGAATGTGGAAAACGAGAATGTGGATGTGTATATGTGACTGCGTGTGTAACGGTGCATGTGTGCAAAGCTGAATGTGGCAGGTGTCTGTGCACACATGTGTGGGTCAGTAACGAAAATGACTGCATAAAGGAGTGTGTAGGTGCGTGCAGGTGTGTGTGGTGTGAATAGGTTTGTGTGTATTTGTGCATGGATAAGTGTGTTTTGGACTGAAAATGAGTGTGCAAGAGTGTGACTGAGTGTAAGTGTGAGTGTGGACAGGGCCAACTGAGGCCAGGGCAGGGGAAGGGGACCCCCGACTCCCAAGCATGGAGGCTGCTGGGTCTGGCAGTGCAGAGAGGACTGGGGGGATGGTGGATGGCCCCAGCCCAGCACTGCAAGGACCTCAGACCTCCAGCCCGCTTCCTGCTGGACAGGAGCTCGCATCCTTCCTGTCAAAAGGAAGGAAGTGCTCACCTAGGGCAGGTGGTCTGGCTGGCAGCAGATGCAAAAAGACTGAGTGGTGATTTGCATCTTTCATTTGCATATATTTCCATAGGTCCCACTGATTGGTTATTTGAAAGTCCCCAATTCCTGCCAACCCATCTGCTTGCAATGGCCCTGTGGGGTGGGAGTGGAGGTGGGGGAA
This sequence comes from Symphalangus syndactylus, assembly GCF_028878055.3. Taxonomy (NCBI): domain Eukaryota; kingdom Metazoa; phylum Chordata; class Mammalia; order Primates; family Hylobatidae; genus Symphalangus; species Symphalangus syndactylus. Next base: position 26,015,440 of record NC_072444.2, on the reverse strand, counting down.
GTGCAGTTAGGCTCTGCTTGGCTGAGAGCTGAGGCTAGCCCGTGAGACCTGAGGCTAATCCATAGGCCTGGTCTAGGTGGAACAGGGTGCTCGCTAAGAATCAGGCCCGTAGGGATTGCTCAGTGGCACAGAGCAGGTAACAGTCCCCAGGCCTCGCCTAACACAGAAAGTGCTCAGCTGGCTCTTTCATAAATAGATGAGCAAAGTGTGGATGGGGCAAAATGAGCGTCAGCTGCCCAGTCTGCTCAGATCTTCAGGTGGGGTCTTAGTGATAGGGTCCTCAGCACTGCTGGGATGGCACCTGGTCCCCTGGGCCAGTGTGGCCAGCCCTGGGGGTGGATGTTGGGGAACCTGAGAGGCTGCCGATCAGATGCTGCCAGCTTCATCTCCTGCCTTCCCACTCCACCTGGGGACCAGGTGCCTGGCTGTGCATTTGTGGAAATTCTGTTTCCACAGCCACCCAGAGGGCAGGCAGCAAAAGGCTGAGGAGTTCTCAAAGAGGAGGAAAGAGCTGCTAGTCCCAGCAGAGGGCTGAGTGTGTGTGCATGGCCTGTGTGCACAAGCATGCCTGTTCAAAAGTGCATGTGCCCCTGTGGGTGGACCCGACAGTCTTGAATACAGGGGAGAAGATGTGCATCTTAACACAGATGTGTGTGGATCTGTACGTCTGTGTGCACAGGGGTGCATCTGTGTGCTGTGTGTGTGCTCACTCATGTGTCAGGGAAAATCGAAGTTTTCAGTGTGAAAGGCCTCTATGGCCCCTTTCCATTTGCCTTTTTGCTAAATTACCTAACCTCCCCCTAGAGTGAACGGCATGGCTTGACAACAATAGGGCTTTTGAAACGTCCTTTCTTCAGAAACACATTACACACATGTATGTGGAGACATGTACATCTGTGTGACTGTATTATTGAGTGTATGCATATCAGTGTGTGCACATGTTATAAATGCACATGTAGGCCGGGCGCAGTGGCTCACGCCTATAATCCCAGCACTTTGGGAGGCCAAGGTGGGCAAATCACAAGGTCAGGAGATCGAGACCATCCTGGCTAACACGGTGAAACCCTGTCTCTACTAAAAATACAAAAAAAAATTAGCCGGGCCTGGTGGCGGGCACCTGTAGTCCCAGCAACTTGGGAGGCTGAGGCAGGAGAATGGCATGAACCCAGGAGGTGGAGCCTGCAGTGAGCCGAGATCACGCCATTACACTCCAGCCTGGGCGACAGAGCGAGACTCCGTCTCAAAAAATAAATAAATAAATAAAATAAATGCACATGTACATGTACCTCCATGCACATCGGCTGTAAACATGCTCATATTAACCAAGGCTATTGCATACATGGGGGCACATGTGTGTTCCCATGTATCGTTTGCCCATGGGACTCCTGTGGGACTCCTGTGCAAGCTGTGTGCAGGCATGCATGGGAGATCTCCCCAATACAGTAGAGAGGTCACTACTAGAGTAGAGTGTGTGTCCAGAGGGTCCCGTGGGTACACGTGTGCCCCGGGCTGTGCCTGCACACGTGTGTGAGTGCAGGGGGTGTGCGTGACTGTGCGCAGTAGGTGTGTGTACAGTACAGCATGTGTTTGCATATCGGGAGTAGGGGATGTTTAGTAATTAAATCCCTTTTCATCCTTCTGCACCTGTCTCCTTCTGAAAGCTGAGAGAACAGACGTCAAACGGGACAAGGGCTGGATTGAATACAGCCAATTCTGAAATATTTATTAGCTTGTGACTCCGCTCAATGGAGGAGAAGGAATGCCAGCTAATCCACCCAGCAGTGCTCACAGCAGGGACGTTTCTCAACAGGGACTTCTTATATTTCAGTGACTGCCCACTCTGTCCAAAAATGAGAGCGTTTTCATCTGGGTCCGTGCAGCATTCTCCAGAACTCTGGTTAGGCATTCACAGGGCAGAAATCAAACCTGAGCACTTGTTTCTGGGTTCCTGGGGCCATGAAGGTCACTTCCTCAGACAAAGATGGGTGAACCAGCAGGTCCTGTGGTGGAATGTACCGGTCACCGTTTATAGGACCCTTCCTGTGTTTTGGGCACCGTGTGTGGGCCTTTCCATACATCTTCTCATCTAAATCTTCACAAAACCCCAATGAGATAAATGTCGAGTATGACCCCATTTAATACATTAGGGAGCTAGAAAACGCAGAAACATTCAACAAATGAGAAACAGAGGCCCCCAGTAATGCCGGCACTTGCCTGAAGACATAAGCTACTTAGTGGTGGAGCCAGGATGTGAGTCCAGGGAATCAGCACCCCCAAGCTCAAACTCTCACCTGCTGCCTCCTAATGGAACTATGATGGACCTACTACATGCACTGTGTGGAGAATTCTCGGGGAGCATCTAGGATCATTGAGAAAGAGTGGGGTGGCCCACTGTGGCAGGAGGAGACGGCTGTGTATTTGATGCCCCTCAGCCCTGCCCCACCCCACCCCACACCTGCTCACCACCAAGCCTGCCCTTTTTTTTTTTTTTTTTTTGAGACGGAGTCTCACTCTGTCACCCAGGCTGGAGTGCAGTGGTGCAATCTTGGCTCACTGCAACCTCCGCCTCCCGGGTTCAAGTGCTTCTCCTGCCTCAGCCTCCCAAGTAGCTGGGATTACAGGCACCTGCCACCACGCCCAGGTAATTTTTGTATTTTTAGTAGAGATGGGGTTTTGCCATGTTGGCCAGGCTGGTTTGAACCCTGACCGCAAGTGATCTGCCCTCCTTGGCCTCCCAAAGTGCTGGGATTACAGGCGTGAGCCACAGTGCCTGGCCAAGCCTGCCCTTCTTATAAGTGCAGCTCAATTCCTCTAACTGCTCAGGTCAAAACCTTTAGACTCTCCCTTTACTTCCCTTTCTCTCTACCCTACATCCAAATGTAGGCAAATCCTGGTGTCGCTCCTTTCAGAAGGTACCCAGGATGCAACCACTGCTCATCCTCCCCGCTGATGCGGCCCCGTCTGAGTCTCCATTTCTCCCTTGAGTGATTGCAGGGGCCTCCTTATGTCTCCCTCTTCTAATCTTACCCCCTACGATCCAGAGTGAACCCTCTAGAACCTAACTCAGATGATCCTGCTTCTCTTCCCAGGGCCCTCCGATAACTTCTGGCTCACTCAGTGTAGAAGTCAAAGTCCTTGCATTGACCACAAAGCCCACCCTCACTGACCTCGTCTCTACCCTCCCCCCAGCTCACCCCCGTGACCCTGGCTGGCCTCTGCCCCTCCTTGAACACAGCAGGCATGGTCTATTTTCAGGGCAGAAATCAAACCTGAGCACTTGTTTCTGGGCTCCTGGGGCCATGAAGGTTGCTGTTCCGCAGGCAGAGACTGGTGAGCCACTGGGTCATCATGGTGGCTTATACCGGTCACTGCTTATGGGGCCCTTGGAGTCCCAGGCTGCTCCCTCTGCCTGGAATCCCTTGTCCAGGTCCCCATGCAGCTGGTTCCCTCGCCTCCCTCAGGCTCTGCTCAAATGCCACATTCTTGGAACCACCTTGTGGAAACAGTGAAAGCCCTTCCTCTGGAGCCCACCATTCCACCATCCCTGTTCCTTTTACCCTTTTATTTATTTATTTATTTATTTATTTATTTATTTATTGAGACAGGGTTGCACTCTGTCACCCAGACAGGAGTGTAATGGTGAAATCATAGCTCACTGTAGTCTTAGCCTCTTGGGCTCAAGGGATCCTCCTGCCTCAGCCTCCTGAGTAGCTGGAACTACAGGCATGCACCACCATGCCCAGCTAGTTTTTAAATTTTTTTTTGTAAAGACGAGGTCTCACTGTATTACCCGGGCTGGTCTCAAGCTCCTGGACCCAAGTGATCCTCCCACTTTGGCCTCCCAAAATGCTGGGATTACAGATGTGAGGTACTATGCCCAGGCTTTATCCTGTTTTATTGTTCTCCATAGTTTAAATTTCACATTCTAAACACTGGTGGATTTCATTCATTTTACTATTCAACAAATATTTACTGAAAATTTGTGCCAGATGCTATTCTTTCTTCACTGGTTTTCAGTAATTTGACCATGATGTGCCTGAATATGGTTTTCTTCAGGTTCCTTCTGCTGTGGAGTTCACTGGGGCTTCTTGAATCTGTGGGTTTATCATTTTCATCAAGTTTGGAAAAGCTTTAGCCATCATTTTTTCAAATATCTTTCCCATCTCCATCCTCTTTTTCTGGAACTCCAATTACACATATGTTAGACCTCTTATGTTGTCCCACAGGTCACTGAGGCTCTGATTTTTTTTCCCGTCTGCATTTCACTTTAGATAGTTTCTATTGCTATGACTTTGAGGTCACTAATATTTTCTTCTACAATGTCTAACTTGCTGTTAATTCCAGCTATTGTATTTTTCATCTCGGATGGTGGTTGCATTTTTCAACATTAGAAGTTTTTGAGTCTTTTTAGTATTTTTATTTCTCACATCATGTCCATGCTTTCCTCTATCTTCTTGAACATGAAGAGTGTATTAGTTGTAGTTGTTCTAAATGTCTGCTAACTTTACCAACTGTGACATTTCTGGGTCTATCTCTATTGATTTGTTTTTTTCCTGGCTATGGGTCATATTTCCCCCTTTCTTTGCTTGACTGGTAATTTTTATTGGATGCTGGACATCTTTAAAATAAAAATATATTTTTTGAGACAGGGTCTTGCTTTGTCACCCAGGCTGGAGTGCAGTGGTACAAACACAGCTCAGTGCAGCCTCCATTTATCTGGCTCAAGCGATCCTCCCCCCTCAGCTCCTCAAGCAGTTGGGATTGCAGGTGCACACCACCACACCTGGTTAATTTTTGTATTTTTGGTAGAGTCAGAGTTTCACCATGTTGCCCAAGCTGGTCTGGAATTCTTGAGCTCAAGTGACTTGCCTGCCCTGGCCTCCCAAAGTGCTGTGATTACAGGCATGAACCACTACACCCAGCTAAAATACACTTTTAATTTTGGAATAGCTTTAGATTTACAGAAAAGTTGCAAAGATAGTACGAGAGTTCCCATACACTTCACATCCAGTTCCCCCATCATTAACATCTTACATTGCTTTGATATATTTGTCAAAGCTATGAGCCCAGGAGCTCGAGGTTACAGTGAGCTATGATCTGAGCTCTGATTGTGCCACTGCACTCCAGCCTAGGCAACAGAAAAAGAACTTGTCTCAACTAAAAACAACAAACAAAGAAACAAAAAATTATGCAACTGACATTAGCCCAGTACTGTTTGTTTGTTTTTTTTTTTGTTTTTGAGACAGAGTCTTGCTGTCGCCCAGGCTAGAGTGCAGTGGCGCGATCTCGGCTCACTGCAGGCTCCACCCCCCGGGGTTCACGCCATTCTCCTGCCTCAGCCTCCTGAGTAGCTGGGACTACAGGCGCCCGCCACCTCACCCGGCTAATTTTTTTTTGTATTTTTAGTAGAGATGGGGTTTCACTGTGTTAGCCAGGATGGTCTCGATCTCCTGACCTCGTGATCCGCCCGCCTTGGCCTCCCAAAGTGCTGGGATTGCAGGCGTGAGCCACCGCACCCGGCCAGCCCAGTACTGTTAACTAAACTCCAAAGTTTATTTGGGATTCACCAGTTTTCCCATTAATGTCCTCTTTCTATTTCAGTATCTAATCCAGAATTTTATATTGCATTTACTTGTCATGACTCCCTCTGGTCTGTGACCATTTCTCAGTCTTTTTTTTTTTTTGAAACTGAATCTCACTCTGTCATTCAGGCTGGAGTGCAATGGCATGACCACAGCTCACTGCAGCCTCAACCTCCCACCTCAGCCTCCCTATTAATGGGACTACAGGTGCATGCCACCATGCCCAGCTAATTTCTTGTTTGTTTTTTTGTAGAGACCAGGTCTCTCTATGTTGCCCAGGCTGGTCACGATCAGTCTCTTCTTGTTTTGCATGACCTTGACGATCTTGAGGCGTATTGGCCAATTATTGTATAGAATGTCCCCGATCTGAGTTTGCCTGTTGTTTTTCTCATGAGTAGATTGGAATTACGAGTTTATGGAAAAAATATCACCACCAAAGTGAAATGCCCTTCTCATCACAGCCTATTAGGATATCACCAATGAGGCTAACCCTCATCACTTGATTAAGGTGCTACTGACCAGGTTTCTCCACCAGTAGTAGCAAAGGTACTATTTTTTCCTTTCCCTGCCCCCTTCTTTGAAAGCAAGTCACAAAGTGAACCTCACACTCCAGGGGATGGAAACTAAGCTCCACTTCCTGTCGGAAGAGAATCTACACATATTATTGAGAATTCTTCATGAGAAAGATTTATCTCTTCTCCCTCTTGTATTTATTTATTCAATTGTGTATTTACATCAGTATGGACTCATGTACATTTATTTTATACTTTGGGGTTATAACCCAATACTACATTATTTATTTTATTGTCCAAATTGTTCCAAGTTTGGCCATCGAGAGGTCTTCAGGCTGGTTTCTGTATCCCTTTGACACGTCCCCTCCTGTTTTTGGAGTCCTTTCTTTTCCTTCCTTCTTTTCTATTTTTTCTTTTTTTTTCTTCTTTTGACAGGGTCTCACTCTGTCACCCAGGCTGGAGTGCAGTGGCATTATCACTGCTCAATGCAGCCTCGACCTCCTGGGCTCAAGGAATCCTCCCCGCTCAGCCTCCAGAGTAGCTGGGACTACAGGTGCATGCCACCGTGCCTGACTAATTTTTGTATTTTTTGTAGAGACAGGGTTTTGCCATGTTGCCCAGGCTGGTCTTGAACTCCTGAGCTCAAGTGATCTGCCCACCTCAGCCTTCCAAAATGCTGGAATTACAGATGTGAGCCACCATGCCTGGCCATAGAGTCTCTTTTTTCTTTGTTTGTTTTTGTTTTTGAGACAGGGTCTCACTCTGTGGCCCAGGCTGGCATGCAGTGGCACAGTCACTGCTCACTGGAACCTTAACCTCTGGGGCCCAAGTGATCCCCCACCTCAGTCTCTCAAGTAGCTGGGACCACAGATGTACACCACCATACTTAATTTTTTTGTTTTCTTTTTTTTGTAGAGACAGGATTTCACCATGTTGCCTAGGCTGGTCTCCAACTCCTGAGCTCAGATGATCTGCCTGCTTCAACCTCCCAAAGAGCTGGGATTACAGGTATAAGCCACCGCGACTGGCCTGCTCTCTGGTATACAAGATGCTCTGCCTCATCTTGTATTTTTCCAGCTCAGGTCCTAGAACCCACCATTTCTCCTTTTAGTGGAGAATGGTATTGGAAGCCAGAATCTGGCTGGGAGTGCTTGCTACTACTAGGTTGCCACTGCTGCTAGGCCCTCTCAGAAGACATAACCCATGTATCCACATATGCCTGTACTTCTTTCTGTATCCATCCATCTGTGTGTACATTGAGCTAAGCATGGGTTTGCACTGATGTCTCCAGCTCTAATCCACAGTCCATTCCAGGCTTCCCTCCTTGTTTTTCTGTAAACTTCCTCTCCAGCCACAAGAAATCTGGCTCCCACTGACCACCATCCATTTACTTATTGTTCAACCAGCATTTAAAATATTACATGGTTGGGTGCTGGATTTTGTTGGATTCCTTTAAATATTGCTGGCTTTGTTCTGGAACACAGCTAAGTTATTTGGAATTGGTTTGCTACTGTCAAGGCTTGCTTTTAAGCTTTGTTAGCATTAGTTCAGAGCAGCTTTAGTCTAGGGTGAATTCAGCCCCACTACCAAGGCAATGCCCTTCTGGGGTTTCCATCTGATGCCTCACGGAGTACAGCTCTCTCCACTCCAGCCGCAGAGAGAGGGAACCCCTCCTCAGATCACTGCACCGTCTCTCTGTGCACCTCCTCCCTCTCTGGTATTTGCTGCACATAATCTAGTCATTCTATCTCCCAGAACCCCAAATTCCATCTCCTCAACTCAATGACTCTATTTTGCCTATCTGTTTACTGGCCTGGTAATTCTCCAGGAGGTTAGCTGAGACAATCGCAGGACTCATCTTTGTTTTTTTTCATTCTTTTTTTTTTTTTTTTTGAGACAATCTCTCTCTCCCTCACTCGGGTTTGGAGTGCTCACTGCAGTCTCCACCTCCCAGGTTCAAGTACTTCTCTTGCCTCAGCCTCCCGAGTAGCTGAGATTGCAGGCATGCACCACCACACCAGGCTAATTTTTGTATTTTTAGTAGAGATGGGGTTTCATCATGTTGCCCAGGCTGGTCTCAAACTCCTGGGCTCAAGTGATCCACCCAACTCTGCCTCCCAAAGTGCTAGGATTCCAGGAGTGAGCCACCGTGCCCGGCCTTCTTTGTTTTCCTTTTCTTAGAGATCACCATCCTGTGCTGCTTATTGTCCAATGTCTGCAAACCACTGATTCATAGATTTTGTCCAGTTTTCTGGTCCTTATTTTTCAGAGTTGAGGTCTTGCTATGATATTGCCCAGGCTGGACTCAAACTCCTGGGTTCAGGTGATCCTCCCACCTCAGCCTCCCAGGTAGCTAGGACTACAGACATAAGCGACTATACCAGGCAGAGTTTTCTGGTACTTTAATGTGAGAAAGTAAATCTGGCCCTGTTATACCATCATGTCCAGAGGCAGAAGTCCAAACACTGTTCTAGACGCCAGGACACAATAGTAAATCAACTGACAAAAAGCCCCTGCCTGTGAAGCTTGCGTCTAATGCAGGGGTCAGGCACATTCTAATGGGGGCAACCACAGACTTCTACAAAAGGCCAGATGGGCCAAAAGGCCGAGCATGGTGGCTCATGCCTGCAATCCCAGCACTTTGGGAGGCCGAGGTGGGCAGATCACCTGAGGTCAGGAGTTTGAGACCACCCTGGCCAACATGGTGAAACCCTGTCTCTACTTAAAAATACAAAATATTAGCTAGGCATGGTGTCATGCGCCTGTAATCCCAACTAGTCAAGAGGCTGAGGCAGGAGAATTGCTTAAACCCAGGAGGCAGAGGTTGCAGTGAGCCATGACCCTACCACTGCCCTCTAGCCTGGGCAAGAGTGAGACTCTGTCCAGAAAAAAAAAAAAAAAGCCAGATGGTAAATATTTAGTCTTTGTGGGCCAAGAAGTAAAAGTGAGTTAAAACCACATCGTTGTGATTTGTAGTGTGCAAAGCAATGGGAGTGCCACATCCAGTCTCTGTCGTGGCTGCCTGACTCCACTATTGCAGTGCAAAAGCGGCCATAGGCAGCACGTAAATGAATGAGCATGGCTGTGTTCCAATAAAACTTTATTTATGGATATTGGAATTTGGATTTCATATCATTTTCACATATCACAAAGTATTATTCTTCTTTTGATGATTTTATAACTACTTAAAAATGTAAAAACCATCCTGAGCTCTACAGCCATATACACACAGGCGGTGGGCCAGATGTGGCTGGCTGTGGTTTGCCAACCTCTGATCTAGTGGAAGGGATAGAAAATAATCAAGATAAGTAAGTTAAGTATGGCCAGGCACAGTGGCACATGCCTGTAATCCCAGCGTTTTGGGAGGCTGAGTTGGGCGGATCACTTGAGCTCAGGAGTTTGAGACCAGCCTGGGCAACATGGCAAAAACCCCATCACTACAAAAAATACAAAAATCAGCAAGGCGTGGTGGTGCATGCCTATAGTTCCAGCTACTTGGGAGGCTGAGGCAGGAGGATCACTTGAACCTGGGAGGTGGAGGTTGTAGTGAGCCGAGATGGTGCCACTGCACTCCAAGCTGGGTGACAGCGAGACTCTGTCTTAAAAAAAAGAAAAAGAAAAGAAAAGAAAGAAGTTAAGTATATGGTATGTTAGATAATAAAAGGTGTCAAGGAGGGGGAAAAAGAGAAGTAAGGAAAGGGGAAGACCTTAGACAAGGTATCCAGGGAACACCTTGCTGAGAAGGTGACTTTTGTGTCAAAATCGGAAGGAGGCATGAAGACGAGCTCCATGCTTACAGCATGCGCGAGGCTGATTAGCTGTTGGGCTCATGTCTGCCACCCTGACCAGGCAGAACTCCCCGAGAACAAGGACTTTGTCTGTGTCCTCAGCCCCTGAAACACTGCCTGGCCCCGGTGATTGCTTCTGTGCAATGAGGGTGAGAGGCCTGCTGGTGGGCTGAGCCGGGCTGTGTTTCAGGGTGTGCTGTAAACCCCACGGCTCACAGTGGGTGTTTGGTAAGAAAAAATATTTGTATTATGGGACTGACCAAATGAATCCCTGGGCAGGGGATGCCTGGCAGAGCAGGGCTAGTATCCCAGCTCAGCCGCCTTTGTGCTATGGCACCCAGGAGAGCTCTGTCACCTCTCTGAGCCTATTTCCTCACTGGTGAAATGGAGTCTCCCCTGCCCCGGGGGCTGCAGGTTTTGTGAAATGGCTTATGGAGTGTGCCTGACTTCATCTGATGCTCTGTAACATTTTACCAAGAAGAGGCTGAAGGGCTGCCCTGGAGTGGCCCCTGAGTTGGAGCTGTGAAGCCAAAGGCCTGAGTTCCCACCTCACATCCATCACCTCCTTCCCCAAAAGCCTGGGACTCCCAGAGCCCAGGGGACAAGGTCCTCCCCTCCTTTCACCATAGGGAAGTGGACAGTGGAAGGAGCACTTTTGCAGGAGTCCAGAGCCCCAACTTCCAGTTCTGACTGCATCACTGCCTCCACTGAAGCCCTGGGCAGGTCACGCCCTTTGCCTGGCAGCCATCCCTAAGAGAAGGGAAACAGACAAGGCAAGCCCTGCCATTGCCCCAGCAGGACACCCCAGGAAGCACAGGGATGGGAGGGGACATCCAAGTCACCAAGCCTCGGCCTTAACTAGCATGCTGACCTGCTGTCACTCAGCCAACCCTAGCCCCCTGGAAAGGGCTGGGAGTGGGGAAACCCAGGTTTGAGTCTTACCATTGCTGCCTCCTGGCCAAGTGAGCCCAGACTGTCAGAATCAGAGGCTGATGCTGCCTGCAGACAGGGCCCCTCCTCTCTCTTGTCATTCAGCCTAATGTCACCTTCCCCATCTCCATCCCCCGTGGAAACCCAGGTCACTGTCACAGCACCTGGTCTTAGTGCCCTCTGGGGCTTATCACTGCCTGGTTCCCCTTCCTCCTAGTCTCCTGTCTGTAACCTCCATGAGGACTGTAACTCCACGAAGGAAGGCAGCGCCAATGTGGGTCCCATTTGTCCCCACACCTCCAGCCCCTGAAACAGTTAGACAGGTTATAGGTGCTCAGGGAATATTGTTGAATGGATGAAGCCAAGACCGCTTGGCAATTGTTCAGTCCAGCAACCCCCCCTTCCCCACTATTACGAAGATGGGGGATAGAGTTGAGGACCACATTGGGGAGGGGCTTGCTGAGGGTCACACAGAGGGTTTGGGGCAAAGCAGAGCCTCAGCTTTGGGCTGGCTTCGCTACTGCACACAGCTCCTCTCTGAGCCTCAGTTTCCAAGCCAGGACAATGGGGAGACGGTCCCTCCTCCTTGTGCTGGGCTCTCTGGGGGCACGAGGGTACAGCAGTTAGTTCTGATGAGCTGAAGCTGGGAGGTGGCAGGGACACCTCTTCAGAGCTACCAAGCTTGCCAAGGTGAGGATGTTGGGGCTCTGCCAGGATAAAGCACTTAGCCAGTGCCGGGCACACAGCAGGGCACAGGCAGACGCACCACTGCACTTACTTTTTTGGGTTTTTTTCTTTTTTGAGACTGAGTCTTGGTCTGTCACCCAGGCTGGAGTGCAGTGGTGCAATCTCGGCTCACTGCAACCTCCACCTTACAAGTTCAAGTGATTCTTCTGCCTCAGCTTCCGAGTAGCTGAGATTACAGGGGCGCACCACCATGCCCAGCTAATTTCTGTATTTTTAGTACAGACAGGGTTTCACCATGTTGGCCAGGCTGGCCTCAAACTCCTGACCTCAAGTGATCTGTCTGCCTCGGCCTCCCAAAGTGCTGGGATTACAGGCATGAGTAATAACGGTAAGCACCCGGCCCCTGGGCTTACCGTTATTACTGCCCTGTCTACCCTTGGGCTTGTTCCGAGGCCCCGTCACAGCACAGCAATGTGTGTGAGAGAGCTTCATTCTTTGTGACTCGGCAGGACAGTGCCAAATGTCAGGGCTCAATTTTATTGTTGTTACCAATCGTATTGATACTCTAAGCTTGGGTTACCACGGACTTCCTTCCAAAGGTTATAAAGTGCTTTGCCATCCTCCTCACTCACAGACAAGTCCCAGAGGTAGGCCAGCAGGGAGAACGCTAATCTGATTACCCAGGACCTGGAAGGCGGGGCAACGGGTCTAAGGGATTGCGGCCAGTGACCTTGCTGCTCCAACCCCCACCACCCACGGAGCCAGGAGCCCTTCCTCACCCGCTGCCTGGGTCTGTTGACCAAAACCCAGCCCAAGTCCCCCAGAGCTTGGCTGTCTCTTCCATGCAGACCTCGGGGGAGCCCCCAGTCCCTGGGGTGGGGGGCGAAACAAGTCAAGGGCAGACAAGGCTGGCTTGGGTCTGATGCCGTTAAATTCGTGGTGCCCAGTCAGCCATTAGCCAGTCTCTAGGGATGGACAGTCGGAACATTTAAAGGAGCTCAGACCATAGGAGCCACGGGGCTGTTACATCCCCAGCCCCAAGCCCTCCCCTAGCTGGCCCTAAACTGGCAGCTGAGCCTGGCCTGCTCATACTCTCTCCTTTCTCCTGAGGCCCAGCCTGTGCCCACTCTTGAGTTGAGTGGGGGCACCACCAACTCTGGGTGGCCCAGGGTCGACAGAGGGGCTGTGAGTCAGCTAGTGACTTCAATAATCAACAAATCTGGCAATTTCAGAACACCGCCTGAGCCAGGTCTGTGCCAGGCACCTGAGGCTGGAGGTAAGAGGCAGGTCCCTGGCTGAAGCGAGCACAGGGTTTGCGGCAAAGCAAACCATCACACCCTCGCCAGCCTCCTTTACAGACGCAGTCAGTCTAGCTGTGGAGTGAGGCAGACGACAGATTCCTGCAACACAGCGTGGCCATCGCAGATGCCAGGGCTCCCAGAGGAGGTGAGGTAACTCATCTGAGGCTGTTCAGGGAAGCTTCTGGGAGAAAGCCACTGAGCCAGCCGGAAGGATAAACAGAGTAACTAAACGTAAGAAAAGGAGAAAGGGGATCCCAGATGAAGTTGGTTCATCATCGGTAGAGTGAATAACAGACCTCCTGTCAAAGGCTTGCTATGTTTTAAGAGAGAAGGAGGGGAACGTTCTTTTGAAACTGAATCACAGAACGCATGGGAGGAATTATTCTTCAGGTCCTTATTAAGATGGGTGGGGTCCTTGGGCTCCATTTCCCTCTCTCAGACCCGAAGAGTGACCCCAGGACCCACCCTCTGTGGCTGATGTCCACCTGGAGAGTCCAGGCCCTGTGGGAGGCCTCTAGGTCATGAGGCCCACCCTGACACCCATGCCAGCTACTAGGCAAGATAGCTCACCCAAGACACATGTGGACAGACTTGGATCTGAGCCCCATGATCTAACTGGTCCTTACTTTATCCAGCACTTGATCCTTCAGGATCAGGGCCTTTTTGCTTCTTCCCTATTTCCCTTCTTACCTAGATTGTCACCCTGGGCATTCAGAGTTGAATTGAAATCTTGACGTTCCCTTATGAGCATGATAAATATCTCCCACCTTCCTGCCTTGGGCTACACTGGGGGAAATACTCCTTTTAGTTGCATTCAGCTGTCACCATGACAACCATCATCAGGATCACCATCACCACCATGCTCACCAAGAGCACCATAAGTACCACCACTACCAACACCACCCTCACTAGCCTCCCTCCACTGGTACCAGCACTACCACCATGAGCACCATCATCACCACGACCATGATCTCTACCACTGCCACCATTACTACCACCATCACCATCACCACTATCACCACCACCACCAGACCATGATCACCACCACAATGACCATCACTATCATCATCACCATTGATAGCTTTATTCCACACAACAGGCACTACCACTACCACCATCACAACTACCACCATGATCACCACCATCACTATCATCAGTACCACCATCACCATCACCCCATCACCATCAAACAACAACATCATGATCACCACCATGATGACCATCATGACCATCAGAACCATCACCACCATCGATAGCTTCACACCACACCACAGGCACCACCACTACCACCATGAGCAGCATTGCAACCACCACCATGATCACCAACATCACAATCACAACCATGATTACCACCATCACTACCATCACTACCACCACCACAACCATTGCTACCATCACTACTGCCATCATTACCATCACTACTACCACTGCCATCACCATCACCATTACTATGACAACCATCACTATCATCACCACCGTCACCACCACCACAACCATTGCTACCATCACTACTGCCATCACTACCATCACTACTACCACTGCCATCGCCATCACCATTACTATGACAACCATCACTGTCATCACCACCGTCACCACCACCACAACCATTGCTACCATCACTGCCATCACTACTACCATTGCCATCACCATCATCATTACTATGACAACCATCACTATCATCACCACTGTCACCACCACCACCATCATCACCATGGCCCTGATCACCACCATTACCCTCCCCACAATCACTAGCCTCAGCACAGGCACTAGCACCACCACTATGATCATCACCATCACCACCACCATCACCACCCTCATCAACACCATCATCACTACCATTATCACCACCATCATCACTACCACCATCATTACCATCACCAGGATGACTGTCATCATCATTATCACTGCCATCGTTACCACCATAATCATCACCATCTATCACTACCACTATTGTTATCACCATCATTACCACCATTGCCACCGCCATAACCACTACCACTATCAGCATATCACATCACAACCACTACAGTGACCATCACCGTCACCACCAAAATCACCACTACTACTATCCTGATCAACATCCACATCACCACCTGCTACTACTGTGGAGTCCTAATTAGGGAAAAGGAGTCAGGCTGGCAGGAGCAGGGGAAAGCAGAAAGAAAAAGCAGATAAGCTCTAAGTCTGCCTTTCTTCATGGTCCAGGACATGTAGCCCTCCTGAGCCCAACTTCTCACCAGACACCTGCAAGTTAGCTCACTGCAACCTTGGAATTATCAGTACTGCACAAAGCCCTCTTCAGCACACAGTACAAGCACCATCTCATAAAATCCCCAACAAGCCTTTGTCTCCTTGCAGTCAGCTCCTCTGTATTAGTCTGTTCTCAAACTGCTATGAAGAAATACCCGAGACTGGGTAATTTATAAAGGAAAGAGCTGTGCCAGGCACAGTGGCTCAAGCCTGTAAATGCAGCACTTTGGGAGGCTGAGGCAGGCGGATCATGAGGTCAGGAGATCAACACCATCCTGGCTAACACGGTGAAACCCCGCCTCTACTAAAAATACAAAAAATTAGCTGGGTGTGGTGGCACGTGCCTGTAGTCCCAGCTACTCAAGAGGCTGAGGCAGGAGAATCACTTGAACCCAGGAGGTGGAGGTTGCAGTGAGCTGAGATTGCACCACTGCACTCCAGACTGGGTGACAGAGCGAGACTCTGTCTCAAAAAGAAAAAAAAAGAAAGAGAAAGAGATGTAATTGACTCACAGTTCCATGTGGCTGAGGAGGCCTCAGGAAACTTACAATCATGACAGAAGGGGAAGCAGGCACCTTCTTCACAAGGCAGCAGGAGAGCCAAGTGAATGAAGGAGGAACTTCCAAATACTTCTAAAATCGCAAGATCTTGTGAGAACTCACTCACTATCATGAGAACAGCATGGGGGAAACCGCCCCATGATCCAATCACCTCCCACCAGGTATCTCCCTCAACACCTGGGGATTACAATTCAAAATGAGATTTGGGTGGGGACACAAAGCCTAACCATATCATCCTCTCTTGCTGGTCTGCCCATTGCACTGTTGCAGCATATTTTCATACTTTGTCTAATATGTCTGCCCTTCTTTACCTACAATTGTCTTGGTAAAGTCTTCTTACTGCCCTCGTGATGCTGGTCTCAGATAGTCACTGCTCACTGGAGACAACTACCATCTTCAATTCCATCATCATCATCATCATCATCATCACCCTCCTATTCTCCCTCCTCATCTTTCTCAGTCATCAGCATCACCATCTTCATCATCCTTCAACAACACCATCTTGTCTTCCTACATGACCAATACGAAAGGACCTTATAGGTTTATTTTCCCCT
Organism: Symphalangus syndactylus; assembly: GCF_028878055.3. NCBI lineage: Eukaryota > Metazoa > Chordata > Mammalia > Primates > Hylobatidae > Symphalangus > Symphalangus syndactylus. The sequence goes on along the minus strand of NC_072444.2, from coordinate 25,999,276 downwards.
GGGGACCAGTTGTCACGAGGAAGATCCCTGCTCTCTGGGGTTTCTGAATCGAAGACCAGCACTGCTGCTGGGGACAGGCACAGGGATGGTGGCATTCTAAAGTCCTTCCTTCCCTACCACTCCTGCTGATAACCCTGAGCTCCGGCCCAGATGACTGCAATTCCCCGCGGGCCGTGTTTGCCTCTGTGCCCTGCCCTGTCCATTTCCCCTCATCATGTCCATGGTGGACTCAAGAGTCAGCCCTCCCAGGAAGGGTTTCGACCCTGAGTCTGGGTTGAAAGCTCTTTCTCAGGAGCCAAGGCACCTGCGGTTCACTTGTCTTGCTACTTGTCTGTCTGCCCCGCTAGAGGGTGAGCTCCTTGGAGGCAGGGCTGGGTTTCCTTCAGCTTTCTATCCCTGGCACAGTGCCTGGCTCAGAGGAGGAGCTCAAGAAATATTTGTTGAACAAATGAATGCTTGTTAAATAAATGTGTATGAAATGTTTCAAATCATGAATCAGAGAGCTTTTGGCAGGGAAGAAGAGACAGAAAGGCTCTATACTCACCAGGGTGGAGCCAAGGACGGCGAGAAGTGGGAAGCTAACTGTGGAGGGGAATGGGGTTGGGGGCTTGTTAAGGCTTCCCTTGGGAGGAGAGGTCTGACTCAGATACAGTGTGTCAGCCAAGGAGCCCTCTCAGTCCATAGCCTCTGGGGTGGGGTGTTAGGGGGAAGTGGGGTCAGGGGTCAACTGCCCACCAGGCTGGCACTCTCCCCTGGGACCCCTAGCCTGGGCGAGGGAGAGGGAAGCAGGTCAGCCCCCCTCGCTGCCTAGTGCACAGTGGCCTCCACTCGACCCCTTTAAGACAGCCTGGGCGGCTTCCCTTTGCTTGTTGAAACTGTTCAGTTTTCGGACAGGACAGGGGAGGGGGGCGGGGGGGAGGTCACACCTGTTGTGGAACTTGAGAGAAGGCTTATTTATAAATGTTCAGGGCTCGGGATTCTTGCGGAGCTGATGTCCGGAGGGGAAGGTCACCAAAATGCTTGTTTATAAAAGCAACAGCAACTGGGAACACCATAAACGGGCTAAACGATGAAATTAACAAGCCATCTGAGGCGGGGCATGGCGGGGCACAGCCGGGCCTCCACTGGCCAGGGCGCTGCTGCTGGGCAAAGCCCCAGACCTGCCTCCAAGCCAGGGCCCTTCCAGGCCCCAGCCACCCTGCCTGCCCCCAAAACACCGGCCCAGCTGGAGTGCCACCCCCACCCCGCGCCAGCCCTTGCCCTGTCCTCACCCAGGGGCATGTGGTTCACACAGCAGCTCCTGCAAGGCACAGTCCTCGCTGTGCCACCCCAGCAAGAGCTGGTCCTTCACCACCCCCAAGGTGGGCATTTCTGCAGGGGCCCTCACTGCCACCCAAATTCCCCTAAATGTACCAGGATGGTGCCCGATTGGTAGTGTATTTTTTTTTTTATAGCTCTTGAAGGCCAGACTTGGGCCTCCAGCCTGCCTGGGAGTGGGCCCGGGGACCCATGGAAGTGTCAGAGAGCAAGCATTTCCCCCTGCTCACCCCCTCTTGGGACTCTCTGTCCGATTCCCAGTTTCAGGAAAGCTGTATTTTCCTTGGGTGACTGATGGCTGAACAGGTGGCTTCTGGGTTAGAGAGTGTCAAGTGAACAGCGGCAAGGAGAAGTGGCCATGCCATGGCTCACTTTCGCTGCCTGCCTGGCCCTGGGCTGCTGACAGCTCCCTGGCCTCCCCTACTGAGGGCGTGTGTCTGGCCGCCCCCTACCAGACACCACCCTGGCCCTGCAGCCCATCAGCCGGGGCTGTCTGCACTCAGAGCCCTGACAGCTGAGGGGGAAACTGGGCCTTGCCCTCTTCCACACGCCACACATGTGATCACAGACACACGAGTGTAGTCACATGAGGAGGCCACTCATTCTCCTCATGGAAAGTGCCCGCCCCCAACTTTCCAATTTTCCATCGAATTCACCAAATGACTCTGAGCCTAGCAGTATGTCTTGTGCATCAACAGTCCCAGAGCCGACACGCACGGACACGCTGGGCTCCAGCTGTCTCCACCTCCTGCGTTCCGGTCCCACAGGCAGAGGCCCCTGGCCCGGCACCCCACTTCTTGGCTTCAGTATCCCTCTGTGTGTCTCTGTCTCTGAGAAACTCTCTCATCATCTCTCTCTCCCTCCCGTTCTCTCCTTTCTCTTGCTCTCTGTCTCTGTCTATCTCTCCATTTTTGTTAGGTAAATTCCTACCTCTTTTTGTCTCTCTCTCTTTCTCTCCATCTGCTTCCTGCCTTGGTGTCTACCTCTTTCTGTCTCTCCCTTCCCTGACTCTCTTCCTCTCTCTCCGGCACTGTCTCTGTCACAGACACCCCCCTGCCCCCACCCCCAGCACATGGCCTCCGTAACTGGAAGTCCCATCCCCTGGCATCAGCGTCATCGGATCTATTTTCTCCCTCAGCCGCACTGCTCAGAATTTCTGAGAGGAGCTACTGGCTTCAGCCTGGCCCTCACTGTGGGCCTGGTGGGTGGAGCGGGCAGCTCCCTGGGACCATGGAGGACCCACACCCGGGAACACAGGCTGGACCGGCTCAGAGACTCTCTGGCATGAGCCAGAGCCGGCTGCCAGCCTCTTGGCTCTCCTTGGCACTGGAGCCAGTGAGGCCACGCATTTGAGATCTGGGTGACCTGGTTCCCAGTGGGCCACAGCAGTGGGACCAGGGCTGCAGGAGGAGGCATCACCAAAGTTTCTTCATCGGCCACTTCCTCGGCCACTATTATTCACTCCCCAGGAGGATGCGACCCTCTCAAAACCTGCTTAAAACGCTAGGTTCTGGCTCCCTGGTCAAGGGGAAGGGAAGTAATCCTGATAAGACCCTTAGAAGGAACAGCCAAGCTGCTCCAGGGATGCTTCAGCTGCCAGGCAGTGGCGGGCCTCAGGTGCATTGTGTGGCCTGGTGCAGCCCAAAAGGGAAGTGCTGGGAGGGGACACTGGGGACAGTGGCCTGGAAAGCACCCTCCTTTCCACACCCATGCCCAGAGGGCGTCCTGGCTCCCCATCAGCCCTGAATCCCCTGGGAGGCAGGAGAGTTCCATGCCAGTGACAGAATGGGCATGGGGCCCTAGGGAGGGCAGGGCAGGTGAGTGACAGGTGTCATTCTTGAGGTCCAAGACAGAGGGAAGGTGGGTCCGGGAGACCACCACTGCCTGAATTCTAATCCGCTTGCCCTCGCCCCCCACTTTTCTGCATAGATGTCAATCAATCACTCCTTCACTGGGAAAATATGTATTGAGAACCTACTATCTGCCAGGGCTTTTCCAGGCACCCCAAGAAACCCACAGTCTGGAGAGGGGGCAGACAACAAGCAAGAAAACAAATATCTCATCACAAGCTGGAATTAGTGAAGGAAGCAGGAGCATGTCGCAGGGCGAAGGGAGACGGAGAGGGAGAAGGAGCCTCCTCTGATGGGAGGTGGCAGAAGACCTCCAAGGAAGGGACATTGGTGCCTCAAGACCCTCCCTCCATCCTGGAAGCACCTCCCCTCCAGGTAGGAAGTCAGGAGTCCCACATCCCAGCTCATCACAGATTGTGGGCAGACCCACCTTGGTTCAATAGTCATAAAATCTTCAGGTACCACTTAACTCGTTGAAGACCTATCTATACCAAGTGCTCTGAAACTTGCTTCTGTGTATTATCTCTTTTAAAGTATAGAACAACCTAGGGGCAGGTACGAGTAAAAAAAGACGTTTGGCCAGGTGTGGTGGTTCATGCCTGTAATCCCAGCACTTTGAGAGGCTGAGATGGGTGAATCGCTTGAGTCCAGGAGTTTGAGACTAGCATGGGCAACATGGTGAAACCCTGTCTCTGCAAAAATTACAAAAAAAAAAAAAAAGGCGTGATGGTGCTCATCTGTGCTCTTAGCTACTTGGAGGCTGAGGTGGGAGGATTGCTTGAGCCCAGGAGGAGGAGGTTGCAGTGAGTGGAGACTGCGCCACTGCACTCCAGCCCAGGCAACAGAGCAAGACCTTGTCAAAAAAAACCAAAAACTTTTAAAGATGAGGAAACTGAGGCTCAGGGAGGTTCAGTAGCTTGTTTGGTGCCACACAGGTTGTAGGAGGCAGGACCAGGATTTGAGTGCCCAGTGCAACATCCATGCACCCCAATTCTCCTTCTCTTTGAGAGTCATCTGTGGTCCCAGAAAAGAGGGGAGTAGCCTGCACTCTGGGGTGGGACAGGAGGAGTTGGAGAAAGAAAGGGGTTTTTCAGGCCCTTTCCAGGGCATCTGTCTCCAGTCAAGCACCCTAGACTGTGACTCCCAGCCCCTCTCATCTTATCTACTGTGGACTATGGACCACACAACCCCTCAATGCCCCCATCTGGCTTGCAACACCAGTCCCCCAAACCCAGCCCACACTCCCCCACCCTCAGATACTCTGGGTACTGAGATAGGCCCCATCCCAGTCCCCCTGTTGCCATTGTCTTCTCCAGACAACCATTAGCATATGTGCAATGCAATTACCCTTCAGATCTCCTGGCCCGGGGCTGACACGGAGGTCCCCATCCCCAGTGATTTGGGGGGAAGGGGGGTTATTACAACTCACAAAACCTTAAATTAAGAATGAATAAGAGAAGCGTTGCATGCCACTTCTGAAAGGCTGCCAGCCCAGGCTGGGGTGGGTGACGGGTGTATTATACTCTGTGCCGATGGAGGAGCTGATGGATGTGCGCGTAGTGGGGAGGACGGAATAGCAGCTGGTACCTGTCCGCACCAGGCCCAGCGCTTTTCCAAAGCGGCTGGGTGTGGAGAATTAATCCCCAGCTATCCCCTTATGGCTGCAGGGTTCGCAAAAGGCAGAAGTAGGTCTTGAGCTAGACTTGGGTGGGGAAGGGTAGGTGTGATCAGAGAGCCTCCCTGGAATAGTCAAAACAGAGCTTGCAGGTTGCAGAGGAGTAAACCCTTCAACCCCCAGGTACAGAGCAAGGGGGCAGAGCTCCGGGTAGAGAGACCAGTGTGTGCCGAGGTCCTGGAGTGGAGGGTCACGGCGCACGGCAGGTAAAGAGCTGGAAAGGCATGGAAGCTGACCCTGGAGGTGGAAAGGAGGGAGGAGGGTGTGACTCTGGGGAACTGGGCAGGAGTCACTCTCTGGCGAACCTTCTTGTCCAGTGTCCGGATTCAGGATTTGGTCCTAGGAATGCCAAGAGGAGGAGTGTGCAATGTGACTGTGCTGTGTTTAAACAAGATCCTCTGGCCACGGTGCAGGGAACAGACTGGAGTTGGCAGAGACTCTGTGGACACTCCAGGAGGCCCATGCGGTGGGCTGGGAGAGATGGTGGCAGCCTGGGTAAGGGAGATGGGGGCAAAGGAGAGAAGCAGGCAGACCAGAGAGGGTCAGTTACGGGAAGACTGATCAGTCGTGGTGATGGTGGTGGAGGAGAAGGGTTGGGGGCAGGGATGAAAGCCGGATTTGGGTCATGTGCAGCTTGGGAGATGGTGGAGCCACTTATCTAGATAAGGAAATGGAATAGGGACACAGATTTGGGGTGTGGGAAGAGAAAAGGTTCAGGTGTGGATATGAATGTCATCACCTTCCTAGGCCACGGTTTCCTTTGTCCGTAAAGTCCGATGCCACACCTGGCTCACACAGAGCTGTGGGGCAGGCCTCTGACACTCAGTTCTGCTGTTCCCCAGGTGTGAGTGTGCATCCTCGGGCTTGTCCTTCAACCACCATGAGTGTCAGTTTCCTCAAGGGCAGGGCCAGGTGTGAGGCTCAGAGGAGAACCAACAAGGGAAGCACGTTACAGCATGAAAACATTAGGTAAGTAAGTGCCCATGTGCACCTTCCCTGCTCGCCCTGCGACCCTAAGCAAGACCCTTATCCTCTCTGGGCCTCAGTTTCCCCAGCTTGAGTCTGGAATCACAGGCTGGCTCAAGAGGGGCCTTCTAGCTTTAATGCCCTCTGTCAGGGACAAGACCTTAGGACTCAGGCCCACGGCCAGCCCCCAGGAAAGGGGCATCCCAGCCCAGGCCCGGGGGCTCTCGGGAAGGTGTAGCCTGTCTACTGCTGCTTGGCTGAGCTGGAAGGTGCCACCCATCAGCTTGCCAGCGGGAACCTGGCTTCCTCCTCCATCAGAGCTTAGGGTTGAAGGTGGGTGTTCTGATGCCTTTCTCCTCCAAGTCCCACCCCCTGGTCTGTATCTCAGGCTGCGCCCTGTGCCTCCCACAGCTCTGGGGAATCAGAGCAGGTCAGGCCAGTGTCCCCTGGCCCTGGGATCTGGTGCGGTCCTGGGCCCCTCCCACCTTGCACACATCTCTCAGGCCTGCCAGTCGGCAAGGAGCTGGGAGAAGCAGCGGCTTTGAGGTCAATGGGGATGAGGTCACGGGCAGGGGAAAGATGGGGCTGACAGCCCACCACACCCACAGGGGCAGGGTGTCGAGATGGGTCCCTCCAAAGCCCTGTGGCCCTGGGATTCAGGGGAATGGGAGTAAGGGAGGAGAGAGCAGCCCCCTTAGCCAGCCAGGAGCCCTGTGCTGCTGCTCGTATATCTGTCCCTGGATAATGTATATCCAGCTTATGGAAAATATTCATAATGCTCCTTACACCAAACTGGCCCTCTTCCATAGTGCGTGATCTAAAATTAAATCCATTTCAAATATACAGTAGATCGAGTCAAGCTAATATAAATGAAACATGATTAATAGGCAGAACGCTGTCCTCCTTAGCAGGGCTGAGGAGGCAGGGCTGGGGCCACTCTAGCTCTCCCTCCCCACAGCCCCCGCCCCCCAAGGCCTCCAAGCCCCTATCCTTATCCCAAACTCCCTTCCCCCCGCAGCTGAAATGTGGACCCTTCCTGGAATTCACCCAAATTGTGAAGGGCAAGTGTCAGGAAGCAGAGCAGTTTAGAGAGCGGACTTGAGTGTCAGGACAGAGCTGAGACCTAAAGCTGGTGACCTCACCTCTCTGAGCCTCAGTGTTCTCATCTATACAATGGAATGTTAACGACCCCTGCCTAGGAGAGATGCAAGTGTTAAATGCAAGATTAATGCAGGTTAAGCACAGGGGACCAGTCACCCGAGGAGACCCTCATCCCCCAAGTCTGCCCCCTCTCCCTCTTCCCCAGCCCCCAGTGAGAGTGGGGATCTGTGGCCCCCACTGGCCCCCTGATCAGCCGGCAGAACAAGGGCCAGCCAGAATTCCTGCCATTGCAGGGATATGCTTGGTGGGTTATTTTTAGTGCGTTGGCAAGTGACTCTGTTACTGACCAAATGTTCCCACATTGGGGACAGAATCTGCTAAGAGGGCACTTGCGTGCTGAACCAAGGCAGGAGGGGGTTTGCAGCCCATCTTGGGGGCTCCTCGTGTGTCCTTTTTGCACACACATTTGAACTCGGGCCCTATGGCCACTGAGGGAGGGAGAGCAGGAAGAACTCCAGGAGGAGTTCCAGGAGGCATGCGCGCCTGGCCTGTCTCCTTCCCAGCTGGGCACCTGGACGCCTCACAGGAAAGATGCTCCTCAGCTTGGAATGAGAAGCAATGTCACCCCAGGAGAGCGCTCTATGCTCCCCCCTTCAGGGAAGACCCAGGCTTTCACTGGCTGAGTGTGTGCACGTGTGTGTGTGTGTGTGTGTGTGTGTGCGCGCGCGCGCCTGTCTGCTCATTGCTCCCCCAGTGATGTCTTGCTGCAGGTACACGTGCCCCTCACTGTCCACCTGGGTCCGCAGCCTGATCCCTGGATCTTTCTGCTCACACCATCAAGGATGTTCTTCTGAACTCCTCGTGTACTTGCCCCGACCTGGGCACCCCACCTTTTGTGCAGGCCCACGAGAGTCAGGGGGGTGTCTGCCGTCATCCATCCAACAACAGCCCTCTGCTGTTTCCTTTTCTTCCGGAGGGGTTGAAAGAGGGAGAGCTCCTTGGGGTGGGAGGGGGTGCTGTTGGTTTTTTCCCTGTCATTGGCCATTTGCTGCCTGCTTCACCAGACGTGTTTTGAGCATGTTTGCATAAAGTGGATGCAGGCTGCAATTCCGTGATGAATTCTATGAATACTAATCTGCTACTACCCTTGACCTTGGGGTCACCGAAAGATCAAAACCAAACCATTTAATATTTTCCTTTTGCAGATCAATAGAAGCATAAATTCCCCCTCAATGACAAGTATAATTTCCAACAGATCTATAGAAAGCATGCATGCATTTCCAGCCAGGGACACTCACTGCCTGCTTTGCATTTTGGGGAGCAGACGAGGAGTTTCTTGCCTTTTCTACCATTGAATTTCTTTTTGCCTTTTTTTATGGCACTGAAATGCTATTTTCAGCAGCTGCTGTCATATAAATATCTCTTGTTTTTCTTCTCCTCTTTCCCTCCTGGTGAAAAGGGCAGGGGACCTATTGAAAATTCCGCTTTATCTCTTTCAGTCGGGTTCAAGTACAGGTCGAATAATCGATCCCTCCTCCTTTTCTTTTTTAAGTTTCCTGTCGTTCTTTTGGCCAGATCAGCAGCGGAGAGAAATCAGGAGGGCAGCTCGCTTTATGGAGATCTTCTCAGAGTGTCTATATTGCTGTATTTGTGTGCGTGTTTGCATGTTCGCGTGTGGGATCTGCAGTTGTGTGTGTGTGTGTGTGCGCGCGCGCGTACCTTTGTGCACCTGACAATAAACACTTGCTCCAGTTCAAACTCTTGCCGAGAACTCGAGGAGAGGGAAAACAGAAAATCACCAAAGAGAAAAAGTTAAGGGCTGGAGCGGGCATTGTTAACCCTTGCAGAGCTCCCAGGCAGAGCTGGGGTGGGGCTGGGAACATCTCCTAGCTGGACCTGCTGTCCTTCCTCCCAGAACCACGTTCACCTCTGTGTGCATCTCCCCAAATCTCTTGAGTCTTTTCTTGAATACAGCTCCAAGAAGGGAAAAAAAGGTGCAAAAAGAAGAAAGAGAAAAAAAAAACAAAACAGGAAGCAGAGTGGGGGAAAAGCAAAAGAAAAGAGAAAAGAGAATTAAACCATTAATCTGCCTGGATTTTCCACTTCACAGAGTAATCAGTTTGGAAGAGACTGAAATAAAGTGGAATGTATGATTGCCATCACCCCCTCCCTCCAGTCCTTGTTTCTTATTTACAGAAACACAAGGAGCTAGGGAGGCGTCCTCTCTGCCCTAAACAAAGGCCCCCAGTGTCTGCTCCAGGAGGGGACAAGGACCCCAGCCCTCAGCCAGAGCTGCCCGCTGCCTCAACACCCGTGTGGCATCCACTCTGAGCTGGAGGTGCAAAGCCAAGATGATTTAATTTATAGAAAGGACAAGGATGTCGTGTAGCAGATTTAATCATCGGAGAGTTTAAAAAAAAAATAAGGACCGGGCTAATGTCGTAATTTACATTTCAGGATAATAAAGAGAGAAAGACAGAAAAGGAAGGGGCCTGTAGCCTGCAAGGGGAGCAGGGAGGGGAGAAGGACCAGGGGGCCGACAGAGCCCAATAGATTTGCCTGAAACACCAATAAATTTAAAAACAAACCCAGAAAGCTAAAGACAGCCCCTGGAAAGTGCTGGGAAAATGGACCATCGATTTTAGACTTGATCTGCATTTCGTATTTTAATAATGCTCTCTCTGTCTTTCCTTTTCTCTCTCTCCCTCTCTCCCTCTCTCTCTCTTTTGCAAAATATAAAAGCTGATCTGATAAATATTAATTTGAACCATCATAATGTATTTGAAAATTCCAGCTAAAATGTCACCACATGGAACATTAATGTAATATTTCAAGGCCCTGAGAGCAATACTCATATTGATTGCATTTATTTCACTCTAGGGAGGAGAGATAATTCTTCAATGTGGGACACATCTGGGAGCCAAGGAGGCAGAGGCTGAGGGGAGAAATGCGAAATTATATATGGTCATAAAAAATACAAAACAGAAAATCCTCCCCAAAACTCTCTCCTCACCCCTGGCGCCCCGCACCCAAACTTGCCATTTTCATTTCCCAGAGTAGTGTGAGGCCGGCGGGAAAGGCAGAAGCCCAGGGCCCTGTGGGACCGCAGTTGCGGGATTGAGAGCTGAGCAGCCTCTCCCAGGGCCCCAATATGTAAGCCTGCCTTGGCCAGGACAGACAGAGAGACAGACAGACAGACAGAAAGACAGACAGACAGACAGAGGGGCTGCCCACTGGAGCCTCGAGCTCGCTGGGTGAAAGTTTGTGAATGCCCAAGAGCTGTGAGGTCCTGGGAATGAGGAGAGAAGAAGGAAAGGAGGGGAGGGGAGAGAAGAGAGGAGAGGAGACAGCTGAGAGAAAAAGGAAAGAAAGAAAAGAAGAGGAAAGATACCAGGACCCAAGGGAGAGGAGGGAAGAGGAAAGGAGAGAGGCAAGCAGGAGTGAGGGAGAGAGAGGGGAGAGGAACGAGGAGAGAGAGAGTGAGGAGAGAGGGGACATGAATCAGGAGAGAAGGAGGAAGGAAGAGTGAGCCGGGAGGGGAGAGGACAGGAGAGGCGGAGGAGGGGTGGGGGGCTCCGGCTGGGCCGTCTGGAGTCCCAGCTCCTCTCACTGTCATTAAGGATATTGATGTGCTCAGGCGTCAATGAGTCTTTGTACAAGTGAAAGGAAACCCGATGCTTGTGACCCTGAGCCCACGCCCTCCACCTGCCCCCCCCACCCCACCAGCCCCGGCCCTGGAGCTGGGGGCTGGGAGGCGGAGGGTCCAAGCCCCCCACCAGGGGCTGAGCTGCTCAGACTCCAGGATCCCAAGTTTCCCCAGCCCAGCGCCCCGTGCAGGAGTGGGGAGGGGGGCACCTTGAACCTGACCCTTCTGATGCCCAGTGCCCAGGGCCCCAGAGCTTACTGGCTGCTGTAACCAGAAGAAGGCTGGGCAGGAACCCCATCTCAGGGCCTCAGCCCGCAGCGGGGTCTCCCCAAGACCCTCCCTCCTTGTTTCTCAGGATGTGTGTAGGTTTTGGGGTGTTGACTTTTACAGCACCTTTAGAAGGCCAGGGGCCGGGCAGAGAGAAACTCCAGTGGCCCAGGGCCTGGCCAAGGTCAGGCCCCTCTTTGCCAGTCGTGTCTCTGCACAAATGTCACCTTCTCCCAGAAGCCCTCCGTGGCCATCCGAACAGCCCCAGCCGAGTTTTACTTTATGCATAGCGTTCACCTGGAATTATCTTCCTTGTCTGTTTATATGCTTTGGATCTGCATCCCACCACCACCCCCCCAACCTTTGAATGTAAGTTTGAGAAGGATGGGGCCGCGCCTACCTTGTTCCCCATCACATCCCCCGCCCCTCACGCTGAGCCAATGCTCCCTCTGTCCCAGCTGACTCGATGGGGGACGGACAGACGGACGCCCTCCGCTCGGCCAGCCCCCCGCCTGAGCCCCCTTCGGGGCCGGGTGACCCAGCCTCGCCCCCACCCCGGGACCCTTCCCAACCCCCGCCGCCCCCGCAGCCGCTCGAGGCTGCGCGCCCCCGCCTCCCCGGATCCGTCACTCGCGGAGCTGCCACAATATTGTGAAGGCTCCGCGCTCCCGCTCCGCAGCGCAGCCCGCAGCCCGCGCGGGGGCCGTGAGGGAGGCGCGGGCGGGCGGGCGCCGGAGATGAATAATGCATGACCAAGGCGCCCCCTACCGGCGGCCGCGGGCGGCGCAGGAACGGCCCAGCCGCGCCCGAACGCGGCCGGACCCAGGACCCGCACGTGTCCCTGCCCACCCGGGAGGGAGCTCCTGCCTCTATCCCCGCCTCAACCCCGACCCGGCCAGGCCCTCCTCCCCCACCCTCCACGTCCGGGGAGCAGCCTCCTACTCACTCCAAGACCGAGGAATGAGTTTGGGGAGGCGGGGGAGGCTGCATAGAGCCCAAGCCAGAGCCCCTTCTTATGCTCCTGGGTTCGCGGTGCAGTGGGGACCAGGACCCCCCCATTCCGTCTCACCGTCACCCCAGGGCTTCTGGACCAGGACTTGCAGCCTCAGAGAAGGACAGGCTCGGAAGGACAGAGCAGAGAAGGAGATTTCATTCTTTTATAAAAATGGTTACAAACAATTTCATAAGAGTTTCCAAGTTTCTGCAGAATATTTACAACGTTGAGATATGAAGGCTTTTTTTTTTTTTTTTAAGTTCAAGTGAAATACAGGAAAGCCCACTGTCTATAGATGGGTATCTGTGGTTTTAGAATAAGCGTCCGGGAAGTGTCTTCCTGGGGTCTTCTTGGTGGGAGGAGTGGATCTTCTTGGCTGCAGATGATCTACTTGGGTGGTAGAGGACACGGTGGGGGGAGCGATGACCAAGAGCAGGCCCCTGCCGGGCTTGGAGTGTCCCCTAAGATGCCTGTGATCTCTGGGGATTTGCCTGCATGCAGTCGCCTGTTCTTCAAGCCTGCCAGTCCTGCTAACAGGCAGGTAATGAGGAGAGCAGAGGCCTCTTCCAGGCAGCTGCTTTAGCTCCTAATCACGCAGGCCCCTGGGGAGCTGGGCCAGCCTCTCGGCCTCATGGCCTCTCCTCATTGAGAATAGATTCTAATGACACCCCCCTTCCACCCCCCCATGGTTCCTGCTGTGCCCTGAATCCCCGCCCAGGCTTAATAAGCCGGAAGGCAGAAACGACCATCACAGGGGCTGGGGACCCAGGGCCATTTGTTGAGCATCTGCTGAGATGCTGGCTCGTGTTGAGATCTCTCGTCCCAGCAACACCCCGCACATTCAGATTGTAAGCCCCATATTACAGATGAGGAAAGCAAGGCCCAGAGAGATGCGGCCGTGTGCCAAAGATCACACAGCTGCTCAGAGATGAGCCAAGAGGCGCGGAGCTGGGCAGAGGAACTCTATCCCCCAACCCAGACGCTGCTTTGTGTCCCGGACCCCGTGTCCAGGAGATCAAACCTTGCGCTGGGCTACAAGCCCTCCCCATTGGAGCAGCAGTTGGTCTGCGTCACTAAAAATGAGTTGCAAACTCAATTGCCTTGGGCCTAGACTGGCAATGCAAATGCATGAAGTGGACCACACATACAAACACATGGTTCCCCCAAGAGTTTCCCAAATAGTTTGGCTCTTAAAGAAACAACGGTTTAAGGTGATGATATCTGACAACCAGTTAGCAACCTTCGCCCTGGAATCTTGCTCCTTCAGGCGAGGCCTGGATTCCAGCCCCTATGTGCCTTTTGCTTGGCTCTGTTACGTTGACCAAGGAGTCTTACCTCTCTGTCCCTTCATCTGTAAACTGGAAATAAAAACACTACCTGTGTCCCAGCGGGGTGCATGGGCCAGAAAAGAGGAGGGATGTGTAGAGTTCTAGGGTGGCCCAAGATAATTCTGTCTGCTAAGATAATTCTTCTTAGTAAGTTGGGGTCTCACCCCTCCTTTATTTGGGCGTGATCCCCAAAGAAAACGGTAAGAGAGAGGGGAGGCAAAATGCAGGAAGCCGTGTCACAGGGCAGTTCCTGTGTGGGTGGTCGGTCCTCAGCTCACCTGGGGACCCTGCAGAGCCTGTGGATCTCCGCTCCAGACTGTCCCAAGAGGTGTTGGGGAGCGGGGAGGAGATACTTCTTTATCCACTAACTGTCATCTGTCATTGGTTGAAGGTCACAGGGGGCCAAGCTTGCTCCTATGGCCAGAGAGATGTCCTTGGGGAACTTGAGTTAGAGTGACGGGAACTGTCAGTAGAAGCTGCAGATGCCCTCTGGGTAGACCAAAGGATATGATGGGGGCCCAGTGCCCACTCGGGTGGTCTCACGCCTGCCAGCTACACTTGTCATCACTAGTGCCCACCTTGGGCTGTACAGGCTCTGGAGCCAGCATTGGACCAGATTCAGCCCCAGCTCTCTTAAAGGGGAGGGAGGATGCTCACTTTTCCGTAGAATGCGTGGAATGAGTGCCGGGGGAGACAGGTGGGCCCCTTGCCTTTTAGGAGCCAGACACCCGAGTATTCAGTTCAGCCTGGAGGCTCAGAAGGCTTCCTGGAGGAGATGACATTTTCCCAGCAGAACTCTGAGCTGAAACTCAGTTCTCTGTGCTGGGGTCTAGAGGGACCTCACCCTCTAACTGTCCCCTGTCACCAAAGCTGCTTCTGGCTGTAGTAACTAATGTCACACTGCTACGGCTGGAGTGGGGAGGTGTCTCTGCCTCTCCCATCATCCTGGACTCCAGGACAGCTGTCCTCCAATCCAGACTCTGTCCTGCCCCTGGTGCTCCTGAGTGCAGGGTAGACTCTCTTTCTTGAGAGGGGGTTAGGGAGGAGAGAGGGTAGTTCTGAGCCTCGGACCTGAGGGGCTACCTGAGGTTAGCCAGCAAAGTTTTCAGAACTTTAAACAAGCCTGGCGAGCTTGTTTAAAATATAGACACAGATCCCACTCAGATCTCTATGCCCAGAGCATCCAGGCAGGGATTGGAACTTCTGCATTTTTAAAGCAAGCATCCAGGGCCTCCTCATGCAGTTGGTGGATTTGGGTTGGGGACCCATTCTCCTGCTCTGTGCTGAGCTACTAGTCACCTCTGCCCACCTCGTGGAAATCACCACCAGAGACTTTCTATGGTTGTGAGCTCCTGGGGCAACCCCTCCTTGGCCATCCCTGTATAGTCCCTCCTTAAACACCCCTTCCTCACTGGGAGCTAGGGCCAAGCCAAGAGGGTGGGGGAAGGACAGAACCTCCAGAAGGATCAACCTCTGAGAGCTCCACTCTGCAAAGACCCTCCCACCTCTGTTCCCTGGAGAGCATGGGGGCTCCTCCTCCACTGAATCTATGACCTCCCATTCATTCATGTGCATGGATCAAATTTTGGAAATGCAATTAATTACCTGTTGTTGTATCTGCTTGAATTATTGTCATGGTTTCTATGCACTTTATACAACTTAATCAACAGTTGAGGAAACAAGATCTTGGTGGGGCCAAGGCTCAGGAGAAGCTGAGCCCTTTCCATCATCATTCATGATCAAATCTATTCATTCTTTCTGCCGTTTGCTCATTCATTCATTCATCCAGTTAGTCATTGATTCATTCACTCAGTCCTTCATTCATTTGGATATTCATTTACTCATTCATTCATTCACTTATCCAGGGAATACTTGTTAGCATAGTCATGTGACAAGCTCCAGGACAGGTGCCAGGAAGCAGTGGTAAATAAAACGACAAGGTCCTTGCCTTAGAAGAGCTGACAATCTGGTGGAGAGACAGACAATAACTACATGCAATGGTTACAAAAAAGAGCTGGGAAAGTCGGGGAGGACTTCTTGGAGGAGGCAACATTTAAATCCACTCCCTGATTTATTCATTTCTTTATTCATCCATTTAGGCAGAGCAGACTCTGTTCCTGGAGACTGCAAGAGATGGAAGGCCCAGTGCCGAGGAGCCAAGACTCAGGGGAAGAGTCAGCCAGCAACTAAATTATTATAACGCAATGAGGAAACGTGGTGGGGAGGAAGGAACCAAGACAGATGAGAGGGCAGAGGCTGGGGAAATGGCTGGGGAGGTTTTTCTTGGCAGGAGGCACTGAGCAGGTCTTCCAGGACCTATAGAAGGTGAGTTCTCTGAGCCTACAGAGGACAGTTCGGGGGTCATGTCCCAGCCTTTTTTCTTTTCTTTTCTTTTCTTTTTTTTTTTTTTTGAGATGGAGTCTCGATCTGTCGCCTAGGCTGGAGTGCAGTGGCACAATCTCGGCTCACTGCAAGCTCCGCCTCCCAGGTTCACACCATTCTCCTGTCTCAGCCTCCCAAGTAGCTGGGACTACAGGCGCCCACCACCACGCCTGGCTAATTTTTTTGTATTTTTAGTAGAGACGGGATTTCACTGTGTTAGCCAGGATGGTCTCGATCTCCGGACCTCGTGATCCGCCCACCTCAGCCTCCCAAAGTGCTGGGATTACAGGCGTGAGCCACTGCACCTGGCCTTTTCTTTCTTCTTTTCTTTTCCTCTTTTTTTTTTTTTTTGTGTGTGTGTGTGTGTGTGCGATGCAGAGTCTCACTCTGTCACCACCCAGGCTGGAATGCAATGCTGCGATCTCGGCTCACTACAGCCTCCACCTCCTGGGATCAAAAAATTCTCCTGCCTCAGCCTCCCAAATAGCTAGGATTACAGGCGTGCACCACCACACCCGGCTAATTTTTGTATTTTTAGTAGAGACAGTGTTTCGCCATGTTGACCATGGCTGGTTTTGAACTCCCGACCTCAGGTGATCCACCCACCTTGGCCTCCCAAAGTGCTGGGATTACAGGCCTGAGCCACCACGCCCGGCCACGTACCAGCTTCTTCAAAGGGACCAGCAAGACCCTGTTATAGTGTTGGACACAGCAGTCATGGCATGGAAAAGGAGGAGGAGGAGGTCTGATGACTAAGGCCTCCTGGGTCCCAGTCCCCCTGGGCTGACTGTGATTTTTGGCTTGGAGTCAGAGAGGGCTTGGTAAGGCTGGGCCTCAGAGAAGAAGCAGAAGTTTATCAGTCAGAGGAGGACATTCCAAGACCAGCCCCGCCATATGCAAAGGCCTAAATGCAGGAGAGAGCTGGCACAATTGGGGAGCGGGAGAGGCCCGGTATTGTGGCAGAAGATGGTGCCTTAGGCCCCAGAGGTGGAACATGAGGTAGCTGGATCCCAGGCAGCCATGGGGCAGCACTGATGAGGGGCCTGAGCAAAGTCCTGAGAGCAACTGGGAGCTGTGGATGGTCTGCAAGCTGCGGAGGCACCTGCCAGAAGTGGGTATCCCATGTTTGTTTATAAATGCGTTTGGGGATATAACAATAAGCTAGCCATGGCCTCTGCAGTCAAATCACCAGCCAATAACTCCAAGGGGAAAACAGTCAGGGCCCCAGGCCAGGGCAAGATCGGGTGGCAAGAGCCATCAGGATGACTGCTCCAGGTGGCCAGGAGTCCAGAGGAGAGGATTCGGCTTGGGAAAGAAAATTTCAAAGCCAGTAACACCCTATTGTTTACCAGGTCCTTCCTCCTCGGCAGGGGCTTCCCATTCATCACCCCATTAATAATAGTAATCGTGGGAGCAGCCGCCGCCTAATAACTAACACTTACTTTGTGCCAGCTTCTTTCTGTTCTAGGTGCTTTTACCCATATTAATTGCTTTAATCTTCACAACAACTCTATGAGGTGGGTACTATGATCACTGTCCCCATTTGACAGATAAGGACATGGAGGCTCAGAAGCTGAGTGGCCTCTCCAGGGAATAAGTGGCTGAACTGGAATGCTCACTAAGACCTTCCTGATTCCACGGTCCATGCTGGCTTCATTTTGTCCCACACTCCATCAAGGGAAGGGCTGGGGCAGGGTTGTGGGGCACGGGACCAGGGTCCCTGTGAGGAGCTGCAACCAGGAGTGGTCCTGTTCCCGTCCCCTCCCCTCAGGCTGCCTCAGGCTGCATTCCTCCTCTGCTGATTGAGGCTGGTGTTTTATGAACCCAGAACCGCAGCAAGATTCTCCTATTAATTTATTGGTATTGCTAATTAAACATCATATTCGCAAATGTAAATTTCCTAATGGCCTCCCTTCCATTTCCGAAGTTTCCTAAAAGAGCCTTCTTGTTATGGTTGTCAATTGAAACCAATTACATCTCACCAGATGGGTGGGCTGCGGCTGGCTCAGGGGTCACTGGGTCTGGAGGGGATCAGGGGCCTCTCCATGGGGTCTGACTGGGGCCCTCTTTGACCTCAGGGGAGAATAGGGACAGGGGAATGTTGGGGAAGCGAAGTAGAGCAAGCCCAGCCCCAAGCTCTTGGGTGTCAGCCTCCTTCTTCTCGCTGATTGGGTGTCAGCCTCCTTCTTCTCCCTGATTGGTGTCAGCCTCCTTCTTCTCCCTGACACACCCCCAGTCTGGTTGCTGGCCTGGGCCTGTGGCTGTTTGCAAGGCTATGTCAGGGAGGCCAGGGCTAGGATGAGGAGGCAGCGTGGAGGAGAGAATATTAGAATGAGCAAATGTCAGTGCTTAGAGGGACCTTAGAGATTTTCCAGTCTAACCCCCCATTTGAAACATGGAGAAACTAAGGCAGTGTGGAGGAAGTGACTTGCCCAGGGCCGCATAGTCAATCACTACAGGAGCTGGGACCTAAACAGAGGTCTGCTTCTGATCCCTTTGAAAATCTGATGAAGCCAGGAGCCATGGCTGATGCCTATAATCCTGGCACGTTGGGAGGCCAGGGTGGGCAGATCACTTGAAGTCAGGAGTTTGAGACCAACCTGGCCAACATGGTGAAACCCTATCTCTACTAAAAATACAAAAATTAGCCAGGCATGGTAGCGCACACCTGTAATCCCAGCTACTCAGGAGGCTGAGAGAGGAAAATCACTTGAACCTGGGAGGTGGAGGTTGCAGTGAGCCGAGATTGTGGCACTGCACTCCAGCCTGGGTGACAGAGTGAGACCCCGTCTAAAAAAAAAAAAAAGAAAGAAAGAAAAAGAAAATTTGATGAGCTCTACTCCCTACTCCAGACAAACGTGTTCCCTGCAGGAATTGCATAATTGCAGGGACACCGCTCTACATCATGGCAGCCCCCACCCCAATTCGGTCATCGCGTGGTGTTTGAAAGCAACAGCTCTTGGATCAGGGTAAACCACTTTTGAATCCCACATGCAGCAAGTCCTCCGCCTCTTGGGACTTCAGTCTCCTCATCTGTACAGTGAGGACAACAGTCTGTCTCTCCCAGGGCTGCTTAGAGATTATTTGGCAAAGCGTGTGAGTGAGTGCTCCATCACAAGTGGCCAGTATTGGGCTGGGCCTCGTGGTTTCAGAGCCCAGCCTCCTAACTCAGTGGGGTGGGGGACTCTGGCCAGTCCTGGCCAGGTAGCCAGGTGGGACCCAGGGAGGTTGGGATAGGGTGAGGCCACCCAGGCCTGGGACTTGGCCTCATCTTTGGAATAATGGTCACCATTTCCTCAGCATGGTGCTGAAACTGAGACACCATATGCATGGTCTCCACAATCCTCCCCAACCCAGTTACAGATGGGGAAGCGGAGGCCTTGGGGGTTAGTTAGTGACTTGCCTGGCCTGAGGTTCCCCAGGGGAAGGACTGTCTGACTCCAGGGTCTGAGTTGGCACCTGCTCTGTTCTGCCTTTACTGAGCACCAGCTTGAGACATGAGAGCAAACGTGGACCATCTGCCAGGAGTTCAAGCTCCCACTCTGCGGCCTCTTTGCTGGGAGACCTTGAGCATGTCAGGTCTGAGTAATCAGGTCCCATGTGAGACATGTCAGAGGTGAGTGCAGGCTGCTGCTGGCCCCCCGACACCAGAATGCACACTGATGTCAGCATTGCCAGTTCTGCTCTGATGACTGTGGGCCTGGTGTCCCCACCCCACATCCCTAAGCCCAGCCTCAAGGGAGCAGGGCAAGAAGGGGAACCTGCTGGGTAAACTGAGTCAGAACATTGGCAAAGACCTTGACGATGCGGAAGACCGTCCCTGGTACGTCTGGGGACAGCTGGAAGTGGAGCTGGCAGGGAAGGGGTGAGAGGTGACAGACACTACCCAGATACCAGGGAGCGTCCAGCCCATGTGCCTTTGTGGTAGCCCATGGGGAGAAGGGCCTCAGAAGGTCACCTCCTCCAGCCCCGGCCCTCCAAGTAGGGTCACACGTCTGAAGGACGCTCCCAGCCCCTCTTCCTCCTGCCTCAAGAAGCCTGTACTTTCCAAGTTGAAGACTTGTTCTTCGGGGACCCCCGTGGCCCACTCTGCTCGTGTGTCATTGCCTTGAGGGAGCCAGTGAGTAATCAGAGTGTTTTGGTTGCTGCTTGGGAATCTGCATTAGGGAAAACTTTAAAAATACACTCTATCGTTGTTTACTATTCACAGCAATGACACGGGGCTGCCCCTCAGCCCATCATCCTGGGCTTGCTATGTGCTGGGGCCTGAGTGGCCGCACCAAGAGCCCTGAATGGAGTATGGGCTGGGCTTGAGGCATGGGATGAGGCCCGGGGGGTATCCAGACTTTCTCTTTGTTTTTGTTTGTTTGTTTGTTTTTCTTTGAGACAGGGGCTTGCTCCAGGCTGTAGTGCAGTGGTGTTATCACGGCTCACTGCAGCCTCGATCTCCCAGGCTCAAGCCATCCTCCTACCTCAGCCTCCCGAGTAGCTGGGACCACAGGCGTGCACCACCACACCCAGCTAATTGTTAAAATTTTTTGCAGGCTGGGCACGGTGGCTCACGCCTGTAATCCCAGCACTTTGGGAGGCTGAGGCGGGCAAATCACCTGAGGTCTGGAGTTCAAGACGACACTGACCAACATGGAGAAACTCCGTCTCTACTAAAAATACAAAGCTAGCCAGGCATGGTGGTGCATGCCTGTAATCCCAACTACTTGGGAGGCTGAGGCAGGAGAATCACTTGAACCCTGGAGGCAGAGGTTGTGGTAAACTGAGATTGCGCCATTGCACTCCAGCCTGGGCAACAAGAGAGAAACTCCATCTCAAAAAAAAATAAATAAATAAAAAGGTAGAGATGGGGTTTCTCCATGTTGCCCAGGCTGTGTCCAGACTTTAAACTTCTTTTTTATTGTGGTAACATACACAGAACATAAAATGTACCAGTGTAAACCACTTTAAAGTGTACATTTCAGTGGCATTAAGTACATTGACAATGTTATGCAACTATCTAATTCCAGAACTTTTTCATCACCCCAAAAGGAAACCTCATACCCATTAAGCGATCACTCCCCATTTTCCCATCCCCCGCATCCCTGACAGCCGCTAATCTACTTTCTGTCTCTACGGATTTGCCTATTTTGAATATTTCATATAAATGGAATCATCTGATATGCAGCCTTTCGTTTCTGGCCTCTGCCTTTCAGCTTCATGGATTCAGGGTTCATCCAGGTTGTGGCGTGGATCCGCTCCATCCCTTGTTCTGAGTGGCTGAAGAGTATTCTGTTGCACGGAGGGACCACATTTTGTTTATCCAGCCTCCCACTGATGGCTACTCTGGTGGTATCCCCCTCTTGGCTGTTGTGAACAGCACTGCTATGAGGTGTCCAGATTTCGAGCATATGGTTATCCAGGCTCTAGGCAGGGAGATGTCTAGATTCTGGTGCACAGATATCAAATAGTAGGCATAAAGACACCCAGATATGCTGGGTATGACAATGATCAGCTTGATGCCCTCCTTAGGTAGGGGGGCTCCCATAGGCCCTTCCTCAGGTCCTAGTGCTGAGCCCCTGGGGGAAGTTCTGCAGCTTGGAAGGCGCTGGCTTCTTTTTAAAGAAAACAGTTTAAAAATCTCTGTAGAGAGGATGGGGGGCTTGTTTTGTTGCCCAGGCTGGTCTCAAACTCCTGGTTCCTTTTTTTTTAGGGGGGGGGCCAAGTCTCGCTCTGTCACCCAGGCCGGAGTGCAATGGCATGATCTCGGCTCCCTACAACCTCTGCCTCCCGGGTTCAAGTGATTCTCCCACCTCAGCCTCCTGAGTAGCTGGGACTACAGGCGCCTGCCACCATGCCTGGCTAATTTTTTGTATTTTTAGTAAAGGCGGGGTTTCACCATTTTGGCCAGGCTGGTATCAAACTCCTGACCTCAAGTGATCCTCCTGCCTCGGCCTCCCAAAGTGCTGGGATTACAGGTGTGAGCCACTGTGCCTGGCTGGTGAAGGCTTCTTGAGGTCGAAGGAGGAGGGTCTGGGAGCACCCCTAGATGTGTGACCTTGCTTGGAGGGTGGGGGCTGGAGGAAGTGACCTTCTGAGGACCCTGCTCACTATGGGCTACCATAAAGGCACAGGGCAGAACCTCTGTGCATAGATCATAGAAGACAGAACATCAGAGAGAGGCCAGGCTTTGCTGCTGTTCCATTCAAGTGCCCGCCCAAGGGCGTTTTAGAGATGGGGAAACAAGCCAGGGAAAAGAAGTGACCTCGTCATTAGCGGCTGCATCACCAGTGCCTCAGTAGGTACCGTTGCCCCGCACTTCCCACATGCTTGGGAGGGTGGGCACTAGAGCACCCTTCAGCCACACAACATAGTGAGGGGTGCTGTATTGTTATCCCCATTGTACAGATGAGATCATGAAGGCCCAGAGTAGCGAACTTGTTGCATAAAATATAGGAGAGGAACAGATATTCTCAGCTGTCTCTAAAGGGAACCAGAGGTTTTCCTGTTAGCTATGCACCACTGTGGCCTGGGACAACTGTCTTCAAGGCCAGCACTGAATCATCTTCTACCAGGGGGTTTCAGCACCCCTGCAACCTTCTGCTGGGATCGCCATCCCTCAGCCCACCCCCAAGCCAGAGGCCAGACATCTTGGGGAGGTGACATAGATTGCGGCAAGAGCCCAGACGAGGGTACAATTCCCTACTCTGCTCCTTGGTAACTAACTTCTTTTATGTTCCTGAGCCTCAGCTGTGCCCACCTGGCAAATGAGGAGTCTTGCCAACACCCCCTGCAGAGGGTTGCTTTAAGAGTCAAATGAGTTGATGCATCTATGACGCTTACACAGAGCGTGGCACACAAAGTGATCCTAGAATGTAGCTCAAGTGAACTCACGTGGCCTTCACTCATGGCCTCACCCTGGCCTCTCACCAGGCTCTGGGTTCAGAAGAGCTGGGTTGCCTGACAGACAGGAGATTGGAGAGCCTGGTGCCGCCCCCTGGGATCTGTAGCTACAAAGAACAGTGCTCACAGCATCCCTGGGCTAATCGGAGAGGATGCCACCTTAATTCCACCTCCATCAGACCTCCGCCAGAAGACACAACCCTTTCACCTCATCAATATTCAAGAGCTTAACAAAAAAAGCTATAACTAGGGAAGTCAGAAATAATGGAATGCAGTATTGATTATTTTATGGTGCGATTAGGGGTAATTACATCTCTCAAATTTTATTTTAATGTTAGTTTCTACTACTTTTAGCCTTTTAAAATTATCCCAAACATCCCCATTTAATGGAACACCCATGCCTTCAATTTCAATGTGAAATACTTTTTTTCTGCTAAAGTGTGACCTCAATATATTTGAAAACATAAATTACACTATGTATAAACCATAAAAAATGAATGATGAATTTAATTCTGGTGAAGCGTGAGGGAATGGGGAGGCAGGCGGGCGGAGGCACTGTTTATCCAGTGCGGAGGGGACAGTCAGAGGCAGGAGGGGGCAGCGGGAGTCAGAAGGGGTGCCTGACCTTCAGGGGCACCGGGAACAGGGCTCAGAGCTCTGGAGGACACAGGCCAGGGAGGGATCAGAGGCTGCACCTGCCCTCATCGCCCTCCCTCCCTGTTGTCAAGTGAGCTCAGGCTAGTTCCTCCCTAGGAAATGAGTTCCAAAGCGCGCAAGGGGCATAGGCTGGCTTGCGCCTCCCAACCTAACTCTGCCTGTAATCCGTAGTGTGGTGTGGTTGCTAATGCGCCGTGGCTCCATTTCAGGGGTTCCATTTTGCAGATGTGCAAACTAAGGCTAAAGAGACTCGCCTAAAGTAGCTGGGCAAATAAGTGCTGCAGTGCTGGGAGCCGGCTGCAGACCCAGCATGTGGGACTCTCAGCCCAAGAGCTCCCGCTGTCAAAAAGAAGAGCCTGGGCTGGGCGAAGTGGCTCATGCCTGTAATCTCAGTACTTTGGGAGGCCCAGGCAGGCAGATCACTTGAGCCCAGGAGTTCAAGACCAACCTGGGCAACATGGCGAGACCTCATCTCTATTAAAAAAAAAAAAAAAAAAAAAAAAAACAGAAAAATTAGCCGGGCGTGCTAGAGCACGCCTGTGGTCCCAACCACTCTAGAGGCTGAAGTGCGAGGATCACCTGAGTCTAGGGAGGTCAAGGCTACAGGGAGCAGCGATTGCAGCACTGCACTCAGCCTGGGCAACAGAGTGAGACTATCTCAAAAAACAAAACAGTCTGGATGCAGTAGCTCACGCCTATAATCCCAGCACTTTGGGAGGCCGAGGTCGGTGGATCATGAGGTTAGGAGTTCGAGACCAACCTGGCCAACATGGTGAAACCCTGTCTCTGCTTAAAAATATATATACAAAAATTAGCTGGGTGTGGTGGTGCACGCCTGTAATCCCAGCTACTTAGGAGGCTGAGGCAGGAGAATCGCTTGAACCCAGGAGGCAGAGGTTGCAATGAGCTGAGATCGTGCCATTGCATTCCAGTCTGGGCAACAGAGCAAGACTCTACCTCAAACAAACAAACAAACAAAAAGAAGAGCCTGTTGTAACTACCTGTGTCACAAGTGGACATGACCGTGCCCTTGCAGACATCAGGGCAGCAAGCAGAGTAGTTAGGAACACGGACTCTGGGGACAGACAGCCCTGGTTTTGAAACCTGGCCATCTTCTAGGAGTGCCAGGAGGACTCTCTAGCACTGTAAAGCCCTGAGCAGGTTGTATTGGTTTCTCCCTGGCTTGCAGCACCCTTGCCTGG
Source organism: Symphalangus syndactylus (assembly GCF_028878055.3). Classification (NCBI taxonomy): domain Eukaryota; kingdom Metazoa; phylum Chordata; class Mammalia; order Primates; family Hylobatidae; genus Symphalangus; species Symphalangus syndactylus. The sequence continues at coordinate 25,975,000 of NC_072444.2, read as the reverse complement.
GGTGTGTGTTGGGGGTAAGGTTGGGGGTTGAGGTCCCCGGGATGTGGGTTTACACAGTGTGGCTGAGACCTTTTCTGAGCCCTCAGGACATGGCCTCCACACCTTCTGGCCTTCCCTGATTTCTGCCCTCTCCTCCTTTTCCTTTCCTCTCAGGTGACTGGCAGCTCATTATTGAGGACCCTGCTACCCCTTGGCATCATGAGCCCTGGAAGGGCAGGGGCCACATCTCCTTGTTCTTTGTGGCACCTCCAGCACCTGAGCATCATAGGAGCTGGAGAATATGATGTGAATGAAACGCGCTCTGGAACCGTGACCTCGAAGCAGCTCATTCCGATGGTTTCAGCCTCTCAGCAGCCTTTGTGGCTGAGGGCCTCTCCCTCCTCCTAGATGCTCTCTTGTCTTGGTTTCCTAGACTGCAGGCTCCTGCCTTTCCTCTGACTCCCCTGGCTGCTCCTTTTTCCCTCCTTTGCTACCCTTCTTCCCCCTCTTCACCTTGGAGAGCTCATCCTGGGGGCCTCTCCTCTACTGTACTCACTCCCAGGGTGACCATCCATCCTGCTCATAGCTTTTTTTTTTAAGGGGGGGGTCTCACTTTGTCACCCAGGCTGGAGTGCAGTGGCATGATCATGGCTCACTGTAGCCTCCACCTCCCGGGCTAAAGCGATCCCCCTGCTTCAGCCTCCTGAGTAGCTGGGACCACAAGCATGTACCGCCACACCCGTCTAATGTTTTAATTTTTTGTAGAGACAGGGTGTTGTCGTGTTGCCCCAGCTGGTCTTGAACTCCTGGACTCAAGTGATCCTCTCACCTTGGCCTCCCAAAGTGCTGGGATTACAAGTGTGAGCCACCACAACCACTCCTGCTCATAGCTTTAACCACCATCTAGGCCAGTTGCTGTCCAATAAAAACAGAATGCAAACCTCCAAGCAGTTTAAAACTTTTTTGGTAGCCACATTTTTGTTTTTTTTGAGACAGAGTCTCGCTCTGTCGCCCAGGCTGGAGTGCAGTGGCGCGATCTCGGCTCACTGCAAGCTCCGCCTCCTGGGTTCACGCCATTCTCCTGCCTCAGCCTCTCCGAGTAGCTGGGACTACAGGCGCCCGCCACCACGCCCGGCTAATTTTTTTTTGTATTTTTAGTAGAGACGGGGTTTCACCGTGGTCTCGATCTCCTGACCTCGTGATCCGCCCGCCTCGGCCTCCCAAAGTGCTGGGATTACAAGCGTGAGCCACCGCGCCCGGCCTGTAGCCACATTTTTAAAAAGAGAAATGAATTCAAATACTCTAACCGAGTACAATATATCCAAAATATTATCATTTCAACTTGTGATCAATATATAAAATCACTAATGAGCCATTTTGCTTTTTTTTCATCCTAAGCCTTTGAAATCTGACTTGTATTTTACATCTGACGGCACATCTCAATCAGACTAGTGGCAGTTCAAGAGCTTGGTAACCACCCGTGGCTGGCAGCTGCTGTATTGAGCAGCAATAGAATCTATCTTGACCATTCTATTGGCGTCATCTCCAGCCCAGCTCCCTCTTCTCAGATCTGGAGGCACGTGTACTTACTCCTACTCCGCATCTCCTCTTGGCAGTCTAATAGGCATCTCAGACGCCAACCTCCAAAGCTGAGCTCCTGATCTTTCCTCCACCACCCACCCCCCATCCAATTTCCATGATTGCTGCTCTAGATTCAAAATACACCCAGAGGCTGTGCACAGTGGCTCATGCCTGTAATCCCAGCACCTTGGGAGGCCCAGGCGGGTGGATCTCCTGAGGTCAGGAGTTCAAGACCAGCCTGGCCAACATGGTGAAACCCTGTCTCCACTAAAAATACAAAAGTTAGCTCAGCGTGGTGACGGGTGCCTGTAATTCCAGCTACTCAGGAGGCTGACGCAGGAGAGTCACTTGAACCGGGGAAGTGGAGGTTGCAGTGAGCCAGGATTGTGCCATTGCACTCCAGCCTGGGCGACAAGAGTGAAACTCTGACTCAAACAAACAAACAAACAAAAAACCCAAAATACATGCAGCATGTGACCACTTCCTACCTCCTCCACTGCTGCCACTATGGCCCACGCCACCAACACCTCCCCTCTGGATACCTGCAATCGCCTCCTCCCTGGTCTCTCCACGTCCACTCTTGCCCTTGCCCCTATAATCTGTGCTCCACCCAGATCCCAGAGTGGTCCAGTTAAAGTCTAAACTGATTGCTGCACTGGGCGCCGGCGAGGTGGGTCACGCCTGTAAACCACCTTACAGGCCGAGGTGGGTGGATCACTTGAGGCCAGGAGTTCGAGACCAGCCTGGCCAACATGGTGAAAACCCCCAACCCCTCCACTCCATCTGTACTAAACTACAAAAATTAGCCAGGCATGGTGGTGAGGGCCTGTAATCCCAGGTATTCAGGTGGCTGAGATACCAGAATTGCTTGAACCCAGGAGGCGAAGGTTGCAGTGAGCCAAGATCGCACCATTGCACTCCAGCATGGGTGACAGAGGTAAGCCCGTCTCAAAATAAATAAATAAATAAGTAGGCTCCTGTCACACCTCTGCTCACAACCCTCCAATACCTCCCATGTCCCTTAGCATGAAAGTTCAAGTCCACACATTAGAGCTCAAAATATAGTAGCCCAGAAAAACAGATGTGTTCTTGCCTCTGGGCCTTTGCACTGTCTGTTCTGGGCTTTCCCACAGCTATCTACAAGGTCTTCCTTATTAACATTGCCATTTATCTTCCCACATTCCTGCCCCCTCCTTTATTTCTCTCTGCAGCACTCATAACTTTCTAATACATTACATCATTTATGTATTTGTTGTTGTTGTTGATTTTTATGGGAGACTCACTACCGCCCCCCCCCCACTCCATGAGGTCAGAGTTTTTTATTTTTTTATTTTTATTTATTTATTTATTTTGAGACGGAGTCTTGCTCTGTCGCCAGGCTGGAATGCAGTGGCGCGATCTTGGCTCACTGCAACCTCTGACTCCCAGGTTCAAGCAATTCTCCTGCCTCACCCTCCAGAGTAGCTGAGATTACAGGCATGTGCCACCACACCCAGCTAATTTTTGTATTTTTAGTAGAGACAGGGTTTCACCATTTTGGCCAGGATGGTCTTGATCTCCTGATGTCGTGATCCACCCGCCTCGGCCTCCCAAAGTGCTGGGATTACAGGCGTGAGCCACAGTGCCTGGCAAGGTCAGAAATTTTTTATGCTTTTGTCTGTTTCGTTCACTGTCCCACCCCAGTGTCCACATGGATGATGCTTGGCAGATGTTATTCATTCAAACATATGTGATGGACAAATGAAAAAATAAGTTCCCTGTAAATGGATAGCCATTTGGACCAAGACCATTTATGAAATTCTGCTTATTTCAAATGTCACCTTTATCATAAACTAATCTTTCATGTAAACATGGACTAGTTCTTATCCATTGATCAATTTATCTAATCTCATTCTAATACTGCACTGTTTGGATTATTATAAGTCTATAGTGTTTTGCCAACTGTTAGGGCTCTTCTTCAAAAAATTGTTTTCAATATTATTATCTATTTTCTTCTCTTTTTTTTTTTTTTTTTGAGACAGAGTGTCTCTCTATCCCCCAGGCTGGAGTGCAGTGGTTCGATCTTAGCTCACTGCAACCTCTGCCTCCCGGGTTCAAGCAATTCTCATGCCTCAGCCTCCTGAGTAGCTGCGATTACGGGCACCCACCAACACATCTGGCTAATTTTTGTATTTTTAGTAGAGACAGGGTTTCGCTGCATTGGCCAGGCTGGTCTCAAACTCCTAACCTCAGCTGATCTGCCTGCCTCCGCCTTCCAAAGTGTTGGGATTACAGGCATGAGCCACCTCATCCAGCCCCTCTTTTCTTTTTTTTTGAGAGAGGGTCTCACTTTGTTGCCCAGGCTGGAGTGCAGTGGCAGGATCACAGCTCACTGCAACCTCGACCTCCCAGGCTCAAGCAATCCTCCCACCTCAGCCTCCCAAGTAGCTTGGTCTACAGGTGTGCACCACCACATCTAGCTAATTTTTTATTTTATTTTATTTTATTTATTTATTTATTTATTTATTTATTTATTTATTTATTTATTATTTGGTAGAAATGAGGTCTCACTATGTTGTTGCCCAGGCTGGTCTTGAAATCCTGAGCTCAAGCTATCCTCTCGCCCCGGCCTCCCAAAATGCTAGGATTCTAGGCGTGAGCCACTGTGCCCGGCCCATTTCCTTTTTTTATATGAACTCTACAAATGAACTATCATGTTTGATAAACATTTATGTTGGAAACTTCATTGAGATTACATTCCATTTATTAAGAAGACTTATTTCAATATTGTCGTCTCATCTAAAATATATCTCTCCATTTCTTTTTTGTCGTTGTTGTTTAAGGCCAGCTTATATTCTGTCCCTGTAATAAATCCTTTAATTCATTTAATTTTTTTAGAGATAGAATCTCGCTATGTTACCCAGGCTGGAGTGGCTATTCATGGGCATGATCATCGCATACTGCGGCCTCAAACTTTGAGCTCAAGAGACACTCCTGCTTCCAAGTAGCTGGGACTATACGTGTGTGTCACCACACCTGGCTCTCCGTTTCATTTTTTTTTAAAGAAATGTTTCATATAATGTTTTATAAAAACATTAGAGGAAAATATTTTCACAAACTCGGGCAGGAAGAACAAGACACAATCCAGGACCCAAGAGGAAAAAAAGTGTTACATTCTTTTATGACGTCAGTATTTAACATTTCTATGTGACAAAATACCAGCAGCAGGCTATGAGAAAAATGATTTGTACCTAGAATATAGAAAAACATTAGGAAATGGACTAAAGATATAAACACATTTCACAGAAGGTAAAATGAAAATGGCAAATAATCATATGAAAAATAATTCACACTTATTAGTAATCAGATGAATGAAAGTTAAAACAATGGCATCATTTTGTTTTTGCCTGACAAATTGGAAAAAATAATAAGATCTATTAATATCTAGTATTGGTAAAAATCCAACGAAACGGGCACTATCATACAATGCTGGTGAAGGGCTACACGAGTTAACTTTTTGGAGAACAATTTGTTTGTTTTTCTATTTTTATTTTTTTGAGACAGACTCTGCTCTGTCACCCAGGCTGGAGTGCAGTGGTACCATCTTGGCTCACTGCAACCTCTGCCTCCCGAGTTCAAGGAATTCTCATGCCTCAGCCTCCCCAGTAGCTGGGATTACAGGTGTGCACCACCATGTCCGGCTAATTTTTGTATTTTTAATAGGGACTGGGTTTCACCATGTTGGCCAGGCTGGTCTCGAGCTCCTGACCACAGGTGATCTGCCCACCTCAACCTCCCAAAGTGCTAGGATTACAGGCATGAGCCACCAAGCCTAGCTTGATTTTTAATTTTTTTATTCTTTTGGAGACAGGGTCTCATTCTGTCATCCAGGCTGAAATGCAGTGACGTGATCTTGGCTTACTGCAGCCTCGACCTCCCGGGCTCAAGCCATCCTCCTGCCTCAGCCTCCTAAGTAACTGGGACTACAGGTGCGTGTCATCAAGCCTGGCTAATTTTTTTTTTTTTTTTTTCTGTAGAGATGGGGTTTTGCCATGTTGCTCAGGCTGATCTTGAACTCCTGAGCTCAAGCAGTCTGCCCCTCTTGGCCTCCTAAAGTGCTAGGATTGCAGGTGTGAGCCACCACGCCTGGCCAGAACAATTTGTTAATATCTATTGAATTTAAACATTTGACCCAGGAATTCCACTTCTAGGGCTCTCTTTTCCAGAAAGACTTGTTTGGGTGGGCAAAGATGTATGTAAGGATGTTTGTTACTTTGCCTTTTTGTAATAGAAAGTATGTTTGAAAAAACATAAATGTCTATTAATCAGAGATTGGATAAATATGTATAGCATTGCCACACTGAGGAACCCTGAACAGCTACTAAAAATGGTGAGGTAGATCTATGAAAATCTGTAAATATCATGGAAAGATCTCCAAAACATGCTGTCAAGGGCAAAGAAGCAAGTCAGAACAACAAATGTGGTGTGATGTCATTTATATAAAAGATAATTGCCAGGCGCGGTGGCTCATGCCTGTAATCCCAGCACTTTGGGAGGCTGAGGCGGGTGGATCACAAGGTCAGGAGATCGAGACCATACTGGCTAACACGGTGAAACTCCATCTCTACTCCATATACAAAAAATTAGCCGGGCATGATGGTGGGCACCTGTAGTCCCAGCTACTCGGGAGGTTGAGGCAGGAGAATGGCGTGAACCCGGGAGGTGGAGCTTGCAGTGAGCCGAGATCGCGCCACTGCACTCCAGCCTGGGCAACAGAGCGAGACTCTGTCTCAAAAAAAAAAAAAAAAAGTATCACTTCACACCCACTAGAACGGCTATAAGCAAAAAGACAGATAATAGCAAGTGTTGGCAATGGTGTGGAGAAATAGGAACCTTTATACACTGCTGGTGGGGTTGTAACATGGTACAACCACAAAACAGTCTGGCAGTTCTGCAAAATGCTAAACATAGAGTTATCGTATGACCCAACAATTCTACTCCTAGGTATATACTCAAAATAAATGAAAAAGTTTTGCTTGCCGGGCGCAGTAGTTCATGCCTGTAATCCCAGCACTTTGGGAGGACGAGGCAGGTGGATTGCTTGAGGCCAGGAGTTCATCCTGGCCAACATAGTGAAACCCTGTCTCTACTAAAAATACAAAAATTAGCTGGGTGTGGTGGCACGTGCCTGTAATCCCATCTACTGGGAGGCTGAGGTATGAGAATCACTTGAACCCAGGAGGTGGAGGTGGCAGTGAGCCAAGATGGCACCACTGTACTCCAGCCTGGGTGACAGAATGAGACTCTGGCTCAAAAGAAAAAAAAAAGTTTCGCCCACACAAAAACTGACATAAGAATGTTCACAGCAGCATTATTCATAATAGCCCAAAATAGAAACACAAATGTCCATCAACTGACCAATGAGTAAGTAACCTGTGGTATATCCATACAATGGATTATTATTTGACAACGTAAAGGAATGAAATATTGACAATCCATGCTGCGACATGGGCAAATCTTGAAAATATTATACTTAAGTGAAAAAGCAATACACAGTGATGTATGATTGTCTGTTTCCATTGATATGAAATATTCAGAATAAGCAAATCCAAAGACAGGAAATAGACTGGTGCTTTTCTAGGACTGGATACTGAGAGGGAATGAGGAGTGACTGCTGGTGGTCACAGGGCTTCTTTTAGGAGTGATGGAAATGTTCTAAAATTGGTGTGGCCATGGCTGCACAATTCTGTATATACTAAAAATCATTCGATTTCACACTTTATTATTATTGAGACAAGTTCTCATTCTCTTGCCTAGGCTGGGGTGCAGTGGTGTGATCATAGCTCACTGCAGCCTCCAACTCTTGGCCTCAAGTGATCCTTCCATCTCAGCTTCCCAAATAGCTGGGACTACAGGCGCACACCATGACACCCAGCTAACTTTTGCATTTTCTGTAGAGACTGAGTCTTGCTATGTTGTCCAGGCTGGTCTTGAACTCCTGGCCTCAAACGATCCTCCTGTCTCAGCCTCCCAAAGTGCTGTGATTACAGGTATGAGTCACTGCACTCAGCTGAATTTTACACTTTAAATTAGGTGAACTGTATGGTATGTAAATTATATCCCAATAAAGCTATTTTAAAAAAAGATAATTAAGATGCTTGCACGTGATGCTTTCCCGCTGGTTAATCACAGCCGATGGAGTGGACTCTCACCTACAGTCCAAGTACCCCTGAATGGATCTCCTTTAAAATCCGTGGTGAACAATCTACGATGAACAAAATCTCAAAAGTTTAAATATAGGATCAGTATTCTGATTTTTCCTTTGCTGCAGGCTCCACTATGGCTCAGCTAGGTAGTTACTGATCTTGTCTGTATTTAAAATTTTGACATGTTGTTCACCACAAAAATTTTTGCATTAATTTTGCTTTTAAAATGTATTCCATTAGGGCTGGGTGCAGTGGCTCACGCCTGTAATCCCAACACTTGGGGAGGCTGAGGCGGATGGATCACTTGAGTGCAGGAGTTGGAGACCAGCCTGGGCAACATAGTGAAACCCTATCTCTACTAAAAATACAAAAATTAGCCAGGGGCTGGGCACGGTGGCTCATGCCTGTAATCCCAGCACTTTGGGAGGCCCAGGCGGGTGGACTATTTGAGGTCAGGAATTCTAGACCAGTTTGGCCAACATGGTGAAACCCCATCTCTACTAAAAATACAAAAAATTAGCCGGCATGGTGGCACGCCCCTGTAGTCCCAGCTACTTGGGAGGCTGAGGCATGAGAATCACTTGAAGGCAGGAGGCGGAGGTTGCAATGATCAGAGATGGCGCCACTGCACTTCAGCCTGGGCGACAGAGTGAGACTCCTTCTCAAAAAAAAAAATTAGCCGGGCATAGTGGTGCAAGCCTATAATCCCAGCTACTCGGAAGGCTGAGGTGGGAGGATCGCTTGAGCCCAGGAGATCGAGGTTGCAGTGAGCTTGGGCGACAGAGTGAGAGCTTGTCTAAAAATAATAATAATAATTAATTAGTTAATTAATTAATTGCACGAAAGTATTATTTATCTTGATTTCTGAGGGGTTTTTGGCGCCCCCTGAAGTTTTGCACTCAAGTGCCTCATTCGCGCCCTACCCAAGTTCCCGCCCAGGATCACAGGATTTTTTTTTTTTTTTTTTTAAAGTTCAGCTTTTTATTGAACACGTTATAAAAGAGGTTTAGTCAAAAAGACCAAAGGATCACAGGATTTGTGACCCTGGCCTTGGCCTTGTCCCTAAAACCGTCACCCGGGTCTCCCAGGCGAGAGGGGCGGGAGGCTCCAGATGCCCAAAGCCCACAGCTTCCCGCCCGGGGCGGCTGAGCGGTCCCGGGGAGAGCCCTGGAGAGAGACAGAGAAGGGGAGGCAGGGAGCGGGGCCCCCACAGCAGAAGAGGGGCAGGAGGGAGGCGAGAGGGGGCCGGAGTCTGGCCCGAGACAGAAGGGGAGGAGGGGCGCGGGGTGGACGCGGCCCGGGGGTCCCAGACGGGGCGCCCCTCCCCACCTGGCCCGCCCTGCCCCACCCCCGGCGCGGGAGGCCCCTGCTCCGCAGTCGGCGGCGCCCGGGGGAGGGGACGCTGTGGGGGCTCCCGGCCGCCCGCCGCCTGATGCGTATCGATCGGAGCCCGGGGTCGGCGCGGGGGCACCAGCTGCCGGCGGGCGGGGCGACCGCACATTAGCGCGGCCCGGACCACTCCCCGGAACGCGGGCCGGGCAGCCCATTAGACGCCCCCGGGCGGCCGGGCGACCACCGCGCGGGCGGGACGAGGCTGGCTCCAAGCAGGCGGCCCCTGGGCGGCCTGGAGGGCGGGCTGCGGGCGCAGAGGGGGTGCCAGGCCCGGCTCGACCGGCGAGGCTGCAGGCCCCTCCGAATCCCCGGCACGCCCGCCCCGGCCGGCTGGCTCCCTCCGTTTCCCGAACTGCGCTCCAGCCTCCAGACCTTTGCCCGAGCTCTGCCCCCTGCCAGGGACGCCCCCCTGCCATCGCTCCTCACCAAGCCTAACCCCGCTCGTTTTCTGGCTCCCTGCTTATTAGTGGGTTCCTTGAGGAGATTGTCCTGACACCCCGATCCAGCCGCTGTCCTTGCACTTCTTCCACCGACCCCATGAAAGCATCTAGCTCCCCGGTACCAAAGGCATAAACACAAAAGCAGCAGGAGGCAAAACCAGCGCAGCTCACAGGCGCTTCTGACAAGGAGCTCCCAATCCAATTCCCTCTTCTGATCCCTGAGAGCAGAAGAGTATTGAGCAGAATTCGGGCTGAATTAGAATCTGCCACTTAACAGCTGCCCGATCTTGGGCAAGTGACTTAGCTTCTCTGGGCCTGGTTCCCACATCTGCAGCTTCATCGAGGCCTGGTGGGAAAAGGTCCATGTGGATCCTAATTCCTCCCCCCAGCGGGAGACTCCCAGAAATCAGTACCCAAGCTGGGGAGGGGACTGGAAACCCCATAAGGAGAGGTGGGCTCTGCACGCACTGTGGAATCTTCAGCCAGGTGTGGGGCAGACGGGAAACAGGCCATCCTCAGGCTCTGCTAGGGGCCTGGAATGGGGAAACTCCACATAGGCAACCTGGCAATCTAATGGGAGATGGCATCTCCCATCTAAGGCCAGCACCTCCCGCTGGGCCCCGGACTCATCCCTCTCACTGCCTGGGGACAGCGCTCCAACTCCATTTCAAGCAGCAGGAGCTGTCCCTGTCTTGAGCTCATCAGCCTCATTTCTCCCTTAACCCCACCTCCCCTCCGCTACCATCCTATTTTCAGACTCAGGGAGCTCGGGTTCCTCTCCTGCCACCCTCTATGTCACTAACTGCTCTAATCTAGGGTCCAGGTAGCAAAGCCCAGTCATCAGCTCGCAGCCCTTGTTCTTCGAGTCCCATCAGTGCACTGGACCCAGTGGTCCCTACGCCCTCCTGAACGTTCCTTATTTGGCTGTTCCTCCCCATTTTCTTCAGCTGCTCCTTCCAGTCTCCTCTGCAGCTTCCTCTTCCTCGTCCTCACCATAAACACCCAAGCATCCTCTGACTCTTCTCCACGTGCCCCCTCCCTCCGAGATCCCCTCTGTGCCTCCACTCTTTAAACACCAAGCGTATTCCGACAATTTCTAAACTTCTATCTGTCGCTCAGTTCTCTCCCCAGAGCCCCCGGCATGTCCGTAGCCTGTCTGCTCCACATCTGCACTTGGAGAAGAGGCGGAGCTGCCTCCAGCTCATACAGCCCTTGGCCAGTTAGGAGAAAGTGACTTTCTAAGGCAAAAGAAACTTTCTTTAAAATTTGGCACTGCACATGATTCCATCCAATGGCGGGAAGGCTGGACGGGAGGAGGCAGAGCGCACCTGCTGGCTCCGGGCCTGGCCAGGCAGCCCCAGACTGGTCCTTGCGAAGGGAGGGGGAGGGGCACTGGCTCTGGGGTTTAATCAGCAGCATCCAGCTTCAGTTCATCTGAACAGCAGTTCCATAAATCAAACTTCTTGTTAAATCTGTGGCCAGAGCATATGGATCCCGTTAGAAGCAGTGCTGGGGTTGGGGCATTGCAGTGCCCCCACACTCATCCCCTTAGCTTGGCCTGGGTTGGCTCGGAAGCAGCTTTCCTGGGGGCAGCATCCCAGGCCAGGCACACACTCCTGCTCACCTACACCAGGCACTAAGGCAACAGTCACACTCTGACCACTCCCCCCACCATCCCTGCCCTGTGATGCAGCCTTGACAGGTTTAGACTTGGGTGGAGGTGGAAGTTAGGCTTCCCAAAGAGGCTGTGAGCAAGAGGAGCAGCCTCAGGGGCCACTCTGAGTGTGACTGCAACAGAACACCGTCCTTACCTGTGTGCAGGACCTGGAAGGTAGACAGGTCTATGATCAAAATGAAACCCCCTTGGTTATGCTGCCCTGGTATAGTGTACAACCTGTGCAACTTTACCTGACAGTCCTGCTAATAGGTGCCTGTATTAGTCAAGATAAGATAAATTATGCTGTTGTAACAAACAACATTAAAATCTCAGTGTCTTAGAACAACAAAAGCTTATTTTTTTCTGATGATACACGTCCAGGGCAGGTAGGCAGGGGGCTTTCCTTCATGAGTCACTCAGTAACCCAGGTTAATGGAGGTTCCACCTCAGTGCCTCCTCCTTAGGCAGCCTCAGGACAGAACCCTCGGAGTTGGAGGTGATTAAATGCCCTGACCCAGAAATTGCACATATGATTCCTACCCACAACTCTCTGGCCAGAGCTAGTCTCATGGCCACATCTAACTTCAATGTGGCAAGATGTACCATCCTCCTATGCACCCAACAGAGAACAGGGTACCAAGCTCTCAGTGATGTCTGCCTCGGCACCCCAAACATAACCTGTTCCAACCAAATTCCTCCCAGGCTTCCCAGCTGTGCTAATGGCATCTCCCCTTCTCCAAGGCTTGGGTGTCCTGGATTCCTCTCTTTTAAAAACATCCCACAGCCAGCTGGGCGCAGTGGCTCATGCCTGTAATCCCAGCATTCTGGGAGGCAGAGGCGGGTGGATCGCCTGAGGTCAGGAGTTCGAGACAAGCCTGGCCAGCATGGTGAAACCCCATCTCTACTAAAAATGCAAAAAAAAAAAAAAAAAAAAAAAATAGCTGGGCGTGGTGGCACATGCTTGTGGTCCCAGCTGCTTGGGAGGCTGAGGCAGGAGAATTGTTTGAACCCGGGAGGCAGAGGTTGCAGTGAGCTGAGATTTGCCACACTCCAGCCTGGGAGACAAGAGTGAAATTCCATCTCAAAAAAAAATATCCCACAGCCAGGTGATTTGCAAACCCTGTCAACTGTATTTTCAAAATTCATCCAGAAGGAAACCACTTCTTTCCAGCCTATACTACCCGCCTGGGCCGAGCCACCATCATCTTGGACTGTCACAGCAGCCTCCAAGATTCTACCTTTGCCCTCCATGGAAAGTCTCCACCCAGCAGCCAGAGGGATCCTGTTAGACATAAGCATTGCCGCTCTGCTTCAAACCCTCCATGGCTCCCACTGGCACCAGGGAAAAGCCAAAGTCATCACATTGGCCCTCAGAGCCCTGCCATCTGCATCTCCTCCATTATTTCTCTGATCTCACCTCCTCCCAACTCACCTCTCATTCCACTCCAGCCCCAGTGGCCTCCTTGCTGTTCCTGGGACAGTCAGGCCACTCTGCCCCAGGGCCTTTGCACTTGCAGGTGCCTCTGCCTGGAGTGTTTTCCTTTCAGATCTCAAAAGGGCTTTCTCCTTCACCTTCCTCAAGACTTGGCATGAATATCTCTTTCTTGGGGATATTCCCTGACCTTCCTATTTGAAATTGCATGCCCACTCCGATACTCTTTCTTTCTTTCTTTCTTTCTTTCTTTCTTTCTTTCTTTCTTTTCTTTTCTTTTCTTTCTTTCTTTCTTTTTCTTTCTCTCTCTCTTTCTCTCTCCCTCCCTCCCTCTCTCTCTTTCCTTTCTTTCTTTCTCTCTGTCTCCCTCCCTCTCTCTCTTTCCTTCTTTCTTCTCTCTCTCCCTCCCTCCCTCCCTCCTCTCTCTTTCTTTCTTTCTCTCTCCCTCCCTCCCCCCTCTCTCTTTCTTTCTTTCTTTCTTTCTTTCTTTCTTTCTTTCTTTCTTTCTTCTTCCTTCCTTCCTTTCTCCCTCCCTCTCTTCCTCCTTTCTTTCTCTTTTCTTTCTCTCTCTTTCTTTCTTTTTCTTTCTCCTCTCTCCCTCCCTCCCTTTCTTTCCTTCCTTCCTTTCTTCCTTTCTTTCTTTCCCCTTCCTTCCTTCCTTCCTTCTTTCCTTCCTTTTCCTTCCCTCCCTCCCTCCTTTCTCTCTTTCTTTCTTTCTTTTTTTCTCTTCTTTCTTTTCTTTCTTTTTTATTTTTTGAGACAGAGTCTCACTCCGTCTCCCAGGCTGGAGTGCAGTGGCACAATCTCAGCTCACTGCAACCGCCGTCTCCCAGGTTCCAGCAATTCTCATGCCTCAGCCTCCAGAATAGCTGGGATTACAGGCAAGCACTATCACACCTGGCTAAATTTTTGTATTTTTAGTAGAGATGGGGTTTCACCATGTTAGCCAAGCTGGTCTTGAACTTCTGACGTCAGGTGATCTGCCCGCCTCGGCCTCCCAAAGCGCTGGGATTACAGGCATGAGTGGCCACGCCCAGTCCCCTCTACCTGCAGTAGCATTTTTTTTTTTGGCCAGGAGGCTTGCCACCTTTTAACAATGTAAAGATTATACTTACTGTGTTTACTGTCTGTTGCCCCAACTAGAATGTAGGGCAGAGATTTTTATCTGTTTGGTTCACTGCTATATACCTATAATTTGTATATGTATATATACATATGGCGTAGTGGCTAAGAGCTCAGACTCTGGAACCAGATAGCTGGTTCAAGAACTTGCTTTGCTACTTTCTGTGCGATTTGGGGCAATTCACTTGACTTCTCTGACTCTCAGTTTGCTCATCTGTACAATGGGAATAAGCCAGGCACAGTGGCTCACACTTGTAATCCCAGCACATTGGGAGGCTGAGTCGAGCAGATCACTTGAGGTCAGGAGTTTGAAATCAGCCTGGCCAACATGGTGAAACCCTGTCTGTACTAAAAATACAAAAATTAGCTGGGCATGGTGGCAGGCGCCTGTAATCCCAGCTACTCGGGAGGTTGAGGCAGGAAAATCGCTTAAACCTGGGAGGTGGAGGTTGCAGTGAGCTGAGATTGTGCCACTGCACTCCAGCCTGGGAGGCAGAGTGAGACGCTATATCAAAAAAAAAAAAAAAAAGAATGGTACCTACCACAGCAGTTGTAAATTTCAACAAGCTAATACATATAAACTGCCTGTACAGTACCTGGCATAGACATGCTTGGTATATGTTGGCAATTACTATTTTAAAATTTTGAACCTATAATTCTACTTCTATTCACTTATAATAAAGAAATAGTCAGAGATTGTTCTGATTATGGGCAAAGATTTACATACAGTAGTTTCCTCATGGTGTTTTTTGTTTTTGTTGCTTGGTTTTTGGGATTTTTTTGTTTGTTTGTTTTTTTGTTGTTTTTTTTTTGAGACGGAGTTTCACTGTCGTTGCCCAGGCTGGAGTGCAATGGCGCAATCTCGGCTTACCACAACCTCTGCCTCCCGGGATCAAGTGATTCTCCCGCCTCAGCCTCCCAAGTAGCTGGGATTACAGACATGCGCCACCACACCTGGCTAATTTTGTATTTTTAATAGAGATGGAGTTTCTCCATGTTGGACAGGCTGGTCTCGAACTCCTGACTTCAGGTGATCCACCCGTCTGGGCCTCCCAAAGTGCTGGGATTACAGGCATGAACCACCATGCCCGGCCTCATGGTGTTTTTTTAATAGAAAAAGTTGAAAGCAATTAAATTTCTGAGAAAGTGGGATTGCTTGAATAAAATAAGGTACACCCATTGAAGGAACACTAGGCAGCCATCAAAATTCAAGTTCTCAAAGAATATTTATTTATTTATTATTTTTATTTTATTTTGAGACAAGATCTCACCCTGTCGTCCAGGCTGGAGTGCAGTGGTGTGAACACAGCTCACTGTAGCCTCAGCCTCCCTGGGCTCAGCTGTTCCTCCCACCTCAGCTTCCTAAGTAGCTGGGACTACAGGTATACGCCAACAGGCCCAGCTAATTCTTGTATATTTATTTTGATAGAGGCAGAGTTTCACTATGTTGCCCAAGCTGGTCTCAAACTCCTGGGCTCAAGCGATCCTCCCTCTTCCGCCTACCAAAGTTCTGGGATTGCAGGCGTGAGCCACCACCTGAAATCCCAGCACTTTGGGAGTGGATATCTGGTTGTTTTATTATTATTCTTTAAACTGTACGTATACTATTTTGCATGTATTAAGTAAATCATAAAATGCAGGAAAAAAAGCAGGATATGAAACTATATGATCCTTATGGCTTTATATTGATCCTTAAAAAATAAAAAACTGTATGATCCTAATTCAGATTTACATATTTTTATGCACTCCTCTAACCCCTACATATTCACAGAAAAAAAGAGTGGGTGATGAGATATTAAAGGATTGGAACATTTTTTTCTATTTTTTATTACATTTGCCATATTTCTTACAACGAACATGGAAACTGCAACGCTTTAGTAATCAGGGAAAGGGGAATTTTTAAGGATTTAGGTCAGCATTTTCCAAATGCTATTTCCACAGCATGTTATTATAATAATAGGTGGCCAAAACCAAGATTCTGAGGGATTGGGGAAGTTTGACAACGGTCAGGTAAAGAGAACATAAGCGGCCCGGCACGGTGGCTCACGCCTGTAATCCCAGCACTTTGAGAGGCCGAGGCGGGTGGATCACTTGAGGTCAGGAGTTCAAGATCAGCCTGACCAACATGGTGAAACCCTGTCTCTACTAAAAATACAAAATTAGCCAGGCGTGGTGGTGAGCACCTGTAATCTCAGCTACTTAGGAGGCTGAGACGGGAGAATCACTTGAATCCCAGAGGTGGAGGTTGCAGTGAGCTGAGATCACACCATTGCACTCCAGCCTCGGCAACAAGAGCAAAACTTCGTCTCAAAAAAAAAAAAAAGAGAGAGAGAATATAAGCATGAGTACAAACTAAGGTAGCAGGAGGCATGGCAGGACAGGGCTCAGGAAGTTTCTTTTGCTCTTTGACCCAGTATTGATTGAAGCAGTGCAGCTGAAACTGTAACCAAACGAGGCCTGATGCTTCCAGAATAGTATTGCAAGCAACAGTAGCAGCTTTAAAGGGAAGGTAGAGAGATTCAACTAGTTAGAGTGAAAGCTGGAGATCAAGTTATTCTCCTAGAACATGGAGGCACTAAAGTTGTTCTAGACAACAAAGATTCTTACTTTTCTTGTCTTTGTTTTTTTGTTTGTTTTTTGGTTTTTTTTTGGGGGGGGGGGTTTGAGACAGGGTCTCACTCTGTCGCCCAGGCTGGAGTGCAGTGACGAAATCTCGACTCACTGCAACCTCCGCCTCCTGGGTTCAAGCAATTCTCTTGCCTAAACCTCCTGAGTAACTGGGAGTACAGGCACGCGCCACCACGCCCGGCTGATTTTTGTATTTTTAGTAGAAACAGGGTTTCATCATGTTGGCCAGGCTGGTCTCAAACTCCTGGGCTCATGCGATCCACGCTCCTCGGCCTCCCAAAGTGCTGGGATTACAGGCATGAGCCACCGTACTAAGCTGTCTTTTTTTTTAGATTTTCTTTATATTCCTGAATTTATAAAGCAGTAACTATTATAGGAAGAAGAAACTTCAGTATCCAGCCAATATTGTCAACCAAGAGATTAGGTGAGTTTTTGCTTTAAGGTTTTAGATGAAGAGGTGCTTAGGGAGAGGTATGTGGGAAGGGGTGCAGAGCTCCCACGCCCTCTCTGGGCATGCCACCCATGAGCAACCTCCAATTACTCAGAGATCCAGAAACCAATAAGGACTATTTCTTATCTAGAGATGGTGACATTCTTAGGATGTATGTGGACTGAAATTAATCGCTTATTGAAATGGCATCACATGAAACTGCCATTCCACTGCAGTTCTGAAAGTTTCACCGTGTAAATAATTTGTATGTCTCTTCTATAAGAAACTAATAATATCTAAACCAAAAAAGACAGAGACCAAGCAGTTTCACCTCTGCAGGCCTTCTCAGAGCCTTTACAGTCACACCCACCATGGCTCAGTCAACAGCGTTTCCTGGATGTGGTGGGAGAGGAAACAGAGTAGCTCGTGGTGAATCCCTGGGTACCGAGTGGGGCTGGGGGTGCTTGGATGCCATCTGTACTCGTGATGGGCCTCTGAGGGCTGCTGGGGTCTCTCCAGGTTTCCCCAGACAGAATCTGGAATCCGGGCCTGCATCAGTCTCTTTGGGTCCCTTCTGCAAGCCTCTGCCCACTGGGGTGTCCTTCTTCTGCACTGACCCCCGCCCAACCCTCCCCGGCAGCCTGAGCCTCCCTCACTCTCTTGAGCTCCAGTGGCATTGACTGAGCTTGGGTTGGGGGGTTACTGGTGTCCCTCATCATGATTTCATGACGGTATTTGGATGTTTTTCTGCATGACTAGGGGGGTATTCTGTCCTCCCAACCGACTTGCAAGGTCCCTGGAGGCGAGGCTGGTTGTGGGGACTTCCCCTGGGTCTCACGTAGCACTGGGCGCAGCCTGGACACACTGCAGACACACCACAAGCACTTCACGGGGAAACCCACCCCCACGACCCCCTTCCAGCTGCCTTCTGCTTCTGGAGACTGCCTCCCTCCCTTCACCCAAGTCAAGACACCCAGCTTCCCCAAACTCTCCCAGGGTCCCGCCCCCAAATTCCTGCTTGCCTTCTCCTCCTCCCTCATGAAGAACTCCTGCCATCCCTTCCTCCAAGAAGTCCTCCGTGATTCTCAATCCAGGCGGAAGTCATCCCCTTCTGGGGCAATGCTAGAAAAAGCTGCTTCCCCACCCCCCACGCCTCCACCACTACTACACACGCACCTGTGCCAGGCCCAAAAGCTTGGGGACAAACGTGACAAACGGAGAGGGCTCTGGCCTGTTTTTCCGGAGCATCCTGAATCCAGGTGACCTCCTGGGACTTGCTCACTGCTGCCAACTCACCCGGGGTCTGAATCATTTTCTCTTACTGGGTTTCAGTTTGCCTGTCTCTCCAACAGGAGCAGAAGACAAGAAAACCCCCCTTCCCCGCTGTTGAAGGTGTCGCCGTCTTTGTGTCCACCGCTGGGGCAGCCGCGTGGAGCGGGGTTTGCTTGGAGTCCACTCATATTAGCGCGTTTCCAGGACACCATGCCCCTGTGTGAAGTGCTCGTGTTTGTGGGTATGAGGCCTTGAGGACCTGACCCTGAGACCTGTGAATCCTGGCCAGTGTGTGTATGTCTGTGTATGTGTGTGTTTGTGTCTGTCTGTCTGTCTTTGGGCATATGTACCCAAGACTCTCGAATGGCTCAGAACTCCCTCCTTCCCCCTCAGGTCCCGCGGGAGTTCTGCAGGCCTGGCCATAGGGCAGGAGTCCCAGGCAGACTGGGGCCAGCTCAGCCCAGGATAGAGCCTCTCCCTGCCCTTCCACATCCCCAGCCCAGCTGCAGAATTCAGACTAAGTGAGGGAAGACTCATGTTCCCTGGGGTGAGCCACGCCAGCCACATCCTCTAACAGGGTGACCAGGAGTCCCAGGGGTCGGAGGGCCCCCTCAAGGCTGTCAGACCCCCAGGGCCCTGGACCTGCTGTGGGAAGCCACATAAGGCCCTCCCTGCCCTCCCACAGCAGGCACAGTGGGGAACACCTCACACCCTGCCCAGAGGGACCTGGCCTTGACTCACAGCCACAAGCAAATGGAGTGAGGATCCCCTGGCGCCCCGGCTCCCCGCCCCCACCCTCGGGGCTGCTCTTCCCGCAAAATCAATCATCCTGCCACTGTTTGCGGGAAGTGGGGGCCGGCAGGAGGCCTCGCAGGGCCCTGGCTCCCTTGCAGGGTGACAGCCCTTGTGACCGGTGCCTGGGCTCACAGGTGATGCTGGGGTCCTGGCAAAGCACTCCCAAGAGAATCCCACCCTGACCTCTGGACCTCTTCCCAGCTGGCCAACCAGGCCTGGGGCTGAGAGGGTGGGGTGGTGGGAGTTACCCCGGGGCTACTGCCAACGGTGCAGCAGACAGGGCCCCGGAGACAGAGGAGCCCCCCAGAGGCCAGGGTGGAAGGAAGTAGCAGGAGGGCGTGTGGAAGTAGCTTGAGCTGTGTTAAGCCTCTCTTCCGTCTCTTCCACAGGATGTGTGACCTGATTCATTCATTCGTGTGTTCAGGGGGAGGTGACCAAGGACTTCACAGTCCTCCAGGAGCTGGAATGTTATGATACAGGGGTCTTGACTGGCGGTGTGGGGTGGGCCAGGGTGATGAGCAAGGGCCCCAAAGACTTCCTCCCTCAATTGGCCTTGGCTGCCTGGATTCCACCATAGAGAGCCATTGCCTGGCCCCAGGGAGGCGGCCCTCCCGCTCTCCTTCTGTCCACATGAACATGCCCCATGGCTGGGGAACAGACCAGGAGCTGCCAGGTCTCTGGTACCCTCTGCTGCCACCATGACTCTTCGTAAAAACAACAATTGAAGCCTCACACTCAAAGAAGGCTTCAGGACATAGAAAATACCCTGTAGGGGGCCGGGCGCGGTGGCTCATACCTGCAATCACAACACTTTGGGAGGCTGAGGGGGCAGATCACTTGAGGTCAGGAGTTTGAGATGAGACTGGCCAACATGGTGAAACCCTGTCTCTACTAAAAATACAAAAATTAGCCATGCGCGATGGCACACGCCTGTGATCACAGCTACTCGGGAGGCTGAGGCAGGAGAATCCCCTGAATCCAGGAGGCAGAGGTTGCAGTGAACTGAGATCGCATCACTGCACTCCAGCCTGGGTGACAAGAGCAAGAACTGTCTCAAAGAGAGAGAGAGAGAGAGAAAGGGAGGAAAGGAGGGAGGGAAGGAGGGAGGAAGGGAGGGAGGGAGGGAGGAAAGAAGGAAGGAGGGAAGGAAGGAAGGCAGGAAGGAAGGAAGGAAGGAAGGAAGGAAGGAAGGAGGGAAGAGTCCTGTGGGGGTCAGTGGGGAAGCAGATGTAATGATTTTCACCCCATTTTACAGATGAGGAAACAGCCTTGGAGAAGTCGGCCTGCCTGAACGAATGAGCAAATGGCAACATATTGGGGCAGTTAGAGCGCAGGGAGGAGGAGGAAGAGGAGGCGCTGGGTGTGTGATGGGGATGTGGGGGTGCTGAAGTTGGGGGCAGGAGGACATCTCCCAGTTGATGTGTTCTCATGGGAAGAGCACTGCACTAGGAGTCCTGCAGCCTGGTAGAGCCCTGGCTCCTGTACTGACACGTTGAGCAAGCCATGTCTCTTCCCTGGGCCTCCACTTCCCCCTCTGTAAAATGGAGTTAATAGCCCTTCCCTGCCCTGTGGGGATGTTGCAGGGAGCAAACCAGTGCTACTGGATGGGAAAGGGCTTTGGAAACTGCAGGGAACTGCCAGCGCGCCAGAGTCATCTGCCCACGTCTGCCTCCTGGCCTTGCAGTCCTGGGGGAGGCAGCCCAGCTGGATCTCGGGGTCTAGAGCCTGGACTTTTGCCCAACTTTGGAGTTCCAGAGCCTAACCTCTCTGGGCTCCACTGGGCTCAAAAGCCTCCTCTCCAGGCTGTGAGCTCAGGGAACCTGGAGAGGCAGCCCGAGATCCACCCAGAGCCTCCTCCACCTTCCCCAGTACCTGGGACGGGGGTGTGTGTGGCGGGGGATGGCAGGCCGGGCTGCCAATGTGAGTATTAGCTGGCGTGAAATAATTTGATGGTGGTGATAAAGGCTGGGCTGCCTGGGGCCCCGGAGCCCCACCCAGCTCCCCCCCACAATTCTGCCCCCTGCCAATAACATCGAGGCTGAGCTGTCTGGGTTCTGGCTTACCATTCTCAGGTGATGAAATCCCGGCTCAATCAGGCTGGCTAGAGCTGTAGTTACCAAATCGCTGTAATTGAGATTAATTTGGGGGCTGATTGGGTCAGCCCTTGCAGGCACCCATTAATTAGTAGGGGAGGCTCAAAGCCCCAACAGCTGGGCCTGCACCCAGTGGAGCCTGAGGCCACTGTGGAGGGGGGCACTGAGAGATGCCCAGGTAGGTGTGTGTTCCAGAGGAGGGGGCAAGCTGGACAGAGCCTCACCCACCCCATGCCACTCCTGCCTCCTACCCAGTCCTAAGCTTGCTCCCACGCCCAGGAGGGGAGGGGACAGCAGAGCCTTTGACTCAGGCCCAGAGGCAGCTCTGGGTCTCTAAGGGTTAAAGGGCTCATTACAAGGGTGGGGAGAGGTGGAGAGGGTGCTCAGAGGCTCCTTGGACTTCAAACAGCTCTTGCAAAACTTCTAGATGAGTTAAGTGCAAATGAATTTGAAACAGACAATGAAGTTCCCTTTAGAGACACCTGGGCAGAAAAATGAAGGGAAAAGCGCCTCAGGGAGAGCTCGTTTGTGGATTTTTTTTTTTTCCTGAACCCAAAACACACAGGGAAAAACAAACCCACCCGTCTACTCGTCTACTCCGGGTGCCAGAGGCGGGCAGGCACGCCCTGACTCAGTGCTGGGCTGGCAGCAAGTTGGGCACACACGTGAGGCCTGGGCACATGCTGGGGAGTGGGGGACAGCGGCACAAACGTGTGTGCAGAGCCGGAAGTTCCGGGCACACAAGTGTGGAAGTGGCACTGGTCCTGGAAAGGAGCGGAGCCCCTGGGCATGGGAGGATGAGGCGGCAGGGGGAGGGCACACGTGTGTGGGTAGCTGGGAGGAGGCCAGATGAGGGTGAGGGGGCAGGGCCCACTTGGGGTGAGGGGCAGAGCTCAGGCCCCGCCCCCCCCAGGGGCCATGGCACCCTGGTCACATGAGTGCTCCTGGCCCTGGAGTGGGGCCTTCCCAATTGCCAGGCGGGTGAGGTGTCAGAGTGGGGGCCTCTGGGCCTGCCTGCCCTGCCCCACTCACCCGACTTGCTCCGGTTAATTGCCCGGTGCTTTATTTTTTCCCTGTGAATCTCACAGAGGGACAAAAGCAAGTTCTGAGTCACCAGGAACCGCCTCCCGCTTCTGCCCACGCTGGAGCCTGGTCCCCACCCCACTCCGAGAACCCAAGGACCCCGAGGTGGCGGGGTCTGGCCCAGGTTGACTTGTGGGAGCCCTGGACCCTGCTGGGTCTGTGAGGTGTCCCCACCACTGACCAGCACCCCCGGGGCCCAGGCGTGTGACTTCCCTGGGGGCCCTGATGGAGCAGCCTCCTCCCTGTGGCGCATTTGCAATTCATGGCTCCAGCCGAGATTGCATTAGGGCCTGGCTGTCACTCGTGATGAATGTCGCTTGTTTTCCAGAAAAAAACAGGCCCTGGATCCAGAGTGACAGGGCTTCGGGGGGCACCAGCCCTCCCTTCCGTGTCTGAGGACCGGGGCATGGTGGGTGTCCCCAGTGGTCTGTCAGCAGCCTCAGAGCTTGACTCCTTCGGGGGCTCTCTAGGATCCCAAATAGGAGCTCTCCCCCAATTCCGCCTCCCAGGCCTATCTTCCCGTCCCTCGGGTTCTCCCAACAGCCCTGTGGGAGGAATGCTGCTAGAGCAGCTCCACTGGACAGATGAGCAAACTGAGGCCTGCAGGAAAAGGGAAGGTAGGCGCAAGTGTGTGGGCTGGAGGGGAACTGGAGAGGGGTCCAGGGATCTAAAAGCTCAGAGAGGTTCCTGAGGGGGAAGTCTGGGAGACGATCTTGGGGGAAGTGGATTGCAGGGGTGGGAGGTGAAGAGCTGGGAGATGATCTTAGGGGAAGTGGATTGCAGGGGTGGGAGGTGAAGACACTCCTTGCAGGCTCTGGCTCTCCCTACCACATCCTGTCTGTGGGGCTGGGTGGCCACCCCGGGACCCAGGACTGCTGTCTGCCCACACCTTGCCCAAGCTCTGCACTCTCTCTCTTCCTGGCAACTCTTTCTGTCCAGAAGATGGGGGTCCCACAGGTCTGAGGCTCTGGGCTGTGCCTTCTGGCAGCCAGTAGCTTCCATGAAGGCAAAGGAAGTGCATTCCTTCCCATCCCACCTCTAATCAGGCCCACAAATGGGCCAGGGGGATGGGGAGCTGGGGTGCGAGAATTAGCTGGAGGTCTCAGCTGGGCCCCTTCCCACCTGTCCCTCCCCCTTCTCAAAGAGCTCGCTTTCCCCAGGACTTTGGGAACACAGAAGCCCAGATAGGCCTCCGCTGTGGCTCAAGGGCTCACAGTGGTTCCCACTTTCCCAAATTTTACTCTGTTTCATCTCTGTTCCTGCCCTCACCATCTGGGAACCACAGCCTTGAAGTGTGGCAGACAGAAGAAAAGAATTCTATCCATGAGTGTCTTGTCAGGCCTATTCCCTGGAAAAAGAATTATGTTCACCGTGCCCCTTCACCTCCGAGATTGAAACAATTTAGGCAGAAGGAGGTGAAATGGGTCATGTGAATTCCCTTATCACAGATGAGGAAACTGAGGCTGGGGGTTCAGAGCAAGAGACAGAGGTTCTGTCCTCCGTTGAAAGTAGTGGCTTTTTGTTTTGTTTTGTTTTTGTTTGTTTCTTTGTTTTTCTGAGATGGGATCTCACTCTGTCACCCAGGCTGGAATGCAGTAGCGTGATCTCGGTTCACTGCAACCTCCGCCTCCCAGGTTCAAGCAATCCTCCCGCCTCAGCCTCCCAAATAGCTGGGATTACAAGCATGAGCCACCACATCTGGCTAATTTTTGTATTTTTAGTAGAGACAGGGTTTTGCCATGTTGGCCAACCTGGTCTCAAACTCCTGGCCTCAAGTGATCCTCCCACCTCAGCCTCCCAAAGTGCTGGGATTACAGGCATTAGCCACCGCCCCCGGCCGAAAATAGTGTTTGTTCACTGGTGTATCTCTGTGCCTAGAACAGGGCCTGGTATGGAGTAGGCATTTGCTGAATGAGTGAATGAATGAGTGATGGCCTTAGCAGGACACAGGAAGCTCTGGGCTGCTGGGGAGGCTGAGCCATGAAGCCTGGCACTCGGGCCCTTCATTTCCCCTCAACTGCCTCCGCCTTGGTCTGGGGATAGGCAACCTGCTGCCTGCTGACACGGTCCCATGGGTGTCCCTGTTGCAAAGTCAGCTGATGGGATGGGGGCCTTGCTTTCCCCTAGTAAGAGTCCAGGTTCCAAAGTGCCCAAAGCTCCACAGCCCGAAACCTACCCAAAGGGACCAAGGCAGTGCAGGCCAGAAGGAAAAAAATACAAAACACCCTTCACTGGAGGTCTGGAGCCTGAGGCTGGGCCCAGATGGGCCATTGTAATCACAGCTCCTTGTGTGCCAGGCACCATGGTAGGTGGGCATTCATTGTGTCATTTCCTCCCCATGACAGTGTGCTAAGCCGGGTGCTGCTTCTGCTCATTATACACCTGACCACATCCCTGGAATGGCTGGGCCCCTGCTGCTGTCTTTGCTCATGAAACAGCTGGGGAGCCAGCCCCTCTGGTGGCCCTCCCCTCCCCAGGTAGAGCCCCTATCCTGTCCCAGCATTTTTGCCCAATGTGGAAAGCCTTGCCCAGAAGGCTGGGCGTCAGCTCCCGCCAGCTGCCTGCCCCATTTGTTCCAGGGCGGCCCCAGGGGCATCCTCACAGTCGATCTAACACTCAGGTTTTCCTTGGCAACGGGGCCAGAGGAACAGCTCTGGATCCACGTCAGTGACCCCACTCCCTCCGCCGCAGCCCCAGTCCCCAGTGTCTGGAGGCCAAACGGTTTTCCAGAAGCCAACCCTGCTGAGTCCCTGGCCCTTCCCCGTATGGATAGATGTTGGTCCCATCTCCTACGATGTGAACAGCTGAACTGCATTCTGGAGCAGGCCAGAAGCCAAGGCTCAGAGGCAACATTGTCCCCACCTCCAACTGCACCTTCCAAGCGAGGCATGGAGCCAGGCAAAGAGAACAC